>NC_046186.1:101123171-102346921 GCF_011004875.1 Balearica regulorum gibbericeps | reverse complement strand
TTCATGTGTGCCCAGGGAGATGGCTGCGTTCGCTTTTGGGCGAATGACGCCATCCCACGCAGGTGGTTTGTAAAGCCCTTTTGGGTTTCTCCTGGTGCTGTTTAAATGTAAGGTGGCACAAAAGTGAATTTCTGCATATTACACAACTTTGTCAGAAGACAAAGTAGTGTATGTGTGCAAACACGCAAGTACGTATCTTCTTAAAAAGAGGGAAAAAAGCAGCAATGCCAGGGAAAAAACCATCCCTACCTCCGTGTACCTGGCCATGCTAACACCTCGGGGCGAAGGCGCAGGGTACCCCCAGAGCAGGACCCTCCCGAGCAGCGTTGCCAGCGTTACATCTGGCCGCGCAGCTCGTCGGAGCAGCGTCGCCTGAAACGCTCCCTCCGATTCTTCCATTCCAGGTGGATCCACTCTGACAGCAAACCCTCCACTTGGCCCGCTGCGCCATTCGCAGCTTTTTTTTGTGTGTGTTTAATGATTCTTGACCGGCCATTTAGCCTAGGAAGTGCCTGTATTGCTTCCCTGCCCCCCCCCCCCTTTTTATAAATGTCATCATCCGCTCGGCACATGGCATTGAATAAGAGGAACCTCCAAGGGCACGGCTGTGAGGGGCAGGAGCGCACTGAGATGTGCAAGCGCATGCAACGTTAGATGAAAAAAATAAAGGGGAAAACTGCCAAGAAACTTGACCAAAGAGAACTGATCAGCAGAAACTGGGCCAAGTTCACAAACCTGTGGGATAATCTTCCACTAAGACCGAAAAACTCCATAACCCGAAAGTAATTAAAAGAAGGATCTCTGCAATTTGTTTGGGGGCGGGGGAATGTAACAAACTAATTTAAGCTAATGTAATGTTTATAAAGTTACTTAGATAATGACACCATGTATGCCATTATAATCATTAGAACCCAATCTATGTGTTTTTTTAAAAAAAACTTAGATGATTAACACAAAATCAAGTTGATGTGAAGGAACAATTACTTTTAGAAAAAAAATCAGGAGGTCCTAATATTCTGTAGAATGAGGGAGGATGCAGCTGTATGTCGACAGCTTTCATATCCTCATTTGAATAATGTGGCCTGAATCTGTCACTTTATTCATCCTCCTTATGCTCAGTGTACTCTGCATCAACAACAAATTAAGTTGTAAATAAGAGACAATCATCACTTTTGTTTTTAAGCAGCTTCTGCATGGAGAATTTCAATGTACTGTTTCTTTTTGACAGAAAGAAAGGGATTCTACACTCTGCTTATGTAAGCACAAATATGAGGAAACCAACCGAAATGAAACAATAAGGGAGCACTTGAGAACTGCTCCAAAATGTTCTTGGAAGTACATTTCTACCACCACCGACATCGCCTTTTTTAATAGGATATGTATAATGAAAAATATTTCATTTCCTGCAATAATTATTCTTACTTTGCTCTGAAATTTTGACGATTTTTTATTTTTATTTTAAAAACATCCCCTTTCCTCACCTAGGCACAAGCAGGGTACACCTCAACAGGAAGAGCAAGCGCATAAAGTCAGCTGTAACCTTTGCGTACCCAGAAATATTATTAATCTCTAATATGATAACATGATACCTTTTCATGAGCAAATATAGCATGCAGTAAGGAGAGAGGCGGGGGGAGGGGGAAGAGATTTTCTTACCTTTACGTCTGAGAAGTAGGTTTTCAGCATATTGGAACTTGGGTACCGGGTGTAAAAGAACATGAGCTTGGCCTTTTTCAAGTGATTCGGTGACAAGCCTTCCTGCATGTAGGATTGAATTAGTAAAGGAAAATGCTGTTCTTGAGAAAGCCGTTTCTTAACGTACAGAGCTAGCAAAGTGCCCCCTTAAATACTCTATGGTTCCCCAGACTACAGGAGGAAATATTAACATTTAAATTGCTGCGCTGTAATTTTCTGTAAGACAGCTAAAGGAGGGATGCGAGGCCGCGTAACTTAAATCCTGTATTTCCTATCAGTTTTGGTGCCGGATCTCAGGAATCTTGCAAGTTTACGGCTTGCGTACCATATGTATGTTCACTTGTTGCTAAGGAAACAAATGCACGAAGCATGTGCCGCCGAAAACTTATCGGAAGCTTTTTCTCCCTCTCCTTCGCAATTCCAGCTAAAGTTTATTTCTTCTCTCAGCGGTGTGCTGCTTGCACGAAATAAAACTAATGCTTGTAAGACAATCGGAGGCGCTTCATCATTTTGAGCAATGTTTTGTACAGTCAGTACATTTCACCTGTTTCATTCGTGACGATAAATGTTAACATCCCGAGTAACTCTCTCTAATCCTGCTGGTGCTTTGCTCCAGTGGCTGCCTGGGCAAGCAAAGGGAAATTTGTCCCAGGCGGAGCCCCTCTGCCACTCAATTCCCCCCCCCCCCAAACTTGTCGCCTCCTGATTTACACAGTTAACTCCTCGGAGCATGAAGCTGTATTTGGGGCTAACCAATCGATAAATGTGGGCTAGCAGATCAATAAATGGCCACTTACCCTATAAGGCAGCCTATTTATCCTGGAAACATCATTACCTTTTAGATCTGTAAACAGAAGCAACTAAAAGAGTTCCCAAGGGAATGTGAAGCTAACCATAACAATCTCGGCTTGCTGATTTTTCTCCCAGCTTCTTGGCTCCCTTTTGTGTACTGCGTGCTAGGACGGCTCTGGTCACATCTGTGCCGCAGGCTGGCCCTGCCATTTCCTCAGCAAATTAATGGCTTTATAATTTATCAGAAATGAAGATGCACGTGGAGAAAATCAATGTGGCCCCCACAAGGTCAATTAAGGGTTCTTCCCAGAAGCTTCTCTAAGGACTGGTTCTCCTAAACACAATTGTTGAAAATTTCACTCGGTTCACACCTTACGGCGGGCGGAAGGTCAACCAAGTTGACAGATGCGCTGCAGCCAAGGTGCCTCTTCCACCTTACTGCCGGGCACACGTCAGCACAGAACATCTCACTCCAGGCCTCGAGACGGGAAACCCAGACTAATTTTTATCAGCAGGCTACTGCTGCCGCTGATTAGCTAGGCTTTTTCAGCAGAATTCCTTTTTCTCTAATTCGTGAAATCTACTGAAACCCCCTCCCTTTATTTCAGTCACAAGGTTCATTTTTAGATTGGAAAAATGTAGCATTTAAAAAGAAAAAAAAGTCATGGACAATATTAGTTTAAAAACCTCTTATTATCTGGAAGTACATGGAAAACGGCTCAGCTGAACTTGCATTTTGTTTTAGATGCTTAATGATTACAAAGAAGATAATTTATGACTGACATACTTCTTGTGCCAAGAGAAGAGTTGAAAGAACCTCCAGTTACCTCCATTAGACTGATAGAGAAGTCTAAAAGAGCATTACACTCTGCAGTGCCATCTGTCAAAATACGTAAGTGAAATAATAGTAGCAAGCTGTCACCTATTGCTTAGCGATAAGAGTTTTAGACAAATCAAAACTTCTACACCAGAAATCCATTTTGTTATGTGATCCTTTCAGGAAAGTGGGGGTCCGAAGGGGAACGCCAATAAGTAAAAGAAAATAAAAATAAAAATCCTAAGTCTCCTTGATTTGTGATTCCTCTGACGCTGACAACATGTTAATACTGGGTTTGGAGTATATATTCTCTTTCAATGCAAGCTCAAAGATGGACTTAAACTTTCAAAAAAAGCTCTCATATTTGCTGGATTTAAGCATATTAGACAGTTGTCTAAGCATTTGGATTCCTTCTGCATTTAGGATTTTTAAATATTTTCTGCTCTAATGCCAGAGGATATTGATATTGAATGAAACATGTATTAAAAGATGTTCTGAGACTCAAATTCCCAGAAATCCATTTTTTATTAAAATTATACTTGTTCTTAAGCACTTGGCAGCCTTAAAGCGATATCAAATATGCAATAAATCTGTATATCTTGATCCTAAGGTTAACGCTTTACTGTGATAAAAGATACGATCTGTAATAACCTAGCAAAAAATAGTTAATGACAGACGTATAGCTAAGAATTAGATAACCCATTGCTATTTCAGAAAAAAACCTGAACTGACCAATTGCTTAATTTCCTTTTTAAGTGCTTGGGCTGAAAAGCAACTGTTCTTCCAAGAAAGCACTAGCTGTTTCCAGGATACTTACACACGCACAATGACTCATGATGAAATAGATTCAGTAAACATACAGCTGTACCGAACACGAGCTAAGCCCCATTCAAGGCCAGGAAAGAAAACGAGCACAAATAAATATTAAGGAGGTAAAGGGAGGAGGGGTGCCGAATGGAACGCAAACAAGCTCTGTCCCAGCAGCTCGTGTGGCTTGCCTCAATTCTCTTAGCTATAGCTTTGTGAAGACAGATGACATTCAATTCTATGGGTAATGCAAAATAGACAATAACTGCTGAAACTTGAGCCAGCTGCCAGGTGTAAAAAAAAAAAAAAAAAAAAAAAAGGAAAGAAAAAAAAAAGGAGCGAAAGAAAAGATGATAAATCCATAAATTAATGAAAGACATCTGCTCAGGAACACAAAAGATCAGAGGAACAGTACACTGCAGCTGAACCTAAAGCGGTGTTCAAACAACCTGCGAGTCTCGGCGTCGTGCGTTTACACAGCACGTCGTAGCCCCACCTAACGCAGCAGCAGCAGCAAAAAGGCAAAACGCAAAGAAATAGCAAGCGAAAGGCTGGGAACGAAACACGTACATGGTCTTGGGCGTTTTAACTGGAGAAGCGCAGGGGTGGTATTGCACTGCATTTGCCTCATTTGCACTTCAATCCTCCCAGGTAACGCACCTCTTTTGCAAAAATATTTTTCAGTGGAGATGATCTTTCACTCCTGTTACTCTCAGCCTGAGCTCCCACAAATGCTCTAACAAGCTTTTCTAGCCCACACACGTATTAAGCTGAAGGAAAAGAGGTAAGAATAGGCTGTATCAGGTCAAAAATCTGCGCTAGCAAAGCCAAGCTGCTCCTTAAGTTACACCTCAGGTGCTTTTAATCAGCAAAGCTCCAAATAGCTGTATCTCCCAGCATCTTCAAGAGCCTCCAAAGAACGGGCAGGCTGGGAAGTATTTGTTCATCGCCCAGGTTTCATCAACAGCACGGAGTTATCCAGCTTGCTGTACAATCGCTTTTTTTTAAAAAAAAAAAAGTTTAATTAGTTTAATTCTAGTCAGATGTAATAACTCCTAATTTCAAAATGTTGTAATTCACTAATTATAGCCTTCACATATTGGGACTGTGAAACTCATTCCAGTTGGATTGGAATTCTGTTTAAAAATAAATAGAATTGTAGAAAGTTTCACTAATGTTTTAAAGCCCTCCTGCCAGGGAGAGCACGCTCAACTTCTTCACCTTTACAGATGTCTTAACAGCACACAAACTACTGTTGTGCTTCAATTTTGATCTATGCAAATGTTTTGGGACTGAACAAGGCTATTTTTCTTGAGATGCAAAGAGGATGCATGACAAAGGAAGACCATGCAGGAAAACAATTCGCTGTCTGTTTCTTCTGGAATTTGAATAAAACTTAATATTTGATTAAACAGATTAGTTTGCAAAGATACAGACTGCATTCATGACCAAGATGGGAATTCATGCTGCAGGTGCATCTTATCTTGTTTAGCAACATACGCAAACATTAACCATTTCCTTCTGCAATTCAGCGAAGAACTATCAGATATATTTTACAGGCGTTGGTTAAATAAAAAAGAACAAAACAAAACAAAACCCAACCAAAACCAGGCTAAGTCAGTGTTTCAGCATAGTACTAAAACCTGAACTTGGCTGTATCTGCTAGTCTTAATGTTCTCATCCTGGCTGTATTGTCCAGGAAAACAGATGTTGCTTTCTCAAGGGAAGAAAGATCTGCTTCTCTCAAGAAATGTATTCCCTATACATGCACATTCAAGCATGTAAAATAAAAATGCCACAACAGAATCGATCACAAACCAACCAACCTCCATACTGCGCCTTTCCCTGGAAACCGCAAGCTACCTGGCCAAGCAAACCGCTGCTAGAAAAAAAACCATCCGTCCCCACAGCCGAGCGGTATACCAGGGTGCACGCCGTGTAGAAGTGCTCTTTAACAAACCTGTTTGTCCTGAGAGGTCTGTCTCTAACCCCAGACCAAACTGCAGCCTGCAATAGCCTCTAGGTGGGCACGTCGGAGCGCTTTGACAATGGCAGGGGAAGAAGTGAGGCAAGGGAGGAGGAAAGGAGTCACTCAGCGTTTCCTCCCGCTAAGCCTGGGAGCGGTGGGGGCTTTCGCACCCCCTGTTTCAGTAGAAGCAACAAGCTCCGTTAGTGATGGCCAGCGAGACTGAGCGGGAGAAAGGGGGAGAAAGGGGCGAGGGAGAGATGCTCCACAGGTGGAGAGGATCACGTGCAGCCCCACAACTACTCCTAGTTCACCCACTTGGCATTTTTCACCTCTGCTCACTCCTCTCCCAAGATGGGAGAACTACTTTTATACAAAAACAATTAGTATGCCCTGTACTGTTTGGGAAAAATTACTTAAAATTGCTCTGGTGTGAGTCTTGCCCTTGGCTGCCACTCCTGCTGACCTCGGGACTGCTTTCCGAGCATCGCAGCTTGCATTTCAATACGCGGGAGAGATTTTCGGTTCGGATCTCCAAAAGTAACCGGCAGTAACTGCGAGTGATGCTGGATTTAGACCAACTCCTCTGTTTAGCCGTACAATGTATATGGCGAGGAGAAGATTTCCCTGCTACCAGTGCAACAGAGAAATCCTCTTTCGGGAAAGAGGTCCCTCAAACACCATGCCCATTACCAGCTGGCTCTCAAAAACACCAACAGCCAAGGAAGGTGCTTTCAAACGGGGAACACTTCCCCCTACAGAAACGGGACTATTCATACAGGTCAGGCAGCAGCAATTCTTGACTCAGACTTGACCTAAGTTAGATCAAAGACTGGTGGTGATGGGCTCTGGACCTGCAGCACCTGCCTTCGTCCCAGTGGCGCTCACTGCCATGGGAGGGATGGGAAGCCCAGTAACCGGTGGGTCTCAAGCTGGGCCAGCACCCTCCTGAGGATTTAACACATCTACAGAAAATGTGGTTAAATTAAGCTAAACCCACCAGAGTTATTAATTGCCTAGAAGATACCCAGAGATGGGGCACAGCCTCGGGCATCTGCCTTCACACGGTACCCCTGGAAAGGGGACGAGTTCCTCAGCATCGCTACCATCACACGGGGCGGGGCAGAGTTATTCAGTCGCAATTACTTTCATCAACTTGGGACTGAAATGAGCTGCATCTATGATTCTGTGCTTGTGCTGTTGCCTTCTGCTGGGGTCTTGGAGCCGGGAAAAAACATCGATCTACCCTTCATGCAAAATCCTCAATTTTAGCATTGGGCAGACATGGTATTTTATTCACTTTTGATATGACTGTACTTGGAAGAATAATCTTTTGACCAAAAAGCATATTAGGGGAAAAGATGGAAGGAGTGGGAAGTGTTATTGCTAAAAAAAAGAAAAAAAAAAAAAAGTAATACTAGTTTCCAGGAAAAAAGAAGAAAAGATCATTACTATGTCTGGATATGCCTAAATAAAGGCAGAGACGGATTTCTCCCCCCCCCCTAACTAAAGCCTGCTATTGAGCTAAAAAGAGAGATTTTATTATCATCTCTTTTTTTAAGCAGGAGAAGTGTCCTGTAAATTTAATACAGCTGAAGTTTTATATTTAATTGTTCTCTCTAGCTTTCCAAAATAATTTGCTTTGTGTATGTTAGGACAAAAGATTTCTGTGTATGGCTGAACAGAGGTTAATCATGCATAGCAGGCAGCTGCACAAGGGCTGAGGAATAGACCTCTGGGTGGGGGAAAGAACTTGATGCAGCCTGAATATATCAGTACCTGCGTCTTTTGTGCTTCGATTCCCTTACGCGCTTGAGAGCTGAAGGCTCACGATGACCGGACCGCGGCTCTCTGCGAGCCCCAGCCACGACACCATTAACATGGGTCGCGCGTTGGCCTGGCAGGGGAGGGAAAGGAGGCGGCCGTGGCTCAAACGGTTTTCAGCCGAGGGCGATACCCCCTCGATCAGCTCCCCGCCTGGGGAAGGACCCACCAGCCCAGGGAAACCCACTGGCACCCGGCTCGTGAGCTTGGCTCGCTTTCTGACCCCAGGGGACGGTCTAAAAGGCTTGGGGAGGGCCGGTGGCTTTTTTATGTGAACCGTTGCTGAAGCAGCACTGTGAGTCAACACCCGGCGTTTTATTTGGCCTCACCAAGCCCCCCGCCCGCTCCTCCGTGAGTGCCCCACTCCCGCAGCGCCCGGGGGAAGCCTCGGGGCACGGGCATGGCATCGTCCTCTCCCACCGGCCACTGCCGGGTTATCGCTCGTCTTTCGAAAAGGATATTGCACTTCCCGAATAGGGTGAGATTTCGGACATGTCTTGCAGGTCACCGCACTCGGACTTTATGAGGGACAAGGAGAGGCCCTCGGCGGCGCTGGGGGGGTGGGCCGGCGAGCAGGGGTGGTGGTTCATGTGGTGCGATGACATCTTGGTCCTCAGGCTGGTGGTCTCCCGGGTCAGGTCAAGGGATTCGGGGGAGGCGCGCTCTTTCCCCGGGAAGGAGGCCGATGGGGCGCCCAGGGGGCTCTGGAAGGGGTAGGCCATGAGGGGCAGCGGGAAGGGGTGGCGGAAGGAGGAGGTGGAGAAGCCGGTTGTGGCCGAGAGCGGGGACTGGTGCAGGGAGGCATGATGGCCGCCGGCCGGCGGGGCCGAGGCGGATTGGTCGGAGGAGTTTTTGCGGACGACGAGGGGCAGCGCTTCGGTTTGGTCGGTGGCACCGGGCATGGGGACGCTGCCGAAGGTGTCGAGGGGGTTGGGAATGATGACGTCCCCAAAGCACTGCAGGCGCTGGTTGGCCGTGTGGAAGTTGTGGTTCTCTCCGTTGACGGCGAACCTCGCCTGCGGGATCTGGAGAGGCGGGAAGACCTGAGGAAGCTGGCGGGAGGGCTTGGACGAGAAAACCTTGACCACCGTGTCCACAACTTGTGACATGGCGGTGTTGAGCTCCTGCTTCAGCGTCTCGGCCAAGTGTTTGCCTTCGGGGTGGAAGGCGTTCGGCCCTTGCTCCTTCTCCTTGGGACCTTCTCTTTTCGGCTTGTTCTCTGCGATCTCCTGCTCCCGGATGAGGGCCCGCGCCCGGTCGATGAACTGCCCCGGGTCCAGCTCGCACATCTCGTTGTCCGACCTGCCAACGGAGTCGCCAGCCCTCGCATCCATGGTTTCGGAGCGCATGCTGTCTTCAGACAGGTTGCCATCTTCATCATTTTCGGAGTCGGTACTGTCATAGATCTGGTAGAACTTCTCCTGCAGCTGGCGCAGCTGCTTCTGCATGTCCTCCAGCTGCTGCTTCAGCTGTCTGCGCTCCTCTCGCTTCTGCTCTTTCCTCGCCGAAACCAGCTGCTGGAAACTCTGCTGCTGCTGCTGCGGCAGCTTTTGCTTGCGTTTGTTTTCTCTGTAACTTTCTCGGGGACTCACAGACTGCGGAGCTATTTCTCTTTCGTTTTCATTGCCCCTTAATGCCACGCTGGGGGAATGGCTCATACCCCGAATTATATTCTCAACCCGGGCGCGTTTAGCTCTCAGGTGCTCGTCGCATAACCGATCCACATCAAACTGGCTCATAGTCGGCCTGCCAAAAGGGGAAAGACACTCTTGGGGGCTGTCTCTTGAAGAGTTGCTGCATACATCCTCCTGATGTACTTCTGAGCCTGTACTAGAGAGACCGCTGGCTTGGAAACTGGGCTCCGTGCCACCATTTTTGTTCATGTTATTTTTCAACAGCTGGGAAATTATGGTTGCTCCTGGAAAAGGCATCATGGCATCTTCATATGAGTTCGCCCTCTTCAGCAGCTTGCGGAGTACATTTGACTTTTCCCCATCTGCATGCTGCACCACTGAATACTCGACATCCTGCTCTGAACCTTGGGGATTCATGGCACTAAAAAACGTTGCTCTTGCCTTTGCAAAAAATGCAGATGCTGTCCCTACCGTCCTTTTCACTCCAATGTCAACTCTTCTTCTCTTGGTTTGCCTGCTTAAGAGGGCTGTGCTGTCATGGTCAGGCATCACTGGACTGTTATTGTGCCATCTTCAAAAGCTTGTCAGCTGGGCTCAGCTCAAGAATCCTGGGACCCTGGCCAACAGAACAAAAGGACTGATGAATCATTTTCTTTAAATTTCTCCAAATTTCCTGACCTCAATCCTGAATAAAATGCAAAATGCATAGGCTCTGGGATTTATGGCACATTACAATTATTGTAATTTATTATGCACTCTGCTTGAAATGAAACATTTTTAAATATTTCTGCTCCACTGGTTTAAGATGGATTAAGATTTAAAAAAGCAAAAACTGCTTAAGCACCAGTAATATGATTCTCTTGCACAAATGCCTAAAATGATACTGTTTATCTTCAGAAGAAAGAGTAGATTAGAAGAACACAGCCTCTGACAACCAATTGATTAAATTTAGGGCATTGAGATACATGTTACAAAAGAAGATGAAAGTACTCCTTATTTAAGATTTATTGTTAAAACAAGAAATTGTATAAAATTTGGATTAAAAAAATTCAATTGCAATGTAAAAACCGTAATTGTAGTTTTACTTTTTAAAGAGAGATAAAAACTGGTAAATAAACATTCGAAGGTCAAAACAACAACTTTCACTTAATTGTAGGTAGGATAGTATGTGTGTATGTGAAAGGCAAAGAAATCATAGACGCACTTACGCTTACACTGGGGAAAAAAAACAACCCTCTCTTAAATCATTAGGGAAACATTTATTCAGCAAAGCAAAAATGCCTTAAAATATTTTATGGCCAAGATTATAATATTTACAGAGATGTGATCAAATAAAGGCCAAAATGTAGTTCGTTAACACAGCCTCGTACGTACCACTGACTAGCCATGACAGTGTTTTGAATTCCCCATACATTCCTTCCCTTTTCTTAACTTATATTCTCCAAGCAAGCCCCGCTACCAAAGGCTGAAGATTCTGCTCTTTCGTACACTAAAATACATGACGATAAATTTTTTGCATAGCAGAAACGAGACATGTTCAGTGTCACATCTCTCTGCTTTAGAAAAATCTCCAAGAACAGTATCTCAAATGCCCAGTGAAGCCCTTTTCACATGTAATATTTTGAATACACAGAATCTTATTTCCTGTGACATGCAGAAAAGATGAGAAAAAATAGGGAAAGATGAAAGAAATAACATCAATCAGCTGCGTGAGAAAGGAAGATACCTTCTCTTTATATGAACTCTCATTGTTTCCCAGGAACACAGCATAAAAAGATAACACACTTCCTTGCATTTTGTAAAAGGCTCTTGACATAATTTGTGACTTATTAACTAGTGATGCTAAACTCACATTGCACATAAAGCACTAGATACTCTTTCCTGTTTCTTAAAATTCAACGCTGAGGAAAATTAAAATAATTTTCATGCGACGCTTATCTAATATTAAACTTTACATTTGCTTAACAGAGCACAATCTTCACAATAACAGGGTATATTGCCAAAGGCAGCATGCAGACTTTTTGGAATTGCTCCCATCTCTTTCGGTTCACCTGTAAAAACATCTACGTGCTCCCTAGGACTGCATCTGTGGCTAGTTTTAAAGAATGACTATCCATGCAAATAGGCATAATTTCAGCATGAAATAATCTGTAAAATCAAGACAGTAGTCAATGCTTAGTTTGCAACCAGGATGGAAAAAAAAAAAAAAAAAAAAAAGCTTTTAATACTTTGAAACATTATGTTTATTCTGCAGCCTTTGCCCACGTATTCTGGATGTACTAAAAGAATTTTCAGAGGTTTGGTGTCAGAGACAGTTATGCAAGGGACATGATGTTTGTTTACATTACTGGCTCCTTGCATACAGGAAAGCAAAGAATGATAAAAATTTAAAAAAAAAAAAAGGCATGAATTCAGATGGGAAATCCAGAGCCTTACCCCGTTATCAGGACGCTGCCTTCAGAGATTGTTCCTTATCAAGAAGCACATTAAGCAAGTGAAGTTTGGAGACCTCACAATAATAATAAAATAACAAGGAGTTTTGCTGCAGGGGCCCAGCTCTACCACCTGCAGGCCAGGTAGCATCCCACCCTGCAAGCAATTCCCCTGGAGCCCAGGGATACCAAAATCCTCTTACGTGCGAGTGGTAGCATCGGGCCCTGCTTGGCAGTACGTCTTGGAAGAGACCGTCTCCTGCTTTCTCTCAATTAATGCAAATGGTGTTTTTCAGGGGGCAGAATCAGGCTCTTGCAATTAGGTCTTCATCTAAAAAAAAAATCTGAGGAGCTGGCATTTCAGAAGGGTTGTTTTTGGAAATAAACGGCCAAGTCCTCAGGGGGCGGAAAGGGGCGACCACCGCCGGAGTTTTTAAGCAGGCGATACTGGCACAGAATAAACCAGGGTCAAGGTTGACCTTTCAGTCTAGTGGTGTTCATTTGGAAGCGATATGAACTAATTGCGAGATAACTAAAAGAGCTCTTGCTTACTGCACGTAAGATATTCTAAAGGCATTCTCCATAAAGATAATACTTGCCAATAGGAAAAAAACCCACCCCAAGCACCAACACTGAAAACCTTCACGCTTTTCCTTCCTTTTCTGTAGTCAAGCTACGCTTGATTGAGATCCAGCAATAAGTTCCCAGACTCACACCAAAAACCTCCCATCAGGTTTCAAGTTTTGCACATTTCCCAGCAAATTTGAGGTGCCTGACCACTGCTTCCCTCTCTCTTGCCCAATCCCAACCAAGGACACGCGTGGGGAGGGCTTGCTGTACCCTTGAGTCAGCAGCTCAGGAAATAGGCTGTCCTGCGCCAGGTTGGAAGGTCATTGCCACGCATCCTTCCTCCCCAGTGTCCATTTTCCTCTCCCCGAGCCCCCGTACCAGCAGCTGCTCGCCTGCCCGTTCCTGCCACCGCAAACGTGCGGCAGGAGGTGCTCCGGAGCGATGCCCCCTCCTTCCCTGGCTGGAAGCTGAAAGCATCGGAGTTATCGTACACTTAACCCGGGTATTAAGCAACGTCTCCCATTTGCCCCGGTGTTATCCCGAGCCTACAGACTGCCGGCTTTAAGGCTCACGTGCCTTTCAGCTTACATATGAGAAATAGTTCTACTTTAGCCTGACGAAACAGAACGGGTATTGAACGGCCAGTTAATATTTTGGTCTGGGAGGACCAAAACCAACTCACACCTCAAGGGAAGCGGAATGGCACGTACAGCGGGATGCAAAATCCCAGCCACGACAGGCAGACTTCGAGGCTGATTAGATTAGGAGTGGATAAATAGGGAACTCTTGCGGGGGAAAAAAAAAATCGGAAGTTTGTGACCTTTACATAGTAGTAGTACTTTGGCTGCACATTGTCTCGAAACTATGTATTTCATACATCTACTGTCTCTGTACAGCTCTCCAGAAATATATAGTTAGAAAGAAAGCTTAGGTTGTCAAGATCTACGTAGAAATCTTCAGAAGCACCGTTTCTTTTCGAGTTACAGAGTTTTAAATTTCTGAAGGTTAAATTTGCTTTACACGTCACTTTTGATACTCCTTGCATGCCAAGTGTAGTTTATGTTAAATTTACCCTCCACATCTCGAGCCTCAACTCGCACGATGCGGCTTTCTCAGCAACTGAACGTTTTCCGTGCCCACGTAATTAAAAATCATACCAAGGGCCTCAGCACGTTCTAAGTCCATCCATAAACACAGCTTGCAGTATTTTATTTACAAATTTGCTTTCAAAACTTTTGTTTAAGGAGATATGATTAAAATGTAGCTATGAATAACCTCTTAACAGCACAGCAGCTACAGACAAGGGTTTATTTCATATCCATTTGATATGCATTGACATTTTAACTGGAAACAGATTAATTTCTAGGTATCCAGGAGTTACTGTTACTAAACCTTTGGCTAGAACAGTCTTTAGAAAGGAGTATGATGTCAGGTATTTAACCGCACTCATTACAAATAAATCAATTTCTGTAATCAATTTTGTTAACTCATCTTGATCTACAAAGACGCTGATCATTTTCTCCTAGAATAATTCACACACCCATGAGATGCAAAGGAGATGCAAATTCTAACTCACCCTCCTCTGCCACTCTGAGGGAGCCTAGCCTAACCTAAACAGCCATTAAATACACAGCAGCAAAGTGCTAAACTTGACAAATATCCCTGGGTGAATTCAAGGAGATATCAGATTATAGAGCTCAAATTGTTCCTATCTTTTCACAAGCTGACTACTTTTTTTGGTCCAGCGTCTGCCTGCTTCATGTCAGGCCCCGTTATGCCAACACCACACAAGAAATTTAGCACGCTTCTGCTAATAGAAATATTTAGATCTTTCACTCTAAAGCGCTACACGGGGTATGGCTTTGCCAGAATCAGCCAGGAAGCACAGGATGAAAATTATTCCAGTCAACAGCATTTCACGCACAAAACCACAGCTAAAATCCGAAGAACAGATGACATCTATTCACCATAGATCTGTTCAGTGCTGAAATCACGTCAGCCACTAATGAGAAAGTACTACCTCTTTGTATGGCTCTGACACAAGTTTTCTTGGGAGAAGGGTTATCTAACTCCCTTAGCTTAGACATGTAATCAAAGAATTTGAAACGAGGCAGAAATGATGAGCAACTACGTGCGCAGTAACAACTACTTTATTAGGATTTCTCCCTAAGAAGTAAAAATTAGAGCCTGATTTACTTCAAAACGACGCTACCGGCTCTTTAGCCCTAAACACAAAACCCACCCTTGTTTTATGAACCCTGCGATAGCCAGGGCCCGATCCAGCAAGGTATTTATTCAGCGATTCCCGTGAATGCCAAACATCCTGAATGCCCATCGACTACCGGGAGAATTGACAGAGCTCACTAACGGGAGGGATTCGGCATCTCGTTAGTCCAGGCCTTTATTTCGGGGAGATGCAGGGCCCTCCATCATGTATCTGTGCTCAGCACCGCTCCAGGAAACAGATTCTTTAAATGAGAAAAAAGAAATCGAGCTTCTCAAGGTAGAAATTTGAAAACATTTTCCTCCTCTCAAACCAGTTTGGTCCTTGTTATTTCACTGATCGTGAGGAAAATAACTCGCACGGTCTCTGTGCAGAGACAATACTGAAACGTTCGCAAGATTCCTACTACAAACTCGGCCCAAGTTTCCCAAGATTTTTTTTTTCCATGCTACCGATGTCATTAAATCACAATTCTCAAATTAGTTAATCCAGCAGTTAGGCTGCACTTTGAGACAGAATTAAATCATGATCTAGAGACTACAAATCGCAGTATTTACAATTGTGCCCTGAATCAAATTAAACTCCAATTTCAAAATGTGTCCATTCTTACGACTATCTTAATTTATCAACCGATCATAAAAAAAGACAAGTCATATAAAACTGAGGAGGTCTCTGAGTTCAACTGGCAGGAAAGTTAACTGTATATACTGACAGTGCCATTCAGCGAATGCAAGATACTTTGCAGAATAATTTAATAGGGAGCTGTTAGCAAAAAAGTATATACATTGTACTTTTTATCACAGATCAACTCATGAAATGTTGATACTCTGTCTACCCTTGAGTATTAATAAACATTTCGCAGTATGCGATATTGCTGTTAAAGGTAAGCTCTGGACAAAAAGCAGATAAAATAAATGCAAAACGAGCTGCAGTGGTCGTAAACTTTACGTGATTGACGGCAACTCACAGAAAAACTGCGAGAAGACGACATAAAGGGTACGCGCCACATGCAAATCTACGGGTAAGGAAACTGCCTCCGCATAATTCATCCTGCGTACTGCCAAACCTCTACAGACGATGGAAGTGACAAATAATCTGGGCTTTTACACTTCGCGGTGACGAGGCCGCGTCTCTGCACCCTGCATTAGACACCACCGGACCTTTCCGCCACCGAGCGACGGCCACAGATGCGCGGATGCGCTTCCACGTGCCCCCCGCCCGTCCCCAGACCCGGATGAGGGTTTTGGGGTGACACTCGCCACGCAGCCAGAAACGCCACGGCGTTCGCCACGAGCGCTCGGGACCTGTGGGAAACCAGCGGGTTTCCAAATCCTCACCCGGGCAACTTTTGCCCGACATTCAAGGGCACCTCTAGTCTGCAGCCGTTTTCCCCTGCCAGCCGTGACTGACATCTCCCACTTTGTCAAAGATATTAAGTTAATATCCTCCTTATCTGTTCTTCCCGCAGACGGGGCACACGTACGTGACACCGACCCCGCCGAGAGCTCCATCCCACCTCGGACGCGCCTTCCGAGCGCACACACCGGTCTCGGATACTGATTTATCGACCCGCTCCTTGCCCCCCGGCTGAGCCCGCCGCCCGTCCCAGCGGCACAGGGAGGCGGCGGCCGGCCCCCCCCCCCCCCCCCCCCGCGGCCGCCCCGCACCTGCCCGCGCCCCCGCCCCGGCCCCCGGCGGTTCTGCCCTGCCCTGCCCTGCCCTGCCCTGCCCTGCCCTGCCCTGCCCGCCGCCCCGCTGCAAAGCGACCGCGGGGGATGCGCGCAACTTTCTCCCCTCCCACCTCCCCCCCGCAAAGACGCGCGGACCCCCCCCCCCCCCCGGGCGGCCTCGCTCCGCCCCCGCGGAGCGCCCGCTGCCCGGGAACCGTGCCCCGGCTGCCCGTCGGGCCCCGCATTTTCGGTGCCCCCCCCCCCCAACCCCCCCATCCCGTGCCGCTCACCCCAAAAGACAGCCCCGCGCGCCCCCTCCGCGCAGCCCCCACGCCCCCCAGCACCGTTCCCTCCTGCGCTTGAACTCCGTTTAAACACACGGCAAAGTGGCTCCGGATCACTCAGCCGATTAACAGAAAAAGAAAAAAGCCAAGAAAGATCTCCATCAAAGGCTAGGAAAAAAAATTAAACCCCCTCCTTCCCCCGACGAAAAAACCCAAACAACAACCAAACAACCAGAAAGTACCAATAATCCTAATCTTTGCCCAGATCAAGGCTCTTATCCCGCGACTTGCATTTGATCTCGTGTGCTCGCTACCTACCACTCAAATCCCATTTTCTGTACATTTCCACAATTCGCAGCTCGTCCCACCCTTGGAAATGAAAAAGTAATCGCAAGGAGAAGAAGAAGAAGAAGAAGAAAAAGTCCCTGCCCTTCCCGGTTCGGGTTTAAAAGGAGAACTAGCGACATGCAAATGACAAGCAAATTGGAGGAGACAAAAAGAAAGGCAGCTATAATAAACAAGACAAAGAGGAGGCTCAGAGGACCGGAGCAGGAGTTTAAAGCAGGGGATGGGGAACCCCGGCGGGGCCGGGGGGCGAGGAGGAAGCTCGGAACAACAAAAAAGAAGCCGAATACTCGCTGCGGTTTCCGTCCCCGCAAAAGCGCGCTCCGACCCACGGGATAAAATAAAGACCGGTCCACACAAGGTGGCCGAGAGCGCGCGGAGGGGAAGGGGGGAGGATCACCTACCAACCAGCAGGTCCCTCACTCCGCAGCCCTGGGCAGGCTCCGGTGAGCGCTCCATCGGGCTCGGCGCTCACAGACCCTTCCCGCTCTGTCTACCGGGCAATTAAAACTGCTCGGCTAAGAAAAGTCACCGCGGTTTTGCCCACCCACACCCCCCCCCCCGGAAAAAGAAGCGCAGCTTGGGTAGCGGTCATCAGTATTTTGCTGGGGATTTCATTTCCACCCACTCCCCCCCCCCCCCCCCCCCGGCCCCAGAAGACCATTTCAAGCAGCCCAAGCAAGTGGTAATTTAAAAAAAAAAAAAAAAAAAAAGAAAAAAGAAAAGAAAAGAAAATTAAAAAAAAAAAAGACCCGAAAAGGCCGAGAAAGCAGGGAGGGACGGAGGGGGCGCGGAGAGGGAGCGGGTACTTACTCCGTGCAAAGGCGACGAAACTGAGCCTCGGGGGGGGGTTTGCCGGCGGAAAGAGAGAAAGGCAGACACGCACACGCACATGCACACACCACACGCGCCCCGCACACGCACACACGCACGCACACGCACACACACACGGACACCCGGACACACGCGCGCGCAGCCGGCGAGCCCCGCCGCTTGATGAATATGATAATCGGGCGAGGGAGGGCGAGTGCGTGCGGGAGCTGCGCGTGCGGAGCGGCGCGTGTGTAAGTGTGTGCGCGTGTGTAAGCGTGTGTGTGTGTGTGTGTCTGTGTGTGTGTGTGTGCGCGCGGAGGTGGGGGCGGAGTGGCGCGGAGCGGCGCGGAGCGGCGCGTGGCGGCGCGCGGGCGGCGGGGCGCGGGGCAGGGCTGGGCTGGGCAGGGCTGGCCGAGCCGAGCGAGCGCTCCGCACCGCCACAAGATTTACTTTAAGACACAGCTGAAGGAAACAGGAAGACTAGACGTCACGCTCGGAGTGACGTGAGCCCGGCCCGGCGCCCAATCGGCAGGCTCCTTGGGACGGACGGGGGGGACGGGGAGAACTTGGCAGGAGCGGGGAGAGAAGAGAGGGGAGAGCGGGGGGGGATGCGGGGGGGGGGAGGGACCGCCCCGCCCCCGCGGGAAGGTGGCGGCGGCCGCGCACCTGCGGTGGGGGAACGGACGGACACCGGGCGGGAGCGGCGGCAGCCGCGGTCCGACGGGGCGCACACACACACACACCCCCCCCCCACACACACCCCCCCCGCTCACGGGCGAGGGGCGGACAAAAGCCGCCCCGCGCTGGGGGGGGGGGGGGGGGGGGAGAAAGTTTAGGAAAGTCATCCCCGCGGGGGCGGGGGATGCTCCACGGTGCCCCACGCGGGAAAGTTTTCCGCGCGGGAAGGCTTCCGTAGAGGAGTGCCGGGGCGCGGGGGCTGCTGCCCCAAGGTGCGCGTTTTTCACGCGTGAAACATCGGGGCGGTGAAGCAAAAGCCCGCTCGCGGGCGCTGCCCCCACGCGGGTCACAAACTTTTAAGAGAAACGGGTCCGTGGCCACCCACGTCCCGGCACGGCGTCCCTCGGCGGCGCGGAGGGGCAGCGGCCCCGCCGCGCATCGCGGGGCTGGGAGCGGGAGCCGGCGGGTCACTTCCCACGTGGGAGGCAGAAAATGAACACGAAAACGAGCATCAGGTTGCGGTGCGTGGAACAACCGGCGGTGCCGAAACCCCGGCCCCCCGAACAGCGCGCCCCAAGTTTCGGCCAACTCCAACCCATGCCCAGCTCAGCACAGCCCGTTCCCGGCCGGCCCCGGCGGGAAGGCTTTGGGAAAACATTTTGGGTTGGTTTTGTTTGGGTTTTTTTTTTTTTTTTGGGGGGGGGGGGGTGTCCAAAATAGGATCTTCCCAGCAGGTCCGGGCTGCAATCCAGACCAAAGCCTGCCGGGCGCGCTTAGTCCCGCCGTGAGCGCGGGTTTTCCGCGGCGTGGGGCAGGGAGCGCCCGGCACCCCCGCCCCGGTTGCCGCGGAGGTTTCGGCCGGTTGCTGCCGGCGGAGCGGCGAGGCTTCCCGTAGGAAAAGAGCCTCGGGCTCGCAGGCGGCAGGGGAATAAAGTGAGGAGAAGGAATAACGCCCTGCGGAGGGACGGCCGGCCGGCCGGCCGGCAGCGGAGCGCTGCAGGGCGCTCGGCGCCAGGTAAGGACGGCGCTGCCTCGCCGCGCCCGTCCGCGCCCGCCCCTCGGGGCTGCCGTGCGGGGAGCCCGGGCCGGCGGGAGAGGGACCCCCGAGTGAAGGGGAGCCCCGAGTGGAGGGGAGAGACGGGACGGGGCGAGGGCAGGCGGGGCTGGCGCGGGCGGCTCCTGCCAAAACTTGGGCCGCAGCTCCGTGCTCAGCGGCGAGGGGGCCGGGCCGCGCCTCGCCCCCTGCCCGCCCTGCTGCTGGAGGCGCCGGGAGCCGCTCCGCTTCTCCCCTTTCCGCCTTAAGGATCTGTCTCACTAGGGGGGAACCGCGGTTCCCAGGCCCGCGCGTGGGTGCGGGCACCCCCGCCGCCTCCCACGGGGCTGGCGGGGCGCGCTGCGAGGACCAGCCTCCCCAAACAAAGTTTGGCAGCAAACCCACCCCCCGGTACTGCCCGCCTCTGCCCGCCTCTCCCCGCGGGGCCGAGACGCGTGGGTCCCCGCAGCGGCGTTTCTCCCCGCGGCCCGCCGGCGGGGAACGGGCTGGTCGCGGCTTCGGGGCCGTTGGTGGCTCCGCGGCGGGGAGCGGGGTCACTAACGCGGGTGGGTAATGTGACAAGGTACCCACCCGGCGGATCACGAAGAAATCGCTCGGAACCGGCCGAAACGGCCCCGTCGCGCTGCCGGAGCTGCCTCTGGGAAGCTGCTCCGGAGTTAAAAAAAATAAATCTCCCCCCCTGCCGCTGCCCCGGACGGCGGATCACGAGGAGACACAACCGGTTACACCCGCCCCAGGGTCCGGCACCGGTGCGGGAGGCGAAGCCTTTCGGGGCCGCCGCCAGCGCCGGCCTCCCCGGGGACAGAGCCCCGGCACGTCGGGGCGGGTACGGCGGCAGGTGGTAGCCCCGTCCCGGCGTTGTGCAGGGCGAGGGGGCCGCGGGGCTGCTTTCACCGCTGCCCGCCCCCGTCCCCGCGGCAGTGGGAGAGCCCCGCTCCTCCCGGGCTGGGCAGTCCCGCACGGCCGGGCGCCCTCGCAATCCGTTCCGTGCGTTGGGTCCCGGAGCCGGCGCTGACCACCGCAGCGCCGTGGGTGACCGCAAACCCCCAGTGCAACGGGGCACACCCCGGTGCGCTCCGCTGCTGCCCCTTTCGTTCCCCAGCCCCAGCGCCGGGCCGCCCCGGAGCGGTGCCCGGTGCCCGACGCGCCCCCCCCAGCCCGCGGGAGCCTCCGCCCGCCGGGACGGCCTCTCCGCCAGCGCTTTTAATAACGGGACACATTTAGAAATAGGGGCTCCGGGCCCATCGCGGCGGGGCAGCGGCGTCCCGACGGCCAGCAGCCCCGGAGGCGGCCGGCGCTGCGCTGCGCTCCGCGGGCGCGGAGAGGCGGCACAGCCGGCCCGGCCCGGCCGCGGCGGGAGGGCTGGCTCCCTGCTTGCTCTTGCCGGGGTGACATGTTCAGCCTCCCGTTGTAGCTGTAAGTGCTGCAGGGGCTGCGGAACAAGGGTGCAGAAGTGTGTCTGGACGCAGGGGGAGATAGGCTAAATTTGGCGGGTGAATGACTCGCTTGAATTCTTTCCTTTTTTTTTTTTTTAAAGGACAGCAGGATGCATGTAGAGGTGAAGCCAAATCGTGCAAACGCTACTAAATAAATTAATAGCTGTCTCTGACACTGAGTTTGTCACTACCGGCTCTCAACTTCAACCACTGTTGATTTACCCAAAAAAGAAACTGAGGCACTGGGGATGAAGCGAAGTCCCCAAGGTCACTCGGCAGAGCTGCAGCACCCAGCCTGGCCCCAGCTGTGGGTACCATGTGCGCAGGCTCCCACCTACCATCCGGGGGGCCCCGCTGCCTCGTTGCTGTAGCTCCTTGCAGGTTACCTTCCTCCAGCCCCACGTCTTGTAATTTTTTCAAGTCTAAACACACCGACCCTGCAACGTGCCACACCAGTAAGCCCAAGTGGAATGAAATGCATGCTTTCCACTCGCCCACCCGCTCTGGCACCGAATGCTCCAGACCCTTTCTCTCTTTCAGTCCTGGAGGATGGGCAGCCTCTTAAGGAATGCAAGTTGATGTTTCAAAGCTCAGCAGCAAAAGTGATCCCCCACTCATCACCCAAATTTTAGAGCTGCAGGAAAAGCTCTTCTTACTCCAGAATTCAACCCCTCAGAAGGGGCCGGGGGTTCCCTCGTACCAGCAGCTCACATTCAGGGTTTGTAGTGAGCAAAGTCATCCCTGGTGCCTTCTCCAGGGCCTGGTGGCTTGGGCAGCGCTGGGGCAGCCTCCTGCTGCCCTGAGTGGGTGCGTGGCTGTTTCTGTCCCTCGCTGCCCCCAGTCCCCGACCCACTGCAACCGCGGTCCCTGCTAGTGAACTGTAGCGGATTCCAGTCTGTCCTCAGATTCCTGTAGAAGCCCCACGTCCTTTTCCTAGTAATTAGTAAATCATAAGGTAGTCACCAGGTCCTTTTCTTGGTCATTAATAGATTAGAAGGTTTATTTTCTTGCTGATGGGCGTTTGGGATCCCACCAAAAATTAATCCATGTTAACAAAGTTTGGATTCAAAGCCTGAGTGTGCTCTGGTCTGTGGGTTCTCCTGCTCCTCTGCCTAGCACTTGGTGTGTGTCACCAACTTCACGTCAAAATACTACTTTTCCTCCAGATACGGGGGTTATCAGATCTATGTTCAGCTGCAGGGTTTGTCCCATCAGAAATAAATCCTCCTCCAAATTTTGGTGCCTCTGAAGAGAGAAGGTTTGCTGCAAGCTGACAGCTTTCTGCGCTTGCATTTCTTTCTTTAAGGGGGAAAAAAAAAACCCCAGATGCAAGAAACTTAGGAAAACTTTTGCAGTGTGCCCACGACCATGGGTGATTCCTCTGTTCCTTTGGAGTCTGACAACAAAATTGAAAGTGACAGGGGTATATTGTTGAAACTGCCTTTTCTTTGATCATTTTTCTTGCTGTGTCTGTTCCAACTAAATGAGAGAATGGGGCTGCGAATACATAGCAGGTTTTCTTTTTTCTTTCTTTTTTGTCCCTCCTTTTTTTTTTTTGCAGGGGTGGGGAAGAACCAGGTACTCTCATGCATAAAAAGAACAATACCCCACAACCACAAAGGCCTGATTCTGCTCTTACTTATGCTGATGTGAATTAAAAATAACCCTAGTGATATCAATGAAGCGTCATCAGCGTGTGTGTATGAGAAAGAGGAGAACCGGGTGCCCGATGTGTGTAATTGCTGAATTTAGAATTGCTCAGTTCCTTGCTTCCCTTCGCCCTGGCTCCTCCTTTCAAAAGGGAAACCTTTGCAAGAAAATGCCTTTAACCTGGAGAGTGAATGCAACCTAGGTGGTTCAGCAGAGTGCAATTTAATTCAAGAACCTGGTACTGATGGCAATAGAATTGTTAAAAAATAATAATAAAAAAACCCAACTCACACTCTCCAGAGAGGAGAAAGTGAACTAAACTAATCCTATTAAACATGGTAGCGTGTTTCTGTGCAGCTCCCTGAGAGATTAAGCACAGGAAAAGGGATAAGTGCTGCTTCAGTTTCACTAAACTAATGTGACAACTTGTCATTGGAAATCTTTACAGCTTGTTAGCAGATGACTAGCTGATTCAGATATGTTTTCTACCATTTCCTTTGTGTCTGGGGGTGGTGTTTTTTCTTTCCTGTTCTTTCTTATCCATACTGCTTTATTTTGCTTTTTAATCCTTCGTGTCTCCTTCAAGTCAAAACATTTAACTTGCTTTAATCAATATTTTGTTTTGAAGATGTCCCTTGACCTTTTGTTTGTGCAAATTAACCTTCAAGGGCACCTCATTCATTCATTAACCTCACTGGGATGCCGTATCCCTTGTACATGGCATTTTAGGATGCATAAAACATTTATGAATGTTTAGACATATTGCAGTGAATGACTCTGCTACTGCTGCGGTTACTACTTCTGCTACTGAGAAATTCTTTTTCCTTCCGTCTTCTTCTCTTCTCTTCTCTTCTCTTCTCTTCTCTTCTCTTCTCTTCTCTTCTCTTCTCTTCTCTTCTCTTCTCTTCTCTTCTCTTCTCTCTCTTCTCTTCTTTTCTTTTCTTTTCTTTTCTTTTCTTTTCTTTTCTTTTCTTTTCTTTTCTTTTCTTTTCTTTTCTTTTCTTTTCTTTTCTTTTCTTTTCTTTTCTTTTCTTTTCTTTTCTTTTCTTTTCTTTTCTTTTCTTTTCTTTTCTTTTCTTTTCTTTTCTTTTCTCTCTTTCTTTCTGATATATTAATTTTCCTTCCATCTCCTTTCTTTCTTTCTTTCTCTCTTTCTCTCTTTCTCTCTTTCTCTCTTTCTCTCTTTCTCTCTTTCTCTTTCTTCCTTCCTTCCTTCCTTCTTTCCTTCCTTCTTCCTTCCTTCCTTACTGCTTGCTTTTCTGTCTCTCTTTTTCTGACATCACATGTTGCTTGTGTGCAGAAGGTGGGCAAAGTAGCCAGGCTGGGAGAACTTTTAGCATTAGTAATTTCATGTCAAAAGCAGGTGTCTAAATTCTTTAGAAACATATACTGAGTCTTAATCTTCTCTTCTCTTCTCTTCTCTTCTCTTCTCTTCTCTTCTCTTCTCTTCTCTTCTCTTCTCTTCTCTTCTCTTCTCTTCTCTTCTCTTCTCTTCTCTCCTCTCCTCTCCTCTCCTCTCCTCTCCTCTCCTCTCCTCTCCTCTCCTCTCCTCTCCTCCCACCCTTCTCTCTTTACCTTGGCCCTCCCCCTCAAAGGCATGATCGGTTGAGTAAATGGAAAAAACATTTTACAACATTAAAGGAAGACTGTTTAGAAAAGGAAGGCCCTGCTGAGGTGTAGAGGAAGCCTGTTTATTAACACTGGACACCTCTTATCTCAGGCAGCTCCAGATGGATGTCCCCTTGGTAATTCCCACTCCGTGCCAAGTGGGGTTAAGCAGGGTAACCACCTTGACGTGGGCTGGTGATCACCAGGGGATCATCGGCTGCTTCAGAGAGAAATTTTACAGAAACTTGGGGTGGGGGAGGGAGAGCCATCAGGCTTCAGCATAAAAAGCTTGCACGTGGCCAGATTTACCTTTGTGGCTGTAAATTGCTTGCTGCCTGGGACAGAGCCAGGTTTTGATTGAGAGATAAAGTAGTTCAAATCTGTCAATAATTAACTGTCACTCAATTAAGGCTTTCTTAACAAATTAGCACTTGGTAGCACCTAGGGTGCAGGTTTTTCATGGGAAAAGGCTGATAGAGTGGCGTTGGCCATTAAGTTCGCCCACTGAGTATCAGCTAATGTCCTGCTCCGTTTAAACACCACTGTGTAAATTTGGTGAATTGGTTCCCAAACCCCATTTCTGCCAGATTGCTTTTAAGATTAACTGTTTCTGCCTTCCCAAGCTAAACAATGTGCGACTCCCCGTCTGCTGAATAAGAGAGCTATCCGGATTGATTAGGGTTTCCTGGCTGTTGGGCAGCCTTGAAGGAGCACTCTGCTGTAAATGAGGCTGTAGGCTGAATTTAAAGAAATTGAGTAGAGCCCCCCTAAAAGCCTCGAGACCCATGGGAACGGAGGGAGTTACATAGTTTGCATCCAGCGTAAGCTGCTGTGACATCTTTCTGTCTCATACAGGGTCCTTGCTCTTCCCCAACCTGCACCCTCCCCTGGGCTGGTGGGACGGGGAAAACATTTCCACTCGCTTTTTCGCATGAGGAAATTCTCATCCAAGCAGCTGCCACTGGGCTGTGACCTCTTGTCACTTCCAACCTTACGTGGCCCTGGGTACCTGGCTTCACCAGGCCCGTCAGGTCAAATGCGTTTCCAGGAGCTTTGCAAAGCTCCGTGTTTATGCCTCTCCCAGATTCCTGGGAGAATCCTTCTGTGGCGACAGAGGTAGCGTTGGTGTTTCTCTGGTAGCAGACATTTTGCCAGTTTCCCTTTCATCCCTCTCTGCATTAGCAACGCCGTGGGTACGTCATCCCGCTCCTCCTCTTAATTCTCCATTCAGAAGTCGTATGTGAATGTCGGATGTCAGCCAGATCCAGCAGAGACATCCCAGTTTACACCCACTGGTGATCTGGCCCCGTGCTTGTGCACGCTGCTGGATCGACGCTGCCGGGATGGGAATTCCCTCGGTACATTAATTCAGAGCAAACCGCAGACTCTGGAAACCCCAGCCTTGTGATCATTTGTCACGTCAACCCTGCTGAGGAGGGATCCGTCTCTCGCGAGTCAGAAAACCCTTTGCTCCCCATCGGCATCGAACTCTCCTGATGTCACGCGCAGTCGCACCTCCCGGAGGTGTAATCGCCGACTCTGTTTAGAAGTCAAATGCAAAACTCTGGCAAACGCAGGTCCTGATTTACACTGTACTAGAGGAAAGGCTGCAAGATGGAAGCTGATTTTAGCTTCAAATCTGGTCCGTTCCTCTGGTACGGGTTTATGCTCAGTACGGGTTTGGTTAAATCAGTCACCGCTTACCTCCCTGAATATTTTTCCATCTCTTTTGACCAAAGCATGCCTTACCTGCAGCGTGGGCTAAAGCGATGCCGGACAAGAGTTCAAAACCAAAGTTTGAGAAGCTGTCCGGGTTGTTCTTTTTGGGGATGCACGCTGTTGTCTTGTACAAAAACTAATCCCGACGCAGCTTGCTTTCTATTAATCATATCGGAAGAGGTGCCAGAGAGTGACAGCTCTTAGCCAGCACCACCCTGGCGTGGTTCAAAGATCCGAACTGTTTCAGCAACCTCCATGTGGAGGGGTTAAAAGCACATTGAAAAATACTTTGTGTTGCCCTGTCGTAGTACTTGCATTATAAGTCTTAGGAAGTTTAAAATCATAAAGCAGAAGGAAAGGAAGCGCATTTGATAGTTTAAAACTATCCTACCCTGCTGAATAATCAAAGCTGGTATTGAACAGGAAATGTAGTTTGATTTTATAGACTTTTACATTGGTTTTGGTTGGTTGGTGTTTTTAAGAAAGAGGAAGATATTTCTGTAGAGGGTTTATAACCTGGGGAAAACAATTTTCTTTTTTTTTTTTTTTTTTTGGTGCACTGATTTATTTTATTTTTATGTTACACAGCATCAGTTTTAAGAACCCATCTTTTCTTAAAAAACCCCAGATCATTCGCATTATCCGAAGCATGCATATGATCTGTCATCTCGACGGACTTGGTCCTGCAAGGCATTGAGGAACAATTTTTTCAGGGGCAGAGAGGCATCTAATACAATTTCAAAACAGTTGCAAGTGCTATACTATTCATTTTAGTAGGACATAGGTGCCTAGATGCTTTGTAAGGTCCTGAATAAGCCAATGGATTTAGGAGCCTAAAGCAGAGCATAGGCTGACTTTAGGTGTCTGTATACAAAACCGCCACCGTAGCTCATCCAGCTCAGGAGATACGCTCCCGAGGTGCTACAGCGCTGCTTCTGCGCTTGCCAGAGCCACCCCTGAGTGAGCAGCTACGTACAGGGCTGTGTAGGAATCCCTCCAGGAGCCCACGCACAGCTCCGGCAGCACCGAGCTCAGCACTGCTTTCTTTGCAAGATGTCCTCATGGTGGTGTCAGTTCCCATCTTTCATAGGATAGCCTACAAGTTAGGGTGTCTCTCCTAGAGGTGGGAAATGTGCGTTTAACACTTTCCTCGTCCCAAAGCCATGCAAAGTCACGGCTCTCTCCTCTCTGAAAAGATGGGATCATCCTTACCCCTCCTTTGGGGGTTTTATGCCGTCGCAGGAAGGAACCAGACTATCACAAGGTCAAAAGGAGAAGAAACGAGTGAGCCTGAGTTCATGAAAGGTGCTTAAAACAATAAACTGAGAGGGGGCAGCGCTCTGCTTCGAGCATGATATACTTTACCTGTCTATAATGGCTCTGTAACGCAAAGTACATCACCGGGAGTCCCTTAGCCCAGGTGATGGTGCACGCCGCTGGGGCGTGCTCCGCACGCCGACCCTCTTTCTGGCCTCGGCAATCTGTGAACCTTTCATAGTGCTGCACAGCTTCTCTGGAGTGGATGGAGGATGTCGCAGCAATTAACACGAAGGCACTAACGTCTCTTATGGATTTTAGGCTTGAGTAGCTGAATCATTAGGTGCCTACATAGTGTAAAAAATTCATCCCGGAGTGCCCTAAGCTCCCGCTGAAGTTACTGGGCTCGCACTCAGCGGCATCGGGGCCAAAATAATGTAGGTGCCTTTTTCTGGAAAGGAGATATATCCCTGACATAAAGGTCAAATAGCATTTATAACAACATTAATAATTTCAGAGCATCGTGCTATTGAATTCTAGGAATGATCAGACCTCTTTGGCAATACTGTTTAGTTGCTTTTACAACAGAAAAATGCTGCTTACCTCCTGAGAGATTCATAAGGAAAAAAAACCCAATCTATATCAATGAGTAAGATATTTTCCTTACCGGAGATATTGATTTAAATATTGACTTCGCTGCTGGAGAGTTATTTCACTCCATACTGCAGATACTCATTGTCAAGTGACATGTATTTTATGTACTAATAAAAATGTGATTTCTGGCCCAGTAATCTTATCTGGATGATTTTGCATTCGGCTTGGTCTGAAGCAGTTGTCCTTTCTAAAACTGAGTACTTATTTTCTTCTGACGGTCAGTGCACTCCACTCCATGTGAATTACTTGCAACTAAGATCAAAACAAACAAACGGTGAACACCCCCCCCCCCACACACACACACACAGCCCCTTTGTCCTATTAGTTCATTTTCCTTTCAATCTTTCAGCAATGGGTTTAGGCTCTGCAAGACAGAAGTTCTTTATTTAGCAACAGAAAAGGTGCCGCCGCAGAACCTGTTACAGCTTGTCAGAAAACCAGCCCGAGTGTGTTCTGGGACAAGGACTGTCTTTTTATTACGGGGTTATACAACAGCTCTCACGTTGGCTTGCTGACCCCGATCAGGCCTGGCGATAGTAATAATGACAACAACAGCTTATGCCACCAAGCAGCAACCCATTGCTCAGGAGGGCTGCGACAGCTCCCGTCACAGGCCAGACGTGCCAGGTCCCCCTTGTGCAAAGTACCAACCCAGGAGGAGAAATACCCAAAAAGTAAAAATCCCAACCCCCCTGTAGTCCCCAACTTATACACACGATGACTGATTTCACTGGAGCACCGTACCCGTGAAGCAGGGGATATTGCTGAACAGTTTCGCTGATGCTAAAGTTCTCGTTACTGGAGAGCCGGTGCTCCCCACGGAGCCTGGACTCACACGTGTGTGTAGCGTTGCACGCCCCGAACGAAACCTCTCCGGAGGGCAGCTGGTTGTGCTGCTGCCACGTAGCTCGGCGGCACCGAGGTCCCGCGGGACTGGGAGCACGAGGTGGCGAATAACCACCTGAACGCCTGTGGGTCCTCCCTCTTTCTCTTACGCGCCATCGGGACAAGATGAAATTGTGAGGCGATGGTAACACTCACACGCGAGCTCTTTGGCCTCTTTGGGAGTCACCCCAGCTCCCTGCAAGTGGGACAACAAGAAAATAGAGTCGTTTTCAGAGGGGAATTGCATCCAAATGATTGCTTCTGGTCTGAAATTCCTGAGGTCAGCGGTGCCCACGGCTTCTAGGCACTAGCACTATCCCATTCGCAGCTGAGGACCACTGGTGCCTGCGTGCAGGAGGATGGGCTTTGCCTGGGAAAAGTCTCCCTGTAAGTCTTTCCCTTGGGAACACTGAATTTCAGACCGTGCCTGTGGATCCGAGGCCTTTGCTCAGCTCTTGACCTGTTCAGGACGGAAAGAGGGGCAGAGACGTACCCTCCTGGAGGTTATCCGCCCCGAGAAGGGGCGAAGCTGGCAGAAAGGCAAATCGCAGACCCTGTTAGTAGAGCCCTTCTCCGCTTAGCCCCTGCTAGCGGGGCTCTGTGGCGCTCTGACTAGAAGCTGTTTATTTTGGAAGAAACAGGAGGACTTTGGGTCACCCACAGATTTTTGTTCCTGGAGTGAATTTACAGCAAACACAAGAACTGGAACTACAGCGTAAATTCACCTTATATTTTACTAGAGGTTACTTAGCTTACTTAGATCCCTTTCCATCTACTTGCAGAGAAGGAATTTGCCGTTTTCTTCGACCGCAATGTTTTAACTGAAATTTTGGGGTAAACAAACGTGCCAAGTCTTTATTAACCCCAGCAGTGTAATTTCTCATTACAAGACTCTGATTCAGAGGAAACAGGGCTGCTAAACCAGCTACCGAGTCCCAGCAAAAATGACAGTTTTCCTCAATCAGTTCCTTTTGTGACCCTGATCTGAACCTTAATCTGTTTTAGCAAAAATTTTTTTATTAGCCATTCATACTTAATCATACTGCTAATTTTCCTGTTTTTAAACTATCAATTTAAGGCTGCTTTTCCATGTAACTAATCAAGGCTGATGTATGTTATTTTGGCTATGATTTCTAATAATTATTCTTAAGAGTTTTTTAAGTCCTCGTTTTCCATAGATAACCGTCAAAATTGTAGATAGGGGCAGAATGGCTTGTTTCTGTGATATTGCACATACAAGTCTGCTTTCTTATCGTTAGTGAAAATAACCATTACGAGCGTTGTATAGGGAATCTGAGCCTCATCTTCTTTTCTTTCCTTACATCAGCAGTTGCTTGTCATTAGTACGATTACTGCAGACAAGCGTCATTGGAGGGAAGGGGTTTCAGGATCAGGCTCCGTTTGAGATATTTAGAAGAAAAAAATAAACATATACTTGCGGCTCTCTCACAAAGATTGTAAACTGTTGTAGCTAGTGATTAGTGATTTTTCTTTGCCCATGATATTAAAGAACAGATTGTGTTACTATACTTATCTCTACCTTTACAAACAAATACACCAGGAAAATATGTCGAGCAGAAGAAACCACGCTTGTTATCAAATGCTTAGCTACACTGACTACAGGTTTTTGTACTTTTTGGCAAAAGCTTCAAAACATATTGCGGCTTGGTTAAGCTGCAAATTCTTTACGGCGTAAAGGGAGCCTTTTTGTGTCCGTAGTACGTGCTCGGCTCTCCACTGAAGGCAGCAGCTCGCTGCTGTTACTTGTGATTCGTATGGCTGCCGCGCAGAGATCGCAACCGCTTGTCCTGGGCTTTGCACCCCCCAGGGACGCTTCTCCCCCCACCAAACTGATTAACATCACGGCAGGGCTATGATCTTAAAAGCCTGGCACTTCTGAGTAGGTTTTTGTTGCAGTTTGCGGAGCTGACCGAGGACGGGGGGGCTTTGTGCGTGTGCGGCGGGGTGGTTGCAGGGGGTAGGACGTGACACCCCCCCCCCGTTAGAGGTGCCACTTGGGGAGAAACTTCACAAGCATTTTCCAGCCTAAACCTCTTGCTCTGTCCTCAGTGGGACTTTGTCAAGTGATGCGCTAACATTTCGTTAGGGAGTGAAGCAGATTTCTTAATTACAAGTGAACTAAGTCTGACAGATAGGATTTTCTTCCCCAAAAAGAGAGAGGAAAGCCAGAAACTTGATACTTTCCTGTTGGTTTGGGGGGTTTTGGTGTCCGGGTTTTTTTTTTGTTTTCTGGAAGGTGCTCAGATGTCTTGGTAGTGGGTTCCTGTGCCAGATGCAAAGCTATGGCTGGAACACTGGATGAACAAAGACTCTTCACAATCTTTTTCCCTAATTAAATCCCTTTTTCTGTAAAAGTGCAATGTTTTCCCCACCAGATTGAAAGGATTGCAATGTATGATTGTTTAAAAAGCTACAGGTTAATTGTGTTATATGTATCTGTAGAAAAATTAATGCTATATGCAAAAATGGATTAAATTGTTCAAATAGCCTGTTAATTAACTCAGCCCTATAGTTAGCAGGGTTGGCATTAGAGGAAGGAATAATGCCTCTTCAATCCGAAACCTTCCCTCCCTCCCCATCCATTTTATCTCTTCTTGTCACTTCCTATTAGCTGATCATGACATCTTATCTTTTTCCTGAAGGGTGGGCCAGAAGATTACTTTGGAGCTCATGTAAGTGACACTCCAAGGATTGGCCAGCAGCGGGTTCAGCGGCCCCGGCCCCCCGAGCAGTGGGATGTCATCCCCATGACATGCCTGGAAACCCCAGCTCATCCCTCAACTGTCCGGTTACAGCAGCATCTCCATCATGTTGCACTTCAAGTCTGTCACTGGCATGGGTTCGCGTTCCTCACCCGGGAACCCTTCTCTTTTTTTTTTGCTGAGGACTGTATTTTTATTTTTAACGCAAAGTCCTTCACATCAGTGGCGGTGAGGGTTTCTTTTACAAGATGGGATTCTGCCATGGGAGGGGATGGCTGGGGATCATACAGCAAATGTATAGGCATGTGCTAAGAGAGAAGCTGTGCACGAAAGCCTCCTAAACAGCATTTGAAATATATTTCTTTTTCAGTGATGTTGAAAAGTCTTGGGCCGGTAGCTCTGGACAGCAGCTCTGGTCTCTACACTCTATCTTTCACATCACCCTGTGGGAAGCGGTTTTTGGGAGAGCTCTGCCTGCCTGGAGGTGTGGGGCTGTCCCAGCAGCTTCGCCCCCTGCCAGCCACCCGATGGTCCCCGCAGCCCAGGATGCTGCCGGTGGGGGGGCACAGCCAGAACGCTCCCACCAGCCGTAGCCAGACATTACGGCTCATGCTGGAGGGACTCGCTGCCGGCACCGTAATTGCAGGCTAGCTAGATTTTTGCTGTGGTATTACAAATTCCCCCAGGGAAGCCCACAACTACGACCATTTACATGGTAACATGGTCAGGCATGAGTCATTTTCTTCCCTCTCTCTGTGTCTCTGTCTCTGTTTCTCCTCTCACACACACACATGCTCACAAACGCAAGCACAAATCAACAAATTGGTAAATAAAATTTAAATGATGCTTTAGTGCATTTTCAGCGCTCTTTTTCTGGCTAAGTGTACAGTTTGATGTACTTTTTTTTTTTTTTTGCTATAAACATAGCACAAAATGTATGGGCCATGTGAATGTTGATGCTGGAATGATATCTTTTGCATCTTCTGCTTCGTCTTAAGGGTTTTTACCCGGTTACCTTTAAGAGTCCTTTAACTAAAAAAACTAAACAGTAAAACAAATTCTTAAAAACCAAAGCTTTGTCAGTATAATAAAACAGGAAACTTGCAAAGCAAGTGACAGGGTCACTGTTTAAGAAGAAGTTGCTTCATCTAACACTCCTTCCTTAATACTCCAGCTCCGCTAAGCTTCTTGCCACCCTTTTCCTACACATCTGAACAAATGTGTGCAATGTGTCTAGTCTTGTTGTGTTGTACTGGCTACATTATCACGATTCCCACAAGTAAGTAATTGCAGGTTTGGTGTCCTTGGCTCTGAATTCCTCCACGAAGCAACTCTCTCGTGTACTCACAAAATGTTCATTTTGGTGCTTAAAAAAAAAAAAAAAAAGAGATCCACTAAAAGAAAGTTAGGAAAATCACCACAAAGTTGTGGGGTGCCTGACTCGAGGTTACTTTTGTAAGACAAATGTGTCAGATTTGTGCACGCATCCTGATCGCCCTGAGCAACATCGTGCAGGAACCACACACCCCTAAGCGGGAACTGATTTAATTTCCCCCCCTCTTGTCTGCTTTTATCAGCCTTTCTCCAGCATGATGCATGAGTCGGGGTTTGTGAAACTAGTGCTGTCACCTAACAGGCGGGGTGAGAGGGCAGTACCGTAAAACATGAGGGGGTTCAGCTCAGGTGATGCTGGGGAGTGCCAAAACGGAGGATACAAGTAGAGTAAAAAGCAGGTAAATTTGTATATCACAGTGGGTGTCTGGATGAAAATTTTGGAAGCAGTGACCGGTTCTGTGTGGCCACATGTGTGCCGAGGACACCGCCGAGGATATGCGACCGTGAGTTTGGCGGCGAGGCTTCAGGTTTTGCATTTTGTTAGATTTACGTTTGTGGAGTGAGCAGAGGTTGAATAATTTATGGTGGTGACCACTTAGATACCATATGTCATGGGGTTTTTTAAAGCAGTATGGTTTTTTTAATACACAAAAGGGAACAGGCACTGGAGCTGAACTTTCTTCATTTTATTCAAGAAAAGAATACTTTAAAATGCTTGGAGTAAAGGGAGCCCTTTCTATACACTTTGAATCTGCACTAAACTTGACTAGTCAGCATCAGTCTGTTTTTGCAATGAAAAATAAATCCAGATTGGTTGCAGAGTGTCACACACAAGCAGAAACAGCAAGACTTTCACACTGGTCTCAGGAAGAGAGCACACTTTAGTGTAGTTGCAAAGTTTAGTGAAAGCGTATTTCTGTGCATTGTCTAAAAATGCATGTTTGAATAAATAACCGCTCAATTCCCATCCGACAGTATATAAATGGTAGTCTTGATGTCAGAGGCAAATTTTTGTAGGTGGTTAGCACTGCTGTTTCTGGGACATTACACTGGAAATATTCTATTGTATATTTTATTTTGCCGTGAGAAAAAAGAAATCCTTGCATACTAGGAGTTCACATGTCCCTTTAAGTCTTAAAATATGTTAATTTTACATGCCAAAGTCTTAAGAAGTGTTTGACTGTCCGTGGCTTTTGTGTGCATCTCCAGATGGCAGATGCCATTTTGTGTTTCACATTAATTGAGTAAATTTCCTTGCTCTTTGTACATATTGCAGAGGAAGCCATTCTCTGCTTTCAATAGGACAGAACAGCTCTTTGGCATCAAACCCTTCTGGTCTGGTGGTACTAAAACTGTTTTAAGGTGGAATTCTGAGAACAAGCTGTTGGCAATACAGATTTCCTCTATTGTAGATGAAAGTCAGACATTTAAGTTATCTTAGAAATATCTTGAGGGGTTTTCCTGGTGAACCATGAAACAAACCAGCTAGGATAACCTCAGGGGCTGAAGACATAGTAAGATATACGTTTTTTCAATATTCATTTAGCTAAAGGGGAAAAAAATTCTTTCATCTTGGAGGAAACTGTTTTTCATTCATATTTTTGTCAGCTTTGTTTTCCCCCCTCACTTTCTAGATATTTAAAAAAAAAAAAAGTCTCAGGGCCTTTAAAACACTTCACTTTTTGTCCAAACATTAGTGTAGTTGTAGAAATTTGTGGTACTGTTCTTTTTGGGGCACAAACAGCAAAAAAGGGTGTGGTGGGGCTGCCAGAAGAAACACCTGAGGTGCCATGCGATACTTCCCAGTTCTGGGAAGCAGCGACGGCCACTCCACCGAGGTACCTGGTACAAAGGCGTTTTAAGTTTGAAAGCTGTGGTGCTCAGGATAAAAAGGCGTAGTGGTTGTACAGCTAAGTCCAGCTGAATTTCTATATGGAGGTTGCAGTATTTGTAAATTTTTGGTGTTTGTGAGGAGGAGAATTTATGCACAGCGGTGCTTGAGAAGTGGCTCGACAAGTTTTTACACCGAGATAAAATGAGTCCAGCAATGAGATTTTAAATCACCCTTTTTAATTTTTTCTGTGCGTTCACTCTTCCAAACTCCCTGTAGAAGGGAGGCAAAACAAACATCCTGTCTGTTTGAAAAAGAATATAGAAGACAGAAGTTAATGCTCATCAAAGAAACCAAGATTATATGTCATGTTATTAATCAGATTTTTATCATTGTAAGTGGTGTCCAGATATAGTTGAAGTGGGCAGTGTACATAATAACATAATTATGGGTGTTATAGTGACGTAACAGCAGCAGGAGCTCGGCTCCTGACTCCTTTGTTTTCCATTCACACCCACCATGATGTACTGCTATATTTAGTTGTTTTTCACAGTGCTACCTAATACTGTCATCCCAAGTATTTTTTTTTTTAAGTAAAAAAAATAAAGATAAGACCGTATTGATTTTCCATGGAAGGCCGAACACTGGAATCTTTTCTTGCAGATGATAATTCAAACTGAGGGGATGGTGGGGATTTTTTGTTTTGGTTTTTTTGTAGATTATTGTCATCTTTTGTGTGTGAAATGCAATTGCAGTCGGGGCAGAGCAGCAGCTGGTGGGAAGCGTCCCAGTTCCACTGCCTTCTGCGGGCTGGGACTATCTGTGACGGCTGAGGAGCTGCTCCAGACAATTTAAGGCAAGCCTGTGGAGCGTGAAAGAACTGAGATTATTATATAACTAAGTGGTGTTTGGGGATTTAAATAAAGGAAGTTTTGACTGCTGAATTGCTGTACTTTAACAATTCTCAGTCTATCATTTTTGGCACAGCTTGTTTGCATGGGCTTGCGGTTTCAAAGGTACCTGACCCCCCCCCCCGCCCCGTGTGCTCCTCAGGTGGCACTGGCGTGGTGCAGGGCAGGGAGGCGCTTGCAGCAGGCGGCGTTGCGTTCTGCTTGCACCCTATCGTAACCTGACTGCCCATGCCCAGAAGTGAGGCATCGCTATTCTCCCAAAAGAAAAGATCTCATTTTCAAAATACAGCTTTTGCGGTGAGATATGCCTGCTGTGGTGAACTAATTATTGGTATGTGGGGCTGTGTGACACCTGTGGGCATTTTGCTTTGACCCACAACAAGAAAAAAAGAGGTTTAATGCCTCATGGAGCACTGTTTTTTCCATCTATGTCCTTGTTATCACAGAACTGGCTCCTGTATTAAAGCAAAGGCTTTGTCAAATGCCACCAAATCAAGTACTCCGTGAGTGAAGCTTGCAATGCGAACATCAGAAATGTCTTCTGTGTTTAGCAGTATAGGAAAGTGTGATGCTGTTATTAGATAAAAACGCTCTCAGGAGTCCCAGACTAGATGAAGCCACAAGTCCAAGAGCCCTGGAAGGATGTTGCTTGCCAGCTTTACAATAGGTTTATTCAGCAGGAGTCAGCAGGGTTGCCTATCTGTGTTCCTATAGTCAAAGCTCATTCATTCTGTGCAACATAGGTCAGCTGTGGTGCAACTATTGATATCTGTACAGCACTTGCCCTACTGCTGTGATTTTAAAAAAAAAAAAAAAATCAACGCTGTAGTTACAAAGCATTACTGGACTCCTCTATGTTGTATTTATTGCAACATCGCAGCTCCCTCTTTCTTTAGTTAAGAACATATACTACGTCTTACCTGAAGCGGTGTGAACATGTGAACAAAGATGGAGAGGGGGCTGTGTAGAAAGAACTTGCAAAAATTATTCCTTCTTCCCAAGATCTTTTTTTAAGTACTTTATCAGCAGACAAACCAATCTCCTCTCCTCAGTTTCAGCCTCGTTCTTTGCATAGATTCAGTGACACTGCACAGAGGATCCAGGTCATTCAATATTTATTGTGATTTTAAATGACTCCAGAATAAATAAAACACTGTCTGTCCTTGCCTTCTGTACTTCTTTTGATCACCTCAGCTCTAGGGAAGTGGTCGCAGTATCTCACCAAGTCACTGTGTACGTGGGTGTGCTTTGGAACTGCCCACAGAAGTCCCTGGCAGTTTTTGAGGGCGAGATAAATGATGCCATGAGGAGCTGCCCGCACTGAGGCTGCCAAGGTGCAAGTCGAGAGGATCACCTATAGCCAGCCACACAGAAGGCAACTAATACATCGAATAATGGTAGCACAGACAACCGATCTTTGTCTACTGCCAAGACAAGCACTTCTGCTAATGAGATCAATGCAGTCTTCCATATCTGATAAGGCTTATGCTCAGCTTGATGAAGGTGAAGACAGAAATTCCTAAAAAGCCCGATTTTAATAGCCGTGTTCAAGCAGAACTCCCTTTTGCCTCATCAGGCAGTGCAAAAAGCCTAGAGCATGAGACAGGAGATTAGGATCTTGGACAGAGGAATTCTCTTCATCTCTTTGCATGGCACATGGCAGGCCGCTGCCTCAGTTTCCCTGACTTGATAATGTTGCTTTCTTTCCCCCAAAAGAGTTGTCTGACTGAATTCAGAAGCATGAATGAGGTTCTCGTATGCCACAATGCTTAAAGCCAGAGCAACGCCTCTAAAGATGTAAATGAGAGTTTTGCTTTATCCTGGGAAGGGCTGGAACTCTCCTCAGGAGACTCTCTGACTTCAGGACTGGTTTCAGTAAGTATCCTTGGCAATGCAAAATGGAAGTGCATGAATAAATTAATTGGAAGATGTACATGCAGCTCCTGCCACTCCCCAAATACCTTTCCCAGCTCTGAATGCAACACAGATTTTAATCATGGAGCAACAGATGATTGATGGATGATTAATAGCTAATTTGCGAGATTCATTTAACTTCATTTTACTTATACACCGTATGTAGAATTAGTTAAGGCTTGTACAGGAAAGAAAGTGATGAGCCATTGTTCCCGTTAAATTATAATGACAGCCTTCCTCATCACTGTATATTTATTATGTAAGAAAAGGAAATGTCTAGTAAAAATCTGTATAGGTTAATAACACCTTCATAATATAGTCCCTCTTTTCTATTGACTTGAATAGCCCTCCTACTGACTTTTACTGGATTATTAGAGTTAATTACATCAATTGCAATATAATTGATTCTTAAATACTATGTAGGAACCTCATACAATTATGGAAAAACAAAAGTCATCTAGACATCTCCGATCAGAAAAGATTTGGAATTCCTGCACATTTAATTCCTGATAATCACCAGTCAGTTTGGACATTAAGATTGCAGGGTTTCTTGTTTTCTTTCTGTTAGGTTTTGACAGAATTGATAGTTTTACAACATTTAACTCAGTGTGCATGGAAATACAAGATTAAAGAGACGAATGTAATTTGCTAAAATCGTTATTTCATCTCCTAAAAGTGAAATGTATTACCTGCCTGTCTATATTAAAATGCAACTTACACTCACACATGCATGCTCAAGAGGAAAAAAAAAAACAACCCAGAAATATGTATTTATCGTTCAAGGTTGAAGTCCTTTATCCACAGGTGCAAGCATTCCTACAGATCTTGCTTGCTAAAGTCACCAAGGGCCTTCAATGTAATGACATGAAGCAGAGCTGAACACTGATCTCCAGAGGGTAGAAGATCTATGCATTATTTCACTGAGTAACTTTGACATAAAAACGGTTTCTAAAGGATGGTCCTGTATTCCAGATAAAGATTACAGACCATTCAAAAGTAGGTGCTTTAAGATAAACCCTCTGAGGCATGCTACAACATTATTAAGCAGCAGTTCAACTTTAAAGCCAGTCAGACATAACATTTTTTGTGAGTCTGTTCTTGGTCAAAGTCCCCTGTGGTACCGGCATAGGAGATGTTAGTAATTTTATTTTTTTTTAGCCAGCTTTGTTACAGTTCTCCAGTGGCCTTCTAGGAGCCGTGTGGCATTTTGTGAGAGTGAGTTTGCTTTGTGTTTGTGGCTAGATTGCGCAGCTAAAGTCTTCACAAGGTAAATTCAACACTCTTTATGTTGCTCCATTAAATGTCCTCAAGTCAATTCAGTTGGTGTGGGGGTATCACTTCAGAGTTCCAGCTGAGCAGTATGTGCAAGTTATTATTATGCGAAATAATAACTTCTGTTACAGTCATTATTTTTAGTATTATTATTAATATTTTTGCTTTACAGCTTAATGCACACACTTAACCACACTGCAGCAGCTGGCTATCAAAGGCTTCCCTGAGGAAAAATTAAGCACTTAGCGCAATAAATTATGAAAAGACTACATCTAAGGGCACCATCCACCTTGTTCTCACACCCGCTTTAAGTGTTAAATAAATCATAACATCCTGTTCATCGTGCCGTCAGTAGGGGTTAAATAAGTCACTGTAAATGAGCTCCAAATCATAGGACGTAGCTGGCTTCCAAGTTTTTTGTTTGCAAGGAGAAACAGCTCCAGGCCTTTTGATAGTTCGGGTCTTTAAGGAAAGCCTTTTTTTCCATTCCAACTACTTCCTGTTAATGTGGTAATGAGAGGAAATGAACATGAAGCAGAAGGATGGGCCCACCCTTTTCCAGTCGTGTGCCTAATTTGTCAGGTGCAATATTGGCACCTGGAGGCTTATTTTGGCTCCTATTACATCCTTGCTGGGGAAATATCAGAATACTTGTAACTAGCGGCATAGGACTTCAAAGCGTTTTTGTTATAGGGAGAAAGAAGAAAGGATGCCGTCATTAGAAAACGCAGAATTGAATGGCCCGATTTGTTTGCTGAGTGTAAGGGTTATAAACAGCAATAAGTTAAAAAAATAAGAGAAAAAGTACGTGACATTTCATTCCAAACCTAGCTGTGACCATTAAGCACGTAAGGAGGTACACCCCCGTAAAATTGCCTCTTGGAAATATACTATACCTGCCTTGAATGTGTTCTTCGTACTTCTGAATCTTCATATAAAATACCCCGTTGCTGAGGACTTGTCAGCATGTATGTGCATTTCAGTAAGAGGCATAAGTGTTTTGTGGTAAAACTATTAATGGCCTTTGAGTTACAGAGATGGCAAAGCTGTTGTAAGGGGCTCTGGATCTTCGATCAAAACCTGCAAATTCAAGGTGCCAGAGCCTGCCTGATGTCTTTACTTCGTGCGAAACACCTCATACTTTTTCCTATGGGACCTTTCTTGGATTAAGGAACTGCCCAAGATAAGTAAGAGTGCCCATGCTTGGCCAATATATTAGTGATGCATCTCTCTGGCTGAACCTGTAGAAAAAAACATTATTTAAGGCTCTGGTAATGGAAAGAATGAGACAGAAGTAGAACTTATTCCCCAGTAGTGTTCTGAACTGTGAAGTGACTGGCAGTTTGGATTTTTAGAACTGATTAATGTTTTGGACCAAAGGACCAAAGTAACATTCATGTGCCACTTTTTTCAGTCATAAATTAATTAGCATTTGGGGGTGGGAAGAGGGGAGACCATGTAGCTAGTTATTATTTCTTTCAGGTAAACCATGGTGAATCAAGCCATGAGTGATATATACAGATCTGCAACTGTTCTGAGAGCAAATCCATTCAGGTCAGTGAAATGAGATAATAGACTTGGGAAGTCCAGCTGCTGTGCAGATGTTGGGTGGAATTTTCCAGGGAAAAGCAGTTACGCCATTTTTCGTGCTTGATTCTGCAGCCCTTGCTCAGGAGGAGGTGTCTCTTGCAGAGCAAGCAAACCCTGTGCTGAGTAAACCCCTCATTTCAGCCATCCTGCACTTGCAAGTGGTCTCAGTTTGACTGTAGAAGATGGCTGTGTGTTTTGGAGTCACTGTTTCTTTCTTCACTTGAGCATTGCCAGGTGATCAGTTGTTTACTTGAAGGGCACTGTCTTTTGCAGCCATCAAAGACTTCTCTTTTATGCTTCTCTGACTTACACTGGGCATTAGACCAGTAGAGGACACACAACAGTGACTTGATGGCAGTTTTATTGTGGTGCTCTGAGCATTTCACCACCTTTTTTTGTCAGGGTCAGTGATTCTTCTGTTCAGATCCCACCAAGATGAGGCTTCTTTGTCATAGAATCATAGAATTGTAGAACGGTTTGGGCTGGAAGGGACCTTTAAAGGTCATCCCTGCAAAAAGCAGGGACATCTTCAACTAGATCAGGTTGCCCAGAGCCCCGTCCAACCTGACCTTGAGTGTTTTCATGGATGGAGCATCTACCACCTCTCTGGGCAACCTGTTCCAGTGTTTCACCACCCTCACTGTAAAAAAAATCTTCTTTATATCTAGCCTGAATCTATCCTTTTTTGTTTAAAACCATTACCCCTTGTCCTCTCGCAACAGGCCCTACTAATAAGTCTGTCCCCATCTTTCTTATAACCCGCCTTTGAGTATTGAAAGGTCTTCTTGGAGCCTTCTCTTCTCCAGGCTGAACAACCCCAACCCTCTCAGCCTGTCCTCACAGGAGAAGTGCTCCAGCCCTCTGATTATTTTGTCTAGGGAAAGAAAGGTGGATAGGCATACAACACCAGTAGCTCATACTGTGTGACGGCTTCAATGCAAGGGCTCTGCAGTGAGGACAGTTTAAACTCTGTTCAGCAGCCATTTAAACTAAGCCCAAGGATTTTGCACCGAAGTGGCTGAGGATCGTTCATGTGATGTGTCCTGCTGACTCAGCGGTGAGGGGCGGGGATCTCAGGCTACAGGAGAGGGTCAAAAGGGGTTGGAGGCAAGAAAAGGGAGTACCTTAATAATCCTTTACTCCCACCCCAGAGACATTTCTGGTGATTATGGCCTAATTTATAGTAAACTGCAAAACTACAAAAAGCCAGAACAACTCTGAAATAAGTGCAAGGATTGTCCTACATATGCTTATTTTCTACTAGTAACGTTCTCTATTTTCCATTATCCCAGAGACACCAGGAAGGATTAATGCTGCAAGAGACCTGAGTGACCTCTCAGCCTCCACAGATGACCATTATACTGATAGTTCCTGAACCAGTTTGAGGTACGTACATGGCCAGCATACAGTGGCACTGCATGATCTAGGTAATTGACTTTCTTGCTTTGTTATTTTTTGGCTTGATTATGTCACCCTCTGCAAACCCAGATGTCATGAATGTTGTCGAATAGGTAACCCGTCCTCCTTGTGGATGGTTGAAAGAGCCTTTCAGGGACAGTACAGCCTTGCTCTGGTGACATGTTCCACTTTGTGCTCATCTCTGAAGGAGACACAACTTCTCCGTTTGGTCCGTCTCCTGGGATATCCTTTCCCAGTGTGTCAATTATCGCATTTCTCTGCAGCCCCAAGGAATACAAATAAACAAATCAAATAAACAGGCTTGGGGGGGGCAATCCTGGACAGCTATAGCAATTGTCAGCTACTTAGATTCCTCATGTCCATGAGTTCAGCTGGGATCGATGTGCTCCTGACGTGCCACTTGCATGGCCCAGGAACAGTAGCATTCAGCACTTCCTTTTCCTTTGTTTTAGAGAATTATAGAACAGGTCGTGTGCTGGTGCAAATATAGCTGGTTTCTCTCCACACTGGTATCTTTTGTACCGTATGTATAGCTTTGATAAGCAGCACATGTGTCTGCTTCCCAGCTATACAGTGTTTCCACTCTGATCTCAGGAGTGTAGCTAAATCAATATATCCTTTGTGATGTGCAGATGGAAATAATCTCCAGAAAGATGCATTTCTGAGCTTTGCTCAGTATGTATTTATTTGAGAGATACAGCTGGTTTGTGGAAAGGTACAATCCAAGACCATATGGGAACACACTGCTAACCCTGCTCAAGCAGCTTTACACTGCTCTTGTGCCCCCGCCATGACCATCAGTAGGGCCTCTGTGAGGCTCCTTTGATGTGTAGGGAATTGCCAGGCAGGGTGTTGCTTGGCCCTCGAGGGGCAGAAAGAGGGGAAGCCTGCCTTCACAGCCCCACGTGGCCTGCCGCTGGCTGCTGAACCCTCCACCGCACCTCAGGACCTCGCCAGCTGCCCGTGTATCAGGTTGCCACAAGGTCCTCTTCAGTCCTGCTCCCTGAACGGGACCAGGTGCAGACAGGCCATTCCCATCCTAGAATGGTCTAGGTAATGTCTGCTGATGTACTCCTGTCTTCTACTGCTAGTTAATGGACCTAAATCCAGGTTTCAGATCTGTAACCAGGTACAAGTCTAAGTGTCCCCATATTCCATGACTGCTTGTGGTGACACTTCGATGCAGGTTCAGTGTCCAAAGGTCTCTGACAGACTCTAAACTTCCCACCCTATGATGCAAGAGAATTATACTTCTGATAGTTTTGCCCAATTCAAGCCCCTCTGGATGCTAAATGGGTAGCATACACCTAATAAATTCACATCAGCAATGTAAAAACACTTTTGTTTCCTCAAAGGCTTCAAGCACTATAAAAAATGACATAATGATTTGAATCAGAATATGTGAGGATCTGGCAAATCAGTGACACCTGTAAAAACACAGGTTCAATATCAATACCTGTATCATAGTGTTAATAATGAAATGCTACTAATATAATATTTTACAGGTGCGATTCAGCTAATCAAAGAAGCTAACGGCCTTTAGCTCCCTTCACAGTCCATGAAGAGAGACAAACTCCTCATTCCTATACATACTCAGCAGTTCAAGTGGATAGTTCTCCATGAATAAAAACCGTTGTGATTTTTAGCTTACAAGTACATACTGGAAGCAACCCTGGAAAGCTCACTTCTACCTGCTGAATTCACACAAATACTCTGGGAATAGTCTTTTCTCTATCTCATGTTGCTCTGATCACCATCTTCATGTTATTAAGGGCTAATTTTAAATCGAGTCACAAATACTTTCTAAGTACAAAAGCCTATTGCCATGTGCTGGGGTGGGCCGGGAGCTGCTCCTCTTTCTCCTTGGCAGCGAGGTGAGGCAGGTAGGCCCAGCACCGCTATTTCCCTCCCCAGGGAGGGCAGTGCAAGACACCAGGAGCCTTCCAGCTGCCATTTTGTGCCATGCAGGGGCCTTTGAAGCCATGCTCTCCCCCCTACAACGTGCTTGGGTTGTTGTGTGTGTATCTACAACAATTTCCATTGTAGGATCCCTCAAATATCCCTTGCAGACCTTACGGGGAGTGTCTTTTGCTGTGTGAGGTGCCCCTTGGCCCCAAGAGGAGGAGCAGGCATGGCAGCAAGGGCCCTGCCCCTCCTGCAACGCACGTCCCCCGGGCAGGATGATCCCTGTTGCACAGGCAAGTGCGCTGTGGTGTGGCATAGTTACACGGGCTTTCCTAAGGTCAGGCATCAGTCAGCAGCAGGGTGCTGGCATCCCTTCACAGCTCTGCTGTTTGTAATATGTATTATCAGCGCTGCGATAATGCTTGAAAATGGCTGCTTCTTTCTGAATAGAAGGAAAGTCGCTGCTTGTATCTCAAGGATAAAAGCCTGTCTGTCTGGAAATGAGTGCAGGGTGCTGAAAATGGGCAGAGCAGCTGAGCCAAGCATGGCTCTGTGTCCCCGGAGAGCAGCGCTTTGGTTCCCCAGAGCAGAAGCTCCTGCTTTGGCACTGAGTGACATGGACCTCCCCTTCCCCTCGCCATTGCAAGCAGTGGCAGAAAACTTGACTCAGTCTCCAGCGTGGGACCACCTAGGCTAGCCAAACACTGCACAGCCTGGTCCTGGCTGACCTGGCGTATGGCCTGATGATAACCAGGCATATGTCTTGTTTTCATGCCCATTTGTCAGTTCTGCCTCCTCTACCAGTCCAGCGCCCCAAATCTTCTTCCTTCACCTGCATTTATTTGGCCTTCCTGAAACTTGTGATCCTATTCTCTTCATGTTACCTGTGATACACCAGCAGGAAGGAGGTTTCAGGAGGTTTTGCAGGAGGTCTTCAGGAGGTTTTAGGATGAGGGCAGTGGAGTGATGCTGTTGCAGGACAGCCTGGAAGGAAAGGTGCCTGAAAGAACTTGAGGCTCTGACCCAAGAGAAGAGGGAAACACAGCAAATCCTGTCTGTTTTCATGGTGAAAAGGGACAGTGTGAAACAGTAATATTTTTGTTCTGTTGCCAATGTATGAATTCTGCAAAACGTGGCACCTGCCCTCTGAAACGTATTCAGTGTCCTTCAAGATGCCATTTCAGTGGGCTCACCCCCCCAGGACCATGTCCTCACCGGAACTGTGCATCCATGCATGCACACACTCCCCCAGCACAAATAAAAAATCCTTCCTTTTAACAAATTCACAGAGCCTCACAAAAACCTATGGGAATATCTGGTTTTGCATGCAAATATTTACCAAGTAAAAATGGATACTTTTCCACAGCTCCTACTCCTAGGCTTCTTCTGCAGAGAAACTGCCAACTGTACATGCATGCTGGTTTGGCACTGGGACAGCACATTCCCTAGAGAGTAGAACGAAACCACAAACTCCTTTCGCTTGTGAACCCCTTTCCACGCAGCAGGTGAAAGCACGCTGAACTCACCCTCGCCTGGCTGTTTTCTAAATGTCATTTGAAAGGCTCACCCCCTCCTCCCTCCTCCCCCCCCCCCCCCCCCATCCCCAGTTTTATCCCTCTTTCAGGAGGCAGCCATCAGCAACAAAACCACAATGCGGGGCTTGGCTGGCTGCGTGCATTCAGCAGCTGCTCTGTTCCAAGTTCTGGGCAAGCCACAGCTATCCAGATTCCCACTTGTCCTATGTCTTCTGCCTCAGTTGCAGTACAGCATCTTGAGCTAGAAGGACCACTAATTGACCAGCTTGGACGGGTTGCCAGCACTGCAGTACAGTCAGCCTGCTGTCCCCAGTTGTCTGTGCCTTTCCCCCCCTTCGCTACACTTCCAGCCCTCCCTGATCCAAAGCTTGTGACATCTTCCAAGTCCTCCTTGCATTCAAGACTCTAATTCGGCATGTGGTATGCTGTGCTTTTCCAGCAGGCTGCTTTTTGTCATTATCTCTCCACCCAAGTGAATGTTCAGGATGGGTATGTTCTTTCTTCAGTTATTGCAGAGAACTAAAATGTAAGCAATAAACACTAAAGCCAGATTTTTCTAATACAAAACATCAAGCAAAATCTTTGTGTTCTCGTATAATTATTCCGAAAGAGTTACAAGCCTGGAAATAAAAATACAATTCTCTGTCTTAAAATATGAAGCAGTGTTTTCTTACAGGATAAGATAAGAATGTGATTTAAGTTTGCTTTAGATCATTTCTTCACTGTGTTGTGCTGACATGATTGTTCAAAGAAATTGTGCTTTTGGAAGGAAAAGGTTAAAGTTTGCTACTGATATTCATCAGGAGATGGATATTTAATCTTTAATCTCTTGTTCTAGGCCCCTACTTCGGATCAACTCATTATCCCGAATAAACGATGTGTCATTCCCATTATTTATGTTTCACTGCAGCCAAAGTATCTGGACCTCGTTTTGGTAAGCACCATTCATTTCGACCCATTCAGTATTAATCTCCCTGCTAACATCTTTCCTGTCCTATGTGCTGTCCCCTATTTGCTTTTATGTTTTCCGCAGAGTGTTTATAAAAGGATAATCTTTTACAAAGCAGACAGAATTTTTGTGTATAAACTGCTCTGTTTGAATGCCTCATTGATATACCATCTAAACTGAAGTGTTCAGCAAGATTAGTGCATCCACTGAGCCACTGAACTGGGTAAAAATATGGGAACTGCTCCTTTCTTTATAGCAAGAGAGGGTAGCTAATGATGCCATCTTCTTTTAAATAGGATACTTTTAGCAGATGGACTCTGAGAATATGAATACATTCCACAAATAAAAAATAATCAACAAAGGAGGTGGCTTATTGTGACATATGAAAGGAGGAAAAGGCACAAAATATATAGATTATGTAAAGACCCCGAGCCAGCTTCCATCTTGGTGAAACTGGTGTAAATGTAGAATAATTCAGTCAAAATGACGCAAATTAGTGGGGTTTTACATCACTGTCGCTCGCATCAGGATCTGGTCTCTTTGCATCGTAATTGCTGACGACTTCAGCTAGGATAGGGACTTGCAACGCCTTGAAATGCAAATGATACATTTTTCTCTTTCTCATGCTGCTATAAATTTCCAGTGAGAATGTTTTGAGCATGCTCCCCTCCTTTTTACATGAAATAAATAAATAAAGACTGCCTGGCACACATAACATACCCTTATTTCGGCTGTCTCTTTTGCAATGTGTATCTGGTGACATCGGGTGCCACTGACACACCCTCCGAGATGCTGACACTTTATGTTAGAAGAACACAGTATGCAAGTGAATCTGTGCCCATATTCCCACATTTAGACGGGAAAAATCCCAAACAGACATGTGGTAGAATCATTTGAATGGCATAGATTCTTAAATACATTTGTCACTTTGTACACTTGCCAGCTCTTCTTTGAAGATATAAACCACCAAAACACTCCAAATTTTATCCGTCATGACTCCATCAACATGTAGCACTGTTTAGCATGTTATTTTAGTTAAATTGCACTATTGTTGTCCATCTATTATGACATAAACTAGGATTGGTGCCCTTGCATTAAAATGAAATGAAAACTGTAAGAAAGAGTTGGGAAAAAGAAAACATTGAGAAAGTCGTGCCATCCATTTAGCAGCGAAGGAATGTGAGGAGTGTTAGAGAGGCAGGAAGCACAAAAGGTATCAGGCACTCCTAGGTCCAGCTTTAAAAGGCATCACAGATGTGTGTGTGAGGGGCTGCATGCTGGGCATGGTGCAATACCACCTTTGGGGACTGCGTAGAGAGGGATGAGACCCCTCTGACAGGCTCCCCTTGTCATTTTTAATTCACCTCCCCCACTGATATGACCCAGACCTGACTTCTAGTAAGAAAACACTGGACATGGCTATTTCTGGAGTCTGTCAACACCACTGCAAGGTTAGTGAGAGCAGTTTGCGGGTCGGGGACAGAGGTAACCCAGCTTACACACAGCTTACTGAGTTGTCATTGCTCTTTGGAGATAGTCCATGTAATTTAGTACACAGAAGTGGTCTCAAGGAAATAATTGCCTGTTCAGTCCGAAGAAAACTGGTAATAAAAAAAGGAGTCTGTCACTTTCTGGTTGCCACTAGCTGAGCTTAAAAACTTGCTATTATAGCTGCTATCCACTGCCCTTTGCATAGCAGGTGGGTGGTCTCAACACAGGAGAGAAAAAATTGTCATCATATTTGGCACAAATTGGCCTACTTACCAGGGGGGATCAACATTGCACTGCTCTGGAGAGAGCTACTCTTTCAGTGTAGGGACCAATGCTCTCCAGGGCTCTGTGTTCAGCAGTCAGATCTTTTGCAGATGTGAGGGATTTACCCAGAGACCCCTGACAATTTCCAACATTTTTCACCAGCAGAGATATGATCTATATAGTAAATAAATAGAGCATTTTTTCTTCCAAAGGTGATCAGACATGACTTTACTGGTCTAAAAGTTTTAGCAAAACAGCAGTGCTTGTAAGCTTAATTTATTGCCTAGCAGTTCTGTGTGATGAACCACCAGGTTCCTGAAAATCCCACAGGAAAGAACATTTCTGTAGGCATCAGATTCATTGCACAGGTGATACAGAGGTGACTTGTGCCAGGGCAGGGTGTCCATAGCTCTGGAACGTGTCAGACGTGCTCTACATGTGCAAGTCAACTGCATGGTGCGTTGCATTAGCTCGGACCCAGGATGTGGCAGTCCTGTCACTTCTGGAGTCATCATGTTGGCAGGTCTCATTCAGGCAGAATTTTCCCAAGCACCAAATTCAAGTCAGAGAAGACCTAATTGAACAATCTTTGGAAATTATTCGTAAACAATTGTAGGTACAGCAGTGTGGGGACAGATTTCTGGGTGATTTATTTGCACTTATTTAACCTACTCTTCTCACTCTCTGCAGGGGAATTTCTCTCTGCCTGATTACATGGTGGGACTGGGATGAGCCCACCAGGTGTTTGGTAGACAAATTTGTGGCACTAGGCTTGTGGGAGAACAAGAGAGACAAAGGGAGGATGAGTGAGAGAGGACCAGAGACAGACTGAGGGAGGTTCAGCTGGATCCCAATACACCTACTTTCATAGAGACAGGTAAAGCAGAGAGTCAAGAAAGTATAATAATAATATGATATGCCCTTATCTCTCTTGTTCTGTGGATCTGTGAATATGATATGATGTGATATGATACAATGTGCCTTTTTTTCAGCAGACATTGGACACACCTCTGAGGCATGGAGGTGATCCTTGTCAGAATAGTCTTTGCCATCAGGAAAGGATCATGCCCAGCACCAAGATACTCTGGTGGTGTACCTGTATGCTCCCTGCATCTCTCTCACTGCTGATTAAATACCTCCACACTGTAAGGCAGGAGAACAAACAACCAATGTGGGTGGGCTAAGCCTGTTTTTTCCACGAAGTCCCTTCATGACTACGTAAGGAGTTGGGATGTCCACGTGGAGCTGCGTGCCACCCTCCTTTTCGTAATGTATGATTGTGGATAGCAGGAGACAGACCTGGCTGTCACTAATGGAGGTTACTGAAAGCGCGCATTGCTCCTAATCTGGGAATACACTCACATAAATGCTAAGCAATGCCTTGATTTGATCCTGACCTGTACTGGTGTCCCTGGTGCTACTGCTGTGAGTTGTATTGACGCTCGGGTTGAGGCAGTTCCCACATCACTCTTTGCACACATCTAGTCCTAAACATGGAAAGGTGTAGGCAATATGTGGGGGGAAAGGGAAGAAAGAGAGAATGCTGGAGTGACAGTAGATTGTTAAAGAACCCGGCTATCCCATCTCCTCTGAGGTATGAAATCTGTCAGAAGATAGTGTATTTTTAGGACCTGACTGTAGACACTGAAGCAGTATATCTTGTTGGTATAAGGGCACAGAGATCTAGGCACTAACACAATTAATACCATGTCTCAACAAAAGGGATTTCCCACATTTATATTGCTCAGAAATAGCTTTCCATAAATTTGATGTGAGTACTTGGCAAACGAAGCAGCCATCAAATACCAATAAAAATATGTTTGTGATACCTACAATATACACCTAAAGAACCAGAGAACATTAATATTCCAGAAGGACTCTTCAGGTACCCATAAAAATCGGATGTTAGAGAGACTCTGTCAAGGTTGAGAGGTTCAAACCTTAACCTGATGTAAAACTTACATTGTTAAATTTCTTTCTTATTGTGAAAAATCAGGATTTCCCACCAGCAGCATGGTTGAAGTGAGTGCTGACCAGACCAGGTGGCTCCAGCACGCCTGGGATACATTTGGTCTGTCAAGCACATGTGGGAATCCTTTCCTTGTGGATCAGTCTGGGTTTTTGGTAGTGAGGGGCCAAGTCCCTCTGGCTCCCAGCACCTGGGGCAGCCTGAGAGGCAAGGGGATGTCTTGGGTGGAGAGGGGTGCAGCCTGCCTTTGTATGCACGAGGTGTTGCTGTGCACCCAGGGAAATCTCTTTAAATAGTACTCCTCATAGGACACCATTTTTAGCTTCCCGGGCAGGGTGGCTCCATTTGAGGGTCCAGGGGCTAATGAGTCCAGTTCGTTTTAGGGATTGCCAGAGCGGAGAGGTTGCAGTAGCTTCTACATCAGGGTTGTGCTTTTCTCTTATGCCCTTTTTTCTGCTCCCCCCATGTCTCTCTTCTATCAATGAAAAGAAATTAAGCTCTTTTGGGGGTCCCACCTGGGATAACCAGCCCTGACCACTTCATTTTAAGAGAATAATTTGGAATGTTTCCTACAGATGCTGTCTGAGCACACAGAAATACCAGAGTGATAGACACAGCTTAAATCCCTAGACTGCCAGACAGATAAAGATGGTCTGTCCCAAAATCTTCCTATCCCTTGTATTGCCATGTCAAACTGAAGCAGAAACCTTTCACACATCATCACTTCTGTTAGCTTAAGTCCAGATCCTTGTACATTTACTCATGGTTAGTAATGCCTTACTGCACAAGTAGTGCTAGTGACTTCTCCAGGACAGCTCCTGGAAGAAGAAACTATTTAAACCTGCAACTGCAATCTAAGTGTCAAAGATGCAACAATTCCTTAGCTATGCTTAAGGCAGCACTACACTGTATTTATAATTCATTTAGGAATCAAATTCAGTAAAAAAACCTCGTGTTTTTACCTAAGTGTCTCTTCCTATGGCTATTAGTACTTTGAGGGCTCAGATAAAGAAATATGAATGCGCTAATAGCTCTTTTTATTGCCCTCACCAAAGAATCCTGTTAGGGCTGGAAGGCAGGTTTTAAATGCAGAACAGACAGTTGTAATTGTGCTGCCTTATGTACATAGCCCAGACCACTCATTTTGCACCCACCATTTCACTTCATGGTATCATTTCACTTATGGGGACATTTCTGCACATTTGAATACATCCCTACACAAAGTGTTTTGCCAAGTGAGGTTTTTTGGACCTCGTTTGGAAAGCCCCCAAAGATCTGGCTTTCGGGTCTCTTCCAAGTTCAGAAAAAAATTCTGATGAAAGCTAAATCAGTTAACACCAAATTGGGTTGATAGGGGGATCCTTGTCTTCTCAGCTAACAGTATGAAACCAGATAAAGGGGTTGATTTGACAGCTGAATAGATTTCCAGAGAGGGGTCATTTTCTCCCATGACCAAATAATATGATAGAGATATGCAAGGGTATGTGTGTGCCTTTCAACAGCAGGCAGAGTCCAAGAGCTTACTTATCTCTAAACAGCTTCTCTGGTGTTTAAAATAAAGAATGCAGAGTTTCTGAACAATCAGGGAGCAGATACTATTTTTTTTTGCCTTGAGTGACCAACCACACCAGGAGAACTTGGTGCCTCATTCTCGGTAGTGCTTTGTATTTTCGTTAGGAACCTAAACACTGCAGCTTTCAGAAAGTCTTCAGCATCATGAAAGATTGAGCCTTTGCAGTTTAACAGTGTAATCTTCGTAGTGCCTCCACACAATATTCCACTGACCACCTCACATTGAATTTATTCCACAGTTGTTGAAATATCTTGATGCACTATTGTTCTTCTGGAGTTGTCATTGTCTTTATGGAAGTCTATGGGGGAAAGAAATTAGATGGTAGATCTCTTAGGGACAAATTTTGGCTCCTTTGCACCAGCGGATGTAGAGAAAAGTCTCTGGTTCTTCCAGACATTTAGTTTGTTTTCAAAGGACCTGATGACTGTACTATTTATTTACTATTTCAGTTTTTATGGCAATGTTGTCATTCTCACTCTTTTTTTTTTCTTCAGCAGCTGTAAATATGGAAGAAGGATTCTTAGACTGTATTTCTGTCATGGTGATCCCTTTTTTCTTCTGTTTTTTGCTTTCCTCTCTTCCCCATGTCCATTTTGGCAGATAAGAAGTTTTTGCATGTTGCACATCACCTAACCAACAGTGGTGACTTGAGGTCTGGAGGTAGAGGCTGTGAACCTACCAAGGCAGAATTTCTTGGATATCTCAATCTTTTTTAAGGAATTAAGTACACAGTCATTCACTGAGGAAGAGGCAGGTGGAGGGCAGTTGATTAGTAATGGGATACAAAGTTGTTTAGCTCTAAATTGGCAGTAGTAGCAACTGATAACTATTTGCATCTGAAGGTTGTTGCTGAGCTGTGTGAAACAGTCTTGTGGCTTCCATCCGGTTTCTTGTGAAAAAGCACCACCACTGCATTCAGTATCATTGTGTTCATTCCCTCACACAATTTCAACAAAAAGACAGACGGGCATTTTTTCTGACCCAGCTTTTGGGAGTTAGTGAGAGTTCTGCCATCAGTTTCAGTGGCTCGGGATCACACCCGAGTAGATAAGGAGCCTGAACTTCCCAAAAACCACAGAGGAAGCTCTAGGGTCAGGGACAATGTGTGCCACAAAACATTGCACTGCTCCTGTCCATATTCTGGGTAACAAACTGAGGGGATTTTAATCTGGCTCTGGTGTTCATTTATAAACATGTTAATAGTGGCTGGAAATTAATTTTCTAGTGGGTTACTAACAGTTAAGAAAGTTCTGAATAGCTGGAGAGCCAAACATAACAAAATAGTCCTTTCTCATAGAGACACCTTTTAATACTGATCGAGAGCAAACCCATTACAGAATTCCACGGATGAAAAACAGGAAGGTAGAACAAGAAACATAACCTTCTGTTTTGTGAGTGGAACTGTGTCTTCTTTAAAATCGTGTCACTTCTGATGCTTTACTTTGAAACTGAAGGCAGTGTTTTAACACAGCTTGCATAATCTTTCCATGTGTTTTTATGCTGTGCCATTACAGGACTCTGCTGTGATGGCTAACTCCTCTAGCTGAAATTGTTGACCTACACACTTTTCAAAGAGTACCTAATTTCTTCTACTAGGATTAATCAGGAGCTTTTCTGCACAGTATAAAGTTTTGTTACATCCCTATGCCTTTTGCAGAAATCAACTACTTAACATAGATTACCACCACTGACAGTGTGCAAGTTATTAAAGTAAATAACTAATATGAGGCTGACATAACTGGCATTATTGTGCTCAACTATATTACCAAATAAAACACAAAAGAGCTGAAACAATCTGGAATGACTGAAGTAGGTAAATGACACCCAGAATTCAGTAGGTGACAAGTGGGAGCAGGTTCTCTCTCTCTCAGTGGGGGGCTGTGTGATTTTGAACAAGTGCATAGCATACTTATATTGCTGTTCTCTATGGTGCAAATGAAACTGGTGTGATGTTGTCCGGCACCTAGGAGAGGAATCAGGACCTTGTGCCTGTAGGCAGAGCCCTGTTCCAGAATGAATTTTACTTTCATTGTGACATTTTGAAGGTACTACATGATAATGACACATTGCTCCAGTAATTTTTGTACAATGTCTCTATGAGCTCTCCCCATCTGTCATGACAGCATTAGTCTTGGCATCTCTGATGAAAGAATCAAAATTAAAAGGGAGAACAAAAAGTCAATTTCTAATGGGTTCCAAATACCCATATCTTACAAGCGTGAATTAAATATTGCTCTCATCTTGCAGCCTTCCAACCATATTACATGGATAAAAACCTCAAAACTATTTAAAATTAAAAATCCTGTTAAAAGCCGAAATATATATAAAGTAAAAGAATATTCAGCTGTTTAAACTAACCTGTTGATAGGCTGTCAGCTGTCATTTGATTTGCACTTCATTTGAATTAATAAAAAGTAAACCATAAGCATCATGATTTACAGTAATATAAAAGCTATTACAAAGGACCTTCATCATAAGCTTCTTTGTCATAAAGCTATTGTATCTTACTTTCAATTACTAAACACTGTTAAAAACATTTCCTAATACAATACCGTCTGATGCAATATAAAAATTCCTTTGCTTCAAAGACTAGCTATAGGGACATGACTTTGAGACTTTAGAGACAAAATGGAAGTTATGGAAGTTTCTTCTGGCATAAATAGTGTAAAGAAATATTTTCACACTGGTGTTCTTCACCTTTTCTTGAGGCTACACATACACACACACAGAGCCCAGCTCAGCTTTACTCACAGCCATTAAAGTAACTTTATGCCTCTTCCTTTATTTTAAATAACCCCTGGACAAACAACATACAGTTACTCTAATACACGAATTTGCTCACTCCTGTGAAAAGTGTCATGGACTTTACATTGACCTCAGTTTCATATCTCCCCTTAAAGATTGTTTCTCCTTCTCCCAGACGTGCTGCTTTTTGGAGTTAATAATGCCATAAAGAAAGAGCTGGAGTTGCTGGATACCCAATGCTACTTCCTTTAGGGTTTCCTCACCCATGGTATGTGAATAGTCTCCCTGGCTCTTGTCTATCCTGTCTGGTCATGGCAGTGTCACGGTTGCCCTTAGGAGACGTAATCCCCCTGCCTGGCCCTTGCAGCACTCCTCAGGTGCCCACAGACGGGGGTGCAAGGGGAGGACCATGGAGTGCCCAGGCACCACAAGATCCCCAAGGCACACCCAAAGCACTGGGCACTCCTGTGTGCCCACACCAGGGCTGCTAACACGTGTCCCAGTTGGCCACCTGGCACTGTCTGCAATGCCACACCCTCACGTCACAGCTCAGCACTTCTGTGCCCTCTCCCCACAGCATCCCCGGAGTACAGGTAACCACCCAAGCCCATCACCTCTGCTGCTCCCGGTGAGGATGAGGTCTGTCCTTCCCCAGTGATTTTCATCTTGAACTGATCCTAGATGGAATAGTTCCTCTAATGCCACCTGAGAAGCAGAAGCAGTGTGCTGTTTGGTCCTTTTCACAGATTGGCTAATCCCTGGCAATCAAGGGCAGTAAAAGTTCCCAAGAGGGCAGTGGGACATACCTCAGAGACAATAGCTACAGGCAGAGGAGGAAGGGGCAGGACTGGCTGCATTCCTGGGATTTGACATAACTCTGAACTCCCAAAGGGATGGGAGCATGCTTTCAGCTTGCTGTTCACATGTGACAATGGGACCCTGCGTGCAAACAACGCCTGCCACAAGTCTGCTCCACAGGTCTGACTCCACAAGTCACTGTCCACAAGGACAGTGAACCTTATCATCTTGCTCAGGAAGGAATGACAGTCTTATCCCACGCTATCTCCATGACATCTGTAAAGACTGAGGGCAGGTATCAAAGGGGATAGAAGGGCAAGAGAATGGAGTGGTATACCACCAGTGTGACCTGACTGCAGTGTCTCTCCCATCAGGAGGCGGAGGACTAGAGGTGCCCAAACACCTAGTATGTACAGACTAGGTGTACAGGCATGGGCCCATGGAGGCAACCTGCACAGCCTAAACATTTCCTGGCGGCACTCATAGCCAGAGGTACAGGCTAGATCTGAGGCTGGAGTGGTTAAAGATGGAGGGCATGGGTGCCTGACAGAGGAAGGCATGACTTTTTCCCTCATGTTCTTTTGAAAACTGGGGCAATGTACTCTTTCAACAAAACAAGATGGTCCAGAACACGGAAATGAGGCTAAGAAAATTGCTAGCCCTCACTTTTGTTCATTTTATTTCTACAGACGTTCCTCCAAGGATGCTCTTTGCTTGAAAACTGGAAGTTGCCTTCAAGGCCAAGCTACAACCTGGCCTGTGTTGTTTGTTTTTCTTTGGGTTTTCTAGGTCATGGCTCACAGAGGGCCTTTAGGTGTCTAAGTTAAATGGACTCAGTTTGACTTCAGATGACAATGGGGAAAGAGGGATGTCTTCTCAGCACTCTGTAGCAAATCTGTGCTCAATGTGTGCTGATCCCAGTAAGAAGGCCTGGCCCACATTTAAAGAAATTCTCTTCCTTTTTACTTCCCAATGGGGAAAGAAATGCCTGGTGAGCTGCTTACTGTAAGCTAGGTGAGATCAATGCCTTTTGCTTATACCTGGGAACACAGGAAAAAGTTCTACATTTGAGAACAGTTAAGTGTGAGCAAGAGGTTTGGACTAGATGTCCTTCTGAGGTTCCCTCCAACTTGGATCATCCTATGATTCTATCTGTATATGATGGTACCATGGATCAATAGAAGTTTGGTAGAATCAAACTGAAGAAAACTGTCCAAACCCTTTAGGATGCTTTTTTGGTCTGGCAATGAAAGTGCAGCTGCTCCGGGGCTGTTTCAAGGTCATGTTGGTGGTCTTCCAAAATTAGCAGTGATTAGTTGATCATTCACTGCTGGAAGGCAATGTGATTTATCTGGGAGGAACTCATGACATAAATCCACAGCCACTGAGACATAAAGGACCTAGTCTGGGCCTCTAGGAATTTAGCTGTGCACTTAGTGCACCAGGTAATGGCCGAGCTCCTGTATCACGGCATACTTCAGAACTATTTTTGTAGAATTAAGTGAAATTGTGGTGTGAAAGTACCTAAAAATAAGGCGGCAGGCTGACACTGAGGAGTACCTCACTGTCTTGCCTGTGAAGCGGTGAGTTTGCTTCCCCTTGGTTTGGCGCTCCCCGAAGCCTCCTGCTTCTTTTCTTGTCTGTCCTCACAAGTCAGAGTGTGTCACGTCATAAAACTGATATAGCTGGGTATGCTACTTCAGGGTTTCAGCAGATCCTGTATTTGGAGTAGTTTGAAAAGTGTCTAGTGGCTTTGTCACATGATTTTTCAGTAGTGTGAGACCAGCAGGCAAAGAGCCGTGAGCTCACATGTTTAGATGGCTTAGTTTGTGCACGCAGATAACATGAATATCTGCTTGGCAGTGTTTTACAGCAACTGAACATTCCTGACGCTGCCTCTTTTCATCCTTCTGCTCCCCCTTCCTTAACAGCAGAATCAGCAGCTGTAACAACACATGGAGGACACTTGGCAGCTGCAAGACACAGATGCTGAGCTCCGTAATAAACTTCTCCTGTAGAAGAATCTGAGTGCTTTTGCTGGCTGCTTAAAAGTCCTTATTGCTGTCTGACTCACTTGCTCAACGAGCAGTTACAGTGTGCTGATGGCTGTTGGTAATCACTCTTGGGGTTATAAGGACCTATCTAATTGACCTGCTTAGTCCTTTAGGATGCTGCCATAGCCTAGCTTTAATAATTTGTAAGTAAATTGCATGCTTTCATGGTAGATATTTAAGAATAAGGTATTGTGCAATGTTTTAGTGGGCCATTGTTTTTATATCTAGAGATAGGCAATAGGCCTGGTTTTGCTCACAAGTCACAACAGTGCAAACCAGAAATAACTTCACCGTTGTTAAAGGGGTATAAGCTGTTATAAAACAAATGTGAGTGAGGTCAGGGGCGAAGGAGAGCTTTAAATGAGGCCTGCATTGCCTGGTAAGGAAATGGCATATCTTTAATATCTCAGAAACTGGTGTTTGTTGGAATTGGCCTGTGATAAGGATGTGGATAAGGACTCATGGCAGCAGGCTAGTGTTAGGATGGTGGGAAGGCTCATTTCAGAAAAGCTTTGCAGAAGCGTGTTTTAAGGAGGCATTTGAATTTGCAGAGAACGGCCAACTTGGAAGGTTGTCCTGGAGTCTAAAGAGCACTGGGAAAGAAACCAGAAACAGACGCTTGTGGAGATAAAGGCAGGAACTGGGCAGCAAGTCTGGTACACGGCCAAGACAGAAAGGAGGGATGCTAGAAAGAGATGGTTGGAGATGCAAGCAAGAGAAGAGCTCTAAACATAAGGAACCATAGTTTAATCTTGATGTATGACATGAGGGGAAGTGCTGTAGGAAAATGAGTGAGGAGTGGCATGGTCAGTGATGGGGGACTGCTGCTTTTGGGCAAAAGTTCCTTCCATCTCTGTCTAAGGAAAACTGAAGTCATAACAATAGCAAAGGTATGGCACCAGTGGGAGTGGGAAGTGAAGCACAGGCACAAGGAAGGGCGCAGGGTGAGATGGACAGGACAGACCTCCTGTTCAGTGAAACAGGGCTAAAGGGGGACAACCTCAAGGAAGTGCTGAGAGGATGGCATGGTGGGGCAGGCTCTCACACTCTTTCTGGGTAAACAGTGTGACTGAGGGGAGGCTCTGAAGTACCTGTACACTAAGACATGCAGCATAGTGAACAAACAGGAGGAACTGGAGGAGTGTGTGCAATTACAGGACTGCAGCCTCATTGGGGAGACAGAGATGTGGTGGGATAGCTCACACAACTGGTGTGCTGCTTTGGAAGGATGTAGGCCCTGAAGGAAGGACAGACTGTTATGGCAAGGAGGGGGAGTTGCCCTTCATGTGAGAGAGCAGTGGGGGTGCATTGATCGCTACCTGGTCATGGGCGATGAACAAACTGAGCGCTGATGGGCCAGGATTAGCAGGAAAACCAACATGAGCAACGTTGTGATGGGTGTCTGCTAAAGACCACATTATCAAGAAGAAGTAGATGAGGCCTTCTTCACACAACTGTAAGAAACTTGATGTTTGCAGGCTCTGGTCCTCATGGGAGACTTGACCACCCTGATATCTGCTGGAGGGCCAACACAGCAGGGTACCAGCAATCCACAAGGTTTCTGAAGTGCATTGATGACAACTTCTTGACACAGGTGATTGAGGACCTGATGGGGGGAGGCACTCTACTGGACCTCAGACTAGACCTCGGACAAGGAAAAACTGGTCAGATAGGTGAAGGTCGGAGTAGCCTTGGCTGCAGTGATTGTAAGCTGGTAGAGTTCAGGATCCTGAGGGAAAGGACCTACAGCAAAAAGCAGGATTAAAACCCTGGGCTTCAGGAAAGCACAATTTGGCCTATTCAGCGATTTGCTTCAAAAAATCTTGTGGAATACAGCTCTGGAGAGAAGAGGGGTCCAGGAGAGCTGATTGATGTTCGAGGATCACCTGTTCAAAAGTGGTCTATCCTGACGTGCAGGAAATCAAACAATGGTGGCACAAGGTCTGCAAGGATGAAATTCTGGTAAAACTCAAACATGGAAAGGAAGCATAAAAGAGGTGGAAGCAGGAAGAGGTGACCTATGAGGAATATAGAGACACTATCCAAGAATGGAGGGTTGGGGTTAGGAAAGCCAAAGCTCATCCAGAGTTGCATTTGGTGAAGGATGTAAAGAGTAAAAAGAAAGGCTCCGGTTCTGGGCTCTCCAGTACAAGGGAGACATAACTATATTGGAACATGTCTAACAAACAGCCAAGAAGATGATTAAGGGGCTGGAGTATCTATCATATAGGGGAGATGCTGAGAGAGCTGATACTGTTCAGCCTGGAGAAGGCTGCAGGGGATTATGTCAATGTGTATAAATACCTGATGGAGGGAAATAGAGAAGATGGAGACAGATAATTCTCAGTGGTGCCCAGTGACAGGAGAAGAAGCAATGGGCACACCCTAAAATGCAAGCAATTCCATTCAAACATAAGAAAAAAACTTGTTTACTGGGAGGTTTGTGAAACACTGGCACAGGTTGCTCAGCAAATTTTTGGAGTGTCTGTCTGTAGACATATTCAAAACCCAGCTAGACATGGTCCCAGGCAACCTGCTCTAGCTGACCATGCTTTGAGCAGGGGGTTCAACTAGGTCATCTCAAGAGGTCCCTTCCACCTCGGCAATTCTGCGATGCTGTGAATGTGCTATATACTAAAATGCAGCTCAGGCTAGTGGTAGCTGATAGGAAACAGTTCCCAAGGGCACATCTGCATAGTATGTGAGATGCTGTTCCCTGGAGGGGGAGAAGGGTCTAGGAGTGGACAAGGGCACCAGCACAGAATAGGCGGATGCTTCATCTCAGCCAGTGCTAGTGTCACCTTGGCAAGAAGCTACCACCTAATCTATGCCTGAGGAGAAGACTCCTGTTTCCACTTCAGTTACTTCTGTCTCCTTCATAAGACTGACATTCACATAAACATTTTTTAACTGGAAAAGGACAGTCCTATTTCTAGTTTGCACAGGAGATGTTTTCCTGTGACCTTTTTGTGTCCTTGTATTCTAGCATTTAAAGACAAACAGCTGTCCCAAGCTTCAGTTGGAGGAGGAAAAGGAAGACACCATCAAGCACGAATGTTAGTAAGTCACTTTTCCTCTCATTGTCTGGTTTATCTAGGATGAATTTTAGCCTTAGGAACAATTGTCTCTCTGCTCTCCTTACACTTGATATTATGAACTAGTATTGGACATCAGCATTTAAAAATTACTTCTTAAAGTATGAGCCTTGTTTCTCTTGATATACATCAGAAATTGATCTGCTCTTTTGGTGGCTGCTTGTTAAGTGTTTTGGAAAATAGCTATCAACACTGAGTTTTATTTTATGTAACACTTGGTATCCTGTAATTTTACGATATTCAAGGATTCTAGATCTAAATATACTACATCTAAAGTTAATATATTACAAAAAAGTCTAGTATTCTTCCAAATAAACCATAGATTAGGAACAAGAAAATACTAACCTTCAAATAATAGGACTTAAATACCTGTTTCAGCAGTGCTTTTATGCTGATTTGCTTGCTCGAAAACATGTGAAGTATTTATTTTTAATTCATATTATCTCATTATTGCAGGTTTCCTTTACAACATGGCTCATTTCAAGCGTTAAAAAAAGCCTAGTGATTTTTATCTGAGTTTTAGATTTTCCAGTAATGATTGGTCACATGTATAGTGCTAGTTAGAACTGATGTAGCAAACTGTTTTTGTTTTTTCTTTCATCACATTGGTGGACCAACAGGCAAAATGTATTGTGACAATTGTCTCCAAGATGCAAAGATAAATGTGAAAAGGAGCCAAGGACTATTGTAGCTGAACTATTGTGTTAGGAAGCTGAAGGTGATCATTGAGAACTTCGTACTCTCACTTACATAATGAGTGATGGCTTTCCAACACAAGAACTCTTTTACTAAGTAGACTCTGATTTGTCAGATAAAGTCTGAGCAAATTTTTCTCCATGTGAGTAGCCCCACTGAGGTATCAATGCCATTGACCAGCATTAAGATGCTGACAGGAACAGGATCAAAGGCTACAGGGAAGGGAAATTTGGAAGTCCAGAGGATTTGCTCATCAAAATCAGGTGTTGTGGATACGCTACCTTTAATTGTTACTGTAATGTGTGCTTAGAGTACTCCGAGATCCCTGTTCTTTCCCCTGCTCAGGGGTAGTCCTGTGGGTCATGTCTAAGCTGATGGGCTCAGGCCATGGCAGGGTGCAGGGTCACCGTCCCTCCTTGTTCAGGGAGTGTTGGCTCTGCAGTCCAGCTGGACACTCAGACTCCCTCTCCTTTTCTGCAGAGACCTGGGTGCAGCCTGGGAGGGTACCAAGACCTAAAGGAATATTCTGCATCCTTCAGCTTAGATGCAGACATAGGATCTCCTCTATGAGTTAAGTGTCTAGTTTGCATTGCATGAATAAAAAGTGTTGTCCATTGCATGAATAAAAAGAGTTGTCCATGTGCAGGGAAAATTAATTTAACCCTCTGTGGACTGAAGGTGTAATGACCTTTGGGGTCTTATCTTTATTGCCTGTGATCATACAGAGAAGTAAATAAATGACAATGAAGGGTTAGCAATTTTTCAGCCAGGAGAAGAGTAACAGGAGGGGGATAGAAACTGAACATGAGGCAGCACTAGTAAAGGAAAACTACAAAGGAAGTCATGAAAGAGGCTGGTGGTATATACAGAGAGACAGGGCTGAGGAAGGGGTGTTGGTGGATGAGATAGAATAATGAAGGGAAGCTGTTTGATCCCTTGTAGCTCCTGGGTCAGTAGCAGCTGCACCTGCAACACCCCCAGGCTCTCTGTGTGCTGGCCAAGGCAGTGGCTGATAGTGTCTCCTGCTGTGCAAACGTGGGCTGCCTGTCTCCTGTGTATCACTGCATGAATCAAACATCTGGACTCCAGAGATACCTTATTAGTGCTAAACAACCTTGATTCAATTATGCTACAAGATGCACACAAGATGGTATCTTTTGCAGAGTCCTGCACTGTGAAGGGCTTATAGGAAGTATAGCACTGGGGAAGAGGGTAAAGAGCACAGAAACTCATTTATTCTCTTATTTCCACAGTTGGTCCATAATAGTGCATAAAGGGGGTGGAGGTTGAAGAGTTTGTATAGCCTAATGCTAGGGATAATTTGAATGATTCCATGTTTTGAAGGTTCTCGGTCCCATTTGCTTTATAGACAAAAATAAATTAGGGCATGATTTTCAGGCCTGGAGTTTGAAAGTCAGCTCTTGGCTATGTGGCCAGAGCTACTTGGTTGTGCATCTGCAGGTTCTGTTGGTTTAAAACTCACTTTTCTTTCCTGACATTATAAAATGGATCAACAAAAACACCAGCAGTAAGGCTTTTGCAAAGAGCGGGGGTGCGAAGTGCGCTGCCTGGGCCAAATTCCACACCAGATAATTCCATTGAGGCAATGGTTTCAATTGGGCATCATTATCTTCACTTCCTGTCTCATACTGCAGTGCCGTGCTACTGAGCAGCTGCTGATTTCCTCCTCCGCAGGCCTGGCTGCATGTCACGGTGGGGCTGCAGCATCTCCTCCCTGCTCTTTGCTTCACCCACAGGACATGTAAGGAAAGGAAGCAAATTATGGAAAGTGCTTTGAATTCCTCTGTTGAAATTTACGTCTTCTAGTGTGATTAGTTTTCGCTGTTATGGAGCAAAGTCGTATTTTAAAAACTTTCCAGTTGTTTCTGCAGATCTGTCATCCATTTCCATGGATACATGAGTGGTAATAAGGCAGCCAGAAGCTGTCAATTCCAGCCACTCACTGGCTGCCCAGTAAGCAGTGAAAAGCTGCTGAAGTCATTAGTATTTTACACTTGAAAATAACACAATAGTTTCAACTCTTCTGGTACTCTTCATTCAGGAATCCCCTGGTTTGGTAAATGAGCCACTACTATAAATAACTACTCCTAACAGCTTGGTGAGTGTGTTTGGGAGGGCATGGAGGCTGGATGCGCTGAAGTGACCTGTCAAGGCCACCCCATGAACTAGTGGCATGGGCAGGAAAGCATTTGGTTCACCCATTCTGACTCCCTGAGCTCATCCCTGAATGTATTAGGCATAGACCACCTGCAGATCAGATTATGGAAATATACCCACCTTCATCTGCTTAATGACAAAGCATCTCTATTTTTTCCCCCAGATAATCCAAGATATCTTTGATTTGGTGAGTTTCTGCTGCAGCAAGAGCCATCAGATAATAGAAGGGCTGCATTCCTGCAGGATATGGCATATGCTAGCTGTTCATTGAATGGGTTTCCCTGTCCATCATGTTGAATTTCTCAGTCAAGTTCTTGCTAGTTCTTCTCTAAGGATAAGGTTTCTGCCACTATGACAGGGAGATTATTCCACAAAGATGAGAGATCATGTGTCATTATTATCTCTGAACATTGAGTTGTATTTCTGGACATTTCCAACATAAAATACCTCTTAGTTGTGTTTCAGGGAACAAAGCTAAGGAGAAAAATAGAGGAAGGGCTTTTTTTTGATATAATGTCATTACAGAATGCTCTGGTTTTGCACATTCTATTTTTCAGTATAGTCGCCGTATTTTTCAGCTTTTAACTTCTGCTCTATGAGGTGACACACATTAAGTGATGATTCTTTCATTCTTGCACCCTTACATAATCCACTGAAATAAACAGATCTTTGCATGTTAAACAACTGTTCAGTGTAATTAAGGTAGGTGGAACTGGGCTCATCATGATTTACCTTCTGTGAATCCTCATTTTCTCTTCCTAAAAGACCCCACAGGTGGGTGACTGTGTGTGTATATGGAAAAGTTTAGACAGTTTTGATAATATGCACTGCTCAAGTAATCCTTAACTCAGCTAACTTACCACCATACTTCTCAATTTACCAGCAATACATCTGGAGTAGTTCGCATTCTCTCATAATTATTATTAACCAAAAGTCAATCCCTGCAAGCACTGCAGGGATTATGTAACTAACTTTTACACACTGCCCACCTAGATCCAGTGGTTTCATTTGTGTGAGTAAAGATTACAGAGCCAGGCCCAGAAAAACATGATGGCATCACCCAAGTATCCCCAATCCCTCTATACTGTCTCATTTGAGTCATTCACATGCATAGTCAACAAAATTGGTCCCAACACAGATGACAGTAGTACCCTACCGTTAACTTCTTTCTGTTCTCAGAAGAAGCTCTTTATCACGGCCCTTTGTTTTCTGTCACTTAACCCATTTCTAATCCTTAACAAAGACTTCATCCCTAGCCCTGTGATTATTTATTTCCCTTAATAGTCTTTTATGAGGGACCTTATCAAAAGCATTTTAAAAATTGAAGTAAATTAATATCTTGCAGATCACGTTTTGCAACATTATTACATGGCTTGGGGAAGACACACAAAAAAAATTCAGATGTATTTTGACAGCTACCGTACTGGTTTAGCAGAGCTGTGCTTGGATTAGCACTGTTCTTCTGTCTGTACTTAAGAACTCTATTTCATTTCCTGGCATCTCTCTCTTCAGGTCAACCACTAGTTCAAGGTGGAAGTGATAAGTCTGCAGCATCTCAAGTGTGCTGGTGTTAGCTCTTGGGAAGTCGAGAGGAAGGAAATAACAGTTCATAAAGTTTTGATTGCTTGGAAAAGAAGAGATGTTTGTTGAAAGTATGAGCAAGGCCAGCTGCAAGGAGTTCAGGAGTGAGTAGAAGTAGTTCTGCATTGGCTGCTCACTCACTTTAGCTATTAATTGACAGAATTTCAGTTGGAGATTGAGTAGAGGAAGGCTATTTTTCTCAGGCCTGTGAGGGGGCTATCTTACATCATCCAATTTTAGTTAGGGGAGGGTTCACTTTAAAGATGGATAGAACAGCATGATCCAGGATGGTGTGGCGGGGAAGGTTTTGGCAAAAATAGTGGCACTCAAGAAGTAAAATAAATGTGCCATGCTCTATTCCTCCCCCAATTTTAAAATATCAGCATTTTGCAAGCAATGGGCCATATGCTCCCAGGGCTTGCAAGCCAAAAAGTATAGCAACTTACTACAAAACCGCTCTCCAAATTCTACACACAAGCCAAAACCTCCTACTTGGTATGCTGCCGTCATGCCAACTTGCAGAACAGAGATTGGGCCTGAGCAAGGAGATCTGCAAAAGAATGGCAGGTTACGCACATGCACACATAAAGGGAGATACAGGCTGGGGCTGACTGGGGCTGGAGTCAGGACACTTGTCCTGCAAATCCAGCCTGGGGAGAGAAAGCAAGACAAATTGCCACCAATAGCAAGAACATGTATCCCATCCAGAATGCCCCTCCCCACAGAGGGAAGACAGCCAAGTCTCCTTGGGTTGCTCCTTGCAGGGCTTTCTATGCAGAGGAAGGAGGGGTGTGGACCTGCAACACTGGCCTCATCTAGTCCATGCTCTAGGAGGAGCTCTTCAGCATGGACACCATGACAGGGTGGCTGCAGTGGCTCTAGTCCTATCCTGTTGGATGGGAACCATCCTGCATGTTTATGGTGTTCGGAAATAATTAACTAATACTGAAACGAGGTTCCTGAAGAATACTAGTGCTGCCCAGAGATATATAGGTGCTCTTCACCTGTACCTCACAGGATTATCTGTCTGTCTGTCTGAAGCAGTGAAGGAGAGGTCTTTGTTCAAGAATTTTCTGTGTGGCAAAGCAAGGCAAGAGTTAGTTCCATCAGTGTCAATTTGCTTTCAGCATAAATGTACATTTTATTAGACTAATAATCTAGGCATGTGCAAGTGCTGGGGAATGCCACCCACAGATGATGGACTTGTAGGTGCTGTCTGAGACCTCACAGGGCTGTCCATTTCCATGTTCCCTGACCCCTTGGTACAAGGCTCTCCTGTATTTTCCATACTGTTCTGTTCCTCCATGACAGAACATCCAGAGAGTACTTTATATTTCTCCAGGGATAATCCCTGCAATATTTTAGCCACTGGTTAGCCCAGAGCTCTACCTTCTCTAGCTGGTACACTATATTCTCTCTGGCAGAGGTTTAAAGCAGTACAGATGCTCAACTTTTCTGAACATTTTTGTGGGCTTAATATGATAAAAAAGAGGTAAAGAATGCCTATTTGAGGACCTGTACTCACCACTATAGGCAGAGTGAATTAGGGTAATAAAATCACAGGATAGGATGTATGGAGTGGAGCATATGCTCTATCTCCACCAGGAGCGAGCCAACTGCTGCTGGGAGGATGGGGCTGCGAATGGCCTCCGGACCAAACACTTGCTCGATCTGCACGCCTGCACGGCTGCTGGTGGATCCAGCTGCTCCTTCCCCCGGCTGCCTTACACAGCCGTGGGGACGCTCATGCCCAGGCACAGAGGGGCAGAGCAGCTCCTTGGGGACCTGAGAGCAGGCAGGAGAAAAGAACCTGGTCTAGGAAAAACACATTCTCTGGCCCCACAGCTGTACCAAAACACTGTAGGTGAAGCTGAGACATAGCAGGCTGGTACTTGAATGAGAAGTTTCTGAGAAGTAGCTTACGTGGGAGGCTTCAGGGTGCAGTTTTCTACTTTCAGTAGGTGGTAGTTTCTAACTCTGGTATCGTCCCTTTGAGGCTGGTGGAGGAATTCCCAAAGACAGTTGCTGGGAGAACTGAGAAATTCCATTTCATTTAGGAGGAGTTACATTTAAGCTTCTACTGAATACTGTATTGCACCTTGAATGTGTCATTCTCAACAGGGCAGCCACTTCTGCCCCCCTAGGGAGCAACCCCTGCTGTACCGTCCTAAGAGGACAGCTAAAGTCAGTTACTATGATTTTATGTGGTTGAGATATAATTATGCTCTTGTTATCAAATCTTAGATTGAAAGACAAGATGTACTATTTTAAGCATGCAATTTTGGTAATAATAATTTTCTTCAGAATGCTTTTTTAAAAAAAAAAAAGTTGGTATGAAATAAACTTTTAAGAGCAATGAGAATATGAATGGAATTTTCTCATGCTAAAATTTATGTTCATCTATTTTCTGCAACAAGTAATCAAAAGTCTTGTGCAAGAGTACGTGAAACAGGATTGCTCTTTTTCATTTCTTGGGAGATGGCCATCATTACATTGGGCCAGAGGTATGAGTCAGGGTTGCCGTTTCCTATCCTGAAGAGAGGAATCTCTCTCAGGAAGTCCTGTGTTGTGCTGGAGATCAGAGCAGGTGATAATGGTCTCATCTGGCTTTGAAATTTATGAGAAGGAGATAGGACATGTAATGGAGTCATTATTTGGTTTTAGTCCATTCTTCACATTGCAGCACTTGGCGATTTAAAAGCCGTGTGGTGACCAGATGGAAGGAGCAGAGAACAGAGAAGAGCAGTAGGATGGCTTCCCCATTACTAGTAAGAAGATCCTGAGTAAAAGCAAAAAATGCAGGGAAAATATGTGATTTTATCCACACAGATGACTTTATAAAGAAGTATAGGTTATGAGAATGTAGGCCCTGAACGGAAAGGAGATGGAAGGAGGAGGGAAGGGTTAGATAATACGGACTAAAAATATGAGAAAAGATGAGTGGTTGCATCCCCTAGAACCTGTATCAATTCTATTTGAGGTATAAACATTCTCAAATAAAAATGGAAGAACACTGAAGGAACATCAACTTAAAAATAAGATAATTAGGGCTGAGAACAAGGAAATAGATGGCATTTATGTGAGGTTTAGAAATACTCCAAATTGCAAGAGTTAAAAAAAAATCCTTCTCCAATTTTCCTGTAATCTTCCACATGCTTCATTCAGAACTCTGGGACTTAAAATCACCAGTGCATCCAGGTTCAAATTTTTGGCTTATTTGCTGAGGTTTTGTTTTCTTGTTCTTTTGAAATTCCATTCTTAAATATCTGCTTGGTAACTCTCTGTTTCTAGTGGTTTCTATTTGGAGCTGGGCAAAATAATTTCTTCCATCAATTCTTAAACTTCCAATCTACCTTCTTTTGTGGCCATGAGAGGAAAATGTATTTTATATCATTAGAAAAGTGTATTTGCTTCAAAATAATACATTTATTTCATTGTGGACCTGAAATTTATTTTAAGATGACATGACAAAGTTGAAATTTTTCAAGGTAGTCTGTACTAAAATGTTACTTTATTTTATGAGGAAATACTGAACACTCTTGAATTGCTTAATCCAGTACAACTAGGAGGGAAAGGGGATATGATGACTTTTCATAAAGACATTTAGGAGGTAAACTTCAAAGACAAAAAGAATTAGTTAAAGAATAATACTGGCATGAGATCAAGTGGATGCAAGCCGATTATTAATACATTCAGACTGGAAATTTAGAGAGAGATTTTCATCCATGCATCCAAGAAGTGATATTCTGGTAATGGGAACAGAGAAATTCACTGTTTTAGGCTGCAGTTGGGTATGCTAATGAAAATGATTGTATCACAGAATTCTTAGGGACAGAAAATGAGGCTTGTGATGTGGATCAGTTGGTATCTGATGTTTAGGTGTCAGCAGCTGAGTTTGAAAAGAGACTTGGCTGTTTATTTGCGCCATTGCTTTATTCTATCAATCACATGCTTCAGGACTTTTGTTTGCAGTCTGTGGAGGTCAGTAAGGGTCATTTTTACTTTTTGTTTATACATTGCTAGACTTCTAGGTTGGTCTCTTTTTCACCCCTGAACCATGAAAGAGCAGGAGGTAGGCTAGGACCCCTAATCTCTGCATGTATCTCACTCAAGTTTAAAGTGAACATCAGATTTGGGGTAAGGAAGGAATTTCCCTGTTGATCAGATTGTCAGAAACTACTGCAGAAGAGGGGATTGTCTTCCTCTGTCTTAATTTCTTAGGATTTGCAGGAGATTTCACCTAACAGTTTCCTTCTATTACCGGGCTTTGGGCTACTGACAATGCACGCATCTTGCCTTTTTGCTTCCTGGGGCTCATTAAGTTTGCAGCTGCTTTATGATGAAGTATAAATTTTGTTACAGACTGCTGGGGAGCATCCTGGGACCAGTGGTCTGTGGGGACACATCGGGCAGCCTGTGAACTCTCCAGTCTAATCATCTGTGAAAGTCTGCACTTGATAGCCCAGCTGACCCTTTCTGGCCTTATTTCCCACATTCTTTATTCTTTTTTTTTTTTTTTTTTTTTTAAAGTGCTTCCAATTGTCAATTTTAATTCAATCTGAACTTACTTGTCTTTCATGATGTGTCAAACTGGCAATGACTAAAACATCATTGAAAAACCAATTTGGTCACACAGGAGCCCCCCTCATGCCCTGGGTTCCTCCATGGACTCTAGTTAGATATAGGAGCCTGTGGGCAACATGCACACAGAAATCCCTCTGGAGCCAGAAGCCAGAAAACAGTCTGGAAAACACGCTGGAGCCCTACCTCTATCCTGCCTCACATTAGACTGGGCAGCCCAGTGGACCGTGTATCTGGGCTTTCCAGAATTTGTCTGCTATAGGTCAGAAATTGGGCCAGGGAGGAAGGGAAGCAGCTGCCTTTCAGGGGAACACTTTTGAGGGTGATGTAGGTCTGGCATTGCTGCTGGCTTGAGATTCAGGTGGAAATCACCGTCGGCCCTAAAGCAATGCCCAGGGTAGGTCTCAGACCTCCCACCCACCTAAGGAATGGGGGCAGTGCTTTGGGTAGGGGACAAAGCAGGAATTTAGGAAATGGGCAGGCAGGATGGGGGCCAGCTCTTCCTCTTCTGACACAAATCTCACTTGTGGAGCCACTTGCCCCACCAGGTGGCTCTGACACAAGAAAGCATCACAGAGCTGCTAGAGAAGTCTCGCTGATGAATTATTTTGAAGCTACCATAGTGCAGCAGCTTAGCAATTAATCAAGGAGAAAGATGAATCGAAACTACAATGGCCTGTAAGATCCCGGTACTCTGCTTTGTAACTTGCACATGCTAAAGACATAAAACAGTTATGATGACTTCTTCCTTCCTCTCCAGTCTAAAGACAGTAGGAAAAAAAATCCCCCCCTTGCATGAAACAGACAAGTAAGCTGCAATGATTCCTGTGGTGCACTGTTTTAATACATGCTGTTTATTTATACTTTTATGACTGGGAACAGGTAACAGTGTTCATGCTAAAAATATTTAGACATATGGAATACCCTTGTATTCAGAGTTGTTTTCATCTACCAGACTCATAAAGTAGTGAAGCTACATGATAATGCCATATGTATAATAAAAGCACATTTTTTGAAGACTACATAAATGCATACTACTAAAATACACATATTTTGCTAAGGAAATTAAAAATGAAAGATAGGTTTAAAACATTGTTAAAGACTATAATGGGAATGGCAAGTGGCATAATGGGAATAATGCCATGGGATTATCCTTGGGCAATAGGGAATAACCAGAATGAGATAGTATTAAGGACAATAAGTCCAATCCTGCAGAGCGCTAGCAATCCTGAGAAGTGCTGAGCCTGCTCAGCTCACGGTGAAGTCAGTGGGAGCTGAGGGCATTGAACACCTCTGCAGGATAAGGCCTGAGTCAGAGACTTCCAACCCAATGCTGTCATTTTTAGCCTGGATTTTTATGAGATGCCAATTTGATTTTTATGAGATGCCAATTTGGATGTCTTAGCTGGACCCTGGCACACTGAGAAACACTCAGAGCAGCAGCCAAATTTTTCCGAATGGGCCTGATCCACCTGCCACTTAAATTGAAGGACAGATCCCCATTGCCCTCCTTGGGGTTTGTTTCTGGCCCTGTTATCAGGAGGCACCCTAAGTGCGTTGAAAACTGGCTGAGGGAGGTGTGGAAGCAGCACATCTCAAAAATCCTGTGCTGCTGGCACTCTGGTTAGGTGGAGCCAGCTTAATTCCATTTTCAATTGTGAGATGGCCAAGTGCAAGCACTTCTGCCCATTTCATTCCTTAGCACAATAAACGCCTAGCTGACATGCCTCAGATAGCCAAGGTTACAGACCTGTAAGGACAGCAAGAGTCACGTATCTTGATTTCAAGCAAACAATTTCCTTGGATGGAAAACAACATTTTTGATTCCCTGAGCAGAAAAAAACCTGCAAAAGCTATCTCCCCCTTTCCCAGAGTCCAAGCAGGATTGATTTAATAACCTTATTAATAAGGTCTATGTGAAATACTAGTGACTATGGCCTCAATCCTGCAGTTTTAACATGACTGTCTGTGACCATGGAGTGAAGGGGGCTGCGTGCGAAGTGTTGGCAGGGCTAGGGGCTATGACCAGATAGTTACCAAGTGTTGTTGAGTTTAGGGGTGCAGGATCAACTCCACTGCCAAACCCAGTGTGCGCTTCCACAGGGCAGGGCCAAAACAAGCCTACAGTTTTTGGCTGGTGGAAGTTAATTCAGATCTCTAATGTGCTCCTTCCCTCCAGCTGTGCCATAAAAGTTGCTGTCAGAGTAGGGGGCTTCACTCTGGCCCTCGCAGACAGTCTCAGGGTGTCTCCTGGGGCTATTTGTTTCCTTTTCTACAATGTAGTGATGCAGTGAGCCCATTGCCTTGCAGCTGCATCAGCAGGGCTCTTTCTTAATGTTCTTAGGTGGGAAGTTGAGAAATTTAGCCCCTTTGGGGGCTCATGGAATTTTGGTAGCCTGACCCCAAAATCTCATTGTATTTACCTGTGTTTCCATGCCTGTTTGGAGCTCTATTTTAGCTGCTACAGCAAAATCATGCATGCAGGATGAGGGGAGTCCTGCTCAGGGGCCAGTCATTTGGTTTGGTTTGGTTCAGGCCAAAAATCCGAAAGGGCATGGAAGCAACTCCTGCAACACATTATCTGTGCCTACACGGCATGAGAAAACAGTCTGGGCTGCTGGGAAGGTGACATGGCTCATCTCTTCCTGCTGCCCCCAGCACAGGCAGCTGTGCAATGAGGTCCAACCTATGGGTGCTCCCTGGGAAATCTGGAGCAGGAGGTGTCTCCACAGTGGGCGGCCATGTGGCTTGAAGAGGCCTTGGCCACCTGGCCAGTTTGCCCTTGCAGCACAGCGTAGCATGTCTGTGCTGCATCTCCGACCCAGACCATCTCATACCTGCCTGGACGTTGGCGTAGGAGCTCTACATCAGCATGGGAATGAGGCCAACCTCAGGAGAGGATTTTCAGGGGAAAGTCACCCATGATGAGATATTTGTTTCTCTGAGGCTGGGTGAGACCTTGGGCTGCCCTTGCCTGGCTGTGGAGTGGGGAGAGCAGCAGCTCGTCCAGGAGCAGTTTCTTCAATGTTCTGGTACACCTTCAATATGGACAGTTTCCACAGCTGCTCCTGAAGTGCTACTGCCTTGTCCCTTTAGAAGGTACCTCTCAATTCTTCAGTACACCTTCAGCGCTCCATAAACTACTCATAAATACCCTTGTTAAAACATCCATTTCAGTATAATCATGATAAGCCTAACTCCTAAGTCCAGCCTCACAGAGAGGATGGCACTTACCTCCTTAAATGTACAATATAGAGCATCCACATTCATATTTTTAGTAGCATATAGCAGTGGTCCAGCCTTTAGTGTACTGTATGTACTTTTAATAATCTCCATAAAAGCCTGATTTTCAATCCCTAGGCTCAAGCTGACAGTGTAAATAAAATCACCCAAATCCACAGGGTAAGAGAAATGAAAATGACAAGGATTAAAATTTTGTCAAACCTCTTTCTTTTTAAAATTCTGCTTCCCTTCCAATTGGATCACGACCCTCTGTGTGCACAGCTTAAGACCAGACGGTATGCTTTCACTTTTATTCCGCTCTGCAGCAGGCTTACAGTATTTAGTGAAAGTCTGTAAAGAATGTGTGCTGTGTAGAGAGTTAATACCATAATCCCCTATCGTTAGGGTCAAATGCTGAATAGAGCAGAAGAATTAGAAAATATGTTACATACAATGGCAGAAAAAATGCATCAGCATGCTGTTCTGTTAACACACGCATTCATTACCAACAAGTAAATGACAATGAGATAATAGAGTATATTAAGGGATGTGTACTTCAAGTCTAGTGCGGGTGTTGTTACGAGTACCTAAGACTGAGTGAGTATCTAACTCTGTGGATACACACACATCGCAGGGTTCCTCATTGCATATAATTGTATCTTTCTAGGAAGCAGTTTGATGCAAAAATCAGCTTTTTAAATTATTTGGCGGAGGTGAACTTTGAATACTCCTTTTTTTAATTTCCTGTGAAGTGTGGTATCTATATTTCACTATCCAAGCATGACAATACATCTGTCTCTAGAGAATTCCTGAGCATGAATTGCAGTAATTTTAGCTAAGGAACTATTCAGAAAACAATCCTAGTGCTTGCCTTTTCAAGAGCTCCTCAGGGGGCTAGCAACTTACATCATATAGAATTGGCATAGGTGGTTGATTCCCTTGGGTTTTCAGGAAAAAACGAGCCAGTATGTGCTGGAGGAGTGACAATTTGCTAGAAAGAGGAGAGAGAAAATACATTTTGTATGTAGCATTGCCTGACACCAGTTGCAAAATATAAGACTCGCACAATCCAAAAGTCTTATCATCATGAGTTAGCATATTGTGCCTTCCTGTGAGGAAAAGACAGCTTCACAAGAAGGAGAGCGACCCTATGGAATGGGAAGAGATAGAGAAGTTATTTGGCTGCCTGTACTGACACTAAGTAGCGTCTGATTCCCTAATTATTCCTGCTGATTTAGCCTGGTTATTAAGGGAGAGAGAGACAGTGCTGAGCTGGAGGCGGGATGAAGGTACTTAAAAAACATCTTGCAATAGCTGGTTAATGACAAACTGTGGAAAGCACGGCAGCAACATGTAACCTCAAGACTTTGTCCAGTGCAAGCATGTTATCTTATCTCATGACTGATCGGTTGTAAATAGTGCCAGGCGGCACTTTACCAAACTGACCATGTATGGTCTTATGTAGCCACATGTGCTGGCTGTGCACTGTCACCTGCACAATGTTTACAATTTTGTGTTATTTTCCTACAGTAGGAGTTGGGAGTGGTCAGGAAGTTACTTTTATCTGAAAGAAAAAAAATAATTCTCAAAAGCTTTGTTCATTTTAAAAATAAATTCAGAAAATTCTTGGTCAAAAATCCACATTTCCCATAAAAGCTCTTTTTTAAAATTTCTTTTTTTAAAAAATACTCTTCCTCAAAAATTGCTTGGCTGGTAACTGAAGTTAAAGAGATTTCAATTTTTAAATCTTTTATGTTCCTGAAGGGAGTAAAAATGACTTATAGGGCTGTTGTTTCTCCTAACTTGTGCATCAAAATAGATTTATTTTAGTTTTGAAAGTTTTCTAAAATTATCTTTGAGCATTTCTGAGTTTTGTGAATGGGGCTTTAAGCAGTTGTGGAGCACCTCTGACAGACAACAAATGGCAGGCAACATTAGCAGGGTCAGTACCAAAGATGTTAGTGTCCTGCGCCTGAGTTCTTGTGTCCTGCAGTGGTCTCCTCATTAGAGGTGAATATTGCTGATGGCTTCCTTTCCTTTAAATCCTTATGAAAATATGTTTTACCTGCTTTAAAACATTCTGACCGTCCTTCCTTCAAAGTCGCACTACTGCAAAAACAAATTCAGAAAGATTAATTAAAAAGGAATCTCACCGCTGAAACACAAAAAATCCTCCCTCATCTAGGTGCATCCATTGGTGTCAAAGACATTTTTCACCTGGGTAAAATTCAGCTTTTTAGTTTAGTCTTCATAATCTCAGGTATACATTTCTTTCTACCCTTGGGCAGTAAATGTAGAGAGCTATAGGTAAATTCTGCGTATTCAGTTTATTTAACCACACTTATCACAGCATGGTGGACAGTGAAGCCTAGGCTTTGCCAGGCTGCTGCCTAAGGAAATCCTGGTGAGGAGATTCATAGAGACTGAGCTGCATATATCTGGCTGCAACTTAGCAGTAGTAGGAATGCTTCATATTTTCTAAGGGAAGAATGTCTCACCTGGAAACTACACACTTCATGAGTGGATATTATTTAAATCAATAGATTGTGCATATTGGTCTTGACTCAATTTAATATCTAACTGTGTCAGTAAGCTGAAATAATTAGAAATTGTGACTAGAAAGGGAAATGGAGTGTGATAAATGAAATCAAAGAAACAAAACCTGTTGTTTCTTTGGTGACAGGAGAATACACAGCAGTAGAAGATAAAGTATTTGATGTGGAGTTCCTTTTCTAAGACAAAATAAAAAATACACAAGATAATTCAGGTGGGTTGAATGCTTGTCATTCAACAAGTGGTTCAGCTCTAGAAATAAGCCCACAAACCTAGAGCAAGAATCTGATAATAATAGTTGCCGCGGCTAATTTTAGGGCTAAAAAAACACAAAAGAAGACCTTTTTGAAGTGGCTTATGGCACTGCCAGCCTAGGGCATGACAAGCAGAAGGTCAGGCTGGGCCAACAGGGCAGTGAGCGGGAGCCATGGCCCCATTCCTGGTGCCCGGTCTTTGCTTTCCATACAGCTCTCTTGGTCAGGCTCAGACAATTAAACGCTGTACTGGTGGGTTGCTCGCATTTTGTGCAAGGACAATTAATGCCCATTCACTAGAAATGCCTGGATCGAGGTTGATTGTCTTAGAGATGGTTATTTTCTAAGATCTAATTTTGGGTTCAGCTGAGTGGAATAGAGCCGGAGGTCTGACTGCCGAGTGCTCAAGTCTGTGCACAGCAGATGCAGACATATTTCAGACAAATTAGTGAAGAGACCTGTGACACACACAAACTGCTCTGTAATGATTATGGATATTGTTTGGATGTTTCAGTGCTCATGATATGACTATATGGGGTTAAATCTACAGTACTGTTGGGAAAACAAGCAGAAAAAGGAAAAAGAATAGTATGATTTGCTTAAATGAGCAAGTTGTGTACACTCTGCTCACCATCAACTTGCATCTTCTCGTGTGTCTCCACACAACTCCTTCCTGTGGTTCAGAAGGGGATTGACTCAAGTGAATCACCCAGAAGATGTTCTCCTCTTGCAGGGACACTCCGTCCCCTTTGTACTCAGTGACACACAAGAACCCAGACACAAAATTTTTCCCCACAGCTTCTTCACATAATCAGTGCATGCCCCGCATCCCTCTTTGGAATGAAAATTATTTGAAAAGAAGAGAAATGAACTCTTTCTGCCAATATCCACCCCCTGTCCAGGTCAATGGCAGCTACATGTCTTTGGGTGCTTTTGGAAAGGATCTGAGGCCGTCTGGTACAGTTTGAAAGAAGTGATGTCTACCTATTTCTTAATATTGGTCTCTAAGCATAGAAGGCTAAAAGTGAACTGTTTGGGGTTAACCCTGAAGGAATTTACTCTTCTGCAAAAGTGAGGTGACAGTATGTTTTGTAGAAGTTTTTATGAAGTAGTTATATTTGCTTCTCACAATGTTGACTCTTCTACCAGCAAAACATCTGACTGTCTTCCAAATACCTCAATATGCCAGTATCTGTAATTTTTCTTTCTTTTTTTAGCTTGTAGGAGAAGTAGCTTGATTAGCATATTTTTGTTTGCTTGTGTTTGTGCTTAGATGTGGTTGTACCTGGCAACTGTGTGTGAAGAAATTAATGAGGCAAAGTTAAGTCAGAGAGATGAGTTTTGTAATTAACACTGAATGTGGTGAGATCTATAGTTATTCTCATCTCTTCTGAAAATGAATTAACCTGCCATAGGAGAGTTGCATCTCCTGCTTCATGGGTTTCTCTACATTGGTTGGCATTTCTTGGTTTTGATAGCACATACCAGCTGCAGGATATAACGTGATACAAAATCCATCCATGAACGGAGACTCAGGAAGACTGGTTGATCGGCTACTGATGCCACTCTCCTTTTTCAAAAAAAAATACTGCTGATGCACCATTAGCAAAGAGGAAAAGCTTCATTTATTTGAACAGAAGGATTCTGACTGATTTAGAAAATGCCCAGTGAAAGGTAAAACACAGCATGTCATACTCTTTTGCTCATTTGCAAATAGTGACCGTTCCCAAATCAAACCCTAACATTGTATTTGAGAGAAAATAAAAACTTATGCCTACATTTGAAAAGTAACACAAAGCTTGATTTCACCACATGTGCAGTCACAGGCAGAACTCATCACTGTCACCAGAGAGCTCTTGTGAACGCGGTACGCACATGTTTTCACTTCCATGGTTTTCATTGTAGCGTTCCTGATGACCGCCAGTTTATTGCCGTGGAAGCTACAGTCTGAGTGTTCTGTTAAACCTGTCTTCTTATAAGTTTCTTTTCTGTCCTCGTGTTTTGATTTGATGTTGAAAAACACTGTGTAAAGTTATCCTTCATGCACAAAGGAAATGACTGTAGTGCAGGAGCAAGGATTTTTTAGCAAGTGCTGACTTCACTGAAACAATTGTTCCGAGGAACTGAACAAACTGACAACAACTCTTGATCATGTTCAGTGAAAACTCAATTAAAACATGCATTTGCTGGAGTTTAGAAGTCAAGAACAGTTTCAACTTTGCAATATATTTCTGTTCTGTCTTTTCAAAGCAAAAGTGTTATTAAAGAATGTAAAACAAAACACCAATATCAGAAAGCACAAGTCTAATGCAGACTTTGTGCCAAAATATTTTAATACTTTTTTTTTCTTACCTGTTTGTGCATCAAACCAAAGAATTGCATCAAAAATACATCTTTTTCACAGTGCTACAGTATCTCCACAGTTTTGGGACCACAGAATCCTCAGGCTATCATTAATAGAGTACTGGTGCCAATCTCAAGGCAATTTTTCAGAATATGAGTTGTTCCACAGTTTTTGTCTGATTCAAGTTCCTTTACAGTGGCTTCAGGTTCATATAAATCCCCTGATTATTGTCTGTAGAAATGGACATACAGGTCATAGACAGTTGCAGACAATAAAGGAAAGGAAAACATAAATAACCTTGACTGGTTCCAAAGGAAACCTTCAGATAAACCAGGATCATTGCAACACTGCCTGTTGAAATACACCCAGGTAAGTCAGCACGGCTTAACTTGGGCAAATGAAATCAAGTAAACTTCTGTCCATCTTGCACAATTCGGCTTGGGTTTGCTTCCTACGTGCTGCGCAGGATGCGCACAGAGCACCCGAGTATTCTTCAGGTAATACACACAGCATAGACAGCGACTGTCGTTATATCTTAACAGTTTAGGAGATGAAGGGGAGAAATGTTAATGCTTTGCATTTATTTACTTTTACAGCATGCCATAAAGATTAAAAATACATTGTACACAAGTGCAGTATTTAATGTAGCACTTTAATTACATTCAAGTGTGTTACTAAATAGTCTTGAGAAAACCTTAATGACCAGCTGTTCTACCCTCTTCCCATATGTCAGAAATGGTTTCAGAAATCACATTCTGGGACAGTAAGGTTGTATAATTAGACAGTGTATAGTTAACACTTCTAGATTTTCCTCTTAAACTGCGGGCCCTTTTCACTAACATAGTGTGGTTTGGTGCCAGTTTGGCACAACACAATTATGTGATGTGCCAAACTGCAACTGAGATGTACAAACTCTCAGAGACATGTTATGATTGCACCATTATCTTTTTATATCTTTTTCATCATTAGGACTGGATGCTTTTTATGTTATGTAAGATTCAGCTTTTTATGGCCAACAAATAAACTTAGTAAATAGGACTATAAATTTTTAATACTTCTTCCATAATGCCATTTGTCTAATCAGAATTAGATGGTTACTGTAACCCCACATCAGTTTTCACCAAAAAAGGCATCATTCCAAGAACAGCAGCTATGGACAAAAATTTCAAAGGAGGTACTTTTTGGCCCGGTTCAGGAATGCACTTAAGCACATGCTTAGCGTTAAGCACATGAGTGCTTATATAGAGGCATGCGCCGAATCTGGATCAGAAAATGGTTTATGCCAAACAAATAAAATAAACCCTTTCTGCAAGTAAGCAAGTATACAGGCAGCTCAGTCCTTTGAACAATTATCATCTCTCTTCCCGTTAACATCTAAAAATGACAGTGTTTTTCTGGGGCGTTTATTATTTTGCAAGACAAAACACATCCACAGTTTGCAAGGTGGGGGGGGAGTTTGTGCGAATACATTAAGCGCAAGCCGCCAGCCGAGCCGTCAGCGCGCGGCGCACAGACGATCCATCCTGGCTGAGCGGAGGGGGGCCGCGGGAGGCAGCAGCTTCGCCATCCTGACAAGAGAGGTTTACGGCAGGTTTTTGTGTTGGTTTTTTTGGGTTTGTTTTTTTTTCCCCGAGCTTCAATTTCCAACGACTTATTTAGATGTAAGCAATGACAGCTGTAATCATGTTTTAAATCTTGCTTTGTATCCTTAGTTATAATGTTGTTCAATTAATATTCAGAATAATGGAAGTGATGTGCCCCTTTGAAAAAGACTTGAATGCAGGCCAAAGCTTTGGGAAACTGATTCTCAAGAGGATTAATCAGCATTTAAAACTTGCATTAATAAAAATCTGATCTTCTACTGTGTGGCATGCATAATACTTTTCATTTTTAAGCATTTTATTTTAATAGTGTGGTATCCTTTGTCCTGATTTTTAAAGGGATTTTAAAATCTAACTCCTTCAAATCAATCCTGCTTTGACCCCCGTGCATTCTTTTACTGAATACATTAAAGAAATCCTTAGTTCACAAATACCTCTATTACTAAGGATGAGCAAAGTACAGTGCACAAGCAGGCTTGTAATAGAAATCATATATAGCTTCCACAGGAATTTATGTTGGGCAAGGGCTCACCAATTAATGTAAATTATTGACACAATAAAAACACAAATTTACACATAATTACTTAAAAGTTTGAAGGTAAATTATACCCTGAGAAAGCACAAAAGAGTCCCGGTACGCTCCATAAAAAGTGCTCTCCGTGTTTCGCGGGACTTTTCACTCTGCTATAAGGAATATTATCGTACCCTATGCCAACAAGATTGAGTCTATATCTGAAAGACAGACTTAATCTATGTTTTGTGTTGTTCTCCTGATCTTATTAGTGGGTTAGAGAAACAAGAGGATTTTGTATAAAGTTTCGCATATAAATTCAATTCTGGTAAACCAGCTAATTTACATGCTAAACAGCCAGCAGTTGGTAAGATCGTTTCATTTCATGTCAACTGCAGAAGCTAAATGTATTTTATAAATACTAGAAAACATTATTTGTTCTGAAGAGGCATTTTAATAGCAAATAACTCAGATCTACGAAGCTGAGAAATCTAGTTGAGAAATTCTTGTATCCTTACTCATGTTATTGAAAAGGCAACAGTTTGTGCTCTGAGTATGGACCATCTGCTTTTACTTTGTTTCATACCTAATGTGATGCTTCAGTTCATCATAAACGCAATCAGTTTTCTAAATGATGCCAAAGGTTCTTAAAAGATATTTTTATAATCTTGCTGCCTTCTAGAAATAGAAGGTAAATGTGTTTTGCTTAAAAAGGGTAACTATAAAATGGTTTATATCCAATGGAAGATCAAAAATGATAACCTGTTAGGCACTGGGCAGGATGACTACACTTTGAAATACTGCAAAGCAAAACAAATCACAAAACAAATGCCTTCTTTACCCACAGTAGACAGTGCACCCAAGATGAGATGTGGTGTGAGAGGGAAGGGCTTTACACAGATGTGCACATGTTTGAACTAGATGCTGATGTAATTTTTCTGGAGTAAAAAGAGGAAGGCTCCAATTTCAGATGCTCCCTGTCTGAGTTCCCCAGACCTAGGTCTGGCCCAGGGATACACAATGATCCCATCACTTGTATAGAGATAATGGGAGCAAGTCACCACTCTTCAAGTACACTGAGAGGGACAAACAGGATTTATTCTGGTACCACCTTGTTATCCCATCAAGCACTACGTGCCTGTTTCTGGTTTCAGAGGATATCTCTGACACTACTGCTCACAGACGAAAGTATTTCCCCATGAGTGAAATCCTGGCCATAAGAAGTCTATGACAGAACACACGGTCAAGATTTCCAGCTGTGCTAGGACATTCTCTTGAGTTGATAGATGTCTAGATTCAAATCCAGAAGGCTGGACAAAATCTATATAAGACTCGTCATATACCCAGATACTGGCTGTCATCTCTAGCCTCCCCCATCCTCACCATCCCCAAAGAACCTTGCTCCTACCTGTCTTTGGTCCTCTCTGAAGAGTAATAGAGAAGTGCCTTTGAAATTCAGTCTGCAGTATTTAGATCCACAAACATAGGTCCATAGCTAGCAAATAAGGCTGTGTCTAATTCAGAAATAAGCCAAACAGGGGCCTGTCCTCTTGCACTGAAGTGAAGTATGACTTGGGTCCACACCTAAATTTTCTACAAACAGGGTGGTTGTGTCCAACCTGCCTACTGGGAACAGTGCCTGGGAGTGAAGCTCTTTCCCTGCTTTCTTCCTGAGCAACACCTGAAAGCGAGCTAGCAGCATGTCCTAACTGTGAGACACTGCCACTCCCCGGCCAGGCCAGCAGATCAAGGGATGGCTTTTGGGTCTCTTGCCAACTGCCTCATACAGGGATGAGAGAGGGAACATCCAAAATGATGGTGAGCAACTAGTATAGATCAGTATGAGACTTTGAAGTGTGAAGAGGACAAAACACCAGTTACCCAGTGTGGGGTTTTATTGTAGAAACTATTACATGCACTAAACTCATCTAACCCCTACTACAGAAAAGTCAAGCTATGGCTAAGTGAGAGTGAGTAGTTCTGATGCATCACCACAGGAAGCCTAGGTCCCATTAGTCTGTGTTGTTGGACCACAATCTTCCTTTTGCTATCTTCTTCACTTTCCTTGTTCTCTCTTTTTAGGCTCCTAACTGCCATGAGGAACCAACCTCCTTCATGCAGTCAAGGCTGTTATCACTCCCACCATGGCTCCAGCCCTTCTCTTTGGTCCTTGGGGCCCTAGCTCCTCCCTGCTTTCCTTGCTGTTTCCAGGCCGCCTTGCTCTGGGCTGTGCCAATACTGGATTAGGCTGAATGCAAGTCCCACATTCTTTATTACGGAGTCAGCATTTCTTCCTTGTTCTTTGCCTGGCTGCTGCGCAGCAGGTTATTTTGGGACCTATACTAGCTGCCCCAGAGCACAACCATGCCAGGGAGGGTACTAACGGCTAAAGGCTGCCAAGGATTGTTTGGCAGTGCCCGAGCCTGAAACGAGGTCCCGTTTTATTTAGGACATAGACATAGTGTAAATGTCCCCAAGGAGAAGAGTGGTAGGAGGGTAAGGTTTGTAAGTGTCCAGCACCAAAGGGCTGGCTGGGGGAAGGGGAGGCATGGCTGGGCAGCAGGCCCTTGCAGCACTGCAAATCCATAGGCTGGGGGTGGGAGGAACACTGCTGTGAGAAGGATTAAGTCATCTGCACGTTTTCCTCCCCTTCCTCCACAGACCGGCTCTCATCACTGCTTTCCCAAGCCAGGATGGTGCCTCTGCTCTTGGGACATGTGGTCCCCACACCTCCCCCTGGGTCAAGGCAAGAAGCAGCAAAACTGCAGCAGCACTGCAGGATTGTCCTGTAGTTTTCATGAGTTGGGACTAGGAGACATTGTGAGACAGGTTCTCCTCACCCCATTCCTCCCCGTCCGAAGACAATGAGCATTGTAAGACCATGGTGTGGAGACTAAGACGTGAGTCAGGGATCGAGTGGCAAGAGGGTGCAGAAGAAGGGGGCAGGAGGAGGGGAAGGAGATGGGATGGAAGATGTGGGATTGGAAACAGCATGTGTGAAATGGTTGGGAAAGGCTGATTTGACTGAGCTTTCTGGGTAAGGGTTAATCCTCGAGTTCTCTGAGCTGGTAAAGAATACTGATGTATAGGTATAAAGTGGGACTCCATGACCAGGTACAGACCCTGCAGCATCTTAGTTAGGTGTCCTGCCTATTCATTTTATTTGGAACCAGAAAAATTTTTACCTTCTCTTGTGCACCTACTCTCCTTGTAAAACATTGTGTCGTACTTCAGTGGCCCTTATGCCTGTGGAGCCAGATAGCAACCAATGACTCGTATCTCGTCTTCTGGGATCCCAGCTTGGAATAGCTTATATAGGCCTGAATTTCTGCTCTGGAGCACAGCCCTTTAAAAATCTCGAGCTGGGCAACTTTCAACACTTGCGATCAGGGACACATGATACCATCGCACCTTCTCAGCCCTGCTGCGGTGGTGCAGGTCTTGGAAGAAGCCTGAGTGCCCGTAGAGCAGCCAGTGAGCAGATGTAGTGGGGTTTCTGTGGTACCTGAGCTGCCTTATTTGAAGCCAGGGTAAATCTGCAGGAGCCAGGGTAGCTACCCTCAACCTACAGCTGGGAGGACATAGCAGCAGCTACAGGGCCTATGTCCTGCCTCCAGCAGACAGCAACCATGGATGCCTGGAGAACATTATTAAATGCTGTGGCAGATTCATGACATGTTGCTAGCTTATTTCTTAACCTTTTACTTTCTATTACAGTGCTTTTGGGGGAAAAAAAAAAAGGTTATTGTTATACTTGAATTTATCATGCTGTTGGAGAGCACTGGGCGTGAGTCAGCTTGAGGCAGTAAGATGGACAAGATGAGCTCTTGAAGTACCTTTCCAGACCTATTTCTACAAGTCTATGAGCAGAACAAAATGAACTCAAGATGTTTTCCCAGAAGAGAGCAAATAAAGGAACCATTTCTTTGAATTCTGCACAGATTGAATATAAGTAAAATGAATCCCACATCTGGTCCATTCTTTTTCATGTTTTTAAAAAACAAATACAATAACGCCATATACACACAAAAAAACCAAGCAGGGAAGATCAAGTCAAGGGTGCCTCAGGTCTTACTTTCTGCCTCTTTTTCTAATGGCAAAAGATTAAAAAAAAAAAATCTGCATGCCCCATATGCTTAGATAAAACAGCAGTTACATCTAAACTATTGCAGTTCCTGTGCTGAGTGCTGCAAAATCGAAATCTGAGAGGGGAAAGGAGTTTGCAACAGCCAAAAAGGGCTGTCTTCACGAGGAGGGGAGTTCAGAAAGCTTTTTGGCTCATGGGAATTCATGATGGCATGGATGGTAGGCGGCTGGACTCCCTACACAATGTGTGAAGGAAGTTTGATCCCTGGTGAAGATGACTCGCAAAAGCCAGAGTGCTGAGCAGGGACCTGCTTGTCCAAGCCAGTGGAGACCACTGGAGAGACAGATACGCCCATCACCCCATCTCTGAAAGCTGCTCAGATGCCCAGCTCAGGGCAGAGGGCAGATACGGTGTGCGGCAGCCCCTCCAAGTTGTGAATAATGAACACTGTCATGTGCCAGGTATTTAGGATGAGCCCAATCTTGCAGTTTGTTTGCTCAACTGAATTGTGTGCCTTTTCTGAATCGTGCAAGGCTCCAAACAAACCGTATACATTGGTCTTATAAATATTTATTAATTTCCCCATTGTTAGCTAATTGTTTTGCAACACAGATTACTTTCTTCATTAAACAGATTGCTAAAATGCTATTCCACAATACATTTATTGTTAATTCTCTAATTAGTTAGGAATGTATGGGTTTTGGATAGTATGCAACTGTGCATAGTGCCTGACAGTTTAGCTATTAAAATTAACTTTGCTTCTGGGTTTGAATGGTCAGCAGCAAGGAAGACACTCCTTAAATGGATTTTTAGAAAATCAATTAATAAATATAGCTCAAAATTCATGTAGAGTCAGAATTATGCAATTTGCTTGCACATTACTTTCTGCCTACTGTATCTTCTAATAACATTTCTGAATCAGATTTGTTGTACTAAGTTTCTCTCTCCCCACATAGCAAATTTTTTATATGCTGTAGCTATCTTTTAAGATGCATTTTGACATAAACTATGTAAAAAACGTGTCTCTTATTTTGTGCATGAATTTATCGTGTTCATTTTTTTCCTTTTGGTAGCCTCCTTTTGCCATTTTCCATTCTTGTTATGTATGTGGTTTAGAAAGAACGCATACACATCTGAGTGGTTAATCAAGGGGAACTAACCAAAACAATCACTTTCTACTACTTCAAAATATTCTAATTTTTTAATGGAGAATATGCATTCTTAAATTAAATATGCATAAAAAGTAATAAGTAGTAATAAGAATAAAGTGGGCTCTGTAAGAATGAATGTTATGTTTTAAGCAAAATGCATTTGATTTGCCGGGTTCAAAGCTGCTTTGAATCAGTAAGATTCAGTGCAAAAAATGGGGTTAGGAGGATAGAGAGAACCTCATAACACTCATAAATTGTCCATAATTGTATGGATTTTAAATATAAAAGTTGGCAGTGGCAAAAGCTATAAGCCATTAGGAGAGATCCGATTGTGCAACACGTCAGTAATTGTAACTCATAATCTTAGGGGGAAAAAATCTAACTAGAGTTTTCTAAAATTTTCATAACTGTACTTGAGCCTTGTCTTGATGTTTACTACAATGATGGCATTGTTCAAAATGACATAGCCTAATGCATATATGAATCCTGTTTGAAAAGAGCTACTAATTAACATGAATAGTCTTCTTCTCTGAAGGTCATTTATTGCAAAGTTCATTTTTCAGCCGAGCATTGCTAAAGTAGTCACCCCCGCTAACAGCCATTATATTAAGAGACTTAGGTCTGTTCTCTTTCTGACACTGGGTCAGGATTTTCAAGGAAAGAGGCTCCTCGATGCCAAGAAGCCCTTAAAAATAATATTTGAACAGAAAAAGAATAGATGTAATTACACTGTAAATATTTCTGTGGTTATTGAATTAATGAAGATAATTCTATTCATTTTATCTTAAAAAAACCCAACACACCAAGTTTTCCTTATCTGATGATCCAGCGCTGCTCTTCCCCATGGGACCTTTGATTTCTTCAGTCATAACGATTCATTAAAACTGAGAGACACTGAATATTTAGCATCTGATGTGTGAGCCTGTTCACCTATTGCCAAATATTAGGCATGTGAAGCCTCAGGTGCCTCTGCCTCCCCTTTGGAGGCCCCAGAAAGGCTTTTTGTGTCTGCATGCATGCCAGCCACCACTGCTTCTTCAGTGAGAAGAAGAGATCTCCAAATCTGAAGGGCATCGACTTACCATCCTTAACAAACTGCCACTTCACCAGGACTTTAATGTTGCCATCTGAACCATGAATATCTACTTCTGAAATAACGTGTGCCCAGGACCCCCATTAATACCATTGGCACCATATTCACTTGGATATAGGTTTAGAAACTGCAGTGACATAAAGTTGCTGCTTGGGCTAAGGGACATCCCCCCTGCTGGCTCTCCTGGTCATGTCTGTGGACACATGGTGATAAAGGAGTTAAGGATCATAGAATCATAGAATTGTTTTGGTTCAAAAAGACCTTTAAGATCAAGTCCAGCCATTAATCTAACACTACCAAGTCCACCACTAAACCATGTCCCTAAGCACTATGTCTACACATCTTTTAAATACTTCCAGGGATGGTGACTCAACCATTTCCTTAGGCAGCCTGTTCTAATGATTGACAACCCTTTCAGTGAAGAAATTCTTCCTAATATCCAATCTAAACCTCCCCTGGTGCAACTTGAGGCCATTTCCTCTTATCCTATTGCTTGTTACTTGGGGGAAGAGGCCAACACCCACCTGGCTACAACCTCCTTTCAGGTAGTTGTAGAGATCTTGGCTGTGGTTGCGAAGACTTGTTGACCCATGTCAGTTAGTTACAAACAGGTATGGGGTCTTTTGCGCTGGGATGTTATACTAAATACATCTCTGTGGCTGCAGAAGCAGGTGTGCCATGCTCGTGCTAGCTCAGGACACCACTGAGGCTCTGGTAAGCCTTTGCTCTATTTTTTGTGATGCTTGCCTCCCATTTGAGCAGGCCAAGGGTGGGATCTTGGTAGTCAGTTGGAACCTAAATCATTCCCAAACTGATCCCTGGTTTAGGGTTCCTCTTGTCAGTAAAGAGGAGGTTCTGCAGCCCGGTAGGGTTGTGGGTACGGAGAAGGACCGGGAGCTCTTAAGAAGAGCCACAAAACCCATGGAATTTCTTTGAGATAACAATTTTGGGTGGCAAAGCTCCTCACTGACATCTGGCTTGCAGGGAAGCTGGCTGAGGCCATAAGAGAAGCAGGAAAATCCCACAGACTTCAAGACACTCCTAAAAATCTTGTGCCTTGTCCCACAGGATTTGTGTTCCCTTCTCCCCTGGCCGTGCCACTCTCCCTGGAATCAGTCTCCCTTGGGCTCCCGGTGGCTATAGCCAAGCTGCTGGATATCACATCTGCAAGCACAAAAATATCCCTCCAAGTCTGAAGGACAATAGTGCCCCTCTGCCCCTTGCACTCCTCCCTGTCCCCACTCCCAGGGCAGAAAGGTTGCAGATACGAAGGAGAGGAGCAGGACGCTTGTGATGTGGCTTAACCGCTTCTCCCTGCCAGCTTCCATGGGGCTTTTGCTCCTCTCCACTTGTGTTAGCAGAGGGGAGCATATGGGCCTTGGAGATTTAATGTTTCATGGCTTACTTGGCTGTCAAAATGTTTCACATTATTATTTGTTGCAACATTCACGGTGATCATCTTTAAGGAAAAAAAAAAACCTGTGCGGCAGGTCCCTAGATGCCCTTGCTGGGAGCAGATGTCGGAGCAAGAGCATTGTTAAGCTTCTCTTGGATTTTTCATTTCCCACCCTTTGTACAGCCAACACGGTGCGATGTGGCGCACACACAGCCTCTCTCACTGCCGGCAGGACCCACCGAGGTGGTTTAGGAAGGTTGAAACAGGGAAACTTGCAGATTTATAGGGCGCTGAGACAGATTTGTAATCTGTATTGATGGCATCATCCCCGATCATGTGACAACCAAAGCAGATAAGCCTATGACTGAACTGAACTGAAAAGATTTCTTAAAGCTGGTAATCGATATTGAGCAGCTCAGTCTGTTCAGCTATCGGGTTCAGAGATCTCCACACGTGCGGGGTGGGGGTGGAGGGGAGCTCCGGGTCTGTAAAACGGGGAGATGCTGCGCCACTGCTGAGCTGCAGCCTGGCACAGTGCTGTAGGTTACCGGTACCTGCTGCTGCAGGGGGTGCTTTCAGCTGAGGAGGGACTCTACAAAAGCCATGGGAAGGCTTTGTTTCATTATGGAGGAAAATCCCAAAGCAAAGGGCTAATGAGTAAGGAACCTGAGTATCACTGAATTGAGGCCTTGAAATTTTGTTAAGGCAGAGCTCTCCAAGGGTGCTGCGCATTGTCCCTTCTCCAGTGACCCAGGCTTGATGGTCAAAGCCTCTAGCTGACGCTGAAAGTTTCCATAGGGATTCCTTGCTCAGGGACTGATATCCCAATACTTACAAGTATCTTGACTTGTGTTTCAGAAGCAGTCCCAAACCTGATGGACTTCCTAAAGGAGATGTCCCCCTTCCAAGGATCCCTTCCAGGGCTCCTGTTGGAGGCAACCTGTTTTAAAATGAATGAAATGGTCTGACTCTTTGTAAAGACATAATGACTTTCTAGGAAGCAACTATTCAAGCCACCATCGTCCATAGTGCATGATAAAAAGGAGCGTACCCTCAGCTAGGTGGCCTGGGACAGAGCTCCTCACAGGGAAGGGAGCTGGTGCCTGTCAAGAGAAGCTGTGTATGGGTAGCACCACCTCAGAAATAGTATTCCCATGAAAGGGAAAGAAGTTGTCTCCAGATAATAGAGCCTTGTGCTTTGTTTCCACAAGATGACTGGATATTATGAAGCCTGGACTGTTGGACTGGCACATAAAGATGAAGGGAGAAGCCGAGTTTTTCTATTTCTCCGTATTTGTGGGGCAAGACAGCTGGAGTTCAAACACACTCCGTATTATGAAGCACCTATTAATATCGTCTCCTGATGGAGAACAGGGTATTTTTTTCCTTCTCAAATGTTTAATTAGCAGGCATTGTGTTATGTCTTTACTTCAGTAAATTTCAGTTGAGAAAGCTTTTGGGTGCATATGTGAATGAACGCTTGTCTTGAAAGACAGAGCAAAAAGAAATTAATAATCATGTTTCCCTTGTTGTATTTACTGTTTTGCTTCTAAAGGGAATATTACTCCACTAAGAGATTCATAATTAGGAGGATGCCAGATGGGTTATCAATGTGGTTTTAAATTTTTATACGTAGAGTGCTTGTTTTTTCAGGGAATTCTTTGGTTCCATGTACAGTAGTTAAATATAAATGTCTTCTATGAGGCGACTGCTAACTATTCCATGATTTTGAATTTGCTGTTTGTTTAATCCTTTTCTTTTTTCTTTTTTTTTTAAGCTGGTCTGATGGGATAGGTGATCTGAATGGACATACCAGGTGGAAGAATAAAGCTTGAAAGCAGAACTGAGACTCGTATCTCCACCTGAAAAAGCCGACTGCTTTAGTCAGTAAAAAGAAGTGAAGAAAAGTCAGGACTTCGGACACCTTTCCGAAACGCCAGGGAAAGGTGTTCCTCTTGGGCCGGGTGCCTCAGAGGCTGGTGTGTGCTTTGTGCCATCGCCACAGAGAGGTACGGCAGCATGGCAGGTGGCACCGGTGAGGAGGGCAGGACCTGAGGTTGGTGCATCTCAGGTGGGGAGTGATGTGCTCACAAGGCAACTTCCAAAGGGAGGGCAAGAAGTCAAAGGCGACCAGGAAATCGTGGTGTGACGAGGCCACGCACCAGGGCCGACGACTAGAATTACTGTCCCACAGAAACCCTACAGCTCCTTGGGAAGCAAGAACTCAGTCTCAGAGGTTTTATGCTTTCCAAATACAGGCTGGCTAAAGAGCCTGCCGGTGGCAAAGTCCTGTGGTCTCATAATGGACCAGCTGCTGGAGGGTGGGATGCCTGCACACACACGTAGACACAGAAACATGGGTGTATGCACGCACACACACATGTGTGCGCATGTCTGTACACTTCACCATTTTGCTCAGCGTACTTTGACCTTCAGCGCCAAAGTAAAACTCCCCTCTCTGCAGGATTTATGTCAAAGCTGGCATATCTTCATCACTCACCGGGGCTTTGGATCAGACGAAGGGGCCGTGTCACCTTTCCTCTCTTTTCTTCTGAGTCCCCTCTCTATCATGAGCTTTTAGAGCTGCGATAAACAGAAAGGAGCTATACGCAGTATAACGATAACCCAGATGACAGTGTCAAATCTGCATTCATTCCATGTGTAAGTGTTACTGAAGGAGAAGACGCTGTTATTAAACACCAGGGAAGGGTGATCAGAACTGGCAAAAAAAAATGGGCAACAGCAATGGAAGTGGAATGAGCCTTAACAAAAGACCATTAACGTAACAAACCAGTTTATGAAAAACTTGTATCAGGTTAGGGGCAAACCCAAGCTACAACCTTAGGCTTATCTTAAATACTTGTAGGGGTCAGATCATCATCTCTGAATGTGATTTTAAATGAAAATCCTCACTGCCACAGTGTGTCTTGGTCTAGGGAGACACAGCCTTGCAAACTCCAAATCTGGAGCATGCCCTTGTTCTCCAGGGCAGAGGCCAGACTGAAGGCTGATTGGTGAAAACACCTACAAAAATAATTTACTAAGAACTTTAAATTCAATGGCAGCTCATAAAAAATACATTTTCAAGGGAAAAGAAAGGACTCTGTCATATATAGAAAAATATGTTGGGTTTACATGTTGTAATCCTGTTGTACTGGTGTAAAGGCAAGCAGGAAAATGTTGGGTTATCAACAGAAAATCCCAATGCTTAATGATAGGGACAATTAGGAAAGTGTCACATGAGATCGTTAGGTCATTCTCATTAGAGAAGTTTAAAATTACTTTTGATGAAATGCAAAAGAGAGTTGCAGTGGAGAAAGCTCTTCCATGGTATAGCGACTGGACCGAGAGCGGCATCCATGGTTTTGTGTGGACAAAGACAAAACTTCATGAGAGATACTAATTGGGGCTTTATTTAACTGAAATTCAATACCCGCAGATGCTGGCTCTGTGACTTGACATCAAGAGTCTGGCCTTGTGTTTTCAAGTTTGCTCTAATGCTCACTGTCTCCTTTTGGAAGAGATTTTATTGACATGATAGAAATCTTCTTTCCTTCCTTCAGACGGAGCATCTCCGCATTTGAAGACGTATGTAGTGCTGGAGGAGTCATTCTGCTGTAGCCCTTCTTCAGCACTGTACATCTGCAGTTTACATAGATGCACACATCCCGCAGTCTAAACTGGTATGTGAGTGCGAAAATGTCACTATATACTGTTAATTCATCCATCCCTCAGCTTCTCTTTGGCTTCCCTCCCACAGAGCCTCTGGGGGGGGAATCTCTCCTTCCCAGCAACAGGGAGAGCAGGGGCAGGAGATGCTCAGGGAGGAGGCTGATACGACCTTGATTTCCATGGCGGCGCAGGCAGGAGAGTTTCTCTGGTGGGGTTTGAAGTACCCTTGGTTTGCACAGCGGTGATAAATTTCACTAAATGCAACGGGTAACATGACGGTAATCAAGGGAAATGAAAAGATGTAGCAGACCAAATTGAAAGAGGTAACTGGCCAGTGAAGGAATGGCTGTACGTCTGTTTGGAGGGTCGCATATATGAGATGTGCTCTGCAGTTCACGAGCTGCACTAGTCTGTAGTCTTTTCAGTAAAGTCACATTTGCTCTCCCGCCAGGTCCGGCAGGAGCACCAGGGGTGGGAGTTTTTCAAACTTTCTCTAAGCAAATTTTATGGGAAGATGCAGTGAACATTCCCCTGCCTTGTAAGGCATACACCTCTGCTGGGCTTAGGGGTGGTTTTCCAAAAAATACTGAGTTGAACATCTCATATCTTCAGAATGTGGATAAGAGGGAGAAACTGGGGAGATTGAAACACCCCAAATTACTTGACTATACAGCTACGGCTCCCTGTGCTCCTGTTGCTAACCATAGCAGTGTCAGCAACCTTCTGCTAGCATGGGTGGGTGTAAAAGTTTTTCTGAGATCCCAGAACTGACAGACTCTTACCTGTATCTTTGTTTTCCTTCTTGTGCTAATAACAGCAGCTATATTCCTAATAAAAATATTCAGAGGACCATGTTACGTCTGTTTCTTAAATTGTGATCATTATGTGACTAATCATAATAATAATATGATATTAGGGGAAAAAATGTTGGAAGATATTCCCTAGAGGGAAATGAATTTCTTTTTATCATCTACAGTAGTTTATTTCACATATTCATGACCCTCCTGGTATTCTTTTTTTTTTTTTTATGATGAGCCATAAAAATGACAAAATACATTAGCAAAGTTTTCGGTTTATGCTAAAATGACCATATTCAAAAATAATAACAGAGACTTGTATCAGCAATGCAAAAGATGCATGAAGTAATTGGTGCTTAATTTGTACACAAACTGTCAAGGCAGTTTTCCTCACGGCCTGCATCTTCTGAATTCATTAGTCTCTAATTAAGGCCAGTTGGGACCAGCAGTTAGAAGGTTAAAGAGGTTCTGACAGCCCTAATCATTGCTCAGGAAGCTGAAAATGTATGCAAAGTCTCGGCAGATGGGGTGAGATCTGCTTCTGCCAAGTGATAACTGTTATTCCTTTGCACCTCCAAAGCTGTCATCCTAATAGGCACATTTTAAATTTATTAATGCTCTAGTTACAATGCATACACAGTCTCTAATGGTATGTCATTCAGAGTATATAAACTGAGCAATTAACACATATTACCTGGTAATGGTAAAATTATTTGTTGCCTGTTTGATTTTTTTTTTTTAGTTTTCTAATCCAGCAAGAATAGTCATAAGCAAAGACTTTTCTTTGTTAAAAAGGGGGGATTCTGAGCTGCTTGTTTGTTGACCATTAATTCTTTGTTTCTACAGACAAAAAGCTCACAAGCCATAACTAACTTTTCTTTGATTTCCAGTGCCTCCAAGATTTGGGTTTCAGGGATTATACGTTTATCAAACTTGAAATCTAAAAATGTGTGTTTTGAATACTTCAAACATAATTTTAAAAGGGCCTGTATTTTTTTATCAATTTAACTTTTTTCAGTCCTTTTTTAAAATAATGTGTGAATTGCTCAGAAAATTGTCATTGTCCTCCACCCCCCCCCGGCTTTTCCCACTACTTCAGCGAGACGCCCGTATTTTGTTCCCCTCTGTGGTGCTATCTCTCTCCTTAATCCTATTTGGTTTAAAGCTGCCTAATCAAGAGAAAGGCGTGTTTTTAGGTCTCTGTCCGTCTGAAGGCTTCAGCCATGGGAGGCCTGTAATTGCATGTAGCGCTTGGTGCGAGGGCGGGTTGCAAGGGGGGGACCTACAGCGGAGCCTCCCGTCCAGGGAGCGGAGCAGCCACCGGAGCCTCGGCTGCGGCGGGAGCCCAGGAATTGCAAACAGTGCTAATAATGTGATAAGATGTTAATGTAAGCAACAGAACAATTATGTACCCAGTGACTTATAGACAGGCCAGGAACCTATTCCTCTGTTAGAATTAATTGATTTCGCTCTGTGTAATGAGCATAGCACAAATAGGGAGAGAGAAGGTAGTGTAATTGAACTGTGGGCCTGGCTCTACCCTCACCAGCCTGAGTCATGAGTGACTCCGAAAACGTCAAAGGATTTCAAATAGTACAATATCATCATGAGACACAGTCGCAGACCAGCTTTTTGCTGCTGAGATTTCTCCAGATTGCGTTTCAGACCTTAGTGCCTGATGGCAAGTCATCAGAGACAAGACCCAGAGCACCCCTGCCAGCCAGCAGCCCCAGCCTTGTGTTTTCCTGACACATCAGCAATCCTGCTGAAGTCAGAGGAGAGTTTTCCCGAGCGAGAGCTGTGTGGTCAGGCCCTGTGTCAGCCAACGGGACTCCCCTGATGGCTACAAACAGCACCAGGGAACTGCTGCCGAGGTGGTCCCCGCTGGGACCTGGGGTAAAACGACGCTGCTATCCTCCTTCGCTCTACAAAAGTACTTTCTGCAGTAGGTCTCACGGCAGGTAAGGATCATTAGTACTATTTTACATCGGGGAAGCTCAGGAAAAGAATGGAAAATTACTTGTGCCAGGAGTGAAAAAACCCCTGGAAAACATAGAAACCCCCACCTATAGAACATATAAGAGGGGAAGGAAATCAAAGCTGATAAATTATATAGAACAACTTTGACCTAAATTGCTTTCAGAGAATGGGTAAAAACCTTGATCACCTTGACCTGCATCACTGTTGTATAGGAGAGCGTAACTCTAATGATCTTCACTTTCTGATGTGGATGTACAGCAGAGCTCTAATCCTGACACCTTTCAAGTTTGAGCAGCACATAACCAGCGTGGAGTATGCTTAAGCCTAAACTGTAGATAGCCCCCCTGAGCTAAGGTAGCTTTATGCTAGGGCAGTTCATTTCCACTGAGATGTCTCTTACCTGAATGATCTGCTTTGCTCTTAGACCATTGCTAAGTGGTGCGATACCTCCTAGGCTGAGTTTCAGGTTATAAAATGTACCCTCTCCAGGGCTCTAGGCAAAGACAGATATTTGTTTTCATCAAAACAAAGCACACACTGAGGCAGAACCAGCTCTCAGGATACCCCTTTGCGTCCACAGTTTGATGTGTATTCCCATTATGGGGCTCCCCTGTCTCCCCCAAGCAGGGGGAGCCCCACGAACCCCCATGAGAGAGGGAGGATGGTCCAGAACTGCGACATGTTGCTGGAGAGTCCTTACTTGCACCCAAACACTGCTCACTAGGTTGTCCAAAACACTTTTAATTTTGGATTTTTGTATATAGAAGTAGGCGAGAGCTGAATTTTCTACACTGCTTCTAACCCAATAAATGAGAGTGTTAAATTATAGCAGTATAATGTGGTGGGGCTCTGGTTTAGGACTGTTTGAGCAGCCAGAAGGCACGCCATGTCAACGCGGAGATAGAAAACCACTCAGCTGTGGAGACACAGCTTCCCGTTCCTTCAAGTACCTCTCTCCCAACCAGTCTGGAGCAGAGAAACCAGCGAATATCATGTGCTGCAGATGGATCAGCGATGGATCGCATACAGCTAGCTGAGTCTGGCATGGTCTGATTCCTCTTGTGTTTGCTGGCTACTTACCCAGCCAACAGCCAGACATTTGTGGGGTAAATCATTTCCAGTTGTTTCACAGAAGAAAACTGTCCAGCAGTATAAATAATATTTCCTCTCCGACAGGAGTTTCAGTGTTTGCCTGTGGCTCTGGTGCTCTGCTGCTTCCCTTCAGCCCCCTGCCCAGCACATCTTCTCCTGGAGAAGGATGTGCTATAGACCAGTCGTGAACAAAAAAAAAGAGGTGCCAAGTATTTCCTCTTAATTTTTGTCTCTATCTGTACACAGAACACAAGTGGACAATGATATGAAAGGCAATAGAAATTTTAGGTCAAAAACAATGGAGGCAAAATTCCTGTAAAATTGTGAGTGGCAAAGTTGTTTGGTTTGTACCTTTTGTAATTTCTAATACTTGAGGCACTGGACACAGACCACTGCTTTTTCAGGAGAGAATTCAGCCCACGTGAAAATTGTTAGATGTTGCTGTGGCTTTTACTGGCTGTTTTATGCTGAGGAGGCTCTGGGGATAGGGAAAACTTAGCAGCGAGAAGCTTGCTTTTGCTTAAATTCTGCAATTTGTTGCTTTTCCCATTACCTTCTCCTCTAGGCTGTCCAAGGTGATGCCCCCTTCTCACTGCCTGCCCAGAGTCACACGATGGCCACCTCCTGCCAGCCAGCACAGAGATTTCTCTGCTACTTTCCAGCCTCCTGATGCCGGTGTAGGAAGGCAGCAGAAGGAAAAGGGCCGTGCAGACAATGACCCCACACTGCGCTGAGCCCCGGGTGCCATCTCTGGCCCATTGGCATCTGGTGTAGCGTTGAGAAGTCAGGGTAAGCAGACAGACATATGGGGAGCTGTTAGTGGTGTCACTGCTTTGCCCTGAGTCATGGTGTATCGTCCTGGGCGTACGTGCCTGCAGACCTCCTGGGGTCTGTTGCTCATTGCGGAGCAGCCAACGCTCAAGATACAATGGGAAAGTGCCCCCACGGCTGGAAAGAGGCACTGGCTTCCCCCATGGCCCACGCTTGGGGCAGCCAGTCTTCCTCCAGACAACCTGACACCGTATGGGAGGAGGGAACAAGCTGTCAGTGCCACAGCTGATGGAGCTCAACATTACGATCGCTTCCTCAGGTTGGCTGCCAGCACTGAGATGGTGCCCTACTTGGGAGGCATTCCCTTCGCAGGCGTGCTACCCGTCAAACGTCACGCAGGCGAGGGCACCGCGTGCCTGGGGCCAGACGAGCCCTCTTGGGCCAGACGGCGAGCTGAGGACAAGGCGAGGGTGAATTAATCGCTGCGCTTGTGTGCGGTGCTTGCTGCAAGGTGTGAGGTGAAACACGTGCAAGCCAAACAAACCTGAAAGTGCTGCAAAAAGAAGGGCTGGAGCTAAGCCCCTTTTCAATAGGAATTTACTCAGAGCAGGCTAGGACTGTAAGCGTGAACCACCACGGGTTACTTTCTGAGCAGCTACATCTCTATTTGAATCTCCTGACATCTGGTACCTTCCTCCAGGACAGGTAGCTTCTCCACCTCTAGGCCAACCAGATTTTTCTGCAGCCTTGCGCTATCTTTCTACAGCAGGGAGAGCTGCCGTTATAAATATTTTTCTGCAGGGCTGGAGTCTCTTCTAGTCCAGCAGGAAACTGATGGTTCCCATGGCTCGCTGAGCCTCATGGTTACTCAGTGATGGTGGCCACACCTCGGGATGTTCAGTAGGACCCAGGAAGGATCTGCAGGTTGAAAACACAAGCCATGCAATGTTTCTGCTCAACTGGTTATCACAGCCTATGTAGCTGAGCTTAAGAAATGTTGTAGTTGTGTTTGAGAAATCCCAGATGCCATTGCCAGTTCATAGTTATTCTGTGTGCATCAGAAAAAGCCCAACAGATCAAAAAACATTTGAAAGGGTGTTTGTCCTCCTACTGTGTTTTTCTCTCTGTGCAAAACTTAACAAGTGTCTACCTTAATAACTATGGTGCTGTATAGTTTAAATTTCCTTACTTGTGTAACTGTTTTCTTGCATTAAATAACCTTTCTTAGTGCTTGCTTGGTGGAAATTTTCTTGCAGTGGTGGAAATGCTTTCTAGTTCTGGATTATCACTCTCATCTCACTAGTTCAGCTGAGAAAACAGAGGTTCAGAGCAGCTAAGGGAATAACTGAAGGGACTGGCAGCAGCAGAACCAGACGGCACAAACAGCCCCGGCTTCATGCCGTGGTGAACCTCAGGTGCAGCTCTTCCAGGGTCGCACCGGAGCAAGTGGGGTCCAGCCAAAACCCTCCCTGCCATCCTCTACCCCAGAGGAAAACCTCTGCAGAGGGTTTATGGGCAGATTCATACTCTTGGGTATATCACCAGCACAGGGCTCAGCATACAGCCAGAGGGAATGATCACATTTAATATTTTATTATTGGGAGGACTCTTGCGCCACAACACGAAGCACCCTGAAAAACACTGTAGTACAGCTGGTGGGACAACACGTGGCAGTCCTTCTAAGACCAACTAATAACATGTATAGCAATCGTCTTTTTCTTAATCATTTGGTGATTTTGGAAAGCTTGTTTTGGACTGTAGCGTAGCACCACTGAGCTCCAGAGGACGCACCACATAGTTCTGGGGCAAGTGAGACATATCAGGCAGTGTAAGGCTTGCTTTCTGGACTGTCTTGGTGTGCTCTTACAGGCTCCCACACCGTACAGTTCCCCGCACTTCTGGTACCTCAGGACTTACCCTTATGGCACAGTAGTCCATTGCCCATGGGGTTGCTGATGTGGCTCAGTTTTGAGGAACCTTTTACGGAGCCTGGGCTCAAAACCTGAAAATTTGTAGTGAGACCCTGGGATAAACAGCAAATGAATGCCCCAGCAGTGGTAACTGTCTGTATTGCCCTCTGTGAGCCATACATTTCTGTTTATGCAGTATAAGCATCAATCTAATAGAGACCCCTTCCCTTTAGTACATAAAGGAGACTCTACTGCATGGGTCCTTGTAATAGTGGATCTGCCCAGATCTTGGATTCATGTCTTCAAGCTCAAACCCAATCTTAAACAGTTGATTTTTTTTTTTTTTTAAATCAATGCTACAGCCTGTTCATATCACCAGAGTTTGATCAATGCCTCTGATATTTCTTGCTTGCAAAAAGGATGTTTTGTAGCTGACCTCCTCAGCTGGGGTTTCACAGGGCTACAGCACTCTTGCTATGGCTGGGTTTGTCCCTGCACCGGCGTTTGTGCTCCCTGGGCTGCCCTGTACCTTGCCTTCTGTCCTACTCTGACAAAGCCAGCAGCCAAAGCTTGCCTTCAGGTTTGTAAGCCCACCTTAACAGCTCCTCTATCAATCACTCTCACTCTTCAGCGTGGGGAGGAAAAAAAAAAAACCCACAACAAAAAAAAGCCGTGGCACCTCCAGTTCCCAGGGATCCCTGGACGTCTTGCGTCTCATTCACACCAGGCTCTAGATGTGCCACGAGCCAGCCTGGGTAAGAAGAAGCCAAATTCTTCTTTCTAGTGCCGCCTTTTCTTGCAGTCAACCCAGCTTGATGAAACCAGCAGAGATCTGGCCCATAAGCTTAAAAGGTGTTTTAAAAGTTTTGGTGTAGAAGAAACCTCCTGTGATAAATAATATAAAATGTAAAGTAGAAAAATGAAGGCATTTATCAAGCTACAGACAGTAGTGAGTCGTTCTGCTGGAGCTTTCCTGGACACTAAGCATTTCTCCTTGGATACATGTACAGTGATTTTAAGCAGATTGTATCTACAATGCTACAGCCTCTGACATATAGTTATTATAGTTGATGCTGCGTGCAGTCAAAGCAAGATGTGACTTGTCTACTACACCATGCAAAGGTGAACAGCTCCATAAGAAAAGAATCAAGCAGCATAATCCATTAGAGTCCATTTACAAACTAACAGATATTTTACAGACATTCAAGAGACGTTCAATCAAATAATAATCTCAGAAACCTGCCAACAATAAAACCCATAAATTAAAATCAAGTTATATAAGCATGACTTGATGAACCTGATGTAATCTGATGGCATGAGATGCATATCCTACATTAAGTAACAAATTCCCCTTCTTTTCTCTTATCCCTTAATAGTGGGGCAGAAAATGAGTAGCAAATGTTTCGTAGCCAGCAAACCTGAACCAGAACACAGTGACATTATTTTACAGGGGATTATTTATCATTAATTTCTCCTTAGCATATCACCTTTTTATTAACAAATTGATGGCTGGATAGACTTCCCATTAAAGACAAGACAACTGTTCCTTTTAAAGGGCAATATACAGTCTGTGATGCCTGCTTAGACCCAAATGAAATTACCTTTACTTCTGGGTGCAGCTCCACATAAGCAGCAGAGGGCTGTGTCCTGTGGCCATCCTCACAATTCAGATTTTTCTTCTCTGTTGCAACTCCAAACTCCAGCTGGGTCTTACTCAAGGGAGAACCAATACGCTACAAACAGCATCATGGATTGCCTCATGGCTGCTTGCAGGAAAGAGGGTACCTTGCAGGAATCAGGTATCTTGCCTTCACGATTAGGAATTTCTCAGCATAATGGTATTGCTGGTGATGGCATAAGAGGTGAAGCACACTGGAGATAATGCATGAGTGGGTGTTCCTTAGCATGTTTAGGAGTGAAGTTCCCATCTTTGTGGAACATGAGGGTACAGAGGAGCCTGGGGACAATTGTCAGTGAACGTAACACGTACGACAGTGAACAGCACGTAAAGGGCAATCTTGGAAGCACATGCTTATTACCTTGATTATATGGCTCATTCATACACTTCCAGTGCCCCATGCAGAAGAGGTCTGAAGGCTACTACCCCAGCTCTTTGCTTGGAATAACAAATGCATCCTGATCCTGGAACAAATGCTCCATTTCACACCCTCTGCTGTCCCATCCGCCCCATGCTTCAGCCTGGAATTTGTGGAAATAGCTTTTCAAACGCAACCAGGTAGCTGAGTAGACCTAATGGAGCTTAATTGCCACATGTTTATTATATTTGCAGAGTGGAGGGCACTGCAGTCTGAATGTCTAAATTAATCCTGCATTACCAGGCCAGCTACCATGACATTTCTATGTTCCAGTATAATGCAAACATAACAATTCATTTGATTTCTTTATATCAGAAGAGAGAATCAAACGGACTATGGAGGTCCCAGTCTTGACCTGGACCTCTTTGAACAGAGACGAGGTTTCCTCTAAACTGAGGGACCTGAAAGCATTTGCAAACTGCAGGGCTCAAGCAGGCAGTCGGTCCCAGCCCCTGCATGGGGCAGCTGGGCAGGACCTGGGCAAACGCAACCTGCCCCTTCCCCGACCTAAGCTCCGGCTCACAATGCTTCATAGCGCGAGGGCTACAGCTTTTGCAGGAGGCTGAAAAGGTGGGTGCTGAAATCCCATTGAAAGTAGATGCTGCATCCTTTTAGGTCTTAAATCCATCTGAAATGTTTGTTGTCGTGATGATGAAGCCGTTGAAATGTGTGCTGCCTTAGGGTGACACAGTTCTTCCTGACTCTTAAAGATTACACCTAAAAATATAACCCTTAAGGATATTTTTAGAGTAGCCTTCTGCTAGGAAAACAGACAAGCTCCCAAGAAGAATAAGAAGAAATAGTTTGAAAAGTAGATGAGAAGCACAATGCAATTTTATCTTTATTTAACATTAAGATGCCTAGTTTGAACTAAGTGCAAGAGAATTTCCTTCCTTCATGTGCAGTTTGGCTTGTCTTAAATGGAAGAGGATTTGTGACCTACATGGGCTCTGTTCTGTTCAAGTGGCGAAAGGGCAGCCTTATTTATAGACTTATAAAATTATCTAAGTAAAGAAGTCCTGGGTGGTGCAGGAGGGTTTTTTTTTTTCCATTGTCAGCATGGTTATTTTCATTGGCCTAGTTTTGACTCAGCATATAGGAAAGGCAACGGGTGCTGGTAAGACGGGGTCCTTGCCCACCACCGTGGGAGAAGTGGGGGGGGTCCCGTGGCTGGGGCTGGGCTGGGGACCCCACGGCAGGTGCAGAGTATCCCTGCCGTACAGAGATAAATGAGCTGAAAGCTTTGCAAGTGTTGTCTAAGCGTGAAAAGAAAGAGCAACTTTCTCTAGACATGTTTTGCTAAGGTGCCACTTCTCTTTTGAATGAGCAGCCTCTTCAAAGGTATTGGCTTTTTTCATCTCAATGCTGTAGCGAAACAATAGTCAATTCTTGGTACTGAATATCTTCAATTACCACAATACCTTGCAGGATATGACACTAGAAAGGTTATGCACAGAGAGGATAATTTTGGTTCGTAGCCTCTAAACGTTCCCAGCCGCAATAGTGTGGTGAAAGAAGATGTCTTCCAAGAAGTTCACATTACTGGCTGTAGTAAAATAAAATAGCTATATTGTTTCAGCTGGCAATTTCTTCCCATTGTCTTCGTTTTAAAAACCATGCATACTCAAAGGTGAAGGGATGTGTTTCACTACAATTTGAGAACTGTACTGTAACCAAATATTATCTTCATTTTGCTCCTTGTTTCATGTTACTTTTTGGTCCTTGAGTTCTCCAAAGTTCATCACTGTCTGTGACATTACCATGACTTGCTAACTTTCTCATTATTTCCCCAGTCAATAGGAGAACAATATATGGTGTTATTCTGTATTTCAGTTACCTGTCACTCAGTGTTTTATCTCCATTGATACTCCAGGTACTGCTCACAGAAACCAAAGTAGGCTGTCTTGTCTTCCGCTAATCTTGAATGCCTTTTGTTCAAGAGGTGTTTTGTATTCATCAGTCAACTAAGGACTCATCCTGAAGAAGCCCTCAGTCAGCACATAGATCTCAGTGAAAAAGGGATATCCAGCTCGTGAAATATTCATAGCAAAAGGTACCTCAATCATTTTCACCTTTTGACCCTTTGAGGCTGAAAGGATTATCTGCGGTAAGTGGCAAATCTTATGGATGTGAAATTTTCATAGATGAAATACCTTGCCATTCCTCTTATCCACTTTTGGTATTAAGCCTATTCAGAAGGCACATTTATCTACCCACTCTATCTGCCACTACAGTTATGTCAAACTCAAAACAGTTTTAATAAAAGTCCAAAGTTGAAATTATAGTGATCAAAACCTGGAAATGGCAAGACTTTTTTTAAGAAAAGGAAAAATGCTGTGGATGTTCGCTGCTTCCTGCACTTCACTGGGGGCAACGAAGACCCCTTTTAGAACAGCTGTAATAAATACAGTGTAGTACTATTCATAACCAAAACTGCCATTTGGGGAATCAAGTGACAAGTCATCTCCATTTGTGAAGTTAAAATCTAGCACAATAAGTGAGATTTTCTGATACTTATAGTCTGCTAAAGGAGAAAGATGAATGGTGATGGTAGGCAATTAGCTCGTTCAGGGATCTCCACAGCTAAGAGCACGCTGCAAAATCTGCAACAATGGCTTGAGGGATGATTGCAAGCTGAAACAGTCTTCTGAAATTGTTTATTGTTTCTCCAAAGCAAAAATAAAATTTAAAAAAAAATTACCTATCTAAATAAAAACATCTCTGCTTTGGCAATAATCCAGGCAGTCCTATCCATAGGCTGGATCCTGTAAGTAACAAAAGCTCATCCATCCTTTATAAACAGCAGATTACCAGTGTCACAGGTGTGATACGAGGGCATGTAGATGAGCAGCAAAAGAAAGGTGTGTATCTGGGCAGAAACAGGGATGGGATGGGGCAATCCTGAATCCATACCCTGATGTGCATGGGGGGAAAGGAGAGGTGTCCCAGAGTGGCAATCTTGCGAGAAGCATCAGCATAAATGACCCTGATGGCAGGACTGCCAGGGCGCATGGCGTGTCCCATGCAACACAAAGTGTTGGGTGACTCTGATGTCATTACCAAAAAGGCAGTTGCCAGGCTACCTGCCAGCTGTGCTGGTGACGCTCTCCATTGGCACGTATTAGCAAGTAGATTTGTAATCAACCGGTAGTAGAAGCAGCCTTTTACTAATACAGGCTTTAGTCAGGTAAACATCCAGTGCTTAACAAGTTAACATCCAAGCAAATACCACTGGTCAGGAGATAAAACAGCCTGAAAGGTAAAATGCAGTAAAAATCCTCAAGGATAAGACAGAGTTGTGTCCCTGGACCAGGGAAAGGACAGGAAAAGTTATAAATGAGTGCAGGGATGAGCTGCGGCAAGTCACCTAACCACTCTGTGCCTCAGTTTCCTGAACTGTAAATCTGAGTTAGCATCAACACCTTTCAAAAATACCAGTAAACACCCTTTTCTGCAGGGGAATTTGGCTTTCTGTGTTCTGCAGCACTATTTTACCTCCTGTTAATGAATCCACCTATGAGGTATGTATCACCAATTAACAAAGGTTCCTATTACATCAAGTTTTACACAGAAATGCCCTTTGATTTCAATAACGATTCTGTAAGTTCTTGCCATAACTTGGAAATTACTTTGGAGTTGCATGTAGTGTGCCCTCTGCCTTCTCTCCTTTCCTCCTGGAAGAGTTTTTGGTTATGCATTCCCATGAGAAGGACTCATGGAAATAATTGGAAAAAGCAAAGAAAATTAGTATACTTAACAGGCCAAAATCTTTGTGCCCTCTCCTAAATGTTTTATTTACTTCAGGAAACCGATAGGATTTGGTCCAATATGCTGCTTGCTGTGCATGAAAAAGTGCACCTGATGAAAATAGATGGTAAAATGTTTTTCTCTTTGATTTCTGTTAGATGTATTCCTCTTTTAACAGGCATATTGGACAGCAGATTGACAGAATGAGAATACTCTTGGTTGGAGGTATCCTTCTGGATGACAAAAGCCCACTCCCGCTCAGTGATAAATTATATGGATATAGAAACTATAAAGATTTATATTTCTTGTGGAGTCACCTCTTGTTATTGGTAAAGTTATTCTCTCTCCCTATGGAAAAGCTCAGGCCTATGATTTTTAAAATGAATTAGCAGATTTCCAGAGGTATTTCAACACTGTTGCTACAGGAGAGAAACAAATGCATTTCTCAAAAAAACTGCCCTAGCAGGTTCGACACGTAACTCTTGTTGAGGTCTCAATGTTTCCAGAAATCTGTCTGTGCGTGGCTGAAGTTGGGAACCTAAATCCTTACCTGTGCACCTGGGGGAGCACCCGGGGTCTGGGAGGTGCCAAGAGCCCAGACCTTACCAGGACTGGTTGAGTGACTCGCACCTCTGGAAATCAGAACACGTGTCTGGGGATTAAACACTTGGTTTTGGGCGTGTTTAGCAGGAAATAGCTAGCTCTCTGAGGTCTGGGTCGTGCAGTGGAGTGCATTGCTCCAGGACATTCATCTCAGACGTGCCGTCCGTGCGAGCTCGCTGGCGTACTGGGAGGGACCGGCACGCAAGTGAGCTGAGGGTCTACCCAGCAGCCAAAGCAAAGAGCTGCGGAGTGCCTGTCTCCTCCAGGCTCTTTAGAAGTGTCATTCTCCGTGCCTGTTGAATTCTTCTCAGCTAGTGTCAGAAAATATGGTATAATTGATTACACTCCTGTGAGGGCTCTGTCCATAACATACACGCAGAAAGCTGATACTCCCAAAGGGTTTTTCCCCAAAATGGATCCGAGGCCTAGGATTCATGTAAAATGTCAAACAGCTTCTGGAAAACAAGCTGGATGCCTTCAGGCTTTTGCAATAGCAAATCTACCTGCATTTCCTTCTCTGACCCCTCCAAATATTCAATGAGTAATTACGAAGCCTATAAAAATACGGACAGGGAGCCACATCCTGCCATTAACTTCAAAAGAAAATTAACAAATGAGTGTGCTCAGAGGGGAACCCCACTGCTCGGGGAGGGGCAGGGCAATACAGAGCCTTTCACCTCGAGGTCACCGATCTAAATCCAGTTGAGTTGGTAGAAGGTGGCAGTCTATCTCGTGGCCAACACCAAATGAGTTGTTAACCTCAGCACAACTTCAGATGGTCCCTTGGCTGGAAAGCAATTGGCACTAATTGCTGTCCCTATAGGTAGTGTCAGACAAAGAGTTACGGGCACCCAAAAACTCAACTTCTGACCAGGCTTTTTAGCACTAATGTGCTCTGCAGCCACTGTAGCCCAGATACAAATTACACCTCTATCTAGAGGTTAACTCTCAACTGGAGACTGCCCTCTCCAGCAAGGCAAGAAGTCTTGAGCGTGCAAGAGAGAAGGGGCCGCCTCTTGCCTGGGGGTCCCAAATTGCCTCCTCACTGAGCAGCACTGTGTAAATCATCTGTACTTCAGCCTGGACTCACCACCCTTCATGTGGGTGTCTGCCTCTTCTCTTCCAAACCAGCAGCCAGAAGCTGACCCTCCCTGCTTTGGCAATGGGGCAGTCAGTGCTATGACTCACCTGCGCCCCGGTCAGCTTGGTCAGTCACCAAACTCATGAGAGATGGTGTCATCCCCCAAGTTGTACCCTTGGCTCCCAAGTCTGCAAAGTGAGCCATGGGGATGGGATATTGTGGGAAAGGGTTATGGCCCGCGCTCTTTCTGCTTTGTGGATAAACAAGTGTTCAGACCTACATCTTACCAACGCTTGGAAAGATGAGCAGCGTTGAGGCGTGTCTGATCCTGTTGATTTCACTGACTGAAATGACACACTCGTTATGTGTCTGTAGGTACATCAAGTATACTTTAATATATACAGCTGGGATCTTGTCTGATCAAGCTCACTCAAAATAATCATAATTTAACCATTGAAAACAGATGTGGAATCAACACAAACAAAACCAGTGATTACAGCTGCTGATAGTAGGCACAGAGGGAAGGTGTGAGGGATGGTGTCTGCAGATACCTCCCTGAATCAAGGAGCGTCCTTACAAACACAGCACAAACTTCACCATTTTCATGCTTAAGCTGAACCAGTGCATTCAAAGAGATTTTCCTTAGTACTTTAATTAATGTACCCAATATGAAAAGAAAAACCAAAGCAAAACCTTGCTGTCACACATCCGTCAGTATTAAAGAGCACCATTAATGAGAAATGAATCACTGATATGCCGAGTGCCCCACTGCAAATGGACTAAGTGTTTTCATTTTGCCGGCTGAACCAATTGAATCATGAGGAAGCAGCGGCAAGATTTTTAATTCCATATAGTACATCCCCACCTCTGAATTTATTTACGAAGAATAACATTTATTTAATGTAATTTAGTTCTAAATATTTAAAAGCTCACTTTGTTTAATATATTTTCAAGTACAAGATGTTAAGTAATTATGTATGATGTGGTGGTCTTTTATTAGGTAGTTAATGACCATCTGGGAATTCAAGCCCCAAGGCAATGCCAAGGGCTTCTGAGTATTAGCTGGCCATTAACATAGTGGTAATGGACTAGCACACTCTACATGATTATGACTATTAACTAAGCATAAAAAAAAAATAACATTCAAATTAAAATAGGAAATTCAGGTTTAAGGCTTCTCTAGCATCCTTAATTTAATCAGATCATAGTGACCCATATGGCTGAGTCCCGTGCTGAACTGGATCAAACGGCGAAGAGATTCAAGCGAGCATCTCCTCTGGAGTTGCGTGGCCAGGTGCCCACCGCTCCCAGGCACCGGCATCCCCCCGTGACAGCCCGGGAGCCTGCTTACGCCAGGAGTCCTGCTGCCCTCCCAGTCCCCTTCCACCACCCGGGCGTCAGCGAAACAGGAGCAGGATGCCGCCCTTCCCCGGCGTCATGAACGGAGCCAAGAGGGGTGCCCCGACCTCCTCGCTGCCCCTCGGTCTAGGGGACTACCATCTTTCTTACCCCAAAGCTTTGGCACAACAGGCTCAAGGCTGGGACCCTATTTCCCCACTACTGCACACGCTGCAGTCATTGAATGTTTCTGGTCTTTTCTGTTTTAATTAGGTGATGAAAGACAAAGATATTCATTGTAAACAAATCTAAGATAAAAAGGCCTAGTGCATTTTAATATGCTCAGGCAGCGTTGCAGCTCATAAACAATACTTCAGAGAGGAGGTAGGAACAGATACAGATTTGGTTTCACTGCTGCCTCGACATTGTACTTCTGTTCTCATAGGCAGGTACCAGCATTGCTTTCACAGAAGTTAGAGGTAGAAAATATCTATTAGATTATACTATTCTCTTGACATGATAATGTGCTCTGTATAAACTTGTATTGAGTTTGTTTTGCCATCGTTTGTCATAAAGTCTCTGCAGGCTTGAATTGCCATCATTTTGCCATCAGAATGACATCTTAATATGGTCTCTGCTCCACAGAGTTGCCATGACATTATCATGAGATCATTAGACTATGCTAAGTCTCATGCAAGAGAGAAAAACATGATGTTATAGAAAACTGCTGTTGGGATTTGATAATTTCATTTCTATTTCTTTTATTGCACTACAGGTCTTGGGTCAGGAAAAAGAGGTGTTTGAACACTGGCTTCAGTGGAAACCTCCTGGATGTCTGGACACAGCCTGTGATAATCTGTTCAAACTGTCTTTATTGTTATCACAAAATGTTAAAACATTTTTGTTTTAACAAAAATTTCTTTATTGTTATCACAGGCTTTTTTTTTTTTTAAAGCACATTTTGCTTTGGTACAGGGATCTGATTAAAGTTGGGTGTAAACAGGCTGAAGTAAAACATTAAAAAGAAAAAAGAATCAGTGTCAAACAAATGCTCTTCATAGAGAAGAAATGGCAGTAATAAAGATTTAGCTAAAGACTCCCTTTTTTTTTTTTTAGGGAAAAAAATGATTTAAAAATTTATTACCCATTTATTTGTATAGCACAGTGCTTCCTAAAGAACTCAGAGGAATCCGAGCTCTTACCAAGCCATATACTTTTGAGGTCACAGTTTCTCCACTGCTGAATGCAACCGTCTCTGGGCTGAAATACAACTGTTTAATAGGACATAACAATGCTACATGAAGCCAAGAGGCAAAGAAAAAAAAAATGCCCAAGGTGTGTGCAGTCAATGCAAAATATTTGTGCTGCTGTGTCGCTGGAATACACATGATCTCAAGTCCAGGAAAAATTAAAAGGTTAAAAAAGTTACAACCAAAGAAACAACAGGACAGTGCCAAGTGAAAGGTCACAAGACAAATGAAAAACACATCAAATGGCTCACCCACTGATGTGCTCTAATAGCAAAATGACCCCCATCAAAACATTCACCGTGACTGCAGCACCAGAAACTCTCCAAAGAATGCATGAAAATGTTGGCTTCCTAAATTAATCAAGTTTTATAGCTTGCTTGGAAATTTTGGTCAGGACTTCTAAATACTAATGTACCACTTCGGCTAATATAATTTCCCCTTGAAAACACACCTTCTTTTCCAGTAATAGGAAGTGTGTCTATTGCTGCCACCACCCCAATTTTATGGCTCACGTGTATTGCCCAATACTAGGAATGATCTTGGCTTAAATTTTCTGTCCATTTGCCTTAATCATTTCACTCCACTGTGCAAAGGGGAAAAAGAAAATAAAGGTTTAATGTGAAATCTGAAGGCAAAGGGACCGCAGTCTCTAACAGCGTGTACTATGCTCATCCAGAGCAATTATTATTGCTCATTACATTTCCATGCAGAAATCATTACATTTTATATCACAATATGCATTTTTTTATAAGTAAGCTTTAAGCGAATTAGAATACTTAATATGTTTTTTGAACTTTAGCCAGGCGTGCGCTCCCAAGCTGGTTCCTTCTATTTACATTGTAGCATTTATCCGTTTCCAAATATGAGAAGATTTATCTATCAGATTCTGTGCAAATTCAGTACACAGATAATTTGTAAAAAGCTTTCTTTTTCAAAATGTTCTGTGGTTTTTCTAATCTCATCTCTTTTCTAATTTCCTAATCATATAACCTTGAAGTCTAAAGACACAGCCTGTGATAATCTGTGTAAACTGTCTTTATTGTTATCACAGACATTTATAAAAAAAAAAATACACACACGCGCACGCACGCATTCAAAGCTGCCTTTTAAGTAATACTTTAGTCACAGTTCAATCAGATCCACATTACTGCTACTCATCAGATAGAAAGCGTTCGCGAGCAGGAGGGGGATATTGACTTTAAAAATTCACTGGCGAGGCGTACAGAGCCTGCAGGAATGTCAAAACTCCAACCTGCATTTTGATGTTTTTGCCTCAGGTTAGTCTTGACTGACATGCTTGGAGCACTCTTGTTTGTGCTCCGGCATCCATTAACTGTCCTTGACTCAATGTTATATGGGCCTTTACGGTCAGCCCGGTGCCTAATGGTTACGGCAGATTAGATGCCACGAGGTGTAAGAAAAGCATACGCCTCACTTTAAGGGATCACATTGGTCGGTCCCTGCTTCATTAGGGGGTATTGTTAGATCCTAAATTAATGAAAGCCTGTTAATTATTATTCTGATAACTCTGCTTCACGTGGGAGCATGCCAGGCAAGTGGTGTTGTAAAGAAACGGAGTTTTGCAAAAGAAAACGGAATGTCAAGGTTGAGATGTCTTTGAGTGGGTTTGGTTTACATGTAAGGCATTTCACTCAAGTGCCGATGTGGCTGGACGTGGGGAAAAGAAAGTCTTAGCCGTACTTTTGTTCAGCGTTAAATGATTGCCTTGCAAAAACAGCTCAGAGAAGGCTTATCAGCCCAGCATATAGATAGATGTATACATCTGTAATCCCGCGCGATGTGCATTGCCAACTTTCCTTCTCTTTGACTTTGTCCTTCCCTGGTTTCCACAAAGTTTTTGTAAAATGAACCAATACCCGCTTTCACTTGGGTTCAAGGAAAGTCTCCCTGTCAAAATAGGGTAAAATGGGTGCTAAAGCCGTGTTAGCATTAACAATCATTTTAATCATTCTGATGTCACTCACATTAATATATATAGAGAGAGAACTCTACAGCAATTGCTGACAGGTACAAATGTGCCCATAGAAATGTTTTTCTTTAACATCAAGCTCAGATAAGCTTCTGAGGTGCCTATATTCATTTACTGGGAAGTACTGAGATTAGACAGATGTCTCAATTTAAAAAGGGAGAAAAAAAATCTCATGTAGATGTGACATTTGTTCACCTGTGTTTTTCTGCCAGTCTATATAATGCTATCAGAACATAACCAGAGTTTTGATTTATACACCTCATTTGACGTTGACTGGCAGCTCTACAGAGAACACATGCAAAGAGATGGTAATTTAGAAATATGGAGAGCTTATTAGGCCAAATGGAAAGGAAAAAAAGATCATTTCATTTTACTTCTTTTGAAATTAAATGAGGGCCAATCCACCAAAACCGAACATCACCATGCCGAGGCAGTGGGAGCGTGAACCTGGACGGGGCCCAGGACGTGCAGATGGCCCCCATCTCTGCAAAAGGCCGGGCGAGGAATACGAAATGCCCTAAATTCTAGCGTTGGAGGGGCTCGACATTTTAATCTGACTTAATAGTTGAGGGCAATCTAGGTTATTAAATTGATCTCTTCCACTTATCTGAGATATTTCACCGGAGAGAAAGAGGTGCTCCTCACTGCTCTGTGGCCCGGTGCTTCTCAGCTGTGATTCACAGGACGCAATGTGGAAAGTGCCCCTTCAGCTCTCCAGGTCGCCTGTGACCGTGAAGTTGGCTGCCTAAATTTAGCATCTTTCAATTTGAAAACACTTGCCTGGGCTCAGCAAACTCCTCGAAGCTGAAAAGCTGTAAGAAAAAAGGGTTCTAGATAGGAGCATAATTTTTTCTGGTAGTGTCAAAGTTGACTCAAGCCAGATACTGGCAACAGCTTAGGGGTTTTGAAATGGCAAAATGTTTGGAATTAGAGTATGACAGGTCTATTAAAAAACTGAGATGAATTAAGAGAAAGAAAGAACCATATGTCCCCACATAACTTGTCAGGATTTTGGTCGTGAAATGTCAGGAGGTCACATAGCTGACTTTTTTTTTTTTCACTAGAGCATAAATTTCATTATCTTGAAATAATGTTTTTCTTTCAACAAAAATAGTTAAGAAGGAATTGGAACCCCGTAAGCACAAGAGTGGTGGTAAACGTCTGCATATTTTCCTCACTTTTTTTATGTCTTGCATTGCTGAAGCCACTTAAAATGCCTTCTGTTTATTTTCCTTTGGCGTAAATTTTACTGCTTGTGAATAGTTCTCAGCTGACAGCTCTTGAGACCAAAAGCCTTCTTCCCAGCTGCAGAATGAAGCCACAAGAAGAAGTGGCTTCATTTGCAACTTCCCCACCATGTTAAGCCTCTCTGCCTCAGCCCTGATCTAGTGGGTGGCCAGCTTAGTCCATGTGGGCTTTCCAGGCTTTGGCATCAGTTGTTGAGATGCCTGATTGTCAGTAGACAAGGTAGCCTCCTGGTTGGTGTTAATTTGCCCTGAAATTTAAACCCCCACATCTATGAGTGTGCCGGGTTGTGTGGATCACCCGGTTGTGTGTTGAGTCCCAGCATCTGGATGGAAATCGTCTGGTATCTCCAAACTTGTGCCTTTTTTCACAAAACTCCCAAGTGAATCTGGGACTAGTATGGACCTTAGGTGGCTCATTGTTTTCTATTTAATCTGCTCCAAGTCTTGTGCCGGGATTCAGAGTGAAAACAGCTGAAATGTACAAAGCAGTCACTTCTTAGCTTGACAATGAACTCAACATGCTTGGGCCATTGCTGAAAAAAAATAATTCAGTAGAGCCAAAGCCAGGCAGCTCCCTGGTCACACCACCTCACGAGGTAGTATGGGGCACGCACTGTGCCTTCTGCCAGGCACATGAATTGCAGTGGGAGCTGCAGGAGGAGAAGTTCTCCTTTGGCCACTTTCCTACAAATCTTGTTTCTGCTTTCAGGCACACGGGTACATCAGGAGCTGCATCAGGGTGCATCAGTTGTGCTGGGCCAGACCTGGAGCTTCCTTTCACAAGCTTTGAGACTGGAGGCAGGTGAGCACGATTATGAGCCATCACCATCTGCCTGTGATTCTCAGAGAAAGTCCTTCAGCCTCAGCGCTGCGGGTGGACTGGTGCTTGCAATCATATGTGAATGTGGAAAAAAAAAGTCTATTATTGATCTATCCTGAAGACAAATCACAATGTGCTTTATAAGCCACGTCTACTTGAAAAACGGTCTCAGTCACTTCTAGAGAAGCTCCATTACCTGGTGATGTATCATCTTCCTGAGGCTACAGTAGAAGGCAAAACTTGAGGCTTCTGGAAACATCCTTTGGGTGCAGTTTTTTCTAAATGCAAAAAAAAAGATCAATGTGGATGAGATCAAGAGGTGTATCATAAGGTCTAGCAGAGCCTTGCTTCATGCGCCTCGCCACTGGATGGCTGAGGCAGCGTGCGTTTGCTGGGAGCGAGCAGCATGCCTTTGGCCCCCAATCATTGCATAGAAGCAAGGGGTTGTTGCATTTGCAAGGAGACTTTGAGCCTCACATCTCTGCTAGAAGGTGACACGTAATAAGCGAAGAGTGGGAACTGCCAAACCTTGATGTATATACATATAAATTTCTGAATGACATGTGCTTTACCTCGTTACAGCAGAGAGAGCCAAACTCTGCACTTTGTTGTTTTGTGGCAATCTCTATGGAAATCATGTGCCTGCTGGAAGCGTCTGTGTCCTGGGGATTACCTCCATGGAATATACGTGCTGTAAATGGAATTTTTTAGTCCTGTGGCTGGCATCCTGGGAGGGGTTTTCATTGCTGTGATGGAGGGAAGACCAGGGCAACGTGCGCGGCTCCCACCTGGCCGGGGGGAAGGCATGCAGGCTGGACGCTGTTTTGTAGTCGCCGGTTCTTGACATTTGATACGCTGTGGTCGGGTGACAGGAATCAGGATCTCCAGAGCTTTGTGCACATTCATCACAGCCCTATTTGTTTTGCTATGAAGTTTCCTGCGGTTTTCGGCTCCGTCAGAGCTGCTGCGATTGCCAGATAAGTGTGTTTGGCTGTGGGTGTGGCTGGGCCAGAGGAGGGTGCCATTTCGGAGGTTTTGCTTTGGGATATTTTTAGGTGGAGGAATAAGCACGTGCACGAGGGAGTTTACCTGATGAAACACATGATTTCAGCACACTATGGGGCTCACCTCGGCGTGAGATTAGCCACGCATAGCGGATATGAATAAAAACAAAAGATACCTTTAAGTTGGCCAGAACTAATGCTGACTGCAGCCCAGCGCAGCTCCCACTAACAAGCCACCCACCCACCAGTCTCCAATGTTGTTGCTCACGTGCAGTGCCCAGAAATGAGAAAGTAATGTTTGATTTTGACCATGTTATCTGACTCTGTCCTTTAATGTGCATCTCAGACTGTTACACATGGTGTGGTGCAGCTCCAACACCCCGAAGTGCAGCGCTAGGGAAGAAACCAGGGGCCCAATCCAAACCAAAGACTACACGCACCTAAACCAGTGCTACGGCAAGATTTTAGACATACTGAGGCACCTTGCGTCACGAACCTCCGCACTCAGCAGCCACGTAACCTCAGAAGCACCTGAGCACACCAACCCTCCTGCTGCTTCGCCTGGGGCTGCCTGAGGGCTGCCAACCCACCCCTGCATGGACAGACCTGCCCCGATCTCAACGGTGAGGCACCCAGCCCATGTCCAGCAGCTACAGGCATCCAGAAAGGAGGAAGAAAAGTCACCTTGCTTCCCCAGGGGCTGCTACAGGGGGAGGTGACCACCAACCGGGCAGGCTTACCCACCTTTTCTGTAGCAACCTACAGCTCCCTCCCTGATCTGCTGGGATTTGACCCATCAGATCTGTCTGCCAAAAGAGTCTCCTATCAACATGACGTAGTGATGAAGGAGTAACCAACACTAGTATTCTCTCCCTGCTTCCAAGCTGGGGTCACCATGCTTGAAACGGCACATGGGGTCACCCACAGAGCCAGAAAAAAGAGCAGAGATAACAAGTATGACATGTTAGATGAAGTGGGGGGGAGGGGTGTGTGCAGGACTAGTCTTTTGGGTTTTTCCTGTTGTCTTAACTCATGAACTTAAATGCATGAACAGCGTCAGAAAATCCAGAACAGTTCTCTTCTTCCCTGAAGTGTCACTCATTCGGAAGGAGAGCCATGTGGTCCCCTGCCTGCTCGTCTCCAGTCCCGTGAATCTCACTTTCCCTTCTTCACATTGGCACACTTTCCCGTGGGGGGAGGCTGGTGAGTCGCCATTAGCCTATAGCCTGGTGCCCCGGACCCTTTCCCACAACGAGGAAGTGAGCCAACTTTAGCAAAGCACTGAACAGAAATCTTGCATTTCTTGGCCAGATGTTTGTCATGAAACTGTGAGGGTACCTACTTCTCGGGTGGGACCCAGGGGTTGGGTCTTGAAATGCGGAGGGGTATTAAACTGCAGAGATGGCACTAGAGTTCAGGCAAAGATGTGCTTCATACTTTTATTAACATCAAGCAGCAGTTTCAGACCATTTCCCTGGAGCACTGACCTCACTGCCGTGAGCTTGGGTTTTGAAATTCCTGACCTGTTGGCATCTAAACCCTTCATCTCATCCGGCCCGGCCACGTTTGCAGCAGCCTGGAAACTGAGTGAGGGAACGACTGGTGTAGGTGCTTCATTAAGGTGGTGATATATGCAGAAGGAAAAGTATCCACATCATAACCGTCCATAAGCAGTTGAAAAAGTAAACACCTCAGCATTTTTATTGCTGTTATAGTACGTAGCTGTTTATAACTTCACCCTGCAAACACTTACCGGTGTCAGAAAAACTTTAAAATGTGCTACTTATGTCTTCTGTCTACTGAAAATTGGACAGTCTTAAATCACCCATGCAACCCAATTAAAGCTAGATATAAGTCCATTTTTTCAAAGGATGGCTTAAGTTAGTCTTCACACATAGAGATGAAAGCTGAACTTCCGTAAGCAAATTTTGACAAAGGGGAAGGGCAATTGCTGTGTGAAATAGACACAGGAAAGATCACAGATGATGAAAGTAGTGCAGTTTAACACATTAACACACATAAATTTTTAAAGGTATATTTATACAAGACAAATTAACTGTCTAAAGATTACCGGGGTTTTTTTAAAAAAAGGTCTTCACTTTAGGCATCTTCCTATGTCGTTACTTTTTGAAGCCATTCGTACCCTGGGCTCCTACAACATCACTTGGGAATAAGTTGTAAAATTTAATAGAGCAATGCATGTAAAAGTAACTCCTTTTGATTTTGCTGCCTCCTCATTTCATCAGGTTATCTTAGTTCTTATGTTCTGGGAAATCATAAATAATCATAATTATCCCCTAGTCACCTTCTCTGCACTTTTTAGGATTTTCTAAACCTACCCATTTTCCAAGACAAAGAGTCCTCATTATTTTCTCTCTTCTCTGGTTGTCCTTTCTCATGCTTTTCTGTTCCTATGCTTGTGCAATTGAGTATTATTTTTTTTTTTACTTTGGAGGAGGAGGAGGAGTGAGCAGAGCTGCTCTCAGCTCAGGATGTGGCCCATTGCTGCTGCCGGTGTTCGTCTCACTTTTCTCAATGATTCCTTACATTCTTCTTTTCTCTCTATTGCCAAGTACTGAATTGAGGTTTTTTTTCAGAGAATGACTCTACAGTATCTATAATGATTTCAAGATCTCCTTCATGAATGGCAAGAGTGTATTTAGAGTTATTTTTTCCTGTCTTCTTTACTTTATAAATATCAGCACTGAATTTCACCTGCCATTCTGTCACCCCACCATTTAGTCTGTGAGTTTCTTTGGCAGTTTTCAGAGTCAGCTTCTGCTGCAGCTCTCCAGTATAATTTTCTGTCAGAAAGCATTGCCATTTCGGAGTTCACACCTTTTCCCACTGATTAATGGATGTACAGAGCAGCAGAGCCCTCTTAAAACCACATTGGTAATCTTGACTCCATCATTAAAATGGTGATAGCTACTTACCCCTAACCTTTATTTTTTATCTGTTAGTCACTTACTAAACCACAATAGGAGTTTCTTATATTTCTTTCAGAGTTTATAGTGAGGAATGTTATCAACAGGGTTTTGAAAACCCACTACATAATAATGATCAAATTATCCTTATGTTTGCAGTCTCCTTTAAAAAACTCTGACTGATTTCTGTGCCAGACTTCCCCTTAAAGAATTTGTAACTCTTTCTGGATATATATTTGAACTCAGTTATTAATCTCATTCCTTATTATATTTACTACCAATCCAGTCAGGATTATAGGATATTCATTCTAGTAATTTCTTTCTAAAATGCCTTATACCGCGCCATCAGTTTGAAACAGATCCAAAGCCTCATTCTCTCTGAAGAAACAATCTCCATTCACTGCTTTTCCTAAAAACAAGTACAGAGCAGACTATGTAGCAAGTGATTCATACAGATCTGTATATATTACCTTTTTGTCATTCTATTTGCCTGGGAGTGGTTGCCTGTCAATTAAACTACATGCAAATTTGCGTAAGAGTTGCTGGACCTGACTAGATCCTTGCAATGCTTCTGTTTGGGTTTGTCTTGTGGGTTGTGTTTTTTGAATCTAGAAATAAATGTAGGCCACTGGGACATTTCCATCCCCTTTCCCTTTAGCATCTCCTTCCACACAGAGAGATGCTCCTTCTGAAGGTATTCCTCCAACACCAGTAGTTTTCATCTTGAATCACAGATTCTATGCAATCCTCCAGTTGCCTTTTTTTGGCTTGTTCTGCCAGCACTGGACACCTCCTGGTAGAGACTGTGGGACTATTTTAATGCTCTACATCTTTCTCTTTCTGGGACTTTGTACTAGGCAATTTGTAGAGACTATAAAGGTATACATCAGATGTGGGGATTACATCTTCAAGTTCCTCAGATGCTCTGAGTTTTCTTAGCCTGCCAGATATTTGTCTTGGATTATGTTGTCAGTGATTTTAAGAAAATACTGATCTCAGTTTTCTCATTTCCAAAATCGAAAAGATAAAGCCAAAATTCAGCTCCTGTATCTTCAATATATATATATCCTCCTATAATTATAACTATATTGAACATATATATGAGTGAACATACTGACCAAATAGTGGTTGAATTACACAAATAAATTATATATATATTTATATATGTATGCACATATATAATATGGTCATCAGCTCTTCTGCATTCATGCTAAATCCACTGATCCAGTTGCACTGATGCTTTCCCATGCATGTTCTTTCTCTCAGAATGTCTTGGGTTTTGTGGGTAAAATAAAAAAACACCTCTCCATTGTTCTCCACCCTGCACAGGCACATTGCTCCTGTGTGTCACAGGCACTTTTAATAGGCTCAAGCTCAGATTTCTACTTGACCTGATACGGCAAACATATTCTGGGTTTCCTTATCAAAAGAATATACCAGGGAAAGATTCTTACTTTTTCTTGTGATATCTTTCATTTATAACTGGGTAACACATTCATTCATACGACAGTAAACTGGAATAGAGCCTACATTCTAATATGTTCCAAGTCTGGAACAAATAAATATACACCATCTCTCCACACACACACTTCTGCTAGTTAGCATGTGGTTATTAACACTTGTTAAAATGACTAAAATTTCAAATGTGGACATGCTCTGTGAGAAAACCTCAGTGTGATTATACAGTAAGCCTTCCATCAGAAGACAATAGGTATTTTTAGCAACTCCTGTCTCACTTTTCTATGAGTTTTGTCACATCTCAATCAAAAAAAAAAAAAAAATTACTTTGGATTCTGGCAATCCTGGTTTTCCATCAGTCGGGACATCAGGATTTCCGGAGTCCAGAGGATTCTCATTTTGTTGTTTCCATCCCCATTTTAGCAAGAGATGCTGAAACAAAACCACCCCAGATTCCTGTGATGAAAAGGGTCTGGAAGGGGGTCTATGGGCAGTGGCAGGGAGACCAATGCCGAGATGTTGGGGAAAACATTTTGGGGCAGCCCTTTCCCTGTTGCCTTGCATTTCACAATGCTAGTGGGAGGGAAAACACTTCACTGGGGACAGGAGAGAGGATCCCTTTGGTTTTGCAGTGATTTTCACTCTTTGCTCAGGTGGAAATAACTAAAAAAACCTGCACAGAAGCAAAAGTGCAGGTTCAAATCTATGTAAGATAAAAGCCACTGCTGGTAATGGGATGTCCATCAAATAATTTGTGAGTGTAGAAGGCACTGGGAGAAATTTCTCCTTCCAGGTAAGTTCATTGTGGATATCATTATAAAACAACCAATGAAAGGGATAAGGATGAGTTTCCTATAGAGGATGGTGAGGTGGCAAGTGAGACAGTGCAGTAGGTCTACAGCCAGCAACTTGTTCATATTTATTTAATTGCTTCTAACTGAACCTGGAAAGCTGTGATGCGCAAACTGGCCCAAGGTGGCACAGAGGCATTTCAGGTTCTGCCCTGGCAGCCGAAGGGCAGCACAAAAGTATTGGAAAAGACGGCAGGGAAACATGGAAAAGTGCTGTAAAAGTCAGAGTTAAATAGATTTTTGACCAGTGAGGCAGCTTTCAAGGCTCCATCTCGGCCTGAATGAGAGGTGCTGCGCTAGGACGGCAGTGAAACAAGACTGGTAATTATCACTGGCGCTTTTACAAGCGAAGAGCTTATGGTGCTCATGTGATACCAAGTGCTCATTGTGCACTGAGCAGTTTTTCTGGAAGCCTTGGCTTTGTTTTCCCTTAGTCCTGAGAACAAAAAAGAAATGTTGCAAGGAAAGTGCAGAATGAATCCAAAAAGAACAATGGAATTGTGCTTGATTTGTTTAATTCTGAAATCAAGGTCACTTAGAAGTACTACAGCTTTTATTTGTTTTATTGGGTGTTTTTTTAAGGATTTCTTTTTTTTTTTTCTTTTTTTTTTTTCTTTTTTGGCAACATCTTTCTTTTCATTTGACGGTCCTGTCATCCCAGAACTGTATATGTTACTGATCCTGCCTGTATTCAAAGCTGTTATTAAGTGGAGTCTTTTAGATTTTAGAGAAATGATAATGGTTCCAAAGATGACAGAAAGTGGCAGCTGGTGACAAAAAACCCCCTTGATAAGACGACAACAGTAAATCAAACTACTGCCACTTTTTCGTTTCATGTTTGTTAATACCACCTCGCCTTTTGAAGTTTAAAGCAAGGTTCAAAAGAGCCAGGTGCTGAATCATAATATTAAAGCAAGTAAGGAGCTCCATGAAAGAGAGAAGATCTGAGAGGGGAAAGCAACAAACACGGCTTTCAACTGCCTTTTGTCGGCCTTTCTGCAGATGTCACCAGTTGTTATCCCCAGCAGAGGCTTCAAGCTTGTAGCAGTGCCTCTGGCTGATTCCAACTCAACGTTTCAAGTGTCAATCAAAAAGGAAGGACGCAGCTTAGGTCCTGGTCATTGTCCTGTGAAAAGAGCCAAGCATTTAACATTGATTTAGCTCCCTCAATATACAAAGATAGAGCCAGCTTTGTGCAGCAAAAGGGCCTTTGGCAAGGTTGCTTGTAGAGCAATTCCATCGCATCCGATGCTCCTTGGTTTAGCTGTCACACTGCAGTGTCTGGAGTCCTATGAAAAGTTATTCAGGAATGAGTGAGCAAATTAAAAAGAAATAACATGCTCTCCTAAATAGCAATGCAAGCTATAGAAAGTGCACTTAATGTCATTTAGCCCTGAAAAGCATTTTTAATAAAAGTATTTTTGTGCTTTTAAATGCCTTTTAACAAGGAGAATAAGATGTTTCAGGACAAGAGGGGGCCCTTGTGAAACCCATCTCCATTGGATTGGATAAGCAATTGTACCCGCAAAGTGTCTTTGGTCAAGTGCTTGCTTATTCTGTTTTCAAGGCACTTACGTTCACCGCCATCCACATACCGCATTATCCTTCCATACGGGTGTAAAAAACGCCCCCAAACCCAACGACGACAAAAAGGCTCTGCCTGAATGCTACAGATGCGCCCCGCTCCGGCTCTCCCGTCCTTTCTCATGTCGAATTCCTGCCCATCTCTCTCATCATTTTCTTAAAAACACCTATTTCCTTCTCAGCCGTTGCGCTCCCCACCAGCTCTCGCCGGCACGGCCGATGAGAAACCCCGGCACGGCACGGGGTTTCTAGCATCTTTCCATTCACGTTTAGTGCCCCAGTGGGCTGGGAGCCACAGGCTGACCTGCTATCACAATAGTCTTGGGCGAACAAAATTCTTGTGCTGCATCCAGGTTCAATAAGATGAGGAAAGTAGTTTAAAGATCCCTTTTGCAGGTTCAGTATTCCTACTGTTTTCTGGTTTGCACAATATTTTTTCCCCAATGTTTTCATCCTCCTCTGTGCAGAAATACAGGTTAAAAAAACCACAGAAAATGGCACAAGAAATAGATCATTTCCATGACAGCAATCGCTTTTCAGAAGCTTGTTTCCCTCCTTAAAGGCTAGTTTTCTGGTAGTACCTTCCTAAGTCAAACCCACACCGACTGGCGGCACTTCTCAGCTCCAGGGAAACAGCGTGGCCCCTAAAACTAGCCGTGTGTGACGGCGGCTCTTCTGAATGTGGGACCGGGTTACTCCTGATCAGCCTCGAAGGAGCCACATTCCTGTCGGCTGCTCGTGCGGCTCGTGGGATCTGCAATTTAGAAATATTCAAAGAGAGGATCTCGCAGGAGTTGGGTGTATTTTTGAATACACGTTTCATTATGGACACGCTCATTTCTGCGTCCCTCTAGAGGCAGTTCTAACGGTCCCCATAGCCGGCACTTCTGCACGACTCACTGAGTTGAGGGACTGGTGCACTTCTCTAAACTTTCATTGGGATTTTTAAACACATTTGATTTGATCTAGCCCATGCCCTTTTCTTCTTTCACTGACTTTTTGTCAAACCGGTTCAGAGAAAATGTGTGCTAGCTTTACGCCAGTGAAACAGCGAGGGCAATGCACATTTGCATCAGGCACTAGGTCCTACGAGCTGCTCCTTTCCAGGAGAAGGAAACTACATTACATTAAAATTGAAGCATGTGTGTGTCTGTGCCTGTGTGTGTGAAGGAGGGAGAGCACAACAAAGGTGAAAACAAGCCGGGGATGCTTTATCCCAAATCAAACATTAGAAAGCAAAGCAAGGAAACCAAGGACTTTAGTAACCCTAAAAAAAAAAAAAAAGCTTAAGGTCAAATTTGTTTACTAGCTTGCTGATATAAGAAATGTACAATTAGGTATGGAGGTAGCTTTCATGTGTCATGACAGTAAGATAATGAAGAGAAAAACAAAGGGGAAAAAATAAATGTTAGTTTAATCTCAGTTTTTGTCACAGTCACCAAAATGTGTCACTCACACCTGTGTGGTAGTACAGCTCAGGAAACAGGGCTCAGTTATCGTTTCTGATCTTGGTGGTTTAATCCATTCAGGATATTTTTTCATCCTGGCAGTCCCTGGCTTCCAGTGCACGCTCCTCGCTGTGCCCTTCCAGTAGCACATCTCTCTCCCTTGCTTTGCTGGGCCACATTCAGGTTTAGTTTAAGCAAATGCACCTTCCCTGAGGGTGCCAGAGAGGCCCAGCTTGCACAAGGACGAGATTGGATGGAGCACCGCTGGTGAATGGCTAGTGAAGGCCTGGTGATGGAGTTTTTAAGCCACCTTTGTTTAACCATTCTTGTCCCTCAGGGAGCTAAAAAAATCTCTCCAACAGCTTTGCTGCCTTGTTTGCTATTCCCCCATGTGACCGAGCTTTTCTTTCACTCCCCACCCACAATAGCTCATTTCTCTTGTGCCTCCTCAACCTGTTCGCTCCCAGGCCTCCTGCTCTTGATGCGGACATGTTTTTAAAGATTGTGTATGTAAGCCATTCATTCTGCTTGGAGGTCAAAACAAAACAAGCGACGGGAGTAATTTTCCATGAGCAAGTAGACATAAGTACACTGCAAACCAGTTTCAAAACTTTTTGAACAGCAGTGCCACATACCATATCCTTGGAGGTCGTGAGATAATGCATTTGCATTCTTCATCATCGTGCGAGTAATGTTTCTGGTTGCCATTGTGTCTGTTGGAAATAATGGCTTCTGGTCACCACAGGTTAGTAGATGCAAACAGCAGACTATATCGCGGCAACTTTGCTAATGCAGAAACCATTGTACATCCAGACGTTCCTGCCTTATCCATAAAGAGTAATTGCCTAAGAGTTTCATTGGAAAAAAATGGCACAATCCTGGGAGTGTCAGGGATGTAGCTTTTACGAATCAATTCATAATTTCATTTATATAAGGATGTCATTTTTTTTACTATAATCACAAAATATCATCTTGCATAAGTGCCTATTATTACCACTGTTAAGGGCTACGGCACACAGGAATCACGTTTAGTTTGGTTTTATTATTTTAGACAGTGGAACTCTGTATTTGCACTATTTCTTCATTGGCAAAACCTCAGTGTACGTAGGCCATAGCGAGCATTTTCATTCACCTTTCCCACACAAATATCCTCTTTGGTCTGGTGATTTTCATATAACTTAACTGACGTCAGACTGCAAAATCTAAATTACAGACATTGTCCTCTTCTTTGTTTGTCAGGCGAGTTTTGTGATGGTGCCTCCAGAGCTGGTGCAACTACAGAGAAGATGAGTACATTGTTTCACAAATATTTTCAGTGCCTCTAATGACAATTATGGCTCAACTTCAGATGTTATTTTCAGAGCTATCAGGAATCCTCAGTCCCAGCTTGAATCATCTTTGTAATTAAAAATATAAATGTTCCAAAATTAACAGCCAAACCTGGAGGGACCCTCTCGTGACTCTTCTGACAGCTATGCCCACTTGCGCATTATGTCCCAGTGGCAGGGCTGTTTCTCAAAGGAAGGAGCCGCCAACTTCAGGCACCTGCTCTAAGTCAGTACCAGCACTGCCCGTCTTGGCACTTGTTGTCCTTTTCCCATGCTGAACCCCCCCCCCCAGACAATCCTTCTGGGACCATCTCCGTTTAACCGTTACACAATAAAAGCGAAGGAAGGTAGATGACAACCGGTGAAGCGCGGGTGCCTGCCCAACACCCATCTGACCGGGGATGGGGCAGCACCACAGAGGCACGGAAAAGCTGGTTGGGGGCCACCTCGGGAAGTTTCTAGTCCAGCCCCGCACTGAGAGTGGAACCATGGCCAGCACTGGATCAGGGCTAGAGGTCTCCTAGCAGGTAGAGCTCTGCTCTGTTCGAGAAGGTTATTTTGTATTAATTACTTATACGCTGGGCCAGAGAGAGGAGGGAAATCCCAGGACAGTGCAGGCTGGTCTAAAGGATACACATGTTCCATCTCTTCGCTACTGCAAAGAGGTTTTTCAGCGAGAGAAGTAACTTGTTAAGCTAACTGATCTACCAGCAAGCTGTCAGGCACCCAAACCCCAGTCCAGATTCAATACCAGACCTGAAGAAGGGATCGTATCTGTCTTTCTCCAGCATGTTTTCTTTTTTCCAACTGAAACTATTCAGTGAAAGAGAACTGCATTTGTGGATAGTTTTGGCTGCTCTGAAATGGCATTTTTATCTGATTCTTTATACCGATCACCTCTATCAGACATATCCCATATGGCTGTCATCAGCAAGCCACTGGTTCCATGGTAGGCATCAGATGTTTAAGTTTTTCATATACTTGTCCCACAGTCCCGCTAGCTTTTGTAGTCTTTGAAATGGTATCCATTTTCACCCTCCTCCTGCCTACCAGCATGCTGCCACCTGTACATTACCCCTCCATTCCTCCCCAACTCCTTGTTTTTATTTCATTGCTCATGCAAGTAGTCACAATCTTAAATAACAAGCTTATGGCTCGTATTGCTCTGTGTAAAAGTGCAGTAAACTTGTTTAGCAAACTCCTCAGAGAGCTAGTATTGTTCTGCTCCATCTTTCCATATGACAGCATTAAACCTCAGCCATCCTTCTCGCTGTGAGTTCTCTGGGTTTGCAGTGCACCCAATTACATTCCCCCTGCCTAGGACCACCAGCGCTGGACTGGTGCTCTCCTGCTGCTGGTCATCAGGTTGCAATTTTAATACTTTTGAGATTCTTTTAATTTGCCTTCTGGACTTTGAACCTTTAAGGTTCAGGGTTGTTTGGAGTTTTTTTAATTTCTCTAGAACCACAGGTATAAAACACTTTGATTTTCTTGTTTTCTAAGCAAAACAGTGAAATAAAGTTGCATTTTCAAGGTATTCATAGAAATGTAAATGGAAAGCTTTAGGAAAAAGCAGTATAGAAAGGTGTCCACTAAAATTTAAAGAGTGCCTAAGGCTGCAACTGAGATGATAACATAGCTCTGTCATGGAAAAGTGCATACATATATAATCTTAGTATTACATATATGAAGAAAGCCATGTACACATGTGATCGCAGATCAGATGTTAACACTGCTTTTTAAAAATATTGATCAATAAAGCTGGTAATTAACATGTGTCATTAAAATGTGTCAAAACGTTTACTCTTTCATGTAACACTAATAATTAAACTAGCATTAAATGTATCATAAATATAATTATTGTATGCTTTAATCAATTCAACTTTAGCTGCTTTTTTTTTTTCATTCTAGTTCCTGAGAGTCAAAGTTTCCTCTGCACATGAAAGATGCTGCAAGATGGCACAGGCTAAAGTATGCCAGGACGCATGTGACTGTGTGATAGACGCATCTGCAGGAACAGCAAACTAGCTCAGTCATTGGTATTACCAGTTCAGTTCAGCTGAGGATCTGGCCCCTACCGTCTTTATTATTAGACGGAATGGAGGAGAATACATTCATTTTTTGCTGAACTTTTTGATGGCCTTGCTCTTTCTTCCTTTCTTTCCATTTCTCATACCACATCCAAAATTTGTGCTGCAGAAATTCAATGTCCCTGTTGCTTTTTTTTTTTTTCTTCACTTGAATCTCAATTGCAAAGCCAACTAGATTTCATCATGGCTTATATGCTCTTCCACTTGCTATCTGTAATCACAGTCATTGTGAAACTCAAAGCTAAGTCAAGAATTGTTGCCTTTTTATGGCTCCCTCTTTTATATATGTTGTGTTGGAGAGCAGTCTTTACCGCTTTTTTGTCATTATTTCTGGGCTTCACTCCATTAGCTAGTGAACAGGCCTTCTCTCATTGCTTTCCTTCAGTAAATACTGTAACATTCAGCTTCCTTTCAGGCTTGTGCTTTTAAAGAAAATCTTTGTACAATTAAAGATATGAAATTGCTAAATACAAGGCTGCATTCATTGTTCTCCCTTTTTAAAGGTTTAATCACACTTAATGGCTCTCTTGAAAACTTGAATTTTCCATGTTGATGGTTTTACCCCACTGAAAGAGTTTGCTAATATACTTTTCAAGTGTTTTCTCCTTAAATGAGCTATTCAAGAAGTTTTGTGCAGAATAAGATTGAGGAAGGATATATCCAGAAACAATTATGAAAAGGGTCCAGGGCGATCTGTTTATCCATTGGCGGAGATTCATGAGCTCAGCAGCAGCCAGAAATAGAAAAGAGAAAATATAGTCCTGTCCAGCTTTGGAGGACACATCTTGAAATGCCTTGTGTTCCTCCTTTTGGACCAGTCTCAGAGCAACCATTGCTCCATCCTCAACCCTCCCAAGATGCAGCGCCTGATTGCCACGTGATGAGCATGTGGCGAGAACCAGGCTGGGGACATATCCCAAGGAGGTCGTAACTTTGGCCCTGCGTCTCTCATTCCAGCCACAACCACCACCGTGTTCTCTGAGAGCACCTCTCTGAAGAACTGGTAGCTGCGGCGCTGCCCGCTCAGGGCTGGAGTCATGTTGCTATACAGAGGGGGACCACACATCTTTACTCAATCCTTGGTAATCAACTTTCTGTCTTACTGGCAGCCCAAGTGTACAGCCACCCCTACGAGACACAGACTGGACACCCATGTGCTCTTTGAAGTTTTGCTGTGGCTGTTTATCACGTCTAGGAATGCAACCACGAGACCTGTGAAAGCTCTGGAAGCTTCCAAGCACAGCATCCCATTTACTCAGTAGCACAAATTCCTTTGATTTGCCCAGTGTTTCTGTCTTGACAGTCAAAGCCATTCAGGGTATTGGACTTTGCTTCCTGAGATATCACATCTCCTTCCACCAACATGACCTCCCATGACATTTGACGGGAACAATCTGGACTGTGAACCAACAGGGGAAGTATGTAAGCTCATGCAATGAAATTCTCATAGCTCCTGAAGCTAGACTCCATTATTTGCTTTTCTCTGCTTTTTTTCTGATAGTTGTTGATCTCAATATATTCAGAAATAAAAGTGGACCTCTTTTGTGGCATACCTGTTTTCTCCAAAAAGTTTAAAACAAATCCAGAGATTCCCAGTCTCATGCACAAAATCCTTAAACAGAACAAGCACAAGCCTTACGGGACATCTTACAAACTACAGGAGAAGTAGGGAGAGAGAATAAAATAATCTCTGCTATTTTATTTATATATCTAAATACTTGGCAGCCACTCAGCTACTTTGGTAATGGGGACGATATAAGTAGGTAGGTGCAGGTTTAGTGAGATGAATATTATAAATTAAATGTAGTAGGAGTAATATTTCATCTGTCTGTCTCAGGGCTGATACCATAACATAAATCCTGAGATACTTTAGATTAGATAAATGTGATATGCCAATCTCCACTTACATATTTTGGGTCTGCTCCCAATAAAGTTAATGGAAGTAGGATCAGCTCTTTATTGCTCCCATGCTATCAGTGAGTCTTCAGTTCCCATCAAGCAATTCATGTTTTGTATTACATTGATATAAAAGCCTCATTCTGCTCCTCTCAAAGTTTCGTTTTATCAGTGGGAGCCCCGTTAGAGTATTAGCGCTTTATATTGAAGCTCCCAGACTCGGTTCACGTGGCTCAGAGCCACTCGTCCTCACTGCGAGTGCTCTGTCCTTACTGTAGCGCGTGCAAGAGCACTTAGTCTTCAAGTGCTCTTCGGCTGGGGAAATCGAGGGACGCAGATGACTTTACATCATCTTCCTATTCTCCTCCGCTGCAGACCCAGGCTTGCCTGGAGCCCTTTCAGGCCCTGCTTGCACAGGGATTATCAACGGCAGCTTCGGGGCAGCTCTGCGTTGGGCCGGGTTGAAACCATCGGGGCACGGAGCAGCTGCACGCGCTGGGGCAGCAGGAGACGCACCGAGGACACCCCATCATCACCAGTGTCTGCTACACGATTACAGCCATTGCAGAGAGTCCTTTTAAGTGAAGTTGTTCCACTGGCATTCTTAGACCATTTGGATTTGCTCGGGTTGGGAATGGGATTGCCTAGCGGAGGGCCCAAGGGGGTGCAGGCAGAGTGCCCGGGGAGGTTCCCAGCCAGGACAGAGACTTCAGGCAGGAGTGGGCTGTCCGATCACCTGCTGTTAATGGCTTCAGTTTATCTAATAGCCCTCTCGCTGCTGATGAAGTGGGATTTTTCAGCCCAGGTATTTGAATTATCACCTACTGTGAAGTCAGAGACCTGACAGTCACATGAACCTGAATAGCAAATGCTGCACACCCCGATATCGCTTCTGGATTTGTTACATAAACCCCAATAGCCAGGGAGCAGAGACAGGATCAGGTGGCATACCTAACTGGTTATTACAGAGCACGGTTTCTGCATTTATGATGAACCGTTCCTGGAAGATTCTTATTCAAAATAACGGCAAACAGCAAAAAACAAACCAGCACTTTAATTGTAAACTATGTGAATAGGAAAAAGGGAAACCCAGGCATTAGAGGCTTCATTATGTGCCACATTCTGCTACATTTGCACATCACCTGGCACCTGAATTGGTCCTATCTGGTCACTGGAGCTGCCCACAGAAGTCCGGCACATCCTGAAGCACACGTCCCACTTCCACTCAAGCCGAGCACGCGCTTCAGGAGGACAGAGATTTTAAACATTTTGCTGAAGCCAGCTGCCGGGTTTGTGATGGAGAAGTAAGATAGCACTCAAGGTGAGTGGAAAACCCAGGTGTATGACCTTTTTCCCTCACAGATGGTTAACAGGCACAATACACTATCAGGTTTCTTACGACTGCACCAACACTCACTTCCCGATTCATCTTGGAGTGGGCATCGTCAAACGGTGCTTTGTCTTGTGTTCTGGTTCTGGTTTTCTCATAGGCACTGCGCTGGAAAATGCACAGTCCTTTATTGCCTCAAACCCACCAGGAACGTCACATGAGGACGTCTTTAAAAGCCATGTGATGTTCATTCAGTTTGTTTTCTTAAATACAGAGTGTCTCCAAAGTTACGGATTAATTTCACGCAGTGCAAGGAGAACTATTGATTTCCCGTGTCTGCTTCTGACCCTTTAAGATATAAAAATGCAAATACAAGAGAACATTTATTTATTCCTGGTACCTTCTAACCTGTGACTTCAACACAAAAAGCAGCTTTTGCTGGTTTTGTTTTGATAAACTCTAGCATGTTTGGTATTTCACTGAACCAATATGCTAACATACTCATTTCTAAGCTACTCCTCGTCTCAAACTCCCCCTTTTCTGCTGTCTGCTCCACGGCTCTCCAGCCCTGCCAGAGCACACACAGAGTGGTGGGCCCGCAACTTTGCTGGCAATGTTTATTTTCAAAAGACAAATATTGTGCCAGCGTTAACTTCAATTAGGAGACTTATTTGACAACCTGACTACTCCATCTGATGCCTCAAGGGCAAATTTCAGCACTTTATGAAAGATGTTGGCCAAAGACTGATCTATATGAATAAAATATAGGGGAGAGAAGTTTTAATGAACATTTGAAAACAAAACTATCAAGAATTAATTGCAAATATTTACAAGCAAATAAACGTTTGGGTTGGGTTTTTTTATATCTGCGAAGGCTAGCGCATTCAGAAAGCAAGCTGCCGCTCCATCCTTTAACTCACCCTGCTGTGCCTCCGTATTAGAAGCATCTCAGGCAGGGTATAATCAATACCATAGGAGGTACAATGTGTAGCCGCCACGGGGGGGGCTGATCCTGCAGCCCTACGGCAAGGCGTTCTGCCTGCTGGGTACCACGCAGGGGGGCTTCACCTCACCGCATTGCCATGGGTTCGCCCCGAGTTTGACTGGTTTTAGTCACATTTAATCATCTGATAAACTTATTTTGTATTGGGGTTTGATTGCTTAATGGTGTTTTACTTGCAGAACATTTCCAGAGCATGTAAAAGGCTCCTGCATTGATCTGCGAAAAGCTGCTCCGGTTGGAGAGAAACTCACCTGCTGCACAGAGCCTGCGCAAGGTCTTGCACCACTCAGGAGCACAAATGGAGCTACATTTGACCCTCTTACAGCTCTTGTTCAGATCAAGCTCCAGATGACTTCACTGGGAGGTCTGCGTGAGCGGAGACTGTGCTATCTGCTCCTCACTGTTGTTACAAGGTCGCTGGGAAAAAGGTAGTGTCAGATCACAAGGAAATATTTTCAAAATTGCTTCTACAGCCCTATTCGGGCACTAACAACCTGCCGCCTCGGGCACGGGTCGCCCCGCTCCTCTGGAAATCAGGAGCTGGTACTTGGCCCAACCGAGGCGTCCTAGCTAGGGGAAACCCACAGAAGTGGAAGCATTTCCAAGTCAAGTCTGCAGTCCTGCGGCTGGAAGGAAGGGCGATCCGTTCAGCACAGCCTCGGAGACGGCACAGAGGGAAACCTGCATGGGACGCTGGTCGTGACCGCCTGCACCTTCTCATCTCACACCCCTTTGAAAGGTGCGCTCAGGTCACGCATTGAGGCTCCCCGCCATCGCTGGCACCGGGGCCTCTCTCTCCCGAAATCCATAGGTGTGGATGACACAGGCAGAAGCACTGAGAGAATGGCCCCCAACAGCATGCAGATAAAACACAGACAAAGGTGACTTTGTAGCGCTACTCTGGGTGAAATTTCGGTTTTTTCTCTCGTCTCTCTCGCAGTGTCTGATGTGCCGCTGCTGAAAAGGTTTCTATTTTGATGAGGCCACAAAAGCTTGAATACGTTTCTGAACCAGTTGGGTAGTAATTGCAAGCTGGGAATTATTCTCACGAGAGTTCAGACCTGTGTAAATTATTCAAAAGAGACATAACCTTGCGATGTAAGTCTTAATTATCATCTCTAGTACTTTAAGGTAAAGATACAATCCCCCATAGCTCCTTTAAGGTCACGTAAATACCCTGGGCCTGATCCTTAGATGGTGGGACCCTGCACATTGGTTCTCGGGCAGTTTCTATTTGCATTTGACTCCGTTCACCCGCCCTTATTTCACAGGCAAGCACATGAGCGTTTTTTTCTATAGGCTTTAATTCAAAGGTCTCTCAAACTACAGCAGCTGGGAATGTTCTGTTGGAATGACTTTCTGGGGGAAAAAAAAAAAAAAGCCTTTTATAAAATCGGGATTTCTTTTATGGGAAAATTTCAATTTTGCCAGAAATTTCTGATTTTCTATGAGGAAAAATCAAACTGATGGCTCCGTGGCTGCTTGGCTGGAAGGCCCCTGTCGATTTTGTTGTCGTCTGCAGGGAGAGAGCAAAATTGACAATAGTCTTCCAGGCAGGCAGCTGGGGAGATGCAGCAGGTCTGGAAGAGGGAGGAGGGGAGGTTGAGTGCCCTGGCGCTCTGCCGGCCCTGCAGCCCAGCTGCCTCCCCAGCAGCCAGGCTAGGGGGAAGGCAAGGAGGACGAGGACGAGGACGAGGAGGAGGAGAGGCAGGCGCGGGGTGGCCAGCCTGCAGCAGCCTGCCGACAAGGCTCCTGCCGCTCTCCCTTTTCAGCAGGCAGCTGGCGAGCCCCAAGAAATTCCAGTTTGCTTCCCCTGAAAGAGATTTTTGGGGGGTTTTTCTGGAGATCATTTCCTAGGAAAAAAAATTTAAATTTAAAACAGGATTTAAAATCTCCCAATTTGAGGGGAGAAGGGAGAGGGATAATTTCAAAATGACCATTTTTTCATGGGGAGGAATTTCTGTGATTCAGCCAGCTCTACCTTACACCTGGCATTGTACTGGTAGGAGAAAAAAAAAAATCTATTCTTTCTTTTCCATAATCCATACATTGTTAAAAAGTACAGTGCGGGAAATAAATGCACCTGTGGGGATAAATGTGTGGAGAAGGCCAGCAAAGGAAGAACATTAGTCACACCTAAAATGAATTTGGAGAGGTACAAAATGAGGGTAAATATCTCCTTTTGTGCCTCAAAGTGGCTGGTGAGAGCGGTGATCCCACGTCGAGCAGCAGCACTGCCTTTACAGACAAAGTCGTAGCCCAAAGTCCCCACCAACTCTGTGCCTTTGCCCACAGTTAAGCAATAACCAGAGAAAGAAATTTCGATCAAATCTTGTAAAACCAAAAAGTAAGCGTAACTGGATTGACAAGCTTCAGTCTGATGCAATTTGAAATGGCTGACTAATAAATCCTAAAATTCAAGGATTTTTACGGAATTGGTCATAGACCTTTAAGTACAAGGCACTGAGTGTGTCTTGCTATAACATAGATCATAAACCAGAAGCTGAGCTCATTGCGGGCTGTTTTGCAGGCTGTGAAGCCTCTTCCATTGTGTGTTTGTGTGTATTTCTCAACCTTTCTGAATGTGTTCAAGTTATCCTCTGTTTAGTCCACGCTGCTGAACAGCAGTAGAAGCTGTAGCCATAATGATGGGAGGAAAACATATATTCACTTCCTGATTCTAAAAAGTATTTAGCCCCAGTAATGAGTTCTGGAGGGCGTCCTTTGAGATTTCACACACAAACACACACAAAAGCGCTCTCGTTGTTGCAGGACTCATTATTCTTATGATCCTAAGCAGATTTTTGTAAAACAGAAAGACCAAGAGTCACAAAATCTTTGAATAATTACATTCAGTAAATCAGATAGATAAAATATTTCAATGAGCACACTGAAAGAAAAAAAAAAAGTTAAATTATATTCCTCTACATTCCAATAATCCATCCCTGATTATCCTATAGATACTGTGCAGTGCATGATACCAGTATTGATGAAACACCAAAAGGTAACGGTATCAGCGTAGAGCAACATCAGCAGAGCAGAAGAGCAAATATGACTTTAATTGTAGGCTCTCTATTATTATTTCATAGTGTAGGCTTTTCGGATAATTTATTAATACTAACAAAGATGAGTGATTTGGAGGCTGCATATTTTTTATTTCTTAGGAGTTATTTTATTTGATAATGACATTAAATATTAGAAACTATAACAGCTGGTGTGTTTATCCTTACTTGAGTGTATTAACCTCTTTAGCCCTTTTTTCCAGAAGAAGGATTCAGCATTACAGATTTGACTGTCAGCTGCAGTGCCTGGCGGCCCGTTGGATTGGCACCCTGACAGAATCGAAAGTCCAGTGCTGCAAGTAAACATGGATGACATTGCAGATAGATAGAACTGGCTGACTTGAGGCACCTGCAGCTGTTTGCACCAGAATAAAAGCAAAGGTTGTGGTCACTGGAGTGGAAAAACACTGAATTTACCTCTAGTTATTTTGCCTGGGAATTTTCCCCCCCCTCTTTTTTTTTTTTTTTCTTTTTTTTCCTGGTTGTACATTTTGGAACCTTTCCACTAAAAGCACATTAGGCTGAAATACCTAAGTGAAAAAATCCACCAGACACCAGAGGGTTTTATAACCTATTCCCCCCCCCCCCCCCTTTTTTTTTTTTCTTAAATTCATTGAACAGTTTCCCCACTAGTTTCTGCCTGGTAACAACTAGTGCTTTACCGGTGCGAATATTGGATTGCAGAGAAAGATGCGAACACTGAATAGCCAGAAACAATTCTCAGCAGCTGATTTTTCAAACGTTGAATAGGCACAAACACTTCTTAGCAGCTGATTTATTTTTTTTAAACATGGCATTCACAAGGACTGCCACAAGTGACAGAACAGCAGCAACCCTAATCATTTAGTTCTGTAAAAAAGCTCTTGATCTCTTAAGTGCTCCTGCTTCCCAGGACAGGTCCCCAAAGCCCTGGAAATGAGGAAGACAGCACGGGAACTTAGTAGCTGCTCTCACCAGTATGCTGCGATCGATCAGCACGGCAAACTCATAGCCAGAATATTCATTTCTGTAGCATGGAGGATCTCGGCGTGCTTTACAAACAGCATTTAATTGCCATAATCCTCAGTAAAGGTATTATATCTAGTTCACCAGTAGATAAACTGACGCACGAAGAGCTTAGGGGACTTGCCCAAGGTCACACTCTGAGTCGGTGGTGAGCCTGTGACAAAGACGTGACTCCGGGCGGCCGGCACTAACGGCGGGGCGATGCCGTGCCTGCCTTGCCTGGCCCCGGTGGCGTAGCCTCCCTCTCTGGAGCGACGATCAGCAGCTGGACCGACAAGCGAGCGGGAGAGGGGAGGGTAGACAGGTATGACAGAAATGAGGTGTTTGATGGCTGGGCTTTTCCCCTATGCCACCTGCATCCCTTTATAACATCAGATCATTTACATTTTTAAAGAAAGCATATTCTTTTTCATCATGGGCCACTGGTGAGCCTAACGCTATCTTTTGTGCGGCACCCCCGCTAACAGAGGTGGCGGAGTATCAATCACAGCTTTCCCTGGGGTCATACCTTACTATGCTGGCTCTTGATCAGAAAGAAGCAGATGGTTATTTACAAACAAAATAATCAAGACCTCAAGAAGGTTGGGGTTTTTTTTCCCCCAAACCCTCCTACAGATGAGGCCAAAATAAGGTAAAGTTGCTTGTGTCCCCTTCTACCAGCTTTCAAGGACGCTGCCTGTCCTACCAGCACCTTTAAACGCGTCATCAGTTAAATTTGCCAAAGGAGTGTGTGGCACCTGACAGAGTAGAGTTGCCTTAGATTAATCAGTGGCTTTCATGAGAATCTGGCATTTAAACCACAATGTGAATTACTGCTAGATTATTGTGCAGGAATATTGTTATCTGCCGTACGCTACATGTTTGCAATCAGTTCCTTACGAGCAACACACAGGCTGCCTTTGAATCTTTTTCAGTAGCCATGGTCACCCTCCTTCTTTATTTAGTGTTAAGTGTTATTCATTTAGCAGTAAAAAACGAACAAAAGAGAAGAAAGCAGGTGCTCTAAGTTTACTCTACAGCCAGCTGTCAGGAAGACACACTTTACTTATTTATTTCTTTTTTTGGGCACATAAGGGGGGATTTATTGAAAGTGTTTGGAAAAAAATATGAAGCATACGTTCAATCAGTCTTTTCTGTAATCAATAAGGTTACTGAAGCAGAAAAAACTATAATGAGTTGTCACAGAATTTGAATTCCCATTTGCTTCCTTTTATATGTATTCAGGCAGAAAATCATCATGGAAAGCGAAAGTTGGGAAGCAAGGCCTGGCGATGACTCTTGGGTTGGGTTTGTTTTGAATTTACCAGGTAGCATTTGACCAACCGCTTGCTGAGTGTCAGGGGCAGGCACAAGCCTCTAGTATGGGCAGGACAAGTTACAGCCACGGAGGTGGGATTCACTTGCACTTCAGGTGGAGAAACCTCCCTGGTGAAACACAGCTGATCTTGCTTTCAGAGATGCTCAGACACAACGGTGCATCTCTCTGGGTTGACTGCAAATTTCTTCCTCCTCTCAGAATTCAGCGGTTTCAGCCAAGGGTCTAAAGTGTCCCCACCTCAAATGTCAAGCAGAGCCCAGCACATAGACTAAAGATGTCATTCTAAAGGCATCTGGAGGAGATTTGACCATAAAGCCCAAGGACCTTCAGGCTCTCTCCTCCCTCCCAGAACATTGTGAGAGTTTTTTAAAAGCACTGCCAAAGCATGTGAAAAAGGGAGATGGAGGGTGTTGGGCCACCTACCCCAATGCCGGGATCTCTGCTTCGCGGCATGGTAAGGCCAACAGCTTCATCAGATTCCTGCTGGTTTCTACTTACACCTGAACATCAGGAGCTTCATGCCAATGGTTGTGTGGCCCGTAGGATCCTGTGCTGCAGGTGGGGATCGGAACCTGCTATCAGTCATGTGAACAGTGAAATACCTGATCCATGACCCTGAGATCTACATCTCAAAAATTCATTGAAAGTCCTACATCAAAATTTTTAGCAGCAACAAAATCCTGTCCTCACTTACATCAAGGGACATTACTGAGGACCCATGGATTTAAGGCACACACTAGCTAAAACTGTTTTGGTCTCTCAAATAATTTCATTTAGGAATCACCCAACATGATATCACTTGCTCAGTTTGCCCTCAGTTTATCTTGCCTATTTATTCTTCATGTGCTCTTTCTTAATTATGTGCCTGAATGTCCCTGTTGCTTCCCTAAATACTCATTTTTCCCCCTCAGTGTTCATCTTTTTAAAATTTTTCCAAATGTTCATCCAAAGACTATGAGTTTTGATTTTAAAATGTCATAGTACCTCATGAGCTTGTAGCTCATGTGTTTCCTAGTCTGACATTCTGCTAGCTCTTTGGCTCCATGATTCTCCAGTCCCACTGAGAAACTGTGAAACAACTATTATTTGTAAGAATATATTATATTTATATTATATAGAGAGGATGTTTTGATCTCAGGTTACAGTGCATCTTGGGAAAGATAGGCAGACACTTGGCCCACATAAAAGAATAAGAAATTAAGGCATCTGAATTACAATTTCTACCACCTAACATGGTGGCTTTTAAAATACATGCTTCTGTTAATTTTCAGTTTAAAACTAAAAACATTTCACCTGTGTGTTTGCATATATTTAAAGAGAAAACTTGAAAAATTCCACAGTAGATAATTTTCATGAAGCATAAAAACCAATTGGTCACCTAAACCAATGTAAATGGAAACTTTGTGTCCAGCTCTAGACGTTGTTCAACCTCTCTCTTTGAATGCTTCTGAAATGTACTATCTCCATCATCACATCGACCTTTGGCGACAGGGATTTCAACTTTAGATGATCAAGTCAAAGTCAGACTGAAGAAAACTCTTTCTCTGAATGGCTCTGATCCTTCCCTGTGTCTCTTCTTGGTCTTTTTTTTCTTTTCTTTTCTTTTCTTTTTTTCTTCTTTTTTTTTTTCTTTTATTTTTATCCAGACAATCATAGAATTGAGACAGGGAAAATACAACACATTGCCAAAATCACATAAATTTTAATGGCTTTCCTGTTCACTTAACCCCACATCAACAGTGTGACCTTGCTAGCCTGAACCATGAACCGCCAGGGTGTGGAGGCCAAGAGCAGGGTGGACCTGGCCTTGCTCCAGTGCCTATTGCACAAAGGAAAACGCAGGACATTTTATGGGATATTTTTGAAAACACTGGGTGTCTTTTTCAAGACACTTGTGCCCTAATTATATGGAAGCTGGCAATAGATTTGGTAACCAGTCAGCACCCACCTGGAGCAAGACTAACACACAATTAGCACTTGGGCAGTGAATGTTACTTGAGCTCTATCTACTCTAAACGTCTATGTTTGCTCAGCATACCCTAAATTTTGATATGGTCTTTGTTTCCAGGACATTTATGCACCTCAAAGTCCTTAATGTGTTTATCCGCTAAGGCAGGGGATTCTAATTATTGTTAGCAGGAAGGAAATTTAGAATAGCAAAAGACTTAAGAAAAACTTTTTTAAAGGTGTTCTAGCATCACAAGATGTAGAGGCACGTATTGTTAGTCCAGAAAGGACGAAAGCAATGATCTTTTCTGACCTCTTGTACCACGCAGGCCACTTAACTTCCCCAAATCAGTGCATTTTAAGTAGAGCAAATCTTTTAGAAAAACATTCCATCTTGATTTTAAAATTTCCACTGGTGTAGAAAGTGCCACAACCCTTGGTAATTTGCTCCAAAGGTTAATTATGCTCCCTGAGAAAAATGTGCACCTGATTTTTAATCTGAATTTGTCCCTATAAAACTTCCAACCTTCAGAGCCTGTTATTTAACAGACTGAAGAGCCTTCATTTTAAAAATTACATTCCCCATGGAGGCAATTAGTGTGGGATTATCTCATTTAACTTTAACCACACAAAAATGAAGCATCTTGTCTCACCCAGTGTTTGGGGATCCTTCTGTAATCAACTGACAGAAACATGCACTACAAGAAGACAATTCATTGCATCTATCTCCGTCTGGGATTAGTTGCCCACTGGAGATACACTGGAGATATCTAACTTCTGCACTGACTGCAAAAGGGTGACAAAGCAGTGAACCCAGACCATACTCGTATCTTTTAGATGGGGAAAGTTGGGCAAAACAAATCCCATAATTTTGGACTATGATCAGCTCACCTCATTAGTCCTCTGTTTTCTGAGGTAAAAAGATTGAATTCATTGAGTTTTTCATGATGAATCACCTTGTTCCTCACATGCTCTTGGGGGTCTTCTCCCAGTGCTCCTCAGCTTATCAACACCCCTCTTGAGCTGGGATTCAGAATGGGATCCTGTGCTCCCAAAGGGGTGGTATTGATGCCAGTATCAGCAGTAATATAAACCCACCCTGCTCAGACCCGACATTCAATGATGACCCCTTTTAGGCACTGCACTCCACTGGAGTTCTGTTTTGCTGATTATCCACCTGTAATGAGTCCTAAGTCTTTTTAAAAGTCACACTTAACTACAGGTAAGGTCCTGTAAAGCCAACCTTTGCTGTTTCTAGATAGAAAATGTAAGAGTTTTGCCAAAACATCTAGCTTGTTCTTCATCAGCAACACATTCACTTTATTATTGTCTACTCTCCTAGTGTTCATGTGGTCTGTAAGTATAATCTATAGTGACTGCTTTTCTTTTCTTTCAGGACATGGTTAGAAATGTTAAACAGCTTTGGATCCAGAACCATTCTCTGCAGGACTCCACTGGAGACACACCTGCTCAATGAATTTTCCCCATTTACAATTACATATCGAGATGTACCAATTAGCTATTTTTTTTAATCCACTTGATGTTTGCTGCAATGATTTTGTAGCATTCTCCTTTCTTAATCAAAATGTCAGGTGGTACCAAGTCAAATGCCTTACAGAAATCTAAGTACATTACATCAGTGCTATTACCTTTCTCAACCAAGCTTGTAATCTCATAAAAATGATATCAAGCCAGTTTGACAAGATCTATTTTCCATAAACCCATGTTGAAAGGCATTAATTATATTACCTTCCTTTAATTCCTTATTAATCAAGTCTCATATCAGCTGTTCCAGTATTTTGCCTAGGATCAATGTCAGGTTGACAGGCCTATAATTACTCAAGTCATCCCGTTTAACCTTTTTAAATGTTGGCTCTATATAAGCTTTCTTCTAGCCTTCTGGAACCTCCCCAGGGCACCAAGATTTGTTGAAAATCATCATTAATGGTTCAGAGAGCTCCTTTGCTAGATCTTTTAAAATCCTTGGTTAGCTTCTGTAGCCTCTGTTATGACCATACATCATTATTGTTGCAAAAAGGTCTAGGAGCTCCACTAGATGTTTACTGCATCTTCCAGTACCCAAATACATATGCAAGTCTGGCCGGCAGCGAGCTGCTGAAAGAAAGGAAAACAGGGAAATATAAACCCATTTTTCTCACTCTCTGCCCCTGGTCACTTTAAATATCATTTATTCACATGAGAGCATATAAATTCACATGAACACTTCCCACATAGCCCTGCCTTGAATAAAGCCATCGTATGACCCCACCTGAATCTCACAAACAGTGGCAGTCACAAATTTCTTCCAAGAAGCACACCTAGGACTGTAGGACTGTAGTGCAAGCGTGGTTTTACACTCTCTGCAGCATCCAAACCCTTGATGTTCTGGACCTCTTGCCCTTTGAAGGCACGGAGGTTTCCCCTCTGTATGCATCATGGCACAGCTGAGCCTAATTCTGGCTACAGATTTACCCCAGTAATCTGATTAGTTCAATTAAGTTTGAAAATACACAATTTTGATAATTTCTACATGAAAGAAAGGAGACTGGCTCATGTACACATAAAGTACTGTCTGAGAAATCAGCAAATATCAGGAAATAAAAAAAAAATCCACATGGGCCATTACTTCTAATACTGAAATATTCCAGATATTCCGTTGTAGGATTTGTTTGTAAAATGCTGCAACTTACAAAAGGGACACTGTAGCATTATCAGTAGTGGCTATTGCATTATTCTGACAAGGGAACTGGTCCTTTGGTGTGATTCATATAAAAATACCATAGCAGAAGTATATCCTGTTGCAATTTTTAAATGTCCTTGTTTAAGTCCAATTTTTCTACCAATATTTTGTTTTGTGGACACCCAGGCAGACCATCTTCTGACAGACTGAAGAGCAGGTATTTCTGTGTTCCCATTCCCTACGAACTAGCAGCCTCTGTGTGGCAGGCAGAAGGAGTGTTTTTAATTCTAAGGGTGCACGCCTAATTTAACTTTGCAGGTAATTTAGCTAAGTTGTGCACTGAGATTTTTTTGTGAACAAGTAATAAAATGCATGGCCAATTTTCCACATAAACATTTTCTGAGTTACTTGCATACCATCTGAATTCTCTACGTGTTCCTTCTAACAGATGAAGCCCCCTAAGTTTTTGTTTCTGTTGGTTTTGGTATTTTGTTCAGGTATCCTTGAGATTAGTTAATGAATTAATTATTTTCTAAATTGCCCTGTGCCAATACAGCTCATAGGCGGGAAGCATGAAGGTAGGGTTGTTTGAAAAGCTGACTGGAATAAGCAGAGCCAGTTCAGATGTGTGTGTGTACACACAAACACATACCTAGCTAGATATAGATCTATCTATCTATAAATATATATATATATGTGTAGGCATATGTCAGTTGGTAGGATTATTATTTGGATAAAGAGAAAGAAAATCACCCCAAATTTGAAAGGGAAAAACTACCATAAAAATTAAAAAAAATCCCAAACCAAAACAAAAAACTGATGAACATTTTAAATTTAAATCTTACCAGATGGACCATTTTTTGAATTGTGAAGGTGTGTTAAGTGAAACAGAATGACACTAAAAGTATTGTACTGTTGAAGAAAAAAAGGCATCCTCCCAGCTAGTGTCACAGATCTGGTTGCCTCATTGAAAAAGATGCAGCAGAAAGCATCATTACCAAGGATGGAAACAAACGTGATTTGATGCACAAGCCTTCTTCCTTCCGTACTCCAGGTTAGTTCACAGGAAGATGAGCAGAAGTGTGTGGATTAATGAATAATCCACGTGGGATAAATCTAAGGCTCCTAAATAAACTAATGCAGTAAAATTAAAACTGGAAGTGCAAATGTTTTACATACAGTATATTTAACTTATGGAACAGTCACTGTTGGCGGATGTTATTGAGAAAAATAACCAAGGAAATGGCTAAAAAAGCAGTAAGGGGAATAATAATGACATGAGTTGAATGACCACCAGCAGTTACACAAGACTTACACAAATACCTAAATATTGTAAATTAGGGGATTTTTTCCTTGGTATCTGTATTCGGCAGTTTACCTTTTTTACAAAGCTGTTTGCACCATCGTTGGAGGCAAAATATCTAACTAGGTAAACTATGGACTCATCAAAATTATTTCCTATGAGATAAATTTCCACTGTTTACCCAGTACCGCATTGCTAAAAGTATACAGTTACTTCACACATAGCTGTTAGCCAAGCCAAATCCATGCAGTAATAACGCTCCCGTTATTGAAAGAGCATTGTTAATACCGTTGGAGCAATCAGCTCAAGGCAGCAGCTCTACCTGGGAAGCAGTTGGTACCCTGAGCTAAACCAGACGGCGCTTCAATGTTGGCACTTTCTTGTTTACAAACCGCATCAGTCACAAATAAAAGTTGCCTTTTCGAAAGCTTTGTTTTGGCAATTCACACATGTGGAATAACAGTCGCAAATCATAAATGTCATACCTTTGTCGCCAGGAATTGAAGAAATCTGCAGGGTTCCTGTTTGGATGCAAATCCCAGTAGTCGCACCTCCTGCGATTCACATCAAAAAAACTTTGAAAAAAGGTTTTGATTTTGGCAGCTGCTGTCAAGGCGAAACTTACTTTCAACTCTCGCCATCCCAGTCAGGGGAAGGCTCTGCTTCTTCTGCACAGAGGTCTTGGCTTCCGTCCTGCTGCACCCCTGTCTTTGAAACCTAACAGGTACATTGAAAGTTAGTGATAAGTGTTTTTTTCCAAGGCGAGCAGGTCCCTTTATTGACTTCCAGTAATTGTTAGTACCTTGTGACATCCTGACAAAGTTTGCCTTTTCCCACAAAAGCCTCAGAATAATGAGATGTGTCAAACTAAACTGCATTTACCTTTTGTCAAGCACAATCTTTTTTTTTTTTTTTTTTTTAAACATTTAAAGTGTTTTAGGGCTCATAGGAAGAGCCATGCTGGCAGCCCAGGTGAGTGAAGTTTTCCTCAGCTCCACAAACCTGCTACCTTCAGATTGCTGCCAAAAGGAGCTCCTTCCGATGGTTCCGTACCTGTCCCCAGCATGGTGGGGAGAACAGGGACCAGCGGATCACCAGTGCAGACCAAATCATGCATGTCCTTCCCAAGAGAGGAATTAACAGCATAGGTCTAGGACCTGATCTGAAGAGGAAACTCCCACAAGGAGCTGTGCAGGGCATCCTCCTGCAGAGGCTGGGTGCTGCCACCGGGCATGGCACCACGCGTCTCCCCCCCCAGGACCCAGGCAGAAGGAGCTGGGTGAACCACAGATGTCTTGGTGGGAACCTCAAAGAAACTAGTGCTGGGGAAATTTAGTAAGACGTGGGAGTTTCTATAAAACACCACCCACCGCCAAAATCCCCACGTCTCTGCAGGTTCTATATTCCTCCTCCCAAAGAAACCCAAATGTTCAAGGAAACAAGTTGACTTCAAGTTTCCTCCTCTGCTATTTTCCTTCTGTCCTTCAGGCTGGCACTGCTCAGCCTCCACATTCAAGCACTACGCGTTTCCTCTAGAGCACATTTAAGGAGCACAGACACGATCATTTAAGTGCACGCTTTACTTATCTATCCTTAAGAACACAAAATAGACCCAGAAAAAAAAGACGGTGTCTGTATGCTCATTAAAACACTTTCAGCCCAGGGCAAGGATTTGATCAAAAGGATTCCTGCCAATGGAAGGGCATGCTGGAGCCATTGTAAGAAGTTGTGTGCGAGCGTCTGCCTTCCTTTCCTTTTCTTTCTTGTGCCCTGTCCCTTCCACTGCCACCTCCAATCTCTTTTCTTCCAGCTGGGGGAACAGAAGAGATTTTACTTCCTTGATGACAACTGTGTCCTTTGAGCAGCCAAAGCAAAAGGCACTTTGAGTTCAAATGAGACTGTGACTTAAACCAATATTAGCCAAGACCAACACATGTTTATTGTAATATAAGTAACCTTCATTCTGATCAGCAGGTTTTCTTCACCCCACTGCAGTTTTACTCATTGCCTCTTTCATTCTTCCAAAATGAATAAATGAAATGGCTGCACATTTTTATTCACAGCAGTGGGTTTCAGAACTTCAAATCAGAGAGGCGTTTTGATTTTAGAAATAAACTCCAGAGGAAACAGTTTCAACCAGAACTTTCATATATATTTTTTTTTACCAGTTTAAGGTAACATCAAAACTCACCTTTCCAAAAAAATGAAACCTCACAGCATTCTTTTAATCCAAATTAAATAAAGTGTCATCCCTGTGTCCTCTTCCTTCATATTTAGAGGGAAAGAAAACTATCCTGCCCATACTTTAATGGTTTTGTCTGCAAATCCTAAATGCTCTGCTGCTGCAAATTTCAAATGATCTTATACAGCCAAAGTCTCTTTGGTGTCAGCAGCCACCCAGGTAGCAACACAACCACGAGAATGCTGCTGATCAGAACAATGAATGCCTGATCTACAGATGTCATATCAAGGTAGAAATCTTGATGAGCATTGTAGTGACATTACAAAGTGGATTACACATGCTGTATCTGGGTCAGAGAAGGAGTTATTTCAGTAAGGTCAACAAAGTACTTCTGACCAAACTTATTTTTCTACATTTCGAGAGATGAGCTTTTGTTTGTTACTTCATGTTGCATCTAATAACAATATTCTCTCTACTCCTGTATCAGTTTGCAAGCAAAGCTAAAAGGAAGGCAAAATAACCCCATGCCTGGGGTTACACCATTCAGAGATGAGTTACAGCCCCTGCTCTTCTCTCCTTCATGGAGTGGCCCAGCCACCACCTCCCAGGTTCTCAAGTGCATTTAAGTGTTTAACATCACTTCAGAGAAGTTTTTGAGCTACGTGCTCAAAGCATCTGGCCCTCAGCCTCTCCCTGCCTTCATTCCTCACCCAGTGAGAGGATACAATTAGGGCTTTCTTGCTTTCCAAGTGCATTGGGTGTTGAGGAAGCAAATATAGCAAGCTCGCCCAGGGGTTGTGCAAGTGCCAAAACACTTAATTTTGGATGTGTGGGTTTCTACGTGGCAAAGATGCCACTGTGCAGCACAGAAGTTGCCTCATCTTCAACCATATTTCTCAGTAATGGACAATAGACAAAAGGCTAAGGTAACTTATCTACACGGCAGACAGGAGATGAAGTTGCCCTATTCCAGGAATGCGGCATTCTAAAGCTGTTGGCTTACAGTGTGTGTGTGGGAGGTAGGGATATTTCTCAGATATTTTTTTTTTTTACTGTACCAACTAATTTCTTGTCTTAATTTTGATTTTTTTTTTAATTTTTTTTTTTTACAAAATTTAATGCAAACCAAATGTAGCTCTTGACACCTGATATCTTCTGTTTCCAAATGCAATATGCTCCCTGGGATGCTGACAGCCGCAGAGGAAATCAGAAAGCCTGCCCATCCCCACCAGCACTGCTGGTGCTCCCAGCCAGCAGCTCTGCAGCACCCACCACGCACCCCAAGCCTCTGGGCTCCCCAGCCCTCCTGCAGAGGAGAGCCTGGATCTTGTGCCTAGCCACTGGTACGGCTCAGGTGAGATGGGCTGTGTGTGCTAAAAACATTGCAACATGGTCGCCAGAGAGTAACACCCTTGTGTTAGAAAGAGAGGCTTTAGCCCCCTTAGTCCTTACCCAAACCACAAGCTAGGGATGTAACTTAGGGATGCGCTAGGAATCACACTAGATAATCCACTGGCCCTCGTTCCACCATTAAAGGCTTTGAAATTTATTAGCAGTTTCAAATCCTGGGAGAAAGCTAATTTCATGTTCAAGTATCACTAACAGTGAGCTCAAACATACTTACTCTCATACAGGGCCCCTGCACCAGCTAGCCTAGAACAGCAGAGACAGACCTTAAACTGAAACATTGATGTCAGTGCTGAATACCTTAAAAGTAATATATGACTATATATGTAAATATTTAGAAAAAGTGTTTCACTTATCCAACCAAATTATCAACCTAATCCAATTGTGTTATTTCTTTTTTTTTTTTTAAAGGAAAAAAATCAGAGGTTATTTCTACTCAGTTAAGTATTGGGAATCCTAACACCACAAATCTTCACATTTCCATAAAAGTCAAAATTGGAAACCAGATCTGTAACCAAAATCTGTAACTATCAAGACTAACCTTTCCTGACTGAGAAATGCAGAATTAAAAAAAAAAAATAAAAAAAAAAATCATCCAGTTAAGAAAAACTGTTTGAGAGCTTAAATAATTGGAAGCAAGCAAAATTGGGGTTTTTGGTTACTACGCTACATAACAAAACCTGTGAAATCTTATGGTGGTAGTAAGAAACCTATGCTATATTTATTTCTCTGTGATGATGGTATACTTTATTCCAGAGCAGTAGTACGTGTCAGATACATCAGACTCCCGAGGGTATGATACAACCCCAAGGAAGACAACTAAGATTATCCTGTTAACTTCTACAGGCATTTTTCCAAGCTAAAACCCTCCTGGTGCTGCATTACTTTCTTTAATGGATAATTTTGAGCTCACATCTGTGTTTTAAAACATTGCTGGTGGCACATAAAGGATGAGTTTATTTGCTTTTATTACAGTGTATGGTTCATATTCTATCAATATGCCACAATCCAAGGTTTAAGTTTGATGTTAAATAATCAACCTATTTAAGGAGGGAAACTAGAGCCGCCCCCACTATGTTTTAATAAAACTTTACCACATATATAAATAATGGGCACAATTTGTTTCCATTAGGAAGATAAGCTTTCTTCAAAGCAGTTCACTGTTTAAGGCTTTAAATTTTGCCAGCACTTGCACAAGGTTGCAACAAACCTTGACTTATTTACAGAGAGATGTTGAGTGGAGATAAAACCACTTAATAATCCACCAGTTCTTGCTAAATACATTTTCCTTCCATACTCTCTCTGAAAGCAGGTAGGATAGCACTCTTCAGCATATTCTTAAATGACTTGGATATCCTTTTATTTCCCTGAAAGCTCTTTGAACTAAAGGTTTTACAGAACAGTTCAATTAATGAGGCTTATGGCTTTTCTGAACAAAATAATCCTGAAAGTGTTTACGGTCAAAACCAACAAAATAAAAAGCCCTTAGGCATTTATTTGAAAATAATTATACAGTAACAACAGAAGAGGGAACAACAATAGCATAAACAAACCAAAAGTTTGTTTTGCTTTGCTTTGGTGCCTCATGCAAGAAAAGTTGACCAGGTGGCCTCTGTGACAAAAACAGTCAACTTCCGATTTTTGGAACTTTTGTCAGATTTGCAGCAACAACAACAGCAAACAACTGCCCCGAATACCCCAAACATTGAGGAGAAAATATTCCCATCAACAGAAACATCTGACCTCTGCTTGCCTGAGTGCATTCCAGCTTCTCTTTATGTTTGTTCACAGGGACTCCGCTTGAGTGGACACCCACTCACAGCAAGGGCTGACTTAGTAAAACTGATATGTTGCCGTAGGGACCTTGATGTATTTATCAGAATTTCCCCTTCCTTTGTGTTCAGTTGTTCCTTGAATGGGATAAGGTTGTTTTTGTTTTATTTTTAAAAAAAAAGTCCAGCGTTCATGTCTTCTTATCATCACATTTGGTGCAGTTCTCAGGCAGCCCTGCAGTATCTCTCCCTGCTCTCCTTAGAAACGTGCAACTAAAAGTTGTCTTTTGAACCCTGTTGCAGGCCCTTGGAAGTCAAAGAAAAATCTCCATGTGCCTCTGTCAAGCTCTTGTTCCAGGTCTCCCTTCCCAGACCCAGTTGCACATCATTGTCTTAGCTATGGTTTTACTATTTCGGTCATGCCACATTTTCATCATAAATATCTCTGTCACTCTGCACTTGGATGCTGCCCTGTCCTGAGGACAATGCCGCTGCCCAGGAAGCAAGAGAGGACTCTCTCTCCATCTCCCTGACATCTTCAGCTCCTCTCTCTGTAGGATTAGTGGTGGTAACCTCCTACACAGACACTTGGGAGGTGAAATGGTGAATATGGCTACTCCTGCAGCTACTACGGAGGGACTGGAAGTTAAGAAGTGAGGGAAAGTTTGACTTGGTGTCATTTCAGGACTCCCAGCTTGAAAAAGGTGTGTATTGTCTGTGTGTGGCTGGTAGTGACTGCAGCAGGTGAGGCATGGGTCCGAACTCGAAGTATTTTGTACCTCTATTAACCCTGCAGGAAAGGTGGTGAGCACCTGGAGCATTAGTCATCATACACCTTACACTAGATTCCTCCCCCCAATTGCTGCCTCGGTCATTTCCCTGGGGAAAAGTGTCTGTGTCTCCACGTGAAGTGAAGCTGACTGGGATGCGTCCTTTTTTTTTTTCCTCCGAGCTGCTAGCAGCAAATGGAAAGCTATCAGCAGGGTCTGTTTGCAGACACAGTTTGAGAAAATCCCCCTCTCCCCCTCCCGCAGGCTCCGCACACATAAGTGCTGCAGGGGAAACAACAAACACAACGTTAGTCATTTCCTCCACGCTGCCAGCTGCTGAGGGTTTGCATAAGAAGAACCCTTGGACTTCAGATTATTTCTTAAAACACCTCTCGCCCCAAATCTTTCAGCAAACACATGCTGGACTGGTGCCTGCTAAGCCAGCCGAGTGCTGTTTCCTGGTGTGCCCTGCCACCTTCCCCACCGTCATCAGCCACGTCTGGCCCTGCACGCTCACATCTCCCACCTCGCCAGCACGGCACACCTCCCATCTGACAGAGACTGGACTTTTGAAGCCTCCTGCCTCTACTGCAGTTGTGTGGATCCAGGGCAGAAGCTCAGGCTTAGCTGCTTCTTTTGCGATTAATACTTAGGTTATGGTGGCATCTAAAAATTTTCAGATCAGGGCCCACGTGACACTGTAGGGCTAAGTGACAAAGGAGAGAGCCTTTGCCTCCAGAAAACAGTCAACAAGTCAGTCAGGAAACAACTTGTGTGTGGAAAATGGGTGGAAAGAGCCAATAACAAAGAGAACAGATTTAGCAAAACAGCCAAAGCTTCATCCTCATAAATAAGATTGTCATTTTGATGTGACCCTTGCTTCCGAATCAGAGGGTGAAAGTGCCATGACCATTACACTTTACCTGCTTTGAAGCACTTCATTTTGTCTCTCATTCATTCTGGCCTGAACCTGTTTCCTCAAGCTTTCCTTTGCCCTCCTCAGAGGGCCTAGGGAAATCTGGCACTGGCTTCCTCAATGGCAAAGCCAACACCCTGATCCAAGTAATAAGTACACAACAGCTCTTATTCCTTGAGGAGATCATCATCACATCTGAAGACTGTTGCCTCCATTATCTCTTCACATCCAGGTGGAACATCTCCCCTAGGCAGATGGGAGGATGGCAGCATGTCCTGCTTCTGTGCCTGCACACAACCCTCTCCCATGTGTTTCCCTGTAGCGTTTCCCCACCGTGGAGTGGTAACAGCCAAGGTGGAGGCCCCAGGAGGCAGGACAGGGTGGGTGATCTCCTGGTCCCATTGGCTGACCCTTGTTGGGAAGATGAGCCCATGGTCACAGGGCTGTCGGAGAGCACTACAGAGTTTCAAACAAAACAAAAACAAAACCAAGTTTCTGTAGTAGATACAGCCACTCTGCTCTCTCTGTTCACCCTACTCTGCCAGAGGCCTTTATTTTCTGCCTTCCTCTGTTGGTTCACAGAAGTTTTCTTCTTGTATCTTTTTGTTTTGTTATCGCTTTCTGGCAAGTTTATTACTGGGGTTGTGTACAACTCTTAAGCATCATGCTCAATTAGTTTAGCCTGAGAGTGTATGTTTCCTCTCTGTCACCCTATTTGACCGCATTTCCCATTTCTTGCTTCCACCAAAACAGTATGTGTAGTAAATCGCCAAATCTGCATTACTTACCTTTACAGGAAAGACATGCGTTGCTTCAGTCCTAATTATAAATCAGTTTCTTTTTGGAAAATCTGTTATGACATGGGGCAAGCTGGTGAGATCTTTCCCATTTTCTTTACTATTTCTTTTTCTCCCCGCCCCCTCCCCAGCATCACTATCCCAGGAAATTATTTTCTGCCTCTCTATCTGTTCCCCATCCTCTTATGCGAGCACACCGAGGCAGTGAATCCATTAACGTTTCTGACTATGTCTACTTATGCTGTCAATAAATCATGTTCAGCACATCTCCTTCACTGACCCCTGTTCCTTACATACTTGAATACTTTCTTGTTATTTATGTTAACCTCCTCTGCAATCTTACTGCATTTTTTACCTGTTCTTGCCTTGTCATTGTTTTACTGTCTCATTTTGCAGTCATGCTCAGAACCTCTTTTTAATATCTCATATACAGCACATATTTGTTATATATTTGTTCATTAATCATTGGTCTTTGAGGAAAAATTATCTTCTTCACTCGTTTCCCTTTTGGAGCTAAATCACAGATCTCTCATCTTTGCTTCCTTCTAAAATACTCTATCAGTGTTAATATCAAAATATAATTTTCAGCTGAACTCAAGCTGACCATGGGTTTATAGTCCTCAACCCACAGAGAATTAGCTTGCCAAGAACAAAAGAAATTAAAATAAAGAATGAAAACACGGGTTTCCATGCTGAAAACTGTCTGTCAGGCTCCTTCCTTCCAGTACCTAAAGGGGGCCTACAAGAAAGCTGGAGAGGAACTGTTTACAAGGGCATGTAGTGATAGGACAAGGGGTAATGGCTTTAATCTAAAAGAGGGTAGATTTAGAATAGATATTAGGAAGAAATTCTTCACTGTGAGGGTGGTGAGGCACTGGAACAGGTTGCCCAGAGAAGCTGTGGATGCCCCCTCCCTGGAAGTGTTCAAGGCCAGGTTGGATGGGGCTTTGGGCAACCTCGTCTGGCAGAGGGTGTCCCTGCCCATGGCAGCAGGGTTGGGACTAGATGATCTTCAAGGTCCCTTCCAACCCACACCATTCTATGATTCTACATTCTGTGGGTATAGCCTCAGGACAATTTTATAGGCCTAACTAATACAATGAGTTCTATTTCTAGGCTCTACAGTATAACTAGGTGGGGATTTTTTCCACTTTGGGGATTGGTCTCTGCCTTACATCTCCTCATTGATGTTCCTTCTCTACCACTTCATCTCTTCTTAGAAGTGGAAAGAGTAGGCAGAATTTGGCACACAGGTAGAGATAGAGACACATTGAACTACACGTGTTGAGCTACCCCCTGATATTCAGACATAGGATTCTGTTGGTGTACTAGAACTAGAGTGCCTAATATATCAGAAGAAAGGCTATTTTCACAGTATTCTTGCCAAATTTGCAGATGCTAGTCTTTGTAACCACCCATGCTGCTGAAGGCTAATGAGAACTAAACGCATATTCCAAAGCATGAGGGAGTATCCTAAATATAACTCCTCTGACAACATTATACACTGATGTGTCTTTCAATACCCACAGAAAAGGGCAGCTGCTCAAATACTGCTTATATGTGAACAAGCTTTCCATATTGTATTTTTTAATTCTCTGATATTCTTGTGAATTTGGGAAATAGTCTTTGACTGTGTTGCAAGTACAGCTGCATTAGGGACCACTAATGTAAGGAGGGTTTTGCCTTTGTAGACAAGACACACCATCAGCTACTGATACATTTTTAAAAACTATTGCACTCTCTTGACAATACTTGATCAGAAAGCAATGGATAATTTTGCATTCTATGTTCATATATATGTATGTTTTAGGGCACTCTCTTTTTTTGCTAGATCTTCCTTCATATTGATCTATGAGCAACAAAAGGGGACAAATTTACAGTCAAATGGTTTCTTACTAGAATTGACCAGGAGCTATTCCATTAAAAGTCAGATCATTAACGTGTACAAACATGAACATCATTTGCATGTCCAAAGAAAAGCAACAAAGCTGGTGAAGGGTCTAAAGCACAAGTCTTATGAGGAGCGGCTGAGGGAACTGAGGTTGTTTAGCCTGGAGAAACGGGGGCTCACGGAGACCTTATTGCTCTCTACAACTACCTGAAAGGAGGTTGTAGCCAGGTGGGTGTTGGTCTCTTCTCCCAAGTAACAAGCAATAGGACAAGAGGAAATGGCCTCAAGTTGCACCAGGGGAGGTTTAGATTAGATATTAGGAAAAATTTCACTGAAAGGATTGTCAATCATTGGAACAGGCTGCCCAGGGAAGTGGTTGAGTCACCATCCCTGGAGGTATTTAAAAGACATGTAGATGTGTCACTTAGGGACATGGTTTAGTGGTAGACTTGGTAGCACTAGGTTAACGTTTGGACTTGGTGATCTTAAAGGTCTTTTCCAACCTAAACTATTCTATGATTCTATGCACAATGCCCTCCATCAGCACTGACACTCTTTATTGATAGGTACTATCAAAACAGAATGCAAGGGAACAGCCCAGGCAGCCAGAAGCTCAGTGGATATGGCAGTAATGAAGGAGGTAGGAGACACCAGTCTGAGTCCCTGTTTTATCTAATATAATCAGGGACTTGGCATTCTACAACCTAAAAAGTTGCCCCAATATTGCAGGCTGAGTGTAAGCTTCATCTGGCCACTTATATGTGCCTTCAATACAGGCTTCTACATCTGAGCTCATCATCCATACTGCCTTATGGCTGCTGGAGAGAAGCAGGAATTTTTAGCACATGTTACTTAAGCCCTAAGTATGAGCGTTGCTCTCCATCAGCTATAAGTGGAGCCAGAGGGAGTGAATCAGATGGAGAGGTCTACCCTTCATATCCTGTAACTGAGGAAGAACAACTCCACTGACCACTCAATCAACTCTACAAAATGAACCAGTATGAGGAAGAAAGGTAGATAAGCTATTTCACCACTTATAAGTATGGTCACCTGCCTGGTCCAGTGGCTGCCTTTTCCAGGTCCTTGCTGCTATGGTCCTCCAATATTGTCTACCCTTCTCTGCTGCATGCAGGTCACGTCCACATCGAGATTTTCCTGGGCAATGCCATGTCCTGTCCTGCTCTCACACTTGCTTTTCTTGCTCTAATCCAAGGTCATACCTGTCAGCTCATCCTCTAGGAAGTCTACACCAGGTCATGTGCTCATATTGTAGTTACCACCAAATTTTTCATGTTGTCATTATATATACTAATTTCCAGGCTCCCGTAGAAGGCCTCACAGGCTAGTCTGTGTTGCTAGTCTTGGAACAATCAGGACGAACAATTTCCTTTAAGTGACAGAAAGTTTAATATTTTGGTGCTAGGGGCTTGTCATATCACCTGTGAGATTTACTGGGGTTTCTTACTTATCATCAAGTAAGGCATTTTTTCCTCATCTACCACTGCTAAAAGAGAAGGAACACCCCATCTCTTTCTTAATGCTGTTGTTTCCTAGCCCAATTAAATCCTTTTTCATTCTCACCTTTTGGGACAAGAATTAGTTTTCTTCTGTGTTTCTACTTTGGTAACAGACACACTTATTTTTTCACACTACCCATGCCATAAGAAATAGAAGGCTATGTTTTAGAAGCTCTGGATTATCAATTGATATACCTGAGAGGGGCAAGGTGTAAAGGTATTATTATAGCTTCCAGGGACAGCCAGAGACAGCCACATAATTTAGAGCAGTGTCAGGGCTGCTCTAAAATATGCAGGTGTTCATGACCCCCACTGAACTCTCCATTAGCCAAGGATCATTGCAGCTATTAGCCTCTGCCGCTGTATTCCTTCTCTATGCTGAACTAGGATGAATTTCAATTACTGCTCCACTCCCTCTTCTTCCCTCTTTATGGCTTCTTTCAAGAAATATCCCCTATCGCGTTTCCGACACGTTACAATATTCCAGTCAAATTTCATTAAGACAACTTTCATTTGCTTATCTCCTTTCTTCTTGTGTCAGGAGTGTTTGTGTTGTCTCCTCTTGAGCATTTTCTTTCTAAAGATAGATGGTGACACTGGATCCTAACTACTCCCCAACTTCAACTTAATTGATCAGACTTGGCATGTTTCCTAGAATTAGGACCTGAATAGCCTCAGACTATGCAAGCTTGGCTGTTCAGCTAGCTGTGTGAGACGGCAATCTTGCATTACTTCTGGAAACCCATTCCTCTGCTTCACTTCTGCATCGTGGCTGTCCCAATCAATAGCTGAGTAATTAAAATCCCTCGTGATCGATGTTCGAGCTGTTTTACAGACTTCTCTTATCTGTAAAAACATTTCCCAACCTACTTTCTTTGCCTGCCCTGGGGCTCTGTGGCAACATCCAGGAATAACATGACTGCATTCATTGTCCTTCCTCAGCTTCTGTCCAAACAGCCTCTTCTCTGACAGGCAAAACATTTGTAGTGTTTCCTGCTCTGGACATGGATATACACTGCTGTCTCTGCTGTGACTGAAGAACACAGCCTGTCCCCTTTAATAAACACTGCATCTCCCTACTCCGTTTTCAGTTCCTTCTAGCTCACACGTTCCAGGAATATCACGCTTAGCCTTGGAAATGCATGTTTCCAATTGGTGACCTTATTAATATGCTCACAGCATTTGTATAGAAGATATTTTCTCCTCCCACCTTTGCTTTACATTCTCATTATCTCCTATAACGACAACCAGCAGATACATTACTGAGAGATCCATGCATTCCCTCCTTTAAATTCTTCTCCTCCCACACCACTAATCTAAAAAAATGGCTAGATCATTTCCTTATTAGTGGACAATCTGTTTGCTCCCATAAGGTTGGGAATAATACAGGCCATCTCTCCTATGCCATTTTACTTTCTCTGTTTTGTTGTTTATAATTCCCCAAAACTCTTGCACCTCCCCACCCCCCAGATCTCTTCATTTATCTGTGGTAAAATGATCCACTTACATACTAAAAAACACCACTATGCTGCTTTCTTCTTCCACCGGCCAGCTAAGGGGTGTAAAGCTTTCTTTTTACAATACCTGCACGCCTTTCCTCTACATCATTTATAAAAATCACTATCCATTATGCTAGGCTATTTTATCTGCCGTAGCCCACTGACTAAAATCCCCTTTCCCTTCTCCTGGAAGCGTTTGACTTGTGTGCGTTTGTGTGAGGATTTGGTGTTTTAAACAGCAGCGACTATCTGCAACATCAGCTCTGCCATCAACACTTCTCTGGTCTAATTTTGCCGCAGATTTCCCCATGCTCATTTCATCGTTTTGTGAGATCCTGTCTTCTGAATCATTAAAACTCTGGAAAATGTACTGGGCGCTGGCACAAGCCCCCCTCTCTTTATTACACTTCTTCCCTCCTTTACTACCTCTTCTCAGTTACCCAGCCGCTGCCCTTTATATCCTCCTGCTTCTGCTGGAACAGGGCTGCTTCTCCTGCACAAGGCTGTGCTTCCAATGCACTCATCCTGCAACTCGCTCACAGCTGGTTCTCCTCCTCCTCTGTCACTCCTTCGGAGTATGAAACCAGCCATCTGTCATCAGTGAACCTCTCATATTCATTGATCTTCCCCAGCACATCAACCTGTCTTTCTAATTCCACTCTCCAGTTCCTTAGTGCCTCAGCTAACTGGCAGCGCACATACATACATGTGTGCACGCGCGCGCACACACACACAGAGTATTATTCTGTCTTTTCCAATCACCAAGTTCAAAACATATATCAGCTGAAAAAAAGATGGGTTTAGCTTTTCGTTTCTGAAGCTGGGGCAAATAGAGGATGAATGCAATCCAGTTACAGACAAATTGCACATTATTTCATGAAATAATGAAGAAACAAGAACCCAAAAATACCATGAAACATCCTTGGGTATCAAGCAGTTGCACTTATGAGGAGTGGTGCAGCACCAAGCACAACGGCTCCTAGAGAAGCTGCAGTGAATCACTGAGCCTCTTTTCCCTTCTAGCACGCAATGCAGCGCAGGGTGGTGTACAGAATCAGAGCTTTGCACTTGCCTTTCCCCCTCTGACTGATACGGATCCATTCCCTTTTGACACCTTCCCCAACTCCTTGTCTAGCCCCACCTGTGGTCCAGTTTCTTACCCCTGGACTGGAAGCCCTTGTCCTGTGCTTGTATAGAGCCTAGCCCAGCAGGACCTGCCTCATGGCTAGTGCTAGCAGCCACATTGGTGTAAGAAACAACAACAGTAATAACAATACTAATACCCAGTCACTGTGAGGTCAATCCTCCCACAATGTAATTAAAACCAGGAGGAGCTACGACTGTTTTCTGGTTTACAGGGTTTTTTGGTTTGGAGCTCTCCTAATAGCTACTGCTTGGATCCAAACTGTCCTTGTTCCACTAACTCGGTCCCAGACTGCTCAACAGGGAAATCAGGCTGGCTGAAAGTTGTGTACAGGCGTTCTGGTTTCTTGGATCTATTTCTCTTAAAGGGTGTGATAAAGTCCTTTGCTTTATGGGTACAGCTCTGCTGAAATCAATCAGACACCAGGATGAGAGCGACTTCTGTTCCTGGACAGTACAAAGGCATTTATGTTTTTAAAACAAAAATCTATGAAAATGTGATCCATCTTCTTTCACCTGCCACTAAATCAGGCTGCAGAGTCTAGTGTTTTCCCTACAACAACTGATGACATCAGATTAATAAAACCTACAGAGGCAACGCAGCTCACATCAAACCTCATGGGCCTGTTTGTAATCATTGCAAAGTTCTTGTGTGTCAGCCTGCCTGCTGCATATGAACATTATATCCCTCTGCAAAAAATCCCTGTGACATTTTGGTAGAAGATTTTTACTGCACATGGGCAGTGGCTGATTGTTTTTTAAACCTTGGGTATTTTGTCTGATTTTCTTTCTTTATTTCCTCAAAATGCCAAAACCGATTAAAACATATGATCAGCTAATCTTTGTCAAATTCCATCATTATGGCAAAGGGCCTTTGCAACTGTGTAATAGGAAAAAAAAGCCCTTGTTTTGCACATCTATGCCTCGTCTTACTTTCTTTTGAACCTTGGCCTTACCCAGTACCCATGACCTTGCTAACTCACCTACAAAAATTGGGAGAAAAAAAATCAAGCATATGAGGAAGATGTTTCTTTGACATAATCCAGCTTATTTACAAAGCATACACAGAAACTTTTGTTTCTCTGAATCAAGTTGTGACAAAAAGCAACTTCCCTATTCAAGAATTCAAGCCTGCCTCTCAGCAAGGGCTTTGGCCAAAGGTCTTTCTCTCTCTTGACTTCCTTCCAGGGCCACCTCACCCTGCTTCTCCTACCTCCCACTGCACTCCCACCGTCTGCTCAGCACCCAGGTCCTTACATTTGCAATAAGAAAATGCTTCAGCCTGCATGGATTCAAGTTGATTGGCTTCCCCTGAAGCCTAATACCTTAGTCTTTCATTGTCTTCATCTATCTTTCTTCATAAGAAAATCTTTTCTTCTATGTAACACCAGTGATATGTAGCTAGCAAGCCCATTTGCTTTAATGAGGTCAGCAACTGCCTGCAGATGAAAGACAACTTGATTGCAGCCATTAGCACATTCCAGCATGACAAACACATATTTTAAGTGAATGTTTTAGTAAAAGGTGCTGGATTAACATTTCTGTAAAGTGAGGTTCTCTCTTGACCTACAAAGTCGCTCCTACACATGCATTTTGTGCATTTCCCTCTTGCCACCTACTCATGCATTTGGCAGCCCCGGTGGCCAATTTAAGGCATCCTGGCTTGGGCTGCCTGTCTTTGCGTCTGTACAACTCTCTCTGCTGGGAGGCATGCAACTGCATCTTGAACTGGGTCAGAGAACTGATCTGGCTGAAAAGTAACAGGAAAAAGAAAAGACTGCTTTTCAAGAAAAATAATTTTTCTGAGCTGGTTCAACAGAGCCCCATAAGAACCATGGGCTACGGCTAGGGACTTCATGCTGCCATATGACCACACTCTTGGATGAGGCCCTATGGAAGTTTTAACTAGCCAAAGTCAAGTCCTGCCTCATCCCACCCCAGCTGTTGCTCCTTCTTCCCATGTGTAGGCCAGAAGGTGGTGAATGCCACTAAAGACACTGACACATGTCCAGTAAGAACCTAATTGATATTTCCCCCTTATTTCTTAGAGCAGTTTGATTGTTGACTTTGGTGTAGACTAAATTCAAACAAATAACAATTTCATCCTTCTCACTGATTTCTAATAAGAAAACATTTTTTTCCAAATTTCTGTTCTCACATTGAAGACAACAGCTTCTTACTTTTTCTACAAAGCAGACTTTTCTACCTGAGAAAACTCTGATTTAATTTCAGCTCCTTCAGGATGTTCAAGGAGTCAGCTCCTGAGCAGTCATACAGTTTGACTGACAAAGATTACTCTACGCCCACAGATGGTGATATTCAAGCAGTAAGGGAACTGTTGCAACAAAATAGAAATGACACAACCAAAAAAAAAACCCCAAACCCAAATAAGAACAAAACCTGTCATGACCAAGATTATTAGAGATATTATAATAAGGATAACACCCAGTCACCATGTGTGTCACTCACAGAAACATCACGCATGTTTGTACCTAATCTTTCCAGCGTGGATGTGTTGAACTTCTTCAGTCAAAATAAAGAGTCCCAAAACAGTTACAACCAGTTAGAGGAAACTTTTTTTTCAGCTCTTCTTAGGCCCCTACTGAATTTTCTGCTATGATGAACACCACATGCTCAATTAATTTGGCTAATGTAGGCAGCTCATGCCATGGGAGATGCTGTAAGGTATTCCACCTGGTGGCCACTGCTGCTCCAGAGGCATGTGGGTCTCTCATATGTCCATTATCATGCCAGCTGGCCCTAAGGAAGTATCTCAGATAAACATGGGTGTGTCAAATAGCAGAATAAGACTGGGTTTAAGCAACTGAATTTCTCCGATGTTTAAATGTCTGTTGAGGCACAATGTAGTTGTGGGGGAGGGAGCATGTTCACCTTTGTCTCCAGGCTTGGATATGTACTGTGGCAATGGGCACATACAGAAAACCATAGGGAGTTATGCTGTAACAAGTTGTGCCAAGGGCTCTTTCACAACTCACCAGCCAAGCAAAAATGAACAACAAGAGATTTGGGAACTGATTCTTTTCTATAGCTGCAATTCACTCACTTCCTCAAAGACTGAGCATGCCAAAAATTGAGCCAGCTCTAGTACCCTGAATACTTGTTTGGCTCAGGCCCAGCCATCACAGAGTGAAGCAGGGCCTTCTTCTAACTGAGGACAAGTCCATCGCTGTCCTGCCCTCATGTTATCAGAGAACAACCTTGCTTCTTAGCATGTCTCCCCTGGGATTGTCCTCATTTCCTGTCACGTTAGAGCAAGGACCTCAATGTCTTTGAGCATGGCACTGATGTCTTAAGATGTTGTGGTCTCTTGGTCTACTGCTTCCACCCTTAAGAAACAAGGTGGAAACTTACAGCTCCCAGAAATCTGGTTCATCAGCTCACACATGTATGCACACTTAAGTGGCATGCTCTTTACTAAAAATTAATAGCAGTATTACAGTTCCTCCCTTCTTCCTCTATCTTCCCATACACTTATGCTTCCCTGCATGTTCCAGAGAAGCTTACCTTTCATCATTCTGAGTTGTTCCTCTACCTCGCTTGCCCTTCAAAGCTGGAGACACAACTGAGCTGCTTGTAATTCAAGGAAATAACCTCACTGCAGCATCATTCACCCAACAGTGCACCTATAAGTGATGAACACCGCTAGGACTGACTGCTCAGGGACAAGATAGAACTATGTGGGCTGTGGGTGGTGGAAGGGAGGTAGCCGAAGCTGGGAAGAGCTGATGGGCGGAATAGGCTGCTGAACAATTTAATTGCTTTTTCTGTTTTGCTGTGGTGGAATACTCAGTGTAGCAACCTTAGCTCAGCTACTGATTTTTTTCTTTTCTGTGCAACGACATATATAATTAAACATAGGTAGTTGCACACTTAGTTCTGCATTATTTAAATACTCTGTTGTGGAATATTGTGTCATACTTCATTTCCACGCATAAAGAATAAACCATATAACTCATGTGGGTGCCAGAGATCTCAAACGACTAGTCTCTGTAAACCCTGGAGGGAATGCTAAATTGAGCTGAAAACTTCCATTCCAGCATTATGCATCCACTTTCCCTGTTAACCTGTTTTTCCCTCAATCAGAGGGTTTTGGTTTTGCTCCAGGCAATACCTTCTCAGGCAGGAGAAAGTATGTGATGAGATTTCTGTCCTGTTTTTAAAAGCTATCCAGAAAGAGAGTGTGGGAGGACACAGACTGGATAACAATGAATTAAAAAAAAAGTAAGGGTGAAAACCACTTCAGTACTGAAGATTGCAGTGGCTCAAGGATTTGTTCCACTCCAATATCTAGAGTCATGAGGAGAAGTAAACACCTACGCAGAGGAGTCAGTTTGGTGTATGAAAGATGGGGCCTCATATCCTCCATCTGCTTGCAGTGACTTGAACCTATATATTCTAGTTTCCAGAAATTTGTGCTAACCTGTGGCCCATAAAGCAGGCTCAGGCACTGGGAATACTCTGTTAAAGCTGTTTCACTACATGTGGAAGACTTTGGTATTCACTTGGCCAGAGGAAGAAAGGAGCATGACTGTGAAGTTCCCATGTCACATCAGACTTCTAGCCAGCATTTTGGAATAGATAAAGCAGAGATGGCACTTACAGAATATCATCTTGTATTTAAATTCAATGCAATACATATGGATAGGAGCTGAGGTGTCCACTCAGAATTGTATGACTACTCACATAGAACAAATGAAGCCAGTAACTTGTACCTCACTCTTACAGCCCAATACTTTGCTTAAAAGACTTCTCAGAACTTGAGATGTTAAAACATGACTTCTAAAAGTGGCAGTCTGAAGTTCCTGGATGAAGAAAACACCTTGCAACTTCACCTGTTGGTCATCCGCTTTTTGAGAAAGCCAGAGCTGCCAGTTGTACTTTCAAGGCAATCATTACAGAGATGGAAAGACTCATTGGTCAATAATGTGAAACCAGGCCTGGAGGCACAGTGTTACTCCAGGGAATGATACATGGTAGCAATACAAACTCAAGTAATAGGGCAGAAAAAGACTGTCAGATGAGGAAATGTTTGTGAGAATTGGGTATTGGCTGAACAGTTCATGAAATCCTTCATAGTCCCATTGTTTCCTCTTTCTCATCTCAGTCCTGTCTGCGCCAAGAACAAGCGACTGCAAAGCACTTTCCCAGAAACAAGAATGCCAAAATACTTCTCAGTTCTAGTAGTTCATTTCTATTTTACTTTGGATTAGATCTGAAGTGCTTGCTTTTATGGGAGTGAAAGAATGTGAACAGAGGATGAAAGTGTGGTAGAAGTAACTACAGCTGCCTTAGACTCTGGGGAAAACCCTGCAGTAGGAACAGAAATAAAGTTGTAACAGAAGGTATGAGAAAACAGCCAAAAAGACTCCAGTGTTGGTTTGGATGACAGAGATTGCACAGAGCTCCTCCCACAGAAAACTGTACGTGCCGATCTCTCTTTAGCACTCCCGACTTACAGCTAACATGGGTCATCAGTAGACAATTCATTTTTGGACAAATCATGATAGATTTCCAAAGCTATGTGTAGGAGGAACAGGACTGAGCAAGGCTTGTGTGTTAATCATCATTCTGACAAAAGGCATCTATTTGATCTTTAATACTTGGTCACAGGCTCCATGTGACATGGTGGACGTTACAGGGAGATGAGTGTAAATCTTATTTCATTATCCATGTGCTCATGTGTAAGGAGAGACAGTTCATACAGCCATCTGGTCTCACTGTGCAGTCATGCAACAGTTTTTCAGATCTTTGTCTTCAGATTGGCCTTCTTTCACTCTAATTTTCTGTCTTGTTTCAACTAAGAAGGACAAATGACTAGAAAGCAATGCTCGCTTTTGTCTGTCAGCTCACAGTATCGCAGGAATGTATACGGGTATCAGCTACAGATCAATTTGCAAGTATGAAATGGAACAAAACAGCCTTAGAGCAGCCCCAAAAGAGCTGAAGAGAGGAATTTTTGCTTTTCCTCCCTTTTCACCTGCACTAACTCTTGGCATATATGCTTAAAGAGGAGCCAAAAATGGTAATAAAGCCAGGGTGTATGCAAGCTCTTCAAAGCTGCAAAGTGATATGAAGCAATTCATATTTTGACTCTACTAATCCTGTCCATCTTCCATGGCATAATAATAAGTAGATAATGTCTCTTATCACACCTCTTGCCTTTGTTTTGCAGCTACAACCCACTCTGGTCTCCAGTTCATGCATACAAAGGAGCTGGTACAAACCGTAGGCCTGATCCTGCACACATATAATGAACATCCATCCGCTTGAGGTCATTCTTGCCAGATGTTAGAACTAATTAGTGCTTTCACAGCTTTTGGGCTTTTTTGCTGGCTGCTGCACTCGCTCTATTAAAGTCAGTTAAAACAAAGCAGGTTAGCATGCTGAAGTCCCCTTTCAGCCCGACAGGGAAAGCCTTCGAGGGCAAGTGTTTTGTGTTTCCTGCTCTGTATCTCAAAATCCTGCAGCTTCTCAGACTTTCAACCAGTCTTAACTTCATCTTGAATCAAAAAAAGGGTACCAAGAAACCTGAGCTGAACACATAGATTTGTCCGAAAAAATTGGCTAGACGCAGACCCTACGGGGTATCCAGGAGCAGCCTATATTCCTCTCACTGCATGCACTTTCTGTGCTGGATAGACAACTCGCTAACGACCTGTATGCCAATCGCTTTAAGGAGAGGAAAGGAAGGGCTCAGGGATGAAAAGAGACAACCAGAGAGTTCTAATTCAGACTTTCACAGAGCTTTTAGACTCAGATGCTCCTGAAATTCATTTGTAAAACCATGTGAACTTTCTCACTGAAGGAATATCAGCAGTGATACCATTGTGGGGGAAAGAAAAGATCTCAAGCTTTGAAAATATGACCGTAAGTGCTTTGCTGAATAGTATTCAAGTGGGTTTGAAACTAGGCAAAATGAGTTTGTCTGTCCCTACTTAAAACCACAGATTAGATAAGTATGAAAACATTTTCTCCGCTAAGCTATCTGCACTTGGCTTCTCGTTTAATTATAGTCAAATAATGTAACAAAGGTCAATTTCCATAACATTTATTCTAACCATTTTTTACAATTTACATCACAAAATTATTCTGAACTTTTATCAGGGCATGTACAACATCTACCACCTTGCACTTTACCTTGATGCTGATTCCTCTGAAAGAGCTGCAAAAGAGAGATACCTGTCAGGTGCCCAGCATCTTGTCTTCAGAGGGCTGCTCAGAAAGACACTGTAACTCTTGGACACTGTACTCTTAAATACAGCTGCACAGGTCTTTGCTGATAAGCCATCTCACAATCTGGACTGAAATCACTTGATTCCTGACAATGTCTTGACTGTATTGTCTCAATTTCCACTTCTCAGCCTGGCACTTCAGTTGTACACACACTGTTCACTCTGGATTATTCACAGCGAGTAGATAGCTGATCCTGAGAATCGCATCAGTTTTCTTCACTAGCAGACTATTATGAAAAATGAAGACCAACCACTTGTTGGACCAGCCCTGAGTTGTGTCCTGTCTTCTCCCAAGACCTGAATCAGGTGCTCCTTCTCAGTCTGAACAAATGATAGCTCATGTTTCGCAGACAGAGCCTTACTCCAGCCATCAGAGAACTTTAACTCAACAGGGATGAAAACACTGGTGGCATCATTTTTAGGGGACAACATTTGAAACTAAAGAAACTATATCCTTGAAACAAAAAGGGAGAGTGAGGGGTCTTTTACATTATTATTTAGTGACATGTAATAGAAAACCAAAGCATGAAATATTTATAAACTCTGCTTTGAAGACCCCTATAAAATTGCTACTGAGTTTCTTTAAAATGAATATGCAGTCCATGATTTCAAAGCTTACTGTGTCAGGTCCTCAAGGTCTTTTAAAACAATTCATTTTCACTTCAGATATGAAAGAGAAAAATGAACGTAAGAAGTCTGAAAGAAAGCTCAAATCTTTGCATTTCAGGTTATGGGTTTGGTTTGCTCTTTTTTATTGATCATTTATGTACTAATTCTAAAATGTATTGCTCATATTTAAGGTCATACCCTAGAAAAAGCAGTTCATCTAGACTGTATTTAAGGCAATAATGTCTAATTTTTAAACTCATATCATGAATTTGGGAGAGTTCCTATAGTTAAAAAAAAAGAAAAAGCATCTAAAACACATTGCTCAATATTGGAAATAATACTACGTAGTAGATATCTTCTCAAGAAACTTCTGATCTCAAATGTTATTTTTATTGTTGTTAAAGCTGAACCCAATATGACTGGCCTCTCCATTACAGTAAGAACAGTGTCCCTCATGCAGCCACAGCCAGTGGCAACAGACTTGTTAAAACCAAAATGTTTTATGTCAGGTCTGTTAAAAGGAACGAAAGAAACATTTAAATTGGAGACAAAATCTCCCATTGCTGCTTTTTCAAAGGAAAACCAATCATTTGCAAGACAAATCACCATTTTCCCCACAGCAGATAGGGATTTTCTTTCTGAAAGGGTATTAAACTCCTAAAATGTTACGCCATATCTGAAACCCCAAACTCCTCTGTTCACAGCCCAACATCAGAGAAGCAGTAGTTCTTTGTTTAATGGAAACAAAATCCCCAGCAAACTAGGGCTGTTCATCCTGCCTTCTCAGAGCTTTCTTAGGAGCTTTAAGATATTTTTCTGCTGATGATTTTGTTCATTTCCATCTGGGAGGCATTGATTTATTTTTCCATTTTCTGAAAGGAACTGGAGTGAACATGGCTGTTTATTTTTCTACTTAGATAGTGCCTTACCATGCCAAGACAACTCTGAGCACCAGCCTCATCAATTAATATCAGCACCACTCTGAGAATGGTGTTTGCTAAGAAACTGTTGCTACAGAACAAGCAAAATGAGGACAAAACATTGGGCCAAATGCTAGAAGAGGCAGAGGGGAGCCAGGATCTGTGGATCCTGGCCCAGGGAGCACAGACGGGGGAGTGCTGTCTCCCTGGCATACTCCCCTCCTCTGCAGAACCCCCCCTCCCGGGCTTTGGGCTCCACACCTGGGTAGGAGGGGCTGCGCCAGGATATGCCATTCACACGCCATATGGAGCCTTCCTCCATGTGCAAACCAGCACAGCTGAACGCTGATTCAGCTGGGGCTGTGAAACCACACCTTGAAAGAGATCTGCAGTACTTTGGGGCATTCCTTCATCTAACCAGGGGCGAACAAGCCTTGGAAGAGACCCCCAGAAATAGCCCCATGCACCAGCCGCCCTCCTCATATTTAAAAAAGTGAAGGGAAATAGCAAGTTCACCTTCCCAGGCTGCACATCAGACAAACTGGAAGCCTTAATTTCTGCTGCTGAAAAGCTGCCGAACCAACAACATTTGGACAGAAAATGAGCACTTTCTGTGACATTTGCCACCATGTTTTTCTTCATCTGGATGGAAGAGGAGAGGTTGCTCAATGGACTGTCTTTTCTCTGTATTAGCACACGTGTATACATATACATGTGGCTCCATCTGTGCATTTCTTTTCCTTTCTCTGTGGTCCCATATTCTTGCAGCAGTCCTACCAGAAGAGCTACGCTACTGACCTTTAGTAATTGGTTTTCTTGATCTCCACAAGTAACAACCCAAGGTATCTTTTTATGCCATCTGCAGTGGTGAACAGCAAAGAGAAAACTGTACGCTTTGACCAGTGAGGCATAAATGCCTTTTGGGGCCATAACTGTGAGTGCGTGTGTGATGACAATCAACTGCTCATGGAGGAGTTTACAGACTAACTAGCAAGGAAAAAAAAAAACCAAACCAAAAAACCAAACTTGAACAACGGGAGGAGGGGGGGAAAGAGAGGGTAAAAAGCAGGAGAAAATTATTTGTTTAAGATCCCACAGAAAGGTACTGAAAGAGCCAGAGATATCGTAGCACCCAGGCTTGGCTGCTTTGCTGCTACAACACACCACTCATTGTTCACTTCAAAGTTGACATTAATATTTTCTGTGCTACTTTACACGATCCCATAAAAAGGAATCTCTCTGTCTGAATGTAAAATCTATTATCAGGCATGCAGTTGACCAAACTCTGCCCAGATGTTGCAGCATGGTTGCAAACTATATGTCAGCTGTTCTTTTTGCTGCTCACCATGCAGCCAGCCTGTTCATCTGGCCATATGGAAGATCCATGGGAAAAAAAGAAAAGCTATTTGTGCATTGGTATTGAAAGTCGGAATAATACAGCCTTTAAGATTTAATGGGTACTCAAGCTGGCTTACAAATAACCTGCTTTGTCTGCATTAGTTTGTCTGCATCTTTCCTCATGAAAAACAAAGAATAGAAAAGAAAGATCAAAGATTGCAAATGCGGCTTTGTTTTGAAAGCCAAAATGCCTTACTCCCATCAAACAACAGGGAAGGCTTCTATGTACAGGCTTCAGCCTCACACAGCACCTTGGCCCGCTGCAGCAGATGAAGGCTCCCTGAGAAGCATTTCAATTCCCTGTGCCTCCCCACGTCCTCTCCTTCCCCACAGACACAGAGCCCAGCAAAGCCTGAGGTTCGATCTTCCTCCTGCCAAAGGTTATCCTGCCAGCCTGCCTGGAAAGCCTTCTGCACGACAGAAATAGCAGCCGTTCCCAGGGGAAGGGGAGCACACAAATTATGAGAAATGGATATTTCCTGTTAGACAGGATAAGGCAGAAGTTTGTAATGTGATTCCCAGACATGACTGAAGCCAAGGGGAGATCTGAGGTGGCAACTCGACCTTTTTATCACCCAGCACTTGCACAGTACACATAGCTTGCATCTCATACGCTGGAGGCTGGTATCTTGCAGTCAGGAGAGCCACCAGGGTTTACATGACGTGGAGCTGCAGCTATGCCAGTGCTGGGATTGGGGCGGGGAAGAAGCTTTCAGGGGCTTGGACAGTCAAAATTTAAGCAGCCAGCTTGGGGACCTACAGACTATGCCCTCTCAGAAGCAACTCAGAGTGCCTCACTTGGGCTGGCATCAGTACTTGCATGCTTACAGCACCGCTTGGAAGCCTCTTTTTATCCCTGTTGACTGTCTAGGCTCATTTCAGCACTAAATTCACAATCTAAAGCTAAACTGTGTAAAATTTTTTTCTTCTTTATGGAAAAGTGACTCACCATGTCAAAAGCCTATGCTTCTAACACAAGGGACCTGCAGGTACCAAACTCTTTTAGATGCAGCCTTCAACAGTGCATGGTTGGGAGGGGAATCCTGCAAGAACATCTTCTCACACATGAGCACCTGTTTGTATGCAGTTATCTGCTTTGCATGTGAAAGAGTGAGCCTGTTCATGGCTACACGGTCACAACTTCAGACGTTTGATAATTTGGCCCTGGCTGCGCTGTCAGCTGCTGTCACTTTCTGTTTAGCGCAGCGTTCATAAGGCAGCAGCTAATGGGGCGGGAGCATGGGGAGGAATTCTGGCAAAGACAAGTCGCCGGGATATTTATTTGGCCGTCCTTATGTAAAAGAGTGCAAAAATGGAGCAGTAAAATATTGTAAAACTTAAGATGATACTTCTACTAATTCAAAGTGGCAGTTTTTAAATAGGGTTGCTTCTGTTTGTCACTTTCAATCATAGGATGCCGATAGTGGCACTTAGAAGGACTTAATAGTCTTAAGAAAACAAACCATCCCCCTCCCCCCAGACCAGACCAAACAGAGCCATATTGTCATGCCTTGAGATACATCAAGTGTGCCGCACAGGGGGGTGGCCGCACGCTTCCTCCTCGGCCGACGCAAGCGAAAGTGACAACTTGTCAACTCTCTCGTCCTGTTCATTTTACATCCTGCTCCGTTCCTTGTGCTCTCTTGCCTTTCCCTGTCTGCTCTCCCTCTGTTTCCACTCCCAGTCTTCAAAAGAAAAGGGCGCTCCCATGTCGGCAGCTTTTAACTGGATTTTATTTGTGCACACCCTTTTCCTGAAGTAAAAATAACTCATTTCTCCCCCCTAGTTTTCACGTATCCACAGGACTTGTACCTTAATTGAAGCAAGGCACGGGCATGACTTAGGCTGGGAGGTATTTCTGCAGGTAGGGAAAGGTGGCGTAGCGCCTCATCCCCTCCGCACAGGCCCAGCTGGAAACAAGCAGCAGACCTGCAATGAAGCAGGAGGCTCCTGTGCCACGTCCTCCCTCTCAGCAGCAGAACGAGTCCGTGCCATTGACAGTTGTTATTTGCAAAGCCAAGAAAGCCACACAAAGCCCCCCCAAGGTGAGGGCCAGGGCCTTGGCTTCCTGCACAACCCGGGTCTTGCTAAAGGGTCAGCGATGTGCTGCCCGCTCAGGTTTATGCTACACGGAGACTGGTGGGTGGCAGCAGCCGCCATAATACCAGAAGCGTACTACATTTTCCACGTACCCGCTTCTTATTCTTCACTACACACTCTGCTTTCCTCACTCTGGCCACAGCAAATTGCAAATCCAATGCCTTCTCTCAGCAGCAAGCAGAAATGACAAATGAAATAGCGAATAAATTTTGTTTTCTTTATGCTGGGTGGGCTTCCCAGACTGTAGTGAGGGAAGCGAGGCTCTGATCTGCCTGGAAGGACGCGCACAGGTAAAACCCAGGTACGTCCTCCCGAATATCCTTTGTGAGCTCCCTCCACAACTTGTTCAGAATCACTGCCCAAATAAGTTTGCCCAGCAAAGGCAACAGCGTCAAAGGCCAGCAGGGACTGCTGTGGGAAACCTGCGGGCAGCAAGCACAGGGCCATGGGGTGGGGGTCCCTCAAACACCGCCGAGGAGCTGCCTCAGTACAGAGGGCATGTTGGTAGGGCTGGAGAGGGACCTCGCAGCCAGGAAATGAGGATTTCACGTGAGAGAGGACATACAGGTCACTCCAGATCTCTTTTGTATCAAACCTTTCCACCTAATAAATAAACAAGCAACAAAAACCCTGTACAATTTAACAAAATTTTCATTTGAATCAGAACAGAAAGGGGCAGGTTTATATTCCAGAGTGAAACTAGGTCTAATAGCTAAGATAAGGAAGTGTGTGCGTGTGTGCGCGCGCGTGTGTGTGCAAATCCAGGAGGGGGAGTCAGATAAGAAAGAACGATTAAGTTCTTGCCTGAAAGTAGTTAAGCTGTCATCTTAAGCTCACTCTGTCAGAATTATTGCTGTTTATTCATAAGACTACTAAGGAACAGATGTTCACCTGGCCAAGCAAACCTCCTGAAAGGAAGATATCCATATGTGGCAGTGATCAGAGTGTGCTCTGATTCTTAGAAAAAAAGTTTTGTTTCCTGGTATTGGTTGAAGCTTAGTAAAAGAGTGGGAGGGAGACAAAAAAAAGGTAGGTGGAGGAACTGGAAAGGAAAAACAAAGGGAGAGATTGCAAAGACACAAATAAGAGCCAAGGTGAAATTATAAAAGCTAGAAGGAACTCAGGGACATTTCTTGAACATCAGTAAAAGCATTTGTAAGGACAATAGCTACACAAGAGACAGGATAATTAAAAGAGCACAAGCAGGAAAGAGAGAGATGAATTTCTTTTCATAGCTTCTTTCTTCATGTTGTTTCAAGTTAGCAGGCAAAATGTGCAAGCAGTGTCAGTTCTCTACTTCCTAACGCGTTTTCTTTGCTCAGCCTTTTGTCTTATTTATCTAATGGATTTAGAGCATGGGTATTCTTTTGTGTTGAAGTTTCCTGAATCAGCCTGTCTGCTACAGCCAGGGACTGGCACATCCTCCAAACACAGTGCAGAGTATAAACTAAAGAAAACACAAGACAGACATAGACTCATGGGTACCTTAGAGGTAACAGGAATTTCATCCTGTTTAATTTCTAGGGGGTTGCTTGCAGCAGCTGGGGGCTGTTCAGGGCAGGAGCAATCAGAATACCTAGAAGAGCAAAAAACTCAGAGGGGAACTGGGAACGAGGGAGGAGATACAGGGCTGAAGAAAGATTATGGGCACCTGTGCTAACTGGGGTCCTGCTCTCTCTGAACTCCACCTGGCAGCTTGTCCTGGTTTCGGCTGGGATAGAGTTAAATTTTCTTCCTAGCAGCTGGTACAGTGCTGCGGTTTGGATTTAGGATAAGAATAATGTTGATAACACACTAATATTTTAGTTGTTGCCAAGCAGTCAAGGACTTTTCAGCTTCTCATACTGGCCTGCCAACAAGAAGGCAGGGGGGCACCCAAGAAGCTGGGAGGGGACACAGCCAGGACAGCTGACTCAAACTGACCAAAAGGATGTTCCATACCATATGACATCATGCTCAGCATATAACTGGGGGGGGTTGGCCAAGGCGGGGTGTGCAGCTGAGGAACTAGCTGAACATCAGGTCTGGATAGTAAGCAATTGTGCTGTGTATCACTTGGTTTGTATATTCTGTTTTCTTCCTTTTCTGTCCTATTAAACTATCTTTATCTCAACCCATGAGTTTTACCTTTTTCTTTTCGATTCTCTCCCCCATCCCACCGGTGGAGGGGCAGTGAGCAAACGGCTGTGGGGTTGGTTTAGCTGCCTGCTGGGTTAAACCACAACACACGTCCAAAGGTGCGGGGGCAAGGAGAGCCTGAGAGAAGGTTCACTGTTCTGCACTTCTCTTGCAGCAGGGAAGTGGGATATAAGCCTTTGCCCTGTCAGCAACAGGTGTTCAGGACCTGAATAATACTGTGGGGATGATGCAGTGACCACGTTCACACTTAGAATATTTTTAGATGAAAAAAGCTTATTATATTACGGCATTGCATAATCATCCCTGGAAGAAACTGCTTCTTCAATTACTACATTGCAAGAATCCTATTAAAAGGCAATAAGCCAAACTGTAAGTTAATTCTGAGTTTTTATTCACCCAGCCGGGTCCCCTTGTGTTCACAGCAATGGGTGATGAAACTATAGCCTAAACCACGTCAAGCTGTTCTGTATACTCTGCAATGAGTCGGATATTCCTTCTGCTGGACTAATTATTCAGTCGGCATTTGCCTGAATAAGGCCTCAAGATTTGGTCCAAAGACAGCAAATGTTCCTTCTTGATTATTTTTGCAAATTAAATGAGAAAAATTTAGAAAGAGAGCATATGAAGCTTATTTGTAAGACAGATGTTAAACAGACTAGCAGCTTCCCAGTATCCCTCTAATACTTATCCCCAGTACCAAAATATTCCCTTAGCCTTTATAATGATATGGGAGTACGTACGACTTTATTGATAGTATGCTGAATGGCTTTACAGGTCAAGAAGCATGGAATTATTTATACTACTAACAATATTTTACATCAACTTCAGGTCATTTTGGAGTGGACAAAGTTTTTCAATTAATTAATTTGTTCACTGAGAAATGCAGTTTTGAGTCAAACAAAACTATTCATTAATATAACGAGTCTCAAAAAAAAAAAGGAACATTTTGAAAAAGTTGGGGTTTTTTTTACTTTTCTTTTTGATGCAATGTTTTGGAACTAAAGGGAAATGCTCTTTTTCATTTAAAAAGGGATTTTTTTTAAAATTCACATTTTGAAATGAAAAAAAAAAACAAACATAATTTTTTTAAGAAGAACATTTCTTATATCAGCTGACCTAAAATAATACTTTCTATCTTTTAGAAAAAAAAAACCCCAAACAAACCCAACCAGGTTTTCCTACAGGTCTGAGCCAGTGGAGCCTTTGAGCTGCCTCGAGGCAGGACTGTAACTTCCTTATGGTGAGCTCAGGGTGCTCCACCCCAGCAGCAACGGGTCAGATGTGTGCCCAGTCCCTTCCCCCATCATCCAAACCTACTTCACCTGCTCGCAGCAGCCTCTGAAGTGTATGAGATATAACAACCGTTAGCGCACAAGTTAACGAACATACATTGTCTTTCTTCCCAGCCCAGCCAGCAGCAACAGTCATAACAGATTTCAAGATACGGCATATCAAAATCGTAAAGCAACTATTTGTTAGCCCTGGAGTGAAGTCAAAATATTACTCAGCAATGTTAGGAATAGCAACTGGTATCTGAACAATATTAGGACACTAAAATAGATTTATTAGCTTTTGCTTAATAAAGTGCATCTAGCCTCCTGAAAAACAGTAATATAAATAATAAGGAGGCAGTCCGTATAATTTTTTCTCATTGTGTGCCTTCCATACGAGCTTTTGTTCTGTTTGCAGACCCAAAGATGATTTTCCTAATTGCCAACTCTGCCCTTTCATCCTAAGACTTGAAAATCTAGCTGCAATCTCTCTGCTGTTAAGAGCCTCAGCAGTGGTACGCTTTCAGCTACTGAGACCTCCCTGGCATCTGCACTGACTTAGATGCCCAAGAGAGTCATGTTTGCTCTTCCCCAGCTGTGCTGGATGTTGAAACCAACAGAGATTCAACCACGCAAGACCTAAGTAGTCATCCGACAATTTGGCACATAGTCTGCTTTCACTGTGATGAGTACAAGGGCAGTGTTTTTACATGGCTGCTTTGTTCCACTTTAAACCAAACATCTTTTTACAGGGAACAAGAAGAATATATGCCAGATCTTTGGCTGCTGTAAAGGACCATAGTTTTACTAACCTCAACAAGTTCCCACCAGCTTACACAAGGTGAGAAACCAGCTCAGAAACCAAGGGAACGGGCACAATGAAGGAACATAGGAGACCTTTTTTTAGGCTTAAACTTCCAAGCGCTGTGTGTGCAATCTTAATTGAAGCAAGTCATTCTTCTGACACACACAGGGCTCCAACACACTCCAAGACCCATAATGAACTTGTGCAGGCTCAGAACATTTGACACTGTATCTGTCACAGATCAGATTACTACACTGTCCTACTTCTGAATACACGGGGACATTATCTTAGCATTCTTACGTGCCCGTCTTGAAGACGATAGCCAGGGCTGTCAGCATGCGGAGGTGACGGGTGATGTTATGCTAAGGGGATGGCACTCCCTGAGGAAGAATTCCTGAGACCCAGAGATATGGACAACATAGATACATGTTGCTTGCAATTGCCAGCAAAACCAGAAGCCTCAGGGTTTTTTTCTTTTCTTATTAGTTCAAATAACTTGATTTTTAATTCTGGCTAGTAATGATGCAAAAATAATGTATTCCATCTGTAGCGTTATTGTAATATAAAGAATAAATATTGAAATACTAAATGCTTTCCATCATATAACTACTACTGTACTCTCTAAAGGCTGGACTGAATCACATATCAGACCAATTTAAGAAGTGAGGAAACCCAAAGAAAATAAAGATGAAATTTTTATAGTGAGGGTTTATTTAGATACACAAGCATGGATGAACTTTTAAATATCTCCAAGTCGATATCTTTACCACAACCATTCAAACCACTGTCTTGCATTTACCAGTGGCCCAGCTGATGCTCCGGTTTTCTCCAGCATGGAGAACTAGGTCTTATCACTTCCTGCCTGTTTTGAGTCCCCTCCAACTTTGCTACTTCCAGCAGCAATGTTTCTCAGACCGTTCTTGATAACACCAGGGAAGGGAAATGGCCTGGAGGAAGAAGAGGCTATCGTGGCGTTTGAATTTCCCAAGAAATTTCTTCATGCAACATTCTTAAAGGCTTGTGAACAATCCCTGTAACATCCTGGTTCTTTCTTCCTTACTGATTAGCACATCGATGCTAGTCATTTCCTCTGCATGTCTCCCCCCACCCCCCCCAACATTCCCTCTTTCTTATGCTACCTAATCCCTCATTCCTACCATCCCCACTTAGCTTTGAAATTAGACCACTTTTGCACATTTCTTCATCAAAGCCCATTTATAAATAAAGTGAAGAAAATCAAACCTAACACCGATTCTTGTTTCATTTCACTCTTTACCCTCTCCCCTTTGACCTGAATCCTGTCCATTTGCAAATGCCTTATTTGATATCCACACCAGCTCTTTACCCACTGATGTGCCTCATATCCAAACCTGCCTACTGACCTAAGCAGCAATCTTTTGTGTGATACCAGATCAAAAAGGTTTCTTGAGGATCAGATGAGTTGTATCCAGGCCTTTCCTTGGCCAGTCTTTCATGAGTCTCCTTAAAAATTCCAGTAGATGATCTCTTCTGTGCACCTACAGGCAGAATCTGCAGTAATATTCCAAGTCTCTTAAGTCTTTTTCCTTCCTTCAAACTCTGATTTATGATTTTATTCTGTTCCAACTACTAAAATCAATCAAACCCATAGACATGCAATTTTCCACATCTTCCCTAGATATCTTTTTTGAAGTACTAGCTGAATTTCCTGTAGGCTGTGATGGTGGTACAGTGGAAAACGCCAAAGCATCTTTCCCTTATTGCACAACTGTGTTTCTGAAGCAAAACTTACGTGTTATCTTGCTGACTGCCACGATTGTGAAGATAACCTTGAACATATTAATGGACCATAAACCAATATTTATCTGACATCGCAGATAGCTTGAAACTATAGCTTTGAGAGGTGTGGACGGCCCCATTCCCCTCAATATTGTGTTAATGCTGAAACAAAAATTGACAATTTAAATTCCAACATTATTAATGATTCTACTGATGATCGCTTTAGCAGAAGCATCCAGCAAATGCATTTACTCCACAATCCCAAACTGCCTCTCATGCCTTCCCAGGTGCCAAAAGCTCCAACTGTCCCCTACCCAACTGCCAAAGACTTCAGCTTCCCCATGGCAACTCCTACAACGCCGTTCTGCATTTTCGTTACAACACTGAAGCAAGCAGGGAGTGAACGTCAGGAAAATAGCATCAATTAAATTGATTTCAGTATCAAAATAAATAATACCAATTGTTTTATTAATTTAGGTACTTAATTGAGTAAACTTTTATATAAATTTAATTTAAACAAATCTGCTATTGAACTGCAGACTGCTTCACCAGAAGGCTGCAGGACTAAGGACCCTGCCAAATAATTGAAGTCCAGTTTGTTACAGAGTCCATAATCCCTGGAACAGAAATACTGCTTTAAGAAGCTAAACTCTGACAATATATGCCGCTTCATTTATTTTTTTTTTTTTATATGAACACTTTTGATGCAGTCCACAGCAAGCTGACAAACATTATGCCACCAGAACCTTCCCACAAAGTCCACAGAGTCTTCCTGATTCACAGCAGGTAGAAATCTGTAGCCTATCAGCCATCTCCTTAGCCACACACTCTCCTACAAACAGGGTCTTAAATGTGCCTTCCTGAGGTTATCCTACCTTTCTGGGTGTTTTCTTCTGAAACCAGACTGTGTCCCATCTGAACAAGTTATTTTGCAAGTCTTCAGATATTCTAATTTCTTAATAACCTGTTCTGGCATGATCCTGATTTCCTTCAGTGTTTCTTTCTCCTCCCTAGGGAAATTTATGCTTGTTTCTGACACCTGTGTCTGTCACCAGTACCACCTTTTCAGAGCATGAGAGCAAGAAATGCATTGAATATTTTAAGCAGTACCTACCTTTCCTTTCAATAATTTTTCTCTGACACGTCTTAAAGGTCCTTCTGTCTCTTTCAGAGACCTCTTTTTCCTTGCGTACTTGAAGAGAGTCATTATTTTTCACAACCTCCTGCGCAATCTTTTTTTTCATTCTCTACCTTTGCTTTTCTTATCATTTTTAATACTTTCTGAACTTCACTTTGTAATCTTTTTGGTCTTCCCCTGTACTTGATGTTTAATACCTCACATATGCCTCTTTCTTACCCTTGATTACTTTTAAGGGGGGGGAGAGGGGGGCTTGTTCATCATAGTGTGAATGTATTTATTTCAAGCCTGCATATCAGATGGCCCTTGGGCATATATTAATTTCAGTTCTGCACATTTTCAGTTTCTCATCAATGTTCTTGTCCTCCCCATTACTTTTCAGTCAGCTCCTCCCACAGACTTCTGAAACTTACACTGAAATTTTGGAAAACTAATTGCAAGCCCAAAGGGAAAACTTACGGTGATCCACACCATTGTGACCACGTTACCCTGGATGTGCCAAGCTCTCAGCCAATTTCATGCCTTTCCCAGGTTTAGGATCAACAGAGATCAAACTGGAAGCAGAAGCATCTTGTGGGCTGAGGGCCCCTTCTGCCAGAGGAGGATCACCAGACCGGAGCATATCTCTGCACTGCCCTCACTGACACCGCTGCACTCCCTCCATGTGTGAGGGGGTGAGCAGGTGGGCAACATACAGCTAACCACATCAAGGTAGTAGTCTATCTAGGAGATAGACAGCTCAGTGCCTTGTTTGCACCACCAAAGTAGAAAAAAGCAAGTTTTTTGGCCAAGACTGTATCCTGCTACCTGTCCTGAAGTACTGGATCACCAAGTCTCAGAGCTGAAATGGGAAGTCATTTAAAGGACATTTTAATATGTCTTTGGGTCTGTATCATTTTCAGCAGCAAAATCCAGACATCTAGTACAGAAAATAAAAAAAAATAAAAAAATCCACCATATGATTATGAATCTACCCTTTTATCTCCACTCCCATTGAAAGCAGATGTTTTTGTTACGTGAGCTGGGAACTGCTGAACAAGGCAGCAGACGTGGACTTTAACACACAGCAGTTCACCCACAGCGTCTCTGTAGGTCATGCTCCTCTCGTCTCCCCCAGCCTCCATGTACAAAATCCAGCAGCCGGAGGTGCTGTGAAGATTCACATTCTCCCTACGAGGGTCTGTAATGAACAAGCGGCACCCACTGCCTGCAGCTCCTTTGTGTGTGATAGATGGACTAGCTATCATGATAAAGTGATTTCATCTTTATAAAGTGTTTTCCAATATAATAGATACCATTTTTCTTTTTAGATACCATTTTTCTTTTAATAAACACTGCTCACATGTACGAACCACAACCTTGGCTGTCACAACCCTTCTGAGGGTGAAGACATCTTTCACCACCACCATGCCATAACCAGGTCCTGCCTGGAGACCAGCTCTGACCTCAGAGGAGAACGTGAGCTGCTCACCTACTGTACTCCACACCAAGGGAATGCTCAGGAGCAAGGAATAAGGAGGCACAGCTTCTCCCACATGCTCCAGTCAGCACCCAGAATAGCAACGTGCCACAGAGGAGTCAATTGTCCAGTGGAAAAGGCTGAAATATCTTGCTTTCTTACCCAAAGTAGGGACAGAAGAGAAAGTCACAGCCTGTGCTGTTTGCACTGCTGAGTCAGCGCAATCACTCATTCATATAATCCTTCACAAAATAAACTTAGTATGAGAATATGACATGTTTTATAGCTGGACACATAAAGCATAAGGAGTATCAATATCCTAACTCTTGTAAACACGTGTTGTAGTTAAGACCCTCCTCCTGTACAGATAATACAGACCTTCTGATTTAGTGTGAGTTCAGTGAAATGGCTCAGACCAAAGAAAGTTCATCACATACATACAGACATCTTTGCAAGATCAGTAAAGTTTTTTACCACACAAAAAAACATTTTAATGTTATTTCTTATGGAAGATAGCACAGTATCAACTGAATTTTCAGCTTTAGAATAACGCTTATCTCCTTCCTTCTTCCTATCCATATTTTTTTTCTTTACCCCAGAAAATTCTATGTAAAATAGGAAAATTGAGAAACCAAATTTTCAGGCTTCAAATAAATTCCAATACTTTGAATTCTGAGACTTAATCCTGCCCCTTGTGGTCAATGTCTTGAAACATTCTCACACATACAGAAAGATGACATTTTGCACAAGCTTTCATTCAGATTCATAGTGTACTGTACTACCAAGTAATACAAATTTTTCATAAGGAATAATTTTCTGAAAGTCACCTACCTTTTTTTTTTCCTAGTTTCCACATGAGATACTATGCTGCAGCTATTCCCAAAGATTACTTTTATTGATGTGGTTTATAGCAGCCCTTTCCTGGGAACTCCATCCACAGATTAAGGCCATTTATACATAAATGCAAGAAGGAACATAGTCCCTACCCCAAAGATCTCACTCTCGTTTCAGCTGGCCATGGGGACAGACAATTCAGCAATGAATAGGTTTGAGTAATGAAATAGATATAAAGAGGAGTCTGGCATAAAAGCAGAATCTTATTATCAACCTCAGAAGCATATTGAACAAATAATCTTCAGCTGAGATGGCATCTTGCTGCATCCTGGGTCTGAGGGAAGAGCCAAGTGGAAGGTGGTTGTTGAGAGAGATGCAATACGGGTCATGTTTGACTTGAGTGTGGCTAGAAAAGCCCTGCCGTCACATGTGCACACCCCCTCACAACAGAAGCAGAAGATGACAGTGTAAGTTCCTCCAGTCCTTATGGCATGCAGAAATTCATCATTTTTCCTAGCTATTCTTTTTTGTCTTTTACAAAGTTCAGATCGAGCCCTAAGGGCACTAACAAAGGAAAAAATGCTTCACAGCATTTTCCCCTCGCTATTGCTTTGGGGTATGTGTAAGATGAGATCAAGTCAGTGCTACATGAGGAGCATTCCTAATTCACTGTGCGGTCCGCGGGCAGACTTGCATTTGACGATTTATTGCATTTTGAACAGAAGCACTGTGAAGTGAATGCAGGAGGCACTCTCATCACATCAGCTGGGCATTTGCCATATAGACTTCTTGGAGGCTGGGAGAAAAGATGGAAGATTTAGTTGTCTGCCTTTGGCTGTCTCCACCCTGAAAACTGAGAAGCCTCGTGTTTTCTTGCAGAGAGCAGCTTTTGCTACCGTTGCCCTCCTCCTTCTGATCTGCCCCAGGGGCAGGGGACATGGCAATGCAAAGGCACAGGCGTTACCCTACTGACATCACTGCCTCGGGTCCTTACAGACATGCTCCTAAGACTGCATCATAGTAGAAGGTTGCCTTTAAGAGAGCAACATAAGCAATATCGCCATGTCCTCAAGTGATGAGCAACTGCTGGACTGTGCGAAGCAACTTACAGTCTCAAACCTTAACTCTGTAGAACAGTGTTCATATTTGCAGTTGCAGATGAAGGTAAGGCGTCTGCCTCCCATAATGGAAAAGTATTTAATGCAACAAATACAATGCATATCCCTTGACCAGAAACCCCTCAGATCAGAGACACAGTCTAGGCACAGACATTGCTCAGGAGAATCTGCAAGCAAAGGGAATCCCTGTCTTGCTCTGATCTGGTTTATCCACATGCTGCTCCTCTAAGGTAGGCCTTTCAGCACTGATTTCAGAAGAAAGGAACAGACACACACAGGAGTTTCCAAAGTCATCAAGGAAAACCGTGATGTATCAGGAACTGGATCACAAAAACAGTATCATGTTCCCTGTGTTCTGCTGTTAGCATCTGTGGTTTTACAATGTTTTCTTTACACTTCCCCCCCACACACACACCCCACCCCCTAAATTGCTCTCCATTTGCAAAGACCTGGTTAACTCATGGATTCACAGATTTTAAGGCCAGAAGAAATGACTCTGAGCCACTAATCTGTGTTTCAGGAAATCAGAGCAGTTCCTGCAGCAAGTCTATGGCTTTGGCCAGAAGGCTACTTTTTAAATGACAACCACCAGTTCTTTGGGTGTGTTCTGATCATCTCTTTTGATTAAAAATTTGTATCCTGTTTCTATTCTACATCTATTAAATTTCTAAGTGGCCATTAAAAAGAAACAGTGAACCTGATTTGCTGATATTGATGTTAAATTCATAAACTAAGCTGAAGAAATCGTGATGAAGATTTTATTTCCCAACTCACGAGATTCACATTAAAAGCATCTCTTTAATTTTATCATCAGATTTAGAAATTTAGACGTATTTTAGAATGGTTACATACAATACTAGCTAGTGCTCCACTTTTAATAAAGAATTTTAGGAGCAGACAAATGACAGACAACTCAGAAATGAAATTGGATATTGACATACAGTGAAATTTCTACATTGGATTTCCTCAGAGAATCGGTTTCTGACCTGCTATTTGGAACGCAATAGCTTTAGAGATATCTGCCTTTAAAATCCTGCATGATTATTGCACCTGTCTTGTTATTAAACAAGTCATTAAATCCATAGCGTTTTATAAACCACAAAAATGACATTGTTTCAACATTTACTACCCTGATCCTGAAAAGGGTCCTTGTGTTCATTGCATATCAGGGAGCTACTGATATATACTATTGCACCATGCGAACATAAAGTGTGTATAAGCAGACAAGGCTCAGAAATTATTTTCATAGTGCTGTATCCGTCAAGAAAAAAAAAAAAAAAGGTATAATCTTATTTCAGAAATGAGGTAAAATTACAGCATTCGAAACTGTGACATAAAATGCAAAGACCTTCCACCCTGCAATAGCTAAATGAAAGTTAGTCCTCAATAAGCAGGGCTGGCTATTGCCCCATATTATTTAACATGCTGGTGATTCCTTCCCCTAGCTCAGGTATATCTACGCAATACTGTACAGACAAAATCTAATCAATTTTGCTGAATAAGGATAAACTTCTGAACTGAATCCAACACATAGTTTAATTCTCACATTTACAGCTATCACTGAAGTGTCCGTGTCCTGTGACTGTCTTGCAGCTAGCTGTCAGTGAGAAATAGTTGTCCATTATTTGGAAAGCAAGCTAAAAGATATAGGGAAAGCTCATCAAAGAGTCAAAGCATGTTGCATCTGCAGTTAAAACATTTTAAAGGATCATAGTTATTAGAAATTCAAGTTTTTCAAGTATTAAAAATAAATCTTTAATTCCCCTACAGATTCCTAGTATCCAGAGTATTTTATAGAAACATCTGGATAAAGGAATAAAGGCAAATCCATTGTGTTTCTAGACATTCCTGGAGCACTGATGTTCTTGAGATTATGCTATTGGATTACTGGTATAAAAATAATAAATATTTTCAGTACTTAAAGCTGTAATGCTTTATGTTGGATTTGGATTTTGGTCTCATTTTAGTAAAAGGTAGATGGAGATTCAGAGTGTCTTCCTTAGCCAGAAGGATGTAGAGAGTTTATTGCTTCATGACCTATATTTTTCTCCTCTACAATATTTGAAAAGTTATTTAGCAACTTCCCTGCCCTTCAGTCAACCTTTCAAAATAGTTGTCAAGACAAAGAATGGTTAAGCCTCTGTTCCTCATTCCTATGACATATGAAAGTGAGGGTTTGTTAATCTATGCTAAGAATGCTGTAAAATATCCCAATCTGCACAAGACACATTAATTTGTGTTTATTGGTTTAAATGGAGGGCAATAACGCATAAAAAAAAAAAAAGCTGGGTCTCACATGGAAGGGGTGAGAGAGGCACTGAAGTGAGATCTTTGGATATGTTTTCACAAGGTTTTGCAATATTACAAATATATTTTCTACAGGTCACTAAGCTAACCGGGAACTTAATGATATAACTGGCTCAGGCTCCTGTTTGTTAACAGAAAATGTATACAACCCTCGCCAGAGGTCCAAGGATTAAACAGTTATAAACTTCAGACTGTGCCCAGAATGTCACTCTGCCATAAACATATGGTACGGTTATACACCCACCCTGAGCCATTCCCTGCCCGAGAGGGAAGCACAAGGTGCGGCGGCACGGAGCGGGCTTTCAAAGCCCCATTTGTGCGAGGTCTTCACCCTTCCCGCTTACCATTTCTCTAGGGAGCAGCAGTGTGTTGTGGAAAGTACTGGTAACCAAAGACAGCAATGCAACAGCCTAAGCCTGATGGCTCCAGCCCAGTTCTTTCACTTTATCCCCTTTACTGTTCCCTCTCCTGTTGTTGCCTTTTTTCTTTTTTTTTTTTAAACATGCAAGTTGCCATGAAAAATTTGTTAATGAAATATTTGCTTAGAAGTCTGCTCTGGGCTAGGCTGATAACCTATCTGTGTTTGAGTTTGGCTTCCCATATTCTAAATACTCATCTTCTCTCTGTTTAGCTTATTGATTGGTTTGGCAGGAAAAGCAGCCTTGTCATCAGTGACCAAGGTCAAACCAAACAAAAAGGGACAGGAGGGGAAAAAAAAAAAAAGAAAAAAAAAAGGAAAGAAGTTGTTGGACGGATGAGCTCAGCGAGACAGGAGTGGAATATCTGACCTCCCACAACTTTCCTTCTGGAGACAGGTCCTGGTCTGCCCAGGGGCCTGCCGGCTTTCACAAGGTCACAAGAAATCACTGGCATCATCACATCCGGCATTTGCACATCACAGGAGAGCACAGAGCTGGGAGTCAGGCAGAACCGACAGAGGGAAAAGGTGGACACGACCACACCAAGGCTGGGTCCAAATGCCCACAAGAATATCTGCCGAGAGCTCTGGCGCAGAGCAAATGGGTCGCCGAATCAAATATCTCAACTACCTAAAATTAGAAGCTTAAAGCCCATGTCTACATATGCAAGCAAGAGTTGCCTGTTCCCAGAGGTGCCTGAAACTCTGTTTCAGAGAGCATGGCAGCCGCAAAGAAAAACAGGAGTTGGTGGTGAACAGGACTAGTTAAGGACTTATAGATCTAAGTCTTCAAACGCAGCTTCCAGATTCTGGCATCGGCTTTTCAGTTCCACTCCTAACAGCTGGAAACAGAAAGCTGTGTGGAAAACACGTCAGGAGGTTTATGAAGGGCTAAGCCAGACACTTGTAAGATGTAAGCACGTGCTCTCAGCAAGGCAGTGTGTACCTTTGCGTACCTTTTACGCAAAGTTCAGTCTTATCTGGGGGGAGCTTTATTTTACATGAAAGTCCCAGTTCACAAAATGCGTATAATGCCCATATAGCTATACAGTGCATTCTACCTAAAAATGCAGATGAATCAATGAAAGATGCCCAGAACCGTATAAAACTCATTGAAAAAACCTAAGCGTAAGGTTATGCCGCGCTACCTGGCCATTTCAAACCACCCTGCAAAATGTTCCTATGTTTACATAATTCACTGTGAATGGCAGTATGCAATTTCACAGAAGATATGTGAAACTACAACAGGGAAGGTTATGTCATGGCTAAGCAAACTGAGATCAACTGTACTGTAGTACCTTACTGTAAAGAAAAGGTACGTTCTGGTTGTTGCATACAGTACAGCTGAGGTTTTCTGAAAGGAAGCTGCAACAGAATAGACCTGCTAAATAAAATACCTGGCAATATTGTTATCTGGTACAATACATTCACGTTAGTGGCTTTACAAATGAATAAGAGGGTGCCAGAGGCTAATAATTATGTGACATGAACTAACTGTTAAATCCTGCAGTCTTTACTCAATATTTATATAGTTCAGACTTGCAGGGAGTTTAGCTTGATAAATGCCAGAGTAAAAGAAGTAAAAGAGAACTAAATCTATTCCCAGGTTTCTCTTTAATCTTGCTACTTTCCTTCCCACTAAGTAACTAATTCAGTGATCAGTGTGTTATTCAGTGTATTAGAAACATTATTTTAGCAGAAGTATTTCATAGTTTATAGCATATGACTATAGCAGTTGAAAAATTCAGCTTCACGGGCCCAGCTGGACTGATGAGAGAGAAGTTCAACTTCCTACCTGCCAGCATGGTCTCACTAACAAACTGAATAAAAAGGGTCCTCACCACAACCAAGAAAACAGATGCAGAAAGATGGCACTTGTCTATAGAAGGTGGTGCCAGTTTATCAAGGAAATAATTCTTCTTTCCGCATCCCAACTAACATTTCATAAAAAGGACCACATTTTTCAAGGCATGCAGAAAGTAGAACAATCTTTTTGCACCCCAAGGTATTGGAAACAAGGTTAACTGACAACTATCTGATTTGCATAAGCAAAGGCCAAAGGCTGTACAAGTACATAGACCTCTATTTTTAGCAAGAGCAAGTTCTTTAGGTGGACTGACACTGAAGCACGTTGCAAAGGATGATTTTAAGGATGGGGTGCAGGCAACATCTCTGAAAATCAGGCACTGTCAAGATGCATCATTGGGAGCCCTCAAAAATCACTAGCTGTTCTTCATCCTTTGGGGCGGGAGAACCTGACCGCTCCAAAGGGTTGCAGGAGGAACCTCATGAGACAATTTCAAAGGCTGCTAATAATCTGGGCCTATGTGTATGGTGCTGATTTCCACTGCAGGAAGATTTACTCAGGATTACCCAAAGAAGATGGAAAACTGGGTAACAAGATCAGAAGAAATGTGATGTCCCTAAATAAACCAAGGCTCTGGTGTCTGACGTGGATTTAGCTGCCCTTCGCCAAGAGTGCTTTAATTTGTATCACTGTAATCGGGTTAAGAATTATTGTAGCCAAAGTAATTAGCAGCAAGCTACCAACCAGCTTCTTGACACATAAAGCAAATGGGTTTCTCCTCCAAGTGTCTGCCCCCCTGAGGGCTGGAAGGTAAAGAGCAGAAGGAGGGAATTAGGGGTGACCTTGCATTAATGAACGGGAACACGCTCCTGGATCAATGGGCAAACCTGGCATAGCTCAGAGAGGAAGCATCAACTGTGTCATCGAAGTATCTCTGATATCCACAGGGGTTTCACAATGGATGCTTATGCAAAAGAGGTAAACACAAATGAGGTTGGTGCGACACAAAAAAAGAGCTACAGGAAGAGAGAAAGAAGGTGTGAGGATGCAAACGAAAAATAAACAGAAAGATTGCTGTGGGATGGTTTATTTAAAGAGCCCCTACATTTGCGTTATTGGATTAAGCATTTTGACCAAAGTTTGTAGAATTTATTTTGGCCAAAAATGACTAATATGAATGTTGGCCTCACGCCTGAATAAAGGAATGTAGTTTCTCTCGCTAATCAGGTTGCAACAGATAAAGGCTAAATACAGATGAGTAATTCACCGTGACTCAATATTACATGGGTTGTATTTTAAGAGCTGAATTTCAAGTACATTTCTGTTCTTTATTTCAGCTGTGCTATCTTTCGCTCACTCTCACTACGCTGTGTGTCAGCCTGGCTTGGCAAACTGGGAATCATTTTCTTCTGTAAGCCTGATGTACTTTTTAGGAGACTCTGTCTTCCTGGAAGCAAAATCAATTCAAGTATTCAGGAGGCCTCTAGTGGCTTATAGTTTCAGAGGAAGTTTCCTCTGAAGCTTAGTCTGTGAAGCTGGGAAAATATACAGAAGGTCAGGGAAACAAAAGGGACTCCCCACTTGTTGATTAATGCCATTGACAATAAATGGCAAAGCTTGGTCTCTGACTTCAGTATCTAGGAATCTGGCCTTCAAGGCCTGAGATACGTTTTCACAAAACGCTCAGAACGTGCAGAAGAGAACAATAGTGTCTCGGGCTTGTTGGTGTCTTACATGTTTCTAAGCATATACTGGGAAAGAATTACAACGTGATGAGCTGTATATTTGAAACAGCTGTCAAAGGAGAGCCTATGCCAGTTTCATTTTGATCCACAGATGTAGATGCTTTCTATTACTGACACCAGAATACGCAATAGGTTTCCAATGTGGTGCATGGGTACGTAATTCCCCATTTGCAACTCCCTACCCAGTTCTCACACCAGGCTGAGCAGATAGGGCCAATCCTGACTGGGGTAATTGGCATCAGTCAAGCTATTGCTGTTTCCAACAGCTGAGGCTCTGGCCCATGCCCTGCTATACACAAATACATAGTATTACATATTAGGTGAGAACCCAGATCACCTGTATGCTATTTTCACATGCAGGGTTATTAAAAGGTAAGAGAAGAGGAATCATAAAAGGAAGTGAGAGCACTGAAGTCCCGCTGTTCCTCTGAGGAGTTTTGGCCTAGACAGTCAATTCTTTCTTCATCACATATGTATTTCCCTTGGCCTATTTTTATATGTCATAGGATAGTCGAAGAAATGTCCTTAATTCCCGGCACTTTGATTCACCTCCACAAACTAAGCCTTGTTGTAGGTGACTTAGCAACCATGTGATCCACCTATTATTAGAACAGAGTTAGCCCTCCAACCCCCCAAACTCCTGCCTCCCCTTGTCCTTATATATATCTGTCTCCTAGCAGAAAAGTGGCACATGACTCCTATCCTCAAGAATACTTGGCACAAGTCCCTGCTTCTCAGCCGAACCTATTGTTCTAGGAGAGAATGACACAGGCGTGCAAGAGTCTTGCTGACACTTTTGACTTTAAACATGAAATGCCATTAATCAATCAGCTGCATCTGTTTGGAAAAATTAAGTGGCTGGAATCAAGGCAAACACAATAAATAATCCTTAGGCAAACAGGAAAGAAAATACGGGAAGACATGTTTTTGACTTCTTGTTACTTCAAATCCATTTGATTTGTCTTTCACAGCCTCCTTACAAATATTAGGCTTACCAAGTGTACAATATTAAGATACCAAACTCCAAAGGCTTATGCAAAGTATTGCCACCAAATTAAAGGTGCTAAGCTTGCAAGATATAAGTGTCTGCCATGGAATTTACACATGACATGGCAGCAGAGGGGGGTCTGAATTCACAGATGTGAACCAGACCAGACTAGCAAAAGATTGTGCCCAGGCATCACTTGAAAGGTTCTTTTGCTATCCAGCAAAGTTGCAGATGTGATTTATGGTCTCAAGAACATGTTCATTCCTGCTACAAATGCTTCAGAGACTTAATACTACATGGTATCATTCCTGACAGGTGCTGATATCCATCAAAATCAGCATTTAGCAGAGTTTCAAACAACCCCTAGTTCCTGGCAAGATGGGCACCCACACAGACAGCAGCTCGGTATTTAAGCATCTGCTGCTGTCACCTCTGTTAGCAGGAAAGAACGGACAAGTACTAAGCTCCACCTTGCCGTTCCCTAGTGGGAGAGTATCTGTCTCTGGCAGGGGGCAGAAACAAGGAATAGCTGTGGAGGCATCGGGCGCAAGAGATCCTTGACTTCCACACAGTCTCCAAATTGAGTCTAGTGCCCCGTTCCTCCCAGCTCTCATCCGCACAGCCTGGAGTCCAGGAGTACAGTCCAGCTTTATTTGGCCCTAAAACTGGTTCAACACACAGACGAAGAAAGGGCGTGAAACTGTGCTCCCTGCTAAACACACAGTGTGTGACACTTCCCCAATCCACCAGACTCATGACCACGAAGACCTAACAGCCTGACTTAAAGAAACCACAGAGAAGCCTCATCCCCCTCCTCAGCTCTGAGGCTGAAAAGCACCAGTGCCCCTAGCCCGTGCAGGTTTGGCAACACAAACCCGACCAGTTTATAGTGTGGGCACTTTCAGAAACTGAACTGAAACCACCCATTTCACACAGGCCATTAAAGGAGAGCCATTTCAATCCAGGCTGATGACACCTTCGAAATTCCCTCTCACTACCAATTCCTGCTACAAGTATCTGCCTGAACGATGTAAAGTAATGATGTAAGTGATATCAACTGGCCAGAATGCTAAAGGAGCAGAGGGTGGAAAGAGACACTCACAGGAGCAAAGCATTGTGAGGCCCATCTTGATTGCTAAAACAGAACAACAAGTGTGTATTTGGCTTGACTAGAACTATTTGATTTGGCTCAATCTAAAATCTGAATTTCTTTCACTTCAGGGGCTGCTTAATCCTTTTAAAAACAAGATTTCAAAATGAAAATGTCACTTGGAACTTGCTTTTTACTACCTGAAATACATAAGGGCAAAACACTTAAACTTTACAGAAACACAGAAACGCACTGTGAGGAGGGAACTCACCTGCAGATATTTTTGGTCCCTTACACAATCTGCATTTCAGAGTGAATTTCCTGTTTGCTCAGCAACAGAGCTTGTCAACAGAGCTACGTGTTCCTGGAAAGCAGCACGTACCTATGGCTCAGCCACGGATGGAGATTCAGCTGACATAAGTTTAACTCTCAGCTCTGCTAGTGTCCTTACAGAATCCACTTTACCTGTGATGCCTCTCTTTCCTCTTCCACCATCATATTTAGGGCAGAAACACTCTCTTGCTCTCGTGTTTCTGCCATACAAGCCACCACAATGTTCGTGTTACTGATAATAATATCTAGATAAATGAGGGTTTGAAGGAAGAGCTAATATCTTTTATTAGACTAGCTGATATAACTGACAAAAGTGAACAAGTTGGGGGGTTAAGGGTCCTTCACTTACGCTACAGTGTAAGTGAATACTAGAGAATATGCTAGAGCACTCCAGTTCCAACAGCATCGCAGCTATTGGATAGATAAATAGACAGAAACCTCACTACACAAAATGAAGTGCACATTTGAGATGTCCCTGATCACTTCCTCCAGAAACAGCAGAAAAAGGAATAGAATGACATACAGATTTTTGAAGGAAATAAAAGGTTAAGAAAATAAGAATGAAGAGTCTTCTTTATTCCCGAACCCTTTTATATGTGTAAAATGAGTCTGCAATAATAGCTCTCCACAACGCCAAAAACCCAAACTGCTGTCAGTCATCCCACTAGTAGTTGCCTGGGGCAACTGCTTTCACAATTATCAGTGGATTCACGAACTTGCTGCAGTCACGAATAATGCAACTGATTTTGTTTCAGTGGTCAGGTTGCAAGCGAGGACAAGAATATTTAGATTTTCTGATCAGCAACATTAAATACATGAGAAGTCTGCTTTTATATCAGGCACACCTATAGGGCCAGGCCCCGTCAATTTGACAGGCATATGGCAAAATACATGGATCACAGAAATGAAAACTGGATCTGCCTCCATGGCATTCCAAGCAAAGCAGTGACTCCAGTGAGACTAAGATGAAGCTGGCACACATGGTAGCATGAGTTAAAGGCCCTGACAGTACCTCAGCAGATTCCTTTGACTTTGCTGATAACCTAGTGTTAAATAAGCTCTTTTCTCTAAGAATAAGAACCTTGGTTTACAATTTCTGATCTTTAAAGGAGCCCATTCAGGCACAAGCCCTCTCATATTGTGGGTAATAAAACATACTCAGCGTCAACAAGTTCACTATAGGAAACAGGTAAGAGTTTTCATCCAGAAAAGCCAAATCCTGAATCCCAGCAGAGGATGACATGCCTGTGTGCTCATCACTGCTTTGCTACAAGTGCTTCACAAACTTCATTGCTGTCACAGAGCTCTTCTAAATACAGGAAAACTGAGGTTACACCAAGTTTAATTTAAGGAAAGAAACTTTCCCAATGGATACTAAATCGCTTCAACTGCTGCAGTAATCACGTCCCTTTAAAGTTTACGGGGCATTTGAGTTTTTTTCCTTAATTTGCCATAGTTTTTAGTTTTAAAAACAGAATTTATCAAGCCAGTTATTTCTACGTGTCCCATGTTGGGCTCATGGGAACTTTGAATGAATGCACCAAGACTCAATAGCAAAAAATAAAACAGCAAAAGCTTTTGCAGTACTTGTTATCTGACATGTCTGCATAAAACTAAAGGTCCAACTTATGACACAGTGCAGTCCCTTACAGATGACAGGAGCAGCCACTAATTCCATTGTGGTTAAAACACTTGGCACTTCAAGTTAAGGGACCCTTTTAAGAGGCAGAAGAGTTTTTTAGGGGCCTCACATACTAAAACATGAAGACCAAGATAGATTGGTGGCAGCTCTACTACTGAACGACAGCAGATGAAAAATCCTCAGTCATCTCATGGAAAAGACGTCTAAACGTCTCGTCTTTTTCAAAGCCATCCTTCTGGAGACAGCTAGCTTGTGATGCACATAGTGATTACTAAACCTTTTAACATTAGCATCAAGATCCATTAAGCCTGGCCAGAGTGTGCTGCTTTACAATTAAAGTGATGTCAGACAATGAAAGAATCATATAAGGACCAGGTTTCATTCTCATTTACAGCAGTTTTATCTAGAGACATCTCCATCATTTTCTCTGGAGTCAGTCCAAAGTTACATGAGATTAATGGGGGGGGGGGGGATGGGGGGGAAGAAAAAAAAAAAAAGACAACAGTAGGAACACCGATGTGTAGAAACTTCTGCCCAAGAAGATGACAGTACCCTGTTTCCAGAAGCTTTGCAGGTCAGACTGGCAAGGATGTTTGTTGCCTTCTGGAAGAGCTGCAGCCTCTCAGTGCTTCAGTCAGATAGGGATCTGGTGGAGAATACGAAACATTGATTGGTGTGCTCTTTGCCAGCACTACCTAGTAGTGGCTTTCCATGAACTGGACCAACTGGAGATTCCCTAACAGAGAAAGATTTCTATCTTATCTAGGTTGTGTTTGAGCCATTTCCATTTCTACTTCAAGCCTAGTTATACCCAGACACGTACTTAATCACACCTATTTCACATTTCCTCCATTTCGTTTCTGTATTAAATACCTTTGCATTTTCATCCTAACCAGACACAATGGCCTCCTCTAGACCCAAGACTCTAACAGCGTACACTGAGGTACGTGAGTGCAGATTGCACTATGTGGCATTTGATGAAAAGACATACATTTCCCAGATGAAAGTTAATTTCTGCCTTTATTATTCATGATATGATTTAAACCTGTGTTAAACAGTGATTTAGGGGGCTGTAAGCCACGGTCAAGCCAGTAGTGATACTTGTCATCCTTTCTCAGATCTTAATCAAGACCCTACTGCCGGGCATAGATTGACAGGGAGGACACATAGAGCCAAATTCTGGGCTACCACAACCCAGCAAAGTAGAGAACTTGAACCTTCTACAAGGGGAAATGACTCATATTTTTTCAGTCTACAGAAGTGTCAGAGATATTAACCCCACAAGAATGGAAATGATTACCTGTGCTGCACAGGGATATAGCTGGGAGTTGTAAGATGAAACCAGGAAGACTTACCAGTGAGAAGAAACTTTTGAACTACAATGAGCAAAAGTGACCAAGTTACCCCAGTTCTCAGTCATCAGCTGAGATAGCATTACAGACTATTTAAGAGCTTTTATTCAACCCCAGTTGTGGAACAAACCATGTTAACTTGTGGTATTGAGAAGGTCTCTTCTTATTTACATCAGCTATAATTTATGCTTACATAAATTTTGTACTTTGCCATTGGGGCAAGTTAATGTGTTTTTCCTCATAATTACAGTGGGCTGCTTCATTAAGCCTCTGTAACCTGACTGTCTTTGCTTGCAACTTCACACTCTGAAGCTGAGCAGAAGACCTGTAAGGAGAGCACTGGAAGGTTGGCTGCCTGAGACTTTTAAAACTAAATTAGAAAGAGTATCACAAAACGCAAGGTAAGGAGCATTATGCTGGCAAAGAGATGGCCTGGGTGATCTAACAGGTCTTTTCCATCACTAACATGCCGTGTCCAGGAACAACCCATTTAATTCCAGGCCAGTCATTTATTATGACAGAGAAGCAAAGTAGAAGGACATATATTCTACTGAGGAAAACAGTATTTTATTATGCCAACTGAACTCAGAGGACAGGCAGTGAAAACATTCTTTCATTTTGTACCATTAGCTCAGCCAGGCCTCTGCAATGTAACATTCTGTCACTTTCTGTGGATTAGCTCATTTACAAAAACGTGCTGTTTTACTGAAATTAGCACAGAGAGAATATTGCACTTCTCGAGCTGCTGCAGCATAACTGTTTGTCAGTAGATTTATGTAATGGATTGTTTTCCTGAAATCCAGGATAAGGGAAATACTTAAACAATAACTGCCATGGGGAGTGTGGACAAGGCAATAATTACTTTCCATGGTGTTAATAAACCTCAAGGCTACTGGCCAAAGTATATTTGCACTGAAGGAGATGTCTATGGAGATTACATAGGAAATTTTAAGATAGACAAGGGTCAGGAAGCCCATCTAGGTCTGCTTCCTCTGTTGCATTAACAGGCACCCCCCACCCACAACTGTTCCCAGCAAGGGTTCTTTAATCAAATACTGCCTAGTGTTCACTAGTTCCTTCTTTGCTGTCCTCCACTGAGTGACTTGCTTAGTCCACCAACTAGAAGCAGTCATAATTTGGTTGTTATGCTTTGAGTTTGTAATTTTTTAGCTGGAAACTTGGAACTTTCACTCCACAGGAAATGCCTCATTTCTGTAAAAATAAAATTATTTAAGACTGACTGAAACACTTCAAGCCTGAGTGAGCCCTGAAAGCTCAAGTTCTGCAGCTCAACTCAATCATGATTTCCAGGAGTGCTGTTCTCCCAGATCTCTGCCAGCCCTAGCAGGTCATGTCGGGGAGCCCCACATCCCTAAGACTCAAGTTGGGATTTTTCAGGCTTCCAAGGCTCCTGTCACAGCAGCAAAGAGATAAGCCCTGGCTAAAATTAGAGGTCCCAGAGCTTTGGAGCAGCAAGTAGCCAGAAAGCAGGCTCAAGGCCTTCCAATGACTGTAAGATTCAATAGCACCTTCTGCTGGTGTCTGCATAAGTAACACAGACTACGTAAGTTCATTTGCAATGGGACACCTCCCGATATACAGGTTGTTGTAGCAAACAGTCAGACACCTCAGACCTGACACAGATCTCTCCCTTCTCGTGGAGGTCCATCCAAAGGGGATATTCACACTTCGACCACTAGTCTGCAGGGCATTTCTGTGGAAACCTACATTCACAGCCATATTCTCTTTCTTTTGTAGAAGAACAAACCAGGAATGACTTTACTGGAAAGTGGTGAAGTGACACTAGTGCACAAGTCTGGAATGAAATAAAAGTCAGGTCCCCCGTACCATCCTCTGAAAGTTATGCCACGCAGTTTACTGACAGATAAAGCTTTGTCTCTACTGGTAAATTAAAGGTACCTCAGATGGTTGTCTGGCATTGAGGCCAACTGGCATGACATTAAACTCTATCTCCAAAGCAGGGTGGCTGCATCCAGAACACCTACTGGGAAGAGTCTCTGGGCTGTGCTAACCCCTAGCCATGCCAGGGAACTGTTTGGAGAATGGTAGGTGGCACAAGATAAAGATTTTTCTAGTAATTTAACCATATAGACAAGCAGGTTCCAGTGCATGGTCCTACAACCTGGCACCACCTGATTTATCAGGATAGACTGGCCTATTTGTACTTCACCCAGGCCTCACACATGCTAGTGTTAAGCAGTGAAAAGCTACCAGTTGCTCTGTTTGCCCACATCACCAGTGAGCAGAGCTTTAAAAGGAAATTGTCAGAGTGTTTTCAGCATGCTGGGACTGGTTATGCCCATAGAGGCCTCCAAGAAAATGTGCTTCTAATTTAAAAGCTGTGTCAAATAAGTGGCAACAAAAACTGAGAATGGATATCGTGAGCTATGTTCAACTGACTTAGACCTTCCCTCGCTACGGGAATGGCTAATCACACAACTATTTGTGGGACAGAGCACATCACCCTTGCTCACATGAGTGAGCACGCCCTAGCTCACACATGTCACCCCCACAGGAGCAAAGAGGAATAATCATGGGAAGAACCACTCACCAAAGTAAGGGCTACATGATCCGGTGGTACAGACTCAGTGAAGAACATGAAAAAATTCCTGTTGCCTTATCAACTCCAAACTGGCTTGCTTTTTCATCTGACCTGCCCCAGGTATAAGGAGGAGCCATCTGTGGTTAACTCCACTGCATGCTGTGTTGTGTTGCTGGAGTGAGTACCTTCATACCAGCTGATGACTGAGCAGAACAAAGCACAGCTGTATCCTATTCCCAGGACACTCCCTGTCTTCTGCCTAATGCAGGGAATGGAGAGAACACCTGGTGCAGGAGTCAGATCCAGTAACTTTCATCCTTAGAGATTCTCCACTTTCAGGAAATTCTGCAGCAGAAATTGTCAGACAATAGCTGAGAAAGGTCTAGCAGAAAAAGAATCTAGCCTCCTAAGTCTAGACTGAGAAAATGGCTCCGGAAACTGTAGGGAGATTTTATAAGGGCCTTAGGAACAGCAAAATGACACATAAACATATACAGAGTATTGCACCAAACTCCATTTTCCATTCATTGCAGCAATACTGACTTGCACCAGCTAAGAATCAAGCCCCAGGCTTTTTCATGAAAAGATCTTTTCTATGAATACCCGGGAACATCTGTAGAAGGTAAATAGCAAAATGCAACATTTTCAAGGTAATTTGACTAAAGCTTAGAGTTGTATTTCTTACTTTCCTGTCATGAGAAAGTTCCCTATATGGATTCGTATAGTCATAATTATTTCTCAATGAGTAAGAAAATCTTGGCTTGAAGCCTTGGTGGTTATCAGTACCATGGGAAGTCATCATTGCCTTAAACATATTCCCCATACCAGTTAAGTATTTCCCCTATTTCAGGATGGCAGGAAAACAAGATGTATATAAATTGAGTAACTTAAAGCTAGTCGTGACTTCAGAAGCATGTTATAGTCTTTTCATCTCCATTTGGCAAAACAAAGTACAGTTTCCAGACAAACTGGTTCCCAGTGAGGCCACAGGATGCTGCACAGAAGCAACTCAGATGGGTTAGTAGTGGCCCGAAATGACAGACTGGTTTTTCTTTCAGTCTCTTCAGTTCAGCTGGAAGAATGATAAGACATTATTTTTCTCAATTAATATCCCATCCTGACACTGTTTGCCAGTCTTTGAAGGTCACAAGGCAGTCCTGTGTCAGCCTGACACCTTCCCCCCTTCCCCATATTTCTTTTTCCTCCCCGGGGAAATTTATGTCCGCCTGTGGCATCTGTCCCCTGTCCTCCTTTTGTCAGTATCAAGCCACAGCATACATTACATTTAGAAATGTTTTCTGACAATAAATTACCTTTGCAATGTCTTAGAGGCCTTATGCTCTCCTTCACTGACCTCATGGCCCTTACACTCTAGAAACATTTCTCATTATCTGTCTTAACCTTCTGTACAATCTTCTTTTCATTCTCAGCCTTTGCTTTCCTTACCACTTTTTTGCACTCTTAATTTTATTCTGTAATCTGCCCAGTTGTCTTCTTTCCCTGGTGTTGTATACCTTATGCTTGGGTTTTCTTTACACATCCTTTTCTGTCTGTACCAATCTTTTGAACTGCACACAGGCTTCTGTTCCCCGTGGCATACGCAGCCCAGGCAAGCTCCCTCTTCTCCCCATTTCCCTTACGGCCTTCCCCTTCATTTCAGGCTTCAATGGCTGAAATTTAAGTACCATCCTCAGCAGCTGCATCTGCCCAAAACTTTAGCAACTCCCATCTCACCAGCCTCCCTTTGCTTGGGCTCTGAAGCTGATGTGGAGCAATGTGAAGCAACTGACCAGCATGAGAAACCAAACTGGGAACCTGGGAGTGCGCTCATGTCAGGGCCAAGCCACATCAGTCATTCACTCATTCACCCACCCCCAGCCTTCAAGCCCACCCCCATCAGCCTAGCACTGGAAGCAAAATGCTTTCCGTTTCTGGGTTTTGACACAGAAACGTTTTCCCTTCTGGTATTTCCCACTTGCCACTATAAATTGTAACACTGCTGTGGAAGTGAGTTACACAAATATTAATTGGCTCTCCTGTGAAACTCAGAGGGAGTTCAGGCTCAGCTCAAGAAGTGGACAAAGCCTCCAACTGGTTCTCATTTTCCCCCTTCCCAAGGAGAGGTAGACTAAAGAAAAATGTTGAAGTTGATTCAGAGAAAAAATAGGACAAAGAACTTCAATCTTAATATTAATAATGTTAGGGTTTTCCTATGGTACCCTTTTAAATTAGTGGGATAATACCGTTTCTGTTGATTACAAGTAAACCTAATCTAATTCACACATAAAATTAAGTAATAAACTTCTCTTTCTCCACTTACATTTCCCTGGAGATGTTTTCCAGCAGAAAAATCTCCTCCACTGACTGAAGAGAGAAGCAGCCTGCTATTTGCTGTGAAGAAAGTTAGCATCTGTCTGAACCAGTATCCTTTCAGTAAATACTGGGAAGCAGAAATTCCATATTGCCCACATTTCCAAAACCTTACCAAAAAGTGATCTTCCACTGGTTTCACCACCACCACCACCAAGCTGCTTGGTCTCCTATCATGCTTAGACTGCTTCACTGCCTGAGCTCACTTTAAACATTATCTTTTCACAGGCACTCTCAGAAAACATGTATTTGAACAAAGTTGTGGAATTGGTTAGCTGGCAGGTAGCTAATGTAGAACATATGCACATGGTCAGATCAAAAAATTATTTTCCTGGTGATGTTGTTTTCAATACTTGATCGGCCAAATATATACCCTTCCTCTTCACCTCCTCATCAAAATGTGACAAATTTAGTCCTGTTAAATACTAGAGACAGTGATCTCTTCTGACTACAGCTGGTGATCAGATTATGCCCTGAAGCATAATGACTGATAACACTTCTTCCTTTCATCCCAATTATTGGCCTTTCTGCAATGCACCCACCCCATTCTTCTGAGAAGCTACTGCAACAGGCAAAAAACCCCCAATTTCCAATTGTACTCTGATAGCTAATCTGAATATATTTTTATATTGATAATTACTGAATAATGCATTATGTTGTAAAGATGAGAGAGATTTTTCAGCAGAACTGCTAGGGGGAAAAAAAGCAATTTCCCCCAAATTGCAAAGATCATATTTGTCGATAAACAAAATGGACCTTTCTTAAGTGTAAAGTATTGAGGTTTTAACATATTTGAATTGAAATGTCATCAAAATCAACAGAAGACACCTTTGAACATTGAAAACCAAACATTTTTCTACTGTTAAAAGAACGTTGAACTGGTTTGCCCTTTAGGAAGCAGGGAAAAAAAGTAAAACCAGAAAAATACTTTTAGGGAAAAATGCAAAGCAGTTTCAGTTTTGAACCAGAGTAGGAAAGAAGGAACAATCAGGCAATGAGTAATACTGTTGAGGTGTGAAAGCATTTCAAAGACAGGAACACAGTGATTACCACAGTGATTCAGACCCAGAATCTAGGAGGTAGAGAAGTACCCTGTCTGCCACACCGGATTAGAACTGAAGCTCATCTGCTTCCAGTAGCTTGAACCAATGAATCTCTAATAGCGGATCAGTGTTCAGCAGATCTCAGGTCAGACGTGGCATATTTCATCTTAAATCTTTGCCTTTAGCTATTATATAATTTTTAGGAAATTCATTAGCCAAATAAGAACCTATTTTAATCTTTAATCTCACTGAATTAATGCTCTCAACAACATCCTGTTGCAACAATCACTACAATTTATATGCTTTTTTCCTGTAAGTTTTCCTGTTATTTGTTTCCTTCCTAAGGAAGACAAGTTGAATCTTTTCATTCACTCTCATTAAACAGTTCTTTCCACTCTTTCATATCATCTCCATTGCCTTATCTGAAGAGTAAACACCACTGAGGAACATCCCTGTGCTGAGGAGCAGCTCCTTCTGACCTTATGTAGGACTTTTTAAAAAAAAATGTTTCGCTTTCTTGGCTCAAAAAATACACAGATGGGTGTATACTTTTTGCAAGAAAAAGCTGTTTAGGAACAGAGGAGAGTACGTGGCTAAAGAATTGCTATCTTTGGCTTTTCTCTTGAATGTGACCTCAGAAATCCCAGGTGGCCAGAGTGCAGTTGCTGTATGGTGGGAAGCAGCCTGCCACAACCTAGGGATAGCCCCGAGCGCAGGTGAGCAAAGAGAGGATTCACACTGCCACGGGAAGTGATAGCAGGCCGTTTAATTATAAGCTAGTTCTTCCCACATACATTTATTTGCCTTTACTTGTAGCATCTTTCACTGCCACTGCGCTGCCCAGTCTCACCTAACCCAGCCAAAGCAACCCGCTGCATGCAGTTTTGTATAATCGGCAGACTGTACCAACACGATAATGTTCTTTAAAACTCTTGAAAGGAACAAACAGTGTTGATTTGTGGCCCTGTTTCATGAGGACATCCCATAGATACCCACTTTTCACACTGAAAATGAGCTCTCCATTCCCTTTTACTAACCCAGCACAGTGTGGGTGTGAGGACACACTGTGATTAGCTCTCACCACTGAAGCTAACTGCTTACATTCCCTGTCCATTCGCTCCCTGGCATGCCTGATGGCTCTCCCAGCCACACTCCTGACATCACCCCTGGTCAATAGTTTGGGGTTAATTTTTGTCTCTTTCTGTGGCTGGCCATTCTCAGCCAGCTGAGCTCCAAACCATTAATCTGTTCCACACCTGCTTCTCAACAGCTTTCAGTTAATAAAACTCTTGCTTCTGACCCAGTTCAGCAGGATGACCTAACAATGTAAAGATGTTTGCGACCAAGGCCAGTCCCCTGAGTCTGCATTTGACTGATCTTTTAGTAAAGCTTTTGATTTATGTAATAACCTTTTTCCTTATCCTTCTGATCATGGGAGTGTTCAGAAATCTCCCCGTTGCCAATTTACTCTCTCATTGCCTCTGGATCTAGGACCTAAGAGTTACACTTCAGCCACAGCCTTCCAGACCATCCTTCGCTGGTTGTTACAAACTACCCACTCCCTGCTCTCCTACCCATTGAATTTTCTTTCTTATTTACTAAACCTTCATTTTCTATATAATAAGCAAACACTCAGATCAAACTGCTCTGCACTAAAGATCACAGACAAGGAATTAAATATTGTATGTTCTTCATTCATCTTTAATATCATTACAAGTCTGTTAAAGGATTTGTGTCCATTGAACAAAAAAGCTAGAGGCATTACTGCAGCTGAATTCAGATTGCTAAATGTTTAACAAGGATGCTGACATTACAAAAGCTGGAGTCTCTGATCTCTCCTCTTGAAAGCTATTCAGGTTGGTTGCAGGGGAAAACTATGTCATGGGCACCTGGGCACCTGCATTTTATTCTGTCTCAGTAACCCCCTCTCAGAGGAAGTGAAGCCATAAGGTCCTGTCCCAGTAACAATGAAGAGAAACTAATGAAGAGCTGGTTTATAGCCTTTTCCCAATCCTGATGTCCTGTCTGTGTCTGGAGGGCAAGTATAAAACATGTTTTTCAGTGCTACAGAAGGAAGTACGAGTAATTAGTCCTCACCAGGCAATTCACACACGAGGTTAATCAGGCCCCTCACTGGTTTTAAAGCAGAGAGGACAAACAGTCAGCAGGCTGAGCGCTCAGTGAGATGAGGAGGTCAGCATGAGCGTAGGGGGAGGCGAAAGGGAGCCCGTGTGCATCAGCAAAAAAGGGATCTGGGTGAATGTTTTTAGGGAGCCTACCCTGGCCCTTCCTCCTATCCATTATCCAGGCTTTATCAGCTCTGGGCTCTGTCAACAATTGCCGGAGGAGCCCGTTTAACCTGCCAGTCGCATGGCTGTGCAGAAGGGCTTGCTGCTCCACAGAGGTGCTCCCTCAAGGACCCAGAGAAGACATCACACAAACCTCTCTCCATCCTCAGACCCGGCAGCCCACTGCCCTTCTCTCACTTTGGCCCCTCCTGAGATCACATTGCTTGGCTCAGAGCATGCCAGGTAACATGTCAGGGACAGACCACATGGGGAACTGTTATTTCTGTGTTCAGGAATATCAAAAGTACAGGAGTTTGGCTTGGAACAGGCACAGTTCCCTCTCAAGGTGGGACATTTTCTTCACCTTCTTACCATATGAAGGCTGAATACAGAGTTTTCTTTCTGAAGCACAGCTTTTATTCCTTCAACTTGCACACACAAAACCAAGCTCTGTAATGTCTTACGCAAATCAAAGATTTCACAGTGAGTGGCAGAGGCTCTCCTGGTGCTAATCTTTGCTCCAGGACTCTGTATATGGCACAGCACACATGGCTGCACCATGGGGCACGTCCACCTTCCAGTTCATTGCTGACTTTGTCCACTGTTAGAGAAACTGGACTAGGAGCCCACTGGGCTCAATTAACTTCAGTAACTACCATAAGATACCAAAATTGCTTTGGTCTTAAGAAAACACCATGCTCCGGAATTAGGCATCTTGAATAACAGAAATGTACTCCTGAGTCAGAAACACCTACAATATCTCTTACTGGCTTTAAACTCTAGCCTTGGTTTCCAGGTTTTCCTCATTGCAGAGCACTCCCCCTCCACCACCATCCTTAGCTTTCTTTATCAAGCAAGTATACTAGCAGCATCATAAGGATCCTGCTATATTATCTGAGGTCAGGAGAATTCATCCAGTGCTTACCTTCAAAAGTCACGGAGTTAGGACCTTGCTTTAAAAACAGCTGGCTCTTAAAATACAAGTTGTTTTTCATGGGTTTGCTCAGTGGAGCAGCCTCCCGGCTTTATGAACACAGGGTTCACTGCCTGTCCCATAAAAACAGCAGCAAGAGAGTATTGCCTTCTGCAGAAGAACCACACAGACTATTTTTTGGAGCAAGTAAAAGATTTTTGCTTGGATTCTACAGGATATTCACAATGCTCTTTAAACAAGTGTGACTCAGCTTCACTTTGTGTCAGGCCTTAACAACTCTATGATTTTTACAGTAGCATAACGTTCAGTCTGTACTTATTTTACAACCTCAGCAAGATTTCCTTATCACTGATGTATTTCCCTCAGCAGTATGTTTTCACACTGACTTCTGTCACCCTCAGTTTGAACACTCAGGTGTAAAATCTATGTACATATTCTACAACTGCATACACATAATCCTTTCAAATTTCTCAGCAGCAAATACAGTCGAAATGATTCAAAGGCTGGTGTACACAGTCCTGCTAAGAAGCAAAGGAAGAAAACCTAAGCTCAACTTTTCTGTATTCTGCTAAATGAAAGCTGAGATGTTTCCTCTCCCTCTTTCAGGCATTGTTCACATAGTATGAGGCTTTTCCTCCTGATTCCTTTATTCATCCTGAATAGTATTTTACTCCTCAACTAGTCCTATTGACTTCAGTGGTACTTCAGACAGGGTAAAGGATTTGTTGGTGGGGATCAGATTGCAAGCTCAGGGCCTTGGTTTGTAAAATCTTCCTTGCCTGGCATACCATTGCAAAGTACTGTGAACAGTTACCATGCTCTGAGATGGATCCCCAGCATAACAGTATCCATAGTGTCGGAAACATTCACAGTGCTTTTCAACAGTATGCCAGGCAAGGAAGATTTCCAATCTGTGGCCCTCACCCTGCAATCCAATCCCCACAGATAAACCCTCACCCCTGCACAAAGTATCGCTGAAGTCAATGGGGCTCTAAACAGACACAGAGTATTTCCTGAGTGATGTAGGTGGAAAGACTGTGGGTTTAAAGCACAAAGGGGCAAAAACTTGACAGAGTCAGTTCTGCCCTACAAGAGTGGTTCTGGTTCCTAGAGCTAGAGGACTTTCAAAGTAAGAGAGCTGGTCATAATGGTTTTGCAAGTGACAACAGAGAGAAACTGGAAGGTTAAATGGTTGGTCTCCTCCAGAAATGATTTGCATTATTGCCCTCAATGCTCAAACACTCACACGTGTTTTACTTTTTACTTCGCTCCGTAGGCTGGAGCTCACACGTACACCCCAGATCTGATCCTTCCCTCCCTGTACAACAGCGCGATGCTGGTTACTGCACCCGTCCTTTAAGCTCCAGTCCAGTGAAGAGCTTGTGCCTGTGTTACTTTACGCACGTGAATCTGTGCCGTTGCCGTTATTAAGTCTGCCTCAGTGTCTGCAGTTACACACACGCTTAAGTGCTTTACTGGATGAGTGCTCTTTGTGTCTGGAAGGCAGAGGAGATGCAGGCATGGAAACGCCAACCAGCACAGGCCCACCTCTCATTTGTCTCGCTTTTATAACTTTGAAACTCTTCCTTCACTTTGGTAATAATGTAAAGTATCAACTAAAAATTGCAATGCATGCATTTCATTTGAGTTTTATTGCCTTAACAGACAGCATTAGATTACAAAAGAGGACATTTTTCTTCTCAGTTTTAGCTTATTCTTATGATTTATGATTAGATACAGCAAGAGTTCATAAACTTCCCTGACCTGCTGACAGTTTTTACAGGCTCTTTGATTTATTTCCATCTCAAACTTAACAGCTTTCATGTGACTGATATTCCTAGAGTCCTGGCATGGCTGCAGCACAGCCTGTGAGAGCTCCTCTAATCTCCATGTTACTAATTTAAATGAAGTCTTGGTCTGTTGTTTAAAAAAGACATTCATCATCTCACGGAGGTTTACAGATCCTCTTGTAATGTAATGTCAGACACTTCTGAGATATGAGTTTTATAAAGCCTCCCGATATTGAGTGTTGTAAGACACACCAAGGTCACTTCAATATGCCAAAGAAAAAAAACATTTGCAAAACAAGAGAAGAGGAATTCCTAAGAAACTGCATTGTACCGAGGACATTTAGAAATGATTTATACCATCTGCGAGTACATTTCAAAGATAAATCTGGTATTGGGGAGAAGGGGGGGGAAGAGGGATAAATCTGAATCCAGAAAAATCCACAGACTTCCAGCCAACAGCTATGAGTTCCTGATAAAAAACAACTCACAGAGCAATATTCTCACAGTCATAGAGGTTGCAGCATCAACAGTTTCCCAGCGTGCTCCGAAGCTACTGTGCTAACTAAGGCTGCTCTTTCAGCAAAGATGCAGCTGGCATTCTGTTTTCATTGTACACTTTCCAAACAACAACAACAAAAAAAAAGATACATTTTGTAATAACAAAGACCAAACTAGTAAGAGAGAGAAAAGGGAAAGAGAGCGAGAGCGAGATAAGAAAAGTGGGTGTCTCTCTAAGCTCGCATACTTTTTCAGCTGAAGACTGAAAGATATCATTATTTTTGTCTCCAGAACATTTAGAAACTGGCAAAAGGTAAGCGACGTGAAGGTGTATGAAGGTGGAAGGAACCTAACTGGAAAACATCGGGTAGGTTTTCTTTGATACTGACGGGTACAGCAGAGAGAGAACAACACCCGTAAATATTCGTGGAGCTTTGGAGGTTCTCCAGTGAATATGCTTAGGTGTTTGAGGTCAACTGTGATCAAGCCTTTGTCTGACAGAAAATTGCTTTTGTAATATTTGTAGATCAGATAAGAAATGACAAGCAACACTAGGTTATGACACACCGGAGATATAAATACCGGTTGCCCAGATCATATGATTGATTGAACCCTTTTATTTTTGCTGAAGAAATTTAGCTAGTGTTGCTGGCAACACACACAGAGCACTAAATAAACGTTACATACAGTAGCTTGTCAGAATTTATAAAAGAGCAATCGACATTTGCTTTACTGTCAAAACATCAGCCTACGAGTTTCCTCTCTTTGGAAGGAGAATCTGGGAAATAAAAGAATGCTATACAGCGTAATACCTTCAAATCACAAATGCCACGGTTAAGTCTGAACCAGAACTGATAGCTGCTCTCATGCAATGAGCTCCACATGTCCTCAAACAAAAACAACGTGCTTGCGAGTCTCATTGCAGCAAGCCACCAGCAGCAGTTGCTGTATAGCACAGAGTATAGAGACAAATGTGGATTTATCACAGAGCTTCCTATTCTACAGTCCAAACACAGATATTTTCACTGCAGATAGTGGTGGACAAACAGTATCGCCAGGGCTGTACAGTACCTGCAACTATCTTGCAGCAAGGTGGGTTGTCAAGAACGCAATGAGACTTTATGCCTAATTTCAGAGCTTGCACACATATAGGAATTAAAGTCCAAAGACCTCATTCACAATTGCACTGAAGAACTTCTAAGATTTCTTTCCACTGTCCAAAAAAAAAAAAAAAACACCAACATAAAAGACTCTGTTGCACATGAAATAAAAACTCCCAGCAGTTTATCTTTCTAGGATTACATGGTGTTTTCAACATAAAAATCACATCCTCTGTTGGGCAAAGGTTCATTTTACAGAGCAGATCCATTGGATCAAAACAAAGACTGCAGTAAATCAGCTTTGTGGAGCTATGCTGATTTTCCCTTGCTGGTCTGTATCTCAAGAACCACCTTTCAGCCATTTGTGTAGGAGGAAAAGTTTGTTAATAGTATTACCCTGGGAGATGGGTATTATTCTACAGGGAGTAAAAAAGAAAAAAAGCCCAGGATCCCATGAGCTACCTCTTTTCACTCTGATAAGGGCACAGAACATGTCTGCAAGGGCAGATCAATTGTCAGCAAAACTACTTCCCTGCTGAATTTAAACACATTGCTCATTCTTAATTAACATGTTGCTAAAGAAGTATTTTTTTATCTATGTGTATATCTGTTCTTTCTTACAAGGATCTCTTATAAGGAATTCCCCCTCTCTCCCTGAGTGGTAAACCCACCTGCACCAAGCCTCTGGAGAACAAGGAGTACAACAGGTCTCTGGCATCCATCAACAAGACTTCTAAACCCACTGCAGATATATCTGCATGGACATCTCTTTCCTCACTTCTTCCCACAGGCTAGCCAGGGGACAACAGATCTGGGCAACAGGTCAAGGAAGACCATTTTTAAGACCTAATCCTTGTTTCATTCCTAATTTTATCTCACATTAGTCTACTTCTGCCCGCTTTGAAATTAGTAATATTGCATTTTTGGTCATGTAGGGCAAATGCTGTCTCTGGCTGGAGGGGCATCCATGCCCTCCTATAGAAAGATTTGAGGTCATAAAATCAGTAGCACAGCCCACTACATCTGCATTAACCCTCTTTTCTATGTTTTTCATTCCTTCTTAGAGAAAAAGGAGACTTGACAATAACCTAATAATTTATCAAGAAGACATGTTAATGTCTCTCTTTTAACTGTTGAAATATCAACAATCACAATCTCTGAGTTTTAGCAGAAGCTTTTCTCCCTGTTATTTCCACTAGCTCCAAGGTAAAAAAAAGATATGTTTGGTGCACATTCCAGGCCAGACAGCAACTCAAGACTAGACAAATTCTTCTACACACTCTGAGTCATATTATGAACAGCTTCCACATATTTCAGTAAGGCAAAATACATCTATCTCTGGGGCAGCGCCTAGCATCATTCAGCGTCTTCCTTTACTGGATGGAGTGTGCATGTGTCAATCTGTGTGCAATCTCTTCTATCATGGTTAAGAATTGGTACCCGTCTCTCAGATTTCATACCCTTCTAATGGGAAAGGTCAACAGATTGGTGGTAATAGGCAAAGCATGAAATAGAGCTGAGAACATAACAAAAGAGGGAGAAGAGAGAAAAGAAAGAATTTCAATACCGTACACTAAATACCCAGATGTTAATAAAAAAATCCTCAATGGTTACTTGACAGGGTCTCACAGAAGGAAAGCTTGGAAAAAAAAAAAAAAGGATCTCACCATTGTGCAGCGTTTTTCTTTGTAACTCAATTGTATCCTTTATATCAGCCTTTCATCTTCCCAAGAGCTAACTCAGGGCATATTTACAATAAAAATAGAAGTTGGATTTGTTGCAATTTGTTGAGACCGCAGATTTCCAATCAAAGGTGGTGGTATTCCTTCCGTCTGTATAGTTTTTACTTGGCTTCTGAATGTAATCTAACTGACCCTTTAGAATAGCCTTAAAAAAAATCACAAACACTGGTCTCCTTGAGAACCCATGATGGATGAAAGAGGAGAGTTTCTGCTTTGTTGTCTAAGTTTTACTCAGTAAAAGGTAGAGAATGTGAGACCTCACTAGTTGTAGACTGATCATACGGCTTTACTTCCTAGAACAAAGATGCAGTTCCTTCAAAGAACACTACTAGTAGCCCAGGAAAATAATTTTAATATTTGACATTCATAATATTTAACACTGTGGCTGGATTTTGTTCAAGTGAAAGTAATTTATCCATGCCAATTAAATAATTTATTGCATAGTTCAAAAGACCCTGATAAGAGTTACACCACAAACCGTATTTCTTTTCCTGCTTTAATTACAAATTTGTAGTTAAAGCACATGACAGGGTTTCAGGGCTGGGTTCCACTTCCCGCCCTGTGATGGGTTACCGGGGGCGACTTCCGTCATCTCAGCCTTCCTGGGCCACATCCTTTGCTGGTGTAAATCAGCAGAGGTCCACCAACTGGAAAGGCACTCTGCTGATTTACACCAGCTGTGCATTTGACCTCTGGACCAAGAAAAAAAGTAGGAATGGAAATGCATTTTCTGTGTCAGAAGAGTTACTTGCTGATGTTGGTTAAGGCATTTAAGAAGTTTCATTCTTTTTAACAAATGAGACCAATATCTAACTTCAAAGACAGGCATACAAAGAGGATGCAGTTGAGTATTTTAAAGCCTTTAGAATGACTAAGTTGTGTCATACATTTAAGTGATGAGCAACATACAGAAACACATTCCAGGAACAGGATACCCAATTACACTGTAGAATTTTCTTTCCATTTTCTCCCTTATATTTGATTGAATATTTTCACTCTTTCGGACCAACAGAAATAAAAATGCCTAGATCCACTCTGAAAACAATATCTGGCTGGTTTTGCTATGGCTGCTCCTATTCATCAGGTGTTTTAACTAACATAGGGAAAATGGCTATTTCTTACTGACGGGGCTATAGTGTAAGTAACTCAACTTCAAAGATGCCGGGCCAGATTGGATAGCAAACATCAAAAGCTTTTGACTCGTGCTGAGTAAACTTTGTATTCTGACACACAAGTTCTTATCTGTTCTGTTCCAGACTTGGGAGAGAGAGGGGCTGAATCTAACCAAATCACATTGTTTTTCCTTACAGCTGCCAACTTGGAAAAATATCAGGGCACAAAGGAACCATTAAAAACAAAACAAAAAAAGACATGTTTCTGTTAGTTCCTAAGCAACACAATATTGCCAAGATGGTGGCTCCTGTGAAAATTTGAAAATATTAGTTACACATCACACTTTTATTTATTTATACTGCTCTGTGAAGCATTTTTTTTTTCCTTCTTGCAAACTGACAGATATTATGGAAAATCTGTTCTTTTGAGCAGGGTGTTTACACCACAACTGTTACGTATGTTTTGTCAGCAGCTTATTCCATTTGTTAATTCCCATTTCTATTTTACAATTTATTTTGCTAGTTATGGGGTTGGAAAAAACAGAGAATGAGAGAGAGAGGGAAAGAGAGGGAAAGATGGAGAGACAGAGAGAGACAGAGGGAAGGAAGGAAGGAAGGAAGGAAGGAAGGAAGGAAGGAAGGAAGGAAGGAAGGAAGGAAGGAAGGAAGGAAGGAAGGAAGGAAGGAAGGAAGGAAGGAAGGAAGTTAGTTTAAAACTTTATATCCACCAAAATGAATCCTGTTCTTGAGACTGTCAAACTATTTTAAGAAAATTGGAAATCCTATTCCATTACTATTTATTACACCAATTTAAGAATAACTTTAAAACCTCAGCCTGCTTGTTCATAGCACTCCAGGACAGTGTGGAACACAGGAAACAAGCGTGTTTCACTCCATCTTCTTCATTATTCAGCCACATGGATCCTCCTACTTGTGACAAAGCCTTGATTACATTGATGATGCTCCATGCTGGTGAAGGATTGAAATTACAGTAAGGTGACAAGGAAGTTTAATACCTCCTGGGAAATATAATTGCAACATCTGCTTTGAAATCAAATGGCCAGCCCTTACATTTTGTAGAGTTTTACTCAAGAATTCAGCCTCTGAACCTAGAAAGTCTGCCTGCCTGCCTTATAAGATGGAAGTCACACCATGCATCATTTCAGCATCTTGATGAAAAGATTTAAAACAGTTGCGAAGGAACGGATAGTAGAGAACCATTTCCAATCTCCACGGTGCACTTTATTTCCACAAATACTCGACATTAGTTGTAGCATGTGCAGTCTTTCCATTACAACTGAAAGGTAACCTATCAGAGATAGGAGAGAGAGAAGAGAAAATGGAAGCTGCTTTTCTTATAAAGTTTTCATTTCTTGATCCACAGTTCAGAGACCTTCTGAGACACTGCAGTCTACTGTACCAAACTCCTACCTTTGAAATAGGCTGAGGAGTAACTGCTCCAAAAATAAATTCCAACGCAAAGACAGGAATCTGAGCATATATGAATAAAACCACATTTGAATATGTTTCATCTGCACTTGTTATAATGAGTTGGGTAAACGTGGAAAGAGACCTTTAAGGAGCAAAAAGCACCATTCGACATACCCAACAATGTATAACACAAGACCACAGCTTTTTCAAGGAAGCCACTGCAGCCTACAGAGTCAGACCCTTTCCAAGACATGCTTCCAGGACTTGCCAGAAACCCTTCAGCAGCACTCATGGCGCAAGGTGAAAAATGGCTACTGTGTGGAGCGCAGGCAGCACAGCACAGTGCTGTGACCAGGGACGCAAACCAGAAAGGAACAGTGCCGCCACTGAAGTCACTGCAGGGACTGCAGACTTTTGGACTGACACAACTGCTGTACTAAGAGAGAAGGGCTGTATTTTGACCTTCCTCCTCATTCATCGGCCAGGGAGAAATTCTGTCTGCATCATGGTATGAGCAGCATCCCTTGGAATGGTCTTGTCTTCCAAAGTTATAAGGCTCATTACACGGAAATGTTTAAAAACCTGGTTTTGAAAGTGCATATGGCTGAGGAAGGACATAAGAGCAAACAGCTCATCCATAATCAGGGTCTGACACAAGGAGATGTGTTGCTGTATTTTTCAGCTTGCTGTAAATTCACTTCCAACACACTCCTGTCTTGTGCTTGATGTCATGCAACAGGCACAGTTGAGATGATTGAATTAATTGAATGAAACAATATTAAGAATTTTAGATTTCATTCAGATTTAGGGTAATCCTAAACCCCAGTGATAGACTGGAAGTTTAATGAACAGCGTGAATAGACCCACCATAAGGCTCTTAGACAGCTAGGATATAGTTTCACGTGGACTTTCAAAAGCTACCCACAAAAATAATACGAAATCACACAGAGAATCACAGAATGGTTTGGGTTGGAAGGGACCTTTAAAGATCATCTAGTCCAACCCCCAAGGTTGCAAGGGGCTTCCAACACCCACATACTCCACACCCCCAGACTTCCACAGAAGTTGTGAAAATAGGGATTTTAAAATCCAAACTATTCAGCCTTCATTGCACCTTTAGCTTGTTCCACAGAGGGCTCCCTTTGGCTTCAGTAATACTCAGGTATTTAGGAAAACCTGAATTTGATTCAGTGACCTAATTTAGATTTTCTGTGTGATTTTTTGAAGCTGTTGTTTGTAGGCCTCTGTTCACTGTCCATATAACAAGGGTACTAATCTTCTGCTCTTCTCACTGAGGTATCATGAAAATTAATACAGGCAAGATTAAGAGATGCAATAATGATAGTACTAGAATAACACAAAGCATTTTAGACAAATTTTCATGTACATCTACCCAGTTAGGGACCAATTTTAATCTAACTTCTGCATAACCATATACTTCAGATGACAAGTGTAAATATATTCCTTTTTGCATAGTGTTCCTTTATTTGGATTGGACATAGAAAACCATGATTGTACAAACTCAGTAAAGAAAAAAACTTGCAAAAAGAGAGAAAATATATTTCATTTGGAAATAAAAAATAATTGGAAGCATAAAAAAGTAACTCATTAAAACAGCCAAGATCTAATTTTAAATATTTTCTTCAGCTGTATGGTTTTTGTAATTCAGTGGAGAATCACTTGAAGCCATTCAAACGTACAACCTTACACCTTATTCTGCTGTAAGATTAACTTTTGTGGAGATGACAGGCAAGATGCTACATATGAAGGATGCAGATTTTTTCAATGCTCAGAGTAATCCAGGCAAGAAAGGCTGCGGATGCATTTCAAGTAGTCAAGGACACTAAATCTACCCTCCTTGGCCATAGTTATAATGTGCCCTATTGACACAAACCCAGTTATCCAAACTAAACAAAACAATTTCCAAGTGAGGTTGGAGATTCTGCTCTCCCCTCTGCTGCGGGACTGCATGGAGAATCGGTTATGGGGAACAGATCAGGGTTCTCTTAAGCCTTCACGTCAAGAAAGCTACCACTGGATCTCTGTAGAGACAAGAGAAATTGTGCCAGGAATTGTCCTGAGACTCTTCAAGTCGAACTTTGATTGCCCTCCTACACCCTGCTAACCATTCTGAATTTTATCACTGGCATCAATTTTAAGCCATGCAGATAGTCCAAGGTAGAATATAGGACCCCTACAGACGTCCTGGAGGAGTATGAGAAATACTTGTTTTAAGAAAAAATTTGGAGGGCTGTAAGACAAGTATTAATCACATCTTGAATTTTCTTCCCACATCTACTCTTTAACTAGTAAATTTGAACACATTTTGAGCCTTCACTGCTCTTATGGCAAAAATAAGTCACATCTAGTTGAATGATGAATTTGCAAGCACCCAAAATGACCTGAAATGAACAAACAATCATTCTTCCTGCAGAGTTTGCACAGATAGCTGCTTTATGGAGCTCTTAGAACTAAGGTAAAAATCATCAGGAGAGAATAAATATTTAGCTTGGGCTGCAAGAGGAGCGTATGTTAACACATCTTTGCATTTCTGGATTTTTGCTGGAACTTGAAGCAGAAGTGCCAAGAAACCACAAAGAAAACTGATTTCACACTCTGCTCAGATTAACTACAAGTAAGACATGCCATGAATCACTCATTACATATCTGTTTTATTGAACAGAGAAATTCCAGACAATATAAATCTGCACTTTTCAGCATATACTAAGCAAAGGTGTCCAAGCACCTTAATTTACAAGATAAATCTAATCTCACAGTTTGCTATAAAGCTTGCTGTGACACAGCCATGAGCCCCATATTGCAGGTGGGGAACTAGAGCATCCAAGAACAGCCACACCAAGCAACTCAGCAAAGGGATTTATAGCAGAGACCTGATTTAACTGCAGTTCCCTGAAATCCAGCTTGGAAGTTTATCTGAACTGAATCAGTGCATTTTTTTCTGATTCTTCTCACTGTACGTCTCAATCTGGGGCAAAATAAAATAATAAGCAACCAGGAATAAGATAACTCATATTTCTTAACTGCAAGGGGATAGGCACCAGTTATTTGGGTTGGGCACTTCCAGGTGTCCCCTGCACTAAGAATTGCCTCCCTGAAACCTTGCCCCATGCACTTTTCCAGTGTCTGTGGAGAAGCATTGCCCATCACTGCAAAGGTGATTCCTACTTAAAACACAAAGTTCTTCTAACTTAGCTATCTGACAAAAGCCAGTTTTGTCATCCCAGATCCCAAAAGCCAGTGGCACCTGAAGGCAGAGCCAGAAAGCTGCGTGGCTTAGGCCAGGCTTCACCCCCACAAAGCTTGAAAGTGGACTTTGTTCCTTTGTTCTTTATGTAATGAGGGTTTTCATCAGGTGGGGCTCTGCCTATTAGTTTTTTTTAGTTGAAAAGCAGTTTATAGGAAAAGGTATGCAGGGATATCAGTTTTCACACTGTTGGTGACATGATATGTCTGACTGCCCTCTCCTGTAAAGGCTTTGGGAGAGAACTATCACCTAAACCAGCTCTGACCTACAGCCATTATATGCTGTTCTCCCACTTGAACATCTGACAGTTCACTACAAACACGGCCTCAGTCCGTGCAGTGCACCACTGAGCCAGGCGAGGTTCCCGTATTTTTAGAAGAAGCAACAGGCTCCCTGGTTGCCCTAGACTCCTCAGATGAGCAGGGCCATCAGTAGGTGAGTTCATACCCAACTAGGGTTCAGGGTGTCTTTGGAAAGGACATCTGACTCAAATCTGGTTTTATGTGGTTTTTTCCTCTACGCTGACCATGGCCCAGGCACAACAGGGTGAGCAGGTGCTGCTTGGTGAACGAGGGGTGTGTGAAAGAGGATGCACACGTACACTGGCGTGTGCAAACGTGGCATCTCTTGTGAACCCGCGGTACTGTTTCATTACCTTAATTCTTTTAATTAACAAACATCTGCCAACTCCTGCACTCTGTCAGAATATACTACTGACGTTCCCTTTGTAGTGCCTTTCATAACATATGTAAACAGGCGGAAGAAAAAATCTTGCTGTTATCATCTTTTGATTTTATGAGTAGCTGAGGTTGTTTAAACTATAGATTAACTTTTACGGGCCCATCTCTGTCTCCAACTACCCCACCACCACCATCACCTCGCAACATTTGAATAGCCAACTTTCCTGTGTGGGTGTGTCAGACAAAGATCATTTTAGTAGATGTTTAAGAGGGAGGGAGTCTTGTTTCACTGAAATTAAAATCATAACACTCATTTCATGTCTATGTGCTTTGTCACCTCAACTCCCAGCAATCTTGGATGAGGCTATACTCTTTGGGCCAAGATGCCAGTAACATGATAGGTGTCCCGTGTGCTACCGCGATTGCAATGTTGGGGGGGTGTCTTTCAGCAAACTCAAGAAAATGAGTCTTTTCTTGCTTTTTCCGTGTCAATACATCTTCCAAAGCTACACTTCTTATGCCATACCACCCCAATTCTCTGACAAAGCAGAGACCAGATTGTGAATATGTTGTCTATCCCAAATGTGAATTACTTGTCCAGGATATCTTTCTACCACACCCAACGGTGATATACCTGGGAATGGTGAAGGGTGTCTGCAACAGTAATTCTTCCATCTGAGTGGTGGTGTGTGAACACTACATGTACAGGTCTGCAAGTCGGATTGCATAGCCAAGCATATCACTGATGAGATGCAACCTACATGTGCTGTTTCCACAGAACGTTTTATGAAGATATATTATTCCCCTGCCCCAGCTGACTAAGATGCTTTTATTTCCATCCTGCCTGAAAATTGGTTGTGGTTGAAAAAAGTGGAAAGAAATACTGTACGTTCCCTGACCTCCATTCCCTGACTGCCTGTATTTCTGCTGCATGATAATCTATTTGAATTGTCTTCCTTTAAAGATTGCCCAAAGAACTAAGTGCAAAGACACATAGTATCTTTTTTGTTTAAGTGATCTTCTGCAGTTGTCTTCTCTCACACTTCTGTACACAACAAGCAGTGCATATACTTCCAAGCTTTCACTTTAGGTCATGCAAACCAGCAACAAGAAATAAAATATACACAGTTTGAAGAGTTAGAGTGACTCAAAGTCTTAGTCCCCTGCTTCTTTTCCCACATAGTCTTTCCCCTTAAATACCTCTCCTTTCTCTTGGAACGTTATTCCACCTTAATCTGTAACCTTTGCTTTCTGGTTCTGAACAACTCCTACCTCCACAATCCCTTTGTGCAACCAACTCTTCCCCTCAGCACTGCAAGGAGCCTTAAAATCTACCAGCCCCATCTCTGCTTGCTAAACCCCCCTTTTTTTTTTTTTTTTTTTTTTTTTTTTTCCATTATGCTGCTCTTTATGCTCCAGTCAGTCCTGCCATTTCCATGATCAGTTCCCAAGAGGACCTCAAATGAGGTCCCAGGTGAGACATCTACTATTCTTTTCCCGGTCACATCATAATAAGTTTCATGTACTCTTCTGGGCTTTGAAGGTTCAAAGCATTTTCTATTACTCATTAAAAGCGAAGTCAGCGGCTGATGTGGCCGAGCTAGGTTTGGATAAAGAACCTAGGTGTGCTGGAGGCAGACAGAAGGAAGTGCTTGAACAAACATTTCTTAGCTCAGGAAAAGACACAGTCAGTCCCACTGAAAATACAGAGGCAAATTTCATTTTTCCCACAAATTTCCTGCAATCTATTTTTTTTTTAATTCAAGATATTTACAGTGTCTGCTCTATGCTTGGATTAACAAAGTTAAACCATCAACACAAGCACTTGTGAAGAAAAGTCAGTCCATGGATACTACAGAGAGATGGCTTTTCTACATCAACCTTTTCTAAAGTGCTTGCAGCCACACAGAACATCTGAAGTGTTTGAACTTGTGCAATTAGAACAAGTTGTCAGGGACACAAAAAGCTTTTCAGAAGAGCACAGAAGCTGTCCGTATGTTATCTACCAGTGTCATATACCTTCAGCCTAGGAATCATCAGAGCCCAGGCAGCAGGGTATGAAATAAAAATCTTCTACGCCAACCATATTTCAGCAAGCTGTGGTTTTTTTCTCTAATAAACCCTCTTCCCTGCAGCTTTTCCTTCTGTCTCTAAGTTCTTTTTTTGCTCTCTGCCCTCTGTACTTTTCCTATTTTTCCCCCATTTCTTTGTCTTGTCCCTCCTCTCCCCTTATTTCTTTTCCCCTTTCTTTCTCTGCTCCTCACCAGTGTATGTTCTCTCCATATCCCAGTCCCTCGTCAGCCCCAGTTCTTTGATTCTCTTTTTCTTTCTTGCCTCTTCCCTGTTCTTCTCTCTCTCCTTTCCTCTTTGATCTGAATTGGATTGTTGCAGGTCGCTGTGCCGAGTCAAGAAGCCCTCGCTTCCAGCCTCATTCCAGTACACAAACCTCTTTCCTATCACAGAAACCACAGATTCTTCCAAAATTTATAATTAGATTTTTTAAGGAAAAGTACAAGACAAAAAGTTCTCCTCCTGAATAAATATTCCTAAAGATTCAGTGCTTGGATCTAGAGCTTTGGTCTTGTGCCCTGTGAAATCTGGGTCCAGTTGTAAGAGTCAGATGAATTTTCCCAGATTTTGGCAATGGTTGCATCTGGCAAAGCCTCGTGGAGGGCAGACTTCCGGTTATGGATTTCACACACTCCCTTTGTTCTGAATCCGAACAAAATGTCCAAATTTTGAAATGCTACATAAACATTTCACTTTGGCTCATGACATTTAGATTACAGTATATAGCAAGGAAAATAAAAACAAGACTTATTTCAAAATAGCATGGGAAATGCATTCTTCCTTCCTAAATACTGAAATGAGATGTCCCCCCTAGATTTTCATCTGCACAAAATTTGCATTAATTCCAGGGGATTTTTCAAAGTACTCTCAGAAAAGGGAGGAAGAAACTGTGACAGGTTGGAGATCTTTGAGAAACGGTGTTGATATTTTAAATGCCTTGCATATGCATGGTCCCTGGGTACACACTGTTGTTCTGCAGTGCATCCTGACAAACGGGATCAAGTATCACCTTAGCCTCGGTGTTCTGTAGACATAACTGAGCTAGCTCTAAATTAGCTAATGTGATCTCTGCTAGCATCACAGTTATGGTAAAATTATGATCCCCATGAACCTAAGGAAATAGGAAGATAGTTTGCCCAAAACAAAACCTCTTGTGTCTTGGCTTCACAGTTTAAAGGCAATACAGGTTTGGCTGCAAGAGCCGGAGTCGCTCGGTTGATTTCTACAGGGCCTGAGCTGCTGGGGAGGAACAGTGGTGTCCTGCGCTCTCACTGTCCCTAACCAGCCTGAACAACCAGGATGGGATTTCAGCTGGCATTTGCAGTCAGCAGGAGTTGTGCGTAAGCAAGCACCACATTTTGTCCTGGTCTGAGCAAATACCCCTGCACAACCAGAGCTGCACTGCCTCTTAAACCGCCGGAGTCCTGTGGCATGAAGGGTAGTGCCGGTAGCAGGAACACTCCTGCACGCAGCTTGGAGCTGTGACCTGGGACAGTGCGCTAAACGCAGCATCGGTTCTTGTTAAGGGACAGCTGAAAGGACCAAGCTGCTACATGAACATTTGAGGTAAACACTCGATTTCAGCCCATTTGAATCTAGAAGGCCCATCAAGCAAGCAAAACTATGGCGTGCCCTTTTCCACAGCCAGGGACATGTGTTCCCGCACAGCCCTGTCTAAGCAGCAAATGACTGTATGAATTACATTATCAACCACTGACCACGACGGACAGAACGGTTAGGGCATCTGCATATGCTTCTGAAGTGGAGTTTGAGGCTCGGACTTCTGCAGAAGTCTGTCATCAGTTGACCTGCCTGTAGGGGGTCATCTGGGCAGAAAGTTGGGGCAGATTGGTGTGAATACGGGTCCAGATAGTCAAAATCACGTACAAATACATGTCTGTGTCCAGCAAGACCGTTCATTATATTCACTCAAAGAAAGCAGAGCTGCTTAGACTCCCAAAACCACTCCCCAGTGACTCCTCACTGTTACAGGATTCTCCCTTCCTTCTCTCACAGCCCACCTCTAAATGGCTCTGATAATTTTCTGAGTTTTGAAATGTATTCTGAAGGTCCCTTAGATTAAATTTTTATAGACCAAGGAAAGGAAGCACTAGAGATACTTCAACAGACATCTCTGAAAGAATCCAGTGAAAAATGGCTGGAAAGAAAATACAGATAGGAGTGGAAAAAGATGGAAGCTGATAAGAGTCAGGACAGAGATGATCAGGAGAGTGGATGTGGAGGGAGTCCAGAAAGGTCTGGTTCACAGGAGAAGCCATGGAAATGTGGCCCTTACTAACTGAGCAAATCTGTCAAAGGGGCTGGCTACGAATCCTGGCCAGGCCTTAGACTGTGGCCAACTCATTCCTACAAACCTCCTCATGCACCCACAAGACAAAACTCCACTGCTGAGACAAGAGCAGTTCATAGACTGCCACTGGTAGAAACTAAGTATGGGACACATCCACTCAAGCTGGACATTTTGCAGACTGCAAGGTGGGGGTGCCTTCCCTTGATCTAGTCCACATCACTGGCAGAAGAAAAAACCAGCTCAGAAAGCACCACAGACACAAGAAGCTTGGTGACTGTTTTAAATACATCGGTCTCACAATATCTTACAAAGGAGGGTATTTCTCATTTTACAGATTATGAAACAGAGGCACCAAGTGTCTTGACTAAAGACGAGCGAGCAAAAATGGGGAATGAAGTGGCCCTCCTGATTTCCAGCCCACTGCCTAGGCAGCCAGAGGGAACCAGCTCGAATACAGATATTGTAAATGCTGCCGAGGGATGAGATGACACCAGTTGAAAAGGTTTTTCCCTAATTTACATAATAATAAATACACGTATAAGTGGAATTAACTAGCAGGTATTTTTTTCATCTGTTTGTTTTAATTATTTCAAACTGTGGTGTTTGTAAATGTGATCGACACTAAACCTTTATTTAGACTGTGCTTTGAATAAATGTATCGACATTAAAATTAGTCACCATAACCTATAAATCACAGGATGGGTTTGATTATGAATGTTACAAGTGCTATATTAAGCTTCCAAACAGAATGAATTCCTTGCTCTAGGAGACCTTGAGAAGTTGTATATTTCTAACACAGAATGAGATACGCAATTTGGAATAGTTTTTTGCAATAGCTTTAATTTCTGAGAATTGGATTTTGTTATTGCAGCCAGTTTAAGGACACGCTGGGAGACAGAATACCAGAAGTTAAATTCCCAATATTGCCTATGTGAACTCTGCCACAGTAAGGGAGATCTTCAGTAGTACAAATGAAAATTTTGCATCTCACTTCTTTCAACTGTCACTGGGAGTCTGATGCCTTTTTTGTCGTCGTTTTTGAGCATCAAAAAAAAAAAGCCTACATGTAATTATGTATTTTTATGGAAAGGATAGAGCTTGATTTCTAAATACCTGCTAACTCATACAGTATCTGAAATCCATAGGATATCAATTATTCAAGAGGGGGTCCAGTATATTACTCTTTTCTTCTATGGTTCTACTTCTGATTGAGACCAAAAATCAAGATGATGTTCTCCTCAGATTATGGTTTTCTATACAGTGTTCCTCAGGGGTCAGTATTGGGATTGGCGCTATTTAACATCTTTGTCGGCGACATGGACAGTGGGATCAAGTTCACCCTCAGCAAGTTTGCTGACAACACCAAGCTGTGTGGTGCAGTCAACACGCTGGAGGGAAGGGATGCCATCCAGAGGGACCTTGACAGGCTTGAGAGGTGGGCCCATGCGAACCTCATGATGTTCAACAAGGCCAAGTGCAAGGTCCTGCATATGGGTCAGGGAATTCCCAAGCACAAATACAGGCTAGATGGAGAATGGGTTGAGAGCAGCCCTGAGGATAAGGACTTGGGTGTGTCAGTGGACAAGAAGCTCAACATGAGCCGGCAATGTGTGCTTGCAGCCCAGAAAGCCGTGTCCTGGGCTGCGTCTAAAGAAGTGTGATCAGCATGTCGTGTGAGGTGATTCTCCCCCACTGCTCTGCTCTCATGAGACCTCACCTGGAGTACTGCATCTAGCTCTGGGGTCCCCAGCACAAGAGAGACATGGACCTGCAGAAGCAAGTCCAGAGGAGGACCACAAAGATGATGAGAGGACTGCAGCACCTCTCCTATGAAGACAGGCTGAGAGAGTTGGGGTTGTTCCCTGGGGAAGAGAGGGTTCCAGGGAGACCTTATTGCACCCTTCCAGTACCTAAAGGGGGCCTACAAGAAAGCTGGAGGGGGACTGTTTACAAGGGCATGTAGTGATAGGACAAGGGGTAATGGCTTTAAACTGAAGGAGGGGAGATTAGATTAGACATTAGGAATAAATTCTTTACTGTGAGGATGGTGAGGGCACTGGAACAGGTTGCCCAGAGAAGTTGTGGATACCCCATCTCTGGAACTAAAAGTTCTTTAAGGTCCCTTCCAACCCAAAACGTTCTATTATTCTGTGATTCTATGATATTGATCCTGCCTTTGTTATCTCAACGGCTTATTTGTTAGACAGAAAAGATATGACTAGGCATATATCATTGTAGAATACAGGAAGATTCACCGAGATTGATGCATAAGCAAAGGACAAGTGCATTAACAAATCTAGCAGTCCGAAAGTCAGGGCTAATGTTAACCAAGTAGTACATTACTGTGATTCCATCAGAATGTTCTTTTATTTATTTAACTTTCCCATTTTCATTTTTTATTTGGGTAAGATAATTGCCTGTGATAAGCTCTCTCTGTGTAGGTTGGAAGCATGCAGAAAACTAGCCTTTAGATGGGAATATTTACGCTAAGCCTAAGCATTAATGATGTGTAATGGCCAGACCATATTTGCATATTGAAATGATCTCAATTAAAATCCTTTATCAGATGACTTCAAAGAGAGAACCTCTCAAACTGCAATATATTTTTCCATGAAACACAGTCTATTAGGGATGTAATGTGTTTATCTGCATTTCTAAACACAATAATTTTAGTGTTGATTTCGTAACTAATAAAAGATACATTTCTTTCCTTAGGCTTCGTACCACAAAATTCTTTTATCTCTCTTTTCAATGCACTTACTGAGCCCTGAACTTCTTTGAAGGACAAAGACATAAAATAGTCCACAGAACTTGAACTAAATAATGCCTTGCCCTTCGATATTGTTTCTCATCCTGAGAATCTAAGTACATTACAAAGATTTACAATGTCTAAAAGAGATAAGAGACTTATAGGGCTCTCTTCACCCACCGCTGGAAAACAATCATCTCTGAGCAGGCACACAAAAACTTTTTATGGCACTGAGGAACAGAATGCAAGTGGAGAGTCTTTGCAAGAAGCAATGAAGCAACCTACATAAAGACAGTAAACTGAAAAAAAAAGGGCGGGGGGGAGATCATTCACCAATTTATTTTTTTTTCCATTTCTTGATAGATTTCCATTCATTGAAAAATCTCCAGTCACATGCAAATTTTTAGAAAAAGCATTTAAAATCTTATGTTTTAAAAGGCTCTATGTACTTTTAAAAGGGAGGATTCTGATAATTTTTCTAAGGAATTTCAGCTATTTTCACAACATTTAAAATGATCGGTTTGTTAAAATAAAGACAGTAGCTGGAAAACACAGCATTTCATTTATTAACAGAAAGGCCCCAAAGTAATGAATGAATAAATGGGGGAACAATATGGCATTTATACATATTAGAGTCAAAGTTAACACATACTAACCATTGGAAGACTGAGTTCTGATAACATAGATTATTTTCTGTCTTGTAGCTAGGATCTATCATTGAAAACCTGCGTGGCAAGTATTTTCTTGATATTTGGTTATTTACACTTTCTAAAGCACTGAATCATTATCAGCTACGTGCTGGACAAGAACTGCACACTCATAAAAATAACCATAAGTTCCAAAGATACAAAAATTTCAGCACAATGATTTTTCATCCAGAATTTCTCAAGAGAACTAGTGCCACCTACAACTCAGACATCCAGCAAGAGGGAAGGAATGATAAAGTACTGTGATCTGAGTGACCTGCTACCCACTGCAAATAAAAAATAGCTAAAGAAGAGGCTCAATTTCCTCAAATCTAATACAAAATTTTCTCACACTGTAAGGAGTGACAATCCTGAAGTCACCTATTAGGGATAAACTCCCTCAAATTATCTCACATATATCACAAGACTCAGTGTACACAGAGAAGCAGCTGCCACATATCAGCTGCTCTGGGGTAATTACCAGTGTATATTCTCACAGTAACAGTGAGGACACTTCCTCATCTTTCAATTCAGAGTAAGCTACCTTGCATTTATGACAGGGTAAGAGTATAGAGAGCCTAGTTACCATACAGCCACTAATTTACAATAGCTTGCTCCCTTGTGTATGTACTCTTGCTCCTCAGCAAATACAAAGTAAGTTGAATCAGCTCACCTTGAACTTAAAACATTTTCATTATCTGAAATAATTTGTCATCCCTTATGCCAAGGGTCTTTCACTAAACAAGAAAAAGAAAGCTATTAAAGCAAATCATTTGTTGTTGCAAGAAAGTGCAGGCAAGGGTTTGTTTTTATTTAAGTTATGAGAAAGAAGGATTTGTAAGTATTAAGAAAAAAAAGGGGGAAGAAAAATGTTAGTTTTAAAATACAAGCAAAGTCTTACATGCTGCCCTATAGTGTGGTTACAGCACTGGAGTCTTCAGCTAGTGTTTTGACTATGAAATTTGAAGTCATGGAGACCAACAGAAAATCAAAGACAATATAATTGAATCAAAGAAAAAACAAACCTGGATGAGATTTATTGTAACTTCCTTCTTGAACCAAATGTGAGGGTTTATGGGATCAACCTAGATTTACCCATAAAAAAGGGTAAATGTGATAGACTTTGAAGAATCTGTTCTGAAATTGTATTTAGCCAAAGAATTCATTTTAATACTAAATAGTATTAATATACTATATACTCTATGCTGTATTTACTACTGTTATTACCCAGCATTAGTAAGCAGTATTAGCACCTGGCATTTAGTACTATTAGTACCTGGCATTTGGTATTAGTACTATGTACTGATAGCACTAAATAGTACTAATAGTACTAAATATTTGTACCAGTAGTACTATTGTTCCTATTACACAGCTGAACACATCAGAAGACAAGAGTAGCCCACAAAGCATTGGTTGCCAGCATCCTGCTGCTGAAACAGAAATAGAGACACCAGTGTCAGTGAATTTGGGGAGTGAGTACAAAATTGACTCATATTTTCTAATACACATTCATAGCATTTCTAGCAAAACTACTTTTTCTCATACAGATAACCAGCCTTTCATTATTAGTATCAGGTTAGCAAAAAACCTCCATCAGCTGAGGTAGAACACCAATTTACCACCTGTATTTTGGCAGGTACAACATTCCCGTCTGGAAAAAAGAGCAGTAAGAAGGGCTACTGAAGTAAAAATTTCAAAGGCATTTGCATCAGAATAACAATAACCCATTTAGCTTAATGCTCCCCATTTTATTGGGAAGCTCAAAACACAGTTACCATCATTCATGCTTTACTGTAATTAGACAGACTGATTAGAACACCTTTTTATATTAAATGCACATTTTCCTTTCAATAATATCCATGCTAAATGAGAAGAATACTATTCAGCCAGTCAGCTGGGTTTGGAGCAATGATCTGTTTTGCCCCTTATTTTTAAAGCTTTTTCTAATCTGTGGGTTTGTAGAGAAACTGTACGTTAAGACTGTCAATATACACTGGCTTAGAAAGAAGAAGAATCAGAAGAAAAGCTCTTCAGAAATGTAGAGGATCCTGTAAGAAGAAGAATCGATTACTGCGAAATAAGCTTTCTGGAAGTTTATCACTCAAAACAAGAGGTCACAAAGACGGACATTGACAATGGAACGACTGCAAAAAGCACTACGAGTAATTCAGACAGAATATCCTTCTGCAAAGAACTGTCATTGCAAAGAATAAAATGGGCTTTGCTAAAGTCAGTAATAGATGTAAACTGTGAACATCAGTTCAAGAGGGAGCTGGACATATTTGGAGCAGGGAGTGGATATAGCCATGCAGTCATAAGAGAGATAATTGTGCATAAGATGGTGAGCTCCCATACCTGGTGATTTGTATTTTCTGTTGCCAGAGGCAAGGTTTTGATGGACCATGTCCTGAATGACTGAATACAAACCAGATAAAAGACACCAGTGGGTCTTGCAGATATACTAACAGTATGATGGTGCTGAATCACACCACTTTCAATACAGTGAGCATACATGTAACACCTATTTGTCAAAAAAATAGGAGACGCAGAGAAAGTCAGCATCTTTTTCAGTTATATAAACTATACAAAACAGGGGACTGACTCCAAACTGAACCCAGAAAAGTGACTCCAAACCGAACCCAGAAAAGTTGCCTACCAGGTTTTGTATTTATATAGAAAATAAACCCTCTTCTTAAATGGTCTGTTTGCCTTTATGTTACTACTCTTTGGTCCCAACCAAAATATTCCTTGAGCCAGACGCAGTCCTCTAAACACACCTGATGCAGTCAGGCAGACAAAAGATGGAAGGGGAGCACAGAGGTGAAACCACACGTCCACCATGTCCATCCAAACTCAGCATCAAGGCACAGCAACCTTCATCCCAGCTGGAATAAGGCCTTTTCCATTTCACACCATTCAGGAAACAAAACCCACAGCTTCATTTTAGTAAACATGGCAACATCAGTAGTTACCAAAAGAGAAGGCAACTGCCTCCCATCTGGTTTTGATATGAAATCTGCTGAGTAGATCACCTACATTCCACATCGGGTCTAGAACCACCCTGCGTACCTGAGGCACTCACTGTGGGCTACAGTTGTCCTGGGCTCCCTCTTGCCAATGTCTCCACAGGGGCAGAGAAAGGAACCTCTAGGGAGAAATTTAAACTACATAAAATCTGAATTGCTCCCTGAGATGACTATTGCCCTTCACTGACTAAGACGGAAAAACAGGTATCTGTCCCCTTGGTGGATGCAGTTAAGTACCTTCTCTTAGACTGGATGGGCCTATCCGAGGATATATTTGACTAGACATGCACAAAATAAAGTGCTTTGTTTGTGATAGCATAGGATAGGCTAGGAAAAAAGCCATTAATGCATTGTCACACACTGACAGCATCAATTCTTAGCATTTCTACAGCAGCCTCCTTCCAACGACCATAAAGCACTTTACAGAACCAGAAGCCTTGTCTATCTAGCAGAAATACATCATCCAGGAACCACTTTGGCCCACTTACTGCACTTGTAAGACATCTTCTAACCATGAACACAAGGGCAAAACCACCTCACTCTTCATTTCCCTTAACACCTCAGCCTCGGTTTGCATTGAGGGTTCATGCCCCTTCACTAGCCTCCTTTAAAATCCCACTTTAGACACACTTTTGTCCTGAAGAGTTTACAGTCTCCCTAGGCAAGGAAAGATAATCATTGCTTGTGTTCTGCAGAAGGGGAACTGAGGCCCAGGAAATACTTATCATACTGTTCACACTCAGTACTAAGACTTAGAGTTGTTTCTCCACTAAAACATAGAACTATCAAGATCCCATAACTTAAATGGAGACTGAACAAGACAATTTAGAGGCACTGGGTTTTTTTATAGGGGCATGGGTCTTGGCAAGAACAATGGCAACTAAGACTGGCTAGAGCTACACAGAGCCCACCACTGAATTTTATCTGGTGCCTGGGAATGATGGCCAGGCAGCAGGTCACAACATTTGGCCTGTTGCTTGGGTATGCTGCAGACAAGAAGGTGCTGGCCTACACTGTTAGGACTTACGGAGTTATATACAGCACCATACAGCTGAGTTGTTTTATCTAGCCCGTGAAGTGGCTAAGAATAAAAGTAGCTGTCAAATACACAAAAAATTACCTTCTGCAGACTAATCAAGGTCACGTTGGTTGTCTCTGTTCATCAGGAAAGGAAACCATACCTTCTGAGTCTCAGTTTAGTGTTCCTTCCGTCAGTGTATTTGCCAAAATCTCCATACATTTGTAAGTGTGTATATACTGTACATAAGAGTACAGCCTCTGGGTTCCATATATATACTAAGCATCTTTGGAAGCACTACTTGAAGATCCCAGTTATAATGGCACTGACAACAGACCCACAACAAAACTGTTCAAACTGTTCAAAACAATTTTACGTGACCAGCATAGCTGCATTACATTCTCCAATCTCAGTGCTGCAGAAGAGAGAGTTTCTGCACTGAAATCCAGGCCTAAGATTGTGCACACCTCTGAAAAATATCCTAGTATTTCTAATTCTGTAGATGGGAAGACTGAGGGGTGATGACATGAAGTGAGCTGTATGATGTCAAACTGACTTTGCTTCTGAGCAGAGATGTCATATCTAGGGACCTGAATCTGATAACATTTACATGAGTGAAAAAGAAAGTCTGTAGCCAAACATCGAAGAATGATAACAGCATCAAGTCCAAGTCTCTTAGAGCTGGAACCATGTACGTATTGAAGCTACCACCTCCACTGGCCCTTTGGGACCAAAGCTTAAACTGCCTCTTCCCTATTAGAACATCTATTCTAAGTCCACGTGGAGTGTCTCATAGACACAACAGAAAATTTTCTCCTACAGACACATTTATAACACATTAAATTGGAGCAATGCTGATTAAAGCAGAATGGCAAAGATACCTGCACCTTCACCCAATGGAATGGAACAGGATTTTTTCAGAATAGGCAAGTGAAGTCTCTTCCCCATTCAAGGAATCACACATTAAACACAGACACCCCTTCCCAACACCCAGAACCTAGCTACCTTTCACTGCTGGCTTACTAACTCTTACACAAACAGGCAAGATGGGGGGGGGGCATGGCAGAGAAGGACCTAGAACACAGGTTTGCTTTTCTGAAATTATATTATGGGAAGATCAGTTGGGATAGGAAAAACAGGAAATCAAATATTGAGGAAATAAATGAACTGTAAAAACACCTATTGTTTTATCAGTATTTTGAATTGAAGAGTTCCTTGTGTCCTTTAAGGAAGGTTTTCTGTAGCAGTGGGAACTATGCTCTCCCTCAAGATCCCCATGCACAAAGAAACTCCCTACAAGAGTCCAATGGTTTTCCCCATGAGAAGATAAGGGCTCTTCACTTTTACCTTATCAAAAGAAAAACAGCTGTTGTCAATTCTTTAACCCTCCTGTAATTAGTAAAATTCAGGAATTCATCTTCAGTAATGTCTTGTTCTTCTTCAAGCAAATTTATTTCCACTCTTATTCCACTCTTCCTCTTAAACCAAGATGCACTTCATTCATTCAACAGATAAGGCTGAAACCAAACCCCAATTCCAAACACATTCAGCAACTAAGAAAATTCCAGCCAGTGCCAGCTTTAAAGGCTGATTCTGAAAGACATTAAGCAGTCTTACAGCAGCCACAGAACACAAAGTCCTTTAAAAAAAAAAAAAAAAAAATCCCCTTTCCCTTCATCTGTGTTTATTAGAGCTCTAAAGACTTAAATGAAAGTATTACTGCACCTGCAGCTTGTCAGAGAAACACACCCTTCTTCACGCTATCAAAACCAGGCCAACAACAAAAAAGAAGTAAAATTTTGTCTTGAAAACAATGAGGCTACAGGTGTGAGGGAGGTCATAATCCAAAGACAGTGCAGTTCACAAGTGAAAATGAGGACAGAACTCAGCCTGAGTTCTTTATGGCGATGGTAGATGAGGGCTGGCTTTAAATTCCTAGGCAGAATTTTGCAAAACTGAGGTCTGACAAAACCCCAAGCCCAGTGTCCTTTTATTCATGAACTAAGTAAATTTGCTCTGGAAAGCATAAAGATACAAACATAGAGGGCTGCAGTGTCATTTTAAGAGTCCAATTTTCAGTAGAATGGCTCATGAAGAAGTATATTAACCAATATTCTTTTTTTTTTCTGTGTTAGGATATCATTAATGCTCCTTTGTTCTATTAGCATGGAGGGGTATTCCCAGTATGTATGCCAGACTAGGATACCACGCACTTCCATATCCTCTTTATCTGAAAATGCTTTTTTAGCTGAATATGAGTCCTACAGACAGGGGAGGGTAGAACGACATACAGTGCTCTTTAAACACTGCATGCTTCCCCCCCCCAAATATGCCATTACTTCTAACTGTTATGGCCTTCTTTGTAAAGATATTTACACTAGAAAGCTAAGAGTACTTTACACCACCCTGCAAATTTCCATAAATAACAATTGGCCATGCGGGTTTCTTTTCACCTATTCCATAGAGGGGGACTTCCAGAGAAGAGCCAGAAAAGGTGGAGATCACTTTAAAATGCTTCTCTCTGTCATTTCCAATACCCCACCTAATTCAGCAAGGCCAAAATCTCACTTGAAGTGAGCTGAAGTAGAAGCTTTTTGTGTGTGTATGGAACCGTATCCAGCTGGGAGAGCAGTTAAATGCTTGCCCATCCCCTTAACTCTGGGCATGTAAATTCAAGACGAAGAGAGCTGTTTTGACGTTCTTGGCTGGAAATCACTCTCCACACCTATACTTTAATGCATCTACGGTACGTGGTAGTTTGGCTGCTTTCTCTCACTACCATCTGTTCTGATGGCACAGTGCCTGCTCACAAGTTGAATGATATATAGGTGCCAGGCAACAATGCGTTTTGATGGGCAGACTGCACAACACTGCAATTGTCATCTCTTGTGCATGAAGGCCACACTCTGTGCCAGCAATGAAACATTGGCACTTCGTACCTCCATACACTTGTTCACACCTGTTGACACTTACGTGCCAAAAAAAGGAATACTTGAACAAGGGAGTTTGCAGGCTTGCTTAACTCCCCACTAGGAATTAGCATTACCTGGAAGCATATTCAGCCCCTGGGCTCAATCATCATCCTGTGCCTCAAGCAGACACTGGGTCACAGCCTGGAATGCTTCTGTGGGTCTTCACCTTGCTATTTTCCTAGATCTGTATGTCTGAAGGGAAGAAGAAACTATCTGCCCACTGAGATGAAAACTGGCCGGACCAGGCGAGTCTCTTCTCTTCCATGGTTCCATTCAGACATTTAAGCACAAGTCTATGCAAACCTTGTATTTTTCTCACGTCCCAGCTAAGGGCCTAATTTAAACATTTATTTCACAAGGTCTTCCACAAGCACATTCAAGCTTGCCACAGGTCCACGCCAGCATCACTTCTCCTTTCCACATTTCCATAGTCAGGTGGATCACGATCCCAAACCTCACCTATAGACTGTTTTTTTCAGAGTTCAGATCAGTCCATCTTCACCAAAAAGATTTAATCACATGCACCTATCATTCAGCTCCACTAGTAAAGCTTATTCTTGTAACTTCTAAAGTAGCAATGATTTATACCGATGGAAAATAATGTCAAGAAATGAAGCTAATGTAAAAGATCACAGATGAGTTTAATGTGCTTTAAAAAGCAGTATGTTTGGGGAAAGGGAGTGTTTCCAATCCCTGCATGGGGTATATGCAGAAATTCAGTGATCTGGGAGGAAAAGAACTTCCACACACTAGCTAGAGCTAAAATACGCCATTTCTTGGGGAGCGTGGAAAGACCTTGGAATGTGCAGGGACTGGACCAGAGCATTCTGTTCTAGGGGAAAAAAAAAAAAAAAAAAAAGGAATTTAAACCCTAATCTTAATCCTTGACTTTAGCAGAACAGATAACTAAAATTAGATTTTTTGCATATCCTTGTAGCTAAGAAAACGGCTTTGCTGAGAAGGTGGGGGTAGGGACTGGTAATGGGGCTTTGCTGATAATATCAGGCAAAAGAAGCCGAGCAAAGAGCAGGGGAGGCTCCGTCAGTAGCACACAGACCCATGCATCTGCGGGTTCCAAGTATCTTTAGTAAAGACCAGAAGGAAGCAGGAAATCAGCAAAATGACTCCCTGTTGCAAAATCTCTGGCAAACTGGCCAGAAGAGGTGGAAATTACTTCAAAATGCTTTTCTCTCTTTCTACCATGGTAAGCCTAATTCAACTTGTTCAAAATCTTATTGCGAGCGATATTTAAAGCACAAGGTTTTGTTCATGAGAAAATGAATCCAACTGGGACTACAGGTAACGGTTGCGCATCACCTCAGCTCGGCATGTCAATAAAAGGTGGAGAGAGTGGAAAGCCTGGACAGAGCCTCTCCAACAGTGTGTTGCCACATCTATGTAACAACTGGATTCAGAACCCAGAGCTGGAGTATTTTCAGTGGGGACTTTTTTTAGACAATGCTTTGGGTGTGGGTTTTGTCCCAGGTGTACGTGCCCAAAACTATCTATACATTTTTATTAGACTACTGAGTATCATATTATAACTTTTGACTATTACAAGCCTGGCTCGTAAATGCAGATGGAAAGGCTGAAAGGCTGTAGAGGCCCTCTCCAGCCTCCATCATGGTTATCTGCTCTTGGTCAGAGGGAGGAGATCTGTTAAAGTCATCAGCCTCCACTCTGCCGGAATAGAGCCAGTAGCTTCTGGTTTCCCTGAGCAAGGCTTAGGTTACTTGGAGGCTAACCACCCAAGTCTGGTATACCTTATGTGCATACTTAGTAGGAAATAAGAGAGATGCAATCATGTGAGTTACTGCATATTTGCTGCCAGCCGTTACCAGGTAGCTGCTATTTCATTTCTATGAAATATCATAACTATGTAAATAACTCAAGTAATAATTGTAAATGGATGACTGTACTAAGGGAGGTGGGGGCAGGAGCCATAACTGCGCAGCTGCTATGGCTGTGAAAATTCAACCTTAAGCAGCCTAAACATTCATTTTTACAGTGTATACCACTGATTACTTAATTACATCTAAAATATAAGTCAGACTCACTAAAAACCCTAGGGAGTAAATTACAAACAGCTATGAAGCAATGTGCATGCATACACCCTACTTGGACTTTAAAAAATTATTGTTTTCCAATGGGTATGAAGGATTTTTCTATTTCTGTTCTGCAAAACATCATTATGTTACAAACAGGTAAATATTTCTAAGTAATATTAGATGTGCGTGGGAGCATCCATCTTCAGCCTTTCACTGTGGACTCTCACTAAAGGTTCTTATCTTTATGTATATTTGAACAAGAAGATCTACATATGCTTGATCTCGGTATGAACCTCTGTATGACCTGATTTTGTTGCCATGGCCACCAATTAGACCAGCCTTGTTGACTGCAGAACAACAGTCAAAGCATCTCTATTAAGTTCTGAAAAAGAATGTCATATTTTATCAGCACACTACAACAGCTTATCCTTGTGGTAGCGTTTGTTTCTTCCTTCCATTAGCTCTATATTTAAGCATTTAGCTTAAAAGACAGGAAAGGGGGAGGAAGCAATGGCTATATCACTAGCCAGAAGCTCACTTTTTTTTTTTTTTACTTTTTTAATTCTGTTTTTATTTTCCAGGTTTTCTTCTCTAGGAATACAGAGGACAGACAAAGGCAGTGGTAGCATCTTTGCTTCATGAGAACATTGAGATGAGCATAAAGTCTTTCCTGCAGTTGCACCTTTGAGGGTGCTATCAGCATTTCTCCAAATGCAGTTTTTTAAAACATTCTGCCTTCCAATTTGTGACAAACCAGTAGAGTTGCCTCAAAACCTCACTTAACACTGCTTGCTAAACTACCTTTGCCCAGCAGTAGGTGTGTGTGAAGATACTGAATGCTGTCACGTGGACAGGAAAGACAGTTCAATGCCATCGATATTATATTTTGTTAATGCCTACCTGGAAGAAAAAAAAAAAAAAAAAAGGCAACCAACTTGTAATGTACTCGGTTTACACCAAAATGAATAGAGGTTGGAGGATAGCAGAGTTCCACGACTAAATCTTTTATTTCTCAGGCTTCCTCTTTAGAAAATAATTTTCTTAGTATTGTTTTCATAAAAGCTTTCAAACGCCCTAAAATAATGCAGAGAAATTGGCTTTTATTTTGAACAGGATTTCTCAATATGTACTGCATCTCTTGGCATATCTATTATATTAACTCAAGCCTTAATGATACAATGGTTAAAAACAGAGTACAGATGTGTATAAATGAAAAATGTAATAGATTTCCCTCTTAATGTAATAGAATTGGCACGAGGTATTGGAAACAGGAGTGAAAGTAGTCACTCAAGCATTGTGTTTGCATGTTATTTAAATACAAGTGGTTGAGGTATAAGTACCTCTAAGTACACCTGAAAGAGATGGTGCCTTGTAATCATTGTTTCAGCAATTGACAGTTGTTTACACAACAGCAGCACATTCTCTACTGATTTGAATAATAAACATGTTTAAACACCAGCTGGATAATAGAAGGATAATTGAAACATAGTTTAAAGCTCTGATTTACAGGCATTGTGGCAACACTTTTATTTGTGGTACAATGCTATACTTCTGTGCAGCCTCTTGAAAAAATTAAATAGGCATTGTTTCAAACAACTTTGGGATATATTTAACTCGATTAATCTATCATGCATTTGTGTGCCTACACAGACGGACAGACAGAACAAAAAACACACCATCAAAACTTCAAAAAGGCTTATGCTGGTGACTGCATGCTGCTTGTGCCGCTTAGTTTCATTCTATGCTGGCCGAGCCCCTACCGTGTGCGCGCACTTCCCCAGTGTGAACTGTAGTGCTTACAAAGTCCATAAAGCCCACAGACCACAAGAACCCAGAGAGCTGCACAGTAAAAGTGCTGAGTGAATCGGAGGCAAAACGGGTAAAGAAGCAGTCCTACTTCAGTCATTACATGTGACAGAACGTACACAACAAAGGGAGCATAAAAATGTTGTGAGATTTGAGATGCTACCCACATCTCCTCCTTTCTGGTCTACACCAGAATTTGAACTCTAGACTTTAGGTCCAGTTCTCTGACTCTGTCTGACACGTTATTCAAATGCTGTGGGGACTACTTGATCCCAGCCTGTACAAAGCCTACGACTTACTCAAGAAGATGATGGCTACCATGACTGTCTTTTACATACCAAGGCCTGTCAGCTCCTGCAGACTGACCCCTAAGTTAAAGGCTTTCAAGAATCACATCAGCTCAAACCCTAACTCAGAAAAGCCTCAAAAGAAAGACCTTATAGTAGCCCCTGTTTTCAGGTGCCTCACTCTTTCCAAGGTGTGAATCAGGTATCAGATACAGACAGGAAGACGAAGAGATTCAAGTCACTGCCTGCAGGACCTGATTATGTTTTGGATATACAAATATGAAAGGCAAGACAACTTGTGTCAACTTTTAGGAAAGATGTCTGACACTTCCACTGGAAATTTGTTTTCCTTGTACTTACAACAACATTACCAAAATTAAACAATCAACATGAGGTTATCCATATCTAACATTACTTTTATTATTATTATTATTATTTCTGCCTTAGCGTTTTTATTTTTTTCTAATGTTCTTAAGACAGTGAGTGGCTCCCCAGAGCCACTATTTAAAAAGTGGCCCATTATTTTCCTTACCACTTCTCCATTGATTTTACCAAGTTATTGACTGAAAAAAGCAGGGCAGTGAGTGGACACCAGGCTTGTGCGCTCATGTTGACCTATGTTGCTACATAGATGCTGCTGCCTTTCATTCCAGATTGAACTTGTTCAGGGTATGTGACTTCACTCCTAGATATTCCAACACGTACCTCTTATTAACTCACAGAAAGATCAAAAAACCTGAGATTTTCTAGGGCAAGCCCAATAAGACCATATCCCTATGTATATCAGTTTCACAGTATTAAAATTTTGAAGAGATGGGAAAAAAGCATGAAAAAGAAAGATATTTCATAATAAATCCTGAAACTTAAAGCTGTGGGAAGTCTTGTCTTTAATGATAGTGATATGTCTATAGCTGAACTTTTGTTGCTATAGAAGGTAAAAATATACAGGACTGACCAATAAACCACAAATAATATTAAACTTGACAACAATTCAAGAAACGCTCCACCCCAGGTACACAAATCTGCTCACTTTGGGGTCTCTCATGTGTGTAGTATGTCCGTAAGATGCGACCAGACCTTCCACTGAAATAGTCTGTTAGCTAAGCCAAAGTATGCACACACACACGCTCCAGCAAACTTAACATGGATCAGTCTGAAAAAGAGTAGGATCCAGGTGTAAAACACAGAAGAAAACAGGACACGACTATACATACCTTTCAGTTAATGAAAATGCAGTCTATAGCTGCAGCGGGTAATTGTATTACATTAATTAAGAGCCACTAATCTCTTTATGATACGGAGCAGAGTTCTGTACAGTGTTGCTACATACTATGTATGCCATACATTTTTATTTCTGGAAAAAAGAATAATCACAATGAGCAAGTCCTATCACCAGATGACGGATGGATGCTCTGAGATAGTCTTGGAAGAGACATAAAAGAAGAAATGCACCACATACAGTGATATAGGAAGAGGCACAATAGCAGAGTGTGGATCAGACTTAGGGAGGCCTTTATCTAAGGAACTAACAAACAGAAGCTGCACTTGATAACAACATACAGCTGGATAAGATGCATGGAAAAAATCACCATGAGCTTCCACAAGATATGATGGGCAGACAATGGTGTGTTGTAGCTGTGGGAGAGTGTTAAGCAGGTTCAGTAAGCTGTGCGTGTTATGGTTCCTGGGCCGGATTCTGGCCCCTTTGTGCTAGGTCTCAGGAGTGCCCTACAAAAGCCGGGGGATTTTCCTCCAAAAAAGGAGCATTGCCAGGTGGCCGAGTGCCAGGATGACTCACTCTGCACTACCCATTCCTTACAGGAAGACAGAAGTTCCTGAATAGGAAAGGATGAGGCAGGAGTGCACATAAATCCAGCTGCCCTGGACCCCAGAGAACAGGTCTCGCCTCGCTAGCCCTATTTGGGATTTTGCTCTTCCAGTGCCAATGCAAACCTGGCCAGTCCCTTCCATTCCTCTCATTGGCAGAACTTCTCTATATTCCTAGACCTAGAGGTGCAGGGGAAAGTAAGGCCCAGGGCTGTGAAGGAAGCTATGCTGATTAATTCTAACACGCATGGAGAAAGGGGCCTATTTCAGTGGCCTTCTAAAACACTAAAGAAACAGAAGAATAAAATTCACCTTCATGCAATGAACAGAAGAAGTTCAGAGAAAAGCTATGTTTGCAGTAGTGAGAAGTCTAACCCTAGAAAACAGTCTGCTTCGGGCCATGGACCTATACTATCTGCACATAATAGAAGGCATTCACAGATGTCCTGTTTGCTTGCTTGACCCCTCTGAGCCTGCAAAACTAGCTGCTTCACCTCCCCTAGCTGTTTCAAAGCAAAGGAAAATAAATTCTTCTTCATCTAACCCACCATTAAACTGGGGGACTGCTGCAGGGGGGCAAAAGCATAAAAGGTGCAAGAAGGGATTAGATGAATTCTAGGCTGCAAATGTCAGGATTAGTGATGGGGGGCTATAAACTACATAGGTTGGACACAGTCTCCAGCTCTAGAAACTGTTTGCCAGAAGCTGGGTAACAGGGGATGGTCACCACGTGTAGATATACATACCTGTGTATGTAGAAAAATTGTCAAGGTGAAGGCCTCCCCGACCTCAGTGCCTTGCACAGCATACACTTCACTGGCACTACTGGCTCTTAGCCTGAGCCAAAGCACTGGGCTCAAGCCATCTGCAACCTGACTCAGTATAGCACTTGCTATGGCTTAATATCAGCCTAGCTTAACGCTGTTTCTTAACGCTGGATCCTCAGATATTTAATAATTTCGAGGGAATCATCACACTGAATGAATAGGAAAGGAGAACCCCACTACCATTTGATCTTCTCCAACAAATTCATGATGTTATTTTAAATATATTTTGCCAGACAAACACTTTGAGTCAAAACATCTTGTTTTTAAGAGTGTCTCAAGAGATATTAGCAACAGAGGAAAAAATGACATTTCTTTATCAGCTATAATACATATAATGTGACATTCAAGCACAAGTGCTACTCAATAGCTTGTAAGTCACAGAAGGTGAATGAAAACACTTATCTCTTTTGTAAAAAGAAAAAAAAAAAAAAGGAAAGGAGGGGGAAAATCCTCAACAGAAAGATCCACTTTGACTTAAAGTATAGGGTAAGCAGCATGACAAATTTATAAGCACAAAACCCATCTATTAAGATTCTGAACAAACAGTAAGTCTAGCTAGGAAGAAGTGTTCCCGTTAATGTATGGTTAGTTATGTCAAGGACAGTAAATGAAGCTGCCTTTCTCATACCAGATTGATCTATCTAAATTGGGGCAGGCTGTGCCACCAAAAATGCATTTTCATCATGTGTTACAGAAGATCAAACGTTAACAAATATAGAAGAACAATTAATAAACAATAAGTTCCCACTCCACCAGTAGCTGTTTAACTCACACATACTATTTATGTGATATTCAGCTCAAAATGAACGCTCTAGTAAACAAATTATACATGTAAAGCTACAGAACTCCAGAGAAGCCAAAGAAAAGAGATTTGCTGTTTTTAAGAAATGCTTGGGTTGAAAAACTATTCCCACACCACTGTTATAAAGCAACTGCAGCTACTCCGTGAGACCGTGCTCCTATCATCTGCAAATGAAAGCCAGGCAAATTCAACTGAAGAATAAGGCGCATAATTTAACATGAGCGTAAATAACTAGATGAAATGGTGGATTCATCTCTTAGATCCTTCAAATGAAAACAAGGTGACTTTCTGGCTGAGATATGTTCTAGCCAAATACAAATTTGTATGGCTCCACAAAGAAGTGACTGGATGAAATTAAATGGTTTCCTCTGATATTACAATGCACTATTTTAGGTCAGCATTCAGTAAAGTGCACAGGAATTTACTCACAGAACTGTGGCTATATTTGCACTACAGAGGATGTCCCAAAGGATATCTGTCTTTACTTGAGCTTGCCACCTGGGCATCTCTGCGTAAAGCTGTTTGGGATTTAGGAAAGACAAAACCCAGCATGTAAGTCCCTAGAGAAGCTAAGTATATTCCAAACACTCATTACTCACTCACACTGGTGATGGTACCTACTTCTTGCCAAGTAGTCTGGTGCTTCCAGCATTTATCTAAGTGCAAAGTCAAAATATTGGGCCTCACTTTAGCCTGAGGCTTTTGAACTCCAAATCCCATGACAGTGCACAGACCATGATGCTATAGAAGACTTTGTAACTGCTGTGCAGCCAGGAATGGAAGAATCACGGGGCCAGAAATATCTGATCCTCAGATAGTGGTTAAGGTACTCAGCTAGAAGAGGAAAGGCTTAGGTCTCTCATCCTTTCCTTCTGAAAAGTTTATGGATTCAAGTCAATAATTAGCTACCATAAATCAGAGTCTCACCCCCACGGGAGTAACCTTACCTCTGCACCACAACATCTGTCTCCATGTATCTTCAGTTCCCAGCTGACTGGTAGTCTCATTCCAGCAAGAGAGATGAAAAGGGGGGGTGGTCTCTGAAAATTTTACAACTTGCTGCTTTGTACATATTCCTGGGATGTGAAAAAATGTCACCCCAAACCCCACCTGGCATCGGTAGGCTAGAACCCATCTTTTGTCTTCATGTGCAAGTGCCACAAGTCATTGGATTTTTGTGAGAAAGTGACACTGCCCCTCAGCCTAAGAGAACAGTGTTCTCTATCTGCAAAAAGCCTCTGAATTCCTCACTTACAGTGGTACCTGCTTATGGTTCTGAATTTGATACCATAGTTTGTCATTCCAGACGAATCATCTCATCTGCAATTCCCACCACCTGGCCAAGGTGTCTCAGAAGCTGGCTTGCAGGTGATTCCCTGTCTAGAATCCTAACTCTCCATCCTATACTGCTTTTGGACCCTAGATACTTGACTCTTTGAGGGTGCACATCGATGTCTGAGGATCTCCACACCTTTCTTGAAATAGAGCTGCAGTTTTTTAATGAAGACTCCAGTCAGTTGCTTTATGAGCAGAAATGCACCCCCGATCAATCAACTGTATGACCAATGTGAAAAACCGCAGGAACATCCTGTTTATCTGATTTGGCCTCTTCATCATCAGTTTGACTCTTATCGATAAGAATTCTCCGTAGCCTCAAATAAAACACAAGATTTTCCCACAACTAGATAAAATATGCCCTTGCAAGAGAACTGTTACGCCAGGGTACCAGCTGCCTAAAAACAAAATGTAGGCTAGGTCAGGAGTAATATATTCTTAGTAAATATACACAGAAAGTCTATAAGACTGTACAGACTCTTAAGCATACATTTAAATGCTCTGCTGGGTTACATACAGCTTTAATTACATATTTCATAACTACAAAAGGGTTCATTTAAAATATAGTTCAGAACAGAAATGTTAAGTGTGCATTTTCTTTGCCCAAAGCAAAATGCACACAGAGTCTGTGGAAGGCTGTTTAAATTAATAGCTCAGAAAAAGATGTATACAATGTCTACTGTAACGAGCCTACCCAAAGGTTAAATACAACAGAAAACAGACTTAAAATAGATTGATTAACATTCACATTGAGACCCATAGTAGTGTTAATTGCCACAGCTCAAATGAAATTCCACAGTCCTATTCTAGTTTGCATCAGACAATGATCTTGTCCCTAACAGAAGATATTTCCCTGTGTACTTCAGACAAATGCATTGTGTATTTAAATGGAGATGTCTAAAAGGAGTATTACAAAAAGATAAATTAGCTTTGCATTCTGGCAGTCTCTGGGATCATGTTTCTGATCATCTGTTGAGAAAATAGACATGGAATGTTACTATTCCCAGCAATCACTTATCTATTGAGCCAGAACTTACTTTCCAGGAGCTGGTTCTCAGGATTCCTAATGTGGTTTCCTCTTGTTTATACCACCAGGGGAAATTTGGGTTGCAAAAATCAACTGGAAAATTAATATCATCTCTGGTGTTTTCACAAGCATCACAAGCAGCGAGCGCAGCTGTGCCGCCTACTGAAGGCTGCGAAGCACTGAGTGTAAACTCTTGCAGCTTGCACGAGGCCTGCCTAGGCTGGACCTATGGCACAAGTCACAGCGTGAAGCACCATCAATGCTAGACTGTGGCTTTGTGTCATCAAAGTCCAGGACTGGGGTTTCATCTGGGTAAGCTGAAGAGTGAACTTGTTCACTTGACAGATTTGCAGACTTCCAAGTGATCATTATTAGTGTTTGTGTACCTTCACACAGACATTTCTAATCGAGCAGCACAAAGGGAGTATCAATTGCAGGGGTGAAGTGAAGGTAAACTGCAAGCATGAGTGAACTGACAGAACCAGTATGTCCATAAATACAAAAATGTCTATATTCATTTTACGCTAATGTAAAATAAAAAGAAATATATTTTATATTACTAAAAGCTGTATTTCCCATTCATGACTTTTGAAGTGTTGACATTCTGCATGTGCAGTTTCCATATTTCTCCTTTTGGGGTTTTTGTGGGTTTGGGGTTTTTTTTAACTTTTGCTGCTAAATACCCACTTTTTTACCCTGAGAAAACACATCTTGGACATCACTGATTGTATTGTGCTTATTAGCAAAAAAGATGAATGTTGCTGTGGAGAATGGACAATGGAAAAGCCAAAACCCTAAACTGAATAGTCATGCTTTGGTAAGTTTCAAGATCTTTTCCATTACACAAAATGCTCAGGTGAATACTTCAAATGAAGTAAAATATTTCCTACATTAAAAATGTCTTGTTAGTGGGGAAAACAAATCTGTTTTACCCAAGACGTATTTATATGGTCGTGATCAATACACTATCCAAAAATGTATGAAGCAATGATCAGCTCATCTCCATGCCAACTGCCCTGACTTGCAGGACCGTGTCATCTTATCTTGCAGAGAAGAAATTTAGACACAGAAAGAGCGATACTAAGATTTTCAAAAACTCCTGGTGATTTGCACCATCTTGGAGTTTGAATGCTTAGTGCAAGACACCTAAATATTGTTAATCCAGATTTCCATAAGAAGTCTGAATCCAGATCTCCCGAATCTGAATCCAGTGCCCTCACTAAACATGTCAGCATGGATGCTTCCCAGAATGGCTCTCTGGGGCTGCAGGACCGACTGGGGTTTTGAGCAGCCTCAAAACTCCTCTAAATTGCACAGTGGTGTCGGCAAAGTTCCCAGTTTCACCAGGGTGAGCAAAAAGTGGAGTACACGCATAGCTGCATCATCACCCCATCTGTGGAGGAGGTCTCACACTTTCCTGCAAAATAAGGTGAAATGTCTAAAGGAGTTTTCCCTTACAAAAATGCATTTCTTAAAGATAACTTATCAAAATTATTTTGGAATCACCATACTGTGCTGTTTCATTCTTCAGATGCTGTTTTCAGGTATTCTTATAATCAGTGTTATGAATATGGGCAATTTGAGTGCCATGTAACATTTTTAGAAGTCTTGCAAAGACTTAATAAATTTTGCAAATATTTGGAAAGAGAATTAATGTAATATATGTAACGATCTGCACATATTTGATAATCTTGAACCAATTTAATAAATCCTGTCCAGTTTTAATAAACATTGGATTAGGGTTAAACTTATTACAAACAATACATTAATAATGAAAATATTTAGTGTGGAGTGTATATACAGTACTTCTAAAATTTTAATTGTTTTTCAAAGATTAGGAAAATACCTGCAAGCCATATTACAGTTTTTAAAACTTAGTTATCCAGGAAAATATACGCATAACCCGTACTGTTAGCAACACGACTAATTCTAATACACTACAAAAACATGTTTTTGCTTACCCTTACAGTAACAAAACCTTGTTAGAATCGCAACCGTATTACAAGAACCTAAAATCAACATAATTATAATTGGGTGAAGATAGGACAATCCAGGGGGAAAAAAAAACCACTTACTGAATGTGCGAATGTATGAATTAACAGAAGAAAGTGCAACTAGAAGCATGTTCTTAAACCTATCTCTGTTTACGCTTCTCAAGGGCAACACACCTGACATTATTAATTTGTAGTGAAGTACAACGCATGCATAACCTTGTGCAGGGCCATCCCAAGCTTATCCATAATGTTCACCCTGGGGTACCTGAGTTTTCCAATCAAATGCGGAACTGCTGTTGGAAAAATTGGGCCCTCACATTTCTTACAGGAATGTATCATTTTCAACAAAACATTAATTGTGGAAGGTTTTCCACATCTCCAGTGGTATGATTAGTTGATGTAAGAGAGCACCTTTCAGTACGTTTCATTCTAAAAATCAGCCAAATGAAACGTGGTAGACTGGTGATTTGGGAATTTTGAATAGGGATTTTTTTAAAATCAGATTCATCTCGATACAAAAGTTCTTGGATTTTTTTTTTTTTTTTTTTTTTTTAACAGGATGTTTACAAAATAGCTAAGTCTCCTGGGACATCTGAGCCAAGGGTGTTTGGTTATGGGCCTGTGTTTCTGTGAGGTCCTTAAGAAATAAAAATAAGGGAGGATCTGGGTGAAACCCAAAAGGACGCTTTAGGCAACAGGAAGTATAAGGTGATCACTGAAAAGAGAAATAAAATACAAGGTAAGGATCCAGAGAGGATGCAGCAAAATAGCTAATCTATAAAACAGCAAAATATAGATCCAAAGTATTTGGATGTTAGGATACCTGAGGGCTGGAGAGACCAAAAGGAGAGTTTTGAGGGATACCTCCCAGTATGGAAAGACAAGGTAAAACACCAAACAGGACACTGAAAGTATCCTACCGACACCTTACAAGGACTCTTATTCTCCCCTTTTTTCCTAAATAATGTATTTACTAGAGCATGTGAAATACTATCCCTGCTCTAATGAGACACATGACTGCTGCAGAGAGGACAGAAACGATGAGCTTCATGTCAGACCAGGACAGCTGCAGGGCAAAGTCCATGCTAGTCTTGCAATTTGATTTCCATTTTACACTTCCACAGATAATTTCTGTGTGTTTGGAAACTAAAGGCTTTTTCTGTAAATATATCCTATTCTAAAACATTATCAGGAGAAATGGCTTATCCTATGAGCAGTGACTTGATTCCTTAAGACATTCAGGAGGGAACCGGCAAACTCAGTCCCTGGTTGAGCTGCTTTTCACAGTGGAAGCAGTCCTAGAGGTAGAGAGCGCGAGCTGGCAGCTCGTTGGAACTGAGAATTAACCATCTATTATTAAATAATTATAGGAACCAAACTGAGGAAATCACAGTGATTCTGTAAGCAGAAAAACTGGATACATTCTTCTCCGGGCTTTTCTAGTAACTAAACAATTAAATGATATCATGCATATAAAAGTTGGGTGGAACTAAATATTCACCTTAATTAGGCAGAAAGATGGAACAATATTGTTTCTGCCTATCTAATTTTCCATTGGGTAATGTTCTTCTTTTTTATGGCAGAATTAAATATCTGAAACAATTCATTATGAATCTTGGTTTATGAAAGCTAAGAATTATTCTGAGAAATATACAGCAGAATAAGTGAAGAAATGTCTATTAGAGAAATGAAGAGGAAGACTATTACTAACTTGAAATTGCTGTAAATGAGCCCTTTATTGCCTGAAATTTGAAAGCCCACCAACCATAGCATCTCAATGTAGGCAAAGCCAACAAAGTTTGCAAAAATCTTCCATTGCCTTCCTCCAACAGTGATTTCTCTGGTTCTTCACAGGCTTCCTTAGTCTCAGTAAACTGGTATTCTAACAGACTTGTTTCAGGCACTTAAGCCTGCAATAAAATTACATTGATTTTAGCAATCCCTCAGCAGACCTTTAGAATGGATTCTGTTATTATATCCCACAGTGCAATAGCCCTTGTCCACCTTCAGGTATGAAGCAGCAAGAACTGCATTTTAACAAAACTGCTAATCTGAGCACCAGCACCGCTGTAGGCAGGGTCTTTGCATCAGTATAGCAAAGTTTGCTCTCCATACTGCTATAGATCAGTGCCTAATAAAATCTTTCCTGAGTAAACACTCAGTATTTCTCAGACAATGAGAGGAAGTCCCGAACAGATTGCTATAATCCATCAGCTACAACTCTGTGCAGGACAGGCATCCATTCCCCACACTTTCCTTTAAACGCTTTGGCCCTTCCCGTACAAAGGGACCGGAACGGTACAACAGCATTTTGCTTGGCAGGAAGAGGGTTAACTCTGTGATACACCTTGATCACCAGCAGGTATCAAACTTTGTCAGGAAAGGAGATATCCTCCAAACAGGAAGAGACACAGCACTGCTGAGAATCCCCCATCAAATACAATAGAACATGAAGGTACAGCTCAGTTTTAGCTCTGGCATCCAATAACGAGTCAGAACCCCGAGGACATTGTCTAACTCAGAGATGTGAAATGCAAATGAACAGTAACATTGACAACTCAAGACCAAGCAGAAAACAAAGGACTTGAAAGCTACCTGGAAAAGTCTTGTGTGAACACATAGCGCTTTTTTCTTTTTTTTTTTTTTTTTTGTGGGGTAGAAACCTATTCATTTATGTGAAGAAGTTAGATGGGTAATTTTACTGATTGCTGGAGTCCCTGAGAATGTTTTAACAGAGAGAAAACATTGAGATGCTAGCGTACAGAAATCATTTAACAGTGAAAGTCACCAGGAGCTCAGAAAAACTGGTTCAATTTTAAAAAGTTGTGGTGTGCGAAATAGAATAGACAAATTCACTTTCCCAAAACTCAGTCACAGGACTTCCCAAAATATTTTCCTTCTTGAAGATTTATTCTTTAAGGTGAGAAAATCTAAGTTAAATCTTCCCATCTGCCTCTAGTGCCCTGTCCTAAATTCTCTAAGAAAGCTGGAGTAACACTATTTCTACCTGGCTAATTCTCCTTTGGTCATGTGTTTGTACTCTTTTATAGAACTAAATATCTGAAGAAAAAAAAAAATCAGTATGAATCTTGGTTTATGAAGGCCAAGAATTACTCTCAGTAAGCAGAGAAATATTAGCAAAAAGTCACATACATCAAGACAGAAGTATTTTGGTGATACCTGTTTGGTTCACTCAGCAAGACCTTCAGGGATGCCACACAGATGCTTCACGAGAGGGATATGTGAGCATGCTGGCCGCCCACGTCAGCCCCCACCATGTCATTGGCAAGGCCAAGCCAGGAGGAGGGACAGCCGCCGTGCCGAGCCTCCAGCCCAAGATATGACCCAGCCTGACAAGACCAGTGACAACTCCCCTCTCCAACCTGGGCGGGCAGCTCAGGCACAGAGCAGTTTTTCATCAGGGTACACACCAATCCTCCCCGTCTCCACCATGGGAGGACACTCGGGCACAAAGGGAGCCACAGCACCCTTGGCACCCACCCCACAGTGGTCCATCGCAGAGCCACCTACCCACCTTCTAGGCAGAGACCAAGAGAAGAAAGCAAGAGGATGAACAGTGGTCCTACGCTCAGCACAACACCTGCACTGCTGAAACCTGTGAGGAGGGTTTGCAGCAGACGTAAAACCAGGCGGTTCTGGGTTGGAAGTTTGTTACACAATGAAAAGTCAGGTCATGTTTACAAACCTTTCAGTGGAAGTAGGGGCCAAATTTCAGTATCAAATTAATTTAACCTTCTCAAGATAGGGTAGAGGGCAACTTGTGGCTTCAGAAGAAACAGGACAAAACTCATTGTGAGACAATATTGCCTGATCTAAGGTGGAGGACATGCAAAAAATGAATGCATTTCACAAGATTCCACCCCAGATACAACTCTCTTCCCAGCACCTTGGGGAAAAAGATCTTATTAGAAACTGAGGCCAGGGTCATTCAAATTTGGCCTGTATTACTTGAAATGTGAAGAATATAAAAACTTACAGAAAAACTCAGGAGACCTAAGACTAATAAAAAATACAGTCAAAGTTTTGTGAACCCAAAGGCAGGAGTGTATGAGAAACAATAGCTTCAAAGCCAGGGGAAGGGTAATGGTTTGCTGTTAAACCAGTAGAAAATCTAATGGAAGCAGTGGCTGGGGGAAAGATGTCAGAGAGCAGTAAACTAATAAACACGTGGAAAAGAAATACTGAGAGCCCTTCCTGGACTGCAAGCGCTCTCCTCTTTTTTCCCCAGCAGCTGGTACATTTCCTGCTTTCTTGTCCTTGCATGTGTGTGGAGTCATATCTCTCAGGGGTTTTTTTCTTAGCTAGATCACTCTGAGGTAAACTGGGAGGTTCAAACAAAATGTCTCTTTGTTGAATGTTGGAGGGACAAAAGAAAACAGAAAGCGGTTTCATGGCACAGCAGACAATTCAGTAGGGTAAAGCACCTGGTAGTGGCACGTCTAATAGTTAACTTGCATGTGTCCTAGTGCAAACATATGCATACTTCTTTGATTAAGAGATTTCTTGAAGTTTTTGTCTCTATGTCTCCCTTCTTCCTATCCAAAGGGACGAAATTCCTTTGTTGACACACAGGTCGTAGTTTGAAAACCAGAGACCCTCAGATGCCCACCCATATCCCTACAACTGGCTGTTTTCCACTAATATCCTCCTTCCCACAACGGGACGACTGAGTTTTGAGTTGCTGAAGCACACACAAGTGTTTGTCTAGTTTGCACTTGAAGCCTACCACTCTCTGCTGTTTCCACAGTATCCAAAGAAAGCTGGCTGACCAGACAAGTCAGATATGTGAAGAACTTTGGGCTGAATGCCTTGTCCCAAAACCAATTACCAGAAGTGTCTGACTGATGCCACATGACGAATTGCTCTCTCCTGGCTGCACTGACAATGGAGGGAGCCTAAACACTTGGCTGAAATGCCCTGAACCTCTTTGTGAGCACCAGACACCTGCCTTGTACCGCAAGGGCAAAATCAGGCTCTGAACGGGGCAGTCTGAATCTAGCCCAGTCAGCCCAGGAAGTCTCCAAAAACTCCGTGCGTTCCTAGTTCTCTCTTAGGATCTGATACTCAGAAAAACATCACACTACGCAAACAATAGATCTGAGCAATTCCATGTGCTCTGTCCACAGAACGTGCTTAAAAGTCCCTTGGGAACTGCATGGGGAAAAGCATACACCGTTTAACAGACATAACTACACACAAATGTATTTCATTCCTTTCCCAATAAGGCGTTTTGAATTTGTTAAAAAGTATTTGCAGAGAAAATGAAAGGAGCCCCTGGCATCAGGAGTCCTTGGAGAATGAGCTATGCACTGGCTAAAGGCTCTGCTGATCACAGTTGGAAGGACAGCCTGACTTTATCAGGAGGATCAAGGAGAAGAAGAGATGGAATATGGGAAAGGTTGGAGGAAGATAAAAAGGAGGAATTTATCCATCAAGGTCAGCTAATTGGAGAGAAGTTTCTGAAACAGGGTGGCTGGAAGCAGCATTAATCCAAGCCAAAACTTTACTCTTTGGAACCTCATGCGTTCCTCCTGTAAGGCTTTTACATTGCCATAGAAAAGAAGGGTCTATTTTGGTACCGAATCATTCTGGGGCAGGTTTTTCTCTCCATATGTTTGCATAAATCTACAGAGGGCAATAGAGTTACACCACCGCACGTTGGTGTGAGATCAGAGGCAAGCTCAGTATCTCTCACCTTGTCTGACAGACTCTTTGACCCATTTCACTCTTTTTTACTCTGTCAGCGTTCCAAGGTCAAAGACCGTGCCCAAATCTAAAGCAGATCATAACTCAGATGCTGTATTTTAAAGACATAGGCTCCCTTTTTTTAATAATGCATTATTTAAAATACTTTCCTTTGTGTTAGCCTTATTACTACATACAAATGATCTTGACTTGGGCTAGAGGGCACACACGTTTCCGGGAGGAGGGATCCCATTTCCTTCACACCAGTTTCCGTGGCATCATCATCATCATCATCCACTTATTTCTGCCCTTGATCACATCATCTGAAGAGCTGGCAGATGTGAAACCTGAGCTACCCATGGGCCTCCACACATCCCATTGCAGTAGGTATGCAAAATGGTTCAGATCATCTCTGATTTCTCTGTGGATCATATGTCTCCTTCAGAAAAAGGGTGGGGAGCAGATGTGCAAAACAGAGAGACAGAGAGACTATGATAATCGTATTTCTCTTTCACAGGAGGGAGGGGTGCGTGCGTGTAATGGGGTGGGGAGGGAGAAAGAGAGATTATATGCAGAAGAACGGCAGAAATTTAAAACACAGGTCAGATTGGATATGTTAACTGTGTGCAAAAGTTTCCTAGTGAGAATATTTCCTTTTGGATGATTTAACAAATGTAAGCTGGATCAAGTCTCCATTATGCAAGAAATATGTTAGGTTTCTTCTCTAGCTATGCACAAATGGCTGGGAAAAGCTGGATATAGTCCCATCCTATAAACTGGAATCAGAAATAAATTGAAAGATTTATAAATTGGAGGTGCAATTCTTCAGCTTCATTGGTTTAAAGATGGTGAAATGAATGACTAAAGCATTCACTCACAGTGTTTTATGAAGCAGATCTAATGTGCAGGTTTTGTGACCTGCAGTGACTTTAACTTCTCAGTAAATCAAAAAGCTTAACAAATATTAAGATGGCAAAGATTACCTGTGTGTGCCAGATTTTATCTTTTATCCGTTATCATTTAGGAAATGAAAAGCTTGAGTCGGAAATCAGACAGCCAGTCACGTGACTCGGGCGGTCTGGCAGCCCCACAAGACAAGAACCTGCAGGAGACACAGAAACTACACATTCGTTGATTAGTTTTTAGTCCTTAAGAAATGGCTCTTTTTATTGTTGTTATTATTATTAGCAACCAATAAGCTTTAGAATCAGAGCAATTCCTTTCTAAATTCCACTGCGATGAAAATTCATTATCACAAGCCAGAGGAAGCAGCTGGGTGTATAGCTCAGCTCATGGCCAGGCTTAGTGGCAGCTCTATACACGTGAGCTTCAGAGGTGTTGAGATTTGGGGTACAGCACACCAGCACCCATTTGATAACACAGAGGCCAAAGATTTCTCCCTTTTCAACCTTGGCCTAGAGTGGCAGGAAACTGGCTGCCAGATGGGATCTTGGCTAAGCCACGGGTTAGATATCTACAGCGCATGAGGAGACCTGCCGCGGTTCAAGTAGAGCATGCCCTCGATTTGGTAAGACTGGCTTGCAGTTCCTTCCTGAGAGCATGGGAGGTAGCTGCCCCGGCAGAGGTGTGGGCATTTCTTGTCTACAGCCCTCCAAATACACCACGGACCTTCAGGATGAAACAAATATTTATATTCTACCCCAGCTCCTAACATGTTCCAAAACAAGGGCTGAGGGAGTCAGCGTGAGATCAGTATCTAATGCCTAAGTAGAGTTGGACTTTTTCGAAACATTTTTTAAACATTTGCTGATTTATTAAATTACTGTCAGGTCTAGGTAGAGTGGATAAGGCCAGCTTCAAGGCTACAGAATAATGTGGAGACCAAATCATAACAAGACTTTGAGCCTTTCTAAAGTTCCAGCCACAAACTCAAACAAAATAATGCTATCAGCTCTATTAGTTTGTCTCACACACACACAATTTTTCTTCCTTTTGCATGCAGAATTGAAGATAATCCCAAAGATTAGACAACCATAACAAAATCAGACCTGTAACAACCACATCAATTATGGGTGATGCTGCAGACTGTAGATTTGCATACATTGTCTTTGCTCCAAGAAGGTCTTCCCCTCCTCCCACCCCTGCAGCCGCTTGTCCCAACTACCAAAAGCATTTATGGCCATCCTTTCCTCTTCCATCTCACAACTGTAAATGAATATATGTTGAACATATATTGAAGTGCAAGGAGAAAGAGAATGGAAAGAGTTTCGTAAAATGGAGGTTCCATTTTTTCCTCAGAATGTAAGATCTCAATTTAAAAATGGCATCAGTTTTCTTCAGTTCTGAATCAACACTACAGCTGTTTAATAGCAGGGAGACGTTGATTTAAAGCACAGAAAATAACAACCCATTTCTCCTTTCAGCTGATACAAAAAAAGAGTAAGAAAGATAAGAAAAGCATTCAGCGTTGAAAAATAGAACTGGGTTCACACTGTTATTTCCTATGTAACTGTCCCTCTGTCACAGCCTGAAAAGGACCATCGGCCAGAAGCTGACAAAGTGCACCATTGCCATCACTTCTTCTTGATGCACAATGGTCAGAAAAAAGAAACAACGCCAAGCAACCCTGCAGCTGGAGTAAGTCAGCTTCATTCCAACAGCGTAAGCAGTTCATCATCAAGCAATATTTGTCCAAAAGTGTAATGCAAAATAATACTACATCCAAAATAAATTACCAAGCCGTTTGCACATGAATCAACAGAGAAGCTTATATATTAACTAATAAAGCCCAGCAATTAACAACAGCAAAATAGTTCAAGTAGTAAGAGAACCAAACTTCAAAGAAACAAAGCCTGGCCCACAGTTTCTTAAGTAAACAGTTTTGCTATAAGTCTAAATACGCTAGTCCTCCGTTCCACGAGATCCAATGCTAAGACTACAGTGGAAACGCAGCAATAATGACTAATATTTGTCCTGAAAGTCAGGCCACCTTCAGTGAAAAAGATGGAAATGCAAATCTCCTGGACTGTGCAGACAAACATCTGTATTATAAAATCCTTTCATACTTTATTATATAAGATATATTTGATACAATTAATTAATAATAATATATTTACAAAATCCTTGCATCTGCCTTCTATTTTAAGACTTCTGAATTTAACATTAAACGAAGTCGTGAGCTAACGTCCCTGTATGGCCGTGTGAACAGAACAAACTGTGAACAACTAGCAAAGGAGTAAAAGGTAACTGTACAATCTGCTCTGAGCAAGGGGTGCTGTGTATCTCTTTTCTGCCAAAAGCAGATTGCGACTCAGCAAGTCAGTTTTCTACCCTGCTCTCCCTGACTTTGGGAAGTTATTTCAGGGCTTCTCACGGCACGCAGTCACCCCTGCCACATGCCCAGCCTGACACCTCTGGCCAATGGAAGGTGTATGGGGATAAAGGCAGCTTGCTTTCTATGTCCTACTCACTTCTGCCTCACTCCTACCTTGATTGCTCTGGGGTAAACCCTTGCTCTTTGCACCAAAAACATGACATCAGTATCAAACCGAGTGTGACCAAAGGAATTAACTGACACCTGTCTTGTTTCACTTACCAGCACTGGACTCTAAAGGAAAGCTACTCATAACTAAAGGTTATTAAAAAAAAAAAAAAAAAACAACCACACAATCAAAAACAAAACCAAAAACCACACAACAAAACCCAACCCTACAACGCAACGTCTCACCACCACTGCCTGCCCACCTTACTCCAAGGCCTGAAATTACATGTAAAGACAGACCTGCTATTAAGACACCAGCGTTCGTTTGTGAACAGAGCAGGATGGGGTGAAATCCTCTGTTTTGCCAGGGGGTGGGACAGTATTCCTTAAAGGAGTGCTGTTTGCATTAGTACACATATCTGAGCCCTTACTTTTACAATCTTTGTTTAAAGTCGTCTAAGAAAGGACACCACCATATTGCTCTCTGCTCCCACCCATTACCAGAATCAGGTTTAAATTGTGTTTGCTCACCTGCTGCTGACCTTGTAGAAGCTTGTGAATGAACCATTACTGATTAGAATCAGAACTTGTGGCACAAAAGCAGAGCACCTGCAGAAACAGAGGAAAAGAAGCAGCTATGTTAACAGATACAAGTAGGAAGCTTCCGCCTTCTATGGGGACAAGTCTGAGTAAAGAGCATGGCACGTCCATGAAGACTTACACAAACTACATTCTTGCTAGCTGCAGGGTGAGTCACTTTAATTATAAAAGCTCCACTATTAAATGGGCTTTAATAACTAAATGCATTGCTATTTCTTCAGCTCTTATTATGATTTAATTTACCTATTCATTTTTCTGTTCTTTGAGTTCTTAATAAAATGAATAGCTGGCATCTCCTAGGCCTGTTCCCTTTTGTATTCTTGCCAATAGAATAACATCACAGCATTTTGCAGTAATGCTGTTTGGGCCGTTAAAGAAAGAAAATGTCAAGTACCTTTTATATGCAATTCTAATATTTGTTTTACTCTCCATTGTTTCTAATATCCCCTGAGAACCTTGAAAGTAACATTATTTCCTTAACAAGTTTGGCCTTTCTTCCTTCTACTTAGCAAATCATTTTCTTGGAGCCTTATTACTTGCTGTTACAGAATACAAGCAACTGCCACAAAATATTGCTGCTCATATATGTCTGGGCTAGCAAAAAGAATCTAAAAATAAATAACCATAGATCTTGGTTTCTTCCCACTTTGTTGATGCTTTGCAAAGGAGAACAATACAGAACATTTCCCCAGATCCCGAGTTGTTTTCATTTCAGTTATACTTCTACTACACTTGAGCGATCCCTTAATACTTCGATCCTCCAGCTATAAAAATGTGCCTGTCATGATAATCCCATCCCACCTTCTTGTTATTTAAAATAAAAGGAGCAATAGTATTTATCGGAAATTTTTATGGAAATCTTTTTAAATTTTGAGAAAGGCTGGTCCCAGAAGATAAACTCATACATCGGAGCCCAATGAGCAAGATGGAAACTGGGACATACTACAGAGGTGTAATTTAATTTGATCAAGTGGATCAAGTTGAGTGGACTCCTAGCTTTCATTTTCTAGGTTGCAAAGCTCAATGCTTTTGCTTCATTTTCTTCAGCAGTTTTTTGTTGTCACCATTTTGTGGTTTTTTTCCAGAACATAAAAATTTTCATTTGGAAATATCTTTGTAGTTACCAAATGTCTTTTAGTTGTTCAGTGCCAGGGATTACATTCCTCAGAGTGGAACAAGACACATTAAATTCCTAAATCAAAGTCCCTTAGTACATGGCACATGGGGTTTAAAATCTTTCCATGGGGCTGCATGGGTTTAAACTCTAGTCATTACGCCCATGGGATACCATAAAGCTGTGTATCACAGGAACCTGGCTTCCAGGGTACCAGCTTTGCCCTTCCCTGTAAACCTATTTGCAAAGCATTTAGAGGACTTGAATCCCCTGGGTTCTCTCTTAGCTTTTTTTTTTTTTTTTTTTTTTTTTTGGCCTTCTAGCCTGCCAAAGAGAAACTGTTTCCAGGCTTTCTCCTCTTCAATTTTAGTGGCAAAATAAGCAAAGGTAGTCAAACATTGGAATTTATTTGTGACAGCTCATCTGCATGCATGCACTTCTGGGCAATATTTTGTAAGCACACAGTAATTTTCAGAACTTGCATATGTTTAAGAGACACAGAGGCTGGAAGGGCCCAGCTCTTCCTTCTGTCAAGGTTGTGGCAGGGAGTGGAGAGGAAGGGAAGAAGGCTGAGCTGAAGTGTTTATGGGAGGTAATACATGTAATTGAATCTCACTAGCATGCACACAAACTGTCCAGGACACTACTTGCACAGACAGAGGGACAGCAAAGAACAGAACACCGTGTTCGCATTTCACAGACCCTTGTTGGTTTGATTCAAACGCTGCTTTCTAAAGAAAGGACACGGGGTAAGTAACTCATCCGACAGGCCAAAGGAGTCACAATGGCTACTTAATTATGAAACTCTTCTAGGCACTTATATATTAATTCATGGTCTAATGTGGTGTCAAGCTGAGGCGAATAAAGGTTAACATATTCTATTAGTCCCAATTGTCACAAGAATTTCATCGAACAATATGGTTCATTAAATGCTGAATCTAATAATTATGTTCACCATAATAGAAATTATTCATATGAACATGATCTGAATAGTTGTGATTTATTAATTTAGACATAAATTTAATTAGCAATTGATTTCAATTGAGTCTCACTCTGAACAATAAGTTGTGTTGTAAGCCACATACTGGAAGCAATATCCAAAATGAAATATGGAACTCCAAGGCAGGATGCTTGTCGGTATCCTTGATTCCTACCCCTGCTTCCTGCTGTGTAAGAACAGTGCTCCTCTCCAGAACAGAATTCCAATTTCCCTCCCCCCAAAAAAGATGGAAAAACCTATTTCCTACTGAATTCCAATAGTTAAAAGATCTCTTTTAGAAAGTATTGTCAAGTAGAAGTTAAGCAGGCTCTCCCAGGACGGAGAGCAGCATGGAACAGCTCAGCCACTGTGAATGGGAAGTGAAGTAAGAAGCCCACGTTGAGGAGCTGCACTAAAGCACATCACAAGATAACAAGAGGACAGAAGCTGCTCTTTGCCACAAAATGCCAGCACCAAATTAATCTCCTGAGGTTCACCGTCACCGTATCCCTGCTGCTGCCAGTAGCACATCCCACTCGGCACAGCCATGCCCATGCTTCCCTGCAGAGTTGTGCGGGAGCACCCCGCACAACACCACCCTTTGCTGTTACAGCAGGGCCACTTAAATTCTTCGTGGCTTGGTTTTCCCCCTCTATAAAACAGGGATAAAACTGTAGTCTTGGCAGTTGAGAACCTTAATTCACTAATGTGTATAAACCCCTCTGAGGTTCTTATTCGGAAGGCACTGTAAAAACGCAAAGTATTATCACTGATTCAAACTGACCTTCCCCTTGAAATATCACCATTTGAGCTATAATTCCAAATCCTGACTCTAACCAAGTGCTACGCTGTGGGATTAACCACGTTAATGCTTAAAGCTGTTGCTCTTTTTTTTTTCCCCCCAGTGTTCACAAGCTAATGCTTGTAGGGGTCTAATCTTGGACAATTCCTTAATGATACAGATTTTCAGATGAAAATTACTGCTACATTTTCCTGACTTCTAACAAATTTAATTCTCACTGCATGTACAATGTTGGAATGTAATTTAATTATAAATACAACATTTTCTGGATAGTCCTTCCTAATTTGAGTGTATCTAGCTGTTGTCTGCACACAAACTGTAAATCATTGTATTAAGAGTGATTACACACCCACTGACACAGAAAATTCATGATCGGGTTGTGAGACTTAAGAGGTTTACCAGATTGAATGTGGCATGGCCACATATTTTACAGAATTTATTATTATTTCTAATCGACCCTCCTCCCCTAAACCAAGATCCCTTAACTGTAGGACTCTCGCTATACTCAAGAAGGACATTTCAAATGGATGTCTTTTTAAAATACACTTACATAGCTACATACAGGAATGCCGCAGTGACATTTTCAAACACAAGGTTATAGGTAGCTAGTTGGGGTTTCATCGTTAGGCCAAATCTGGCTTCACTTGTACAGGGCTAGGATCTGGTCTGAGTGTATGCTGACTGTTTTACACCAGCAAAATACCCCAAATCACAGGCTACAAAGCAAAGGTGGCGTCTTTTTCCATGGGTTGATCTGCCACAGGGCTCTGCCCAGGCAGTGCTCCTGCCACTGTCATTCAGGCTGTCTCCAGTGAGGGGCCTCAAGCTCGTGCAATTTAAGAGCCCTCCTCACCCCTGCAGTGCCAGGCTGCTGTGATTTCATTAGGTGCCCGGAAATTAGCACCTATTATTATTAAAGGAATATATGTTCTTGAATCTTGTGAACCTGTGAATCTTGATAAATAAGCAGACTAGGCACCTTTGGTAAAGGACATAATGCTGATTTTAGCAATGGCAAATGTGGTCAGGGAAGAAGGAGCTCTCCAGCCCCATCCTTGTAGAAGCAAGTGTGCCGTGACAGCAACATAGTTGTTACAAGCAGGCATACTGGTGCTGTTACGTTAATTCTAGTATAGAAAAGTTCACTCCTGGGGAGGGGACAGGCCCAGCCAACCACCCTCCCTCCTTTGGAGGGGCAGCCATGTGGAGGGCAGGCCTATGTCCATCCCTACACCCTGGTGTGAGAAGTTGTTCTGGCCACCAGCCTGTTTGGCTGCTGCGAGTTATCAACAATTGACTGTTCCTAAGGGTCCTCGGGGATCCCTGCAGTGCACAGCAGCACTGCTGCGTGCATCTCAGTGCAAAGCCATCCTACCTGAGTCGTGATTCAACATTTAGGGGGAAAAAAGGCAAATTGGCCCCTACACCACAAGCAGTAATGTAATCTCATGCGTTGTGCTTTGGGGCACGTTGTCAGGGTGCTCCAGAAATACCTCATGAAGCAGAATTTTCTGTCATGAGAAATAACTGTAAGAGGCTCACTGGTTTTAGAGTGCCCATAAACTTGGCGTTTCAAGGAATATCCAAAGGACAAAGACATCTAGGTATTTTGTCCCAGAATCCCAGACTACAAAAGTCTGACAAAGGGACAGACAGAGGATGAGTGAGATTAACAGGCCAAGTAGGTCAGGACCAGTGTGGTTCTCAGGCCAGTACAACACAGCACATTGAGAAAGCTTCCAAGAAGCATAAACAGGAATGGATGTTTGAGACAATGAATGCCCTAATTGGATGCCCATTCTCACCGCTTCCCTCAATTAAGGAGAATCATGGTCTGCCAAGATATTGATGGACAATGTAAGCATTGGCTTGAAAACTTTTGCAATTTAATGAACCAAACCCTACTCACTTGTGAATTAGAAGTGATCCAAAAATAAATCCAGTGGAAAAAAGTCCAGTGACATTTAAGTCAGAAAGTCACAAAATGATTAAGAACTGAATCTTAATAACTTCTCGACAGAAATACTACGACACAGAGGTTTTCATTTCTCGTGTTGGCTTTATCAAGTTTTCTCAAACCTTGGAAGATTGGTTGTATTCCAGAAGACAGAATAAGCAGCTGCATTTCCCCTTAAAATTAAGAAAAAGGAGAGCCAACATTTGCTCAGATTGGAGAGGAGTAATTCCGCTGACAGTCTCACGAAATGGCTTACAACACAAATACTGAGCCAACTGTAACCACATCTCAGCCCTGAAGTGAGAGGTAACTAATACAGTTTCTGGTCAGACTGATCTACAGCGACTACAGTACATACTTCATGAAAGAACAGCTGAAGGCCTGTTGGAAGAACAGGATGAGATTAACATGGAACTGACACATGTAGATGTTCAAGCGTCTTCATCAGTCAGCTTGGTGTCCTGCTATGCCAATATAACGTGAGAACTTAGTGGCCACTTGTGTCTTATCAATGGCTTTGAGGCCAGATTTACTTACTGCCCAGGCTGATAATCTGGAGCTGGTTCTTTCACAGCTACACTGGAACAGCTGCAGAAAGTTCTGGGATGGCCCTGTGCATTTAGGGGCACCCAAGAACACCATCCCTGCAGGAAGAAGGCTCCAGAAACTCCTATACTTCATCTGCCCTTTGATGGACATCATTACAAAAACAAACCCAGGCCTACAAATCTCATCTTGCTCGTGCAGCAGGAAGTCTACAAGGGCAATGCGAGCACAATACCAACGTTTGGTACAACTAGTTTCTTTAGTGCCAAGACAGAGCTCAGGAGCAAAGTACATATGGGCTATATGTGTAGTGGAAGAACTTCAATGTAGTATAGTTAACTATGCATCTATATGATGCACTGGCTGTCAGCAGAATCAGGACTGCATTGAGAGATGTTCTTCCACTGGCATTACTCACTATTTCACGTTCTAAGACCAAATTAAAAGGGAAAACACCCTTAAAGTACAAATATTCATATTGAGAGGAACTCAAACATGGTTGTGAGAGAGGAGAAAGTAGAGAGCTTCCAGAGTCAAAAGCGACAGCACACTCTTACTCAAAAAACTGCTGCTCTGATTTCATTGCAGACCAGGCAGTATTTTGCTGTTCCCAATGCAGAGTGGTTTTATGCTAGTTGAGAGCAGTCAAACCCCTTGCTTCATAAAAGAGATGGGGAGATTGGCTCAGCAGCATCATTTAAACTTGCCCTCAAATGTTTGCAGATAGACCTTGAAAAAAAGGACATATAAACACACGACCTTGTGTAATAGTCCCATTCCTCTGGCTTCTCTGCATAAAAACACAGGCTCACACAGATTTAACAGTATTATGTTAAATACATTTTTGCAAATGTTCTTTTCAGTCTATTGCAACCTTTCACTTCTGAAACCTGGTGCACAGCACATCACCATGAGGTCAAAATTGCAAGAAGCAGAACAGAGGGTTTGAGTTTTCCAACATTCGATAGTAACACTTGAACACCTGGTAATCTCACTTGCACTGTTGTTTGTCTGATGTGCGTACAGAAACATTAAAAAAATACTGGAAAGTTATGACTGCCCTGGCTCTAGGGAAACCCGGCGAATCAGCAATAATAGGGTTGCAGACTGCTGACAGCAGCAATGAGATGTATTTTACTGAGTAGATCAGGGTGATCAGACTCATACAGTTAGAAGAACTGACCAGAAATGTGGAAATAGGACACAGTCAGTGACCTAGGGAGTACTTGGTTAAAGAAGAACGTCCAGAGAGCTCCAATTAATGAGCAAACTAAAGGGGAGTGGGCAAGAGAGAGTCTTCAAGGTGGGGCATCAGTTTGGTGCATCAGCAGGCCTGGCCAGCAGCACAGCAGTCAGAATGAATCGGAGAAGACAAAGCCGGAGGACACCCCAGGAACCACAGCTCAGGCAGCTGGTACAAGGTCTAGGTCCATCTTTGCCCTGGGTGATGGAAAGAAGGAGATACCGCACTGAGAGCGCCAGTGCTGCAGCAGGCACAGACTGCATAGTCTGTAAACAGAGAGCAGGACAAAACAAGATGAGCTGCCTCACAAAAGATGCCATGAGGTATCCAAAAAAAAGAAAATAATGGGCTTGTACCTTTGCTGACATTTGCCTTGGTGCAAGCATAGTCTTTTGAAATGAAGGGCTATATTATTAATGTTTGAACTTTGCTAATATGAAAGACTTGAAGTATATTATTGCTTAATATAGCTACATACTGAGGACAGAACTGAACCTCATTGAGCATTTTAAATCATAAAACAAAAAAAGCCATGTGGCTATTGGGCTGTATGATTTTAAAAACTTGAAAGCACTCAGAAACTAAACCACTTCTGGCAGTCATTTCACCCATATTTTCCTCTGCTTGCCAGCATACTCAGGTGTTCATGAATTGGGAGGAGTGAAATGTTGCAGATTTGGCTAATAGTTCATGCAAAATATTTCTTCCTGTACATAGTGCATTCAGCTAGCCTACCAACTTTCCATACCCCATTGCTCATAGTGCATAAGGGTCTGCTAAAGTAGATGATGTCATTACTGTCCCAGATTGGATGATGTCCAACCCCACAAGACCAAATTCAGTCAAGTTCTTAAGCCCGTGTCTAAACTAAGTACATGAATAGCCCCTTGAGCCAGAGACTCATTTATTAGACAAATTACTAATAGGCTAGAAGATGTGTGTAAAGGCTCTAGAGTGCCTTTAAGATGGCTAGGCAATGATATCTGAAGAAAATGTTAATGCAAAATTACAAATGTACATCAGGATGCTTTCATTTATTAATATAAAATGTTTGCAAGCAACTGTAAGTATTTGTGTGCACATGTACACAGAGACACCATCATGATTGTTTTTAAAAAAAAAAAAAAAAAAAGAAAAAGGGAAAAATGCTCTGGTAAATGTTTCCAGAAAATAAAAATTATTACAGATAACAAAGGATATATTCACATTTTTACTTCAAATGAATACTCTCTATTCTTCCCTTGCCTAGCTCTGATGCTGAGTGTCCTTATCATACGATCACAGAAACGTTCTTGCTACCCAGCATTGCTTTAAATTGCTAGGTTTGGAGGTTTTTTTGTTGGTTTTGTTTTGTTGGTTTTAAGTCTCTTACAAATTTTACAAGGCTGCATACACTTAGCAGGGTTCCATTTTCACACGTGTCTTTTCCATAAAAGCTGCTCACTTATTTTAAATATAGCTACGAGCCAAGAGAAAATGATTACGAAGAGCACTATCATTAGTTTAGTACCATCAGGACAATGTTTATATGAGTTTATACTACAGAGGAGCTCATATTTGAATAACACATGCACATTGTCCTCAGACAAGAAAAAAAAAAAAAGTCCAACCAACCATGTAAGCCAAGTCACGAAATTTAATTAGAAAGATAAGAGTTGGGTTGTGGGTTTTTTTTAGGTTACGGAAAAAGATAATTTGAGGCAGAGAATTAGCATCTTCTAATAATCTTAGACAAAAATGATTTTGTTTTGCTTTGGTTTGTAAATTAGCTCATGATTAAAGTATCTCTCTAGTTGAGTTTCATTGTCTTTTTGTGCCTATTTTCTGAATGCAACCCTGACCTGAATACTCTTGTAGCTCAAGTACAAGATTTGAGAGCATGAGAGGAACAATTATTATAAAATGAAGTACTTACAGTTTTACTGCAAAATCAATGAACTTTCAAGTGATTTTTATCATATTTTGCAGCTGTTCTGTTTGCTTTGAACTATGTTTATCACATCAAAAACTGTAGTACTTTTAAAGGATGCTTTCTCTAGAAACTTCCTTCACCTTTATTTTCTTGCACCACCCAGTGCTGTAAATGCTGCTTCCCAAGGATATTTTTATCTTGTGATTTTCCCATGCCTCAGAAATTATCTCTCTCAACACTTAGACCAGTGACTTTGCTCAGTCCCTGCCCTGTTCTCTCTCATGGTTCCTTAAATGAGGAAAAGTTCCAAGTTCCCAACTTAATTCACAGTTTTGCAGCAGTTCAGTTATATGTCACCATTCAAGGCTACCTCTCTGACATTTTTACTATCAAAAGGAATGGCCCCACGTGATCTAGGCGTGCAGGAGCTCAGACCGTCTGTGAGGAACCATACAGAAAGAAGCAGGGAGGTCGCACTCCTCCCATGGGACCTGATCCCTAAGGTTATCTGTGGACATTAGAGGTAAATATTCCACTGACTTCAGGGGTATAGGGTTAGAAGCACCTAAGCTCACCTTACTCTCAGCTACATCTGTTTCCAAGTCAATCCTCTACCTCAAGCAAAGCCATCTCCTTCCTCAAAAGGGACTGCCAAATTCAGGACCTTTATGAAAAGACTTGCTTGGTTACCTTTCCCCACCTTGACCCCTTCAGCAAAAGCTGCATGCTCTGGGCAGTATTTACCATGTATCTGCTGCTCCTTCACAACTGCTATGGACTCTGCTGGATATTAACAACCTCATCATACAAACCTTCCTCCCTGGGCAGAGCTCCATTAGCAGTCCCTTGGACTCCAACACGACTGATATAATTATTGTGGTAGTCCTCTGTATCAGCCACTACACGCACACTAAACGGATGGCCTCTTACCTCAGATAATTTACAATCCAGGTTACAATCAGATGCAACAGGGACAAAGCAAACATGAGGGGAGGGGAAAGACAAGAGAGAATGAGGTGACAATAAAAGTCAAACAAACAAAATAAACCCAAAATATATATCAACCGGCATAGTCTTATAGGTTTGCAGCAGAAGAGAGTTTATTCACGGTGCTATACCCAGCAGCATTGTATAATAAAATTCTATTCCATACATTTACTAGTACCTAAAATTAATGCAGCTGTGTAATTCCTATTATGCTTCCTTTTGTAATTCATATCACTCCTATCTCCTTTCTGCTTAAATCAATAGAAATTTAATTTTACTTAAATGCTTACTGATCACCAGTAAAACCTTTGCTTTTTTTTTTTTTTAACCTGAATTATTTGTTTTATCAGAGCTAATACGAAGATGTACTCACACTGTTTCACAGTTCAAGTAACTGGCAGTCACACCTACTTTTAAATCACATTCACTGACCTTTTAGACAACATCCTCAGATCCTTCTGACCGAAGCACAGATTATAGAAGTTTTACAGTGCACCATTCTGCTGCTCAACTTAGAACAGGAGTAAATGAGCCTTAGTGTTGCTACTCTGTGGTACCTGCCAGATAGGTACTTCCGCTATGGTAAACAAGGTAAAAACACATCAACTAAAACCAAAGTGAAGGCAATGGCCACAGCCCATTTAATACACGGTAAAATGATCATACATCTGAGTCCAAAGGGAAGAAAAGAGAGAGACTTTACATACAAAAAGTGTGAAACTCCCTGTAAGTTACACGAATACTTAAAAGATGAAGCTCAGAGGAAATACGACTTTGAGGACAGGTATTGGCAGTTATCCCACTACAAGGGCATTCATTTAATGGATCAGAGCATGGAGCACTTGAACCATCTATTGGTTGTCTTCTGACCAAGCAGGACGGTAACTATTCCCTTAAACCCCTCCCCTGGCGCTGCCTAATCGGACTTTATTTAAATTTACCTGGTTATAGCCTTGCAATCACAGTTTCCAGCCTTTGTCTTGTTTCATCTAGCATTTCATCTTTTCACTTCTTTTTCCCTCTTTTTTAAAACTGCTGTTAATTAAATTTAACAACTGACAAACCTAAACAAGAATATAAGACATCCAAGTGGGATTTTATCTACAGTACAAGTGATTTCAAGTGGGAAACAAACACATTTAAATCCTTAGAATGTCGCTCTCACCCTTCCAAATGCAGAAAAAGTCACGCTTACAGCTGTTCCAAATTATACCATTACATAGGTACTCCTACAAACATAACCTTCTTGATGCAAATAGAAAAAAATGTGGATTTTGAGGAAAATTTCATCAGAAAAAAAAAAACACAATAAAAATTTAATTTGTAATACTTTACATTTAGGAATTGCTTGATTTCAGAACTGTATTTTGAGTTCTTTTCATGTTAGCTTAACCTATTGGTATTTTCTCCAACATGTCAATATTTATAGTACATTACACATGCAAATATAGAATTCTACTTGGTGGGTTTTGTACTTTACTGTAAAAGGATTGACATAGTTGCTACTTAAACCTCCTGGAATAGAATCGTCTCTCCAGTTTGTTTGCCTTAAAACTATTTGGCACTAAAACAGGTCAGCTCTTTTATAATTCTTTTTTTAAAAGTTATGTTATTTCAGATTAGTAGAAACACTGTGTATGTCATAAAACAAAATAAAAAAAAGCAAAGATATACCAAAAAATGAAATTTTTTCTTTTGACAAAAATTCTAAAAGAAAAAAAAAATATTGTGCAAATCAGACTTGATAAACCTCATAGATTTTTAACAGTAGACAAGTACCAGTGTTGTCACTTATTTTCATCTCTTCCATACTGTCAGAATACCTATTACCTCCCATTTTGAATCCAAAAGCCATGATTAAACTGGAGCACATCTTACAGCACAACATGCAATATTTTCCAGTGACAGAGAAAGCACTTCAGCCCTTAGGTTGTTCCAACAGTTAATTATCCTCCTTGATAAAAATGTGCCTGTATATCTAGTCTGAATTAGTCAAGCCTCACCTTCCAGCCCTGGACTCTTCCATAACATTTTTTTCTTGTGTAACTGCTTGTATTTTTTTCCCTTGTAGGTATTTTTGTCACTCCTTAACCTTCTCTTTGATGAGCAAAATGTATTAAGATCTTTGACTCTCGCATTCCACAGCGGGTTTCCATTCAGGTAATTCTTTCTGTCACTCTGCTCTGAACTCTAACCTTTTTAACCTCCTTTGAAGCATGGCCCCTCAGAGCGGACACAGTAGTAGATGCTCCCCCTTAAAGCCTTTCCCTCTCTCCAAGTCCAGGGATTTGTTCTTCTGGCCACATTCAGCTATTTGGCCACCTGTAATCCAGAATTTCTTTACATGGGGCTTCAGTAGATTCCCAATGTCACGTAACGTGATTTTGGCTGCTAGAAGAAACAGAAGGAAAGTTGGAAAGAAAGGCAAGTCTGTGCACTTGGTTTGTTTTCACTGCTCTCCTGAACTCATCTGTGCACAGATGCAGCTTATAAGCAACTTTCTGCAGCTTTCAGGCTTATTTCATTTGTATCGCTCACGTTACAGTGGAAGGAGCCACAGCAGACCTGTGAGCACCAAAATCTGAGCATATGTGGCATCTCCTCAGATAGACCCCCATCTCAATTGTTCCCCATAACCTATTCTAGATAAAGAGTATAAAAACACATGATCAAAATCTGCAGGAAAACATTCAATATAGATAGCATACAGCTCTTGTAACACACACACTAAGTTTGGGAAAACCTGTTATCTGGCACAAATTCTAGAGCAGAGTGTTTATTTGAGCTAGCTGCAGCACAAAAGCTTTAAAGAACATTACGGAGGAAAATGACAATGAAAACAGTTCCCTCTACAACATTACCTGCTCTCAGCTGAGCTAATACCCTCTGTGGTTTTGCAAAGCATTAGTAAAAAAAAAAAAAAAAAAAAAAAAAAACAACAGCAGGTAAAGAGCCCTCAGGATCTGGGCCAGAAATTCATACTAAAACAGCATTAGTAGTGACTATAAGTCTCTCTACAGAAGCTTTCAGAAAACAGAAAAGTAGTCAAGATGCCTACAATTTTTCATGGATTTTTTGTCTTTTCTACAAAATAACTTGCAGGGATGAAAGCAAGCCCTGCAAAAGCTGGTGTCACAGGTCTTGCTGGCTGACTGCTCTGTGTGCTGTCCCCACAGACTCCTGTTAGCTTGCGTGTAAACGCAGAGCTGAACCAAAGCCTTCATGCGGTGCCAGGGGATGCTGCAACATAATCTTCTGGAGGAGTTTTAAAAATCTACATCCTTTCCAAAACATTTGTGTGTATTAAAGAATCAGTGAGGTTTTTTTATGTAAATGTCCCGGTATGGATCTATGCTGTCATTCACAAACTTTCAGGTATCTTGAGTTAGACATCATACTGCCTTACAAAGCTTCTATGCTATATATTTTTGATGCTGAAATAATGTATTTGATGAAATTTCTATTTAGATTATAAATTCTCAGGTCCTATATGACATCTGTGTAAAAAAGCATGACTTGTAGGCGTGAACTATTCTGGGTCACACGGACCACATATAAAGGAGTGGGATCTCCCTTACTCTGCATAAAAGATAGTGGTGGGCTATGATGGTGTGTGTTTCAAATGTTAGAGAAGGCAGACTCTAGGTAAGTAATAAAATGCTGTATGTACTGCCTTAGGAGCACGTCAGAAATTTCCCCTTGTTCACTGGCATTTACAACCCCCTCCCCCCCCCCCCAAAGGGAAACACTTCTGAAAGCACAAAGTTTAACACAGTAATAAAAACACATCTTAAAAGCCCAAACCCCTGTGTTTCAGTGCTTAAAAAAGGTGGCAGCTTGGCAGACCTGGAGACTGACAGCAGCAGTGTCAGCCTTCCTCACACTTCTCTGCCAAAGCACCTCAACCTTGACCTGAGGAGAAAACCACAAAGGGTTTGAGTGGGATTTCATGCCCATTCACTCTGGCATCTCTGCTGAGATTGCCAACAAGGGGGCCAATTAGTGCCTGCTTCAGAGGTTCATTTTTTTTTCACCGTGTGGAAATGACACCTGTCCACTGAAACTGGGCAGAGACCCACCAATTCCCTGGGTGCCAGTGACTGCACAGGTTACTGCTCCTGGTTACTCCCCTTGTACCAGGCATGCAGCAACTCGGAGTTGTTGTCCAAGTGGGACCAAATTCATTTTCCTTTCCCAACAAATAGTCCTTTCTGATTTAAAATAGCAGCCTTGTGTTAAGATTGAATTTAAAAAGTGATTCTCTCACTATTCAAGATCCTGGGGCCTCACTGAAGATCAAAAGGCCAGTTTTGCTGCGCAACCAAGTAAAATCCCATCAAGAAATTGCACCAGGGCAGAAGGAGATGCAGAGGGAGGGCTTCAGACCTTTTTATTAAAGAGAGAGAAAAATGCTACTTTCCTGTTGGGCTCTTTCCCTCCTCACAAGACCTGACTGGCAAATTTCTTGGGTGCTTCCTTGCCATTCAGTACAACAGCAGTTGCCTTACCTGTTCAGAGAAGAGAAGGTGTCACAGGAAGGCTGTTCCCTCGCCAGGAGATGGACAGGCATGAGCAAGCTCATACAAAACATGGGACTGTATCATAAAGCAATCAATTGGTCTAGTGGCCAAGAAAGGAGTAGTTGCCACTGTAATATGGGTAGACATAAGTCTCTTCAACTTAGACACTATAAAAGTCATCACACTTTAATTAATGACCAAGCAGTGCAGTTTGAATAAGAGACCATTTGCAGTGTAAACTGTTGAAATGTTACTTAATGGAATGGGAAACTTCATTACAGATTTTATAAACATTACCTTTCATAAATTCCAGTTAATTCAGCTTCATTTTGTCAGACAAAAAAAAAAAAATGTACAAGTCATTCTCTTTGAAATCAGACATCACCCTCCAGTTCATCTGTCACCAAGTCAGGCTTGCTAGCCTCTCTAAGGATGTCATCTGACTAGGGTTTTCTATCACTCTTTGTCATTCCAGGTGCACTTCCCGACAATTTTTTTAGATCCTTGTCCAGAGTCTCCTCCAGGAATCTAGGAGGACCATGAAGATAGCATCAAGGACTTGATTAAACAACAGATAACATGTGTACCCAGCACACTAACCTCATTTGCAAGCTCTCACAGTAAATGATTGACAGCTGATGCCCTAAGCAAAACTGCTGTTTATAAAGTCCTTTTCAGTCCAGCTACATTAGTCTCTCCACATAGCAGAAGTCAGTACACTGCTATCAAAACCAAGTCTGTGACTGATAATATTGAACTCTTCATTACCCCAAGTGTTGCTGCAAGTAATACCATGAGTTTGGACACCACCGTTCAATAAAGGCTCATTATTATAAATATTCAGCTTATGTCATGATGAGAACAAACAGCTTTGCAGCCAAGGTGAAAAGGGTGAATTGCAAATAGGTCTAGGTTATGATAGAGACAGTGCCCTATTTTTATGAAGTAACCTTGTAGCCTAGCACCAAACACAAGTTCAGTGGAATACATGGGATCCTGTGTATTCAAACAAAACCAGTTGGTTGCTAGCAGTTTTTAGAAAAACTAAATCATGGAAGGAATAAGCGCTGTCAAATGATACAGAGCAGGGTTCTTCTGTTGTTTAAGTCTGATATTTCTAATACTTTTAGTAAGGCTCAAATCTTAGCAAAGATTTTGTTTTGTTTTAAATCCTGTAATAGTTTCTTGAATTAGATAAGACACCACAGATAAATTGTGTCTGGCATTACAGTTCATGTGACTTATAAGAATAGACTTGTCCTGACCTCCTCTCTTAAATTCACTTTCTCTCCACTCCAGAGGTGGCTGCATGTGGTACTGGCTGTTCAGAGCTGGCTACGCACCAGAATCTCTCAGCAAGAGCCGCTAATCTCTCCCTGGGAACAGCACCCAGATTGCTTTGCCTAAAGTCACAACACACCCCTCTGGTTTCTTTGTCTACTCTGTATTTCAGCCTAATTAACCAACAGTTTCTAATGATAAAAATAATAAAAGAAAGAAATTACTTCCCAGAACTATGAATACATTGATTCACATGTGCTGGGCAGTCGCCCTGCCAGCTTTGTTGCAAGAGGAAAAAGGAATAATGAAAAAGACTTTCATTTGATCCAGTTCCTTATTGCACTTGTGAGCTGTGTGAGTCTAGTAAAGAACATCACTGGAGTTGATGGATTGTTCCCTGAAAATTTGGGGCTGATAAGGGTGCTTGATCATCTAAGCTGGACTACAGCAATGGTCCACATTTAAAAAAGGTGCTCAAATCCTGCAGACGCTCACAGAAGGCAGCAGAGACAAGGGACTCCAGGAATACACACACTAAACCCCTTCCCTTTCAGATTACATTCTTTACATTTATTACCTCTGAAGGGAGCCCATTTTCACCTGTCCCAGGCATATCTAGGGTCCCTCTTACCTCAGCATCTGAAAGTCTCACAACTACATGAAATATACCATCCCAAGAAAGTACAAGTACTATTATGATGCACCAAGAGTTAAATGGGGATCCCAAGACAACACGAAAACACTGCGGTCAAACAGGGAACTGAACGATATCACCATTGGTGTAACTTTGCAGAGCCGTAAGGAACAGGTCATACATAGCTGAAATACTGATGGCCAACAGGGAGTAGAACTAATAGGGTACTCAGATCCAGAAGAGAGGAGGATGAAGTACTGCTTTGCCTTGCTAAGAAACAACTATAAAAGCCATTCCATCCCTCATTCATTCCTAAATGGAAAACAAAATTAATTTCCTGGAGGCAGGAAAGCGGGAGAAAGAAAATTAGGAACAGTAAACTCTTGCATAGGAGTGCAACGAATATCCAGAGGGTGGAATGATTCAGTCCTACTCCAGCAAAAAAGCTTCACTGATAGCAGACATGTCTGAGAAAAAAATTTTGACATGAAACTGAAATCTTAACTTCTTAGAGAATTTGTCTAAAAACCTTAAGCATCTTCCTTCTTAAGAAGGAAGAAAAAAAATGTGCTGAGGTTCTTTCAGTAATCTTTTTTGAAGATTAAATCCCTAGAATATTTTCCTTTCTACCTCATCAACCATTCTCCCCTTACAGAACTGCAGAAACATCGTTCTCCCCGACTGACTCCCTCTACCAAAGTTAGTAACCTCATGTGAGATATTCAGAACAAAATGAATGCCACTCCTTAGCTTTGGTGTGGTACCTTTAAAGGAAATAGGCACTGATAAGCTCAATGTGGCAGATGAAGGAAGAATATATGTTTCAGGTGAGTTATGAGACAGGCATGTGGCTGAAAGATGAGAGTTGTAATGTTTTAACCTGGTGCAACTCATCCACTTGAGCTCAGTCACAACCCAAAGTCAGCAGTCACTTAAAACTGTTTTTCTTTTTGTTTAGCCTGACAAACATACAACTCCCGGATGAGTACAGAGATTGGTCTAGCAAGATGACTTTTCTGCGATACATCCTCTAAGCCGGAGGGGAACCAAAGAGGGAGAGGAGCATTCCCATCAAGTTCTCAGTATAAACCAAGAGCTCTTTTCCCTAAACATTATTCAGTACAGCTTTTGAAGTTTTCAGTAACCACTAGGTCACTATATGTTTCGACCACCTCACATTATCCTGTTCCTCCAGTCTGACAGACAACATTAAAAGGCATGGCATGTCCACTCCTGAAATGTCAGCTCCTCCTTCACGTACAAAGTTCACTTCCCTCTCAGCACAGGGGGTGTAAGGTAGAGCATCTGTTCAGCCATAACACAGCCTGTTCATGCAGTTCAAGACACGAGGCAGTTCCCATCGTCAGCTTTCCCACTGAAGTAGTGCCAGTTAACGGGCATGTATGTCTGAAAAGGGGAGTCATATTCATCAGCAACATCTGGAGAGTGACTCAGAAGAAATTTTTGTTTGTCCAGCAGCATGGTTCTGTCACCTATGATGTCGTTCTCAACTTAGTCTTTGATCTTTCCAAACAACAGACCTATGCATGGCCAGTGTAAATCCCTGCTTTCACTGGTAGGGGCTTAACACAGCCCTACCACAACAAACAGAGCAAGTCTTGAATTGCACTTGCTGATGCCTTCAGCTGGGACGGTGCAATGATTCCTGCCCCAGCACACCTGCCTGTCCCTCGTCCCAAGATTACCCAGTCTATGACTGGGAATAATAACCTCACAGCAGAGAAGGATCAGCTCTTGAACTGCTGCAATTTACAGGCCAATATATAAAAGAAAACCAGAGCCAATGCCAGATTACTGTAATATGCTGGGCTATAAATGGTAACAGTTCAAGAGCTACTGGGCCATCCCTGCCCTGGAGCCAGCAATCTCAGAAGAAGAAAACATAGGGGAGGGCAGGTGGTTGGGAGCAACAACACTTCAGCCATACCAGTTTAATCTGAAGCCGTAAGTGAGCCAACACCTCCACTGAAGTGATGTGTCTCACCAAAGATCGCACAGCCTTTCCCCTAAAGAGGTCACTAGAGAGGTGAAGATAAAACACAGAGAACACAGGCGTTTGAAATAATAATGTCTCTCAGTCTCTAGTCCTACAACCCATACCCTTAAGAGCAGAATGCCACCTGAGTGAGGACAACATGCATAAGTAAGCAAACCTGAGTTATTTAAGGCCTTGTACTCATTTTGGTAAACAGATAAACAGTCAGGCAGTTGACAGAGCTACATTACTGCATAGCATTGCCCAAGGCCTTGCCTTAGTTTTGCAGATGATACAACAGGGACACTATTTCACAGAGATACAGCTGGGAATCCCTTGATGGCCTTTGGTGAAGGTTTTGGGATTCTAAAATGCTGGGTGCCTTTCAGCTGCAAAATATTATTTAATGTGACACAACTAGCAAGCAGCAAAAAATACAAGACCTCATGAAATTACCAGGGCTGTTTCTGTGCGAAGTCAATGCAGGCAATTGTCTGTGGCAACAGACTGCCAGGGTCAGTGAAACAGGCAAACAAGGGTAACGTAGACTTGGCTACATCAGTTCTCCAGAAAGCCAGACCAGCTGTTTCTGTGTCCAAAAGAAATAGCTCAGTGCCCAGGGCATTTGCTACTGCTGAGGAGAGGAAGAGGGTTCCCCCCCCAGGAAAAGCCACTGGTTCTCCCAAACCTACTGTGAAGGGCCTCATCACTGGAATCAAACCCTGCACAGCCATTTCTGCTGCCTCTCTGCCTCTGGGGGCAGGGGTGGCCTCTCCTGGCTGCTCACACTATGGGCATTGAAATTCAGTGGTGCCTACACTGCTGAGAAACCTTGAACCAAACCCGCATGTAATCATTCCCTATGTGAACATTACTCACGTGAGCCACCCATAAAAGTAAATACTATGTAAAGAACTACTACCTTGAATAAGCCTTATAGGATCAGGTTCACAGATCATCCATGATGACCTAAACAGTTAGCATTTATGCAGTATCGGAAATAGGCACGAGAAGAATTTGCAGTCTAGGGCCTCTATCCAGCAATCCATGCTGGCAGACCTGTAAAGGGGTTTGGACATAGTACAATGAGCGATAACAGTAAACAATGGGAGAGAAGAGAGTGAGGGTCATAACTGCAAGACCATCTGGTTGTTTCCATTTGCTGTGTACACATCTTGCTAGTCCTGCCGCTAGAAAGACAGAGAGGGTTGTTGGAGTACCGAGTTACTAATGAATAGTTGCATTTGTGTCTTATATACTATTATTGATATCAGTAGTTGTGGCAGCATTTCAGATAACTGGTTTCTGAGGAAGGCCAATGAACATTTCTTACTGCATGTATCAATATGCAAAATAATTCGGTACATGTGACAGTTTTGTTACAAGAATTTTTAAGTGTTCTTTCATAGGTGGGTGGTTTTCCTGATCCTCTAACATTTTCTTTGAGTTCTTAATTCCCTTGCCAGGATCATTAGCACTTAGGTGGTCAAGCCCATAGCCGACATTCTAGGTACCAGGACAAAAGAATAAGTTACGATAAAATGAGGAATACTGTATACTGTTTGGTAGGACACATGAAGGAGACTCAATTATTTGCAATTAGTCAATATGGATCAATATTGGATTTATCTTTAATGAATCTCCACTAAGCTTCCAAATCAATGAAAAGAAAACAAATTAGGCAGATGCATCTTCCTCTGTGCTCTACCTGCAACCAGATGTGGGCTTTACAAAACCACATGTGGGAGTGAAAACAGAGCCAAGGGCCCTTCTCAGAGAATCACCTGCCACTTGACCATATGGTTTCAACCTTGGAGTCAGGTAGCAAGGGCATTCCAGCCTTTTGCAATCTGCAAGCTGACCGAATGGGAGACATGCTCAGAGATACTGTGAACTATCCAGGAGGGGCAGAACCGGAGCTGGAAGTAGACAATGGCACCTCTCTCTCTGCTGAAGAGGAAATCTTAGATACGAGCATCTCCCCACTTAAATTAGTGTGCTTTGGCAATAGCTCCACAAAGGTCATGAGTGTAAAACTGCAGGAAATAAAAGATTCGAGAGGTTTGTTTGAACATCCTCCACCTGAATTCTGACAAGGCTGCTCCCCAGCTTAGGTACCCAGGAAAGTTTTTCTAATTCATAAAAATAAGCGAGGAGAAACTTTGAGCTGCTCAAAAGATAAATCCCACTTTCCATACCACTATTTTAGGAGGCATGAGGATGTAAAGCACACTGCCAGGGGACTCGAGGGGCTTTCTTTCCTGCCACTCATTTTTCATCACCAATCCTGAACAGACCCCAAAACTCAGACTAATTAAAGACAAATAATTAAGCACATTCAGACTGGGAAGGTTGGCAGACTCTCACTGTATTGTGAGACCACCTTGGCACTTAAATGGTTAGGGACTATATCCCACAACATCATGCTCATCTCATTGTGGTAGAGAGCTCTTGAGAATGTTATTAGCTGGGTGTTCGCCTTGCCGTTTTTCCACATGAGGCAGATGGGTAATTACGAAGCTAATAGTCTGATTGAGAGAAATCAGATGCAGTGGTTTGCCCAATTAGATGATACATTAGCTTCCTTCTTTGTAAGCAGCTAATGTGTGAAGCAAAGTGGTATTTTTGAGGGTCAGAATCCTTAAACAAGTGCCGAGTTGCAGATTATTGTGTCTCTCTTTTTTTTTCTAATGGAGGAAAAGTGCTAAGTCTTCATTACTAAAAGCATAGAAAATGCAAATCAGGCTCTGAAACAAAAGAGTGAAGGGACAGGCGAGAATATTTGGTGTCCAATGTGTCAACCTACAACATCAATTACATTGAAATGCAATGCATGGGAGCCTAATCAAGGATAGTATAATTGTAATAATTGCATGCTTTTGTTGGAGAGCTGCTGCCATTGTTATTGTCAACCATTTGTTTTTCTCTATTGTTTAAGGGGAGAGTATTTAAAATATATATATGTGTGTGCATATATAACTGTATAAATGACTGAAGCACAGCATAGGTAGAAGGTTGTGTTACTTCACACAGAATGTATGAAGTCTTTCTTATTCCTCTTCTTTGCATGGTGGAAAACCAAGAGCCTGAACTCTGCCAAGGCAGGTAACGCCCAAAACCAAGAAATGGACATTGACTTACAATCTGTGCCAAACAATGAGAGCTACGTTTCCTTTTGCTGACATGTCCCTTAGTCCAGGGAGGTGAGTTACTCTCAGTGACTGGCAAGTCATGGAGTGAGCCCATAGTAAATCACCCAAACAATCCCCAAGACTCCTCCAGTCTGCCTTCTTACTTCAGAATAAAACGGGAAGAGGTCAAAATAAACAGTTTCTGTCTTGTTTTATTTCCTCCAGAGCTACAATCTGTTTCTGCCATTTAAAAGGATTTTTAAAAATCTACAATGTTGATGAAGGCATTCAAGATAAATGAACACAAAGGAGAGTACTGCATGGGGAAAAAAATGACAGCATGAGTTTACCCAAGATCTTATGAAGGGAGAAAGAGGGTGTAAGAGCCTCCTGTCAATAAACCAGTGATAATTTCTCTATCCTGAAGTTGGGCTGGAAATACTTCTTATAGCAAAGTGCTCAACATTCAGATCAAATGAGAGGTTTATTTTCTCGCATCACTTGGGCTTGCCAATAGGTTGAAACAGAGGCACAATAGAAATGGGCTAAAACATTTAACATAGCTGTTAAATCTCATTCTCCACAGCTAAAAAAGAACAATGCTGTACCGTCTTTACTGAGAATACATTCTCCTGCCATAGGAGGCTTTTCATGTATCTCTAACAATCCTGTACATACTCCAAAACTCACACTAATTAAAAGCAAATAATCAAATACATTCAATTTGAAAAGTTGGCAAACTCGCTTGTATTATTGTGTTAGCACCTTGGCACCAAAATGATCACATCGTGCTAATCTCATTGTGCAGGAGAGCTCTTGAGCATGTTATTCAGTAGGTCTGCTCCCTGCCTCCCACCTCCCAGACCCATCCCATCCTCCTCCACCACCAGCACTCTCTTTCTTTAACTAGATAAAGAAATGAAAATGTAAGCAAAGATAAGCAAACCGAGGACAGTATTTTCATCATATTTCACTCAAAGGCAACGAGAACTTGTGCTATCTTTTACAGAGATTTCCTTTCATCCTAGTTTCGTCTCTGCAGACACAGCTGGTAAACCTGAGAGATGCTTTAAACAAAACTAGGCAGACTGCATTTGTTTCTCACTAGCTCTCATATAACATTATTATATTATTGTACAGAGTACTTGGGTACCACAGCAATGTGAAGAGTATAAATGCAATAAATAAAAGACTACAAGAGTTAGCAGCTTATGACTGACCAGATGAAGAAACCCAGAAGAAAGCATCTTAGGATTTCTTCCCTTTGGAAGTTTTATTTTACAGGTAAAATGTCTTTACATTTGCTGTGCAATAAAAGCAAAGCTGTCATCGCTAGGAGCAATGTAATACAAATTTTAAAAACAATGGTTTTTTCATACATTGTGCAGAAGAAGGCTTCATTTTCTTGACGAGCTTAATTTATACAGAGAAAAACCTCTCTGTAGTGACACTTGTAAAAACATGCCTGCCCTGTTGGTAAGAGGCCACCACGTTCTGAAGGACACAATACATTGTAAACTTGGAATGGATAATATTATAGAAAGGCCACTAGTTTTATAGCTGAAAAAAGTTGCGCAGGACAGCTTATACATATGGCCTTATTGAAGCATTAGGTCTCTCTGAGGACTATGTTTTAAGGTTGTGAAGTCTTTTGTATACAAGCCTGTGCATCCACCTGAAGCTAATGACTGATACCATATAGATGCCCATTTGCGTACTACGAAGACGTATGAGTTTAATTTTCTGCAACCGTCTGGGAGGAATTTTCCCCAAACACTCCAACAAATCAAGACTGAACAAACTTTCATGAATAAAGATGTATTCATTCCAGTGCTTCTAGGCACTGTATTTTTTACAACCACAATGTCCACCACAGTAGCTATGACCAAGGGCTGGGTATGACCATGAGCAGGGGTAGGTATGACCATCCAGCACTAGATTTTCTGCCTTAATGGAAAGATAGCCTGGAATCTATATAGTTTTCCCAACTTTGTCCTGTTCTAGGCTAAGGGGAGCATTATCCTTTCCCTTAAAGTTTTTGACTAGTGTCCTGTGCTTGGATACGTATTTGGTTATTAAACATATGATCCTTATGGGTCCCTTCCAACTTGAGATATTGTATGGCTCTATGATATGGCCTGCCATCCTCCATCCAGCACTTGCTGTGCAGTTAGTGTATTTTTGCCTGGGTTTCAGAACCTCTTCTGAGAAAGCACTGCCTCTAAAGGACAGTACATTAAAGGTCTGTGTCAGAGGAAATACATATTTTCTTAATTGCTTAACATTTACTGGATAAAAACACATTAAAATTAGGCATTTGTTCATGCTAGAAGTACAATGCTGAAGACCACAGCATTTCAGGGTGAAAAAAAAAGAGAGGAAAGGGGATCACTGAAGGATCTTCCTGACAGGACTGGAAGGGTACTACACGACTTTTAGCACAAAGACACACACTCAACAGGAGAAGATGGTGCACTAATATAGTCTTTAACTGGGGAGGGTGCTACATAAGAGAGTCCAATTAATTTGTGACCTTCAAGACAGTTAGTTCCTATTTGCACTTCATGACCAAATAATGAAGGAAGCCCAGAAGGCTGAGCCTCTTATAAAATAAAACCAAAACACCTGTTGGAGAGTCAGTCCCACTGAATAGTCCCTGAATTTCATAGAAGTGACTGTTCTGTGCACTGCACCACCTCATATGCTCCATCCCTGCTAGCAGGGTCTAAGGACTGCCGAAAAGCCTGCAGACAGACCTACATCTAGTGAGCCCACGAAGGAAAAGCCACAGTCATTTTAGAGTGAGGCAGCACAGGGTGCCCAAATTGTCCCAGGGCAGTGTGGTGAAGAAACACAGCTTCCATATACCCTGCTCCTCTAACTAGAGGTTTTAGGTAACTATAAGGCTGACTTCTTAAAACACACATTAATCTTTCTGTTGACTTCAGCGGGTTTATATCAGGCACCATATATGGACAGGCCAAAAGACATATATTGATGTTATTTACATTAACTACTATTACATATTATAGTACAATGTTTTGTTCATAAAGTTTGCAGTTAAATCTTGCTAAAAGGAAAACTGTGATTCTCAACAAATAAATAGTTATTTGACTAAGCAAGTTTTACTTCAAGTTGTTCCTAAATTTCTGTCTGTCACAAAGAAAAGCTGATCAGCCAACACAAGCATCATCAACAGCACTGCCCAAGCTTGGAAAGCCCTCAGTCTCCATAGGGAGGGTTCCCATTGATACTACCAGAAGAAATGCTTGTAGACATCAGGATAGCATATGGCCTCAGAATTCAATATTGGTTTGCAGCTTGACATATGGATGGATAGATACCACAGAGAGATTGAAATGAATATGACAAACTAAGTCATACCAAAAAAAAAAAAACAAAACATGTATACACAATCACACTCGAACAGATGCTTTGGCTGAAATAGGTGATTTAGAGGAACACATTGCAGATCTGAGAAATGGAAAAAATAATTTAAAACTTACAGTAGCCTAATGCACTTTTGCAAGCAAAACTGAAGGAGGATTCGGATAAGCTCCCCAGGGACAGTGCTAAGAGAAGATACTGGTGAAGAAGTTGTAGATGAACCTGCTGTAGATTTAACAGCAAATCTAACAGAATACCTCCCTTCTCCAGCTTCCATATCAATTGGAACAGAGGGGTTTCAAAAAACCAGCCCCATAGCATGAAAGAGAAGGAGAAGGAGGATTTCTCCTAGGCATTAAAACAGGCTGATGCAAACACTTCAGTCTTGTTTATGGTTTAACGCATTACCCCAGAGATCTGAATGTGAAATCTGGACTTAAGAAAGAAAATCCTCATTTAGCAAAGAAAGTACTGCAATAGCTATGTGTGAAAGTTCTTCCAGCACTGTTTTCTGCTTGCCATATGGCCAACTTCACCCACATTAATAGCAACTACTGAGCAAAGCCTCAGCATTTTGAGAGAGAGAGAGAGAAAAGCAAAAATCTCATCAGCAAACATGGCCCAAGACAGACAATTCCCCCCAGCCTCCCATCCCACAAAAAGCACTCCTCACCTGTGCTTAACCCTGAAATGCAAGGGAAAAGGAGTGTGTTTCTGGTTTTCAGGGGAAATAGATATCCACCATTGACTCAGAATGCCATAAATTTACCCCAATAGGAAAGAATTTCTTACCTCCCTCATTTCCAGAGATTCAGGGTACTGTTTGCTGTCAGCTAAGCCAGAAAACAGACTACTACATCCCTCTAAAATCCAAATGTCTATATTTACAACAGGTGATACCATTTACCTGAAACAGGCTGCCGCACACTTTTCCCCATAGACCTCAGTAGCACAGCATTTGGAGACCAGCCCTGAGCACAGCCCTGTGTAACACAGGGAGGAGTGCGATCACCACCTGCAGGGGCAAGGAGCTTCCTTGCTACAGATAGAAATCCCCAAATCTGCTGCCATCATCTACTCACCAGCACCTGAGACTAGCCAGGCTCCTATGTCTTGTTTATCTTACACACCATCTTTTAGCTGTGTTGTGGTTTAACCCAGCAGGCAGCTAAAACAACCCCACAGCTCTTTGCTCACTGCCCCTCCACCGGTGAGATGGGGGAGAGAATCGAAAAGAAAAAAAAAATGGTAAAACTCATGGGCTGAGACAAAGACAGTTTAATAGGACAGAAAAGGAAGAGGGTAATAATAATATATGAAGCAAGTGATTGACAGCACAATTGCTCACCACCCAGAAATGATGCTCAGTGAGTTCCTGAGCCACACTGCCTCCCAGCCAACCCCCCCAGTTATATGCTGAGCATGATGTCATATGGTATGGAACATCCTTTTGGTCAGTTTGAGTCAGCTGTCCTGGCTGTGTCCCCTCCCAGCTTCTTGGGTGCCCCCCTGCCTTCTTGTTGGCAGGCCAGTATGAGAAGCTGAAAAGTCCTTGACTGGCAACAATGAAAATATTAGTGTGTTATCAGCATTATTCTCTAAATCCAAAATATAGCACTATACCAGCTACTAGGAAGAAAAATAACTCTATCCCAGCTGAAACCAGGACAAGCTGAAAAACTCCTTGGCCAGGGCTTTCAAAGAGTCAGCTTCACATTGCAGTAACTCCTGAAACAGAGAGAGTTCTGAAATAAAAGACCTCACATAGCATCTATTGTTTTATATTGCTTTCTCTTTACTGTTTGCTAATTATTGAAGCTGCTAATATCTGAGTATGTGCTTTCTCCCCTTCAGCCTCCCTCTCCCTCATTTAGATCTCACAGTGAAAGCCAGAGTCCTGCCCATACCGCAGTATAGCTTTGTTGGCAAAGAGATACCTCAAACATCACAGCCAGGGAGCACTGGAAGTGCTGATTGACACATCAGTAGGAAGAGGGGGCCTCCATTAATAAACAACTTTATACTGTTTATAAATGAATGCTACACTCATAAGTGGACTCAGACCAAAGAAAATAAAAATCTGATTTATCCAGAGGGTAGGTACTCCAGGAACAAGGCAAGCATGTCTGAAATTGTTCTGCAGAAGGACACCTTAGTCCTGAGCTACAGGAACCAGCTTTAATGCTTCCATATCACTGAGATTTTCCTAAAAAAATTCCCATTGCTGTTACTGCTGACAGGAGCTCTAGTGTAGACAAGACATTCATCACTGCCAGCATTTTTCTGATAATGTCTTCTAGTCCGTTTTCCAGGTTGGATGACATTGCTTTGCTTATTCATCACTTTTTTACTTCTGGGAGCTGTGCTTGGACCTATTTAGTAACAGCAGGACTTTTTAACGTAGAAAAACACTGCTTTGCTGCAATATCTGCTAAGCCCTTGGCCTCTCTGGTGAGAGCATCATCAAAGACAGCAGCTCAAGTAAGGTGCAGATTACAGAGAGTACCTATTCATTCAATGAATAACCTTCATACGGTGTAACAAATTTCAGGCTCACAAGAAGGCTAAACCAGCTATGGTTCCATAACCCAACCCTAACTATCCAGGTACTGAGAAAAGTAAATAGAAATTCTTCGCATAGGTGTGAATATTCCCCTTAAGAATTAAGCAGAAATGGTAAGCCTGTGTGTGAAAATCACAAAAACCAGCATTGGTGCCATTCAAATTCAGATTATAGTTATATTTCATATATTATTTGGAGAATTTTTCAGTTTTAAGCCTGGCAAATAATAAAAAAAAAATTACCAAGGAACAGCTATGTTCAGTGAGCACTGAAGCCTGGTAAATATTCAGTTTTTAATGGCATCCACTTCTATTTTGTTCACTGAATTATTGGGCTGACCTTAAATTAGAGATCTGGATGGAGCTGAATTGAATATTGTGAAGATGAGTGTAATTACCTTGCTTCCCTTTATTCTAATTCATTTTTATTTTTTTTAATTCTTCATCTGTGTGACAAACTGAATGTCAGAGTGCTTGTGGATTTATACTCACAGTAACAGAGAGCAGAACTGATAGGCCAGATAGTGGCACAAGGAAAGATATATCTGCATTGCGGTCAGGGGTGTGACTGCAGAACCTTCCTGCCTTCCTCTTAGTGAAAGAGCTGTAGTTGTATGTACTCTCCAGGCTTCAACATAAGCCAAAAAAGACTGCCAGGATTCTGGCACCTGCAAACGAGGCCCCTGCCTTCCCGGCACTTTCATCCGAACCAGCTACATCTAAGGCTGCCCACCTCAACCCAGGGCACAGGCATGGCCTTGGGCTGCTTTAGGTCCGAGGTCCCTTCGCTGACCCTGTGGAGGTGACCCTTGCAAGCAAACAAGTGTACTCGGTCATCCACTGCTCCATAGAGCCAATCCAGCCTACACCAGTTATAAGGATGAAGCCACCTATGCTCAGCATCATGGGAGTCATACCACAGGCCACCTTTATTCTACTACCAGTATGGTAGGCTTGCCTTATGACTGATTAATGGATCTGGAGATCTGGACAAATAAATCTGTATCAGACTTAAGTGTTCTTATCACCCTGTCCTTGAGCTTTCACCACTTAGAGTCAATATCTCTTTGTTACCTTCTAATTTACTTCAAAAACTTTGTAAGGTATTTTTGAGGCATATAGTGAAACCTTCAAATATTTCCTGAGCTCCTTTTACAATTAGTGCTGTCTGGCCTTTACATATTTGATTGCTGACATCTTCTCTTACAATTACTTCTCTCCAGCTCACCTCACTGTGTTGAAATATAACTCAATATTCTTTGGTAAGTCATCAAGTAACAAGAGCCTTCTGTAGTTAGTCAGGGAAGCTCAAAGTCACCAATATGTATACAGATGCCTAGCAGAAGTAAACGTAGAAATAGAGAGACTCCAACTGGTTAATGAAAATCTATACAGCAGGCAAAAAAAAGAAGGCGGCCAACAGGAGCTCTTGATAGCCCTAAGAAAATGTGCAATGGCCCTAGCTGTGTTTGATGGTAAATGTCACATCTCATGTCAGAGCCTGCCTGGATAAATTACCCCTGAAGACCGTATTGCCTCAGAAGTTAAGTATTAGCAGCTGCATGCATGTCATTAACCCCTCACCTGCCACACAACTTTGTACTTGCCCAGGGCCAAATACTTTAAAGAAGGGTTGACTGACTTCAGAGCATGGGGGTAAGGAAGCTGCAGGACATACAATGTACAGTAAAGAGTGCCCACATACGTGTGTCCTTTTGGAGGACATTTGTGATGATGGCACTGAGTATTCCAGCAGTTTCAGCTGGTTTGAAGGATAGTACTCCTATTCTCAACTGCTCAACTGAATAACAGACTATATTCCATGTTCTCCCAACTATTTTCTAATTATGTTTAAGTATATTGCTTTATCATAATACTAAAGGTATGGAAAGATTTGTCTACATTGTCTTAATTGCTTCTTGGCTGCATACATTTTTTTATAAAGTAAACTTGAGAAACATATCTGGACCCATAGTGATTGAGCTAAGTGTACAGAGACAGTGTCAGTAGGAAGGTTCAATTACAATACAAAGGGCAAATCTGCAAAACAGTTGTACTGTCCACAAAGAGCCATTTGGAAAACAAAGGACTTCATCACCCTAACCCTCAGCATGAACCCAGATTTAGTCCACAGACAGCAAATTCAGTAGTGAAAGCAGCCTAGAGAAGGGCATCGGCCTCATAATGCCTAATGTAAACATGTAGAAATATCCATATCAACTCCAACCTGAGAAAATGGTCTCATGATTGAATGCCAGTGTAAGAGACTGTGTCTAGTATTTTCTGGTTTAGCCTTCCCATGATGTCTGAGACTTCACAACCATATTTCTAAAAGCACAATATCCTCTCTTTTGCCTGCTATTCTACAGAAACTTTTCAAAAGTTGGCTAACTAAGGGCTACGGCCATAAACTTTGATGCACAAATGAATTCACCATAAATGTGAAACAGTATGGGAGGGATTTACACTGCCTAACTTAAAAATCTAACTTCAGGTCCCCACACTAAGACCCTATATAATCAAGACAAAGAGCTGAACCAGGCTCTTCCAGAAGACCATTCAAAGGAGTGAACTCCAATGTTCCACAATTACCCGTAATTTTTTAAATGTTTTGGTTCGATTTTTCCTTTTGTCATTTTTAAACTGCATTTTAAAATCAAAAAAATCAAAAATGAGAAGAGAAATAAAGAAAGTGGCAAACTATGAAAAATGTACCTTTTAAACTGAAATTAAAATTTCAATTCCAATGAAGTCAAAGGAAAATAACCATTAATACTGACTAGTAATTAACTGAAGGTATTTTCCTATGAGAAATGTTGGATTTCAGTAAATATAGATATACATATATATATGGCTGGAACTTTGTATTACAGCTTCAAGTAACACAGAAGACCTTTAAGGAATCGACTGAAATACAGTTAAGTCCTAACTATCGCAGGAAACAATCAGAACAACTGATCTCATACCCCAAAATGTAGAAGCATCAATAAAAAGCAGTGAAATAAGACAGAATATTCGGCCATGTTAAACAGAAGAATAGTGGAAAAATCACAAATCCTGTAGTCATGGAATGTTAAAAAAGGCAGAAAGGAAAAGTTCATTATAACTATGCAACAAAGCAAAAGTCATGTCTGACAACCGTAATGACATTGGTACCTGATTTCTGAAGTCGTACAAAAGCCATTCCTTCCACATCCTACTAAGTTGTCTAGACCTGAAAGCAATGGCCCCACTACGTGCTCTCCAAATAGATATCAGCACATGTGGGTAAGATTTGGATTGATACTTCAGAGTTCATGTTTTCGAAATAGCATTCTTGGGCTCCCTGATTCACACTTGTACTTTCCTCTCATATTATCTCATACAAAGTCCATGGCATCTCTCTCAAGTTGAATGACCTAGCATGGAACTATTTTGGTGTAGTGTGATAGCATCATTAGATAAGGATGAGTTCAAAGCGTTAATTTGTTTTATCTCTTCCTAATACTCTGTTTAAATAAAACCACAGCCCGATCTGAACAAGGGGATATAAGTCACTAGAGACAGAATAGATTCTACTGTCAGAGAAGAGAGAGAAAATAAGTGGACCTTCACTGACCTCAGAATACCCTAGACAACAGAGAGCTTCAGAACATTGCCGCAAACAGGAGGTGGAGGAACTGTCTGCATAAACTCTAAGCATACTGTTGGGCCCCACTGTTACAGTCAAACACGAATCACCAAAACACACTCTGTCATTGCCCAAGACAGAAATAAACCTGCTAACATAATGTCTAGAGAACATACTGTGCAAGACAATACAGACAGCACAGACTGAGCTACGGACAGAAGTGAGAGCACAGAAGAAAGGAAAGAACTGGGAAAGTAGTATTTTATCTAAGCCAATCTTTTTTTTGAAAACCCTCTATATGCACAGCCCACAGAAACTTTATTAACAAAATCAGAGCGCTGTATTCAGATACAGTGCAGATATTGCCTCTCTCCAGGGATACAATGTCACATCTCTGCTGAAACACGGGCAGACATTGGTCCCGGTGAGCCGGGTGGGAGTGGTGGACACCCACACAACTACACACAGTTTCCCTCTGCATGGAAAACAGGGCAGTGAGGAAGATGTGATGCCTCAAGGTCTGGCCCCAAGGTGGAGTCAGGATGTAGTCAAAGCTTCACATCATGAGGGAAGTAGCCCCAGGCCCAGTAAGAGAAATCTTGGCTACCGAACTGTAACCTACAATACAATATCATACATTATTCCTCAATAAGCAGATCCCTCATCTACTTCAGTGTAGTCAGCTTTGGAAGGATACACCAGTGCTGACACGCTTGTTGCACTTGTAACTCGTCCAGGTATGACATGCCTAGCAGAGTCTGACTGAAAGATTATGACCCACAATTTCAATATGCATGCACTTCTTAGGTTAGCCCAGAAAGGAGCACAAAGATGCTGCCTTACTCTATTCTGTTTCAAAGAAATAGCTGGGACCTGGAAAGTCTTCTTGGGCTGCCCTAATTAAAGCTGTGCTGCCTGGATCCTGCAGAGGGTTCATGGAAGAGAAGAATCAAAACAGATCTAACTGATGCAGCAGTAAATGCTCAAAAACTGGTGTGAGAATGTCAGAAGGAAATACAACTCAAAACGTATGCATGAAAATTATGCATAAACCCTTGTCATTTTGCACCATTATTTCCCTCAAAACCTACTACAAGCTTTTGAAACATAAGATTACTCCATTTAACATAATAAAACTGCTCCATACTCAGAGCTATTATTATTAATGGATATGAACATGCTCAGCTATGTCAGATCTCTAAGCACTCAGTGGAGAAATACCCATTTCCAGCAAGTCCCACGAACAAGAAAATAGTGTCAGATCTAATTCCTCTAACTCAGAGAAGCAATTGTACAGTTTACCATCTTTTCTAATTCCCATTTAGAAATTAATGGAGAGGCTTTTAATAGATTCTTTTTAGCTTCTTCTAAAGCAAAACAGGAAGTGACTAATAAACTAGGATTTATTAACAAAACATACAGGAAAATGTTAGAAAAGTCGTATTTCATGTTCTTCCTCCTCCTTGAATGGTAAATCTGGGTATGAGCAGCAGAACAACTTCTTTCCAGATGAACTGCATTCACCAAAACAGAAAAAAATTATTATCTACTGCTTGCCCACAAGATGACCTGCAAGTTTGCAGTCTTGCAGTGTTCAGATACTCAAACTTAAGGATCTACGTCAAGCATCTGAACCAAAATGTATGCTCCATAATGCTAGATCCGATTTGAACATCGGATCCAGGTTTTACAGCAAAAATTCATTGGCTGACGTTTGTACAGGGCTGAAGATGCAATCTTGGCTGAAAAGTCTTCCTTCTGAATCCAAGACAGTGTGCTGTTCATCTGAGCCCTTCCTGCCTAGACAGTACGTCTGGCCCATCAGTAGCTTCAACTAAAGATTTCTAGGAGCAGCTTTCTGTAGATATGGGCTTAAATTGCAAAATCTGGATTCTCAATGAACAGGTCAGATTTGTAAGCAAATGTAAGCACCAAATTATAATGAAGCTTGTTCTGTAAGTCCCTACGAAAATGCAGTTGCAAATGCTTCAGTGTATCTATCATTACCCCCCACAATTCTCCTCTGTGTTGCTAGTAAACTCAGAAAAAGAGGAGATGATTCTTTAAAGGAGTTCTGGCTTATTTCTACAGTGCCAAGGCATTGGTTTGTCGTATGAGCTTCAGGATTTCCCTCTGACTATCAATATGGCTTTATTACCAAGCAGCAATCTTTAAAAAATAGCTATTAATAACTACTCTGCCAAAATATTTTAATTGTAATGGCTAAAAGATGGTCGATTGCTAAATAAATTGTGCAACCTAGTATGTGTTTCTAATACTCCAGTACATGTACCCATTCAGACCTCCATCATGCAGCTGAAGCCTGGGTTGCAGCCATCCAAGCTGGCTATCCTGTGGCCCATGGAACACCCCAAGAATACACACAGTTCCTCCACAAGACCAGACTGACACTTTGCAGTGAGAAATTTGGGCATTTGCAAAGCTGGCTGCAACCTTTATTTCCTTCTCTGCTATTCCAAGCCATGCTGAACATACAAGGAAGACAAGTTGAAGATTTGTAGGTGAAACTCAAATTTGTCAGTGGGACAGCTTTCTGTCACAGCTACAGATTAAGGAGCATTTTTTTGACTTCTTAAAATACAGCATGATAAACTGAAATGCCTGTGAAGAACCTGCTATGGTCTAGTAGATTCACACAGTGACCTGAATTATTTTCAGCATTAACCTGTGTTATCACAGTGGAATTATTGGGGTGAGAGTGAGTTCACACTTCTGGTTGCCTTTGTTTCCAATGGTCATTGATATCAAAAGCCATCCTGCATCTGCTGTGAAAATAAATAGTGTCATCGTTGTATTAGGTATTTTTAAGGTATCTAAATAGATATTTTCCCTAATAGATGGAATCAAAGCCTAAATTCTAGACAGTCCATTTCCCTGATTTGGTCAAATAGCAAGTTCTGCATGTCTGAAACCTTATCTATTATTTTTCTATTATATCAACTTATCTAATGAAGGTACGACCTCTCCCTACAAATCTCTCCATCCTCTCTAAACATTCTTAGACTATCACAGATATAATTCTGTACTTCATGTCTTTTCAACCAATATACTCCTCCCATTTCAAAGAAAATCTAAATAAATAATAGAAAATAAGCTACTCTTGTTGTGCTAATAGGCCACATTCTGACCTCGTTAACAATTTGGTATAAATTGAATTGCAGAAAAGTTATGTCAAAGAGGGGAATCTAATGTTCTCAACCAAGATTGAGCCAGCAAAGCCAGTAAATGCTGAAAATCTTATAAACAGCAAGCGTAGGTGAAAGGGTCAGCTTTAACTTTCTGATGTTAATTGGGAGATATCTTTCATATTTAGTGATGGCAACTCACACCATTAAAGCGATCGGAAGAGGCGCAGTGCATTAGATACCTTGCCAGAGTCCATTGCTTTAGAAGGTAGAAAACTGAGATTGACAAGCAAAGTATGTTACATAAAAGCCAGGTATTTCCATTAATGGGTTTGCACCAGCATAGATTTTTGAGTTTGGGAGTAATTTTTCTTGTAAATTTTCATTTGGCTTTAAATGTAGCCAGACATATTCTGCTGCTCTGATTTCCGAACCTGCATCCAGTCATAAGAACTGCAGCAAAACCTGACTCTAAATAGAGATATTTAAGAAATGATTGAATCTCTACCTCTGCTTAAAAAACTTTACTATATCTTAAGACGTTTGTTTCTGCAGTGAGAGGACAGGGTTGTACAAGGCTGAACTCCCAGGTTCTCTCAATCACATCTATCTCCTTGTACATCAGATTATTTCTGCCAAGCTGGTTATATTTTTTTTTCCAAGCAAACCCTAACTATCAGGGAGGTCTAACACACTGTTCCTTTACCATCAGCTTTGTTTTCAAACATACAATGGTTTGGCATGACTCCAGTCACCACCAGGTGATTTTTGGCCCTTGCCCTTTTTATTATCTGGTATCTCTTAGGGAACCACAGATGAAACCAATAGAAAAGGAGAGAAAAAGAAAAAGCAGGAAAAAAGAAAGAGCTTCTCCTTTGCTTTCCTGGTAACGTGACATCTTGCCCTCTTGCATTATATATTTTTGTCCAGCTGATGCTTTGTCCTAGTGGAATCGTGGTTCTAGTATTAGCTCCAAATGGTAGGCAGGCATTTTCATTAAAAACAATTACTATTTCCAAACAGGAGCTGGTTCCTCGGTTCCAGCCATTCTTGCTGTAAAACGTTCAGCTGAGAGGAGCAGATTGTTCCTGCTGAAAATGAATGGAATCTGGCAGGAAAACCTCATGTTTTTCCAATCCTAGTTTTTCACAAAGAAAACACTGGGATCTTGTTGAAAAATTACAATTGTTTTGGTGGGCACATTATCTTTCTCAGTTGAACTGTTTCCAGCTACAGGAGACAAGTTTTGTGCATATGTATGTGTGTATGTGAATATATACATATATATCTACACAGACACACAAGTTTTTGTATATAATTGCTATGTAGAAAATTATTAATAAGTCAAGGAGGAGTAAACACATTTTTGTTATTAAAAAGCATTTATGCAAATTGATTTTTTAAAACAGCTTCCACATTATGAACCTTCAAAAGAAAGTCAATGAGTAAAATACTATATCATAATAACAGCTAGCCTCACTTTTAATACTAGGAGAAGAAAGAGGCCAAGGTGACTGAACTGTTTGTCCCTTGGTTGTTCTTACTAACTTAAAAACATTGTCAGACTGAATTATTCTGATAAAAATATCAAAGGAGAGAAAACAGAAGACACTATTACATTCATGAAAGGAACAAGCCACAGAGGTCCCCATATTGATCACCCGTATGGATGCTGCCATTTGGTAATAAGTGATTTTATTTACCTCAGACAGAAATAGATAATAGGTCAGGTTGACCTTGCGTCCATATGGGTGTGGAAACACCTCCTTACACTAGATGCTTTTTTCCTTTCCATATGAAGCATTCATCCCAGAGCCAGCAGACAGTCAGATGAGATGCTGGTGTGTCTTGTGCCTGCTGCACCTTGAGAGTTTAAGGGCACTCCCCAGGCAAGGTTCAGCCCGCATATTAGCAACAATGCATTGCAAACTTCAAGTCCAGCTCCTCTGTCAGGTCCTGACCCTCTGCGCCACCAAACAGGCAGGATCCAGACGCTTTAGCTGTGGCATCTCCATCCGCAACCTTTAAGACAATTCAACTGACTTGACCTACACCTGACAATCAAACCCAGAACTGGGCAGCAATAAAACTTTCTCTACCAAAAATGTGCAGCAACTTAGTACAGTAGCACAGACCAGCCCCAAAACTGATCACCTCAAGGATGTGCTGCCCAGCCCTCTGACACAGCTGCACAAATGTAACAAGTAATACAAAATCCCCTTGAATTTCCTGAGGCTGAGAAGTTGATTCCCCAGTGAAGCCAACTGTAAGTCACTGATTTTCACTAGCCTTTTGGGTCACCTTTTGACCCAACACTATTAAGTGACAAAGGACATTATAATGGAAAGGATGACAGTATTACAGCAACTGCTCATTTTAAGAGTGATCACCTGATAAAAAAAAAGGAAAAATGAGAAGCATTTCCCTTTTCTGTTATTGCCCAGCTAATAGAATTACTTGTTTCCCGTTCAGTTGTTCTTGCCCAGAATTTCATCATTATAATAATAAAATTAGGCAAGTTTACAGCAAAAAAGACCTCAAGAGATCTTCTGGCCCAGCTCCTTGCAGCCAGGCAGGATCAACTACACCTAGACCTTCTCTAATGGATAGCTGTTCAACTTGGACTTAAAAACCTTCACAGAAGAGTCCAAAACATCCCTTGTGAGTTTGCTGTTTCAATTGTTTGTCCTGGAAATTAGCCTGCAGATCTACTCACTCAGCACAATAGCTACAACAAAACGAAGCGTAGCATCACTTCTGCCCTCTCTTCCGTCTTCTGGCCTCAGCACACTGCTCTCAGCCCTAAGATCTCCCTGGGTGCACAAGTGCCAGCAGCTTCACGCTGTAGGGCTCTGGCACACGTACTGCTGTCCCAACCCTAAGATCCCAGCTGCCTTGCAATGCACAAGGGCCACAGTTTCATTGCTCTAATAGGATACAGGACTTCACAGTCAGAATTTGAACGGCACAAAGTACCTCGAACAAGTTCACTCTTCTTATTATTTCTTAACATAATTTAAAATCAGACACTAAATAAGGTGTCAGCAGGCTTTCCACACAGATCCAGCTGTTAAGTCTTTATTGTTGTGTTTGCTTTGAAGTTGAGAGGAAAAAATTCTTGTTTGCCAACTTATAATTCAAAAAATGCCAGAAGAACCTTCTTGCAAACAAACAAGATGCAAAAGAAATGCTGGCACCAAAGTGGCGCAGTCTGTGAATTATGGAGTTATGGAATCATTTTGAAAGTAAATTGTATGATACATAAATGTTCATAAAATTCTTTCTGTAAATAAGATTAGATTTCTTCCACAGACAGAAAGACACAGATCAGAGGTACCAAATGTTGTTTATGGTCAGCCATCAAGGACTGTTCACTTTGTGCATAGGTATGCAGCACTTAACAAAAGAGGACACTCTAGTGTTGAAGAACTATATAATAAAAATGAGGGGAAACATTTTCTTTTTGTAAAACACAGCTGAGCCCAAAGTCCTGCAACTCATACTGCATAACGAAACTACTTCTGTCACTTGCAAATCAAGAAGCCTGCCTTTGTCAGCCTTTTGCACATGTAAGAGATCCAGACTGTGTATTGCTCAAATGAGTCAGTCATTTTCTTGTGAAATAAATTAAAGCTCTGATCCCTTCTGAAGGAGTCCTTTTGTGTTGTTACAGTAACTTCTTTATATTTTCTATTTCTTTTGGTTTTGTCCGGTTTACACCATTCTCCAATGTTTTAGCACAGCAGCAACCATTTTACAGAAAAACAAAATATGGCAGGGGCACTAAAATGGCATACACCAGATACCAACCCATCTGTTCAGTTACATGCACCAGAGCATTCACCAGCACCTGAACCCATACCTGAACCCAGCTACGCCCACTAGGGCCTTGCACTTACATGTGGAAAACACCTCATTGTCAGTGCTGTTTCTGTTTTCATTGCATGTGTGTAACCACACACACATTTTTCTGTGAGCACCTCGTAGGCCTGAGGGTGGCTCCTAAATGTAAATGTGGAAAGCCATATCACAGGTTGCTATTTGATATGACCTCTTGGAGCACTACCAAAACCAAGCAGAAAACAAAAGCTACATTAAGGTAGAAAGAGCCTGACGTGGCTGTTGCAACACAGCTGTTGTGAGGTACCTCCCACCCTCTGAAGGTGCACTGACCCTGCAATCCAAGAACACATCACTGGCTAACAACCCATCCCACCAGCAGACCACACAGCAACAGCCCAAGAACCTCAGCCTGTGGCAGCAACTCTGTGGGAACACCAGGACCAGCAGAGAAGGAACACAAGGAAAAGCTTTTCCTACATGAATGTAAGACCCAGAGATCAAAGTTCTTCGCTTAGCCTTAGGAAAAAGATTTGGTTCAGGTAGGCTGTCAAACCCCATACAGCCCTCTACCCTTGTAAGGTTCTTCCTGAGAGTAGTTAGGCCGTTGTACCTCCATGTGCACACAGCTCTGGTAGGTAGAGCCCTTCAGCCGTATCAAGCACATAAAGGTGCCACGAGGTGGTGGCACTCTTCTAATGACCTAAAGGATGGGCACATGTCTTTTTCCTGACCCAGAGTTTAGCATTCACAGACAACTCTGCACCTCCTGTTTTATCTTGATCTGCGGGCTACACAGCATGTGTGGGCGCTCCCCAATTCACTCCAAGTCAAATATCCTATCTGAAACCACAATTTCCAGTTATATAAACTAACCTGGCTAATTTTGCCTTAAACAATGTAAAGAGCCAGGAAGCAGTAACCTCTGAGAAGGAGGGCCATAATTTCTTCTATTGGCACATTTGGATTCAGAGGACAATAAACCCTCTCTTTGGCCATAAAGGTGAAAGATCTGCAGCCATAAAGGTGAAAGATCTGCAAATCCATGGAGCTCTTCCATTCCCTGAGCAGAAGTCTGAGTTGTTTTCCTGCACAATATCTGCAATCCTAAGCTCGAATGGAAATCAGACGTCACCAGTCCTGACCCCACTGAAGTCAAAGGCACTTTTGTCATTGACTTTAACGAAACTAGGATTCACCCTAGGGTAAGGGGCATTGTGTTTTTCAGCAGCCACCCATGTGGAAATTTTGCTTAGATGACTGACTGCCTGGAAGGTACCAGTGCTAGGCCACGAAATACCAGAAATGTTTGTGTTAACCCACATACTCCAGCATTTGAAACTGCAGATATCGGAGTACACTCTTGTCCTCTGGAAAGAGTATGTTCCTATACCCTTGGCTTTTTTACTCCACCTGGAGCTGGTTATGCACCTGATGTACCTAACCTGTTGTTCAGCTGTGCTACTGGGTCTGACTGTTTATCAGGAAACATCAGAGAGGTTTTATGTTCTCACACTGTAAATAATGTGACAGACCTTGAAAATATAATATGTCTTTTTATAGCTACTGTATGCATTGTGAATGAAAACAACTCCTGAAAACAGAGTTGAAAATAGGCTATTACATTCATGCTTCACGTTCACTCAAATTCTGATTTAAAAAACCCACTTACAGTGTATGTTCAGAGCGTAAGGAAACGGATAAAAATATAGGATGCGGGAAGCTAAAAAAGAATCCAAAACCATGACTAGGAAATTCCTAAGCTAATTTCAGGAATTAATTTGGTATTTAGACTCCATGATGAATACTCTTCTGAACTCAAAAGAACCAATATACATATGCAAAAATGCATCTCTGAGCTGTGAGTCTGAACCAAAGTTCTTGTTATTACAGAAATGCAACAAAACTACTTGGCAAGATTGCTTGCTTGTGCATTGGCTTTTCAGTATAAGGAGTCCCACACATGGTAACAGATGCATATAAATTTGTACATATGCAGATTTGGTTTGGAATTAAAACTGCCGTGAAAATGCATACCGTGTAAAGTGAAAAACCACATTGCAGTACAATAGAGCTTGTGCTTAGTTGAGTTATTTTTACCTGCTCTAATTAGAGAGGGCCTCACAAAAATAAAAAATAAAAATCAGAGATGGAAGCAAAGCATCAGAAAATACAGAAGGGTTGTAAAAAAGGAGGAAAGACAGATCGATCCAAATTTCAGCCTCTGCAGCTTGGACTTATTTCTAGTTCAGAAGCAGCCACAAAAGCTGCCACAAGATGGGTTACTTCTTTCAGTTACTTCAGTCTAGAAATTAAAGGAGGTATCTATCCACAGCAGAAAGGGTGCCTCACAGAATTTCCACCATTTCCTGCTTGTCTCATCTGCAATGGGTTCCTTCAAAGCACTTCTGTGCTTCCACTTTTGAGCCAAGCTACAACAAGGCTGTTTGGCCATCTAAAAAATTCAATCAACTGTAGTAGCTAGAAGTGAGCAGCCCTCTTTGCATAAGATGTAGTGGATGCTAAATTTTATGGTTCTGAAGTGAGCCAAAAAGGAGTTTGGGGATAGAAAATGAGTCAACCTCCTTTGCTGCATCTGAAGGGCAGAATTTATGGCTGTGACTGCCCCTGTGCAATTTGAGCAAAAAGGAAGAGAAACTTTCCGCAGCTACACACAGGCCAGTCATGGTCTTGCCCAGTGGAGCTATCACTGGCATCAACTATACCAGCACCTAGTGATCCTCCAGCATCATCCATCAATGGGTCTGAGAAAGTATTAGAGCTCCCAGAGAATGAAGGGATGGAGAATGACTCAAATGCCTTTTCAAATGTCAAGTCTTCTTTTAATTTTACAGATGTGAGGATGAGGCTAAAGGAACCTGAATGACTTTGGTCCACACAACAGGGCCAGAAATAACCTCAAGTTTCCCGAACACCATTCGTAAAGCACAGGAAGGGCCACTTGGCTCCTTCACTTTCCTCACCCCTAAAAGAATTTTTCCATCACTGTGCAAATCGGGGAAGATACTCTCATACGTCCCTATCCCCACTTACAAACTGCCTCTCTTCAAGTTATATTTTATTTCCATCCTTCCACTTTAGCTGCCAAAGAGCTTTCTACCTCAGTACTAGTGCCTTACAGAGCAACCACAAAATCCTGCAGTACAACAGAGCAGAGGTTATATGGCCAAGACAACTGCTATTTTCATCAATTCTTCAGCAAACCAGCTGATCGTAAAAGCTATTCTTGACTAGCCTGCCTTTGTAACACCAGTCGCCAGGAGAACACAGCACATACTATTGGCTGTGACCCTCACTAAAAATACACTGCATTCTTGCACAACAACAAAAGCTCCCACTAGGGCCAATGGACAGCAGACTAAAAACAGTAACCAAAGGCTTTAAATTGCACAAATTACAAAGGTAGAAGAACTGAAAGCAGCATGCCACTAAAAGCCATCTGCCATCTTGGCCCGCCCATGTGTCCCTTCTCCCCAGCAGTGTTTTATATTAGTAATGATGTCTCTGTATTATGTATGACAGAGTCTCTGCTGCTTTGAGCAAGCAGTAATATAGATGCTCCTTCAGTCTGGTGCTTTGCATATACACGTTAGCTGGGGAAGCAGAAGATCTGCCTTCCAGTCTCTCTCTCTCTCTGGATATAGTTCAGTTGGAAGGCAATATTCACATGCATATATTCTCCAAATCACATGTACATGCTGTATTATCAGGACTCTGATGCACATTAATAATACACAAAAATACACAGAAATAACCATGGATTCAGCCATGATGTGAATTAGATGAGATAAGAACGGACAACATAAAAATACAGGAAGAAAATCAGCAAATTATTAGTCTGATTATGGGCCTATTTCCAGGATATAAAAACGTTTGGGGTTTTTTTTAAGGAGTTAGTTTTTTTAGTAGGTTAATGACTTTACCTGTTGCTGAAGCTGTCACTTATAAGGATCTTTGAAGTCAAGTCTCAGAAGAGTTTTGAAGGAACACGAAGCCAGCCATTGGTATAGCCTGAAAGAAGCTGCAGAGATGGATGCGGAGACAAGGCTGGGGCACAGCAGTTCTGCACAGAGAAATACCTGATAAAACTCTCAGTGATCAAGTGCAGGTAGGTAGAAGAAACAGTCTTCCCAGGTTAACACACCCTGCGAAGAAAAAAAAAAAAACCAGGAGAAAGAATTTGTTAGCCCAGGAGGGGCAACATACTGATCTGTAAAAACTGCTTTCATTACCTGAGCTAACAGGCTAATTCAGGTGTCTTCATGCAGCCCTGCAAAAAACACCTGAGCTGGCAGCCTGTACTGAGAAAAGAGAATGACCAGGAACCAGAGAAAAGACAGAGGAAAAGGTGAGAACACCACACGTGAATAGGCAGACTGTATTATGAATCAGAGAAAACAGCTTATCAGGAGTGAAATGACTACTTTTGCAGCTAACCTCAGAAACCACTGCAGAGAAATGAAGTGGGTTATTGGAAAGTTAGTGGAAAAGTTTATTTCCTAATTATACAAGTTCGTTTATTCTGAGCATTTTGCAAAATACTCTGAGTAACCCACTTTCAGCTGAGGCACATTGAAATTATGCAAATGCAAAACAGTTTAGCCAGGGTTCAGTGGGTGTTCTCACAATTTACAGCATTTGCAGCACTCCATTACCACATGACTACAGACATTAGCTGACCTCCAACTACCTGCTCATAAAGATCTCCCCCTGTTCCTGTTACTTCTTTAGGTTTCCCAGGGGCACTTGCCGAGGCCCTGACAGGCATCTGAGTAACTAGGAGGTTGTGTAAGGGATGTCCCATCACCACAGCTCAGCCCTCCACAGGAAGCAGGTTGAAGGCACAGGATATAAGAGGAGATACCCAGGGAGAAGGCAGGGAGGACTGAAGAGGTGCAAAGATGCAAAAAGCAAAGGAAGGAGGAGACAAGGAAACTGTGCAGAGAGAAAGATGGAGGGAGAGGAACTAACAGAGAAGAAGGAAAACAGAAAACCAAAGCCTGACAGGTAAGTCAGATGTAACTGTGGGTAACCAGCAGGTTAGGGAAGAGCAAAGTCTGCAAATAATAGGAGGAAGAGATGGCCCCATGGAATAGTTGAGCCCATGAGGAACAGGAGAGTAGAATGAGCTGCCCAGATTCAGAAAGACAACAGCAAAGGATAAGTAGTAAATGTATTTTTCTTTCTCCCTGTTAGAGCATTTATCACTGTTAGAGCAGACAGATGATAGCACATGAGAATCGTTCCACAGCTGAGTTGGGGATCCCAAGCCAGTGCAATCTGTATTTCAGCACAGGATGTTATATATTAGCAGACGTTCTGATTTTCAGAGGTCCTGAGCTCCCAATCATAAGTCTCTCAGCTATCAAAGGCAGCTGCTTTCCCCTGAAAAGCTGTCCTGCAACACTGCATCTGCAAGTTATTTTGCTGGACTTTTACTCATGCTTTGGATCCATCAGGCCTCAGCTCGGAGGACTGCTGGACAAGAACAGTTATTTGGCTAGCACGCAGGATGGGAATAAGGAGAGGTGAATCTGTTCTTGGAGGTAATGTATTTCAGGTATTCTCCCAGGCAAGCTGCTCAATTGTGTGGTGCCTCATACATATGAGATGAGAACATCTAATTCTGTAATTCCCAGGAATATTGGCCTGGGTGTATAAAGTGCAACGAGATCCTCAGAAGAAAGGACTAATTTTAAGTCCAGAGAGTTGACATTTACTTGATTTTTCCCAATCTGCTGTTTCTTAGAACTCCAAATCTAAAGAGATGGGATGGTGCAGACAACTGGCGATATCATTGTCATAATAGCGACATCATGGCACAGACAGCCCCAGCTCATAAGGCGGTAGGAAGCACACGAGTTGGTATATAAAAAAGGACTGGCAGCACAATGCAGTGTGTGGATGCCAGATTCATTGCTGCATTTTCAAATCCAGCATTTGCCTCATGTCTGAGTTTAAGCTGACTGTTATAGGGGAAAAAAATACTAAAAAAGAATTCTAAGACCAAGACTTTGCATTTCTCTTGATTCTTGCAGCACAAGGAGGAAAGCAGGGTTTCTGCACTGAAATACCATTGAAGCCTTGGTCTGAACTGAGCTTTCTCTTGGCATTCTGGCTGCTCCCACCTTTGTAAAAACTATCAGGGAAGGATTCGTTTCTTTGTGAGAGATTTAACAAAGCTGCAGACATCCATTTTAGCCAAAGTGATTTCATCTGTTTTTCCTCCAAGGCTGCCCAGCTGAAGAGTTATCATCAGAATTTTTCTCATTGCAATTGCTAATGTCACTAGTTGGTACCAACCTACTATTCACTTCTTCCAGCCCCTCCCCAGACTTGTAATCATCAAACAGTTCAGACATTGATCAGAAAAAACAGTATAACTAAAAACTACTAGAGAAAATAAAGACTCAAGCTACTTCTCAGGGATCTGAAAGTATTCTGTTTCACACTGAAGGTATTGAAGAGAGAACCTACAGGCTACTTCCTGACTTCTGGGGATGCTGAGATTCAGATTCATGGTCTGGCCTCATTTTTAGCCAAACTGTTTTAGCACAACTGCAGGACAGAAGAATAATTGCCTAAGGATCCAGTTGCGGGACTGAGAGCCAGGAAACGATGAACATCAACATTAACACCATAATTTTTGCTTGTAAATCACTTAATTTCAATGCTTCCTCATTCCTCTGTCTGTATGAAAACAGACAGACATGCATCTTAAATAAGTCTGAGTTACTGGCAGAGAAATCCCTAGGCCAAAGTGCAAATTTAATTCTTGAGCGCTTGTCAGGAGTTCAATATGTAAAGTACTGAGATTAGAAAGAGGAATTTCAGGCAAAAGGGGACCTCTTCTCAGGCTCTGAAGATGTTTCAGAGCAGGGAAGTCCTCTTACCAGCTTGACATTTATGTTCTTACATGTATCACTGAACCAAAGCTGGAGGCATTTCCTTTCTGCTATTTGGGCGTGCAAAAAAAGTTTCATGGAAAATTGTTCACTCAACAGTCAAAACATTTTTTTGGCATTGAGAAACATAAAAAATGTTTAGTGAAGAAGTCCTAAGCAACAGAAATATTTCACTTCTTTACACAGGGCTTTATTTCTGACCAGAAAAACTAAATGAGGCTCAATATTGGACAACACACTCTTATTCTTTATCTCTCATGGGGTATTACAAAGAGTTAATGCATGGGCTGTGATATTACAGGCTGTGCAAGCTTAATGTGAGATAGCAAATTTGCAGAATGAAACAAAACCAAAGAATAATAATTTAAAAAAAGAAAGCTTGTCAACCACCATTTGTTTTCATCTAGTCAAAGACTAACCCAAGAGATGTGAACTTTACCTGATGTTCTCAGTGCAGAATATCTGATCTTGTAAGCAAAATAAGTAAAAAGTAGGGGGAATCTATAGAAATTCATAACAACATAAAATTGTTTTAAAAGATTGGTCACTTTTTAAAGGATATGTTACAAAGTGACTTTGCTTGATGTAAGGTAGTTATAAGTAGATATTTTGAACGATGTAAAAACATGGATCATCAATCCACCAGCATCAGAGACATCATGATTTACTTAAATCAATTGCACTGCCAAAAGATGTGTCTTCAAAATTCAGAATGATTAGGTGCTGTCCATATGCAAGAGGAGCAGCCAGCTGCATTTTCATTGAGATCCCTAAATGAAGCAGGAAGATCAAGATGATGATGCTGGAAATTGTGTACAGCTGATTTAAATCCTAGTAGCATTTGCTTAGGAGTGAAAATAACTGTAGAAGCCAATTTGAAACTAATGGAGAGTTTGTTTCAAAAATTTACTTTTCATCATGTAATGTTAAATTTGCAAAGATACAGTCCAAGTGTAAAATACTAGTGGGGTGTAAAAATACCCCTTGCACATTTGGAGAGGGATCCATCTTACATCAATGCAATGTAAACAAATATAAAACATGTAACAGTGCAGATCTCTTCCTTATTTAAATGAGCTGTATCCCAAACTACAGAGAGGTAGTTAATAATTCTGTAAAGACAGCCTAGAGAAGCAACAGAATTAAACTCCAAAACAGGATATACTTCTCACTTATTGGACAAATGTTTGTGGAAAAAATGTTTTCTCCAGCAGTGCTGGAAAAAGACATAAGCATTAAAATAAAAAGCAATATTCAACATGATGAAAAACCTAAGCAAAAAGCAAGAGATTATGTTCTAGCCCAAGATGAAGTGTTTAGATAACAGACAAAATAGCACTTTGTGATACACATAATTGCCCATGAAAAGCACAAGCAGAATGTGAGGTTATGAAATCCCCCCAGAAATATGGAAAGGCTAACAGGAGATGTTGCTGAGCATAATAAAGTATTTGCAGTAATCACTACTCTTAAAGCATAGATGTCCAGAAAGAGTCCAAAACATTCCCAATTTATTTGGGATAACACCTCTTGTTTTCTAAGCCTTCAGAGGAGCCCCAGTAGCTGCCACCTCAGCCAAACTCATGTAAAATGATTAAAGAAAGTGAAAAAATATTAAACTGAAAATGCAAGTTGAGTTGAAGAGTACTTAGAACAAATCAGTAAATGAATAGTAGCCAGTCACTGGGATTAGAAAGTATGTATCCAAGAGGTCTAAAACAAAGACTTAACTGAGTTACTGATGGAGGCCTGTAACCAACTCCTCAATTCTGCCTCAGTATCTTGAGAAAGAAAAGGTGAAAAATGTGAAAAAATTGGGGGTTTTCCTAAGAGCTCCACAGAAGACTGAGGGAAGATGGATCAGTAAACCTGATCTCTGCAGCAGATAAATTGCTAGAAACCAAAATAAAAAATAAAATTAGTATACATATATAAATATGATATGCTGTAGAAGGATCTAACAGTTTCTGCAAAAAGAAGTCATGTCTCACAAATTTATTAAAATATTCAATGAGCCTGTGGCCTAGGACACTACTGGTCAATACAGCATGAACATGGCTGCTTGCAGTGAAGCTAAGCATTCCCAGAATAAGAAGAAATTAGCAGCAGAAAACAAACTGTACAATTAGTTTTCCCAATGGAAAAATATTTCAAATATGTTGTTCACTATATTTATAAACAAACTGGGAAATCAGTTAAAAATGAGGTGACAAAGTTTGCTGATGATACAGCATTGCTCAGAACAGTCAGAACTGCAGCTAATTGTGAAAAGCTGCAGAAGGATGTGGTGAACTAAGATGAAACTTAGTGGTGGTGAATGCCAACTAATGCATGTGCGGAAAAATAACACTAGCTATAGGTACACGATGATCAGCACTGCTCAGGAGAGAAATCTTGGAGTCACTTTGAATAATTAGAAAAGGTCACCTCAGTGTTCAGCTGCTGTCAGATATGCCCAGAGGGGCTTTTAGGAACTGATAGGAAAGAAGATGAGAGAAAAACAGAATATATAAAAAAAAAATTACCATCTTGCAGGAAAAATCCACAATGCACTTGCATCTTGAATATTCCTAGTCATTATCTCAGGGCACAGAATGCACAGAAATGTTATAAAGAGGGATGGAAAAGCTGACCATAGGCATGGAAGAGCTTTTTTTTCAGTGAGGAACAAGACTGTAACTCGTCAAACTGGAAAAAAGACAGCAAAAGAGGGATGTGATATGGTTTACAAAAGCATGAATGGTATTAAGAAGGTGAACAGGGAATGATTACATTAATACACAAAGTTGGAGGCACTCAAAGAAATTATCAGGTAGAAAAATTAAAATAAACAGAAGGAAAATCTTCATGCAACACAATTAAATTGTGATATTTGCTGTCACATGATGTTGTGAAATCCAGAAGTATAAATGGGTTCATAAAGGTATTAGACAAATTAATGGAGAAATAAGTCTATCGGGGACTATTAAATATAGTGCATCCAACAGTTCAAAAAGTTTCTAAAGTCCTGATTGCTAAAAGCTTGGAGGGTAAATCTCTGAGATTTAGAAGGTGCTGCTGTTGTTGCTTTATATTATGGTTGCTACTCGAAGGTCACAAGTAGATGCAGGGTATCTATTATGCTAAGCATGTACTCACATAACAAAGAGATATTCTCTGCCCTCAAAAATGTATTCTCTGCTTGCTAATTACTGGGACCAAAGCTCTAAAAGTCAGGATACTCAGTTCCGACTTGCTGCTGAATCTGAGAAAACACAACTCTGAATTTACATACACTTTCGCACCCTGAATTTCTCCATTTATACGAGGGAGTCGCAATGACTGAACACAAACTCCAAATTAGTTGGAAGATTAAAATGAGCAGAGACTAAAAAGGGAAGAGGCTTATATTTTGGCAACATTTTTAAGGTCTGCCTTTACAATATAAATACAGCACTAATCACTGGAACTTCCCATGCCTACTAAGACAGTCTAACATTATCAGCCTTAACTCAAAATGGCAACTTTAGTTATAATATTCTAAACATCCTCCTGTATGGGCCAGAGACAGGTTAAACAATATTGCTGTATTAGGCTAATAATTTTCAGTGTGGTTGGTTGTACAAGGTAATTGAAAATGGTGGGACTGGATAAAGGAAAGCAACGTCTTGCGAAGAGGATGACTCCCAAGAGTGTCAAGATGTATTTAGCTTGGACTTATTTTAAGAAACAAGAGAAAAGATCAACCCATAGGAATGCTTCACACCACAATAAAATCTGAAGCAGCAAATTTGTAGTTCAACAGTGTGAATGAAGGAATTGGCTTAGGTCAGGACTGGTTGATGCTGAGTGACCTGTGTTTTACTACATAGTGCACAAAGTGGGACTGAAGTGTAGTAATACCACAGTAAGGACACTATGAAGTTCCTTATGTGCTACTTCTGTTTTGCATAGGAAAAGCATGCAAAGCCAAAAACTCTCAGTTCAGAGAGCAGGATGTGAGCTGAGCAGTTTCTAGCAGGGACACTTCTTCCCACCATCAGATGACACTGGACAGACTTCATTGAGCATAGGGATTTTCTCTCAATGACTACACCTGAGTGAAGGCAGTGCTGCTAAGGATAGGAGCAGGCACTCTTTCCCCGGAGAGATTCTGGAGCCAAGCTTGAGTGTACCCCCAGGCTGTGGGACCACAGAAGCTTGCTGCCACAGGGCTGCAGGCATGACTTGACTCAAGGGACATGGGGAAGCAGCCTGCTATCAGGACCTCTCTTATTGGCAGTTTGCCATGGGAGGTAGGGCACCCGCAGAGGTTAAAGTTAACAGGAGCGCTTCTTTCACTCATCATTCACAGGTACAGTTGCTGCATGTGCAGAGGGATGCTCTGTTCCCTTCTCCCAGGGAGGATTTTCTGGTTTTGTAGCCAGGAGTATGACCACCGGCATGTTTCACACAGACCACAGGTGATGCATGGAGAAATAAGCAACTTAGGAACTGATCTGAAAGGAATCTAAACACTGTAAGCTACCTAGCGACAGATGGGGAAGTAGAAGAAGGAGCCTCCTGCTTTATGTCACTTCTTCTGTCACCTCTTGCCCTCCTCTATTAATCATTTCCCATGCACATCATCCTCTTACTTCCTTGCTCAGTATCTAATATCACTTCTCCCTTACTGACAAGTAAACACTCACCACCTTAAATTCCCCAGGGTGGATTCCAACTAATGACCTGCAGAAAAAGGTTTCTAAGCCTGTTAAAAATGCCCTAAGCTACTTTGCCCCTCCTCCATTTAATTTGTCTGTGCTGCAGGGCAATACTTGTTCTATTCCCAAACACGGAAATCATTAAAGGCAACAAACAAATAAATCATGATAGAAGACAAAGGAGAAATCAAAATCTTTCTTCAGACTCAGTACCATTTCCATTTTCAAGAGAAACTTGAGGTCACATGGGTAAAAGCGATGTATCGAGAGAAATTGCATCTGAAACAGGGCATGAGCGATGAGCCAAACTTGTAAAATCATGCTGCCTTTCATCCCCTGTGAGCACAGACTGTCTTATAAGCAAAAAAAATCAATTTCCCTTCCACTGATGTGCCGTTGCTTCTGGAGCAGACCACATACGGGCCTCACAGTTGTTTGCAATAGCACTAGAGAATGGTTCTGTTACAAAATGTGAGGAGCAGCTACTCAGCTCAAATTGCAATTACCCTACATTGAATTGGCCCGAAACATACCTGACATCTGTCAAAAATGCCACAGGGTCTGTAATAACTACCACCAGCACCTTGAGTCTTACTGACAGAAAAGTCCAAGGTATGCTGTGAGGGGGGAAACCAGAGAAGATGAGTTTCCTCCACAGGAGGAAGCTATGTCTTGCAGTCCTGCATTACCTCCTGCTCCATGGTTCAGCTGGAACCCTTAACAACCTCTGTAGCTGCACTGCAGCTCCCTCTTTCACTCTGCTTCCTCATTTACCTCAGATCTCACATACCAGAGACCTCCTTTCTAACTCTCTCAAATACGGATGAATGGGAAGTATCTGTGCATCTTTCTTGTGCATAAGCAGAGCATTTCAAAAATATTCATACAGGATCAATCTAGGAATATTCACGATACAGATTTGAAGTATGGGTATAGGTATTATCATGCATTTTTCAATAGCTTCATCTGGACAATCACTGGAAGCACCTGAAGGTTTTGGTTGGCAATTTCAGAGTTGTGTATTAGCGTTTTGGAAGCGTACAGCCAAATCACAGACACATCACAGCACAGAACAGGCTACAGAGTCCCAGCTGCAGCAGGAGAGCAACTAGAGGTGGATGAGAGAATACTTCTTACTGCATGCAGGGATGGAGTTCCTAAGGGAGCTGCCATAAATATTTCCACTGTAAGATTTTGACCCTTGTATTTTTGCATCCTTCAGGGTCAGCATCCCCACAAAATGCATTGAAAAAAAAAAAAAAAAAGACATTTTGTCAAAGAAAACATAAGGAAGTGAGATTTAGAGTGTTACGTTTCAAAACCACATTTCATAACAAGATAGGTCTGCTGTCATTAGGGAAAAGGAACCCATTTTACAGAGGAAGGCTCACAAGCCATGCCAGTGTGTGTGGTATAGAAAAAGAAAGAGGCCTATTTTCAAGTTCAAAACATCATACAAAAGCAAGGTCATGTTTCCAGCAGTTTTGTTGGGGTTGGGTTACATCCAGTTCCAACAATGCTATACAAGGCATATCAGACATTAAAACGATACCTCACTTGATCTTACTCAATAGAAAAGGCAAACCACATAAAACAGGTGCTAGACAGTGATGCAGCCTCCCCATAGTTATCTGGTTTACAAACAGCAAACTCTTTAGCCCTATTACTGTTTCTCTCATTTGCCACATTCTAGCTCCAAAAGGCACTCTAGTTCTCTAAATTGTTAGCAGCTTTTATAGCCAAAGATAAGTATCCATCACTTTTAATTTTCATCGTTGCATCTGTTTTGTCATTTAGCTGCAGCAGGTTGTATTACAATGATTAATGAGGAAATGGATACAAACATTTTTATTTCAAATAGCAGCTCTCGGACACGATCTGGAAAACAGAACCAAGCCATATGATTGTACATAAATAAATAAATACATACATACATAAATACACACACACACACACCCCCCAAAATAAGTGGGCATTGTGCCACTATCTGTGAACACCCTAGAAATACAAATATCTCTAGTAAGGAAGAAAAAAAGGTGTATTTTTCACTTTTGCCTGTGTGATGGTTTGTTTGGGTTTTGGTTTTTTTGTTGGGGGTGTGTGTGGGTTTTTTGTTTTACAATTAATTTGTCCCTTTTTATTTCATATAAATATCCAGCTCAAGTGTGGCACATCAACAAATAGGTTCATTTATCTTTCAGGGAAAAGCAAAATGCTGCATTTCTCCTCAGAAAAGGTAGCATATATAAAATGTACTGCTAATAACAGAGGCCTTTAGAATGAAAAATAATAATTTTTATTGCTCTATCTAGGACATTTGCTGTAAACATGGTTCACCTGTAATTATATTCAAAAAGAAGTATTATTTAGTATTATAGTTACCTGCAAACATAGATGCCCAAAAAAATATTTTACAGTTCCTGCTGAATGGGGAAAAGACCATGAACACTTTCTGCAGAAAGCAGAAAAGTCTTTCAGATTAAACCACCTTCAGAACAATCCTTCAATTCAGAAAAATTAATTTAATTTCTTTAATATTAGTATTACATTCACTTAGTTGTAAGATTTTTCTAGGAAAACAAGAAAATTTATAAAAATATAGTCACATGAAAGAACTATTCATCTAACAAACAGAATGTGAACAACACAGATGAAGACTATAATATTAGACTGAGATAAATAATCTAGCTGGAGACCTATTGGATTCTACACTTTCATGTCAATGAAGCATTTGGCCTACCGATGTATTTTTGCCTACTCTGCCAGGCAGGGCTCAGGCTCTGCAGGAGAATACAGCCATGGATCTCTGCAGGAAGAGAAGACCTTTTTTTTCCAAGTAAAATGTTCCCTAACTCTGCAAGGGAGGTTGGCAGTAGATCTCAAACTCTGGCCTGTCTTTTTAATACCCCTACAATAGCTCGGTTGGATTGAGACCAGCTGTTGGTGCATTACCATTTGTAAATGCTTAAAGCAACTACTCCTTGTTTTCTTGGCAACATGTACTGTGGAGGAAAAAAAAAAAAGAAAAAGAAAAAAAAAAGCACTTTCATTCAGACATTAAGAATTGCTGGATGCCAGCTTTGGCTTACACAAGCTATTGTTTGCACAGCTCTCTTCAACAAGTTTTCACAAAAAAAAAAAAAAAATCCTGTAAGGATAAATTGAACCCCTAAAATTCTGATTTACACTGTCCACTCGGCCTTCATTGGAAACAAGATTCCTTTTTTTAATCCAACCATTTCAGGTCACAGGTCTTTCTGGGTTTCAATTTCTGCAACACCCCCACAAAATCACCCAGATTGTCTTAGGAATTGCAATTATAACTTCCTTACTCACTGTTTAAAAATAACAGTGATTTTTTTTTTTTTTGCCTGCTAATATAAGCATAAGAAAGATATCTGAGCTTTCATTAGCATGTTCTAAAATCAGAGTTGGAGCATCAAAAGCTTGGGGGAAAAAAAGAAAACAAATTACATTAGGATTATACTTTAGCATTTGAGAAATACTAAGAGTCTCAAAATACCAGAAAGATCCCCAATTTGGTTGCCACGGTAAAAAAAGCCTAGTCATAGTAGAGAACGTACACCAGCATTTTTTATTATTATTATTCAGATGAAAACAGCTCCAGTGACCTTTCATTGCCTCATCCTTTCCAACCACCCCTACTAGAGCTTGGTGTACTGGAAGTGTCTAAGCATGAATGCTAGCATCTCGGTGGTTGCAGCTGCTAGTACAATAGGATTAATTTGCCATCTACCAACTCTAATGCCCTTCTGTTTCATCTTCTTTCCCCACCAGGGGCAGTGGTGACAGCATCTGTTCCACTGTTATTTTAGTGGCGCCTTTCGTGCTGTTATAGTTAAGGGTCTGTCAGCATTTCCATTACACACACACACACGTACGCATGCACGCATTTCTTGAGGGAAAGGACAGCTCAAATCAACCTCTGGAAAAAAAAGAACAAATGCATTGGGGCTGAAAATGGTATGAGAGTCTTAGAAGAAAGCATTTATATATTTGATTTTATAGTATTATTTGAGGAAAAAAAAGGAGATACAAGAGGTTCCAAGTAACTTACTTTGCATTTATTAATGGAAAATAATGGTGAAAGTTGATTCGGATTGTTCTATGACCTTAGAGAAAGGAACCATGCCAAAAAGAAAACAGAAGGAAAAAATCAAATCAGGTAATTGTTCCCTACCAAACACCTTCTTTTATTAGTTTCTAGGTAACCAATTTAGATGATAGGATATTATTTTAAAAGCATCCCAGACAAGAACTGATGAACAGACCATTAATTGTGAGTGACCAATTCTAAATACATGATAGGAGCCCCAGATCTCTAAGTTGGGAGTGATAATGAGGAGAGGAACACACTTTTCTGCAGGCAGTCAAGCATACCAGAAGGTAAAGAATATCTCCGCTACCAGAATTGGTTTGGGAGCCTACAGGTGGATGCTCCCAGCCCTGCTGATATGTGTGGGATATAGAGAGTAACGCTCTCTGCAGTCTGCAAAACACAGGTTCATCCCACTGTCGCTTTGTGGGAGCCGTTGCCCATGAGCACGTCTGACTCACGAGCATTGCTTTCTATCCACAGAAGTGGACAGAAAAAAAGCAAGTGCTCAGAGAACAGGTCAGCTAATTTCAGCAATGAAAACCCTCTGGACGATGACAGCTATCAGGTTAACCAACACAGGGCTGCTTCGCAAACCCCACAGGTGTGTTCTGTCCTCAAGCTATGCCAGCCTTTCCACATGAAATTGTGCATGTGCAGGTTCCCACCCAGTCCAAGAGACCTTTAAACTAGCATAACTCATCTGAATTCTCAAAATATACCCCCTCTTGCTCAGTATGCTTTACAACTGCAGAGAGGTATGATTTCTCCAACAGAAGGAAGGAATTACATTTTTCCAGAAATCTCTTCTTACAGAGAGAAATTCATAGACAATTTAGAGGGCCAGCACGGGCCTTTGCTAGCACCAGAGTACTCACCGTAGAATTGACAAAATCTGTAATGCCAGATGTGAGCCTTCTACGGGTGAATTAAAATTTGCCTCCAGTCCTACCAACACACTACCATTTACAGCACTTTCTGTAAATCTCTTCAACATTCTGAAATAATAATAATGCATTTGTCTTCTTGAAAAATACACAAACAAGGAGATTCAGAAGTAATTGGGGATTCTCAAACTCACAGCATACTAGGTAAAAAAACAGTTAAGCAATAAACTTGAAGGCAAGGCTCTGAAGCCACGCAAATTTCTTTGGTCACATTGATGGTAAGCACAGTCCAGTCACTGTGATGGGAAACAGATTAATAACATGCTGTTTCTTTTTCAAGTTACAGTATCAAATACCTAGGTGTCCTTTGTCACATCACTTAACTGCTCTGCATTTCAGCATCCTCATCTGCGAAATGGAATAGGTAATTAAACACTCATGAATGCTTTGGGACTCTTTGGTGGAAAGAATTATTATGGTGTCTTATTACTGTGAGACAACATGCAATTGTCTCAGGTCTCTGTAACAGCTGAGCCTAAACGGTAAAGGAAAAAAAATCTAAGAGCTCAAATGAGATCTTCTGCCCTATCCTCTGCAAGATGCAGCTACTTCTCCAGTTCATTTTCCATGCTGGGGAAATCGTTCTGAGGCTGATCACGCTGCAAAAATATTATCATGTTACAGTACTTTTAAAACTAGGCTGGGTTAAAAATGAGGAAGAGAAAGGAGAAAAGAAGGAACATCTCTCTCAGAAATCTTACATTCATGAACTGTACAAATTAAGAGATGACTGGAAAGAGGAAACTCAAAAGAAGAGCAAAAAATATAAAGCCTTCCCCTCACAAAAAAACCCACCCTAAAACTATTAGAAACCCACCCCCCACAGACAATTTCCCAAAAGCCCATGGTGATGAAAAACATTTTATATTGCCCCAAAACTTGCCAGCAGAAAGATCTAGGTGGCTACTGCCCACCTCACAGCACTGGAAAAGCAAGTGCCCAGTGGGTATCATTCTCCATTATCTCTCAAACCTTTGCCACCAGCATACAGATAGAAGCAACGGAAAAATGAAAAGTGTGTATATTGTAAGCGTTGGTTAAACAACCCCACAGTAATTCTTATTTGCTGGAGGTTTTAGAGAGCAGATGTAGGATTGGCAGAGGCTGGGAGCTGGCTATATTGTTCTAGCACATTTAGAGCCAACACGAAAAGAACACGGAAAGCTGCATTTTGTGTGTGTGTGTGTGTATGCGAGTGTGTGCGTGTGTACGTGCATGTGTGTGTGTTTGCCTTTTGCCATCGACTCATCTAAGGTTTCTTGGATTCACACTGACACATAACAAAAAAAAAAAAACCAAACCACTAGGTTGGTTCTCTTCCAAAAGAAATATGACTTATATCAGCTGCTGCATGAGAGTCTCTCAATTGCCACTACTAAGCTGCCTATTTTGCTGTAGCAAGTGGCCATGTGCTGTAACACACTGATTGCCTGCTTTGGTGGTATCGGTTGCTAGAATAAGGGCAAACAAATGGGGAACCAAATATAAAAAGCAGCCAGCAGCACTGAAGAAGCGTTACAGCTGCCAGGCAATAACTTAGATAGTTACAGCTGCCATCACCTAGTTCACGCAAGCTTTTTAATATCTTTTGGCAGCGCTTGGTGTCACAGCACAAAAGGAAAGTTGGCACTTCCTAGCATACTTTGTTTGACATAACTGTAGGCAGAACCCAGCTGATACCTTCATCAATGTGTATGTGTTTGCTCTTAAGGTACGTTTTAGCAGATCAAACATTGTTTTTCTCTTTCTGTTGCACACACCACTGTTAAATCATAGGTTGGGAACCACACCAGATAAATGGGAAAGAGCTCAGTAAGCTGGAGCACACGGCCAGTCCCAGCAGCACCTCAGATAAGGAACACAAAAAAAATCCTAAAAAAAGAAAAATATAGTACGGCAGGAGGGATTGTGGAGGGAGGTTTAAAAAAATAAATATAGTGCTTTGCCAAAATGTTCTCCCGCCTCGCCAGTAGTAGCAGCAGCCTCAGAGCCAGGCCAGATTCTCTTCTCCATTTACCGTACTTATAAAAAACCCACAAGCACAAACACATAGACCATCACATACACATAATTAAAGCATCGACATCCCTTACTGTGATTTACAATCCACACCACCAGAAGTACACAGGCGCTCCCAGGATTTCATCAATGTCTCATCTGGTGCTCTTGGCAAACCCAACCTCTTCCTTAGACACAGCGCATGCTGCACCTCATTCTCTCAGAAATGGGGATGCAGAGCTCTTCCCCTTATGTGAACTAGGGTAGACGAGCACTAAATGTGTCAGCGCTGTGTGATTTGCTGCTGTGGGACCTCATTTTGCAAGAGATTAATAAAAGACTAGCCTGCAGCATTGACTCTTGAGACCGCTTTCTATCATCACGAGCCTTCTATGTGGCCCACGAATTTGGGTTACAATATTGTACAAGGAACTGGACAGCCTCCACATAATGATATTATTTTACAGCTCTTCAAAGCAAATATACAGAGAGAGAAGACTCTGCCCCCAGGAGCTTCCATTGGCTAGGAACAAAGCAAGCCCACAAACCTCTACCTGAAGTCAGCCCAAGGTTCTAATAATGTATTGAGTTAGTTTATTTGTAATTCATCCCATAGAACAAATGCACTTATCTCTTAGGCCTCTGGCACTTTAACAGGAGTCAAAAAGCTACAGTATTGAGATGAACAGCTTTACAAGGTTTTTCAGGTTTACCACCACCAGGAAGAGTAGCAATTAAACTGACAGGAGGAAAAAAGGAGGCAGCAAATATCATTATCTTCATTTTAAAAATAGGAAACTCAGGCACATAGTGGTGAGATGGTTACTCCACACCTGACCCAGACAACGGGCCCAGGGCCAGGAAATGAATGTTGATCATCCTGGGTTCACGTTCAACACCTCACCCCACAGTGCCAGTTGCACCACTGAACCACAGGGTGAAGTGGACTCCCCTCCAGGGAGCAGAAATGGCTTCCTGACACAACCTGCCTGCAGCTCCACGGGAGCTGAGGGCTCGAGCTGAACATGGTTGGCTGAATCCAACTCCAGAAGTACCTAAGGGACACTAGGGAGGTGCTTGCATATTTTTCTAATGCATAGTATCCATAACTGACATTCTTTAGGTAGGTCAGATATTGACAAATAAATGTAAAGGCATTTCAAGATTCACATGAATCTGAATTATTTATTTGAAGCTGATCTAGGAGCAAACATGGGTTTAATGGAAGCATACAGTACAAGGGAACTGACTGTGGCTAGGTGTGGATAAAATACATATGTTGGGCCCAGATAAAAGGTGTCCCATGGGACGGACAAGAAGTTTTTGCTTTGGGACCCCAAGTGACACTTTTGTGGTGGCAGAAAAGGAAAGCTGATCCACAAAATGTGCATATGTCCCCCCAGGATGGTCCAGGCTGTGAATACGTTTTGGAAGCTCCTAATATGCTGTATAAAGAAACAATCATTCATGCACACGCACACAAAAGGACAGTCCCAGATTTACAGCCACCCACCAAGGTAGAACAGGTGGCTGTAATGTAGTAAAAATGTATTGCAAGGAACTTGTCATGAATTTTAAAAACAAAGACACCTACAGACATAATAAAATTGATGTGACATTCAGTTAAAGCTAAAGCTTTCACCTATCTTAAAATGACAATGCAGGGGAATTCAAGGAAAGGGACTGTTCCCATCATCACTCACACAACAAAGTGTTTCACTCAGGTTATGCAAGTAATGTCATTGATCTCAAAAATCAGTGGCATGGCTTACATCTGCCACACAGGTAGGAAATCAGGACCAAAGACACCCAACAAAATCACCTTCAGACAATTGTTGTAGAAAAGAAATGCTTCAAGGTCCTAGCAAAGAAAGTCAAGTCCTTTCCTTCCTCTACCACAGGATATGACATCTTCTTTTCCTTGATTATTTTAAACATTTCAGGGCAGCTAACTCCAACTGTTAGCCATGAATTGCTTCCTCTTTCCTTCATTATGTTTTTAGTGGCAGCATACAAATTTGGAAATGCTATAAATCCAAGTCACTTTTCAATAGTATGGGCACAATAAACTGACAGACTCCTCTGCTATCCCCAGAAACTAAAGAGGGAAAAGAAAGAAAGAAAATGTCTCAGGCAAGATATATCCATCTCTATTAAGATGCAGATCAACAAGTTAGCCAGCTTGACAGTAGTTTGCCATCTTTAAACTTGGGGGGGGGGGGGGGGGGGAAGCTCAGGTGCAGTGGGATAGAGAACAGAAAGAAACTGGGATAAAGAATGAAACAAGGATAAATAGTCAATTATGATAAACTGGTTCCCTTGGTAACTATATTTATAACTGTAATGACGTTGCTATTCTTTTAGTAATGAACAGAAAGGTTTGATACAAAGTTATATAATTCAGGCATACAAACCAGCATCTGTTCCATTGGTAAAGCTGAATCCGTGTCTTAATGGAAGATGACAAACCTCAAAAGATTTGTAAATGCTTTTAAACTGCTTCTACATGTTTGTAAACTTCCTCCTATGGAGAAGTGAGCTCACAGTGCTGAATTTCTACCCTCCACATCTGTGCTTGGCTGTATGTAATTACCTCATAATCTTTGTCCCTGGAATAACGCTCCAGCTCAGAGAGACAGTGGGCATAGGAGCAAAGGAGAGAAAGAGGAAAAAATCAAATGAGAAAATTTTGGGGATGATATTTGAATTGTTGAGCACATAAACGCATGTGACCTTTACCAAATGCATGTGCACAATTGCCATAATTGTACATTGCATCCTGACTGCTTCCAAAAATGATTACGCTGGTAAACAGCCCCTTCTTCTTGAAAATTCACTTGAATTTCTACTACTGACACCTGAAAGTGAGGTGATACCTCTCTCTGCCATTTTAACTGTTTTGCGGAGTCCATTGAAGTCTGGGTATAAATTACACTGCATCCTATAAAGGGTCCTCCCAAGGAGTCACTTTAAAGAAGCAGCTGGTGGCAGCACCTAAGGGAAGGGTGTGTATACCCTGTCATCATGAATATCTGATCCTGAGAGCAGGCCATGTGCAGAATCTGGCTTCCTCCCTCCCCATGTTCCCAGATTTTCCCCCAAAGAATGCCAAGATTTGGGGATGAAGAGGGGATGAATCCCTCTGGATTTCATCCAGACTTGCCATCGGGATGCAGCTGGGCAACAACCTGAGTCCCACAGTTTAGACACTTCTGCTAGCACCTGGGCTGGGCCCCAGCAGTGACGATCCTCGTAGGAGCCCAGGAGGGTGACAGAGCTGCTTCGGCATTGCTTCTCCACACTCCTTCATCCTGACGTCCCCCAAGATCAGGTGCTTATCGCATATCCCTACTCTGCAACACCCTTAATCAGGTTCTGGGGCAGTTGGCGTTATTGCTGCCCTCCATTCACATGAAAGAGGAATGGAAATGGAAACAGCAAAGCAAATCAAATCCTCCAGCAAAACATAGTCGATGCTCAGTTTGCATTTGGAAGGAAATAATCCTCCTGATGAACTACACTCCGAGATGGGGGCTGCCTCTGTGTCTGAGCGTGTGAAATACAAGCCTTCCTTGCCTGACTCAGGCAGGCTTTTCAGTTAGATGCTCAGTACTGATTAATGGAAGTACTACAGCTATAGCACTATAATGCTCACAAATTTTACCCTCTGCTGTCTCTTTAGGCCATTGCCCCAAAGGCTTTCATGTTCCTAAAGCTGTCATTTAAAACATTTGTGAATCAGGATGTGTGGACAATGGAAGAAGCTGGTAGAGCCAGGGAGTGCAGATGTGAAATAATTTAATCAACAGCAATTTTTCGATTTACTTCAATGGGCTTTGGATCACCCGCCTCGTGAGTGGAACATGTATAGAGGAGGAAGCAACCGGAGCCAGATAAAGAGCCAAGATACCAAAGTAACAGAGTTCCACCAAACAAGAGGGTCCACAGCAGCTGCAGCCTGCGATGTATGATGTAAACACAGACCTAGACTCAGCTAGCAGACTGGGAAAAGGATGCAAGAGCAAACTGAAAATAAGGAAGGATTCAGCCATAGAAAGGATAGTGCCAAGTGAGTTACTACTAAGAAAATTTTTATGGGAGGAATCATGTAACATAAAGTACTAGCAATATTCAAGGAGCTTTGCAGAATTTATCTGAGGAAATGAAGGCACAAAGAAACAAAGCAAAAACCTCAGAACACAGAATTTTTGGCCAAATCAGGAGGAAAAAAAAAAAAAAAGAAAAGCCTGAAAGCTTTTTATTCCCTATATGGCATAAGTATCAGGCTATGATGCTCACTGTAATAGTTATATCACACTGTGGTGCTGAGATCATTGTGTGCTAGTTGACAATGCTTGCCCTAATTGGTGCCATTAAGTAATAAAATAATAATTGTACCTCAGATCATTGGCACTTCAGAAATGGCCATTTCCAAGCACAAGCGGTGGTGTGTCCCTGGTGCACATTTTGGTGCTGAAATGGTTAACACCATATATTATATGTCAGTAATGAAAACTAGCACTCAAGCAAGGAAATTCAAAGCTAAGGCTGACACACCATCGTTAACGCAGCCCTTTGTGCTTAGCTACCACGGGAGTCTTGGAGCAGCACATGGTGTTGTACCCCACACAATATGTGCTACTACAATACTGCATTCACAACACAATGAATTGAGGTCAAGTGAATGACCTTAAAAAGAGCTTTCTTTTAATTCTTTAAAGAAACACCCCATGATACGTTGGAGCCCATTAAACAAAGCTTCAAGAAGATACAGTAAACTTTAATTAGCAGTGAAGGCAATAACCTCACTTTATACTTCATAATTTCTCCCACCATGTTTTATTACATGGAACAGTCATTTTAGTACCTTTGTACCTAAGGCAGCATCCATGTGGTGTGGAAAGGGATGTGTTGTTGGATATTTATTGTAATGGGGCTTCATGTGGCTGGAGGTCAAAGTGTAGGACTTTCATTTGTACATCACTGCTCTACTATCTGCTCATGTCTCTAGGTAACCTGATGTTCAAACCTTTTGTAAGGCAATTGCTGAGGAGGTTGTTCTTATTGTTATGAGAACTTGGAGAAAGGATGCTGGGCCCTGGCTTCGGCACAAGCCTACTGTGTGACATAGGGTACTCCGCCAAAATTTTTCTCACACTGATCTCAGATGCTTCCATTTTTAGGGGACTCAGGTGCAGCTCCTAGGGTCTGGTCTCAAAAACCATGGGAATCAGTAGCTCCTATTGGCTTCTCAGGACCACTCAGAACCAAGTTTGGAAAAATCACAAATTTATCTCCCCACAAATTACCTGCAATTTTGAAATGCTGGCCTTTTACCTCTGCTCTTCTAAACACGCCACATCAGGTTGGAATGGTATTTACCTACCAGCTTGCAGACTGAAGGGACCTGTTAACTTTTCTTTGTCCTTTTTATGCTACATATTTATCTGATAATGGGGCATAATACCTGAAGGCCTTGAGGAGACAAATGCACTATCTGCATTTTACTGGTGGAAAACTCCAATACACAGAGATTCTGGACCAGACCCACAGCAGGGCTTGGGCAGCTATATCCAGCCTGCATGGAAAAGATATAATCCTCAGAACACCCAGGAGTCTTTTGGCACATCAATTGATTGCATTACATTTTTCCCAGTTTCTACAGTTTTGTTTCTGTGCATGGCTAGAAAATGCTGTCTTGAAAAGGCTCAGTCACTTGTTGGTGATCCAGTACTTATGCCCCAGCAGGCATCCACACTCCTCTATCTAAATATCTAATCTGCCTATCTACCTACCTACCTATCTCAGAAGAACAGCCTGGTCTTACAGGGACCTTTGGAACATGTCTAGCAGAAGGGGCTCCATACAAAACCATCGTTGCTCTCCATTTCCTATACCCCACGGCTGGAGGAGGAAGGCATTCCTAGCAGTAATGACAGCATTTGATTTCTATTACCTGCTTCACAGTCTTTGCCACACAACCTTCCTTTCCCAAATGTGTGTGCTAACTACTGTGCTACAGAGTCAGGCTATTCTTACATCCTTTTTCAGTCCCCATTAATCCTGAATTTTACAACAAGAATTGTTTTAAGAAGAAGCATGAAGAGTGTCTTCTCCCCTCATCCTGCCCAAGCTGATAGCTTGATGTGTAGTATCTAATCCTGCTAGAAAGGAGATGCAGGAATTAAGGTAGAAGAAAAGGAAAGTGAACTCAGATGTCTTGGATGAATGTGCTAACCAGTAAAGTACCAGATAAAAGTATTGCTGCTTCCTTGTTGGTTCTTGAGAGAAAAGTCAGACACCTAGCTTCAGGAGAGACCCTGAGGCTGCAAACTGCAAGTACAGAGAGGCAGCAAACAGTGCTGATTAGAGTCTGTGCCTGGAGGGAAGCACCTTGCAATGGTCTCTCCTGGCCAGCTTCCGAACTACATATAGATTTCATAACAAATCTATGTACCTACCTCCAGGCTACTAATTTCACTGAAGACAGGTGTTGTAACACTTGGTGTTGTCGTATCTGTGCAATGGGGCCAAAAGACCTTGCCAAAACTAGTACAGAAAATGTGCCCAAGGGGTGAGAAATCTGAACCCAAACTTCCCAGTGCCATGGCTGAGACTTAAATACTGGATCAATCTTTGCTTCCTGGGGCTTCTTCCTTTTTCTTGTACACAAGGTTGCAAATGTAATTTTGCTCATAAGAGTGGGAAGTGACTGGCTCATTCTTCTCTAAGTGTGTGTCTACTTTCTGCATTTGATGGACTAGTTCCTGGTCCACTTAATGCTTTCTCATTATATAACTACTTTTTCCAGGTTGCTCTTCACACAACAGGGAAAAGAAAACTATTTAAAGACAGGAGGAGTTGGCAACCATAATGTCCAAAAGTTGCTGGGAGGCCTAAGAAGCAGGTCTATGAACTGAACCTGTTTTAATTCCCTTGTTTATACTGACCAAATTTCAAGCTGATGGTGTCATTTGGCACTCATTTCTGTTTTTAAGAAAACAAAGATTCCACCTAAGCACAAAATGCCAATATTACTTCTACTTCTTCAAAACATACATGTTTGATGTATCCTGAAGTGAAAGGGCTCCCCATTCCCTTATGTCTGTCTGAAAATGGCTGAAAACAGCAACATATGCAGTATCAATGTCAAATAACATACCATAAGGCCTGATTCCCTTCCCCCACCTTTATCCATGCTGTTTAGTACCTTATTCCAGGCGGATATCCCACAAACAGACTCATTTGCTGAAAGGGACTAAGAACCTCAAAGATAGACAGCTACTTACCACCCCTCATTTGAGTTTGCTGATGTTTTGCCCCTTGTGGAAGAGAAGGACTAGTCCTGTGCAGGTTCACGGCAATCAGGTACATCACCTCTTGTGGATCCGAGCCTAGTTTCACAGTCCCTTTGGAGGAGTTTAGAAGAACACAGCCCTCATGAAATAACAAGAGGTGGATATACCTGTGAACTCCATGCCATCCAAGATCATCTTTCCCAATAGCTGTATCTACACCATCTGAAGGCCAGACTTTGCAGAGCTCAAGCTTGGACACATGTGGTTCTACACAGGAACACGTCAGGAGCTTCAGCCAGCTGGTAGGGGCACACACACACACACAGACACGCACACAGCCTGCAGACTATCCAGAGATATGATGCAGAGGTTTATACACAGAGGTTTCTGGATTCAGAGCGCCCCTCTAAAGACTGCTCTTAGAGGGCTGACATAATCACTGAATCCACTCACAGGTCCGCCCTAGTACAGAAGCTTGAGTGATACCTTGCTATCTCAGGTATCTGCATGAGTTCAAAATAACATGTTTAAGACAATATTATGATGTGTAAGAAAAGTAGAAAGACACTTTTAATAATGTGCGGTCCATCACTCTAGTTGGTGTTACAAATACAGTTACATATCACAAACTGTAATACATTCCTACCAGTCCTGCACTGAAAAGGAGAATGTCTCCCATAGCACTATGACTAATTAAACAAAAGGCACAATCAGCATTATAAAAGGGGAGCCTTAAGGTTGGAGAAGAGAACAAGAAATGTAATCTGTAGATACTAACCGTTTACATCTCTTTCTTTGCTTTTAAACACTTAATTTTTAGAATTCTGCAAATCTTTCTGCTGCTTGTCATGCAAGGATTAAAAACAGTAAGGGAGGAGAAAATACAGAAATACATATGATGCTCCTTTGCCTTTTCTCATTCCTCCTGACAAAATATAGTCGAAGACCTTGGTATTTAGAATGGGTGAAATATTAAATCTTTCTTTTCCATTCAGGCAACGGTAGTGCTGCGGTGCTGTTTGGCTCCACCTGACAGAAACATTGCAAGCAGCACCTAGAATAAAACTGGAAGATTTATACAATTTTTCTCAACACAGTCCTTCAAGAGGTGAAGCATCCTCACCTCCCTTTGACTTAGAAAAACAGAACTCCTGAGCATCTGGAAGGCTACACACCGCAACTAGCACACCAACAGCATGTAGACCTGCATTAACAGCAAGTACAGAGCACAGGTGCAGCATGCTCCCAGCAGCATGCCCTCAATGAACGAACGCTGGGCAGGATGCTCTGCTCCAGCACAGGCTTCTGAATTGCCTTTAAAAGTAGCTCTTGTTCGAGCACATTACAGCAGCCTAGCTACCCAGTGACAAACGCACAGGTAATTGTCACGTCTTTATGTTAAGAGGAAAGGGCAAAATCTAGACAACCCAACACAGACAGAACGGGCGTGTTTATATGGAAGCAAATGGGAAAATTCAGCAGAATAAACATAAGATGCATTAGCACTTCTTCCTTTATAGGTTGGGCAAAAGGGGGAGTAATGATTAATGGTAGTTTTATCTGGTTTATTTTTCCCACTTTAAGAAAGGCACCACAGTGACTCGCTAGGTGCCAAGTGAGAGTCGTATTGCAAGAGTCTTGTCACAATCTGTGTTGTGTGCCTAAATCTTTGTTGCAGCACCAGCAGGCCAAGTACCCAGACAGTACCGTTATCTCACTGTCCAAAAATATCTATAGAACTCTGCAAGAGTCTCAAAACCACCAAACAAATTCCACTAGAAAACAATACCATGAATATCTCCCTTTCACACAACAACTTTATTCCTAGAAATTATTAAAATATACTCTTTTAGATCCATTCTTGATGCAACACTACCAAATTTGGCTGTGGTAAATTTACATCAGGTGTGATTTTGGCCATAGGAGAGCATTCAAGACAATTTCAATGCACTGAGGCTTAAATACACCAAGAGGAGAAACAACCAATCAGCTTCAGAAATTCCAGGGATGCCTTCATCTCTGTGTTTTCCCTGTGTTTTTATAGTATATTGTTGCGTATGAGTTACAAATGTGTGAAAACATTACAGTTGAGCCAACTACAAAATAAGCTAATATCTTGTGTTTTCTGAAAAATGCAAGCCTAATTAGAGTTTAGGTAATTAAAGCTTTCACAGTTATAAAAAATACAATACATTCATTTATGCAAATCTGCCACTGAGTGCGATTTCAGTAAAATACCATGTAATGCGCATAACGTCAGAATTTTGCTTACAATTGAAACGTCTGCAAAGCACGTTCTCTTCCTAAATTTCAGGCACATGCACTGTAATTCTCTTGCATTATGGATTTAAAACTCAGATTGCTTTGTCTTCATTTAAAAATGATTAGCAGTTTACATCGGATTTATGTGCTGGCATAGCCTTTGTATCATTGAACAACTACAAGCTGATTTACAAAAGCCCAGATACACTATGTGTGTATCTATGTAACTACAAAGTAATATGTGATGGCAGGCATAAGCAGCACACATAATTTATAATTAAGTGATTAGCAATATCAGCCACTATTATTAATTAATGTGTAATGCTGACATTGTGCTTGGGGCTGTATAAACTACAAGCGTAAGGCATTCTCTGCCTTGGAGTGGCAAGAGGCTAAAAAGACAGGCGCTGTCTCCCAGTCCCATAGCTTCTGGGGAGCTGGGAGGAGAAATCACCCAGCAGGAGTCCTGAAGCCAGCGCTGCACATCCACTGCAGGCTGCCACAGCTGCTGACCCCTCTGAAATAAGGGCAATGGGGAAAGCTAAGCATCTTTTTCTTTAGTCAGAAAGCAACAGAGCAATACCAAATACATAAAGGTTCTCCAGCTTCTATAACCCTGAGGCAAAGGCCCAGCAAATCTACTTATTAGGGAGCAAGGTAGGCCTAGCACCTTTGCCTCTGCTCCACTCTGTCACTCTGCAGAGTTGAGATCAGCTCTTGGGAGCACAAAACCTGGCTGTGCTTCCTGAGGAATCAAGAAGGGTTCACAGGATACAAGGTCCCCCAACACCATGACATCGAGTTCTCATGGAACAGCACCAAAGGCACATTTGGACAGCAAAACAGGAGTGAGCAAGGCGGTTTGGAAACATTGCCCCAAAAGTGAGATGCCACAACCACTAGTTAAATAATCAGGATATGTAGGATCGTAAGAACAGCCACTGAAAGTGTGAGGGAGAGGGGACTTTCCAGACAGGGCACACATTTGAGTTTGATCATTTCTTTCCAATGTACACTGAGATTTTAACAGAAGCAGCACATAAAAGGGCTAGTTCTATTTCACAGCTCTGTCAGTAGTCACATTTCCTTGAATATGCAGAAGGACAAGAGGTATGAAACTTCTTGCCATGAAGACAGTCTGGCTCCACCAATGGTTAACTCCCAAGAGGGAATAAATATCCACTTCCGTATAAAGAGGAGTGAGGAGAGTTTTTAATACCCTATGAATTAGCCAGGCAAAGTGTGTAAGTAACTACAATAGGCTTTGAAACTTTTTTGGTGTATTTATGCTTTGAAAAACAGCTCTAACAGATATTGTCACTAGTTTTGAGAATCCTCTGCTTCTTTCACGCTCAGCAGTCTAAATGGGAAAAAATCCAACTTGGAAGTGTCCTTCATTATTATTTACATATAGCCTTACCTGCTCTTTTGTTGATAAATCGAAAAGCTGTATTTGCAGCAAAATAATGATAATATACAGCTGCATGGACAGATTACGAAAAGCAAAGCAACCAGACAATTATTTACTGTGCTACCATAAGACAGGTACTAACTTTCTTTACATCAACAAGTTTTAAAACTGTCACGCAGCTTTTAATTGCCATTAATAAGGTAGAGATAAAGCCCTCTGGGTCTTAATCCCATCATCATGGTGTTGCAAGTTAATGATATGTTAGTCAGTGCTGTATATCGCTAGCTTACAGAAGGGTCAGAAGGAACATTTCATCCTAGGCCATCAAGGCTGTATTCCATGCATAACCTCTAACCTGTTGGGGCTGTCAATCAACAAGCAGTATGCATGAATACCATGTTTCTGGTAAACCTCCTTTCACACCTATGAATTTTGTCAGTCATCGTCCATTATTAACAGTTCTTTCAGTTGCTACAACTAGACTGAGTTGTGAGATCTTTTCAGCATAGTGGAGGGCGATTTGCTATTGATCTTATCTCGGAGAATTAGTGATCTACTCATGGCTTTGGCTAGCTGATGGCACTGTGAAAGGTAGAAGATTGTTTGGCTTGCTGTGAAGGACCCCAGAAGATTACAAGAATACAAGAACTCTAAGAAACCTATAAAATATTAAAGGGGCTATCAAGGAAACACACCTTCAGATGGATTTAGCTAAGAGATGAACTAGGATCATAAAAGTCAGGTCATGGAAAGTAGCTGGGCCCCAGTAATGAGCAGGACCTCTGAGAGGTATTGTCATACAGATAATAGAGATCTGCATCCAACCTACCACAAGATTCATTGGCACTTTGATCAGATCTATGTCTCCTGTATAGATAAGGGCAAACAAAGAATCCAAAGGAAAGACCATTTTCCCTAGCTTGCTATTGAAGTCTTTTAACACAAAAATACTCTGGAGACCAGGGGCTCTATTGAATAGTTTTACATAGGAAATAGGACTGGAAGAGTCTTCCCAGGTCATCCCCTGCTACGTCTGACACATCATATCTCATTGATATCACAACATCACAATCTCATTGATAAATTTCTCAAGTTTTTTCTTGAAACCAAGGAGTTTTCTTGCCCCTGTGAACTCCTATTGGAAAGCTGCTCCAAAACTTCATGTTATTAAAAATCTTCATCCCTTTTCAAAGACCATTTATTCAGCTGGCTCCTATCAGTTGTTCCTACGGCATTCAGTACACCCCTAATTTAATCCGTTCTCTCTCACCATTTACCCAATGATAGATTTATAGGGAGCAATATACCCCTACTCAGTTTTAGTTTTGCTGAACTAAAGACACAGTCTTTTATTCCTCATTTCCTATCTCAATTTAATAGCCCTTTTTCTGGACTCTGCCTTTTTCTGGGTCTCCCCAGTGCCTTGTACAAAAGTAGTCAGGAATCCCACATGTTTCCTGGATATGCTTCCCCTGATGCAACATCCAGGGGAACATCTCAGGGAATATTTCCCTTCCCTGCTGTTGCAGAGCTCCAGCAGTTGTCAGTCATTGTGAGATTCAGCAAAACACCTCCGTTACTTGCAGCTGATGAGCCTCCTGCACAGAGCAAAAAAACATCTGCATGACCTTGTGGTTTATTAGTACTTAATTTTATCCGTTTTCCATTTCTCCTGTTGTCAGGGTCAGTTCTCTGAATTGTCAAGGCCTCTCAGCTTTCTGTCTCTTACAGACTTTGTATTTGCACACATTTTCTGCAGTGGCCACAAATAAAAATGTTCAGATAGGTCACAAGACTGATCATTAATAAACTCTGCTAGTTACTGTTCTTATCCCTTGACAGTTCTTTCATCTCAGTTCTCAGCAATCCTCCTATAGCCATTTATTTACATTTATTGTGCCCTATGTTCTCCAGCACAAATTATTTTCTTTCATGTAGCACTGCGTTAAGCATTTTACAGAAATCTTGATGAATTAGAGCTACTATATTTCTCTTGGTCACAAACTTAAAGAAAGATATCACAGCAATCTAACACGATTTATCTTTGGTAGCCTATCTACTGCTACAGTACTTGCTAATTAATCTTTCTTCGAACAGATCTACGCAAAGTTCAGTGTCCATGTACTACAATGACAACAAAGGTCAGCTTCCCCCAGTCTCACTCTGCTAGAAATTAAGAGCTTAAAAAGTTAGTGAAATTACTTCAGTACAAAAAAGATATAAGACCTGATCTGCCTGGGAACATGAGCCACAGTGTAAACCCAAAATAGTAAGATCATTTACAGAAATTCAAAGGATTAGCCATCTCAAAATTCTGACACTATCTATCTAGAATCAAAATAATTTGAAAGGCCCCACCGGCCTTTGACAGGTTTTGAAGTTTATGGCAGGAAGCATCATTGGCCACTGCTGTTGAGCTAAGAAAATATGGTTCAGTTGCATACAGCTACTTGCCCTGGAGTCTGCAATGGGAGTATAGCAACATTTACTGTGTTGTCCTAAATCATCCTTAGCTTTGCCTCAGCATTTATACCTTAATGGAGATATCTTAATGGAAATGGGATGTAGCGAGGAAAGAATGGCCTTCATTGTTTCTTTAGCATGGCAGGACGTGCAAGTCTGCAGAATTCCCAAGTGCCAGCCCAGCTCTAATTATGACCTTGTCCTGCAGGACAGTGACTTCAATATTACGAACATGCTCAGAGCCCATGCGGCTGTGGACCCTTTTCAGACAGTTAGTCATGATGTCTGATGGACAACTGGCTGAAAATTACATTCCTTTGTGAACTCCACTGTCTCACCGGGTCAATTTAATTATTCAGAGAAGATTAACTCAGAAAGAGAGAAAAGAGTACAATCGCTAAACCCCAAACCCTGTGCCAGGTCCCTCTGGCAAGAGAGAGGATGACTTTGTGACTAAAACAGAGCAGAGAGAGTTACAGTGAGACTCTGAATGTTCTTCATGACATTGGACAAGTCACTTGAGCTCTTTGTGCCTCGGTTTCCCCACCTGTAAAGTCTCTATCATGATAGTTCACAAAATCATAGACTCATTCTGAGACCTTACCTATTAGAGCTTTTGAGACACTTTTAGATCCTTAGATGAGAGTTGCTAGAAACGATTATCGATTCAGTATGTTGGAAGCAACAATTCTCTATTTCAGCTGAGTCAGTAGGGCTGCTCCTCCTATAAAACTCTTAGCTTAGTAGTTCTTATGGATTTAGAGAGCCTGAGTTTCAGTCTTGTTGAGGCAGCATGAGGAAAGGATAGCAATGTGCACAGCACATTAAATGTTGCCATGCTAACTTGTCATTGGAAGCTGGTAGATTTAGGCAAACATGAAGGTGATAACAGACAGATACCCCAAACCCTGAGAGAAATAAATGGTAAGAAATGTTTTAGCAAGGATCTGGCATTTGCCCATAGGCCCGACACTATGAAATGCAGGGCCCAGTTTCTACAACAGACGTTCATCTAACCCTCGGTATTGATTCACTCAAAGCTGTCTAAACAGTCTAAATCGTTATCTTTACAGTTATACAATTTCTTTATTAAGCTTCTCAGACCTGGGCTTGTATGAAATCCAAGGATAGCCACCAAAAACTCTGCATGTAGCTTGCAGACATCTGCAGTATGCTTGACTGTCTTCCTGCTAGGTGTGCATAACTCCAGTTGTCCAGTCTTCTCTAGAGAAAGAGAACAAGAGGAAAGTTCATTGTTTCCCCGACAATTTGCAAGAATATCTGAATTAAAAATGGAAGTTTTGTCATTTGCATGGCAAAGAGAGCAGGGAAAGAGAGGAAGTATTGTTAGGTATTGGTAATGTAAAAACATAAGTATGCTGTTATTTATGTAATTAGTTATTGCTTTCATTATGGGTGCAGTCTTAATGGTTATAGTATTTATGTATAATTACCTTAATATTCACTGAAATTTCCAAGTAGCTCCCTAATTAACTGTCTCAAATATATAATTACATTGCATCTTTACGCAAGACTTGCCTAATTAATGTAGTTACACCACTTCTTTGTGAATGTGCATTATTAAATGCTCTTCGCATCATTCTTCTGACTTCTTGTAATTCACGCTTTACAAAAATTAAGACCCTGAATTAGAAACCTTCATGAGCAACCAGGTCCAAAAAGCAAGCGCCAGATGATCTTTTCTTAACAAAAAAAAAAAATCTTACTAAGCCTCATTACCACTCCCTTTAACAAAAGCTTTCCATCTGGATCTGAAAGAAATCCCAGGTACCATTGTCTTTTAAGAGGGCATAGAAAACATGTTATACATTTAAAGAGAAGAAGACTTTGCTGCCATCAAGGGTTCAAACTCCTGGACTCCCTAACTCATTGGCCAACAAATCCATCTGATAAAGGAATCAGTGCTATCACTGCATGATAGCACCCCAATCACTTGACCATCTCAGGTGGCATTTTCAAAATACAAAAAGTAACAAGGGATTTAGGACAACTCTCATTGGTGAGACTACCCTCCAAAATAGTGTGGGCCATGGTTTTAAATCATGACCTTTGAAACCTTTTTTGCCAAGGATTCCACCTCTACCCTTGCCACACTACCTGCCATTCTGAAATGCCTTTCATGTCATGAGTTACCAGTGTATCACAATTTGGGAGCTCTTGCTCTAGCATACAGCTCCTAGCTCCATGGACAAAATACTGAATGCCACCATCGGTAGCAACACATGTAAAGGGAAAGTTTCAGCTCCAAAGAATTTAATTGCATTTATAGACTGCATTGCTCTGATCTTCAGCATCCTGGACTGCTCAGGTACTGACTTGAGAAGAAAGGAAGTCCTGTCTTGTGGCAAAGTTCATATCTATGGGGTTATTTTTGCCCATTTTCACCTGCCAGTAGGGCATTAGAAAGCTACTGAAGCGACAGACAGGTTAGGCCAGAGGCAATTTCTCTAAACAAGAGGAGGTGCACTGAAAAGTAGCAGAGCTAAGGAAAACTCAGCAGAGTTTTTATATAACAGAACTAAATCTGAATTCACCAAAAGTAAGGACAAGATTTCTCAGACTGCATCCAGGCCAGATGCCAACAAGGAATTTGATTCTGCTAGTTTCATAGGTCAAACTTCTCCTGTATTGGACCTACTCAGCAAATCCTGTTGGCCATATAGGCAAGACAAGCCTAATAGTGCATTCCAACAGCACTGAACTCACTGTTTACATGTGGTCAGTTTGTTCAAAGGCGGTATGTTTTTCTCACCCTGGGTTTTTTGAAACAGTTGGGTATGCACCACTGACATTTTCCAAAGATTTATGTACTGGTTAAATGGTTTCCCCAACATTAGGTTAGGATTTGGAGAAAATCTTGCCAAGTGTAATTGTAGACTCTACAACCACTTCAGTTAGTGACACCCATCCATAAGGCGAGTGAAGTAGGGAAAGAAACATGCTTCAAGGACATTTACTCAGAAAATATTCACTTGCAGAACTGAGGTGAAGGTTACTGACAGAACTATGATAAAGATAGTTGCTGTCTGTTCCAAATCACCTGTTTTTTACAGTAGTTATCCATTTCCAATGTGAAACTTTGCTTGATTCTTTTGCATGGCAACTAAACTTCAGAGATAAATTGACAAAACCTCTCGTGCTTAGGACCCAGGTTTATCTCTATTTACCATTGCAAAGTTTTCAGCAACCAGCTGTCAAAACCAGGCAATACAGACATGTAAAACCTAGGAGATCTTCTCATTTCAGCTCCCACAGCAATTACTACATACTAGTACAAGGGTATACTATATATAAACTATGCCATACAAGAACAGAACCTAACCCTGATAACTCTGCATGGACATAGATAGAATTACTTTGGTAAGCAAAGAGTTGGCATGGTTGAGCTTTACAATGCAGGCTGACATTTTCAAGTGTAGAAATGTGCAGTTAGGCACCTAAATAAATAGCCTGACTTTCAGAAGTGCCAAATATCAGGAAGTTAGAATAAGAGCTACTGTGTGCATCTTCAAATATCCTGCCCTACGTCCATATATTTTGTCCATTTAATAAGTACATCGTGTTTTTCCAGAGAAGACCATAGTCCTAAACTACCTATATCAAACAAAATTGTGCTTAAACAGATTCAAGCACTGAACAAATATCAAATCCCTCATTGCTAGCAAATCATTGCTATTTTAAAAGAGCCTCTTGCTTTTTGAAATAACAGATACCAACTCATATACTGAAGGCATACGCTAATTAAGTACTTTGTACTCCAATATATTAGATAGATGTTTAACATATCACTTGAACATGTTTCAGCCAACGTGTGACATGTGCATGGAAAATACACTATCACTCCAGTGTGGGTTTTTTCCACTTGCATTTTTTTTCAATTTTGTAGTACGCAAAGCGTTACTGAAATAGCCAGCCATACAACATCTGGGAGACAAAAAACACACACAGGAAAATACAGCAGAAGGGGAAGATTCATGAAAACAGGAAACATTAAGAGGAGAGTGAAAATATGTCAAAACAAAGGAGGTAATAGACTGTCAGGACAAATGAGTTCACCAATCGGCAGAAGTTCCTCAAGAGCCTTCAGAGACCAGCAAGGTGACGTATGCCGCTCCTGACACAAAAGAACAGCAACCTTTTTAACCTCCATTTTGCACACAGATGAAGTATGGTGGTCTGCCCATAGCTGTGCTAGTTCCATGCAGAAAGACTATCTCCATTTTTCAATCCTGTGCCTTACCCTGATAGGCAACACCAGCATCTAAAGAACAGTGCTAATAGCAAATGCAGGTGCTTATGGCCACAGGTGCCCAGAGTAGGTGCTTAGGCCTAATTAAAGCATCATTTGCAAACATACACATTTTTGCTCCGTGTCCATAGCCTTTTCACCAATGTATGCACAAATAGCCTTTTATTTGCCTAAAGGTTTGACAGTGCTTCTGTGTTTCCAGGCAGACGAGTATACATTTTCATCCTTCACCTTCCCTCATGTTTCCATTCAGAACAGTTTAGTCACTCAGATGCTATCAATAATATTCTGTGCATTGGGGTAGCTAGTTTCACAACAGAATAAAAAATGGTAAATACCCAAAGTGAGCAGCCCTCAGACTGAGCGCTGTTCACCCAAGCTGCTCGGGCAACGTTTCAGTGACAAATACGAGTGTAGAAATCAGGACATGGTGCAACATGAGGAGCTGTGAAAGCAAAGGCCATTCTGCAAGAGATTACACAGACTTTAAAGCCTGTCAAAGCAAAGCTCCCCCCGCCTTTCTGAGGGGACCCTCAGATAGAGGAAGCCTTTGTAAGGCATCATCAGCTCTTGAATCTCTATAACTTTAGATGGAAAAGCAGCCAGGTATTGTCTGTACAAAGACAGATCCTTGTTTGAATTTTCTCAGTCTTCTTATCACAAAACAATCTAGGAGGATTTTGACTAAGGAGATGAGGTATGGCGATGCTTTGTAAGAAACCAAACTCCCAGCCTGTGAGAAATGAAGGATCTGAGGGCAATTAAAAAAAAAAAAAAAAAAAGCCAACAACAACAACAAGACCAAACAATTCAATGTAGCCTCACCCATTGGCTTGCTTTGTCACTTGCAGCAGATATGTGGGCTCTCCCCATTTCACTGTGAATATTTCCCTCAGACAAAAAAGGCCATTTAGATGCGTAACTCCTGTTGACTTTCAAAAAAGAGGTAAGCACTTAAATGCATTTGTGCCTTCAAAAATCTCCCCCTAGTGACACAGTAGTAAAATTAAGTCTCCAAGACTTGCAATTAAATGCATTCACCGGTGCCCTATGAAACACCCCAAATAAAAATCACGCTTGCTCATGGGAATGAAAACAGCACACGAAGCAGGGTGTTACTTTTGCTTTTCCAGCTGGCCTCGCCCTTCTCTCTCTTCACTGAGAGGAAGGAAGAGATGCTCCCAGTGTATGATTTGCACCCCCAGGGCAGCAGGATCCCTTGGATGGGCCCTGCTGCTCCCTGGGGGAGTGATGTCCCCTCTCCTCCTACCCAGGAAGAGGAGCAGGGAAACCTTGGGACCAAAGCCATGGCAGACCATGGGCACCATGGAGGGGCTGAGGGGAGGATGAGGAGGACAAGATGGCCACCAGAGGCTGTGCAGCAGGGATTCTTGCCAAAAATTTCCATCAGCTTCTGTCCCAAAAGTAAAGCTGCCATCTGAAAGGCACAATGTCTTCATGAATCTGTATCAACATGTGACCTCTAATAAGACTACAGGAGACAATTCAGGCCCCCTGGCACGGCTGCCCCCAAGGGCCAGTGCAAACATTGCATTGTTAGATGCCTGCCTCAGCAAGAGGTGGGTCTCCAGTGTGTATCCTTGTCTCACATATCTCCAGATATGGACAGGACAGGACAGGACATTCAGGGGTTTGCAGCTCTGATGCTGGAAATTGTGAGCTTGAGCTCTCCCTCCAGCATCGCAACTGCACTGCCATACCCATGAGTGTTTTGTTTTACTTTGAAAAATTGTTAACGCCTTTTACAAATTCCAGCTTGGGCTTCAAAGGTACCCAAAAAGCCTGTGTTGTGCACTCAAGACCTAAACATGACCGCAGAGTAAAGCAGCATTCCTGGGCATCTGTCAGGCTGCAACAGATGTTGGGCCAAAAGAGAAATGAATACAGATCCTAGAAGTTCATTGTAATCCATGACCACATCGTGTTACATAAAGACCTGCCCCTCTTTGGCCACAGATCCCCACAATAATCGGCCAAACAAGGAACACCCCAACTCCCCCCAGCTGAAAGACCAATAGCAGCTGCCAAGGCTCTCCTATAAATACATACACAGCAACATACACTTCAGATCCAGCAATCAGAAAGTATGTCTGACCCTTGCTCCAGCCCCCGAGAGTGAGCAGTACTGTGGAGCAGCACTGTGCTCAGCAGGATGCCTGAAAAGTGAACCCCTAACCACACATCTCATTTTTAAAAAGTTAATGTTAACCATTACCTGAAAGGCAGCTCTTCCACATAGTGTTGATCATTCACAACAACAATGAAATTAGGAAACATAGAGAGGTTTTGCAAAAAAAAAAAAAAAAAAAAAAAGCCACTTAATTACATACAGTGCTGCATGACTTCACAGAGCAAATCTTTTCTTTAAGATCTTAAGACCACCCACAAGCATAACACATGGCCTGGAACCTGAAGAGAATATCTGAACAGGGGTCTCAGCATAAGGAGGGGAGGCGGGCAGTTTTGCTTGGGCATATGCAAATGTTTGTTTCTATGGGATCAAATAAAAATTAACTATTTGTTGTGTCTGGTTATCATTTGTCAGAGCTGGGGGCTGCTTGGTAAAACAGGGCGAAATAAACCTTTAAAACCTGTGACACAGGAGGATTATTCATCTGTGCAAGGCTTTAGTCATGGGTTTTGGTGTTTTATGTATGGATGTTGTGCGGGAATAGGACAACAAGGGCTTTGTTCAACTTGATCATCTCATCAAACAAGGCTAAAAGAATAAAAGTTGGGATGCAAGACTAAATGGATATGATCTGAATGCATATTTGTGTTACATCTAATACAACTAGCATCATAGATGAACAAGATCAAATAAATGGTAAAACCTGACAAAGAGAAGAATAGATGGTGTGTGGAGCCATCTGTTTTGGAGGACACCCAAATCTGTCTGAATCAGGAAGGCCAAACTACCAGCTATTCTAAGATCCTCCATTCCAAGAGTGGCCTAATACGCAACTACACAATCAGCTTCTCTCACCATCACTTTGGCTGCAACTTTTTTGTGCAATTAAGTAATTTATTCCTTTCTTCATCCTCCTGATTCTAATGAATCCAAGCCACAAACAAGCCCCAGTTGCTCCTATTCAAGGAGTCTGATTGCATCTGGCAGTAATTGCTGAAAATCCTGAAGAGGAAACAGGGAAGGAAAGCATATTGTTTGTGGGGGTAATAGGTGAAGACCTGCCTCTCTTGACCTATAATACATTAGTGTCAGTGAACATTTGGCAGCCTTCAGATGATTAGCAATGAAGATGAATCAAGCAAAAAAAGAGGTAGAAATCTGCCTCATCTGAATCGCCAGAACTGCATAAATTTGCATGTTGATTAGCTGTTCTTTTGTCTGTGTTCCTAATTATTATGACACATTATGTCTTCATCATGCAAGATTCTGATCTGTCTTGTTCAAAATGCATGTAGAAAAAAGTGCTGTTTATTGATTCAACATGTAACTTTAATTTTTATGTTTGCTTTAATTAAATACATATTTGATTGCCTTTGACTGGTGTCTCAGATTTTTTTAACTCTTATTTACTTCATCCTGTTGACAAACAAACAGGTAACCTTTCTTTATTCTCAGATCACTTGCTGATTAAAATCCTCCCCACCCCCATCCTCGTCTTCGCTCACAACAACCTTTGCTTCCTTGTTAGAGCAAAGATTTTAAAAAAAAAAAAAAAATCTCCTTAGGTAACAAATGAGTGGCGAAGCGTGATATCTACAGCACTGAGCAGGATTGCAAGGACCTTAACAATGTTAACGGTAGCAAAGTAGTGCATGTACGCCAGGGTCAAGGTAATTTTCTTATACCATAGATTCATTAGCAATAAGATCAGTAAAGCACCTGGATATGCAGACCTGATTCGCAGGATTAGTTACAGTGAGCCAGATCCTGCCCACACATTTTTCCATTGACTTTCAGGGTAGCAAGATTAATCTCCAAAGTTCCCTATCCCAGAGGAAGCTAAGTCCCCACCACCCCATTGACTCTCCTCGATTCCAACAATCAGGACGTTTTATCTGTTTCTGGGAACTGGGAAACCTGAAACTGATGTTTCTTCCTACAAGATTTGAGTGGCTATGAGCAGCCAAATCAAAGTCAAATTAAAAAACCTACATGTAATCATCCATTGCTTTTACCTAAAACAAGTTTTCAGAAGGTTTTCTTAATTTAAAAAAAAAAAGCTTTAGCAAAGGAAAAAAAAATTGGCAAATCTATTGCAGCAAAATATTTTATTTGCTCCAAAACAACATAGTTTAATTTATATTTTATCTCTTTCATTTTATTTTTTTAATAAAATGGAAGTAATTCTGAAAGTTAAACAATACTTTAAGTTGAGAAATCAATGTATTTCATTGTACAACACGTTGGAATGTTTAGAAATGTTGAAATGAAACAGATTTTTTTGGCGCCTTTTAATCTTTTTCCCCAAATTGAAACAATTCACTAAAAGCAGCACAAATTCATGACTCTGACAGAAAACTGCTTATTTTAACCAAGAACTCAGTTTCAGATTGAACACCTGACCCTCTCCCCTGCCTGCTAATATTAGTTTACCTTCATTACACGTATGTTTATTATGAGCTCTGACCTGTTTGCAGTGGGGCAAACGATACTTTGCTGGAATTTTTGTTTGTTAAATAAAAATAAACACACTCACTGTTGTAATTTGGTAAACTAAACAGCTCACAGAACTTTGCAAATAATTCTTCAGATTGTAGGTCAAATATGAGAATCATCAACTTTGATGGGTTCCCTCTAAACATAAAAATTAAGTAATTTTTTTTCTAAAAATCTACTCCTTCGAGAAAAGTAGCGAACAGCCTATTAAATTTTCTCTAATAGCAACATGCCAGTCAGTGTATAGGTTTTGTAATCAAAACTGTGCTGATAAAGATGCCTGAGGGTGAAAAAAACTGTATATTCAAGGAATTGATTTAGCTGGTTTTTTTTTACTGTTGTACCCTTGCCAAACCAAACGAGATCTGAAACAACGCCTGCCGTTTTTCACTGTTAATGGCACATGATTGGCTGCAAGTGTAATCAGTTGCTTGGTACCCACTAATCATCTTGCAACACAGGTAAATATAAATCCGTATTGGTAAGAATATAAACACATAATTAACACATAGCTACAGAAAAACTACTGGAACACGAAGACTTAAAGGTTTTGTCATAAACCCACAAGGCAGGAAGGGAAAAGTTGTTGCATATTCAGGCTATTCATGTTTATTTTCTTTCAGTGCCAAGAGTGTTTGGTCCTAACCTAGCGGTAAATGGTACCCACCACCCTGGACCTCCATTACGGTATTGACATCCAGAAGTACCCAAGGAGCCAAATGAAATCTCACACATGGACATAAATAATCACAGGGAGCTAAATCAAGGCAGCTAATAGACCTTTTCTTTTCTGTAATTCTCTTCCCAAGGCACTTCAGCACACACTGATCTGCACAGAGGCACGATAGCTCTGGGCTCACCCAGCGTCCACAGCAGCCAAGCACAGCTGGAGTCGACTGAGTGTGCTGCAAGTTGGGGCAAAGCACAACAGACAAGCGGGTCCCGCTGGCATTGGTGGTGTAGTATAAGCCAGCACTTCTCTGCCCTGGCAGCACTGACCTGAGGACGGGGCACCCACGCAGTTACCAGCACCACCCTGGGGCCAGGAGCACCGCTGCGCACTGCCATCACCAGTATGTATGTATCGGTACCAGTATGTATCAGTACATGCACATACTGCAAGTATCATAGCAGACACCTGGTTTTCATTCATCACAGGAGACATCATACTGATGAATTGATGCAATGCCGTGCCCTCCCATAGTCCTTTCCTACGACTTCATTAACAGGAGGGACCTGGCACTTCCCTATAAGTAAGTGGAACTCAACTCAGCTTCATTACAGGATCCAAAGACCAAATAATTATATCTTCTGTAAATGCCTCCCATTCCCTCCTCCCCATCCTGTGAAAAAGCAAAGGCATTCTTTTATATCTGGCCAAACTTATCTTCATCTTAAAATCTGAGAAAGTGTTCTCACCTAGCTGATTGGAGGAACAGTCATTTACCAATGTGTTGACAGGACAGGGCTTCTGGCTGCAGTGGGTGCACCACAGAACTCCCTCCATTTCAGTATCCATTTGTCCTGGATTTAACCCGGCGACACTGTCTGGCTTCCTCATGCTGCCATCTGTCCAGGATTGCTCCAGAGCCCATCCCAGAAGGCTGAAGTCTTGAAAGAGGGGAGCTGGGGGCACACCAACCGAGAATTACCAACATGTTAGGAATTGGTAGTCACCCAGCCTTGAGGAAATCCACCCCACAGATATGAGTTCTTCCTAACTAACATACGACAGGCTTTCCCAAGAAAGCTCCTACAGCTGCTAGCCAAAGGGCAGCTTGGAGTAAACCTACTAGAAGTGAATCTTTTAGATCTGGCATGGACTGGATTCAAGCCAGAATGTGGAACTGGAGCTATTCTAGTGGCATTGATGGATGATGCCCTCCTGTCAGTGGGGAGAGGACAGACATCCATCCTCATCCTCCTTGACTTCAGCATTAACCATGAGATATTGCTGTCTCGCCTGATGGGTGGCAGAAGTCCAGGGTAATGTACTGAAATTATTTTGAGTCATTCCTGCTGGGACACACCCCATGACTTGTGAAAAAACATTATCTCCAGCACTACACTCCTATCTCCTGTGGACTCCTGCTCTGTATTCTTTGCGATGCTTCCCTGTGTCTACACGGAGCCGCTAGGTGATATGGCATGGACTGAATTGCCAGAAGCAGGCAGGTGAAATACAGCTATACCTAAATTTCTGTGTATATACACACACTGCTACTGTCAACGTGGCAGTGGAAGAAAAGCAGCTGGTTAAATCCAAGCAAAAGAGAGGAAAGACAGATGGGAGACAGGAAGGCATCTTTAAGAACTTGTCACTTGAGTGTACTATGCCTGGCATGAGGGTGCATTTCCACAATTGGTGTGTTTGTTTCATAATTGAGGAGTGCTCTTGGATTTGCTGCTGATGCTAAGTTTTCCCATAGCAGTCTCTGCAAGTAACACTTCTCTCTTCCGTTGGCTAGGAGGCTCTCTTCCACCCTGGCAGGTGATGACCTTGTCTCCGTTATTCATGGCTGTGTCACTTCTCAGCTGGACTATAGTCATTTGAAATATGCAAGCACGCAGCATTCATGCTTAGAAAACTTCATTTACTGCTGCAATGCATCTCTTCAGTGACAAAGGCATATCAAACCTGGCATTGGGCCTGGCACCAGCTTCCCATGGAATTCCTAATTGAGTTCATGGTCTTCGTTCTTATCATCCTCGTCACATCTAACACTTTTGTATAAAGCTGCGACAAAGGAAATGTTTGACAGATTCGCTCCGCTAGCCCTATGAGCTCTCTGCAGAAAGAATCATACACAGCTGTCCAGAGCACTCAGCCTGTGGATCAAACATCTTCAGGCAATGCAAATCTTCACCAAACTTCCCCTCCATCATAAGGTATATTTCTCTGACTTGCATAAATAATAACATCAGAAACACCAAAACAAGGTGCTCCGTTACACCCAACTCTCCCTCGGCAGGAAGATGGGAGAGGGCATCAGTGCGTGACTGATGCATGGGTACAGGGCTCATCATAGGGTGTGAAAGGTGGCTGTCATGGGGATGAGCCACATGAGCTCGCTCCCCACCATCTCACTACTGACCTCAGCCACCAACAACTCCTTCCTGGGCCTCTCTCCCTGTAAAAATCTCCTTGTTTTGTTGCGTGATCCCATCAGAAGGCTCTGACAAACAGTACAGTAGCCCTTCCTGGAGGATTTTTCCACAATGCCTGTTCCCCATGACAGACCCTCGCTCTGCAGGTAGCACCAGTCCCACCAGCAAAGCCAAAGCCCGGTGCAGTTGGCTTGGCATGGCCCTGGCACTGGCTGTGCTCTGCCTTCTGGGGCAAGGCAGCTACACAGGGGGAGCCAGCATGCCAGGCACACGCTCAGGGCAGGGGTCCACACTGGACCTGGCATGCCTAGAAGTTAACCTGGAACTGACCAGAAAGAAACCAAATCTGTCTCACCCACATACTAAAGTACATTCACCATCTCTATTTGTATAGTATATATTGTCCCTGTTCAAATAAGGAATTTGCATGAATTCTATACCTTGTCATCTCCTCAGTATGAATATTATTATAATTGTTAAAACGGAGAGTTTATGCATTTTTCTCAGCATAGTAAACGTGGTTTTAAAGGATGTTGGCAGGTCATTTAGCCTGTAAAATCACATGTTCTTCTATGGAGTATGAACCTTAATCCAAGTAAGACTGGTTTTTAATTTATTTTTCAAGTGCTGCAGTATTTTTTAAAGCATTATTGTAAATCCCCTCTTCAGATAGTGAGCTATCTCTGAGTCCTACAATCTGAAAAGATCACAGCAGATGATGGTAAGATGGTAGGTCACGCTACCAGGAAGCACGTGGAAATTATTTACCACATAAAAACTAAGAAATATAATGAACATCTGCATAAGGGATGAAAGCACTTTGTTTAAGAGCAGTGTTTGCTGAAATTCACATTGATTAAATTATTGTGGCAAGAGTCACTTGTTAGAGGCTTCCTTCCCCATAGATAACTTACAGGTTGTTCATAATGCAGCTATTACTAAATATGTCCATATCTGGGGAATTGAGTGTTGTATTGTACCTATTTTTTTTTCTGTAAGTACTCTTTATCCTCAGGAAAGATTGAAGTTTGTTCCATACTCAGATCTCTATCAATATAACGGCCAATTAGAGGTATTTCTTTTTCCAGTGTATTCAAACTAGTGCAACTCCTAACATACACCAGAATAAGAGTATTTGTACAGTACAGCTCTACTTGCCTTGATTCTGTTCTTGTAGTAAGAAATTACTAGCAAAAAGCTTCTATCAGTAGAATTGCACCCACACAGCAGAGTTTGCGTTAATTTCATTGGGCCTGCAGGGTCTAAGACCGATTAAGCAAAGCTTGCTTAAAGGGACTGCAGCTACCTGCTTGTGATCTTCCTTGGGGAAAGGGGTCACCAAAGCCACTACCAGCACCAGTGGCACAGGTTTCTGCTATGAAAACCAAAGAAGCAGCTACTCTTTGAACAAACCCAGCAAAAGAAGTTGGTAAAGAAGCTAAGAGACACAATAAGTTTGGTTCGACCACACACGTTTTCCAACCCTGACAGCCTTTCTAAGATTTCAGTAAACTGATTTTTTTTTTAAGTTCAGGTTAGCTGGAGCATTTTCAACTACTTTTGTTAGTGTGACTCACTGAAATTTTAAAACCACATAAGAGAAAAAAAGGACCTTTCCTCATGAGGGTGACAAGAATGATGTTGCAGCTTTTGAAAGGAGGAGTTGGCCATAAAGTTTGCCAGATATAATATACTCACTCAAAACAAGACAGTGCAGGATTTGGGGGAAATGGCGATACCTGACCTTCATGGACTCCTGCATAAGGGCCTTACCTGGCTTTATTCTCTGTCAGGCTGTCAAAATCGCACCACCTCCAGCTCCTCTCTTTTCCCAAATCCTGGAACAGATCAGAGGAGACATGGCTGCTTCATTCTCACTATAATCATTATTATTATTTTGTTCCCGAGGCAGGGAGAGCCCTCCAAAAACCCCTGGCACAGGCCATCCCCTGAGGCAGCTGAAGGGCCCTCACCTCCGCCAGGGCCACGGCCCGATGACGCAGCACGGCCGCAGCCCCCGCTGCGGTAGAAACAAGCTGGTGGGTTCACCCACACCCACCCTCCTTTTAGGAAGTTTTGGGAAGAAAGGGAAAAATGCAAACTTGAAATTACCTCAGGAGCCAATGAGCATAAATGCTGCAGGGAACTGCATGGGCATCGGCCATTACAGCTTTAAATATGGACTTTGGCAGGGGGAGGCCAAAATGCTCTGAGGGACAGAGCTACCAATGGCAATATATACCAATAAGCGTTTGGCAAATTCTTTGAAAGTAGAGGATTTGGGGGGCGCTTCAGCTTTTCTCTTCTCCCAGGCGGGAGAGTTACCTCAGTGGGCCGTGCCCCTGGGCAGGAGGGAGATGCGTGGCAGCAGCATGGCTCCTGCCATCAGCGGTGGGGCTGTCTCTGAGAGAAACACTGCTTTTGGGTACAGATTATTGTTCTTCATATTCCTTTGTTTGCCATTGTAATCTCCGTAGTCATTCTCCTTGATAAACAAACAAGTGAAAAGATGCAATGAGGTGTAAGAATAGATTTGCACAGGGCAGACAACTGAACATTTAATTTATTTACCTCTCCTAACAGATACCTGGGGTGACATTTATTAATAAACGGCATTATCAGGTGTCTGATATGTAGCTCACAGAAATTAATTACCCAGCCCATGGTAAAACCATAACAAGCCTGCAGTGCTGTAACATTTGTGCTAATTGAAAATGAGATAAGTGCTGTGGGTGCAATTTGCATTCAATGCAGTGTATTAATTATCTTCAGTTCTCTTCATGATAAATATACCTGACTGAACCACTCTGCTAATTTACTGGGTAATAGAGTCATAAGTGGATTCCCTTAGGTGACCAACTACAGGCATCAGGCTCTTTGCAACATCAAGGCCTTCCTCTTTTCCAAGCACTTAAATGGGTTAGCAAACACGGTACACTTTTCTTGCCGGCTGCGATGGAAGTACACGGCAGCAAACTCTTTTTTGTGACCGCACAGCTGCTCAGTATTGAACTAGGAAACAACACCCCCCATCCCAAGACTTGTGTACTTCGTAGGGCTGAAGAGGAGGCAGCTCACCTCCATTGATGGCACATCGCAACGTTTGATGGCAGCTCCAGGAGGAAAGGCCTTTCCCTCCCCGCCCGACCCTCATCCCTCCCCCTTTGTTTCACAGTCAGGTTATCATGGGATTTAATTATATTTTGTGTGAAATATAAATTAATTGACTGTTGTAATACCCGTAACGATCAGGAAAATTCAGATTTAAAGATACTGTCTAGTTCCAGTAGATTAAGGTGCTAATTGTTCCACTCTCACCAACTATGATTTATGTGGGGATCAGGTTACAAAACCAATATGTGCTCGAGTTAAAGCTCTGCGGTACCATACAATTAGGACTAAAGCTTTTCGTAAATGGGCCCAATAATGCAAAAAGCTCTTCGCTAATCCTGGTCTTTTTAATTCAGAGGTCACGCATTGTCTAAGGCAACCGCTCATACTGTACGCAACCACTGTCCTTTATTCACCCTCCTCCTCTGTAGCCTGGGTATCTGAATTTGCCACTAACCTTGGACGTGCTGTTACTAATTTCAGGGTAGGTGATGGCAATGCAAGGAGATCAGGGCCAGCGCTTTGCTGTGCTGCCCCCGGAGCAGCCTGGGCACGTTGTGACTGAGAGGTGATATCTGCCTCCCCCGGCTCCCCTTCAGTTTGCAGGCTGCGGATGGGGTCAGCTTTTGGGCTCTGCTGTCAAGCAAGCAGACATCTGGGGCAGCAGACGGATGGAGGTGACAGTCGCTCTCGCAGCTGAAGGGGCCAGGAGGTGGTGAGCAAACACCTCAGCCCCAGGAACAGGCAGTCACGGCCCGACTGGCTGCATGGCAGCCCTGCAGGCGGGGAGAAGGAGCGGTAGCAGAGGAGGGGGCACAGGCTCTGCTCCCCTTCATCCCGCCTACCCCGCAGCCAGAGGCACTTTGTTATCTTCATGCGGCCAGGTGCTTTTCCATCATTTTGTCCTTGTCCGTGGAGTGCTAAAACTCAGCTTAGCTTTCCCTGCTGACCATTACAAGGACAGCTCTCCACCATTCTCCATCAAGTATGGGATACCTGGCGTGTCCCGCACGTTGTGAACGTGTGCTTATGGGGCTGGAGGCAGCATTGGATGGACACGCAGTCAGTGCGCCGGGGAAACTAAAAGGTGAGAAAGATCAATTTAACGTCAGAAGAATCAGTTTGCTTTTTCAAAAGAGCTTCTAAGTGCAAAAGAGCTGGAGAGAAGATGCACGTCTGCCAAAGACATGTTCATGTCTTCCTTTTTAAAACAGAGAAGGCTCTGCAAGCTCTTACCCTGTTTCTAAACATATCAACTGCAAACACAAGTCAGTTTCCCAAAACATTTTGAACGCTGCCCAAATACTCTTCGCTTCTTAAGTTTGGTCATTTTAATACAAAAGAAACACTGTAACATTTTAGAGCTATTTTTAACGCACTGGTTCAATCTGTGCCAGAGACCTTAGCAGTGACATCTACAAAGGCATCAATTATATCTCCCCATTCCTTTTCTTATTCTCCAGTAAGGAATTCTTTGGAAAGATAAAACCAAAGAAATCTTGTTTCTTAGAAAACTAGGGGGGTTAGCTTAGCAGTATCATTTGGTTCAGATGATAGCCAAAAAGCAGGATACTTGTTTTTCCCATTCAGTGGGCAGAAGAAAGGAAAACCTGGTGGAGTATCAGTCCTCCTAACCCAAAGCTTTCCTGAAATAGTTGCATTGCTACAAGGACAGCAGGCCCTGCCTGATGAAGAGGGATCTTGTGGTGTACTGGGGTGGCTCCTCAGCCCAGGGTGACGGCAGGGTTGTCCCAGCCAAGCCAGAGCTGTCTTGACACCACTGACTTCTGGAAACAAGTAGGCACAAGGCAACATGCACGGCAGCTACCTTCACTCTACTGCCCACCCCTTCTTATCTCCCAGGCCCAAGCTTGGCCCCTCTCAGCTGTAATTCCCCATATGGGCTATAACCTCTTTTTCTAAAGGAAGAAAAAGCCCAGTGGGGCAGGGAAGCCACAGCACATCTGCAGTGCCCAAGGACCCCCACCGCAGATGACCGAGCCGCATCTCTAGCAAAAGGTGCTGCAACACCTGCACCTCTCGCCACCACGCAGCTCACCTGCATCTCTCTTCCCACCATGCAGTCCAGAAGCAGCTTCAGCAGTGTCGCAGCCCATCCTGGTGCGAGCGGGACGGCTGCTACAGTGTGCTGCAAGGGTGTCGGCGTTCTCATCCCTTGGGCAAGCAGGACACAGCAGAGCACAAACACTCAGCTTGCTCGGGGTGCCCAGCAGGCTGCGGCAGGGCTAAAGCAAAACCCTGCTCTCCTGCATCCTGCTTTTGTGCTTGATGTACTAGGCCCCACTGCCTTTGCCTAAGTGCAGTGGCTAAAATGCTTTCCTGCTCTTTCAGGAAAACCAGGACAGCATAGAATAGGATGTGAGATGCAATAGAAAAAGTGGGGGGGGAACACGAACAAAAAAGTCTTAACTTTTTGCGTGAAGCACATATTTGCTAAATAGAATCCTAATGGCATTATTGTAGCTAAAAACAGAGACTTGAAAATGCTGTATACGTTATTATGCTCATTATCTACCAACTGCAAGAATGCTGTGCTAAAACTAACTCAAAACACCTCAGGTAAGGTAATTGCTACTAATGGATTTGAAGTGTGCAAAATTGAGCGTTATTACACAGACAGCACATTCTCGACTTGGTGAAGCCGTTGGATATTGTAGTTACCGGTTCACTCATCTCTCAATCGGGGAGAGATTTGAGGAAAAGGGCAAGCTCTCTTTCATTCGGCACTGGAAGGAAAATTCAACAACACAATATTACAGCAGCCTGTTTGCACCTCTGTGGTTAAGATGGGGTCAGTGCTTGCTTTCTAAACCACTGCTTCAGAAAAACATCTACAAAAATTTGCTCCAGAAGTAAATCTCTCAGGGAAGATCTGAGAGTAAACTTTGCATTTGTAAACTTTTGCAACTTGTAGGTCTAAAGGAAAGAACGGGACAGGAGCCTGCAAAATCATTCTGAATAAGGGGAGCCATGAGTCCAAGTGACATATTCTGATGCAAATTAAGGCCTGGCTCTTCAAGATACCCTAAGCCACTCTAAAGCCTGCTGCCTAAAGACAGAAGACAGAAAGCAATCTTAATAGACCCTCTCCTATGTAGGGGGACGTCTGCAGGTCAACAACTGCAAATCTGAACTTTGCCAAAGCCCAGGTGTGTTTGAAACAAGATACTTGATTCACCTGCTTGAAAAATCCTATATAACGAAATATATCTAATCAACTTTGTTTGCTTGATATCTTTGTTTTCAGAGAGGGTGGGATTTATTTTTTAAATTAATTACTCTGGATAAAGATCCGTAATTCCAAACACCAGTTTAACTGTTTGGAGCTCCATCAGCAGCCTCCAGGTTATCCTCAAAACAAGTCACTCCTAGGAGTTTTGCTCTCATTCATGAGAACTAAAAATAAACTCTACCAGAGCAAATGCTTTTCTAATCTTTGAGAAGTTAGGATAAGGCAATTTCTTATTTTAGTTATAACACCAAAGCCACTAATTGGTGTTTGGATAAAATTATGTAAACTATTGTCATTTCAGTTAATATGTAGAAAGAATATGTGGCCAGTACCTAATAAGTTTCAGTGCCTTCTGATTATCCTGGAGGAAAGAAATTAAAAAGGCCGTTTATGAACGGGATTAAAGCAGTCTCTATCCAAGCAAAGAAAGCACAAAGAAATTTGAACTCACAGCTGCAACCGAAGGCAATGGGAGCTGTGCTTTGAACAGACAACAGGCTAAGTCCTCTGAAAAATCAAACCATGCATCTCAGATTGGGAACTTAAAATTAGTGAATACTTTTGTACTTAATCTCTTTCTGCCTCAGTTCTTCATCATGAAATGGGGATAATACTACCACCCAATGCCTCACTGCAGTGCAGTGAAAATAAGTTCATTAATGTTTATGAAACATTCCGTTACCATAGTGATGAGTTCTATAGAAAAGCCCATGTGGAAATTAATATTTCTGTCTTCAGAGCAGGGTTTGAATAGAATACATTTAGTAAGGCCTGAGGCCACACAATGAGGAGAAAAGAAAACAGTAAATAACTTGCCATTGAAAAACAAAAACAATAATCAAATCAAAATAGCCTGTTAAACAAAATCAATTTTTATAGAAATTTTTCATTTTGGTAAAAGTTACTTGGCAAAAAATTGAAGTTTTTTTGCTTTTAACTTTCTCTCCTCTAGTTTTCCACTTTTGTTTTCAGCATGGGGGGTAGGATTTTTTAAGGAGAGTATTTAAAGAATCTGGAAACCACGGTCTTCCAGTTTTCAAAAATCAAACTTTTTACCAGTTTGCTTTGGCAAAAATCTGAAAAATTGGTGACACTGGTTACTCCAAGATTTCCAGATCAGGTTCCTGAACAATCCTGACCCGTTAGACCCAGCAATTCTTCTCATTGTACATTCACCAGTGAGTTTGCAGAGGGAATGGTATGGGGTTTGAATTTTGAACCATAAAACTAGGCACTTATTTTGAGTTGGTTGCTTATGTATCAGCTGCTGGCTGGAGCTCGGATACTGTCATGGCAATCAACACAACTAATCTCTCAAGTCAAGTCATTAACATCTCGGTAGCAAGTAAATCACACGCAAACACAAACTTACTTTGAAAGTCTCTTTGCGTAATGTGTGCGGATAAGTAGGAAGATGGGAAGACACCCAGTTTTAAGAAGAGAAATGCCTTTGGCGGCAGAACAGTCTTACCAATAAGCCATCGCCAGGGCCAATGGCAGGTTCCTATGGCAGGCGCTGGGTGACCCATGGCGAGCACAGGTCAGGGACAAGCTTGTCCAGGACTATGCTTTCCACCATTTCAGGAGCAGCTGTCAAAATTATAGCCCCATTTTTTTTCCTTTCAAATTGTTTTGCAGTCAAAAATGTGGTCTTTCCTTTCAAAGAGAACTTTTGCCAAAAAACAAGCAAAGAAGAAAAACCTGAATTTCCAATCAGAATATGCCTACCTTTCATTGAAATTCATTATTCAGATCTTCTCCGCTTTAGTCTTTGCTCTCTTATGCATTTCTGCCATTGTGTCCCATAGAAATATAGCGGGCAAAGTCTTTTGTAACAGCTTTATTTTCATTTGGCAACCATGCTCTTTTCTGAAAAATGAAGTTGTGAAATCTTACATAATGACAAGATTGAGGTGGGGAAAATAATCTGCTGGGATTTTTTATTGTGTTCATTTATTGAATTTGATACCAAGCTAGGTTGCTTACCTGCTTTTTCTTTCTAATGAGTAACACTGTTGTCCTGTTAACGTAGCAGTTATCTTAAAACCAAGGTTAAAAGAATATATTTCTGATATTCTTATAATTGGTGGCAGAGGAACCTGTTCTCTCATGCTGAACTTACACAAACCAGAAACCGCAAGGTTTGTGGCTACAACTGCCACGAACCCCTGGTTGGCCTTACTTCGCTGGGGGGTGCCTCTGCTCCTGTCGTTAGCACGAGGTGGTTCTCTGAACGTACAAAGCCACAGTGGATGCAAACTGCTGTGGAGCTTCGCCTGGGAGAGAGCGCTCCAGGCAAAATATAGCATTTTCTAGTTAAGTACAGTGTTAAATGGGCTTCTGCAATCCACAATCACAGAATCCTGTTAAAACTAAGACATTAACAGGATTTAAAAACAATAAATAAATATTTTAAACCCAATACATTTTAACAACAGTTGAGGCAGATCTAGTTAAAGATGTTCGACTAAACGAAGGTAAGATGGGTATAATCTTTTACATTTCAAAGCAAAGTCTGAAACTAATTGGACTTTGCAGGAAACCCCACCTACAAGAAAATTATTTTATAGTTCTTTATTGTACAGATGCGATTCTCAGGCAGGCCTGGTGCTGAAAACCAGCGAAGAACAGACATTCGTTTCAGCGAGTACTGATTTTATTTCAGAATACCTATGTTTCTGTATGGCACCTCAAGCTAAGGAAGCGGCAGCATCGCTAGTGCTGTGTGCTTGCTGGGAGAGAAAGAGCATCTGGGCCTGGAGCCTCAGCAACCTATTGCAGGGGATGGCCCTGCCTCACAGGCAAGGACCAAACCAGCCCACAGCTATAAAACTTAGCCCTTTGCGACAGAAAATATTGCTGCCCTTTTTCACAGACTTCAGGAAACTTCATCAGGGCTACAGAAGCTTTAACGTTCTCCTTTAGGGAAAGCTCTTCAAGCCTAATTATGAGACCCGCGATCTGCTACACAGAGCTCTTGTACCCAGAAATGATGTGAGGGCCAATTGCCAGGACTAAACATTTAACGCATCAACAGGTGTTACATGTTATGCATCAATGAGGTGTACATCACTGAAACATAAAGACTCAGCAAGCCAGCAGCACAACTATCAACCAGAACAACACAGCCATAAAATCCTAATTAGCCTCATACACTTGTTATGGACATTTTTATTTATTGACATGGTCAAATTAATGGGCAGCAGCATTTTATTTTAATGATAGCCTTGAAATCGGCCCAGGAAGAAAGTTAGCATTAATGTTCAGATATTGCATGCCATCCACATTTAGCCACATGAATATATATTTTAAAATAATACTTAAATATTGTCTTCCTAATTAAGTTACCTTGAGAAGGTGAGAGAAATCAAGTTCTTAATCAATGCATATCTTGTTTACTCTATTCCTAAGCTGTACAGAAAAAAAACTACCCAGCAGCAGAAACTCAGCAAGCTTCATAGTTTTAAGTGCACATGGCCACAGCCTGATCTCTGCCCGCTGGAAGGAGCAAATTCAGGCAAGAGGGAGTGCGAGTGCCAGGAATAAATAGTGTTTATCTGAACACCACCAGCCAGGGGGGTATCTGAAATGTGCCCACAAGTTGGTGAACAAGACTGGTTGCTCCCAGAGGAAGAATGTACTTCTTTATATACTTCCAAAAAGCTGGTACTTTATTGAATGATAAGCTGCAGCTATAAAGATTTGTGTCCCTCACCACAGAGCGGCAGATTCCTGTAAAGCAGAGAAGATGCAGTGGCAATTAAATGTTGGCATTGGCTCAGCCATGCAACAGTTTACAAAGCAGGAGGCAATATCTCACCTTATTATCACAGTGGGGAATTTAGACGGTCAGCCTAATCGCTCCTTGAGACAGGTAAAGAGAAAGGATCTGGGCAGCATTCAGGTTATCGATGGGGTTAGAGAAAGCACACAGAGTAAAGGAGAATGAAGATAATTTTGGAAAGTATTTTAAGCAAGTTTGCATTTTGCTGAAGACACTAGAAGTTTGGGGAAATGAAGTACTTTTGGAAATGTAATCATTGCTTCGTGCATTTAAAACATACTCTGTACAGGTGCCTTCACAAACCAGATTCTCCATTTTAAAACTTCTGATTTATCCACCTTAAACAAGAATATTCCAGAAATTGCAAAGAAAAACTGGGAAATGATCTGTGTGTAATAACTGAACCAAGTAAATTGCATATTTTGCATGAATTACTATAATGTGCTCTGCTTGTTGGTAATTTCAGTTGCAAAAAGTACCAACATCCCACATTCGAAAGTGATTCGGGAGTCTAATTTCATAGTCCAAAATGCTGAGATACTTCAAAAGTACAGCTTGAAATCATCGTTCACTTCATCGTGCTAGAAAGTTTCACACCAAATCCTGCTCCATGGCTCAGATGTGGGCTGAAAATTGGAGAAAGAGAAAAGCACTTTTAAAGGTTCCTTGGTTCTTTTGACTTGGCGCTTACACACATGCATGTGGATAAACCCACAGGAATCTATTATTTTTTAAAAACGGGAAGAGAAATAAAATCAATTTTCACTTCAGTTTTCATTGAAAGATTTTGGTATTTGGGGGAAGAATAAGCCTGTAGGCTTACCTGAGAAAAAGTTTTGCACAGCATTTTTAATAAAAATAAAAAAAGGTCATCAACGACACTCAGTGAAGATGGGAGAAGGATCAGATTTCTGCCCATGAAGAAGGGTGAGGGCACAAGGGTATCTCAGGCTGCAACCGCAAGCGTGGGATGGCATGGGCAGGCAGGGCAGCTGCCCGTAGCTCCCAACCACTGTCCCAGCCTCCGTGGGAGCTCTGAGAGGGTCTGAATTACTGTCCCCAGGGTGTCTGCCTGTCCTGGCCAAGTCACAACACATTTTTATAGCCTTTCTTCAAGTGATAGCAATATCAAGGGGAGGGCCAAAAATGGGAGGGGGGAAGGTAAAGGCAGCTTCCAGTATTTGTCATTATTATAGGTTATATATACAGGAAGAAAGTTAATTAAGCTTTAAAAAATCCATCACACATCAATGGGTGCATTTTAATGAGTACAAAAAGTTGAGGTGTTTACTGCCAATTAAAGTGGTTTTTAAATAAGCTTTAATTAACACAGAAATTCAGAAGAAAGTTATACCTTGTCAAAGAAAGGCCAGTGTAGGCTATGCCCACTTCTGCTCCCATTCATACTCAGATAGTAATTACCACCAACCCTATATTTTCCATAATAATGAGGAGATGCTGTCATGGCTGTCAAACAAAAACAAAACAAAAAAAAAAGGTAGCGCACAAAAATACCCTCAAACTGAAGTAAACTTTTTTTTAGAGCTGAAGCCACGGGAGACAGCAGCGTGGAGCAAGGCAGCGAGTGGGGCAGTCAGACGGCTGGGCCGTGGGCAACAGCCCATGCATGGCTCCTTCCCGGGGAGCAGAGACCTTGCTGCATGGGCAGAAGCCTCTCCAAACGGCCTCCATCCAGCTGAAGAAAGACCGAAGAAAGGCCAAGGGACAAGCAGTTTCTTCCCTAGCAGTTTCACCTCTAGCACTTCAACCTCATGGAGGAGCTGGTTCCCCTGTGAAAGCCAGAGGAGTTGGTTTTTTCCACAGGCAAGTGCTGACAGACTCACTCCCTGCTTCCCAAAGTCAGGTCAAAGCAATCACTGAAAAAACGTTCAGTTTGTGTGTGTACTTCCAGCTGATGCAACTGGTGGAAAGCAGTATGGGAGTCACTTCTCCATTCTTTAAGGTTTTCTTAATAATTGTCGGGAGTTTCAGCCCTACTTCAACTACTGTTGGTTGAAGCGGGGAGCAAAGGAAATGTATTCTCCCATGGTTAGTCAGGTATATGTTTAAATAGTTTAGGAAAACCCTCCCTCCCGCAAAGTGCATTTTAGGCACTAAATAAAGTTTTTAAACTGCCTTACTGAGACTGATCTCTCTCCTCAGTTCCCCCGCTGTGGAGAGACAAGAACCACACTGCCTTTTCAGTCAACACAAGAGGCAAGTCCCATTCCCAGTACCCTAACAAATTTTAGACAAATCTTTGGTGTAGTGTTTTTAAGTTAATTAAAAACATAGAGAAGAAGGATGTAGATACACACAGATGCCCGTTCTTCACGTCCCCATCCCTTGGCAGGTTGCTCGTGTGAGTTGCGTCACTCAGACAGTGTGCAGTCTCGCTGGAGAGTATATTGCTCACTTCTATCGGGGAATATCTTGGTGCCTTTTTCCTATACCGTGTCCTCAGGCGATATCTGCAGTGAAATAAAAGGAGAACATTAAAGCCCACAGAAGTTTTGTTGAACTTAGCTGGACAGGGCCTTCAGATCTTGCACTAATCTTTCTAACATATCCGATGGGGCTAGAGAGGAATATTTTATTGCTAGAAATAGTTGAGCGATTACTTCAGAGAAAGGACGGACGTAACACAAAAGAGTTTCCAAGTACCGACAGGAAGGAGTGTTGCTCATGCGAAATTCCACATTAGGCGCTACAATAATAATAAAAAACCCACCGGCCCTTCTGATGTCTGAACTCCCCGACACTGATATATGGAGAGGGGAACAGAGGAGGAAAAAGACAGAGAGCGCAAAGCAAATATGCCGGGATGCTTACGAGCAGCATACAGGAGCCAAGTGTCACAAGTTGACCCTTTGTGTTTGCACTGAAATTTGACCGCTCCAGGCAAAATTCCTTTAGTGGTTTATACCTGGTTTGATTTTTGTTGATAATGGCTATTTCTCACAGCATTATGACATTTAATGCTGTTTAATCAAGACTTCAGAGAAGGAGTTACAATTTTAATTACTAAAAAAATCCATTGTTACACATTTATATTTTCCTTAGATAGATTTGACCCAGCTCTGATTAAAGGCTGTAATAAATAAGCCTTGTGCATACAGACACACAGCAGGAACACAGCTTGCTTTGTAACAAATGAGCTGTGCACATCCAAGGAAAACGCTCGCTCCCTGAAGACTGCAGAAGAGCCCCATCCCATCCCAGGCTAGAAAACCCCTCAGACTTCCTGACAGCAGAGGTACACATGGCGGCGATCTTGGTGGCCTCCCCAGGGTGCCCTGCGCATGCAAGGGCCGCGGGGTTTATAGCTTCTGGTTGTGATCACCCGCTGCCCAGGGTAGATCTGCTGCACGTCATCCTCTGATGCTCTCAACACTGAGACACATGGACACCAGCACATTTGGCTTTTTCATCATTCAGGAACAAGGAAAACAAGTGAGAAAACTGTGGTGGATATAAATCACCTACACCTTACTTATTACGGTGAGTGTGGCACTGGGCTGAGAAGCACCTAAAGAACATCTATATAGGTGTATATCAAGCACCTAAAGAGGGTGAAGTGCCCAATCCAGCATGATCAATAGTACAAAACGCTGTGCCTTCAGCCCCATTTTTTTCATGCCCTCTGACAGGAGGCTGTCTGAACTGTCAGTTTTCTGAGGCTGGGGATGCTCCTTCCTTCAGGCTTGCACAAGAGTTGTACAAGATGGCATCAAAGACAAAATAGTGGTACCTCTCTGAACACAGAGCTGACTGTTTTCTTTAATCCACCAGCCTTGTGGCTTGGTGTCCTTCTCCAGCACATCCACTTCATGCTTGGTTGGAATGGAGACCATAGCAGCCCCACTACTGGCAGGAATTATTGCTGTTTTGATTTTTATACCAAAAAAAGTTAGGCTACAGTGCAAAATCCTATTTTAAAAAAACAATGGAGACAACAGTCACATTACCAACATCAGGGTTTAAAGGTAGAAACTTGAAGAAACCTGACCTGCTTTCAGCCGTCTTCTGGAAGCTCTACTGACTCTGCTCTGAAGGTGGACTCCAAATTCAACAGACTGTGCCAGATCTCTGCAATTACTTTTCCTCAGTCCCCCAAAAAGACTAACTTGTCTGTTGGTCTTTTTGGCTGTCAGGCACTTAAAAATTATTTAAGTGGCCAATTGAGCTACTTTATTAATTATATGTAAATATAGGTTCTTAATACTCTTATAATGATGAAAGATCAAGGACAGAAGGAAATTTTTTGTTTAAAAAGACCTCTAGCTGAAGGTTGGCTTGTGTTCTGACCCAAAAGAGTTCGTATTATTTCCAAAGCTCCTAATTATGTTCAGGATGTTGGGTTTTTTCTAATATTTCTTACTCATCTGGAAATATTTTCATTAGCCACATAAACTTGTGCAGCTCTTGGGCCTCAACGTACAAGCTATGGGGATGTACTGAAAAGAAGGGAACATGCTTTTAAAATGCTTGAATGGAATGATAAGCCAAAATTTCTGCAGAAAAGCATCCTTTGGGTGGCTAGGAGGCTGGTAAGAACCAAGTCCCCTTGGAAAAAGACTGACAAATAACTGACAGTCACAATTGCCATCACATGAACTACAAAAACAACATTCAATAAATTCCTTTGTTAATAACTGGGGGCGGGGCGGGGGGGACAACACACCAACAAAACCCCCCCAAAAAACAAGAAGCATACTTACAGGGAGAGGAGGAGGTTAATTCCCTTGGAAGTAATGTCGGAGCTGTCCAGGCTCCAAAGGCTTCAAGCAAGGCTGCCTGGCCTGGTCAACAGGCAAAACTGTGCCATACTCATAAGACTGTATACTTATACTGGGTTTTTTTTAGTTAATGCAAAAAAAGAAGTACCTGTATGCTCTGAAATCAATGGAAACCTGATTTCTTCTGCATGCTGATCCCTGTGGCCTCATCAGAGACAGCTGGCCAGACTAAATGTCCTTACATAGGACACGTGGGATTTTTCACAAGTGTGCATCACACAAGTGTAAATCTTCATTATAACTAATGATGTCTTGCACTGGCATTAGTACTTAAAAAATAAAAATGACTGATAATATTGGCTTTCCCTGGGCTTACTAGGAAAAAGGTCTTAAAAGCCAGTAGCACCAGCAAGTAGTTCAGCTCCATCAGTAGCTACAGCCATAGGATAGACAGCTTGTCACCTGCCAATGACTTCAAGCATCCACAGCCTTATACGTGATCCTGAAAGAAATGTCCATCTCATTCACATAAACAGACAGTGACCGATCTCTCTAATACCCATTTGACATTTTAGTTTTAATTTTTTGTCTGACTAAACAATAGGTTCCCATTTCAGTGAGGCCTTCTCTTTTCTTGGTCACCCCTCAATAATATACCTTTTGATCAGAAAATTACTCACACACCAGAAACATTTTGAAAGGACCACAGAGACACTACAGTGTAAAGAGAGCCTGCAGAAAGCCTCAAAAAAATCTCTCTTTTTTCCCAATTGACTGTATGGCAGGAGCCCTGACTTGCACCACTCTCTCCCTATTTAAGTGACAAAGGTAAATCCAAAATTTCCAAAACGGAAGCAAATCTTTAATTTTAGATACTATATTTCCAGAGATGAGGCCAACAATGTGACAAGATAGTATGCTGGTATGAAGGTGGATATTATTGTGAAACAGGAGGGAGGTCAAAAAGCCACCCCGTGAGCCACAGACAGGAAGCAACCAGTAGCACAGGTTCCATACACCTGTGCCAGAAAAGCCAAATCAAACCGCACATCCTCACATGCCTCCAAGCACGTGCTGCAAACCAAGATGTGGGACTCGTAAAGGGGCTGTGCCGGTGCTGGTGGCGTATCGCAGACAGGAATGAAGTTCTGCCAAGAGATCTGCTCCCTGTATTGTAAAGCCAGCTTGCCAGATTTTTTAGAGAAGGAAAAAAAAAAGAAGAATAATGAATTAGCTACAATAAAAAATAGAGTACTGTATTTCTAAGAGGGTCTGAATAAAAAGAAACCCTGAAAACCTCACGTGAAACAGCTCTGAGCATTTACAGATTTCTCATGCATTGTATTGTAAAACAGCAGCTCGTTCTTTTCAAAGCTGCAGAGGTAAGAGCACACAAATGATTAAACAAGCAGGTTTAACTATCTTGCACTGAAGAGGAATTTGTCAACATGGGCTCAGTATTTATGCAGATCTGCAGCAAATACTGTACGGCTGCAGGAGTCAAACAGCTGTCTGTCAATAAAGCTATTCTCCTCGCTGGAACATAATAGCACAGACTCAACATGACCCTCAGAGGCCTCTTTAAGCTGCCTGGCTGTCTCCTCCTTCCCCACCCCTCCAGAGTCCTTCACCAGCAAGCTCTGAATTAAAAGGGAGGGGGAAAAAAAAAACCACCACCAAAAAACTCACATATTAGAATTTTTCTATCCATCTTAATATTAAAAGTGACTTAACCCTGGGCAAGTCTGCCTACATGGGCAAGCCTGAGCTAAAGCGAAGTTAGGGAAAGACAGCTTTGATTCACGGCATGTGAAGGGCTACCGACAATCCCTTGTAATAAAGCTTGCAACATTAATGTAGCCAGAGCCACATGCGACACCCATTAGGGCCAGGGAGAGCTCTCACGCATATATTTCAAGGAAGCGGTAGATTCCCTGGTCCCAGAAGCTGTCTTCATTACAAAAGTCTAATATATCAGAAGAGAGAGAAAAGCTCGGCTTTTAGAATGCATTTTTTATTATTCAGCCTTCAGTGGAAATGTCACCTTTCTAAAGCAAGCTGTTATCATGTGTTTCCCATGCCAAACACATGGCCTCTAAGGAGAGGGTTTTATCTCTACATTTTTAGTGATTTGTATTTCTCTTTCAAGGAGCTCCATGCCTTAAGGCACCCAAAATGCTCACAGCACAAGAAGGTAAGGTTACATGAGATGCTGCCGAAGAGGACAAAAAAAGAAAACAACAACCCAGGGCCGGGAGTCGGCGCAGCTTCTGACGGCAGCCACCCTACCCAATAATTCACGTCCTTTAGTAGATTTAATTATTATCCGTTTCCTTGGTTGGGACCATATTCTCAAAGAAGCAGGGCGCCCATCAAGCGCCGCCGCCGCATGACAGGCTGTGGCGCAGCCAGCACCACTGCCCCGGCGCCTGCCAACCAGCCAGATGCTGCCACATATTGGCATCTGGGGCCTGGAAAAGCAACCGCGGTCTCCGTTTGGCGGCGGATCCTGACCCTGACGACTGAAGGAGACAAAAGGAGGATAGACTGGAGAGGGGGGTGGAAATCTCTCCTGACAATTTCACTGGTGAAGATTTAGACAAAAACCTATTGTTTAACTGCTCTCCAAATGAATAAGTTTCGGAGGGGGGAAAAAAACAACCCACGCGGCATGTTCTAAATGCTGTCAGAGTCCAGGGTGCAAGGACAAGGGATTATTTATGAAAAGGAATAATGAGGAAACCAGATGCCTGCCTTTCTCAGCCCTCTGCGCTCCAGTCACCCTAACGGGGCATATGCGGCGCTGCTCATCAAAGACTTCTCAGCCTTAAAACGCGGGGCAGGCGCTAACTAACTCTTCCCATCTCTGCCACTTAGCAAAATGCCCTCCCTGTTTTACAGGGAGGCTCACATTCAATCAGCAGCACAGCAAAGTCTGAGGGAGAAGAGCTGCAGACCTCGCCCCAGCCAGGGATACTGTCCGGATAGGTTAACTGCACCCGCCAGAATAGCAAATAAATTTAAAAAAATAGATAAATAAAGCTTATTTCTCTAACACTGAGGCTGAAACTATGTGGGTATGTTTGAAGTAGGAAAGCAAATAAGCTCTCCATACCCGTTTTCATGAAGTTGGCTTCCCTCTGTAATTGATGGGTAAGCTCCTGACCCCAGCAAAGTCAATGGGAAAACTTCCAGTGATGTTAATGGGGCTGGGACTTCACACTGTGTGCTTACTTTACCCTAGAAAGCCAACTAGCTCAGGACTCTGCAGCATCACAGAGCACCTGCCGAGGTGCCTGCAAGGAGCCAGAGCAGCTGAGGTCCTTCTCACGGGAACTCACCTCTCGCTTCCCCTTACTGGGTCTCGGCTTTGCTGGGCCTGGCAGGACACCGTGAGAGACCAGGGGCTGGTCATGGGAGACTTCTCAGAGGTCAAAACAGGTGCGAGGCTGGAAAGGAAGGAGCCCAAGGAGGCAGAGTAGTGGGAAAGATGTAAAGAAAAATTTTAAAATCTGGAGAAAAGATACATGCCACTTGGCTCATGGTCCACGCTGTTGAAGTAGCTCTTCTCCGTGACTAGCTTATAAAGGAAGATTATGAGCCGGCAAATGTCAGACCACAGTGCACAAGCAAGACAGTAAGCGGAGCGGAGCTAGCCAGCGCCGTGCTCTAAATCATGGCGCAGCACCGGCCTCTCTCATGGAGGCTCCTTCCTCGTTATCCCACCACTGCGCGAGGTACCATAAAACTCTCGTTACTCACATGCTGCTGGGGCAAGCAATTTCCTAACACTTTTACAACCCCCGTGCTTTCATTTTGTGGGAGTAATCCTCTCTTTGTTTTTATCGGTGCGTGGGGATAACAGCTGCATCTAATCATCCACTCCTGGGTCCCAGTATTTTGGGGCAACATTTCAGAACCAAAGGCACAGAAAGGGCAAGAAAATCTGTGACTGGGGCTGAAGGATGTAACACAGGAAATGGATGGAGACAGTGGGGCAAACTTAGAAAATACCCTGGTGATAAATGGCTCAGCTCATGGAAGGGGATGGGAGAAACTGGTAGAGGTGAGGTTGTACTGAGGCAAAACAGCTCTGTCTCCAAGGCAAAGCAAAATGAGGTTAGCAAGGCTTTGCCGAGGAGGACCGCTGACCCCCGCAACATCTGCTCTTTCACTGGCTGGCCCGTCTTTATCCAGCTCCACCACTTGCCAATTGGCTTGTCTAGCTTATTGACACCAGAAGGACTTTTCCCAAACTTGCCAACCTTAGGATCTCAGCAGTGAAGCATCAAGGCGAGTGCCTGCAGCCTTCCCAAGAGGATGCTAATTCCCCACTGCCCGGCATTGCATGATTCCCCAGCCCTCCTGCCCATCACAGTGCCACTGCAGCCCTCCAGCAGCAGCTCTAATCCCTCCTGATGGGTCTCTGGGCCAAGAAGATGGAGGCAGAGCTGCCTTTGGAGATGGAGAGCCTCTGGCCTGCCAAGAGGCAGTGAAGTCCTGTTGGGGCAGCGCATTAAGCTGTCACCCGCTGCCGGGAATCTGGAGCATCCTCTCTGCTATGCCCTGATTAGCCTCCTCTGCCTGGAAGCAGGGGGCACAGGAGATTTCACTGCATGGCACTACCAGGAGATGGGACTGCTTCCACCGCTTTGCCACCCAGAAGTTGGGATTTTCTTGAGGACACCTCAACTTTGGGCCAGGGCTCCCTGGCTCTGCTCCTGCAGATGGCTGAGGTAGCAGCCAGCCCTTCACCAGCCCCGTGGCACAGGAGATGACCACGTGCTGCCAGTCTAAACCACTGCTGCCAGCAGCAGCTGCTCGGCACCTTTTAAGCAAGTTCTGTTCCCCTTCTGGGACCTGGCTCTGCCACCTCTTCCCAAACTGCACCTGGAGCCGCACAAGGCACCCTGTCCCAGGGGCTGCCTCAGCCCCTCACGCACACCCCATTACCCCCGCTGCGGCTGCCAGCGTCCCCGCTGCTGTTCAGCCAAGTCCCTCACTCCCCCATCTTGCCCTCTCGCCCCCACATGCATTCACACAAGCAGGAGCTGCACCCCAGCCTTGTGATCTTGCCGAGGCGCTTGTCCTCCCGCAGCACCATGGTGCGACACCCTCGCAGGGTCCAGCCCCGGAGGTGAAATCATACAGAAAGTCCTTACGCGCACGGGGTAGCCAAAGCCCCAGGCCTGCTCTGGTCCTTGCTACACCCCAGCCTGCCGTTTGTTGGTGGGTACGTACTAAATGACTGCTAACATACATGGTGCCACGTACCGCTGCATGGAGGGAGGTGCAGTCCACCACACCGCACAGGAGGCTGCTAGGCAGAAGCATGATGGAAGGCAACAAGAAGCATTGGTCACACAGAGGGCCTCTCCTGCGGCATCTCCCACTGCACCCCGAGGAGGCCACACAGCGAGGACAGGCAGTCCTGAGGTAACAAGCTGCTGAGGCGAGAGAAGGGGCAGCATTTAACAGGCCGCTGCTGCAGAGAGACAAAGAAATCCTGCCTGTGCAACTTCTTAGGCCCTGCGAGAAGGCCTAAGGCTGCGAGGCTCCGATTTGAAAGCTACGTGGGGCTCAGGAGACACAGAGAGCTGCGGGGCAGCTGCGAGAGGTGCTCTTCAGCCGCAGGCACTGCTGAGTAGAGGAGGGCTTTGGGGTGCTAGCCACGCACAGCCCAGGCCGTGGGCTGACTCACCGCCACGCACAGGGGCCCAGGTAAAGGACCCCTCACGCAGAGCACGGGGCCCAGCAGCAAAGCCTACGCAGAAAGCACAAACCTGAAGAAATCAACAAATATATCTTTTCACTTTATTGCTAAAATCCCTACCATAAATCTCATCAGAGAGGAAGTTTCTGTTTCTCCAGCTTCCTACTCAATGTCCTTGAGAAAACAAATGACACTGCACTCAAAAAAAAAAAAATCCCATAGCGGTTTACTTCACACTTCCCTGTACCTTGTTATGCTGAGTGCTTCATTTAGAGAAGGCTGACCTCCCCAGCCTTCTTCATCCCCCTGCCCTTCGCTGCAGGGACGCACCAAGGAACAGGTTTAGCACTGGAGAGAGGAGCCGGGTGGATGTTCCAGCGCAGGTAACCCTGCCGACTCAGCATCCCAAAGGTGCGCGGAGAGTCAGCGTGACAGTAACTGCTGTCTGAGAGGTGATTTTCACAGGAGAAAGAGGAGCTGTGCTACAAGCAGAGAAGCTGTGAATACAGCCGTTAAAAGCGAACAAAGTTACGCCCCTTGTATTTCATGAGATGCAATTTCTTCCATAGATCTGGGCAGGAGCCCTGGCTCACCTCATAGAAATTCTACCCAGTACAAGCCTTCAAACATTTTGTCTCCCGGTTTTTCTTAGTAGGACACAAAAAACATTACAGAGTGGTTCAACAGGGTGCAATGAATTACCACTTTGAGATGTCCCAAGCGTGTTATTTACCTTACCTGAACACCCACAGGAGAATAGGAAAATCCACAAGTTTATTTTACTGTGTTTTATATAGAGTCTCACTAATTCCTGTGAACAAAATGGCACTGATTTGTTTTGCTATCAGCCATTAGGTGTAACAGAAGGAAGGTAGCATGGACTTTGCACTCCTTCACAGTCAGCAATTAGAGATGGGCACCTCAGGGCTTTATAAGAGGCACCAAAAAGAAAGTATCTATAACATTTCAAGACATAAAAGTCAAGGACAAAAAGCATTGATTAGGTAGGAAGGATTGTCTTCAAGAACTAAATGTAAAGCTCAGAAACTCAAGGTCTGAATTAGGCTTGAAAGGTTTTGTTTATTAAAGGAATACATGTAAACACTGATACAACATAATACATGTTAAAGGCAAAAAAAAAAAAAAGATAGAAGCAGGATTTTTTTGTGCAATTCACTCCAGACTGTGCTTCCTTTAGCAAAACCATTATCTGAGTCAGCGGTAAGGTTACGAAAACCTGTAGCATCTCGAAGGCTCATTTCTGGTGAGCCGTCTTGCCAAGTGCCTCATTCCTTCTAGTCTCCTGATCTAGATTTCGTCACTACTAACATACTTGAAAAAGAAATATTTCTGTGTCATTAACTAAACCAAATGCTTTGCAGTGAGAGTGACTGGTCATCTGGTTTTCTGGTTTCTGCTAGAACAGTGTTTTCCTTCTGCTGCTCACAGAAACCAGCTTGTGCTCCTGTGCTATTTTATCCTGCCTTTCGTTGCAACTGGCACACGGGCACAACCTGAACAAGAGAGCATTTAAAAGTAACATGGAAATTTTTTTTTTTTTTTTTTTTTTTTTACAGTTATCACCAGGCAAATGCAACAAGAGGGATCAACATGGGCAACAACATTATCTGGTGGCCAGGCTAGAGAGCCCCAGGGATGGAGTGAGGTGGACGAGGGAAGGGAGGCTTCCCTTGAGCAACGAGCCCTCTCCAAAGTCACAGCCAGGGCAGTGCTGGAAGGAAGCTCTGGATCAGCTTGGTCTCCGCATTAGAGATTTCCGACCCGCTCGGCGCAGGAAGTCATTCCTGTGGCTCACCTGAGGGAGTTCCTGTTATGAAGCCAAAGGGTGGTAGGTTGATACACAGTTTCTGAGAGTGATGTAATCTTGGACAGCAGTCCGTAGGCAGTGATACTAGTGACCTGGTTACAACCTGCAGTGTTGTTACAGCCCCTCTGCTGGCCTGGTGATCACAAGAAAGGGAAGAAAGAAAAAAGAGGGGAGTGGAATAATTTAAAAAGGAAAAAAAAAGTTTCCAGATTTCCTTTGTTTAAGTGAAGCATTTTCCTTTTCCACTTTATTTGAATACACCAACCTGGTGTCTAACAGATGGAGACTGTGCAGATGCACTTTTGGGAGTGCCCATAAAATACAAACAGAGGGATACTTTTCTTTTTTTTTTTTTTTTTTTTTGAGTTGTAAATTCAATAATCATTGCTGTCACCTCACTTTCCCAAAGGAATTTGCCCTTTGTTCTCCGGATAAAGCTGGGGAGAAGAAGAAAAAGGAAAAAGAAAAAAAAAAAAAAGAGTGAGAGCAAAGGGAACATTTAGGAAAAAACCCACAGATCCATATCTGTACAAGCGTCGCAGCATACAGCATTTGTACGTCAGGAACCGATACAAGCATGGCTGCTTAGCAGCAACCGCAGCACACAGCAGAATATTCTGCACATCTCATATTCTTCTCCCATTCCCCAGGCCTTTCTAACAAACAAACAGGTCAGCTAATTGGCCCACACCCAAGTCTTACCCACTAGGGTTTGCTCAGAGATGTCACTTAGTCATTTGGCATGAGCAAATCCCAGGCTTCTTCCTGTTCGAGCAGTGGAGTGGGTGAAGGCTTTCTTTGATTTATTAAGACTATTAACAAACAAACAGGAGAGTTCAGAAGCTTCCTCAAGCAGAACAGCATGAGCAGAAAGGGTTTTTCCTGAAGTAGCAGCTAAAAGTAGGACACTTAGAGGAAGTAAAGTTCATTAAGTGATGAAGTGGTGGCTGCAGTGATGAGAAAAGGGGTTTTCCTTTTTTAATCTATAGATTTATTTAGCCTTATGTTTTCTTGCTCCTTATTAGAGTGCTAAAGCAGTGTTCATCCAGCTGAGGAAAAGAAGATTTCCCTTTGTGTAGTGACTTTAACATGTAGCTCATCACATACAACAGAGTCAAGAGTTTTAAACAGACATTGCCAGCCAACAAAGTACAACATTTGACAGTATTATTTGCCTTTTATATGCTCTTTCCCCAGTGGGAAATGATATGCCATTTTCAAGACACATTCCACAGTATTATGCAACAGCTTTCTTAATTTTTAATGGATATATTATTTTTAACGTGTCAACTTTTGCATAAAGCCTTTTAGTATTTTATTCAGCATATACCATTAATAAATTATTTGCTCCTTCTTCACCCTGCCCCCCCAGAGCTGCACTTAGCATAGGGAAATGGTCTATTGACACTATAAAAGATACTTGCAACTGGCACGGACTATAGATACTTCCATCACCAGACAAAGCATCAGGAGCGCATTCCTGTTTCTATGTAGTCGACAGTGCTGAACATGCTGCCCAGGAGTTTCATCACAAACCATCCTTTGGTGAAAAGACTTACACAGACGAAGCAACCAGTTGCCGTAAAAATAAGCTAGCACCCTGTACAACCAGTGATTCCTGTTAAAAGTGTTCAGTTTTGGCCCGATCGCTCCAGCGTCATTTAGCCATCACATCCAAACGGTTTGGGACACCCAAAAGCAGCAAGTCAGGGTACTTCTGTGCAGAAAAACTTGTCCACTTGACCTGAGTTTGTTCAGAGAGCATGCATCTCATCTCAGCAGATCTGCCCATTCTATAAGGGCAAAAAATGGATGAGACTTGATGTCTTCAACACCAGCACCGCCAGCACCAAGACGCTCCGCAGGATTAAACTGCAAAAGCTTGATATAAAAAGAAAAAAAAATATATGTGATTCAGTGAGTAAGAACAAAAACAACTGCTTAAAAGTTCCAGAAAGGTCTAAGGTAAGGGACATCCTACCGTTTTCCTGCTCTATGAATTACTTTTAAGAGTGTGAAAGCATACTTGAAATTCCTAAAATCCAGTACATGGAAGAAGACTCTCCTTTCCTTGAGTCTCAGTGTTACAATCTTCAGAGACTACTGATCACAGCATGCAATTCCCTGAAGCACTGCACATTGGGACTTCATTTTAAGTGTAACCTCATTTAAAAAAAAAAGAGAGCGAGCGAGCAGCAGCCAGAGCCTGCTTCAGTAGAACTCTGGACACTGCATTTGCTTCATGTTAACCTTTGCTCACACCACTGCATTACGGCTGCATCAGGGACAGTGGTCTGTAACTTTCCATTTCATAAATTGTGAGTTGGTCCTAAAATACCCGGATATTACAGACATTTCTCTGTTTCCTAAAAAAAAATTTAAAATTTTAAAAAAAAATTTTAAAGAGTCCTACAAATGGACTATAACTGAAAAATCAAAACCCCAGTGAAAGAAACAAAACAGTGTAATGGCTTCATGGAAATTTCCTAAAATTCAGCACCTCGTTTGCCTTTTAGTTGTACATCACATGCTAAATTCATGTGAAAAGGAAATCACAATATTTACATCTGTTTAAAGATACCAATCCATATAAAAGGGAATGCAAAGGTAATACTCCAAAGAGACTAATAAAGACACACAAAAATATTTTGCAGTTTTAGAGAACTGTTTATACTCTATTCAATTACAGCGAGTACAAAGGCATGATTTCTTTCTTGCTTTTTCTGCAAGAGCTAATAGGATAACTTCTCCCAGTTGTCACTTGGAACAATGTGTATTCATATCTTAATGCACTCAACATCTAAGTGAGTCTACATCCATAAACATAGGAATTTACACATTTTAAGATGGCTCTGCTATTTGCAGTCATAATGTCACATAGTAAAGGTAGCTCGGTGACAGTGAATAGTGCTGCTCTGATATCTTCCAGTAGGCAGCAGAAACAGATGCAGCCCAGGTCTCTCTGCCTTCTGCTGAAATATAACCAGCACCAGCAGGGGGAAAGTAAACATGGACACTTATTTTTCTGGCGTTTGTCCTTCCAGAAGAACTTTAATCTTAGAAAGCTGATGCAACACAAACTGCAATAGGTACCTACTGAAAAGTCATGTTGCATGTTTTGTTGGTAGTAAAGCCTGGAGGTGCCTGAAAAAAAGTACTGTGTGCGAAATACCAAATCAACATAAAAATAACAACTTTGTCTTTCACCAGGAATAAACAGATCTCTGTTTTCTTAGAAGGTGGCTAAACAAAGGTGTTTACCATGAAGTCACCTGCACTGGAAGCCACAGCAGGAGACAACATCTGACACAGTTTTCTGTATAGCTGAACACTGATCCCGGAGAGTTATTCTGTGATGCTTTGACCTGCTTACCCTTGGCAGTGGGGGGGAAGGAAAGTCGCAATGACAAATTGCTATCCATGCCAAGAGAGCTTTCTTCCTTTTCCTGACAAGGTTTCCTCAACAATGAATGGCAGCTTCCTTGGATAGTCACACAACAAAAATGTGATTTACTAGCTCATATAGCCAAACCTCCACCAGATAAGTCACTACCCTACACTAGAAGGCTTAACCTAACAGGCACCAGGGTGACTGTTCTCAGAACAGATATGGCCTTGTAATATATCTGCGAGTGGCAGAGATATATTTGACACTTAAACCACAAGTGGCAAAAGAGCTACTCTTTGGCATGTTTGAACTAGGCAATACATTAGTCTGCAGCGAAGAACAATCCTACACTGGCAGGGAGAGGTAGACTGTACAACTTCATTTGTCTCCACTTCTGGTCTTAATGGGAGGAATTCCCTCCATCAAGTGTGGTTTTGCTTTCCCTTAGCCATTTTGAGTCCTGTAGCACCTGTGGGTGAGGGTAACAATTTGCTACCATCTAACAATATAAATGCAGATTATTCAAAAACAGGGGTTTTCTTTAGTTGCTTCTCTTTCTACCTTTGCCAGAAAGACACAGGCACATGCTTCCACCTCCGGTGACTTCATGTCACCTAGTCAAAACAGAAGGTTCAAAAGTCTAGTTCCATCCCCATTATTCATTTCACAGTAATGGCACAGAAATCCATCTGTCACTGGGTCTTTTGACTCACTGAATTTTCAAAATCTCCTTCCTTCATTTTCTTCAAGAACTATTTTCTCCACTCTGCTTTGTTCAAATCTACATCTAAGTGATGTCATTATCTATGCATCCACTAGCAAGATACTCTTCAAAGCTGAACAACACAGTTCACATATATCACTTACTCTACTCAAGTGGAATAGGTCAGATCCAGGCTCCACTTTCCTCAGGTCAAAATTAACTAGAAGGAAGACAGCATTACCTGAAATTCAAGGCCCTGTACTAAAAGTTTATTCTCTCAATCATGACTACCTAAACCTAAGAGTAAACTAAAACCAGCAGTCAATACTATTCCCATTAGTTTGAATGGTGTACCAGTCTGGAAGGTTGTCTATATTTTAAGGTTTTCTACTCTGCCTTTTGTCCAACCTACCAGTTATCTTCTTATTACAAAAGTCATTGCATTCACAATTTAAAGTGCTTTTCCTAACAAAGGGCATCCAGAAAGTTTCCTGGAGGACAGCTACAGATTTTTAGCCATAACTCGGTCATAACTCCTAATCAGTGTGTTACAGGTTTCATAGTAGTTAGAGCTACCTTGCTGAACTGGCATCAACATTTTTGAGTTTAATTTGATTAATTACAAATTTTTCCATGAACATTTAGGGCAGAATTCCTAAATGACCATGCATCACCAGCAGATGTTTCCAAAGCCCTCAGCACTTGTTCTTTGAAGAAATGGCAAAGCACTCTGCTTTTCTACAGACACACCTGGCAGCAGAAGTCAAAGTCTCCAGACGCAACAAGACAGTTGGGCAAAATTCATCAGTGCTGACAAAACACCCATCCACGCTGCTATCAGCAGCTTTCTGTTTTCACATTTACTTCACCAGAACAACTTAGGTAGACATGTATTTGTCCAGCCTACATGTGCACCTACAGAAAACAAATTTTCCCCTTAATTACCTGCTGAATCAGTGATCTGGCCTCCTTTGATACATGGTCTGGTATACTCAAAGAAGTATGAGTGTTTATTCCTGATGGATGGCACTCAACCAGAGTCTGGAGAAGAAGAAAAACAAACAAAACAAAAAATCAAAGCAGGCAGATACATTTATTACTTAAAAAATTGTAGTGTTGGATTTTCTCCTAGTATACGTGCAAATTAACACACACAGCTAAAATTTCAGTGCTTCCTAGTATGTCTCAAAATACCAAATTAATGTATAACAGTAACATATGGCTTCTACACTGTCCCAGGAAATAATACTAAAACTATTAGGGCAAAAATTTTGTAAATGTACAGAAGGAATGTTAGAGAACTTTGATTTCACTGTGGTTAAGAAAGCAACATGAGTTTTGGTTACTCTCTCAGTCCTGAGTTTGATACAGTTTTATCAAGCTGTTATGCTGAAGCTTGAGCATGTTTGGTTTCTCTGGTCCCATGCAGACCAAGCAAAGTCAGCAAAGCGCATCTGAGAAAGACAAGCAAGGAAATCACAACTGGGCACACCACTTGTGAGAAACTACTTGTCACGAGGTCAGTTGCATCGAGTAACTTGCCCCCAGCCCTACCTTCCCGGTGAGGAGTTCAAAAAGAATGGCACCCAGGCTCCACCAGTCACAGGCTTCTGTCTCTTCTAGGATAGCACCAACCTCTAAAACATGAGACATTTCAATTAATATTAAAAAGGTCAGTTACACCTTCAAAATTAACATATATTTACAAGGTGACTGTTTAATGCTGACAGAACATCTACTAAATACCACCGAGCTTTCATTATGCCTGCAATTCAGTTAGCCCTTTAGCCACCTACAGATTGCATTGTTCAAACACAGCAACGCTATACATTTCATGCATAATTTGCCTTTTCCATGCATACATAGGCAATTTCAAGACTTGTAGGCATTACAGTTAGGATTCTTCTATACTAGACTAAAACTGGACAGTGACAGACAGCAAAGCAAAACGTATTTAGAGAATTTACGCTGGTCAGAAGAGCTAGACTGACCAGAGCAGCACCATAAAAGCAGCACAAGGGAGGTTGTAACACTCTACTGCATGCCTTAATTTTGTCTTAGAGGGCAGGATTCATCTCCTGGCTAACCCGCACCCTTTACTGGGACCACCAGGCTATTTTCACAACAGTCTCTCTTGTCTGTTGGGAACCAGAGATACTAAATCTACTTCACATAGCCTAACCACAGCTGGCAACTGTGTATTGCTTCAGCTCAGCCAAAATTTACCTTAGCTACCTAGGTACAAAAAGTCGTTTTCCCTAGCATCCAGCCAGCACCCAACACTCTCTTATTGCTGTCCATGCAGAAGAGACAGTGGAGAGGCGAGATGGGAATAATGGAGTCCCTTGCCACACACGTTCGCGTGTTCGACAGCATGATGCTTGCAGAAAATTTGGCCTTCACTGACTCAGGCTTTAAGCTACAAAAATTATTAAATACAAATACACCACGCTGTCTGCTCTAAAACAGGCAGAAAAACAGATTGCAATGAAGATTAAATCTTCATTTTGACTGTCAAAAAAATGCAGAAGCTGCACTAAAATAGCTTTGGTGGCAAAAGCCACACCAGCTTCCCAGCAGAGGACAAGAATTAGCATATAGTCACATAGTCGTTGCTGTGAAGAGCATTGTGGCACGTTCGAAAAATCCTGCTCATCATTTTATGGAGCTTAGCATGAGCATGGCCAAGGAGAACTACCGATGAGTCACACCCCAGGGTCAGGGAAAGGAAGGCAGTAGCCCCAGACCTCCCCAGATGCAGAGATACACACACACTGAGCACAGGGATGCACAGAGGGCTGCCCGCCCCGGGCAGCTGCCACCCAAGCTGGAAGATGCTCAGCACCTTCTAGGACTAGGCTGAGGTTGCTGTTGCAAGAGCAACAAGGAAGGATGGCTGAGACATTGTTTCTTTAGGTAGGACATCCCTCACATTGAAAAGTTTATTACAGTTAATGGTGTTTGAATGCCCAATACATCACTATAAGGGTGCCACACATTAGAATTTATTCCATTCCTCACAGATTAATACTTCTATAAGTATCGAGAACCTTTTACAAAGATATAATGGCAGTCACATGAGGAACTGTATCAGCATAATTACATGCATTTTTAAAATGTTTTAAGATCCCAGGCAAGCATCCAGATGAAGTTGAAATTATGGTAAATTGAGAGAATTTGTGTAAAAATCAAAATCCGTTCTTGCAATTTAATTTTACATCCCTTCAGAAAGGCAGACCTTCTAGGTAACCGTCCTTTAAAAAAAGAAAAACAAAAAAAGCAAACTTGGGCCTTTTCACATGAACCAGCTGGCAAAAGGTTTTCATAGCATCTCTCAGAGAAACCTACTGAATGGAAATGCCTTTCCAGTCTGATTGTGATTTCCTAGTGCTGTATGTTTCAATAATGTACAGTCAAAATCAAGGTAACATGAATGGAAAGTAAAATCTAAAACCAAACACTTTAGGCTTCTTTAGAGCAGAGTTTTCTTTCCTGTGTTGCTTTAATCCTGTGGATATTCTAGATTGAGAGCTTTCTTCCAAACAAGTGAAGATTTTTATTTTTAAATTAGTTTCCACACTTATTCCAGAAAAAGGACAGTAAAACCAAGAGTCAGTTAAGATTGACTACTACATTCTCCGTTCCTATACTACCATTAACTTCCCATATTGACACATCTTAAATTTTAGAATAATGCCACAAAAGGTGATAATCCATTCTTCCCCAAAGACATTCAGTGGGGATGGGTGTCTTCAGTTACAGCCCAATACAAAAAAATATTCTAAAGGTGAAAAAAACCTCATTCTGAGCACAGCGAAAAGAAATATTACAAAAAAATAATTTCTGACTTGTGGTATTATTTCCTTTTATGTTGGCAATCACAGGTGCCAATCCAGTTCTTTGAAGCATCAAAGTTACACCGCCTTCTTTCACAGAATCACACACTGTTCATTACAGAAAGTTGATGTAACCTCACTTATGTCACTGGTGAAGAAAATGGACACAGTAAGTCTGTCTCTAGTAACCTAGAGTCCACTTCTCCAAAATCCAAGCTCATCTTTTCAACTGTAAGAACTTTCAATATATGCCAAGTCAAAACAAACGTCTTTGCAGATCTCTTGAGAGCAGCACTGACCTCTTCCATCCACTTTTGACTGTGACCAAAATGACACAAGCAGGATAAATTGAAAACAGTCACGTAATACACATTTGTCCCTGGGCTGAAGGGTTCTGGCTGGGTTCTCATGCACACAGCAGAAACTGCATCTGAATATCCTTTTTTAGAAAGCCTAAATTTTAGCTCAACTTTTCTCTTATTACCCAATGTCTGCTTTCCTGCTGCTTTCCCTAGGTCCCAAAGTTTCCTTACTTCAGATTAAAATACATGTTTCCCTAAAAAAAAGAAAAAACCCCACATTGTGAATACTACAAATAAACATGTGCTGTTTACATTCCCTTACTTCAAACAGGTCACATTACTTCTGATGCTATACGCTGATCATAATAGGTTCAGGATATCACATCAATATTACTGCATTTTATCTTGACTACGCATCATGGGAAAATTCAGAAACTATAGATTATGAAGTGCTTTCAAGTGATACAGAGTAGCTAGCTAATGTAATATACCACACAGAGCATATGCTTTTTTTAAAGCTTTAATATTGCAATAAATCTGAACTACAATATCTGCCTTCACTAAGAAAACATTTTCATCTCAATCCGTCAGCAAAGTAATTTAGACAATAAATGGTAGCGACCCATAAGCTTAAGTGAATAACATGGGGATATTTGTGCCAATTCTTTACTTCATGAACCTTGAAATCAAGGACTTTATCCACATTTGTACAAACACAAATGTGCACACATGTGTGCACAGTGTTGGTGTTTCTAGGACTAGCAGTACAAAATTTGCAGAAAAAAATATTCCTAGCATTCTCAATTACAAAATCCTTTTAAATAGGAGAAATAAAAAAGTAGGATGAAAAAAAAAAAAAAGTAGCTCTTCCAACTTCACTGCAACTTCATTAAAAGGGAGAGCTTTCTTCTTTCTCCCTTCCCGATGCATGCCCATATGACATCTAGCACCAAGTAGCACATGTCAACAGCAATGCTAAATTCCTGCACAGAAGCAATTTCAACAGCAGCCATTGGGGTAACTGAAGGGAAGAAGATTTGTAAAATGCTATCAGGTCCAGACAGAGACAGATGGTACAGGCAAACACCTTCGCTACCCAGCACCGTCCTCCTTCCAGAGCAGCTGGTCTCAACTGAAAGGCCATTTCTTTATGGTTTCCATACTTATCTCAATATTTGCATTATACGCAGTTAATACCTTACTTCCTGATAAGGGATACGTAGCTGACAAGGCTCTGTATTTTTAAATGGAAGTGCCAGTTCTAAAGTAAAAAAAGCAGAACTTCACCTCTCTTGAACACCAAGAGCTCATTTTATCATTCTTTCTGTGGCAGAAATATACCTGAAATATACCCTTCATGCTGTAAGATTTCAATGGCTTTTACTATCACACCTCAAACATTTTCTCCCAAACACAGCTTCCTCCAGGGCTGACAGTAAGGCCTCCTGACCAGCACACACAAACAAGAGTTAACTTAAAAGAAGCCAGGCTTAAAGGTGGGCTTAGACATTCACTGTGCAACTCAGGCCAGATGGCTTGTGAATCACCAATAACAAAAACTCAGTCAAAAACTTTGTGGGATAAACTGTAACATCAAAAAAAAAAAAAATGCCTCTGAAGTCAGCTCACAAGAAAATAGGCTCTAGGTGAAGTACTGCTTCTCCAAACACCTAAGAGTCCGGAACAGCTTTGCATGGAGGTGGTTTTCCAGGAATTAAGAAGGGAACCATTTGACTCTTGGTGGATTGATAAGAATTTCAAAGCCTGAGATGGCCCTTTCCCTTACCCCGTGTTTCAAGCAGAAACAGCATACTTTCAAGTATCGTTTCTGCACTCGTAAGAAAACAAGGAGACCCATCTGAACTACCATCAGGTGTCTGAAACCGTTCAGGAGGAAATGGACTTGTCCAACATCCTGAAAACATCAGACACAATGTTTTCCCCTTCTGTGGCCATTAAGATAAACAGTATTGCACGAAAAACCATTAGAGTCGCTTCGGAAATTCTATTTACCTTACACTCAGTTAATTTTAAAAGCTTACTATTTTATCATATTTTAATATCTATATATGTAAAGAAGCATTTGCAGAGAACCAAGTAAAATGAGTCCAAGCTAATTTAGTCTAGGTAGGCTCAGTCAGCCAAGATATCATAAGATACAGTTACTAAATAACACATCACACAAGCAATCTGACCATAATGCTTTGCCTAAAATGCTTTAGCAATTTATAAAACACAGTATTGAACCATCTATAGTTAAATATAAAAGGTTTATCATGGTCTTTAAACAATAAAGTAGTGAGGCAAGTCCAATGAACATCTGCTAAGATCAAATGGAGTATGAAAATAGGAAGTTTCATCTTAAAGGTATTCAAAAACATAAGCATCTATGTTCCTCTTTGGAAGAAATTTCCTCGTGTCATTAAAAGAAAAAAAAAAATTAATAGAGGGAACTGTGTTCTTTCTTCCTTTTAGCAGCCCAAGATAGAATTAAAGCTTCCTCTAAAATAATCAGGTAACAAAAGAGACAGACTTTTTACTGCTCTGTTATCAAAACAAAGCAAACAGAAATTAATCTTTCAGCTAGCTCCATTTATTTTCAAAAGGCATCTTCTATACTATCTTCAAGTTTTAGCCCCATCTGTAATAATAACAGTAATTAAAAAAAAAAGAAAAAAACCACCCAACCACGCCACACAGGTAAATTACAGTTTCTTCCAGAGTAATTAACTGGCTTTTATGTCAGCCAGACTAAAATACCAGACTTTTTACAAATCAACAGCTTCAGTACATCTTACTGCTTACTCTAGTTCCAGAGGCTTGAAAAACCACAAGAACACGTACTTCACCTGAAACATGTAGTGTACTTAAAACAAGCCTGAGTCCCAAACCACATCAGATTATTTTCAGAAAATACCTGATTCTCTTCCCAAACCTATGCTTTCAATTACCTATTCTGGGTTCATGACATCTTGCTGTTTTGGGAGCAGGCAGTTGCGATTTTTTTCTGTGGGACACTCAGGTGTCTTTGGAGAGCCATACCACTCCAAATGGTTGTTGTAAAGTTGTTACTTCCAGCTTCACACTAATCAGTGCTTTTTCTGCAGCTCCAGATCCTTCCTCGCTATTCACGCCAGCCATGTATTTTTCATGTTAACGTTTAGTCCTGTTTGCTATTGCCAGGGCTTTTCAAATCACGCTAGCCCACCCTTCTGCCTTTGCTGCTCAAAGCTCACTCATCTGCCCTGTTTTTTTTTTCCTTTCCTTTTTAAGATTATCCTGAAACATTAATGTCACACAAAAAGCTAGGACAGAGTCAGAAATAAAATCTCGAAGTCCAGTCTTACGCTATAACTGTGAGACTAGCCCACCCCTCAACACCTCTCAGGGTCAATGGCACTTTAATCTACCACAGTTATTTTGCTTCTTAAACAATCTACTCAAATTAAATTACTGTAATACAGAATAGCAGATTTAATGAGTGCCTGCAAACTCTTACTGAAAAACACATACGCAAATAATATGCAGGTTTTCCAGCATCAAATATCTGTTTGGTAAACAGAGGCAAACCATTTTTTCCTTATTCAGTAAATAAAAATTATAGTATACAAGCTAATAATAGCAACCCAGCAATTTTTATTTTCAGGCCATATGTTTTAGGTTATCAGCTGCACTTTGCATCTGTATTTTCAATTGTCTAAGAGCAGAAGTGACATCTTCATTTGGGAGTACAAAAATCAGGTTGTACATTGAACCATTTTGGTCTTTTTTGGAACAAAATCCTTTACCCACAAAGACTTATTTCTACTTAGGTTTTGCATTGTGTACAATTAGTAGCAGGTTGGATAAAACCAAATATACCCTATATTTATGTGTAGGCTTCTGTGAAGGCTAGTTTGTGTAAATAAGGCTTGATTATAGCACACAGCTTATGAAAGCATCAGAATAATATGATGCATTACTGATGGCCAGTTTCCTACTTATATTTTCCATGAAGCTAAGCTCCCTTTGGCTTTAAAATCTTAACAAGCAAATCTCCAGTTTTTAGTAAACACAGTCTGGTGAAAACTCATTGTTTGGACAAGAAAGAAAAAAGACTCCAAAAGCAGCCCAGTTCTGAAAACTCGGCCTTCGATAACACTACAGGGATGCGACAGAACACATCCCTGTAGACTGTAAATAAAACATTTCATTCACATATCGTATTTACACAAGATGTTAGACCAGCAAGCCGCTTCTACAACATGACGCTTCACAGGTTAGATCGAAAAAGTACCTAAAAGATTTCTCTTTATGAGTAAATCCTCAACTTAACCTGTTGTAGTTGAAAACAGTCCTGACTAGGCTGTGGCTGTAGACAACTTTGTCTTTCTCACAGGTATTAAGAACACTATGAAGGGGCTTTTCTTAAAAAAAGTTACCAATTTGATTTTTAAAATCATGACTATCAAGAATGGAATATAATTATAACTCCACTTAAAAGGTAACGACTCTTTATATTTAAAATCACAAAGTTGGCAAAACCGATACTTAAATAACAGAAGGTGATCATTTGCATTTCAAAATTCATCTATCTTGCTTTTCCCTCAATTAGACCAAAACATGTTGATTCACAGGTTTGTGTGTGTGTTTGTTTCTTTTTTAAACTTATTTATAGAGCAGAATAATGGCCCCCCTGCTAGGCTGGCATTTGCTCAAGTTTCTGTCCATGTAAATTGAATCTGTTACTGGAATTTTCCCCCCTTCAGAATACCAAGGCACATTAACCAAGAGATAAAGAGATACATTGCTGATACTATCAGCCACCAGGCAGGTGGATAACGTGAGGGATTTTTTGTTAGTTTTTGTGGGGTTTTTTGGACAAATATGTGATAAGAGTCCTCAGGGGGCATGGAGAGCAAAGGGCTGTTTAAACAGAAGTGAATCATTCTCATCTGATCTGCTAATAACTTTGTATTCAGACATCAGCTGCTTAGCACACTTCAAAACATTCAGAAAACAGTATTACTATAAAGAGGAGGAAAGTTAAAGAAAAAAATCACATAAACCTCACATTAGTCACCTTAACTGTATTAACACAGCAGAAATTCTCAGTTACAAGTGCTCGATTTCTTCTTTAAAAGCAAATAGGTTGTTCTTGGCCAAAACCCCCACAGTTTTACTTGAAGTGGTGTTGAGTTTATAGGGAATGATTTATAATCCATCATTTCCCTTGTGGGTTAGAGAAACAACATTCGACTTATCATACGTGAACAGCAAAGATTTAGTTTGGCCATTAATCAAAGTATAGAAGAGGCGCTACTTTTAAGCATCTGCAGATAGCTTTGTTGTTACAGTAGTTGCTTCAGTGTGAACTTTTTTTTTAATTGAGTAGAACTATGCAGGAGTGAGTTATCCAGCTTCACCAACAAATTCAATGCCACCATAACACAGCACGACTCTGAGTTTGTGAGTACAATTCTTGATATGCAAATCATTACAAATAAACCGCATCTTCCATCTCTAATTCTTATGTGAAGTTAGGCAAATTAGAGCCAGCAAGTGCAACAGCAAAATCCATTAATGGTACAATGCCACCTGCCGTCAATAGTGGAGAAGTGCCACTTCTTGCAACAGATTTAGCCTTGCTTTTAATTTATGCACGATATAAAATGACAATTGCTATTTCATACAAAATTAATTATATTGCTAGCAGGGAATGGCATGCAGCTTTTTAAACTATCTCTTCCCTCATCTTTTTGACACTTCTCCATTTATAATGTTTGCATTTGTTCTATTAGTTTATACATTCACACTGCATAATCTCTTTTCTATGTACGCAGTCACATTGTCCCTCTGCTTTTCGCAGAATAACAAGAGCTGAGCAAGTCCTTGCTATTCGCTATGGCAAGGATCGGATCGCTGTTTCTGTACCAATACTATCTTGCTTTGCTTTAATACAAGGTTACAACCTGAGGTACTGAAAGCCTCAAACACAAAAACCTAGATCCTGCAAGCAAGCTCCGTGTAGTTGGACATCTACTCTCCCCTGGGTCTGAAAAGCTTCAACATTAAATCATTATTATCCCTAGCCCCACCAGGAATTAGATTCTGATATATAAATTGTAGAATTTAGACTCCATGTTTTCTTTCAACCAATAAAGCAACTTAAAATTTAAAGATGTCCTCAGGTACTTCACTGCTAAGCATTTTATAACTTGCGCTGTAAAAAAGTAACACCTGAAAACTTATCGATTAAAAAGATAAAATTGTTTCAAATATATTTTTTTACATCTTTCATGTAACTCTGCAATACAATTTCCTACCTATTTTAAATTGAAGATATCCTGCAATCTGTTTAAATTTCACATTCATCCTCTCCTGTTTTCTGCCTCCCAAATTTGGTCCTCAAAAATCAATGCAGATAAAGAACTGCATCCCAAGGCTCATCATCTGTTCTCAGTTTCCAACACCAAACCCTAAAAGACAGTGTTTGGATAAAGACATCTTTCCTTTCTTCTATCCTTTTAACAAGTGCATTTAAATAACAAAACGTTGAAATCGTGTAATAGAAGTTACACATCCAAATCCTATTCTATCCCAAACTCTGATGAGAAAACAAACACCAAGCTAAACACACGGAAACAAAATTTTACAAGCCAAGGTTCACTGCATCCTTCTCAGTTAGGAGAGAAAGGGAGAGGGAAGGCTGAGTACCCAGAGGTAGGGCAACACAGCACACAATACTGGAAACACCAGGAAAATTCAAACCAAAAGAGAGAGACTGGCTTTGAGTCACTTTATTTAGTCACTGTTGTATTATGATAAGAAATCCTAAGACCCTGATGAAATTTTGGGAAGATCACTTGTTCATCTCTACAAAACTGCAGCCCTTCCTTCAGCAGGAAAAAAGCAAGCTGTGAAAAACAGTTATGATCAGTTTTAAAAAAGCAATTTAAAAAGAATTAAAAAAAATCTGAACTTGCCAATTTCTCTTAGTGTACTGAACTGAAGTACAAGCATAATTTCAAAATCCTTTCAAAATCCTTATTCCAAGAAGCAGCTTGCAGAGCAACGCTATCATGACAAAGGGGAGACAGGAGTTCAAGGGACATGGTACACTCCTTAAAATGAAAAACAATCATCCAAATAAGGTTTGGGGGTTTTTTTCCTGTAACATAGGAGCCTAAAGAAAGCCCATTAACATGATTATTTTTTCAATATTGGTCAAAAGCTCCAGAGCAAGATTTACCAGCAGCAGTAGCCCTAAAGCAAGCTGCTTTGGCCTCAGCTATACACCACTGTTGAAGGTACAGGTATTAAATCATTGCTCAGAACAGAATGGCACTTGGCTCCAAAATACACTCTATACTGCTAAGTTATAGCAAGTATTACTCTCCTACACAAAAATTAGCATGAAATAGCTACACTAAAATAAGAGTACGTTTGCACAGGTAACATTAAGATCAAGAAATATGAAAGGTAAGAATCCTAGAGCACTATCAATTCAGCCCTCTTGCATAGATCTAATATTTGCATTTGCAAATCTTCATCTTGTAGCTGCCAGTTACAGACACACAAAGCAAACTGCAGCTTGGGGTAGAGCAGAGAGGGAGGAGAGGAGAGGGCAACTTAACCAAGAAAAGCCTGGATAGATACCACACCTGTGCTGTGAGGTGGAAATAACGACTGTTCAGAAAACTTTATTCTTGCATTTGGGGACTTCTAAATATTATTTCAACTGCTCCCTAAACACTTAATTACTGCAGGAGTTGGCTGGTTGGGGCTGAGGGGAGAAAAAGCCTCTCTTTGGATCCTCATTAAAATACAGAAAAATTAAGCTTTGACTTTCACAGCTCATTAATGGTGACAGGGTGGGAAAAGGCTGCACTTCCATCTTTGCTACTACTCAACTAGGGACCACTTTGTACAAGGCTAGGTTAGGGAGGCAGGAAAACGCCTCTTTCTAACATGACGTCACGCATGTTGGCAACCAGGACACATTTCTATTTCACAACCACAAGAATTGCCGGGATTCTCAAATGCAAGGACTCCCCAGTTTTCTTGTTCTTGGATTAGAGTGAGGCGAGGGTAGAATGAAGGTGGTGAGTTTGCTTTGATAGGTAAAAATAATTTCTTGTTTCTCTGTAACACCTGCCATTCCCCTTTTGACTTCCACCTGGACACCAAAGACTTAAATATTTACTATTAATCTCAAGAGGCTGGCATTCAAATTTTTGTTGAGATCCCACCACCTTTATTCACAAAGAGTAGTTCCTTACTTTATTTCAGTTGGGAGGGTCTAAGTCACAGTTTGGCATCCAATGTTTATTCTAAGTTCAGAACTTCTGTCTTCCATTGCTGGTAACTCTTATTCTTTAGCTATAGTTTTTGGAGCACATTTGCAGACTCTGAGCTTGAGGACTACCTACATGCCAAGGTGCAATGCCTAGCCAGACCATGCGCTCAGCAGAAAGAGTACGTTGGCATTCCAAATTCAGAATAAAGAAAAACTGAAAATCTGAGTAGTCTCCCAGTAATCATTTCAACTCGAAAAGTAGCTTTTTAAGCCAGCTATGAAACTTTTAAAATATGAAGTTATAAGTAAAACACCTGACTTTTAGCTGTCACTACCATTTGACCACTATATTAGCAGAAAATAAATTGGAAAAGGGAAAAGAGGGAGGGCTCGGTTTCAAGTGCCATCCTTGCTATAAAAACCCAAGAGATATTGATTTTATCACCCTCATGATTGATGAAAGTAGTTCTAAGAAAAGAGCTCTCTAAACTATTTCAAAGCCCACTGTAACTCATCAAAAATGTCAGAGGCATCTCGGAGCCTATTAGGGTTGTATTTTTCAAACTGCTATGGGTTTTTTTTCCCCCATGTTCTTTGCAAGTAGAAATTTTTGTATTTGTAAGGCTCTGCCCTTTCCCTTATTTGCTCTTTTCAGTTATCAGAATGTCCTCACACATAGCAAATAATTGCAAGAAAACAAAACATGCCTTAAATTTGCTTAAACAAGACATTCAATACAATTACACTTTATGGAAATGATCTAACCAACACCACCACAGTTCAACAATAAAGCAGTCATGAGCCCTCTAGCTTTTTAAGACATCCAGGAAAGAGAAAAGAAAATTCAGATATAACATGATCTCGAGCTCTATACTATAGAGGCTCCGTGAGAAAGCAAAAGCTGCTCATCTACTTTCCAAGTGAAACATTGTAGGTGATTGCTCTAACCTGGGGCACAGTACATTCTCTCTATGGCATCGTTGTCACAGGAATCTTCAACCTCCCTCCACCTGCTAAAATACGTTAGCTGAATGTGTCCTAAAAACAAAACGACAGGAGAAATCAAAACATTTTTCCCTTCCATTTTCTGCAGAAGTGAACTGTAATTACTCCTTTTGTAGCTAAAAACAGTATCATTAAGAATAATGGCATCATTAAGTACTAGAAGCTATTACTGGGGGTGAATTTGCTGCACTGATAATGAAGCTCTAGACAGGAAATGAAGATACTAATTACAAGATAAAACGCCTACTCAGTTAATTGGAAGCAACAGCGAATAAAAAGAAATGCATTTGCAAAAGTTCCTGACCTCTATCATTCAATAAGATGTTGTTTGGGTTCAAATCGCGGCACACAATTCCTTCTCTATGTAAAGCATCAAGGGCTACAACCATTTCAGCTGCCCATCTTTGAATGCAATCCTCTGGGATATAAAACCTGGAGGTTATCGCTAATCTTTCGTCGAGGTCCTGAAAAATTTGATGTATTTCCTTCTCCCCTGCTACTGCTATTTTGTCTTCCCTCTTTGGCGCTGTCTTTTTACTTCCAGCTGCTGGTAACAAAGCCGGGTCTGTTTCCTCTTTCCCAAAGTCTTCAGTTTGATCAGAAAACAGCAACACCGCTTCATCTCTTATCATGTCTCCCTCCACGCTAACATCTTGAGCACCTGAGAGCAGACTGGAAACAAATAAACTTTCTTCTTTGCTTGCGACGTTTAAGGAGCAGGCTCCAAGCCCTTGAAACAGAGCCCCGTCTTCTGAACTACCTACCTCTGGGTCAGATGTAAAGAGGGTCCCAAGAGCTCCCTGAGTGACACCGCTTTGTCCATTTGCTTCCTCGTGGGAAGGATCGCCCACTCCTGGTGCCACATGATTTGGCTCTTGATCAAATGCTTTGCATGGCTCTGCAGAATTATTTAATTGTAAGACATCAGGTGTTTCTAATAACTTTACTTCCAACATGTCCCTCTCAGTTTTTGTAAACTTTGTTGGCCTTGTCACTGCTGCCTCTTCTGTTTCATCAGACATACCAGGTAAGTTTATTAGGAGATCAGGCCTTCCTTCATCAACACTATTTACATCATCAACAGCAGCATCCTTAAAGGAGATAACTGGCACAGAGTCATTTGAACCCCTGCTTACGGTGTCATGAGCTCTCACATTCATTTTGTTCTCTAGAGCACCCAAGCTTTGGTCCTGATCTGGGACAGAAAACAATGGCTTCAAAGGTTCTGACTTCAGGTTATACAATTTTTCTCCAAAATCAAGTCCCAGGAGCTCACTCGTGCTGTCTTTGCTGTCTATCCTGAAGAGTTCCATGGGGCTGTTCTTTGATTCAGTTAATGAGTCCAATATCCTAGTAGGGCTAGCTATTTCTGACTCAGTATCATTAATGAAAAGCTTTTGTTCCTGAGATGCAATCTGAGAGGTGAAGCCATCGCTGCCAATGACACTGCATTTCTGTAAGCAACTTCTCCCTTTGGTATTTAGACCTTCACTCTCCAGTTTAACCACTGGTTCCTCATTTAGAGAGCCAGAATCAATTTTTTCTTGCCCATATTCATTGCATAACGTTAAATAACTAGTAGTGCACTCTTCTTCTGAGCTGGATCCTGAGTCCATCCACTTTGAACTCCCATCTTCCTGGTTGCTGCTGTCATCCTGAGAGCTCGGCGTTAGGCTGCTCTTCAGCGGGACCACCTTCAGCATGCTCTCCCCATAGCTTTCTCGGGAATCAGTGCTGCTACCGATTTCTTTAGGACTAGGTGTCGGCTGCTCCAGATAAATTTTAGTTGAACTGGATGTTCTGGGTTCAGGAATTTCAAAGCTTTCTTCAGGACTTCTGTTTAAGAACTTACTGACGTAAGACCACAGTTTTCCTCCTGCAAGAAAAGAGCGGGGGGGAATCTCTTAATTTCACTCAAAACAATCGGTTTCATTGTGAAACAGGAAAATACCCGCATTGTCACAATACACTACCTCCTTATGCCCATAGAGCAAGTTGGATCATCTACCTCAGGAGGAAATAATTACAGGGACCACAACTTGCTTTTCAAGCAGATTTGTATTAATACATAAATATTTAAAGAGTTGCATCTGAGATTAAGCTTTTTTTTTTTTTTAAACTTCAGTAAAGTCTCATTTCAGAGTCTGTCTCAAGTTGCATGGTGGTGACTACTCTCCATCTGCTGTCTCAAAAGAAAGCAAAAACTAGGGAAGATCAAATGGTTTAGTGCCCATCACCAGCTCTGCCTGTACTGAATACTTCTGTATCACAGCTCCAAGCTCATGAGCCACATTAGGGCAGACAGCCTAAAAACTACTAATTAGCAAGTTTGGTAAGGGGAAGGGAATTACCTCATATTAGCAGGATAATCTCTTTGAAGCAGTGTATTTTTTTTAAGTTAAATATGGAAGCATTTCTCCCTCTAACTTCAGAACTCAAGAACTTTTACTCCATTACACAAGGATTTATCGATACTCTGAGATACATTGGCAAACCAGTTCCTTCATATCAAAGACTCAAAGAAAGTTACAGCTCTGAAAGCAATAGTTAAATTTTAAAAATACAAAATAGAAGTCTCTTCCCAAATACTGCACATATCAAAAAAGCTTACAGATTACAAAATGTAATTTGCACAAAACAAATCAAGAAGTTATTGCATCTCTTGCGTGTGGCTGAAAGCTAGAAAACCACCTCTGATAACTTATGGGAAAATGCAAAGTCAAGACATTTCAATTTAAAAGATAGTACAGAAATTCTGGTAAATGCAGGAGTTCTAACAAAATCTTTGTAGAAGAAAAAATAAGTATCCAGCCCACTGGGCATCTACAAAGTTTTGATTTTTCTTTTTTTGGTTCCATCTTTTTTTACTTATTTGGGTAAAAGAGAGTTTTATATTCTTCCAAAATACAGACTCTAATAGTTATTTTTAAACACTCTCCATATCAGGCAAAATTCCTTTAAGAACAACAACAAAAGAAGAAAGTATTTTTTCATTGCCTAGGAACAGGTTTTATATATTCCCAGGTATTTCAAAAATAATTTATCAAAGGCAGAAAAACCTTGATACTTTAAAAATGAATTTGAATAATATAATGTGGAGTTTTCTTGCCCTCCATCCCCCTGGCTAAGACAAGACTTGTTTTTGAAGGGGCGGGGGGGGGGTGGGGAATCTCGCTGGTTGTGGTTAAACTAAGTATATTAAAAATACTAAGAATTCTAACAGCTTGAGTCCAACGGTAAAAATGGCAATTTAGATCTATTAATCCACATGGTTTCTGCCATAAGCCAGAAATGGATTTAGTAGGTCAGAATGACCCTTGCCACCTTCTAGAAGATAAGAAAGGATGCCAGGTAAATGAACAGGAGCAAATGGAAGCAATGCTCATAGAGAAGGGAACAAGAACTGCTATACTGACCACTGTATTGCATAAGCACTTTAAACACTTACCCAAAGATGCATTCAAAATACCTACACGTGTGTCATGCCTCAGTAGCAAGACATGGCTCATCAGTCACCCTCAGCCCAGCAAAGCCAGCTGCCTCCCTGGACAGCAACTGACTCTGAGCTTGCCTGGATGCAAGTGACCTGCCGCCCTGCATCGGTGAGACCAAGGGACCCGGTCCTGCCAGAAGTGCCTGGCGAGCAGGACCTTGCCTTCGTGACAGGCAGTGGTTCCACGCAGACTCTTAAGATGAAGCCACGTGCCTTAAATACAACGCATTAAACAGCTGTTGAGCAGGGCAAAAGCATACCCGGGGCACTGCCGTGCCTTCCGAGCCCTTCGGAATTACTAGTTTTAAACTGATTTGGTAAAAATAAAAGTCGTTCATCCCATAATTGCCAATTCTTTTTCTAATTTTATGGTTTTACATTTATCCGTGCTTTTGCTATGGAATGGCTGGGAAAGAAAATAACAGAAAATTGAATGAGAAAGAGAGAGAGAGAGAACATACATATTTTTATATATGCACGAAAGATTTTCTCCTCTTTTCCACACTTTCATTATTAACTATATATTAACCTGGCATGGAATTATTTAGGGTCACTCTATGACAAACAATAAAATCTCATTTGACAACCACGCCCCTGCTACATTTAATAAAACACTCAAAGTCTCCCCATCCCATCTGCATTGTATCAATTAGTACAAGCAAATGTTAAATATTGCCATCTTCATATTACTAGTGTTTATTATCCCAGTACCGCTTCACAAATTTCTTATGAAAAGAGAAATCTCAGGTTTCAAAGAGAACATGACCCACAAAGACCCACATTACATTTCTGCAGCTTTGCACAGTGCCTGGCACAACAGCACCTCAACCTCCAGGCACGGCTTTAATGCAAATATTAGCACCATCAGTCCTTCCTCAAATGCAAGTAGTAAGAAAAGGTCTTTCTAATGGAGGCCTGGGTTAAGCTTTGGACCCAGGTATGCAGAAAGCTCAAAACCTTATTTCTGTGATCTACTGTCACATTTTTTGCTTGTGTCATTGCTGGACACCAGGTGCGCATTTACTTGTAGCACCTGAAGGGCTCTCACTGACATAAATGTTTTGTACTCCTACATTAAGGTAAAGAAGGGGCCGGGCTGCCTGGCAGTATGACAAGTGCAAGAATTATCCTTGTACAACTTAGCTTTTCACCTGTAGACAGGTCAAGCTGCTCTCAGGACAACTCCTGTCTTCTGCTCCCTCCACCTCACTTCATGCAAGATTTCATGCAGCCTCCACTAGATTTTGGCCTCTACTCAAAGTCTTAGTCTAGCTTAAGAAAGGAGGAGACCCAAGAAGGATTAAGGAAGGAAATCAGACCTGTTAAGATCAATCCTTCAAAACCCCACAGAAAAAACACTGCAAGAGTCAAAAGGTTCAAACTATGTTTTTTAAAATGTTCAATTTCAAACGCTTTCAGGAAATATAAAACTTACAAAAGACAAAAAATATCTTTTTAGCCTTACAGGATTCAGGAATTCACCACTGTCCACCTGTGAAAACAGACAGCACTGCAACAATGACTCATTTTTTATTAGTAAACATGTTACTTATCTTGCCTTTTTAAGAAAGAAGTTGCTCATTAATAAACACTTGGACTTAGAAATCACAGTGGACATGACTACTTACTGCAACTTCAATTTCGAGTTAAATGCAAGTAAATACCCACCCACCCACCCCCCCCCCCAAAAAAAAAATTTATTATGTCCAAATATGTTTACACACAAATATTTCAAGACTGGCCTCCTGGTCAAGTGGAAATACATAAATAAATGCTATTCAATAATTGTGTTCTATAGTGAAAAACAACAATTTTATTCCTTTCTGAAAATGTCCAATCCAGGGTCAAACAAGAGTGATATTTGTATCTCGGTATATAATTATGCCTTTATGAATGACATACTAATAATCTTTCCCCCTTTCCCCATGTGTTGTGTAAGATCAAGAAAACCCATTAGCAAGCCATGCTAATATAGTATCAGGAATCTATAAAAACTAAAATTACAGAAATCAATCCAAACAAGCAAGCTTCAGTCATTGTCAAGTAGTCTAACATATTAAATAACTATAAAAGCTACCATTTGAAGCTTAACTTTATTAGTGTTTAATACAATTTCAGAAGTATAGTATTAACATAACTAATTATTAAGATTATTTTCTTCTACCACGCATTACCTCTACAACCAGCCTAGCTCACTCTTTCTGGTTTTATTAGTGCGAGAAAATTACCAAGCTCTACGTTCTTCTGCAGTTATTCAATGTAAAACTACTTATTAGAATTGCCTTACTTAACCACATTTCCAGCACTCCGGAGGTTATACCTCTGCTTCAAGAGGCAGAATTAAAATGTTAGCGTCCAAAATAATCAACAGGAAATTTCAGCATAAAGTGATCAAGAGATGAAGCTGGCTAAGAATTCTGTTCGTTCCGTATTTTTTTTTTATATTCTTTCAAACATTTCTGCAGTTTTTTGTTATTAATAGCACTTGACGCACAAACATCAAAGAGAAGAAGATACAGAGACTATATAGTTTGTATCATAGGATAAAATCTGTCCTGGTTTTGGCTGGAATAGAGTTAATTTTCTTCCTAGTAGTGGGTATAGTGCTGTGCTTTGGGTTTAGGATGAGAATAAAGTTGATAACACACTGATGTTTTGGTTGTTGCTAGGCAAGGTTTACACCAAGTCAAGGACTTTTCAGGTTCTCATACCGCCCCACCAGCAAGGGGGCTGGGGGTGCCCAAGAAGCTGGAAAGGGACACAGCCAGGACAGCTGACCCAAACTGGCCAAAGGGATAGTCCATACCATATGATGTCACGCCCAGTATATAACTTAGGGTAAAGCTGGCCTGGGGTTTACACTGCGGCTCAGGAACTAGCTGGGCACCAGTGGTCTGCGGGTGGTGAGCAACTGTGCTGCGCATCACTTGTTTCGTATATTCTTTTATCATTATTATTATTGTTATTACTGTTATTATTCTCTTCCTTTTCTGTCCTATTAAACTGTCTTTATTTCAACCCACAAGCTTTACCTTTTTTTTTTTTTTTTCCGATTCTCTCCCCCAACCCACTGGGGCGGGGGGAAGCAAGCAAGTGGCTGTGTGGTTGTTTTAGCTGCCTGTCGGGTTAAACCACAACAAATGAAACCTAACAGATCAGCAAATTTAGTCTCCTAAACATGTTTTTGTTCTAGCTGACAGGAAAAAATTCATGACCTGTTGGATTTTTCCTCGCCCGGTGCTCGGACACTTACCGTTTCAGCTTCACATCCCAAATGACTGGCTGACTAAGGAGACATATTCCAAAATAAATCAATAGCTTTCGCTAGCTTGGCCCATGAGTTTACTCTGAAGGACAATATACTCCAATTCCTGCAGAACTGGAATGCAGCTAAGAATACAGTAATCACTGTATTTAGGAAATCCCAAGCAATCTCAAAATGAGCAATCCAGGCTTCCAAATAATTAGGATAGGATAGGGAAGAAAAAACAGAGTACTGAAAGACATCTGCTTGAATTATTCTCTAAAACTTGGCCAAAGTCTCTACATCACGGCACAAGAATTTGTTTATGGCCAGGAGTACCAATCGTAAACCATGCACCTCATGTGAATTAATATTTTTTCTTACTGGAAAAAGAAAAACCTTATGGTCTTCTTAGAACTGCTGTCCTTTTCAATAAAGACACAGCTACTTGTAAACTTCATCGTGTTAACATACAAGAACTATGTAAAATTATGTTTGTACTGTTCCTATGCCAAAAGGGAACCAGACACGTAGGCACTACCATGATACAACAATAACGTTTCACAGCATCCCAAAGGCAGCCGCAGTGGGTTTGCAGCGTACACATGAATTGGAAGCTAATCTCCAACCTAATCTCTAACATGACAGTGGTTACAAACACCAGAGTCTTACACACACGGCTGCTTCCACTGCTGCTGGTGAATCTCTGCTACAGAGTTTGCTAGTTTAGGCAAAGCTCCCACTTCCCGATGCCCTTTGAGCAAAAGCTATTATTTCAAAGCAGCCTTCTGCAAAAGCCACTTGCCAAGGACCATATCACCTTTCCTACATTTTCCGATCGCGGTTCAATCTTTATAGCTAGTACTATCTCCTTTCCTAACGACAAATTCTCAGCTTTGCAAGGCAGAATGTTATCGCCTTGCTGTCTATCAATTCCTGCGTGCAGCAAGCCTCTTCAGCATGAAGTTTCTTGAGTGCTCTCCAGATTGATAGGAACTCCAGCTTGTTTATGCTTAAAGAGATTTGACAGCTTCTAACAGCCACTTAAACTTTGATGTCCCACGGAAGCCCCCCAGCCTATTTTTGAAGCATCTGTTTCTAAAATTTCTGGAGTTAGTACTGCCAAGAAGAAGCGAGGCCTTATTAACATCAGATTGGCTCTCCACCACACTAGAATTTGCCAAGTGCTTTCCAACAAAGCTACAAGATAACTTCATGGACTTTCGTGCTTCTGAGACACCCTTGAAGCCTCCAACTGCAGCCACAAAAAAAACTTGTAAGAGAAACCAAGACCTCCCTCACCAATTTTGGCCACGCAATGGCATCATGATTTTTAAAAAAAAAGTAAATTAAAAAAAAATGTTGTCTTTAAAGTCTTCATCTTGAGCAAGAGTCTGGGGTCAAGCTTTCAGAATTCCATACAAAACTCAATAGTGCTGCATTTAATAATACAGCTAAAATTTATTACGAACAGGAAATAGCAAGCTGCTTAGCAAACACATGTCTGTACATAATATTAAAACCTCCTCTGAATTTCCTATAATTCAAGCCATTGCCCACTCTAATATTTTACTCTTGAACTTTCCAATGGTGCAGTTAGCATACCTAACATAATAAATCATCATAATTTGACTGGCAGTATCTTCTTCCCTACTGGAAGAGAACTACTTGGAGTATAAACATTAAGAGCATTCATGAAGTTACAGAATAAAATTTCAGAGACTATCTCTTAAAAAGCACTGTCCTAGAAATTTCTGTGCTTTCCCAAAATAAACCACAAGTACTTTCTTCTATTTATATTTGGTCTGAGACGGACAAAATTTTAAGACAGCTTTATCTATAGGGATTCCAAAGTTTGAAAATGAAGCCTTTCTCCCGAAGCACTTTCCACCATCAGTCTCCTGGTACAGGGTGACGTGCAGAGGCCATGCAGTTTTAGAGGCAACAAAAAATTATTGCCCCAGTTAGGTATTTGGCATCAGGCCTTACACCTGCAATATGGTTTTTTGCATTCATTCTTAGGCAATTGACTCATGACTTCGTACTCCAGCTGTCCCTCTTTACAACAGAATATAGCACTCCTTTCCCTCCGTCTTTGCCTGTTCTAAGCCCCGTCAGTAACTTCATGAAAGCAGGCCGCTATCCTTAAATAAATCAATCTTGTTAATTCTCTGAAAATCAGGAAAAAGTCTTTATAGCACATCATCATTTTTGAATGGTTTGTGAACAAGGATAGAGGTGAATCCATTTCCAGATGACTTGCTGCTTTATCAGTAAATGAGGGAAAACCCTATGCAGTTTATAACTTATATCCACAAGCATCCAAGTCAAGTGAACCCATGTATCATGTCTTACCAAGTAACAGCCCTCACCCACACCGAAATCCCTTCTGGTCCCCGCCCGCAGCTCTCTCCTTCCTCCCCAGCACAGCCTGCCAGTCCTCCATCCTCTCTGCAATGCTCCCCAGTTCTTCCCATGCTCCCTACCCCATTCCCCTTCAGAGCTCTCCCTGCAGAAAGCACTCGTATCTCGTCAGCACCTCCTCTCCCAACTCCACCTCAAAATAACCCATCTCCCTCCCACGTCTCCTGCTTGCATGGCTTTGACCCGCAGCTGGGAGAAAGGCAACAGACACCACCTTCACTGCTGGCAGATCAAACAAATGGCATGGGGCGCTGCACAAGGCTCTGTGTTGCACAAACCTGATTTAGAAGGCACTCAGTAAATTAAAAATCCTTCCTCCATAGAACTTAAAACACGTTACCAGCCGATGTTGGTAAGAGCAAGACATTGAGGCCAAGCACATTTCACTGGATTTGTGACCATGTCAAAGATGACCAGGAGAGAGTTATTCTTCTAGAAAGACAATGCCCCATCCATCCCAAATGTTAAGCTGAGGTTTCTGTTCTAACATGAATGATCACACAATGTCTCCATTTTTCTTACTGTTGTCGCAATAAAATCATCACTTCCAGATGATCTTTGTCAACTGGTCACATTAAACCTTCCTTAAAATTTTTGTTCCCTTCATCTGACCACAAATACCACTACTTCTTCATCCTGTTTTCCATCTATCTGGAGAATGAATGTTCCTCCTGAAGAGATGAGAAAAACTGTAGGTCTTCAAGAACTGCAGAAATATTAGGAACAGATTTTTTTAACCTGTCTCTAATCCTTTGATTATGCTAGCTTTAGTGGCAGTTGGTATCTGACAAGGATTGGTTTTTTGCTTGTTTTGGAGTTTGTTTGGGCTGGTTTTTTTAAATATTGTTTCTCCAAACAAAATGTACCAGCTTATGTGAAGATTACACTTCAGATGAGAATCTCCAAGTTATTCAGCTGAATTACACACACCTCGCAAAAAGTAGCATTGTACAGAGCAGCACTGTAAACCCTTGAGATCACCATCAGGCAGTACTGTAACGTGGAGGTTTTTCTTCATGCAGCACTGCTCATGGCAAAATTAAGTCACACATAGCAGAAACAGTCATTCATGTTGTAAAGTCAACTTTAACTGGCCTCATGTGACAAATTGTTCATAAAAAAGCCAAAATCTAAGTTATTAGGAAAAAAGAATGTAATAAAATTATCTTTTCTATCAGTTAGCTTAGTTCCTTCACATCATCCAATCTGACTGAATTATTAACATTTCCTAAAAAGAGAACTATTAGCAATCCCAAAATTGATATTCTGCACTCATTCTAAACAAATATGGGTAATTACATTTAGGGAATATTTAAATCCAGGTGTTAGATGAAAAAATCAAAATGTAATTATTTTGTGCCACCTGTTCCCTGTACATTTAACAGGAATTTTATAAATAGTTTGAAGGCACAACTCTGTGGTTCTGCTTTGAACTCCTGTGCGATGCCACCAGCTATTTTCTTAAAAATTCGGATCAGAATAACTATGCGATATTAACCAATAGGCAAACGTTCATGTTTTTTTAAGAGAGTTACTAAATTCTTGTCATTTTAAAGATTTACTAGCCAAAGTTTACAAAAGTAGCCAAAGACTTTATCTCTGAGAGATGACTGTAAATACTGCAGATAGCTGTTGCAGTCAAAGCACTCACTCTCCTGTAGAAAATAAACAGTTGGAAGCTTTCAATATTGCTACAAGTCAAGTAACCCATCAGGATTTGCGGCCATTTGAAACAGGGATCACATCCACTGCAGAACAAGAGGGAAAAAAGGGGGAGGGACAGAGGATGGGAGTGGGGTGTCTTACATGACATCTCTTAGGCACACTAAAAGTATTTTAATTAGATGCAGAAGAGATTAATTTGACAATGAAATGTACCATTGATTAAAACTTAAACCTTTGACTCTTTTCAACAATATACTTAAACGAGAGACAAACCTTCTGCATGCTGTAACACGAGAAAGACAGACTCCTCGGAGATGATGTACTTGTGCAGACACACCATGTTGGGCACGCAGCGGGGGATGATGGTCGTTCTGCTCCTGCTGTACTCACTACTTTTCCTTAGACCCTGACAGAGAACAAAAAGGTCAGTTGTACCCTCAGTTGCCTTTGGAGCCTGCTGTGCTCTGTGTTTATCAACCAAACTAATCTATCCGAGTTACTCTGGGCTTCAGAGAAACCACTCATCTGCTGCTCTATGCCCCTCGGTCCCCCGAGGCTGTGCTGATGGCATCTGGCGCATTTCCAGAGAACAGAAGATGGCACAAAGCTGCCATTAAAATCAATTACATGGGTCAATGTTTTTATTAGAATCTCTCTCAAACTAAGTCATCAGGATGACACTCAGTTATTTCCCTGTGACCTTTTTTTAAAATTTTATTTTTGTGTTGTGACCAAAAGACACTATTAAAAAAATTCAATTCAAGTTCTAAAGACAAAAGAATGCCTTAGCCTTACAGGTAATCCTCACATTTCCATTGTACTTTAGTAAAGACAACAACCACCACAACAAAAAGGAAAGGAAAGGATTAGTCTCCTTGAGAGGTAATGATTTTTGGGAGATAGCAGAGAGATGAAGTTGCCAGAAGTGAAAAAATTGATGGGGAGAGAGAAAGGGAGAGGAGAGAGAAAGAGAAAAAAAAATTATGTCAATAGTGTGACCTATTACAATATTGATAAACATAAGCAGTTAAATGCGAAATTCAATGTTACCCTATCTGCCAGTAGATAAAGTGAGGTTCTAATATACAATATTCAGAAATAATCCTTTCTGAGGAACAAAAACGTTTTCTGTACCCTGCACATACTTAAGACAAACAATTTCAAAGGCCAGATGCACAAAGCTAAGGCAGGGTTGTAAGCCAGACCTGGAGCAAAGTTACAAAATGTTAACAATTAATTTGAGCTCCATGTTTAGGACACAATTTTTCAGCCCTTCCTCCCAACAGCAGTGGAATTCATGTCAAAGGGAGCCTGAAATAAAGGCCACAATAACAATACTCATACTAAACTAATTCTCAGCATCACAGATGCTCCAAGCATATTGGGATCTTGATCTGAGCACTTTCTGAAACATAAGAGTCATGTGAAAAATTTTATTCTGACCAATCAACTATTTGTTAATTCAATCGTTTAGTAACATTAAACTCAGTTTTCACAGCCTAGTGATGTAAATCATAGGAAAGCAGTTATGAATAAGACCAGCTGTCCATTTCATCCAGAATCCACTTTGACCGATATCATACTCCTCAGCTAAGGGAAGACGAAACACAAAGTGCTGAGGATGTACATGGGCTGAGGAGAATTTTGACCTTCAGCAGCAGCCTGCACATGTCCTGAGCCACTGGGGCTTTACAACTGTTTTAAGCAGCAGCACATTGAAACTGTGATTCTTTACCAAAGTCTGCTAACATGTTGGCCTCACTAACCGTGAGTAAACTCAGGACATCTGAGTACTAGAGACATTACAGAGAAAGGAGAGGAGAGGAGCTGAACACCAACAAAAAGAATTCCAGTGCGCTTACTAGGGAGATATATATATATTTACATAACAATGTATTGCAGAGATAACGCTGTACAGTAGATGCAAATTGATCTTTGTGTTGAGATGTAAGTTAGGAGGCCAAACTGTTTAGAGAAGCAATAAAGACTTGACTCACCTTCAGTATAAAAGTCTGCTGCGTTCTTGTGTCTATTACAAGCAAAACCTAAGCAAAAAGTATTCAGAGAAGTATTTAAGATTCACATGAGTAAGTTAACAAAACACAGTTCTTAAATCTCATGTTGAATATTCTTACAAAGGAAGTGATATAAGTAATGATTAAAAAAAAAATTAAATCCCTGAAGCATACACTTGATAATCAGTCTGTTTTTTTAGGACAGAAATATGATTGAGGATATAGATCTCTAGAGAACTACCAGAATGTCACCTAATTCCCAATCAGCTAACTTAAAGAATGAATCGTAACTGTGTAACAGCAATAACCAGTACTATCTAATTAGAGCAATAATCTAGCAGAACCCAATTTATAGAAATGCAATGGTAGCAACACAACGAAGCACAAAAAGTAACCTTCACGTAGCATTACCTTCCTACGCCACTTCACTTAAATTCTCACTGTACCTACCTTCCCGGTGCAACACTTTTCCCCATCAGGCTTCCTATCCATCAAGCGTGTCCCCTACCAGTGGGTTACTGGAGGCGTTTTTTTGTGGGGTGGCTATGTACCTGCTTTCCAGGGAGGTAAACTAAAAGCTGGCCACACACATGTCCAAGCCACAAAAAAAACCAAACAAACAAAAAAAAACCACCAACACATTTTATCAACTGTATAGTCACTGCTGACTCATTCCTCCACTACCATTTTTGTTTTACAGCACTCGTAAGCCACAACAGAAATGGCTGCAAGGAAGTCCCTTTGTGCTACCATAAACTAATATTAAGGTAAATTTAAAAAAGCCAACAAAAAAAAGAGGATTTATTTAGGGATAAAAGAGTGGATGGGTTCACTGCAGAGAGGAGAACACCTACAGCTGCAGAGAGCATCTCTGTTAGGAGTGCATCACCTCCACTGAAAGGACTTTAAACACAGCACAGCAATGAAAGAAGTACTAAATTACATCATCCCTCTTAGCAAGCTCCATGCATTTGTGTGTTGAAAACAAAACAAAAATATGTATGTGTATATATATTTTGGAAACCGCATCTTTAGGGATCTGGAACCCTCCATATCTCTATCTTCAAATCACCCTGCTCAGGAGTTAATTGTTTTCAAACTCCAAGAACAGAGATGTACTTGAAAAGCACCAGCTGCAAGACAGCCACATGAGCAGCACAAGCACAAGCCCAACCCTCCCCTCGGAACAAAAGTGCACACCTACTGTTTATTTACAACAGACATTGTAAACTTCCAGTATAAATATTCACACACAATTATACCAAAATATTTAGGCTGCAAAATCAAACACCTAAAGGGCTGCAAATGTCAGCACTGGGGTTACCAAACTTTTGAGTTCAACAGACAAGATACAGCTACTGCAAGTCAATAGACAAGATGCAGCGAAGACCAAGTCAGCTTGCATCAAAACAGACTTTTTGCGGAGGAATGACGTGTCAGGAGATTCCTCAGGTGACGGAAGAAGGACAACATAGCACACAGTCTCCCTCATCTCCCCACTGTGTTTGGGCAGCCATGCAGTCATGCCTGCCATCTCTGAAATGGTGAAGTCTACCAGGTTGACATGCTGACTTTCCCCTCACCAAGAGAACTGCGGAGACAGCCGTCCCGTGCAGTGCCCACAGCGGGGTGAGGTGGAGACGTGCAAAAGGCCCACAGGCCAGGCCAGGCCAGGCGGGGAGGTCTCAGGGCAGTGTTGGGCTGGCCTCCCCCAAACAGCGGTTGCAGCAAAGCAACCTTTGCTCCTGGGGATGGCCACAGTCAAAACACAGCCCGCCATCTCTCCCTGTCACATCCTGAGCATCTCAACTAACAGAAGCAGAATTAGAGTCTTTTCTAATCATCCTTCTCCCACCAAATTACACCAAAAGACAGACACCCTCTCCATCTGAAAGACCTCCTCTTTTACTAGGGTTGCACCCAACTTTAAAAGGTCATCTATATCTTCTCATGAAAAAAATATCTACAGAAGTTGGTGTTACCGAGATGTTTTGACAAAGGAATGACACACAGTTTCCATCTCAAGGGCACGGTAAGGAAAGGCAAATGTCCCCAGGCCACTGCGTTTGCCAAACCATTTTTCAGGCCTCTCACCAGAAACAGTGGAAACCAGCTGAATAAATAACAACTGTGAAACTGGTTTTGTTCTCCTTGCTTAACCAAAAGGCATAAAATTTAAAAAAAAAACAAAACCAAAACCACACAACCACCAAACAAACAATAAAGAAAGCCAAAAGAACAAGAGCGAAATAAAAGGCACTTTACAAGAGGTGCCAAAAGAAGGTAAAAATGGTTCGGAAACAACTATGCATTTACAGTCACTTTCCTTCTTCTTGTCGCAAGTTTGTTTGTAGCTACACACTGTTCACATTGAGGCAATAAATATGAGAACATATGTGATTTTTTTTTTCAAATGTGCCCTTTGACTGTCAATATCTCCCAAACAGGTGTTGGCTAAATGATTATAAATTGGCCTCTGGATACACCTCTTCAACTGAGCCGTACAGGACTGGCGATAATATAATTAGACCTAAAAACATCAGGCTGGTGAATGCTTTCCATCTGTTTGGCAATAATGTTTAGTTAACAATAGTCTTTAAAAGAAGCACCTTCAACTTCAGTTCTTAAAGTTATTTATAGGGCCATTCTTAACACACCAGCACTCTTGCTAACAAGAGCTTTAGCCACTTGGAAATTATTAGCCATACGGCTGTGTATGAAAAGGAATGGCAGCATTTAACATCTGTATCTCTCCAGATTTACAAGCATCAACCTCATTTAAAGTCATTTCTTAATGAACAGTTCCGTGGTCTGTATTAATATTATAGTTGCATGCACAAAGATCATAAGGAGCCAAACATTTTTTTAATACCAACAGTAGGCCAATCAGTAATGAAGCTGTCAGCATAAAGGACAGAATAATAGCTTCTTTAACCCTCAAACAGGATTTGTTCATTTGTAGAGTAGAAGACACCAATTTAAAAACTGCTCATGGGTTTGCTCACCTTTATAAAGACAAAAATCTAATTTGGTACTAATTTGATACAATTGTCTTTCCAATAAAAGGCTCCTAAAGCCATCTTTTATTCCATGATAAAACAACTGCTATAACTAAAACTGTCATGAAATAATTACCTTTGATAGCATACCTTATTGCACAAATACAATTAATGTATTCCTCCCTTTCATTTTTCACACTTGCTTATCAGCACTGTATTAGCATATGGTGTAACAGAAGAGATTACTGAGCCCTCGCCCTATAAGACGACGTATAGAATGACTACCACTAACGGGAATAAAGCAGACAACGGGTCCCTTTAGGGCTAGCTTCATCTGTTGTTATATTACAACATCAAAATGAAAGTAGCAGCTATAGTTTTATAACAGTAGCAACAACAAATAATATTTGTATGCCTTTAAGGTTAACTACCTAGACAGACTAACAAGTATTACTAATCAGTTTCTTTCTTCTTCCTTTCCATCAAGCATCATTCCTTCCCTCAATGATGATCATCTACAGCTCCACTTCATTTCATGGAAAATTATTTAATCTGCTGATTCAATACCGACCTTTCTACGAGACTGTTTACTTCACAAGGGACTTCAAGAAGCCCAGGAAGAACCACTAAAGTAACTTTAGAAATTCACCTAGTGCTGCTCCATTTGGCCCTGGCAGACTACTTTACATGGACCCTCTCGAAGCAGATTTTTGGTGTGGAGGATGTAGCCTGCATGCATATTACAAAAAGGTGGTTTAACCAGATTCACCCAAGTAATTAAAGGACTACATGAATGAATAAATCACCATAGAAAACTAACATTTCAGGAAGGAATAAGACCAGGAAAGAGACTGTCACACGTCTATTTGGTTGACTTTTTATCACATATCACAGAGCAGAGAAAGGTGAGCAGGTCTTGGATGCATTACCAGGCTGCTGCAGAAGTGCCTAATTACAGTAAGCCTGCCATCGACAAAAATGTCAACTTATTCTCCTCACCTCACACTTTACAGCCAATTTCTGGATAGTAGCGCTATCCCAACAAATCTTTCCTGTTTTCATTCCTTTGCTCTCCTCCCACATTGCAAAAGGGAGTGCTTCCAAGTTCTTCAGTAATTCTTTTTCTAAGATTTCTTTTTAAAATGCAAAGTGACAACGACACAATGGGGCAAAACAGGATTCCATGCAGCATTCCCCACTGCATAACTCTGTCCTTCTCCAGGGCAGATGGCAGAGAGATGCCCACATTAGACCGGGCTGTTCCTTGCTTCGTAAGCTGATGGAACCTGTTTCACTGATGATGACTACTGTGTAACTTGTAATATTTAATACCTCCTAACAATGAGCTGTCGGCTGTAACATTCAGCATCCTATCTCAGAGGGGAGGGAGAAAAATGCACAGCAGGGCATTCCTGGGCACTGAGCAACTAGTCTGTGACACAAAAGGAGACAAGGCAAAATCCTATTTGTATTACTAATGTACAAACAGAGTCAAGGTCTACATATCACGCTGGCTTTTGCAGCACTGTTGCTTACTCATTCTTTCCCTGTTTTTCTGCATTGATGACAACCTCAATGTGGCCAAAAACACTGACAGGGAAACAGCAATTCCCACAAATAAATATATAATGTAAATAAGTGTATTCAGCAGCACAGAAAACCTTTTTTCTGCGAGCACTTGGGCTCCCAGGCACATCACAAAACACAAGTGAACACAGCAGCGTTGCATGGCAGCATCTCAGTTAAGTGGCACATAGCAATAACCCTCCGTGTTGCCAAATAGGATTTTCTACTTCTGATTTTTTTTTTCTCTAAGTCAAGGGTTAATTCTGATGCTGACAGCAGCTACTTAAAAAAATTAGCTTCTTAGATTTGATTTACAGTGTATCCAACAGCTTAGTGGAAAATAAATTAAATTCAATTCAATATAGTAGGTACAATTAATTGGAGAAAAATAAAATAAAACCTGCCTGGTAAATAACCATAGCCTAGCTTTAAGAAAACAGTTAATTTCAGGATCCTTTAAATGCACAGAAATTAGCAAATGTTTCAGTATGCTAATTTTTTTTAATTAAAAGATATTTCTGCAGTAAAAGCTCTTTCATATGCACTACTGATTCTTCATCAAACGTTAAGTTTCCAACTTAACACCAGTATAGCCGGTGGCAGCCTGAAGGTTTACCATCTGCTGCCACCCAAAGTCACGGTGGCCACCTTCAGAACATATGCATCAAAGCCCTGAGATAAGAGACTGAAGGAATACTGCAGAAGTCAGCATAAGGGGAATCACAAACCCAGAGGCAGGCAACAGGCAAGTCACCAGGAAAAAAGAACGTGGTGAACCATTAGTCACCCTACCGAGCACCCAGCCAAGGTCACGGGGGACAACACTGGAAGAACTAAGGACTGCTCTAAATGCGCTGCTCTCCTGTGGGCGGCCTTAATATATATGCAGCCCTCTATCACACTGCAGACGTTTTCTTCCCCAGTTCCCCTTTCTTTTCCAGGTTTTTTTCCCCTCCCTTCCCTCTCCGCCACTACCTAACATTGATTTTTTTTCCAGACTCCACACTTTCAGAACATGACACGGAACGTACCTGTGCTTTTTATTTACTCGAGCAGGTTTTAACGCTGATCAAAATAAACACCTCAAAACACATTTTCTTACAAAAATGTGGCATTAAGTTTACTAACACGGGCTGAAAAATAGCTCGTGCCTGATCAAAGAAAATGGAATAGGATCTCTTACTGCAGTACCAGATACCTGAAGCATTTTGAAGACACACTGGACCTAAGGGATTACTTTAAGACCAGCTCCACTTTGTTATTAAATTGCCATTCTGCACTGAAAACACATCATGTAATAATGTCACCAGTGAGCTGTCTATTAATTCTGGTCCTTATCTGCTAAACAAACGCACTCTTATTATAGGATAGATTCTCTAGCAAAAGTCCTACAAACTGGAAGACGTATCAGATGATCACCTAGGATTTTTCTCTTTGCATTTACCTCACCAGTTAGAAAATCCCATTCCTGGACAGACCACCAGGAACGAGACAAGTTGGTCACCTGATCCTAACACAAGTACTTGGGACTTCAAGAAAAGCTTAGCAGGGGCTGGTGCACAGCTGGGTGCCACGCTCAGGGCACGGTTGCGGTGATGAGGCAGAAGCAGGCGTGCAATTCCCCCCGTTCTCCTCAGCTGCGCCGGCTGTCAGGGCTACCAGGATTAAAAGATCTACTTAACACAGATTTATTCTTGTCACTTTTCAGATTACACCACCCAGACTCTCGCTCGTCTCCCTCTGTCGTTATAAAAAGAGATTACATTTGGCTAATATGTATGAAAAATGTGATTATTGCTTATCCTTGTACCTGTGCAATATGAATTATCTTCAGTTTGCAGTTATTCCTCCTTTCAAACCATTATACAAGCTCTAAGTTCCTTAGAATATCCTATGACTTGCAACAATAGTGTACTCAAAAGACAAACAGTGCAGCTTTAAATAATGCAAATGCTAAGAAAACAGCATATATTCAAATTGGAATTTTTAATACGTTTACTTGGTTGGTAAGAGAGGAAAGTCCACTTTCTTAGAGGAAACTAAAAACTGGCCAATAAATGACCAATGGTGAAATACTAACCTAGAAAATATATCTGGCAGGTTTCACTAGAGAATACAGTTTACAATATGAAAATGAAATGCCACTCAGCATCACAGAGTAATTGCCTGCCACCAATTATGTACTAAGCAACTTAGTAATAGTTAGAAAGACAAACTTAAAATAATTTTGGTTTAAAAGAAAATATCTCTATAAATTATTTCTTTCTGGAGGCCAGAAGATACATATAGTTCAGCCTGCACTGGAATATTCAATAATTTAATTTCTATTTGATAAAGGGAAGGGAAAAATCTGCATTATTTTACCCAATCTTAGGACTGTTTTATGTCAGATGAAACAAAACATTCACTAAAGTCAAAACAAATTTTAGTGAGACAAACAAGAAAGAAACTAGAGAGAGACTAAGGGTTATAACAACAAAACACTCAGAAATGTTCAGACTGGTATAAATGGAAAGACTTCAGGAAAAGAAGGGGCAGGTGTTTGAGGGCAGGGAAGAAGGACCAGGACTCACTCTAGCTGGGAGAGAGATTGCATTTTAAAAGTTGAGTAAATTTCATTACTTGGGGCTTGAAACCTGACTGTAGCTTAGGAATAATCCTGCAGCAGTAGGAAAAGGAAGGTAGTGAGCCAAGAAATCAGTTTTGATGACAGCTCTGTAGTTGATTTGATTTTGTAGGACTTGCCAAGTCACTTAGGAAACTAAAGGGTCATCAAAACATAAAACAAGCTCTTAAAAGTTTATTTCTCTTAATAGTTGTTATTAGTATTACTCAGTTTTGGATTTTCAACCATTTTGCCACTGCTATTTTCCATTATGCCATGTTCAGATGAGGAAAACTTGCTAGTTGGTTAAATTCATTATAATCTGTTTTCAGACAATTTCTCTTTCTAAGCATCATAATGAAACAACAACGAATGTCTGTACTCGATTGTGTTATTACAGCTCCTTTTTCCTCACACCTCTTCTGTAGACACAGCCACTCATTCGAATCCATAAGATGATCTAAAGACGCTTGGCAGTACGCACCTGACAGCCAGGTAAGAGAAAACATCTGCTATGGTCAACTCAATTTCACAACTGCAACAGTCTTTAACCTCATCTCAAAATAAAATGTCGAATATTTAAGTTTCTAACAAACACTTGACAGGACATAGGTAGCTATGCACGGCACACACACTGCCATAAAAAGAGTCCATTTCTTCTATCCTCTGAATAAATTCCATTAAAACTAACCATAACCTGTTTGAATTCAACTATGGGTCTGCAGATTATGCATGAGAACTCTACATATATTCTATGTACTTCTGCTTTTTGGCACTTTCATTCATGACGTAGATGAGTAGCAATTACACACTTTAAATAATACTGACTTGGTTCTCCTGCATATTTCTAAGGTCAATTCATCAAAATGTACTACCGTCAGAGTTAGGACTTCTCACAATAGCATGACAGCCACAAAAAATAACCTATACTCAAGATGAATAGAATTGCTTCCAGTTCTTCAGAAAAGAAGTTATCTATTTCTATCAGGAACTCCCAAAATAATTTTAGCAAGGCCCTGATGAGAGTATTTTGTTTTATAAGGTTTCAGATTGTATAAAAAAGCTTAACAAACAGCGTAGTGAACAACAAGCTCAAAGGTACAGACACCAGCCGAAGAACTGATCACAGTCACACCAGTGCCAACACAGACAATGTGGCTTGATGGGGGACCAGGGGAGGGGACAGAAAAGACATAAAAGACAGTCATTGGTTACAGAGGCATAGTTACTACTTAATGCACTCTGCTTTCAAGATGAATCTTTAAATTGAATGAATCTAAATAACAGAGGGTTCTAAAGAATAAGAAATTGGGTTTGAAACAGCATTGTGAAGGTATCCAGCAGCACCATAACAAAGTCGTTTCTTTAGGGGCCAGTTGTAGCTTCAAAGGGAAGATTTGCCTAGGGCAGAAACTCAGCACAGAATCTGCAACCTTGATTTTTAATTAGGCAAATTTTGAAAGCAAAAATCTTTGCTATTCCAAAAAGAAGTTTTCGACTTTAAGGCACATGAACTGATAAAATAATTGATCATTCTTGCTTGGTGATAACAGTAGCTAAAATATTTAGATATTAGCCCGTTTTCAGTAAGGTACCTCGGGTAACACTAACGAGAGCTTTGCTGCCCAATCAGCAGCACCCCAGAGTTCATAACATTTGCAGGACAAAAGCCACCTTCATAATTAGATTAAACTTCTGTTTTTAGAAATCTACTCACAGGTAGACTCTTCTCATAATAAACACATAAAATACCTGCAAATACCACCTAGTTAACCTTTGACACTACGAAATGAGCAAACAGCAGCAGCAAAATTCAAGCAAAGTGTAGGTCCTCTTGGGTCTATTGAAATAGTCGGATTTATACCACAGCCTTTGCATGAAAGCAGAAGCAGAAGGATGGGAGGGAAGGCACAGATATGGTCAACTCTTCTGTGAATTTTCACAATATTTTAAGGAGTTTAATAATGCTAAGATCTCTAACTCGCTCAGAATCAGCAGAAAAGGGTCAACACTGCAAAAATTATTCAGGTGACAGGGAAGGTGGAAAGGCAGACAGAGTGAAAGCACACTGGGAATAAACTAGGCTAAAATGAAATGTCTAATCATTCTGCCTAGCCTAAAATAGTTTGAAAAACCCAGAGTTTCAAGTAGCAACAAGCACTTTGCCTGTGAAAATGAAGCCAATTCAAAACACTTCAAGAGGCTTCAAAAAGAAGAACAAAGACTGACGTTAGTCTAAGGGAAGGCACTGCACCTTTCAGCATTTGATGGAGTGCAGGTTAACAGCTGGTTTTCTCGAGGCAGCACTGTAGCAGGCAGATGCCACTCCGGGCTTCAAGCAGTAGTGGGAGAACAAGTCTGCAAACCAACCACCACCATTTTTAAGTCAGTGTGTTTACACCAGTTTTGCACAGGATTAGGCAAGACAGCAGTAAAAATGTCAGTGGCTCATTACTATCCACACAACCACTTTCTGCTGAAACTGAAGCAGCTACCTCAGGGTTAGAATAGGAAAAGAGTATATTCAGGCAAAACTCTGCGTGATGCTGAATCAGTTACAGACATGTGCCCAAAAGTATGGCATCTTCAATGCTGGCCCTGAAAACCAGAATCCATTTTCAAGGAGAAACACGCTATGTCATCTGTTTGGATCCAGCAAGGATACTTACACATCTATTTGGATTTCTCCATGGTGTGAGCTTTAGGGCATACACAAGCAGAGAAAGAAGCAAAGAACAGTGATGGCAAGGAAAGAAGTGAGATGGTGCTTTAAAGCAAAGGCAGGGGCATTGTCTCCAGCACAAAGGTACATGTGCATACTTTTGTTTCATATTCGCATGCATTATAAAACCAAATAAAACATGCTCTGAACGTTTGGGCTTAGAGCAGCTTTTCATTTGCCTCACAACTTTATGAACACTTAAAAATATATGAAAACAGACAGCATGCTCAGAATAAGATTAAGTTCATAATAAGGAGATTCTGGAAGCAGGTACACAGAGTACAAAGACACCTGAAAGAATATTGCTCCCTTTTTCATACAATAATTAAAAATATTCACTCTGACCCCTATGATACTGTTTACACATGAGCACACCAGTTGTATATACAGGCCTGTTACTCCTCACGCACATCTCCAACACTAAGATCTTGTATTTCTCTCATCGCCAGAACCCTGATTCCTCCCAACTCTGCCTCAAAGACCTGGACACGTTCAGCTCACACCTGAGACACTTACTAGAGCTGTGGTCAGAGAAATCTAGGAGATCTGATAACACCAAGGACTCCAAAAGCTTCATTCTGATCAAGTGTCTTCTCTGGTCACCGTTCATTATTCTTATACAAGAACGAAGATACTGGAAAGGTCTTTCTTGGTTGATTTCCAACACTTCTGCAGCCTCACATTGTCTGACTAATTCACAAAGTCCATGCCTACTGCATCCATTTAGTGGCTACTAATCTAGTTAGTGCCTACTAATCCAATGGATAGGTGCTTTTTACAACCTCTCTCTCTGATACATACACAGAGTGGAACATAGGCTAAATTCTGTACTGACAACTGAGGAAAGAAGACACAATGAATATGAAGTCAGAGCTGAGAAAACCTTATGTGTTATAAAAACAACTGTAATACCTAATATATATAAGCCCTCTGAGGAGAAGTTACCAACTTATGCACATAATTACAACAAAACAGGCAAAGAAAAACAAAAAAAAAATCATTTCTCACAGCTAGGTTCAGTCCAACAAGAAAAAAGAAACTGAGAAATACAGACCTTAAGAGACCAGCTACAGGTTTTCTAATGCACGTTACAAATGCATAAATTGACCATGCATCAGTACATCATGCACAAACCAGGGACTACATAAGAAACTATCAAAAGGCACGAGAGAATTGGCATGGCAAAAAGGAAATAAGCCTTTACAATCTGCATTAGCCACTGCCACATTGCTGAATAATAGATCATCTTGAAAGTATTTGCTAAGGTGATAACTAATCAGCATTATCAAAACAATGCAGCAATTCTTCTGGTCTCTTAATTAGGCTTGCAAAAAATCCGTATGGTCCTTTACTGTTTACAGAGGGGTATTACCCTGGGATTTTGGAAGACATTATTTGCATAAGTCAAAAATAAGCTTGGCTTCATTGCTGCATCTCTGTCTTTGCTGGTGATTTCAATTCCAAATTCTTAGGGAAGGAGAACGGTCATGTGTGTCCCCAGCTCCCATTTCAAGTCACAGGTCAAAAGTAGGAATTTCTACCCTTCTATGTTTTAGGTATCCACCAGTTTATTCAACTGAAAACACATCTATTTGTCCTTACCCCAGTACTGTAACCATGACTTCATTTTTGAAAAACAGGCCTCAGTCTACTGAATGCCACCAAACATGTACCTTATCCTTTAGCTCAAATATATTTTGCATGACCTTACATGAATTGCTTAGATAAAAGCCTTTTTTCTTCTACTTTTGTTATTTTAAAGTGCAGATGCATTTGAGTCATTTTCCCCTTTTGTTTCATATCCTTAAGATCCACAGCTTCAAAGACAAAATGTCAGCATGCAGTCGATTTATGACTGAACTCTTGAAGAGACACTGAAGAATTACCTTGTCAATCACCCCAAGGACTCTGAAGGCCTTCAGTTCCTCGGCAGGGCTCCTTAGGTTCCAAGAGGGCCTTGAACTTAGTGATCCTGGAGGCTAATGGAAGATATCAAAGATTATACATCAATCAGGGTGGTACTTGAAGGAAGACTGCCTGCTGAAGCAAATGCCAGGCCGAAGGAAACTAAATTTATCATAAATCAGAGAGAGTGAAGATGAAAGGAGAAGTTTTCTGTTTGTCCTTAGTGGGGTGAAAAAAAAACAACTTGCAAGTAAATAAAAATCAAGATAACATTGAAAACAAAAATTTTAAAAAAGAAAAAATAATGAATTTTATACTTTCTACGCTTAATGGAACCTGGCAATCGATTACTCAATTCTTACCCCATCACAATAATCAATCAAAGCCTTACAGGTATTCTGGATACAAAATTATTCAGAGATCACTGAGGAGGAGAAAGCAAATTAGAGGCTTTTTAAGTCTGAAGAACATAAAATACAGAATTATAAACAGGGTTCTCTTGCTCTCTGATGAGCTTTATGAAATCCTTTTAATAACAAGGTGCACAACAGAAACAATTTATAAAACTGCCTTAGAAAAAGGTAGCTAGCTATGTATCATTAATCTAGAAATTAACACCATAGCAAGAGAATTGGCAGGTGCTAACTATTCAAGTAGTTAATACACATAGATTTTTGTCTGTGCTATGTTCTGTAGCTTCTCAGGACAAACTGAAAGCTTGCATGTCAGAGGAGGGAACGTTTCAACTGGAAGTCTTCTGGGACAAAGATCAACCTCTTAAGCATCACATGTACCTCTGGCACATTAACAAACATTTTCAGAAGTTTCCAGTTGCCAACTGAGAGAATTCATTAGATCATCCTCCAAAAATTCAACACACAGCTTCTACAAGAACCAAAGACCTGGATCTCTTCCTCACAAATAAGGTAACTTCATTTGCAGAGCTGTTGAATGCCGAAATCCTTTAAGCATAACCTGGCCTTCCCAGGTACACTTCTATTGCACAAAGGTAAAGGAAGAGGAAGGTGAAACTCCTTGATTTTTAGGCTTATAAGAGGCAAAACCTGTTTATCTAATTTGTCCACATCTTGAGTCAATATTTAACAAATATGTCACAAAGGAAAAATGCTGGTAAGCAATTACACTGTGGATTGAATTTTTAAGTATCAGGGAAAATCAAGAAATCTTCCCTTATATCAGAAACTCCCAGAAAAACTGAAGATCCTGAACTAAGTAATTCCATTTGCTTCCTCCTTAGTGTTTCCCCGGCATCCTTACTGTGCTATCCTCAAAGGCCAGGGCACCTCCCTGAAGCCCTTTCTTTCCCAAAAATCAACTCTTATTTAAGTATTGTCTGCAAAATTCTGAAGAAAGGGTCATAAACACACATTCAAAAAGCATGGAGAAAAGTGTGCTTTTCTTTTGTGTTCACCTACGGGGCTCGATGTTTAAAAGAGTTTATTATTTATCTTCATTTACTTGTCTGGGTCTTACAATTGTTTTGTCATGTAAACACTGCCAAGCAAGAGTAGCAACAGCAGTTGAGGAAAACACAGCCCAGATTCTACAAATCACTAAAGGTTTCAGCATGAAGAAAAAAAAACTGTACATGAAGTTTTTTCTCCAAATCTGATTTAGGTTCCACATTCTAGTGAGCTGTTGGAAGGTCAAGAGAGTTCTTTTGTTGGGTTGTATTTTGAGAGCATGCAATTTTTCTGCAATAACAAAATATTTGCATTGAAACAAAGAGTTGTGCTAACACAGAGTCTATTCATGACAAGATTTCAAAAGCATTCTAAGGAATACATTTAATGAAAGAATATTTCCAAATCCTCTAGACTACTATAAAAGATTTCCACTTCTATCTGCATACTATTACATTGTATAACCATTCCTCAATAATCAAGCTTTTAAAGTTTTCTCTTATGCATAACATTTCAACCATGAATTAAGTTCATACATCTCTACAGAAGTTAATAGCTGTCTAATAATGCTACAGAATCAGATTTCACCCATCACATCTGAAAAGCCCAAAAAACCCAGTATATATTTTAGGGTCTTTCTCTAAATTATCACCAAGGGTAGCACAGTCAGTAACACTGCATACACACACTGTTTTTCACGTGTGCACTCTACAGTCACTTCTTACCTTAAAACAATTTACAATCGCATCCACATCTCCATAGCTCCCAGTAGCATCTCCATTTTTATCAGTTTCAAGTTATTTTTTGCTCTTTACAGTACTTTGGTTTCACTGTTGCAAAGTCTAATAGGAGAGCCCAGTGATGGGGAGGCATCACATTCTGTCATGAAGCAAGCTGGAAGCAAACTCTAAATACCCAACTCCCAGAACTACAGCAATTAAGCACTCTGTGAAGCCGCCTGCTCCTCTGAATAGAGTAAAAATCCAAGCTCAGCATCTATCCAGCCATAAGAAAAATAACTAAAGAACAGCGCTCTCATCAAAAATAGATGAACAACAAAAAAAAAATACAGTAAGGATGGTAACAAAAAGTCAAAAGCTTTATTTGCCTTTAGAAAGATGGTATTTATATTCTAAAGACAGTGGCAGGCTACCTCTGCCTGCAGGCAGCCTTCATCAGCCTGCCCAAATGCTCAGCATGCTGCTCAGGTATCCCAGGACCTTGTCTCTTGTGGTTGGGTCCTATATGTTTGAAAGTATTTCCAGACTACACTCTGAGCTGCACAGCTGGAGTTACCTGACTTATGATTGGCATCACCAGTTCCTTTCCCACCATCACCTTTTGGCTAGCGTGCGCTAATTTCAAGTAGACAAGGATGATGCTGATTGTGATGCTGGCCTCTGCAAAGACTCGGCAGCTTGCGGCCACCTCTTGTCTTTGGAAGGCTTTAGTTTTGCAAGCTACACAATGAAATATGGCAATAGCTCTTGCCTCAGCTTTGGCATCACTGCCAGAAGTTTTAAGAGCAGTGAGAGAAAGAGAAGTACACCACCAGCCAAGCAAGAGGAAAAGCCTCTCACCTTAACCTCACTGAAGGCAAGAGCACTATCCCTAGCCCAGTGACACAAACACCATTTGATGGAAAATGATTTTACTGCTGATTCTGCCACCTTTGACAGCGGTCGCCACAGACCCTCAGGATAAAACGAGCACTTTCACAAACATCAGTGCAGAGCTGCACATCAAAATGTGATCTTCCCCTCACTGTTCGGAGGTCTACGGCTGATGACTTCAGTAACCATTCACCTGTAGCATGACCAGACCCTCGAATGCAGCAAGGAGATGCCTTGTTTTGAAGCAGATGCTGCTGGCCTGAGGCACGAGGCTCCAGGCCATGAGCGTGAAAAAGCTTCCAGCTCTCCTGGTCTGGTCCTGGCCCCTTCCTCACTCTGCACCACAGGAAAACAAGGTTGCATCTCTGCACACATCTGAACGTGGACAGAGCTATGGCGTGCTTCAGAAGGTCCCCAGTGATCACCTGCTGGGGACTGCATCTTCCCTGAAGCTGGGACACATCTGGGGTCATGCACATCTGGGACCAGCAGCAGACAAGCATGCAGAATGTGATCTTGGAAGCCTTGAGACTGAATTTCTTATTTTGTGTTAGATTTACATCTCACTGAACTACAGCAGTGTATTTTCTTTACACTTCATGTAATTTTCATGCACATTTAATGAGAATTTTAGTAAGATATCCTATGAAAACTGCAAAGACTGAAGACTGCTTTTCCTGTTTGGGCATCAGGCTTCCATGTAACTCTCGTTACTAAATTGCTTTGAAAATCAAAAATAATTGACATTTTAAAAGACAATAGCTTTTATAATGGTGCAAAAAGAGACAGTTTTGGATATAAAAAATTGGGCATAAGTAGAGCCAGAAATAATTTCGAAGAGTGAAAAAAACATGCATTATAAAAATATCTACAAAGTTAAAACAGACCCACAGCCTGTATGTGTAGCTATGCTCGGCCTCACAGCTGACAGCTACATAAGACTGCAGCTTTCTGACGGTCAGTCCAGTGTGGCTCAAACGCTGTTGCTGTAGCTCCCACTCAGGCTTGGAGGTGGCTCCCCAGAGCTGCCACTTATAAAGAGGTAGAGGAGAAAATACAGCCTGAGAATCTGCAAAATGGCCTGCTGCTGCCATCACACAGCATTCTCAAGCATGTCGTCTACAAGGCCCTTGAGGCTGCCGTGCTGTGCCAGAGGAGGAAGAGAAGGACAGCGTTTGCTGCAGCTTGTTTTTCCAGAAGGCCTGTGTGCCTGTTTACAACCTCCAGAAGCTGTCTCCCACATCTCCCACTCCTACAGGTCACAGCAAGGCTTTTCTCAATGTTTACAAGACTCTGTCACATGAGTTCCCAGTTCATGGTTAGTCATGGTTGCGTCAGTTCCCCGTGCTTCTTTTAAGCCTTAAGAAATCTTCTATCCATCCTTAAGCCCTCTACCCGTAACCTTTTTCTAATAGTGCCAAGGGTTCTCCAAACACCTTCTCTTGTGCTCCTCTCTTCACTGCTCAGACTTGCCAGCAGCCGGGTGGTTGCTAAGGATGCTATCCTTGAGGGCTACACTGTTGGCTTTTTGTTGAGGCAAGAAAAGTAACAAACTACTATTCTTCTTTGTTTGGTTTCCATGGCATCAAAGATGATTTTTGCTTCTCAGCTCTGAAATGCCAGCCTTTGCCTCTAGGGAAATCTGGTCTTTGAAGAGGCAAGGGCATGGCATTTTCGGCCGCAGAAGAATGGCTTGCTTCCTTCTGCCCCAGGCCCCCAGAAAAAAGCCACCATGCTTTACATCACGTGGTGTTCAGATGACAAATGGGTGGCTTGGGGTGTGCTTAGCAGGCATAGCCTTTTGAGACTGCCACACATGGCTCAGCACACGGCTGGCAGCCCAAGCCTTCAGGAGCTATGAGGGGCTGAGGGGTGAAGGACAATAATTGAACCTGCAGTTCAGAGCTTACCTCTTCCCTTGCTGGACATTTCTCTGGCCTGGTGGACAAGAAAGAAGTAAAATGTCATGTCTAAGGAGGACAGGTGAGCCTAGTTTTGATACTGATCACTGTGGTTGTTCCTTGTAAGGGCACAACAGGAAACACAAAGCTATCTGCACCAGACATGGGTGACAAAGCAGTTCTGCCTTGTAATAGCAGGTCATGAACAAGAACACTTTGCCTTAAATGCCCATGCTTGCTTACTAGTCAGACCTCTTCCTCCAAGGTGCAAACGGTCTCAGCACCCCTGCTGCGCATGTTCCCTACACGGAACCATGCTTCCCGTAACAAAACTGCAGTCTGCCAGTTGTAACACAGGAACAGGTACTGCTAGGATACAGTATTTGCCCATCATTTTCTTGCAAACCAATTTCAGTTGTATGGTTCAAACTGTGCTGGGTTACCAGACGTAGTAGCACTTAACCATGCTTCTAGGAAAGGCTTCCTACATGTGCAGTGGTTCTTCTCAAAGACTTCGGTGTCCCTCCAGCACAGATGAGTTGATGAGAGATCTCTTTACAGATCCACGCGGGCAAAGAAGGTATTATACAGGGTTATTTAAACATTCACGTTACATCCTGTCCAAGCACAAGCATTTGAACAAGAGATGGATGGTATCAGTCAGCATGACCTACAGCAGTAGGAGGTACCAGTGGTAACAGACCAGCCTTGCCCCAGCATGACCAATGGCATGCAAACAGCAGTTAGACAAACATCAAGATGGTGTGAAGTGAAGGTGCAAAGAGGCATACACACTAACCTTGTACACTACAGACTTCATTTCTTTAGGAGAAGGACATAGCATATCTGCATGTTGCCACTAGTACCTCCCAAGAATCACAGCATATATAGATGCAGACAATTTCACTGCACTTATTGCTGCCTGCATGGGATGGAATAAGTCACACAAACTCCAGTATAATCTATCATTGGGAGTAAAAAGGATAAACAGTAACTAAGGTGCAAGAATTCAGGTCTGCTCAGCAACCAGTGTGCAGAAGAGTCATGTTCCTTGCTCTCCTTAAGACACTAAGCCAAAGCACAGAGCATGACAATTCCTAGTGGTTCCTACCACTACCCCTACAGTAACTCTGGAAAATAAATCCTTCTACCACTACCCTTACAATGACTTTGGGAAATAAGTCCTTCTTCCGATTAACTTTCATCTATCAACTTGGAGACAAGCTGTTCCTCACCACAACCATCATGACCCATCAGCACCATCTGCCCTCGATGCCAGCAAATTCCAAAGCTCTGAGATAAAAGTCAAGTTCATGTGTTATGAAGAGCAACAAATAAAAGGAATTAAAATACATGTACAGACTTAGGTAAAACAAAACCAAATCGTGGAAACCTGGCTTTCTTTGTAAAAGGGAGAATAATCCAGCTGCCACGTTTTGCCTGTGTAAAGTCAGATTTGCCCCAACTTGTCAATTTTGAGTTTCAACACAGAAGGAGAATGGTATTCTATTCTCACAACTTTTTTTTTTTCTTATCCCAATTAATTCTGCTTTCCTTTGGATCTGCAAAGAAGGCATGTACCTTATTCAGTAGAGCATAAAAGAGGAAATACTTTACCTCTCAAGTTCACATACAAAAATGCAACCTATTTCTTCCTCCTTCCCAACCACAGTTAGTTTTTAAACTTACAAAAAGGCAAAAATAGGTTGTTCATGGTTTTTTTTTTTCCTTGTTCTGTGGTTTCCAAACACACTGAGGTTTTCATTCAATATAGATTCTTCCCCATTTTCAGGGGTGTCTGACCCAAAGAAAGACTACCTAGTAGGAGTTCATATCAGTCCAAAATACTAAATTGTTCAAAGTACAATTCATAGCAGCAGCAAGACTCCAAATCTCACAAAATATATCCCATTTGGAACATCCTCAAAATTGCTCTTGTGGGCTCTCAACATAAAAAAAAGCTACCCTTCAAAATCAGTGGGTTTGCTTTTTCAATTTACTTATTAGGCAGTCGGATTTTATAAGGCTTCCCATTTTTGCAGCAGTCATCTCCTTAAACCATTTTTAGATCTGTGCAAAATAAGAAGCAATAATCTTCTGCCCTTTTTGTCCTCACTTGATATAACTGTAGAGAGACAGGAAGTTGGTAACTGTTATATTTACTACAATAGGGCAGTCATCGACAATCACATACAGTTTAAGCATGACTGCAGTAAAAGTAAAGTAAGAACAGATAAGTCCCAAAGGAACTGGTTGGGGAAGGGCAAAGTAGAAATTTATTGAGGGTGCCTTGGAACAAGCTTTGTTTGTCGTTTGTACAAGTACAGATAAGGGTGTTTCTGCTTAAGAAGGTGGGTATTACTACAGAAACTCCTCAAAAATCAAGCAGCAGCTAATCACTCAAGCATGTCCAAGAGAGACATCTGAAGGTATCAGGAAAAACCTTTGCTTACTTTATGGGAAATTCATCTCTCATCCCCCCCGCCACGTCCTTTGTCATTTCTGATACACCATTATGTGCCAGGCTAAAGAAACCAACAGCCATTCCCCTCCCTACAGGACCAAGCAATATTCTCATGTATTCTTTAGCACAATTAAAAATCTTTGTTTCATCAACTGCAAGTAGAAGGAAAGCATGCTAAAAAACATGCCTGGATTAAATTAAGCATTCTTCGTCATGCTACGAAATGCAAGAATCAAAGAAGAATGGCAACTTAAAGAGAAACGTAACATCAAAATACTCCTCAGGCCTGCCAAAGAGAAATTCTAGAGAGTTTTTGAACACCAAGCTCGAATATGCTTTGCTAAAAGACAGGACAATTTAGAAAAAAAAAGAAATTAAAGCCTACCATAGAAACAGATGCATCTTCAGAGGATTTATGGTAGAGACTGGAAATTTTTTCAGCACGCATAAGATATTCTGCAGTCTTCCTTTTCACTGCTTCTCGACGAGTTGGACTTGATTCACCTCAATGGAGAAAAAGAAAGTTATTTTTGAGAGAGAGAGAGAGAGAGAGAGAGAGAGAGAGAGATGTACCAAGTAGTCAAAGCACATGACTGCTTTGATTCTACCTTTTTCATTTCCTCTGGGTTATTCATAATCAAATCTACACATATGCATCTTATAAAAAGCAAGTACTATGATCTCAGACTTCTACAAAAGTATCAATCTAAGCCTTGCTATAGACTAAGGTAAATAAGAAGTCTTACCTCATTTTTCTGTGATCTGGTATATATTCCTAAGGTAACATAAGTAAGAACTGAAACGAACCACTGACCTGAACGTTGTACCCAAAAAAACCCCTCAATTAGGGAAGACAAGATAAGATAAGACATTTATTATGAAACAATAAAGAAACTTGTTTTTTCCCCATGTTTGTAATATGAGCTTTCCCAAGTATAAAGGAAAGCCAGAAATGCTATCAATAGCCAGAAGGCAACATGAGAGACATCAAGAATTCTTGCTCACAGCTTTCTGATGCTACCTGCTCCTTGCCTGTTGGCTTGGGGTGACACAGGAAGAAAGGAAGAAGTGCTTGCAACAACTACTTCACTTCCCAGATGGCTGAACCACTATTGCGTTATGTCTAATGTACCCAAACTCTTCCAAGAGGCAATAATCCCGTGATACCACACAAATTGTGTATTCACTCTAAAACTTACAGTGTGTTTAGACATTCATATCATGAGCAGCATATCGTTATAACAGACTCAATTTGTGATGATGACATGCAACCAGTCAACTGCCAGGCAAAGATAAAGAGATTGTGAGCCACAACTGTTATAACAGAGAAGTGAGATTACTATGCTGAAAAACAGTCTCAGAAGAAGTCAGAGCAACAGAAGAGATTTCAGATGGCCCTGACAGTCTCTTCCAGCCATAACTGAGGCCATCTGAGACTTGCAGAAACACAGCCTTGGCTATGACAGGCTTCTGCACCGACAGGTGCAAGCCAACACCTCTCACAAACCGAGGCTCAAACAGGGCAAGGAACTGCAAGGATATCTGACTAACAGCTACTCAACATGAAAGACAAGGCAAGGAACAGGAGAGGTAATAAATTAAATACGCAAATACACAAACCCTAACCAACAGCAGATAACAGAGACAATAACAAAGACTAAAACTCGTAAGACACTGATCAATGGGCCACAAAAGGAACCTCTGACTCTAACCTTGAAGAAGTTCAACCAGAAACCTGGTAACTGATAAGAAAAAAAAGCCCAGGATTATTGTGGTTTATCAAGAATGAGTCTCATAAAGAGCAAACTTATTATGGGATGTCCAAGGGAGAACTTACTGTGTAAACACTTGTATGCAAAACATCATGGGATGTTTTTGGGAGGGGATTATAGGAATGCATAAGATATTGTAAGATGTTTAGGGGCAGGATTAAAGGTAACGAAATTGAAGGGTCAAGGTGGAAGGGGGGCACAAGCATGAGAAAACAGAGGTAGGAATTACATGGGCCGACTACGTGTAAGCAGGTTGCTGGTCAGTGCATTTGTCTGAGTCCTGTACCTGACCACCACTGCCTATCTTACCTTCTTGTTAAACTCTATTTTTCACTATTTTCTGCATGAGTGCGTTCATTATTCTCTGTGCATAAGACATGCCAACAAACTTCAAGCCAGATAAGCAGGCAAGTCAGACAAAATGTCTCAAAGCTGGATCACAGAGCTGGGGGCAGCTACCAGAGAGACCTGAACAGCAGGTCTTTCCCTGACCAACAATAGTTCATAAGAGGTTGAGCTGTTCACGCTGCCTGTGGTTATGTAGGTGTCTGTAAATGCAATATCCTCCCGCCCTGTGTCAGTCTGTGGTCACCCATGTCTGTACAGAATATATGCGTGCACCTGCAAGCCCCTCTCAGAAATTTGTACTCAGCTTCACTACTGGCAGTGAAGGGGTGAGCTGCAGCAATGTCTCTCCAGCAGCTCAGGGCAGGAGGAATAGTTCTGATCCTTCAGTCAACCAGATCTGGCTAGCTTTAACACTGACTCCTTAATAAAGGAGGAGGAGCAGGTTGTCTGACTGCTCAATTTTCCCAAAACACTTTCAAGATGGCAGAGGATAATGAAAAACCTAAGTACGAGTTCTCCTCAGAAAGTTCGTGAAGAGTTCCTCTGCTGTAGGCTCTCAGAGCTGCTGTTTTCCCCCAGCCCGATGCAAAAAGGAATGAATCATTGCTCTTGCTTTTAACAATCCTTAGACTCAGAGAGCAAAGGCAGCAGAGTGCTCTCTTCCACTTCATGTTGCCAAGGTCTACTACTAGTCATTTTTACCCTGTTAAAATAAAGACTCCCCCTCCTTTCATATCATGACTACAACTGACCTAAACACACTGAACTGTCACACGGACTCCATCAAGAATAAGTAGAAGAGAGTTACGATCTACTTCCAGCTCTGCTGTAAGCGATCTATTGTAAATCTTATTATCCACTTCACAGCACGAGGGAAAAGCGATTGTCACCTCCTTGGATAGAGACACACAGCCCTGCTCTGCAAAAACCTTGGACTACGCTTGCTTTGGGAAGAGGCTGGACAGTCAGAAATTCAGTGCACTTTCAGCATTCAATATTATGGATATTTAACAATTTCTCAGTAATTTCTCTCATTCTAGACTTCGCACCAGGTCCAGCACCTCTAATACCAGCCTCTGCCTGGTAGGACTCATCCAGGGAAATTCCCCTAGATGAGACTGCCAGTCTTATTCCCATCTAGGTTTAAAAAAATAACACCACCACTCAATTGTTTGAACTTGGATTTGGCTTTATCGGAAGACAATAGATAAACAGTATTTTATAAATGTGTGTTGCAATTTCTTAAAAAATTACTAACGCTCTTGCTTTCATCTCTACATTTAATCTTACAACACCATAAAACTGTCTTTTGCCGATCCACTGCTGATCATCTAACATTCCCTTAGACACCCAGAGTGGTAGTCGCTCAGGGAAAAGAAGTCACGTGCAGAGCAACAATAAACTCTTCAGTGAGCGTTTTCTTCAAGCAGACTCGTAGAAAACTGCTAGGTTAGTGTCTACGGCTATCATAAAAGTCAAGCTTATGGCTTAATTGTTAGTTATGTATATTTAGTTGGGATGTTTATTGCCTTTTTTTCAATGCTTCAGTAATTTTACAGTAATTAACATAAACAAGCTAGGATGTCCCCTTAGAGCTGTCTTTGTTCTCCCTACTTTCACAAGACATTAATTTCAGTTTTCCTTCTACTTTTCTTTCCCAAGTAATTTGTTAAATAACATTTGCAAACTGTTCACTCATTAAAATCTTCAGCCATAAAAGAGGATGTAGATTCACAAAACATTTACTCAACAAGTTCTTGTTCCTTATTTGTTAATATTATTAACAGTTCAGTCTATGAATACTGTAACAGGTGGATGTTTGAGGCTTGGATTTATGGAAGTAGGATTTTGGCTTTTTATTCTTTATATTAGTTTAACCAAGAAACCAATACAAATTCCCATTTAAACAGCCAATACCTCACAAAAATCTGTAAAGAAACAGCAGATATGAATTTAAAAAAAAAAAAAAGAAAATGTTACGTAAAAACTCTTAAACACCAAGTGATGAGTGATAATAAAGACCCCATTAAACTAAAAATCTCTAGCATTTATGCCAAATTTCAAGTCATAGAACTCTTCACTTAAAACCGAATAAATCACTAAAACACAGTACTAGAGCAAATCCTTGTATTTGACAGATGTTAAAGCTGTGATGCAGACTTTATGCATTTTTTTAAAGGAAATATTGCATTTTGTTATGGGATAGTGTTTTTAGTTACGTAAAATTTGTACTCTTAAAAGAGGCCACTAATTTATTCCCAATTCAGACCTTTTGATTTAAACACTGTGTGAACAGACTGAGCTCCTATTTCCATTCTGTGGTTAGCCCACAATAATCTAAAGAGGTATCTCTCTTTAATTACAATTTATAACTTGAAAGGCATTTTTCTTTAAATGGCAGCAAACAGGAAATGTTTAAACTGTGTCAAAGCCTTTGATGAATCTTTACAACTGCTCATAAAAGATCATCCTGCTTAAAATAATATTGATTTTTCATTTATTTTCCTAGATACTAGAAGATTTATGTTTCATCTGATCAGGATCAAAGCTTCTCCCTCCTCCTGATCACTGGGATTAAATCAGCAATGTCATTTTACATGTTTAAAAACTACACTGCTAACGCAAGATATAAAAGTGTAGCAAGGCTGATCATAGAGACCTTAGAATTAAAACCCCTCAAGATTCCCCGTCTCTCTCCCTCTCTCTCCCTCTGCATTTGCTGCGGAGCAGCTGTGCCTCACACAGATTCACATGAATGAAAATATTAAGGCGAGAAACCACCCACTTAGTTTATTTTCCATATGACTTTCCTGTAATTATTTTGTAAACTGTTCACACAACAATATATAAAAACATCTGCAAAAACAGGTAATTAATGTGTCAAGCCAAACTAATGCATTTTTTATGGTGTCCATGCTTCGTCAACTGTAATTATAACTCTTTTTAAGCAAATGATGATGTGTTTGTTGCAATGTGCAAGTGGTTATTTTAGATGCTCTGTTTACTATTACTGCAAACAGAATATAAAAACTCTACAGCTACTTTGTTGCACATATAAGCCTTCACACAAGCACAAGCAGGCTGCTCCCTCATTTTCCAAAGGCTTTGCCTATTTCAAAGAAATAAAAATATCTTAAAATGAAAATTGGCTTTGGAAAGGCTGACCAGGCCACCCGCTGATCAAAGTAACAGTAGCCAGGACATTAGGACAGCAGCCAATGATTTAAAATTTGTTCTTTAATTTTTATTTCTAAGGACGGCTCAGCTACAATATATATTCAAAACCAGACGTTTCTAACAACATTCAAATGATCTTGAGGGTTTGGTAGAGGAATCCCACAAATATCAGAATAATTGTGTCACTGAGTTCATCTGTAACTTGCCTGCTTGTTTTCCCGTAGTCCACTGATCTGAATGAAAAATACAGAGAAGCAGCATTTCCACAGAATAGGTATATACGAGTAGCATCTCAGAAAATAGCAGTATTTTTGTTTATCTTCTACTCAAAAGACTCTTCTACTCACACCTCACAGCACCTCAGAAGAGTACGTACCTTTGAAAGATTAGCTAACTCAATGTTGAAGTGTTAAGTGTTCAGTTCAGCTAACTGTTTATTCAGGTATCAAATCTTCTCTAATTCTATTGTACAAGAAAATTACTTATGTTCAGGTATTAATAGCAAAAAGCTATTGAAAGGGGGCCATACCCAATAAACTCAAACAACCAAAAAAAAAAAATCTGGGCAGTAAGAACTACGAAAAAAATCTGTCCTTTTCCCCCAAAATAATCTGGAGTACCAACAGAAGGCTTCTCAGATGCAGCAAAGTGCTCTCAAACTTGCTCTGGTCCTTAACTATTCTCCTCTGCAGATCCAGGATGAAGTCATGTGGAAGATGTCTGTCTTACTGGATGGTGACAAAGACAACTCTAGTCACCATGTGCCACTAACATATAAAATATCCCACATTCAGTAAATCACAGTATATAGCACCCACCCAGGAATTCTATATATTCCTTTCTTTGTGTCTGACCGCCTCCAAATCATCCCTAACGGAGCATCACAGATTTTCCTCAGGAAGAGCCAATCTGTCAGGACAACATCAGCGTACTCCCTGCCTAACTAGCTGCTTGACCAGGATGTGGATATTTCCACCAAAAAGGTAAAGCTAAAAAGTTAGCATTACCTGTCCCAATCCTCTATAACTTCCATATTCCAAATCTTCCTGCTTTTCTCTCAGACTTACTAAAAATATATGTGGGCTGCCTTTATTTAAGAAGATATCAGAAGAGATTTGCTCCAGGAAGGAATGTCCTCTTGCAGAACAGGCTACAAGGAACTTGTGGGAGACTGCCTGTTGTGCTAACCCCAAACTCCACATTCTTAACAATTTGAACAGTAAAACTTTCTCTAAATACTGAAATCTTCAATGAAACATTTATAATTGCCAAATCTAACAGCTATAATACCATTTTTTATTTTTAAAAGTTTCTTTATCTTCTTCACAGTCTTCCTGCACATATCACCCAGCTGGATTGCTGAATTTTTCAAAGAATTGCTCTCTATAAAAATGCAAGGGAGTAAGCCTTAAAAGATTTATTTCTTCTCACAATGAAAAGAGGTTTAGCAGCACCTTCCTTATTAGTGGGTAGCCCAGCTGTTATTTTTGCCTAATTGGTTCAAGAGGACCTCTGTTCTTCTTAGGGCAAACACTTCTTAACATCATGTGAAGCAGGCTCCTTTGTCCATATTAGCCAAACAAAAGCTCAGGCACACCGTAAGTGACAATGCGACTCATAATCCAGCACAGGTTGCGACCACTTTGGACACAGTTTTATAACCCCAAAATTTATTTCAGGAAGGGGAAGAGCTGCTGATTTTGGAATGAGTCTTCACCAACTTTCACAGGAGAATGGGTAACCTTTAATTTTCAAACAATTACTTAAGTGAAATGTGGCAGGTGCTGGGATAGATGGACACTTCAGCATCAAGGAAAGACGCTATAGATTTTAGCAGCAGGTGGCAGTTTGGAATTGTGAAATAAGCCTGCTAGCTCATTGTCTTTAGTATGCTATATATTATTATAATGATGAGTTCCTTTGAGGTGGTGGCCAAATTCCACAGCTGAAAAAAAACTGTAAATATTTAAAAATATTAAAAAATAAGACCAAGATTAAGCCTACTATGGTAAAACAGTTTGAAGTGATCTTTTTTCCCTCCCTTTCTTTTTTTTAAACATTTTGAGGAAGTAAAAATTTATTAAGATACACCACATTTATCAGAACCATTCTTTCTTGCTTTTTGAAGATTCAGGACAGTACTGTATGCCAGCAACCAAGAAGAAAAGCCACTTAAAAGTTAAAGCTCTCACGCTGAAGCACAAACGTGTGACAGTGAGTGAACACCTAAGAATTTTTCTTCCAACTTTCCAGTGTGCTCATAACTATTATGTCTATATTTTATACATCATCTTCACTGCAGGTTGCTTGAGACGCTTACAGATCTACACTTCCTGTGAAGTTACCAATTCTGCATCCTGTAGAAAACCTAAGGTTACATACCAGTGGTGTAAATGTCTAGGTAAACATCTCTCTGGAAAAAAGATGTTGGCATATGTGCCAAAGTTAAGATTACATAGAAGAACAATGTGGGTGAAATGTGTTTGAGTGACCAGTAAAGCAGGAGTCAGTAACACTCAAGATAATACAAAACGTTACTTCCCAGAAACACTAATCATCAAACATCTGTTTATACAGAAACTCTCATGTTAAATCCACAAGGTGGTGGTAGCTTTTCATGTGCATGTGTCACTATCTGGAAAAAACTAAAATGAACGGTCACACAGCACACACCATTTCAGGAAGGAAAAGCTTAACTTCCCATCCATCTGCTAAAACTTGTAGTCTTCAACTGCAAGGTATTTCACCAAAGTAAGACTTCGCAATGTGAGAAATATTTTTTAACACTTTCCTGTAAAACTACATAAGAATAAGGTGGGGGGGGGAGCGGGGGAGGAAGCACACCCTGTGAGCGTTGCAAGACAGAAGGACAAGCAGTGGCATGCTAGCACAGGTGAGGAAACAAAATGGTGACAGCAGCAGCAAGTCCTCCAGCAGAAGCACCACAGGAACAGGCAGAGAGCACTGACAGAGCAAGGAAAAGTTACACAGACCACCACCACAGAAGAGAGGAAAAGAATTTTCAACTTCTCTGCACTCTTCCTAACTAAAAGAACAAATCCAAATTAGAATTAGCAGCCACAAATATTCTTTGTTTCAGAGCAGACGGAACCCAAGCACACAGACACCTACCCCTTCAAGTAAGAACAACTTACTGCAGTTTGAAGCATAAAGTATTGCAGAAAGAAAAAGACAGATGAAAAAACAGTTATGAGATTCATCAATCCTGGTGGTCTAATAGTACTCATATCTATGTATTAAATATAATTCATATGTACTTTGTATTATGTATGGGAAATGGTACCTTTCCATGAACAAGCACTAAAATCTAAAACAGAAGAGCCAGCAGCAGGCCCCACAGAGATCAAACCTATACCAGCCTTTCTACACAGCTCTGAAGCAAAGAAGGCTATTTTAATATACTGGAAAAGAGGGAAAGAGGACAGGAAAAGAGAAAAGGAGGATGTGTAAAGAGAGAAGGTGTATATGCAAGAACTATTGGGGGGGGGGATATCAGAGCACTGATTATCATGCAGCATCATGCACCTAAACATATCTACGCAATTTTTCTATTCCAGCTAGTAATTTGCCTCAATTCACCTACACTGCCTGAGGCATTTAATTCTGCAGCAGAGACTTCAATTTTCTCACCTAAGGACAGAAGCGGCACTGTAACCTAGATCAGTCTCCTCTGTCTACACTGTATGTTGGAAGAAGTGTGGCAACCCTACTAGGTCTTCTGATGGGAGGTAGAAACCCCACATAGCAACAGTCAAAGAAAGATTAATGCACTTAGCTGCAGCTAAGTGCTGGCTAACAGCTGAGATAAAAGGCTGTGCAGGCAGGAAGAGATGTCTGTCAAAGAGGCTGGGCACAAGCAGCAACCTGGCAAGGAGCTGCTATGAGGGCAGGCTCAAAAATCTTGGAAAGGTCGGAAAAACACCAAGCCAATGCAGCTAGCTGTGTCCCCCAGAAGAGGGAAAAAAAGAACAGTTTTTTTAAGGCCCACCTTGCCACATATTTATTCATTCTTTAACAGCCACATGCTAAGCAACCACATTCAGAGTCATCTCAGCATCATGCCCTACATCTTGCCTTACAAGTATTGCTACAATTCACCTTCACGTGTATTGTAAGGCTCTAAACTGTGCAGCACGTGCTAAACCCCAGACCTTTATCAGCCTCTTGGTGCAAGGAAATCTTGCAGTTTAAGTGGAACTTTGCCTTGAGTATTCCTTTACATAGCTGAATCTGGCTGTATTTATACATTAACCAACTTCACCATACTTTACTTGCAGATGATGTATTTTACTGCTTTGCCACAATGAAGTGTCTGAGCCTAGTACTTTTGCATATGGAATGACATCACTCAGGGAGACCCATCCAGCATCTACTGCACAGTCATGGATCCTGTAGCGCTAATCTGCACAGCCTGCAATGGGCTTGGAAGCCAACATATTTTAGTTATGAACAGCTCGTAGCTCACATTAGCATGGGTTTCAGCATCACTGGCGGCACAGTGGGATTAGATGACTTTTAAGCAAATAACAGTATTTCCAATATCCCTTCTTAATCTAGCTGCTTGTCAATAGACAAGTCCTCTCACAAACATCTAACCTTCTGAAACAGCAGCAGTGATGCCAAGGTTGTATGAAGCCCTAGGAGAGACAGAGCACTTTGTATGGTTGCTTAGAAAGCCCAACCCAAATGGTCCTACAGCACCCCCAAAGTACAATAGGAGGAAACAGAGCTGGTTTTCAGCTCCTTTGGAAGGAACCAGGGCAGGCAGTTTTTGTCTTGACTGGTTCCAGCATCAGTGGAAGCATAAAGCTACAACAATGAGTAAGGTGAGTGATGATACACCATAGCAGTACAGAGGCCTGAAATCAGGTGGGGGAGAATTACAGATCTTTCAGTCACTCTGTCATTAACCTTTCTCTGTGGGGCCCAGCACAACTCTAAGGTTTCCCTGCAGACATCAGCTCACACCCCAATGCATCTTCTCAGAAAACAGGTCTGTTGTTTCCTCAAAGACATTGCTCCAATCAGGCACAGCTGCTGGGTAGCTCAGAAACTGCCTAAGATATTGTTATTCTCAATGAGAAACACTACACAGAGGACTTAACAAGTGAAAAGAATATAAAATAGCTACTCTGTTGTAACAGAAGTTGTCTTCATAAGTGCCATTCAACAAACAAGCAAAGGTGCTTTTCACACTGGAAGCCAGAAATGCGCTCATCGAACAGCTATGGCTCCTCTTCCCCTTTTCATAAAGCACTTTCTTCTTGGCATTCTGTCAAGCATGCTCCTGTTTGCATCCCTGGCTCCATCACAAGTTCAAATCACAGCCCATCATAATCCCAGTAATTAGACACAAGTTGGTTTGTTTTCAGTATATCCAAAAATATCATCTAGTTGTCCAAAGTATTCCCAGCATTTCATTGTATATGCATTTCTGGGTTAAAAGTCAAAGTCATTTTAGCAAGGTTCCAGTAATTTGTGTAATTTTTGTTCCAGCTCTGTTTACTAGATAAACATTAAAATAGCACAGAGCAGTGCAAAACTGACATTCGCAGCTCTCTTTCAAAGACACCAGCAGCTTATCTAGAAGTTGTAGATACCTAATGCAAAACACAGACACCTAGAAAACAGTTTGTGGCTGCTAAGCTGGCTTAAGAGGCACCACATACTTCACGCAACAAGGTCCATGCTGCCTAGCTGAACCAGCCCCCTAAACCAAATAAATATTCATTGTGTCCAGCCACAGCTGCTACACATGTGAAAACAAACACCCCAAATCTCTGATCAAGTAAATGGACCATCTCCCTTCAGATGTTAATGTGTAACATGGAGCCTTGTATGGAACAGACCAGCAACGAACACGTTTGCTTTCTAAACTGCATGAAACAGATCCTGTACTTTTCTACACGAATTAGACTGACCAGATTGTGAAGTGGTTTTTGCTTCATCATGTGCCTGAAGTTACCGAAATCCAGTGACAAGCAATAGTGTTAACTCTGTGTTTAATCACACAGCTCAGACTGCCCAGATCCATAATGGATATAACATGAGAACGGCTGGAGTTGGAAAAAGAGGAGCAGTTTATAACAGACAGGACTCCCTCCTTTATTACAAGAAAACCTCTTTCCGTAATTTTAGCCTCCTGATCTATTTTTTCCTAACATGAACTACATCCTACACCAAAGTCAGGGAAAGCACTACCTTGCATAAAAGACAGTTAACTTCCAGCCTAGAAGTTTGTGGCTTGCTATCGATTAGTGCATTTTTTCCATTGCTAGGCCTGAAGCAATGCATTGACCTCAAAGTGTTCTGACATGCTAACAAAACAAAGGAACAGCCACAAATGTAAGCCAAAGTTTCTATCAATTAATATACTTATCTTCTAGTATGCTTAAAAAGGTAGAGGATTAGAATTCCAGAAGGTTTCGGCTTCTGGAGAATTGTTTAACCATTCCATACAACCCTGACAGACCTGCTTTGCAAAAGCTCCAAAATCCCGTACACAACAATACCCAGAAAGAGCAAGAGGGGCAGCAGAATCAATATGTATTCAGAGGAAAAAGGAAATTATGGCAGCCATTCCTTCTCGCCACACGCAAGGGAGCTCTGGTATAAATGAAGCCGAGAGATACAAGAGGTACAGGTAGTTCAGTGGATAGTCCAAGGGCTCTGCTGCCAGTCCAAGAATGTGTTCTCCTCCTTCCCACTGATGTACGTGTTTAATATTAAATGCATGTACAGAGCAGAGCTAGGCCCAAGATGTATAAAGAGCAGATGCCCAGAGTCCAAGGTACACGCTACCCTCTCAGAGCACAGACGGTGTTCATTCCCCAAGTGACATGCAGATCAGGCATTTTGGCAGGATTGTGAATAGGACATTAAAAGATTTAACGCTAAAACTCTGCAAGAGACTGGCAGAGGAAAGTACATATGCACCTTGCACAGTATAATTAACAGCATTATACTTGTGAGAGCATGCACACACAGCTGAAAATGAAGTCAAGATGTACATTTCTTTGGTATAAGCATGTGCCACACCTGCCTCATCTACCATTAGCTCAGAGAGCTGGAAAGTCATCAGGAAAGTAACAGACTCAAGTGTGCTTTGACTGACTGTATGGAAGCCAGCTACTTCAAACTAAACAACTCAAGTCTATAAACTTGCAGTAATAAACTTACTTGTATGTGATTTTGATGAGGCAGCCTTAAGAATTAAGTAGATCTTCTGCCTAAAGGAGCAGCTGGCAACAGAGACACCCTTACCTTTCAGATACATCTAACCAACTTACAGAGGCATTACATTTCTGAGGTAATTCTGAGAGAAGTTTCAAACACAGAGGATGGATGATGTTTCTTTTTTCCCCTGTTACACTGGTTACACTTCCTGATTGCAATTCTTAGCTGTCAATTTCTATTTTCTTGGTGCCACCACGTGGCAAAAATATGTATTACCATTTAACAGGCAAAAGCCACTTTAGTCAGTTCTAGAGAGGCCACGCATTCTGCAATGGCTGTACACCGAGAGGCAATGTCATTTTATATGTGTGTGTAAGCATATATGAACGCTGTGTTTCACTTTCAGATATTACAAAGGCTAATTCACACAAAATAGGGTAAAAATAATCAATGGCAGAAGACCAGAAGCATTCTGTAACAATTGCACCATCCTTATCTTTGAAAGGAGCATGTTGTTATCCATGTGAAATACATAACCAGGGATGTTTAAATAGCTAAAGTGATTAGGTAAAGGTTGGAGGGTTTTTTATTACAACATACAGCAAATATTCACGTATCGACACTAAATATATCACCCTTATAAAGTAACTAGATTAAAAAGCATGAATACAGATAGTTATTCATGGGATTTTGTTGGGTTTGGGTTTTGGGGGTTTTTGGTTTGGTTTGGCGTTGGTGTGGGTTTTTTTTTTTTTACTGTCCTCATGGATCCTGAGAAGGTATATATTTTTAGGAAGGCATTTGAATAAGGCCTATCATTATAGAGAAGGACACCAGTGTCTCCTTGCCAGCTTGCAGAAACTCCAAAGAGAAAGGACACAAGACGAGCTGGATCTAGCCAAATCTAGTGTAAGTGCCCAGCAGAGGATGATCCCTTATTCTGTTCCACTTCCACAGATATGCAGGGTAACACAGAGAAATAAAAAAAGAGGAGCTAACTGCTAAGAACTATCCTGTGTATAAGATGGAAAGGTCTAAGATCGAAATTAAAAAGCAACACACTCCTGTTATTCCTTCTCCTGTGCTGTACAGATGCAGTGTCAGGGACTGCACAGAGAAAGTTGCAGGTGCTGACTACACATCTCTTCATCCATCAGGAACACCCCTACACACACACACACACACGCACAGGTACCACCGTTATAAATTTATTAATCATAGAATGGTGTGGGTTGGAAGGGACCTCAAAGGTCATCTAGTTCCAACCCCCCTGCCATGGGCAGGAACACCCTCCACTAGACCAGGTTGCCCAAAGCCCCATCCAGCCTGGCCTTGAACACTTCCAGGGAGGGGGCATCCGCAACCTCTCTGGGCAACCTGTTCCAGTGCCTCACCACCCTCACAGTAAAGGATTTATTCCTAACATCTAATCTAAATCACCCTCCTACAGCTTAAGGCCATTACCCCTTGTCCTATCACTACATGCCCTTGTAAACAGTCCCTCTCCAGCTTTCTTGTAGGCCCCCTTTAGGTACTGAAAGGCTGCTATAAGGTCTCTCCAGAGCCTTCTCTTCTCCAGGCTGAAGCAGCCCAACTCTCTCAGCCTGTCTTCATAGAAGAGGGGCTCCAGCCCTCTGGTCATCTTCATGGCCCTCCTCTGGACTGGCTCCAACAGCTCCATTTCCTTCTTATATTGGAGACCCCAAAGCTGGAAGCAGTACTCTAGGTGGGGTCTCATGAGAGCAGAGGGGCAGAATCACCTCCCTTGACCTGCTGGTCATGTTCTTTTGATGCAGCCCAGGACATGGTTGGCTTTCTGGGCTGCAAGTGCACATTGCTGGCTCATGTTGAGCTGCTTGTCCACCAACAGCCCCAAGTCCTTCTCCTCAGGGCTGCTCTCAACCCATTCTCCGTCTAGCCTGTATTTGTGCTTGGAATTGCCCTGACCCACATGCAGGACCTTGCACTTGGCCTTGTTGAACTTCATGAGGTTCATACAGGCCCACCTCTCAATAACATCCCCCATTGTACTATCTGAGTGTCACCAGGGAAACAGGGCAGAATATCACACTTTTCTCAGACTCCTTGATTTTTTTTCCTAGCCTGAAAACATGAATGGGTGAGAGAAAAGGATTACCAGTCATCTGAGGTAGCTAGATGAGTAGTTAGTCAACAGCAAAGCAGCAAAAGTCCTTAGAGGAAATGTTAGCAAATGTAAGTAAAAAGCTCAACCCACTCTAGTTTAATGAGTTATTACACATCAGTTGAGCAAGTCACCTACAACACATTCAAGAACAGCCTTTCACGACTTCAAGGTAAACATATTGCCATAAGGATTACCATGGATTCAAAGTCCACACGTTTAACCACTGCCACAACTCAAGTACGCATGCATAGTTACCACAGCTCAACTGATGTGTGATAGCCTGACTTCTGTTCATGCCCTAACAGTTTGAAACTGTTTAATAAAGCAAGCTTTTTGAAGCTGAAACACAAACTGTCAGTTTAAAACTGCATCATGGCAGCCTTGCATCACAGGGAGATGACAGAAATGGTTATGACAAAACAGAAGATATGGTCTTCAGAAGACCATAACTGAATGGCACACAGGTCTATAAAGAAGCATGTTAGTGAAAAAAGAATAGTTGGGCTCTCCAACAGAGGGACTGCCAGCATATTCAGCATCAAGAATGAAAAGCATTTTGATAACACAGGCAAGGAAAGATAGGATGCTATTGAAAAGCCACAACAGCAGCAAAGCCACAACCCTACTGACATCACTGGGACTTGACAAGAAAGAGGTGGATTTACCTTTGCCAAAAAGTATAAGACACTTTAAGCAAAGGCTATGAACAGATCTTGGCCCACACCTCTACGTTTTCATCAGTAATCTATTCATTATTTTTTGCTAGGCCCTGTTAAAGCAGCTCAGCAGGTAACTTCCATTCCTAGAACTGTTCAGGGGGTCTGGACCACTGCTGTGCATCTTACTGAGATGCAGCAAAGGCTTCTGCTTGTATTTAAGTTCAGATCTAGAGCAGCATAATGCATCTGTGCTGTATACTGTCAAACAAAGCCACAATTCTAATCTTATTCATTTGATCTGTGTGGGACAGAAGCACAATACACAGACCCTGAATTCACTCCAGGAAAGAACAAATCTTTTCCTGTGCTTTATAGTTTTATGCCATTGCTGGACAAAATGCAAATATGTGAGGTTATTACTCTAGATTCTTAAGAGCTAGAGATGGAAGGGGAAAAAATTGTTCCCTGACTGATCAAGTGCAAGGAGACTCTGCAGAAACTTGCATGTAGTTACATCTGGTCAGTTAACAACAGCTTTTGTATGTCAATGTATGTCTGCAAAGTCTTTTGGAAAAAAATAAAAATAAAAAATCCTGCTCTCCTCTAGCAGTGCAGGCATGTAAGTTCGCATGCATCCTTTAGCTAGAAAAGGAGAACGGTTTAGTGGAAGAAGCAAAAGGCTGTGAGCCAAGAATAGTTCTAATCCTGTTGTGATTGGGAAGTTAACCTGAGTCTGCCTCTCCCCATGCGTAAAATGGGGATAATTAATCCTCACTTAACCATGTAAATTAAATAATGTTTCAACAGTGCTGCAAGTGCCACATATTAATTAATGCCTAGGTAATAAAAAAAGAAAGAGGCAAAAGTGGAGCACTTTGCTACTTACCTGCAAGTCGAAGGTTGTGCCGCAATTTTAAAAGAGGAGATATTTGGCACTTGGAAGATGAGACCCTAAATTACCATTCGGTCTTAAGAGAGAAAGATTTCTCTCTCTCTCCTCTGAACAGCAGTTATCAAGCACATGAAAGCCCAGCACACATCATTCTGCTTTTCATATCACGTCTTTGCAACACAGTAAGCTGATGTTAACTAAGGAAACGCCATGAACAAATACCCATAACCAAAGGGAAGGCAAACATAATGGGAAGATCCATACCTTGAACACCTTCCAGAAGCAGATCAACCCCCTTTCTATAAAAGCTGAAGGCAGTTTCATAATCTTCTTCCTCCTCCTTCTTCAAGGCCAGTTTTATCAACTCGCCTGCTTTCTCCAAATAATCTTGTTTGCCAGGCTTGGGTTTTAAGCTTCCAGTAAACAGACTATGGCTTTCCTTCTCTCCTTCAGGTTTGCTCCACTCCTGCTCAGGTGCCAGTGTGCTTTGTGCTGGGGGTTCAGAAGTAAGGCAAAGGCCAACAGCTCTACTGGGAGAACTTTGGTTGGATGCCATTCCATCATCTAACTCAGCAAGGGAGTCTACATCAACGGTCAGAGAGATCAGGTCACTGTCACTGGAGAAGCCTGAAAGCACAGTCAGAAAGACATCCATTATTCTAGATTTCTCATATACCTTAGGAACCTCCAAAATTCTTTATTCCATCCAAAGATTTTAGCTTTCTTCTCACTTATGCATCTTACTGAGACTTTGTACACAGAAATTCCCTGCATGTAAAACTGTCTTAGAAATTATTTTTGAGTACCTGTAGAAACATTTTTTTAAAGTTAGCTGCAAACTCCACAGAGCAACTGGTCTTCATTTTAATACTGAGAACGAAGAGATCAACATCTAACGCCCAACATAAACTTTCAAAGCCTGCACATTGTTGGGCTCTAGGAAATTATAAAATTAATCCTCTCTGTGTGAGTGCTATTAGAAAAGTCAATCAGCAGGAGCCAGATTACCATTGCAAGAAATCCCAACATACTGTTTTAAATCAGTAGGATGAAGCATCCCCAAAACAGTAAATAAGGAGTTTGAATGAAGACAAAGCTACTGTCAGCTTATGCATCATGCAGCATTCTAACTCACATCTACCATGTATGGTAAAATGAATTAGCTTACACCTTTCACTGAAATTTGAGCTAACACATTTTATTTTACATTTGCCATAAGTTAAAAGCATATATACTTATTGCAAGCTGACCCTCAGTAACTAAACCACAGCAACTTAGCAGGGTTATTTGGAAATAAATGGCAAAGATATTTTAAATGTACGCCATTTCATTCTGTAAGGACTATCATCCATGAAAAGCATTCACTCATAATTATGACTTTCTAATAATTTAAATTCCACAACCTAATGGAATCAACTTCTAAATCTCACCTCCGCATTCCGATTGGCTCGTAAGTGTCACATCATCAAGCCCACTTAAATCCTTTCGAACTGAAAAGGACAAGAATGACAAAAATGTTTCTGACATCCTTTTCTACAACAGATTAGAGGTTCACTTGCCATCAAAATGAAAGGGCATGACCCTACTACAGGTAAAAGTACATAAGATGAAACTGCTCTTTGACCAGCTATCAGAGATATCAATTTGGTAACACGCCATTAAAATCGTGACAGTGGTATTAGATTTACCATTTTTCGTCGCCTCTGAGGTTAAAAACAAAACACAGGTGCTTGCTTAGGGGGGGCTAATTCAAATCTCAGCACTCCAACTCACCTAATTTCAACAGCAGCAGCACTTTAATCCCTATCTCTCACTGCTCTGATGATTTACAGCTAAGGAGACTTAAAACAGGAGAGCCTTCAAAGCTGGGACCTACACACCAAGGGAAAAAAAAAAAAGCCAGCTTTCAGTCTCAAAAATGTCATTCCAGAATAGTACCCTGCATGAGACATATGGAGCAAGCCACGAATTTGGCAGTGCCACCTGGATATCAAGTAGCAGTTTGTTTTATCACCTTGGCACATGTACCCACTGAGGCAATAAAACAGGCAACAAGGTCAAGACATTTAGCTGTTTGTACACACAGAGAAAGTAAATTCTGAGCGAAAACCTGGTGTCTGTTTTCTTCTGTATTATCGACAGAGTCAAGAGTTTATCCACATTATCAGGTAAAGTGTTCTGACTTATCTTCAAAAAGTACGTGGCAGTGACAAGGAGCTGACTCAAAGGCAACTAACTCAAACTTTCTTTTTGATTCTGCAACTGCAGAGTTAGAGGGAGTTTGCAATTTATGGAAGAGGAATAAAAAGGCACTGTAGAAATATTGCTTCTGTAAAAGCTAGCAGTTCCTTTAACATAAGTGAGAGGAAAGAGACACGAAGAAGAACAGATTACCAGCTACTCTTTGTGTGAAAAGCAAGGGACAGTGATACTTAATGACACAAGACTACTTCAGAAGAGGTGACAGGGTGCACAGAAGACAACGCTCCTTATCTTTTCAAGGGAGGGACATAGAGCAAAGTGTCCATGCAGAGAAGAAAACTGCCTTGCCAAGTCCTGCAAGAAAGAAGGCAACCTCACAACACAGCAGTTGGGAGACAGAAGATTCATTAATTAGTGTAATAATAATAATAATAATGGGTCATTCACCTGCTCAATTTAGGGACCACAATGTTAAATTTGGGTGCAGAGGACTGAGAATTTATGAAATAACATTTAGAGGAGTCAAGTTATTTTGTTCAGTGAAGAGAAATTGCTAGCTAGGGAATGTATAGGTGGAAGCAGAGCTGACCGACGGACAAAAGGTGCAGATAGAAAGAATGAATGGAAAAGCAGGAGATTTGCAGGAAGGGTGTGATGGCCAGCCAGACTGGAGGAATTACAGCACATCCACACAGCAGATTTCAGACAGACTCAAGTTGCCCTCCCTACAGTCCAAACAAAACCACATTTGCTCTTCTCTTGCAGCCAACTTGACCAGAAGCTGTGTGAACACAGCTAGTATGGCACAGAGCCTGAGCTAATAAACTTTGCTTAAGGTCAGGTTTAGAGCCCAGGTCTGGCACCACACAGCCACAGTCATGGGGTTTCCAAACAGCCCGAGGGGTAGAAAGAGGCTGAACTGCATGTGCTTATTTCTGGGAAGATAATATGAACATGGTAAAACAGAAGGAAAGGGGAAAGAAAGAATTAAAAAAAGATGAGCTTCCCAGTGAATTTCTCTAAAAAATTTGGCAACTGGTATAGAAAGACTTTTGGAGAGGGAGTCGGACATTTGAACATTATCCCATGTACCCAGAGAGGAAGACAGAGTGATTGTTTGTCAGGAATATTAGATGAGTATAATGATGCTGAAATTGAACATAAATTCCTGTACTTGTCTCCGTCTTGTGCAATTTCATGGGGTATATGAGGAGTAAACACAGTTTCCAAAAATTGGTGGAAAGCCTGGGTAACCTGGCCTCTTGGAAAGCAGGTTCCTGTGAAAGCATGAACAGCCAAATTGCTTTTACAAGCAAGATACTTATCACTTGTTTTGGTACAAAAACATTTCTACTACCATCAATTTGCATCTTCTACCATTAACGTGCACACCTTCTGCAAGATGAACTTTGTCTGCAAAGAACAGATAAAAGTGAGAAAACACAACCCACCCTTATAAGCAAACACCAGCACCTGTTAAGGAATGAGTTTGATACTTCTCAGTACAACAGCCTGAAGGAGCTGCGCCCATGTGGAGGCCCCTGAATGCTCACAAAAACTAACAACTAGTGAACTATCACAGTTAATCACGATAATCAGACTGGGAGAAATGAGACACAGGCAGGATGCCCTGAGGAGAGGCAGGGAGAGAACTCAGAACCGAGTATTTTCACTGCCATCTAGAGGCCTTAAAGACAGATGTTTCTCTCCCTCCCTAGTCTCCCCCCCCGCCCGGGCCAAAATTTGGTTTCAAACATAAGAAAATATGAGCTGGAAGACACATAAGATTTTAGAAAATACAACTCCACAAAAGTCACATTCAGCATCTGGAAATCCCGTGCTCATAGTTGTTGCAAGTATCCCCTAAAAGCACTCCAGCTGATGCAGAAGGGTATCAAAGAATTTTTCTACTTTACAGCATTCTTTTCAATATTTTCTCTCACATAAAGGAAGTGTTTTCCTTCTAAAACTGAGGCCCTTGCAAATAAAGAATAGAAACGTTCATATTAAACACTTTTTCTTTTATAAGGCACAATGTAAAATGGGTGCATTGTCAAAATCTGGAATGTTAAATTTCACTGAAATAGTGCCCCTTTAAAACTAATCACCAGTATTTATGATAACTACCCTCTGTAATTAAACGGCTCTATACCTTTCCCTTCACTGAATGAAATATTGTAGGGGCATTGGTTTGTTAACATCATAGAAGATCCTACAAAATAAAATGCAAAACTGACTACACACTTAGAATGTATTATATACCTAAGCACAAAGTTATTGACATTGAGAGATCCCAGTGACAAGTCATATAACCTCAAACAAAAATAAACAAAACACTATTAGAAAAACACAAGCAGTTCTTGTTATTCAAGCAGAGTTTTACCAAAACAAGTCCTATGGTAGAAAGAGATCAGAGGAAATTAAGTGGGTAAGGAAAAAAAAAAAAACAGAATCTCCCAAATAAGCTTAATAAGCATTTGTATAATAATATGTATTTATACATGAGTGTAAAACAGTTCCAAAGGAAAATTTGAAAGGCTGGAAAAGAATTTCTTAGAAGTCACAAGGACCCAAGCATAACTCAGAGATAAATAAATATCTGAAAGACTGCATGGTACTTGGCAGATGATTATATACAGAGATGCTTAAGTTAGCTCAGCCTCCAGAGACAGGCAAGAAGCCCTAGCACAGTATTTATTTGGGCTGACTGACCTTACCTTACAGCCATACTATTACTTAGTGCAAGTGAAGTGCCACTAAAATTATGCTGCACACGGTATCGAAACCATTCATGTGCATCTTTTACGCTGTGCTAAGGAAATGCAATCTTAGAAAAAGGGATGTACCCTCCATTGGCACAGCACAACCAGAAAACATTAGCAAGTTAAGGGACAGATTTCCAGTTTTCAATTTAACATAGACCTCACAGGCTCTAACACACAACCTCTCAGACTTTCAAGAACAGAGAGTTCTTCTCAGGAAAAGAAAAAATGCTGGCAGTTTTTTCTAAGAGATTTAAACAACTTATCGCCCTAAGCCTTGCAGTAGGCTTTAACAGTCACCACTCCCATATCCTCAATCCAGAAGACATACGTAAAATTTTAAAATATGATACTCTCTTCTGGATTTTACTAAGCACTGAAAGCACAGTGACACCCAGAGTGTGAACAGTTGAATGAGAACCCTCTGAAATGAACGGGGCAGTTCAAATCTTAAACCTATTTTTCATGCTCTATGCAAATTCAGTCAGTCATCTTTGTATTTATTGATCAACCTCAAAATGGTTTTAAAGTTCTCCGCAAGTTTTTACAGCTTGAGACTTGAGTCATGATTAGTAGTGAACCCTACCACACTGTTTGCCCAACCTTTGGGAAGCAGGCAGGATTTAAGTACATTAAAACCAGAGGGTTCTGTTCAGTCAGCACCAAAAGCAATTCTTTTTGAGTGACAGAGCACTAGGACTTCTAGAATGGACTAGACAAACTCCCTGAAAACTTCCTGTTAGAAGCAAACTTCCAGTAGTGAAGTGCTGAGCCCAACTTCGCTTTTGTTAATCCCAGTTCCAGCATTTCTGTCATAACAAATAGAAACTGGATGCCAATGCTCCTACAAACATAGCATTTGTCATTTATGTGTTGCTTTAAAACAGACTATGTTGTAAGGTTACATGAGAAAAGAAAGCAAACCTTCAGAGCTGCAGTCAGACAGGTTGTCAGTAAGAGAGTCAGACAGAGGCTCAACAGGACCAATCAGTTCAGACCCATCATGTACCTCTCCACCCTGAAACGAATGAGGGAAAGGAATTATTTAGCTGCTGTGCTCTATGGAAAGCCTCATTATATAGCAGCAATAGTCAAAATTAAATTTCCTAACCACGGAATGCTCCATTCCTTTAGAGCTAATGCATTTAATTTAACTATATAAGCTTGCAAAATTAAACAAGGGGTTTTGGTTAGGCCACATCTGGTTGCCACAAACTCTCTAGGCACCTGAACAGTTAGCCTACTGCAGCTTCTCTGGTGAGCAACAAGAGTCGTGAACCATATAGGCTGCAGCAGGTCTGCCTGCAAACACCAGAGTTTAACAGGGAAAGAACAGCAACGCTCCTGCTCTACTGTGGTACATACAGTCTGTACCCTTCAGCGGTGTTCCCAGGCTCAGCAGATCCCTCACACAGGAGCATTTGTCTGTCAGAATCAGGTCCCACCCATGACCTACTATCTTGAGTTCAGTTGTAGTCAAGACTGGACAAACAGGGAAGACAGGGCCGGGGCCAGCATATAGGAGCGACATTATTCCCTCCCAAGCTTGAAAGGAATCAGAGCTAAGTGAAGTAACAACAGGAACAATTAACTGCATGAGAACCCACCTAAATGTTTTGTGTTTGTTTTTTTTTAAATTTCTGCTTCGCATCTCAGGTACACACTTTCCAGGCAACTTTATTAGAAACTGCACCATTTCCAAGGCAGTGTTACAAATGGGCACTGCTAATCTATCCTGAACTAGCCCAGCACATTTCCACACTAGCCAGCACATTTCCACACTAGCCAACTCCATTTTTCCGGAGTTGGCTATATAGCAGCAATAGTCAAAATTTTCATTTTTCAATAGCACACAGATAGAGACAGCACTCCCTTCGGATGTTTCTAAGACTTCATTGTCCAAGTCTATCTCTCCATTGCTATTTGCACAAAAATCTGAAAAGGAACAAAACTACCCGTGAGCGGAGCTAAAAGACACTGGCTGAGCTGGTGACTGATTGAAACCTAAAGGTTTCTTACAGGAAAACATGACACAACATCAGCTAACAAATGAGCCTAAATCATCACATTTGCATAACTACCCTTGCAGACCTACTTGCTTCTATAAAAACTAATGCTTTTTTTAGATTGATTCATTGCCTTTCAAAGCCAGAAAAGGTCCATTGGAAGGCTAAAACTAATACTTTTGTTAAGGAAAGGAGAGGAAAAGAGCTCTGAACAAATGCCCCAAAACACAGAACAGAAATATTTCCAAAGAACTGAAAAAGTGCAAATGCAAATACACTGAAAAGTAAAATACTCTAACTCAATCTCCCATTCATTGCTGCCAGCAAAGCTTAAAGAAAATTACCTTAAGTATATTAAAGGGCTCTGCAATAACTGCATCATCAAAAAAAGTTAGGATTTTTGTGCTTTGCTGTAATTTTGCTTTTGCATATATATCATTTAAATATACTCAACACATTCATACACTTGAGTCCCATTTCAGTCAGATGAGCATTTCCTTCATTCCAGGGAGTTACTACCATGTTTACATGTAAATTTATGCTGAAGTGTTTGCAGAATGTTGGACTAAGCTAACTAAGCTACTGAAAATAAAGAGGTTTGAAAGAACTAATGAAAACAAACTGCTTCAGATGGAATAAAGAGGAAGCTTGGATCAACATATTGTCTTAAACTATGTTTTGGAGAGTGGTTCTTACAACACTGTACATGCAGCACATTTGACTAGTTATATACCTAATTTGTTGTCACAGACCTGAATCTGTAACAGGCCATAAGAAAACAATACAGACAGTCTTTCTTCCTTCAGTTTGAAACTATAAACACCTACATAAAATATAGAAACAGTGACAATATTTTTATTACTTTCCCACTGAACACCTGGATTTAGCATCACAGGTTTTGCTCATCATTCAATAAACAAAAATTCCAAATCCCTTCACCTGAAGTTTGTGTAAAACTTTCCACCTTGTAGAGGTGTGGCATGTTTGGGGTTTTTTTAAGCCACATTTCCAGAGTGAATGGAAAACTCCCAGTCACTTCACAAAGTGTGTCAGATCAGCTCACTGTCACTCCGTGGTTTATAAAGTAAAGCACAATCAGCACTATATGTTATTCGTATCGGTAAGAAGTAAATACTTCTGCAAATACTAACAAACCTTAAAAAACTCTTCAAGCTGTTTGCTGTTATAAAGAGCAGGGATATTAGCAGAAAACTGCAAGAGATCTTCAGCACATTGCCTTCTTTCTTCAATCACGGTTTCATCAAATCGCCCTGGAAGAGACACATAGATCAACAGTTTTAGAAATAACTACACGTCTATTCTGCAATAATAACCACCACGAAAAGAAACAAGACAAAAGCAACCTTCTGGAGACAATGCCCTGAGTCTATGAAAGTCATTCCAATGCTTCAGGAGAACATAGCAAATCTTCAAACTTCCTATTCTCAATTGTCCCTAGTCCCGTCTTCTGTAATCCATTCAGATGATGAAAGCTGGCAGCTACGACAAGAATCCTTCGCCCTCTCATCGTAAGAATATGTGAGGCAACACTCTTGATTAGCCAAGAGACACTAACGGATGTCCAGTGTTATCTAACAATAAATGATACATGCACAATTTGACAATATGCCAGTCAGTGTCAGCCTTGATTACGGCCCAAATCCTGTAAGGAGCTGAGCATTCTTCACATATTCTCAAGAACAACACACGATAGGAGCAGATAGTAAATGAAGTATTGCTAAAAGCCCCCAAACAGATCATCAGTTCCAAGGTGCCGTTTATGGAGGAGACAGAGTGTAGGGGAGATGGTGAAGCCCTGCTACCGGGCACTGAAGCTTTCCTCTGAAGTAGCTCCACACAGACAGGGTCTCATCTCCTCCTGGATTCAAGAGGTAAGCAGAGCTGGGAAGCAGCTCATTTACCAAAACATATGATCCTTCCCTTTTCCCTGCCCAGCACCCAAGACATTCCAATTAGAAAAAACATATTTAAAAAACAATCCCACAGTTCACCTGAGAGATTTGCTTCTCAGGAGAAACCCTTGGATTGCTACCTTAAATTCACTTTCTTCACAATTGCACACAACTTATTTTAGCTTTTCATATCAACATCACTTTGTTGTTGAAATAGTTACAAGTTTACATAAAGAAAAGGGCAGAGGTTAACAGTAATAATTGGAGAATAGAACAGATATTGGAACAGCTATACAGAGGGAAAAAAAGGACTGGGAAGACAAGTTCAAGAAACAGTATTGCTATAACAGCATGACCAGAAAAATAAGAACCACCTGTGACAGCTCTGTGGCATTAACCTTTGAAGAGGACAAAAGAAACATTGAATACAGAAGCAAAATTCATTTATACTCAGAGCAAGCAAAAAAATAATCCCAGAAGAAAGTATCAAAGCAGGATTCTTTCCAGAAATTCTTCAAGTAAATAGCTCCTGCCGATGTGGTACCAGAAAAAAGAAAATAAAACTAGAAAGAAACACATACTCACAAGATCACAAACAAAGCTTTTAGGGGTTATTTTTCCATGAAAGGAAAGGAAAGACATCGTTGGGCTAATTTTCAGCTGGATTGGTTCCGTGACTTGCTCACCCTGCCCTTTCAGCTGTACAAACATTAGCAGCTGTACAAAAGAGCGAGCAACAAGCAAGCAGAAAGAAGGCAAAGGCAATGCTACCACATTGAGTGGCAACACTGAAATCAGCCTCTATTAAACTGCTCATCAAACTTCCTATGTCTTCAGAGCAACACTGTGGGTGCATTGGGGCTTTTGCTTCATTCCACGCAAAATAAGGACATCATAGGAAAAAAAACTTCCTTCAGTAAGGCACAGCAGCATAGGCCAGTTAAAAAAAAAAAAAAAAAAAATCAATCTACAAACACTGTTACAATGAAACACTAAATCAATTGCAAAGAAGTAAACACTGAACAAGACCAAAAACAGGTAAGTTTTGCAAACAAGTAATTCTGTAAGATATTTTTCCTGGTTTCTCAGGGATCTTTCTCTCCCCCATCTACTCTGTCATCAAACCAAATAAAAACTAAATTTCCTTATCCACATCTTCTCAAAACTTCCATTGGGTACCAGCCAGGACGTGTCAGGACCAGCACTGCCAGGCTGACCGACACGTGTTCACCAGTTTTCCAGGCAGCTGCAAACCTCTGGGGCACAAGCTGAGCCTTGCCTGGCCCTCGGTACCACCACAGCGCGCCTTTTCTTACTCGGCTGCCATTTCATGGACTTTGCAAAAATATAATTACATTTGCAACCGCCTTCCCTCTCAAATTTAGCTGATATTAGCCACATGAGTAAAAGGTTTGACTTTCTGGCAGCATAATTACATAAGCCTCATTTTCTTAGGAAGCTGAGCTAAAAAAAAAAAAAAAATAAAATACATGTTTGAACAGAGCCATTGAAACATTAGTCACTGTCACATTTGCCAGCTCATCAGCATCACGATACACTAACAGGACAACCATTTACAGAACCAGAAGAATATGGGGGAAGGAAGAACATAATTCAGTACTGGTTTGTTCAGACTATCTGGCATCTTGCTGGCAGTTTCATTCCCAGCCAACCCTGCCTAACTCCTGCTCCCTCTCCCTTTTTTCATACTTTCAAGCAATCAACACTTTCATTATCATCCTTCTCAATCAGATGTTCAAAGGTACTTAAGACACCCAGCTGACTCTTCAAACATTCCTATCAGGAAGTCTTCCTGCATCTAAATCAATGTCATTTCCACTATTCTTTACATCTCTCAGATACAGGGAAACTTTGTTATTGGGATCACGTCTTTCAGGGTTGTAGGAAGCATCAACTACAATCTCAGCATGTAAAAAATGTATTAGCACACTTCTGTTATTCCTCCAGCAATGATCCATTCAAAATTTCTTATATACATGGAAACCAAACGTAAATTCCTGTAAAGAGAATCCACAGTTCATTTTCTGGAGCAGATCTGAACAACAAAATGCCTAGCAAGGTTTGTGTTCATATTTCAGATAGCTTCTCACAAGACTTCCAACTGTACATGCCGCTTAACTCTTAAATATGCTACTTCATTTGATATTTTCAAATCCAAAAAGTATCCTTATCTGAGCTTTATAATGTGAATCACCTTTCTGACTCCCTACTAGCAAGCTATCAATATCTGGGGTTTTTTTGGTTTGTCAGGAGGAAGAGTTTTGGTTTGTTTTTTTTTTTTTTACACTAGAGTACATTTCTGCAGTTGTTAGATACAAGAAATGCTGAGTACAGATTTACCAGCATTTTGACAAAATACCATGTATAGCCAGCATATGGGAATATGTGTCCAACAAAAAAAGTAGTTTGAAAACACTGAAGAAGTTATGTTGATGCATATTAGAGGAGGAGAGTAACCACTTCCCAGAAACAGGTATCATAATTGCTGCATAACAGTTCAGAGAAGCTTCATAGCTGTACTGTTAGGACATTTTAGATGCCCATGCTCGAGGTCATTAGGTTTTCTCCGTAAGATGGGTGGAAAAGGTTCAAGTGAAGTGAAATGATTTCCATTTCCCACCTATAACAAGTTTCATGCTTTGATGTGAACACGTCTATTGTACCAGAATAAAAATATGTGCACTTGCATGTTATAATTATCAAAAGCTGTGGTGTAAAACATGCAATGCAGTTCTGCAGATGTGGCAAGTCTCTGGTTGTGTGAAATATGGAAGCACAGCATGACCCATTCATTTTTAAATACATCTCAGTTCTCCACACCATCTCTTGAAATTCTGAATGCTGAACTTGAGATTCTGCTCAAGTTTAATACTTCTACTACAAGTAAGCTTGACTATCAGAACCACCAAAGCTCATTTCGTAAAGCGTACTCTCCACAAAACAGTATATATATGTCACAAAGTACTCATATCCAAAAAAAAAAATCAACTATTGGCAATGCTAATTAGTAATTAGTTTAAAAGCTGCAACCAGTAGAACATCACCACAGGGAAGAAACACTGCAGAAATGCTCCGTTAAAGCAGCTTGAAAGTAAAAGATCTTAATAGAAATGGACATTGCAGCTCACCATAACGAGACTGAAAACAAGTTTGTCAAAAACTCAAAATCCACTAAAATTACATTTTTCCTCTAATACGAAAAAATACTAGGACTGATCTGAAGATAAATGCTTTAAATTAAAATAAAACACACAGAAGCTATTACGTGTAGAAGTGAGATGGAAGGATACACAGTTAAATTTTATGCTTTAAATAGAAAAATAATTCTTAAATTGAAGAGTCAGACATTTCTGTTCCTTTCAGCTATATACCAATAATTTAAAATTTGTTTTTACACTACCTCCTCTTTCCTGTATTCTTCTGTGGCTCCACTTCATTCAAATGTAGTGGGTTTTGGTTTGGTTTAATTTTAATTTCAAATAGCTTTTTGTAAATAACTACATTGAATATTTCTGTAGATTTCTTTCTCTTACAATGTACACTGCAGTCACTTTTGTTTACCAGGTATCAGTAGAAAAAGGACGTCTTTCAGAAGGGATTTTACTCAATTCTCTTGCTTACAGAGCTAGTGTAAAAACAGCTAATTTGCATTTCTGGTAATTTAAAATTATTTAAGATATTAGAAGCCCATACTCTTCCACCCTGATTTTCTTTTATTTCTATCCCTCTCTTTCCTCCCCTATGAAAAGCTACCACAGCTTCTACCTGAAATTAAATTATGCTTTGCAAATATTAGCTTTTTAAATAACTTGTCCAGTGAACACTCTACTCTGTAAATCAGACAAAATCATCTCAGCATGAAACTAATAGTACATCCTCTATTTAACCATTAGTGCACAAGTTCTGACATAGCACTGAAACTTACCCCGCTTCCAACTTCATAAATAAGCAAAAATTAAAAGACATAAAAGTTGGATACAATTTAGCTGATGCGAAAGCTTATGGAATCATAGAATCTTTAAGGTTGGAAGAGACCTCTAAGATCATCAAGTCCAACCATCAATCTTGTTTAAACCAGGAATGGGTCCCAGCTCTGCACAGAGAACCATGAAATCTGCATCAGAGTTCAGGTCCCTTGCCTCTCACTTAGCTGGTCCACACAACAAGGGGTTAAGTCAGAGGTTCCCTCAAAGCAGTAGGGGCAGTTTGAACTTGAGTTATAAGCTAACTTCAACTTGTCCAAAGCTGCTTATGTTAGCATATTCTTTAAAGCATCTCAGTGCCATGCCTACACGCAGTAGGCATCAAGAATAAACACAGTAGCACTAAATAGCAAAAATTACACGTCTGTGGCACTACTTGGTCCTGAAACGTCAGAAGGAAAATTTGTGCTTTCCAGGCTGAGGTTTTGCCTGCAGTGGAGTTTTGTACAGTTCTTCCTGCACTCAAGGCACAGGAGGGCAGCCAGAAAATACTGCTACAGTACCGTAACCCCAGGCAGTATTACAGTGCTGTCACATAAAGTGGTGGAAAAAAGGCTGACTAAACAACCTCAATTTTGGCACTTTCCAAATTGACAGGCTTGACTATCCCAAAGCAATAGTAAACGCCAAAAAAATCCTCACACCAGAAAGCATAATGCACAAACCCCCCCCCACAATACAAGAGAAACCACACCCATACAACAAAAAAACCTAAAAACACAGAAAAAACACACCAAAAATATCCTAGGGCACACACACACAAAAAAAGCTTATGCTAAATGAGGTGAAAATGCTAAAAATATTTTTGCACATTTTTCCATGGGTAGCATGTAGTCAATGCATGCCAAAAAACATCAAAAGCATACTGGATGCTAAGACACACTAAAACCATGACACATGGAAAGAAATATGTAAAAATGTGCAATAAATGTACATCAAAAAATGCAAAACACTGCATGCTAAACAAGCTAATGTGCAACACACAGGAAAATCATGGGAAAATATGCGCTAGATGCATGGCCAACACCACTCAAAACTGCTAAAAATGCTACACACAAAAAACCCCTCCAAAAATCCAGCACTAGATGCAAAAAAAAGAGCAAAACCCATGCTGGATGCTAAAAACACTTAAAGGCACATTATAGATGCACACCAAAAAATGCTGTAAGTGTGCTGCAGGTTTAAAAACCCACCAAAACATCTTAGAAACACTATGGCAATGGAAAAAAATACCACAGCAACACCTCAGAAACCAAAAAAAAGGTGCGAAATTCGTGCCAAAATCCTTGGGAGGAAAAAAAAAAAAAAAAAGAGAACATAGGAGATGCATGGAAAAAAAACCACTGAACATCCTGGATGCTCAAAACACTGCTACAGCACTGTCAAACTTGCCTACAATGCTACTTTCCTACAATGCTGTAGGAACCAAAACCTGTACAAAAAACCCCATGCAAAATCCACACCAGAAACCTTGCTAAAAAAAGAGCACATGGTTGATACATTAAAAAAAATGCTAAACAGGCTGGACCATGCAAGGTGCATACAAAAAATAAACATAGACTGGATGCTAAAAAGACAAAACAAAAAAAAACCCCACATCACACTAAAACAACTTGTGAACACCATGGAAAGGCGTTAATAACCCCAAAACACCTTAAACGTTGGAAAACCAGCCCAAAAACACCTTAGAAACTGAAAAGCCTGCCAAAAACCATATCAAAAAAAGTGGTAGACTCACACACAAAAAAAAAAAGCCAAACACGTTGGAAGCTTAGAAACCATGTCAAAATGCCCAATAATTGCACATGGTAGATGCATGCCAAAAAATACCAAATATACTGGACGTACAAAAAAACAACTGAATAACTATTAAAAATGCACTGAAAATCATGCAGTATTTGCATGCAAAAACATCCCCACCAAAGAAATCCTGGACAGAAATAATGCCATGACAACACCCTAGGAACCAAAATCACACCTGAAAATGCCTCAAATTTACACCAGAAACCTTGCCAAAAAAGACAGCACATAGCAGATGCATGCCAAAAACCAACAAGCATGCTGGACACTAAACACCATGCAAGGTCCATACAAAAAAAACATAAGCACAGCCAGGATGCTTAAAAAAATATCCATGAAAACAACTTGTAAACTCCATGGAAATGCCTTAGTAACCCCAAAAACACCTCACAAATCAAAAAGTCCCCCAAAAGCACCTTAGAAACCAAAACGCCTGCCAAAAAGCACATCAAAAAAGAGCACATGGTAGATTCATGCCAAAAAAACCCACCAAACATGTCTGACAAAAAAACCCCACCTCACTAAAAAGCAGCACTAAACCTGTTCCGCACAGTTAGCAACACCTTAGAAACATTCACAAAGCACGTGACAGATGCGTGCCAAAAAAAATGCCAAACACACCGGACACATTAAAAAATGCTGAAAAATGCTTAAAAACTCACTGAAAATCATGCAATGGATGTATGAAAACGGCTACAGCTAAGAAATGCTGAACACTAAAAAGAAAAAAAAAAAAATCACAACACACCTCAGCACCACCTTAGGAACTAAAAACACCACACAATTCACAACAGAAACCTTGCCAAAAAAAGAAAGCACATAGCAGACGTTTGCTGAAAAACGCCAAACATGCTGGATGCTCAAAATCACACGAGGTACATACAAAAAAAGAAATCCACACACGCCACAGGCTGAAAGTTTAAAAAAAAAATTAAAAATACACTAAAACAACTTGTAAATGCCATGGAATTGCCTTAGTAACCCCCAAAACACCTTAGAAACTGAAAAGCCTGCCTAAAACCACACCAAAAAAGAGCACATGGTAGATGCACACCAAAAAACACCACACACATTTTGGACTGTCAGCAAAGCTTTAGAAATGCCTTAGAAGCACTCAAAAAATGTGGCCAAAAAAGGGCAAAACATGCTTGACACTTAAAAACCTGCATAAAATAGTGTGATATATGAATGCAAAAAAAAACCACCAAAGAAATCCTGGGCACAAAAAATGCTGCAGCCACGCCTTAGGAACCAAAAAACACATCAAAAATTCTGTTTCACATCAGAAACCTTGGCCAAAAAAGGAAAAAGCACATGGGAAATGCCAAAAAATGCCAAACACCACACTAGAAGCATAAAAAAAAAAGCATGAACAAAGGCTGGGTGCTTTAAAAAAATAATACACTAGAACAACTCGTAAATGCCATGGAAATCCTTAGTAACCCCATAATCCAAAAAGCCCGCCCAAAACCAAACCAAAAAAAGAGCACATGGTAGATGCATGCAAAGAAATGCCAAACACTTGTTGGGCACCTAAAAAACCTGTTAAAATGCTTGGAAAAAATGCTCGAAAGCACATGGTAGATGCACACCAAAAAGTAGCAAACTCATTCTAGAGAGTTAGCAATACCTTAGAAATACCTTAGAAATGCTCACAAAGAACATTGTAGATACATGTAAAAAAGACACCAAACATGCTGGACACCCTAAAAAAAATGCTGGAAAATCCTTAAAAATCCACCGAATATTGTCTAGTATATGGATGCCAAAAAATCAACAACACTGTGTGCTGAACACAAAGAACACGTGTAACCAAAAAGAAAAAAAAAAACCCACACCACTAAAATAAACACAACAGACTGCTAAAAAAAGCACGGTAGATGGAGTTCTATATGGAGTCATACCACTTCACTGAAAGTCCACCTACAGCTCAGCTCATTCATGATGACACGTACATCAGCATTAAGTTAATACCTCTGGCTTTTAAGAGCTAGTTACTTTTTGCTGTGTATTTCTCATGTAGAGTCACAATCCTCTTATAGGTTGTTTTGGTGAAATAGTTAACTGCTATATGTTGGACTGATCTCAAAAGCCTAGCTAGATAAAATTGATAATTACAATCAAATTTCTAAAATAAAATAATCTTTTTCTGCAACCACCGCTTGATACTTCACTATAACTTATCATTAAAAATCACAGCTCATATATTAATATCTTTGTTCATTGTTCAAGTGCTGTTCATAAAGCTAATATAGACTTTATGCTCCTGAAAATAAGGAATGTATGTTGTAAAGATACAGAACATAGACATCAATAAATATTTGAGCTAGTATCTCTAACATGGAAGCAAGGACATAACCACCCCCGTTAAAAAAATATATAAAAGTATCAAGCTATGATACCAATACACCTAAAAGACACAAACAAACTAAAAAGTTGAGTAGTAAAAGCAAATGGAAGAGTTCCAAGGAACTACAAAACAAGATGTATTTATAGATATTGAGTTACCAAAGAATTTCAGCAAGTCAGGAAGAAATTATGCTTACCAAATACTATTGCTTTGGCAAAAGGTGGAAAGAGTTCTGTATGTCTGCATAGGTTTTTATGAATTTGCCAGAGATCTTTGTGCAGTTTCTTAAAGTCACTGTATCTCTTCCAAACGACTATCTGAAGCAGAGAAAGGGGAGAAGAGAGAAGTGTTAGTGAGGTTCATAGTTTGCATCGCAACACACCAGAAATACATTTTTTTAAGCAAATTGGACCACTACCTTCAGCAATATGTTTAACAAAAATATACAATCTGAACTGCCAACTGTAACAACCATAAAAAACGGTCATTATCTGTCCCCAGCCCCCATTTTGGCTAACAAGACTACAGTGCATACAAAAAAAAATACTAAGTAAAAGCTAAAAGAAGGAAACAGAGAGGGCAAAGGCAGAAGCATTTCAGTCACACTGAGATCCAGAGCTACACAGGGAACCAGTAAGAGAGGAAAAAATGCCGAATAGTAGTGTTGCAGTATCCAACACTCAGCATGCTGTGCTTGGCACAGCTGCAGGGATGGGGAAGAGACAACAGCAAGAGAAAATGAGGGAAGAGAAATCAATAGAAGTAAGGGATTCTTAAGGACAGCATATGAAGCACCCAGGACTACAAACAAGCTTGTAATCTGTTTATGTAAAATGCTGATCAGACGTAAATGCAAGCCCATATTTTAAATGGTTTATTGCTAATAACCCTGATCAAAAATTGAACATGTTCCTTTTGTAATTCAGACAAAATCTCCAACTTCAGGAATGCAAAGAAAGCATTGGTTCATTCTTTTCGTGATCCATCTTTTCCAGAAAGAAGTAGTTAACTCCCAGCCACGTATCCACCTTATCCTTCTTCCATCCCGTTCTTTTTATTCTTTCCATTTGAGGAAGGAGGAGAACCCCACAGGAAAACCAGGCCAGGGACAAACTGAGGAACAAAATTTACACTTGACTCCTAACAGGTTTGCTATCAGGATGAAAAAAATGAACATAGACATTTTATATCTTGGCTTTGGTCAGACCCACTAAGCCACCATAATAAACTTCGACACTTATTTAAAGTGATTAAAGTAGAACAGGGCAAAAAAGAGAGAGAGACTGCAATGCATTCAGCAGTTGATTCCAGTGTTTCATCAGACAAATGTCTCAATTAGCTTAATACAACTAACCACAATATAAAAGATTCCAAATATTTCTGACTGATATAACAAGTTGTGTTCTCATGAGCTATCATAATTGAAAAACTACATTTTTCAAGCAAACCAGATTTAGGTTTAATTTTAGAGGGGTTTTTGGTTGTTGTTTTGTTACGAGTTTTGGAGATGTTTTGTTTGCTTTTTTAAACATTAAGGTCAGCAGCCTTCTAAGTTTCAGCAGATGCAAGTCCCACCTGCAGAACAATGCAGATGTAAGGTAACAGGACTGCTAATAGTAGGTCTGCAAAGCTTTCATATCGCAATACACTATCCGCCTTATAAACTTAGCTATACTGAAACTAGCAGTCCTGATTCAGCCCCATCTATTATGCACACATTTCCAGGACTCAGCTACTGCTTGGTGGAGTTCAACAGACAAGGGAAGAAAATTCAGAATCTCTCAAGAAGGCCAACTAGTCATTTTGCTATCAGAAATAATTTTTCAATGCTGTACTTCCATCTAATCCAACATCCAGAAGATGGATGATTAGCACTTCTTGAGCAGTGTGTATATAGAACATCAAATTGCCTAAGATTGTGAAGTCTTGAAACATTAAGTCACTGTATTGTCAGTACTTGGAGACAATGTGAAAAGCTGCCAGAATATAAGAGTGTGAGATTCCATTCCACTAAAAAAGTATCATTTTTTTACTGCTGCAAGTGATCTCCCAATAGCCAAGGGGAAAAAAATAAACATCCATAAGAAGCTTGCATAGCAAAAGCAGTCAAGGTCATCCTAAAACCTTTCACAAGCTCAGGGAAATCATGCTTTTGCATGCATGCGGCTCAGCAAAGTTAGCTAAGTTCCCACTCTAACATACTCATTAGAAATCAGATTTGGAGGAAGGACACGCTGTACTTTGAGGCCCAATGAAGCACAGCAAGTATATCATAAAACATATGTTAGACTTGTAATGCAATAAGTTGCTTGTCATGGCTAGAGCCAGTAGATCTCTATTAACTCATGTAACTCATCTGTTTCACAAAGAACAACCCTTTCTCCTCCATGAATGTGTAAGAGAAAAAAAACCCCACAAGACCACCCTAGCTACAATTGCTTCACAGGCCATGTTGCCACCATCAATCCCCAGAAGCAAGGAAATTAAAGTGAAGTCCGCTAGTCTGTCTATTAACTCCACACACAACTTCACGTTAACTTCTTTCATCGTTTTGAGAAGAAAGCCCTTAGAAGGCTATCTTCCTTCCTGTCCCAGCAACAACAGCTGGAATTATCCTGAAGTGCTTCAGTGGGAGAGATGCTGTATTAAAGGCTTGTATCCCAAAGGGCAATTAAAAGCTGTGACAGAAACCTGGCAAGTAGAGTTGAGGTGACAGCACACAGCCTTACGTGCAGTTGTACATATGCAATATACGTATTAACATCACAGCAGTGGCATTAAAAGAGACTTCTGAATGAGTAGGCAGGCACAGCTAAGTGATCCTGTATGGATGCAGGAAGGGCGTCACACAAGACAGATCATAAAGCACATAGTTGTGTGCACAAAATTTTGTCTATTGAATTTCTAATTGAGCATTCTGCAAAGCTGAGGTAAATTTATTTTCAGCACAAACAGGTTAGGAGCATATTCTTTTTCTTTCAAAGGCTGTCCACAATTCTTTTTTTATCATAAGAAGCCACTATAACAGAAAAACTCCCTACATACATGGTTTTCTGACTACAATTCACCCTTATTGCAAGTACCGTCTAGGATATTCCTTTTAATAACGATGTACTTTCAGACCCTTGCTTATAACAGAATCTCACCACACCTAACATGCTATCACATGCAAAATAATTAATTTGGTACAATGAAGGGTGGAAAAGGGCAATCATCAAAAAGTTCATAGCACATTTATGTCTTCTATTGTCTAGAGTACGCGGAACTCTGCATGGCTAACCTACAGCCACAGATCAAAGCAACGACCAAAGCAATGACTAAAAGATACAGTATTGCTATTGTTTCAAAACTACTTAACACATATTCATGCAATACTCTAGCTGAAAGACACTTACAATATTTTTTTTCTGATGAATGGCTCATCAACAGCTGCTATAAAGTATTTTTCCCACAAATGAAGATTAAGGTAATGGCAGAATGTGCTCATGGATAGGTTCAATTCAGGAGTCTCCCTGGAAAAGGTGAACATCAAGCTACAAACAGTAGCTACAGTAATGCAGTTCTAAAACTAGATCCGTGATCATCTCCAATTCTGATAGGCTATTTTAATCTTCTAGAGATCAAAAAAATGCAAAAAAAGCATGAATGCTTATGTTTGTCTGATTCTCAAGATTTCAAAGGATGCAACAAAAGCGTGTTAGGTGCATTAGCCAATTCTCACCTCTGCCAAGCCACTAATCAGTAACTGTTTGACCACACAGAGAAGCAATGAATTCATTTATGGGCTCTTCTTTCATCAACTATCCAGGTTCTCCTCAACTGTAGTAAGAGACTGTACCAGAAATTGAACATATGCGTATGTTACACAATGTCTGAAAAGCCATAAGTTTGTGGTTTTGAAGGAAGATTTTGCATGTACATAGTGTAACAGTATCAATGTCAAGTCATTAGTCCAGAAGAAACCAAGTGGGGAAAAAACAGGTTTTTAATCTTAAAAAAACCGAACCAAAACACCAAACCCGCACACGTGTGATGTATTTTTTTGTCTCAATAAAATGGTTCCTGACAGTCTTTTGAGGTATTGCAGAGGCACAAGAATACAGCAAAGCCGTATTCAGAGCCTTTTCAGAAGAGGCAAAGAGTAAACAATTTTAAAGCTTTAGCAAAGTATACCACTGGAAAATACTAAAGGAGCCTCAGAGAGATAGGCATAATATATGACTTGCAGTCTAATCTCTCTCAACTACTCCTATGCTCCTCCATTTTCCCTCTTCACTAATAGACAGTAATGATGTAGGCTTTTCAGTGAAGTATTGGTTAAAGAGGAAAAGAGTACCTACAGCTGAGACCTAAGACTTGGATTGTGGACTGATCTCTAATTTTACCAGTAGGAGTTAAGTAACCATCAATTTGCCAATTCCAGCCCTGAGAAAAGAGCTTGCAAAGTTATCAAAGCAGTTTTGTCATCAAAAGACACTTTACTCCCTAAGACTTTGTTTCAAGTCACGATTCATCACTGAGGGATGAATTGCAACATGTTACACTAGCTACTGTTTTCAACTATGAAAGCTAAAGACAAATGGAAACACACAAAAAACCGTTTGCTCAGTTACAATAACAAAACACACAGAAATTGCTAAATTACATCAAAGATGCTTCAAAAGGCATAGTGTGATACATGGACATTTGCACAAGTTTAAACTGTTACCTCCTGGACATCCTCTGGATTTTTTCTTGAAACAATCTGAAAAGCAAAACAAACAAAAGAAAAAACCATGTAAGTACTGGGATTTTCAGTTTGGAAGTTAGAGTAACACACAATGATTTGTTGCTGAAGAGAAAAATCTGGGAAAAAAGCAAACAGTTGCATGTTCCTCTGCGCTCAGAAATGTTTCCATTTAGTTTTATGGAAGTCTAATATCCAAATACACGGTGAGGTATTTTAGCAGCAGAGTCAGTCACTGTGATTAGAAATAAAGACGTACATTCTAGGCAAAATAGCACAGAAGGCATCTCACAAAACAAAGCTATGTAGAGCACATCCCCCATCATCTTTTCAGTCTCTTCCTATTAATTTATATTAGGGCCACATTACTCCCAATAAGAGCAGCTAATTAAGGCTACTTGGCTTAATATAAGCTGCACACAACCTCACTGTGAATATGAGGCTTTGCATTTACTAAGACAGTATTTCCACTCTACTTGCAGCCATCAATGCGCACACACATCTGACTGTCTTTGTGTATTTGTTTCTTCTTAAACACTCTTTGCCTAATTAATTATAAAAGACTTTGTCCAGAGAAAAATTGCAGTGAAAACAAGGCTTGGCTACACACCATAGAGAAGCTTGTATTTTGTTAGGAGTTTTTTCTTTACACAAATATTGATCGCAAAAGCCTTTGTAATCCAAGTTCTGTACTGGGCTTATGAACAGCAGTAAGATCATATCCACACAAACAAACGAATCAAATAAAGACATCTTTAATTCATAACTTCAATTATCTTGTGCAAGTCAATATATCCTTCATTATAACTCTAAGCTGTTTAACAAAATAATTAGCCTATTGTTAGCTAAAGAAAATAGGGCTTTCTCAATCCAACCTGAGACTATTCACACACTGACACACCCGGGAATAATTAATGCTGAGAATAGGTGATGCGTATAGACAAGCGCAGGGAGTCCACGCCACTTGTGCCCCAGAGACTAAAACACCATCCCACTGTACTGCAACTCCACGCAGCTGATGCTCTAAGATGGAAGTCACTGAATCCACACTTTCCTCTTGCTAAGCGACAATAACGTACCCCTCATACTCCCCACAAACTCACTCTCTTCCTCCCCTTCATTTTTCAAAAATCCTTGCCAAAGCCTCCCACATTTCTTAACATCAGTTTACTACACAAACTAGCCACTGAAACCTTTCACACCTTTTGGAGGAGACAAGACAGAAAAGAGAAGTCTTATCTTCTCTAGCAATGTCCCAAAAGACCTAAAACATTTTCCTTCACAAGTCTAAGTTCTTTCTCTCACCTTGCACATCAAAGTCCTCTTCTTCCAGCGTAGTCTACATTGATAAAACCTTCCTCAACTTTTCCTCACTCTTGAGTAATCTAACATTTGGCAACTTCACCAAATTTTAACCTTGGCGGCTCTTGCTCCTTCATTCACCACCAGACAGGTCCTATGTACAATTGGTTAAATATTTCTAACCTTCTTTTCTAATAGCTGGTGTGCTTCATGTAAGAAGCCTGAAGAGCTGGGGGAAGAAGATATCACAGGCATGGCTACACATTGCAGAAGAACACCAAAGGGCACAGACCAACTGCTTTGCTTTGCAGTTCACCTTTAGTTAAAGCCTTGCAACAGTTTTGGCAGCTAGGTAAGTTACCAGATGGGCAGAAGGAGACCCAGAGAGATGAGTAATTACCCAGCCAGTTAGTAAGAATCTGGAATAAAACCCAGAGGCCCTGTTTCACACTTGTTCTTATGTTACATTGCCTTCTATATCTACCAGCCATGCCAACTTTAAGTCAGTACCTAGTAATTTATGTGTTGTCCTACTTTGTTCTTCATATCCTTTTCTGAAGGTCACCCTCAGAAGAGGTCTGCCCCTTCAATCCAACCTATAATCAACCTAGGGACTTGGCAAAGATGATCCAATAGCCCAAATTTCCAGTGCACTTTTTTAATCCTCTCACAAGAATCAATGCAGTCAGCTCCTTCTGCAAATGTGTAATGCAAGCAACTTTATTTTTTAAAATATCATTAGGATACCTATCAATGAGCTAAGCAATGCATAATTACTGCATTAGGCTCTGAAAACAGAGATCCTACAAGGATCCTCACCATCCAACAACATATATCAGATTATCATGTTCCTTGTCTGACCTGCAGATATCCAACACAACTCATTAGAATTTTAATTATCATTAATAATTGTAATCTTCTAAATCATTTGAACTTTTACTAGGGACCTGTATTTTCAGATATCATTAAAGAACATTCCTAGTATCACAACTTGCCGGTATCTCTTTCTGTTCTTTAGCCTTTGGAAATGAATATTAAAAAGCCAATATTCATTTAATCTTGTGTGTGCTTACAATTATTTCACAGTTTACAAGTAAATAAAAAATATATTCTCTGCTATATAAACAAAACCTTTAGGAAAAAGCTGCAATAAGGACAGATCACCTTAGCACTCAGAAAAGACTGTGTGGGTAGTTGTGCCTTTGGGTCAGATGTTTAAGACACACTGAACAAGTCCTTTCTCAATTCATGACTATTAATCTATCATTATATAGGTACAGCAAGTTCATTTAACTTAACTTTATTTCACAAAGGATTCACTCATACACCACTGACATGAACCAGAAATCTCCGCTAGCATGTTCTGAGTACCCTAGGTCTCAGTCAGGAGGGTATTCAATACAGTGGGAAGATCCACCTCACTTTTTTCCTGGCAGTCCCCTAAAGTTGCCAAGCATGAGTTCAGCAAATACAGCTGTAGCGCTGTGATATCAACCATGGAGCCAGATCACTGCAGGAACAGGAGGGAGGAAGAGAATGAGAGAAAAAGGGAAGGTAGCAGATATGTACACTGAATTATTTTTAAATCATTTTCTTCAGCATCTAACTCCCCAAATCCTCACTTCAAGTATGACATAACAGATTACCAGAGAGAGCCCTACTGAAACAAAAGTTATTTATACTTCCACATTTGTGAATCCAAAGCATCCTTTGCTACATAAAAGAGAAATATATGTTCACTTTGAGGATTTTAGATGTCAAAACACTCTGAAGAACTAATGATCTCTGGTTAGCTCAGTGTAATTTCGACAGCTCACAGACTGATCAGCTCCTTGCTCTGTACTAAATCACACGCAGTCAGCACACTGCCTGATTCTGCACCACCTCTTCGTGGAAAAGCACCAGCACATCCGCAACTTACAGGACATGGAGAAAGAGTGCCATTCCTCACTAGTTAGCCACAACTTGCTTTTGAACAATTCTGCACAAATGAAAATATTGCAGAGCATTTTAACTGACTTTAGCCAATAAGAACAAAGTCACCAGAATAAAATAAGCAGAAGTCTTGGCTCATTCCTATTGCTCCCTATTGCACAACTTTTTAAAACTCACACACACACTTAGCCCATAATGAGCTGCTGCAGAAAGATGTGATGGCACTGTTTTCCTCCTTGCCTCTATCTCAGAAAAGGCTTGTTAGATTAAAACATCATAGGGAAAAACAACTCTTAATAAATATTACATTTTATTGGACTATATAGAATGTTTAAAACATGTCCCATATTTGTGTTCAGTGGACTTGTGTACATATATTCAAAAAAAAGAAAAAAAATTTTTTTTATTTCATAGATCACACAAAGTGATCATACTCAAACAACCTGAGCACCACAATATATATATGCATACAGAACGCTGTATTCTTTGAATTAAGGGAAGGGTGCATATAAACATACGCTGCTCTCACGGGCAGAACGTCTACAGCTGCAGTAACCACAAGATCACAGGTCACTTAAATAAACTCTGTCCCTCTGTGACACTTTCTGATGCTCCCATATGTCCCACTGTATTTGTTACCTTAACTCCAACTCTTCTTGCACCCAACTCCATGCATTTACTTACTCCCCCTCCCTCTTTCACTTAAATAGGAAAGTGAAGGAGAAAAGAAAGCAATAAGTTTCCCTAGGGGAACAGAAGGAGCCTTCAGCAAAACTAGCACCAAGTCGGCTCTACCAATACCCAGTTATCTGCTTCAGCTTTCTACCTTCTCCTGCTAGGCCTCTCTTACCCACCCAGGTCCTCTTCTGCCCAAACGGGGTTGAATGCTAGGCAGACGCAACCCTGAGGGAAGGGGCTGTCCAAATATTCTTCAATTCAAACAGCACCGTGCTTCCAGCGTAGGTGTGCTGGACCTACGCACGCTACTGCCTCATTTTTCCGCCGGAGCTGACTGCACTGTGGGGCAGGCGGGAAGACAGAGCAATTTGACTGTAACCTACCCGAGAAATTTTAAGGAGAAGAGGGGATTAAAAAAAAAAAAATAAAGGAAAGAGTTGTTTGGTTTTAAGCTATTCTCTTATGTCCTGCAACAAAAAGGAAAGAATTTCAGAGTTAACTGCAAAGCTCGTTTGAGACAATTACAAATTATGCGAAACTACAAGTTTGCAAGAGGGGACGAGGCTCAGCTCGTGTCCGAGCCTTCCCTCCCTCCCTCCCACCCACCCGTGTCCCTGAGGGAGGTTTCCACGTCGCGACCGGCCTGATCGGCGCAGAGCAGCCAGGACGCCCATCGGCAGCCCAGCCACAGGCTCTACTCCGCGCACAGCAGCGGCTTTACAGACCAATTAACAGGCAGGCCGGGCGCGGGGACCTGAGGAGACGAGGGGCAGGGCGGCGGCCCGCGGCGCCCCGGGCAGCCGGCACGGAGGAGGCCGGGGCCCGGCCGGGCGCTGACTCACCCGCGCCGTGACCTTGTAGACCGTGTGCCCGCGGGGGTGTCGCCGCGGCTCCGTCACCGTGTAGAAGCGGGCCAGGTCCCCGCCGCGCTCCCGCGGGCTCAGCATGCTGCCCCCCGCCGCAACGCCAACGCCGCCGCCGCGCCGGGCCCCGACCGAGGCGGAAGCGACGCCCAGAAACGCCCCGCCCCGCCCGGGCGGTGCCGGGGGCCAGGCCGGGCCCACCCCGCCGCGGGGAGCCCCGCCCGGCCGCGGCCTCCGCCCCCCCCCGCTCGCCAGGGAGGGCGGCGGCCGTGAGGGGGCTGCCCGGGCGTCTTTGCGGGCGTGTGGTGGCTGGGCCGAGGCTGGGCCGGGGCCGAGGCTGAGCCTGAGGCGTGCGCGGCGGCGGGTGCTGGATGGCCCCCGGCCTGGCCGGGCCCTCTGCCTCCCACACTGCTTCCAGCTGCCGGATTTGAGTATCCCCGGTTCCTAACAGGCAGCTTGGATGTGGCCGCCTTTTTCGTAGCCTGAAAGTCTGCATAGTGTGGATGCGGCCGAGGTGTCGTGGTCAAACCATCCAGGCAGAGCCCTGCGGCAGTCCAGTCCTGTTCAAGGTGTTCTGCTGGGGCACAGCTGTGAGGGATGTACGCTTGGCAGTCACCACTGAGCCCCTTTCAAAGACAGGCGCCCCATGGCATCTACAAATCTGTAGTAAGACCTTCCACTGACAGAGCTGGTACACCGCTTCCAGCGTTTGCTGTGGGCTATTTTAAGATACGCTGCCCTAAATCTAAAGGCCTGCAATGCAGAAGCAACTCATGGATTTTAAAGAGGAATGTTAACAGAAAGGCAAGTTTGATTGTTACTGAATCACAATGTTTTATGTTTCATGTTTAAGTTGTACCTGGATTCTCCCTGCAGATGGGCTCTCGTGTCTGCACAGGTCTGCAAAACACTCTGGTGTGAGCAAACTCTCCAAGGTGTGAGGTGCATGGCTTCAGTCCAAAGGAGCGCAACTTTGCGCTGCACAACCTTTTCCTTTCGTGTATTCGTAAGATTTCCAATACCTTCAATTACTTGGCTGTAAGGGGAATCTATACCAACATAGATCTATACAAATACAGATCACACTTCAGATCATATGAACTGTTAAAGAGTGTTTTTTTATTGCTGTGTTTTCATTCATTTAATAGCAGATGTTAAAAAATCAGCTTTTCATTACCAGGTTATTAATATCTCTGATCTCATGCAGGTCTTTGACATATGGAAAAATACTTAATTGCATTTCTTTGTAAAAGATGAGAGAGTCTTGTCCTGAAGCTCATAGTAAACAAGTGTCTCCTTTGAGGATGACTGAACTGCGTCATGAATCTTTACAGCATTCCCAATTAAAGCTATGTAAATGAAAGCTCTTCTTCTATAAACACATTCATTTTCTGAGTTCCTGATCAGATTCACTTCCACAGATCTGGAAGCACAAGCTCACCTTTGAGTCCTTGTAAGCAGTTTCAGTGTGTCATAGTTTGGCAGTACTGCCGGAGTTTTACCCCTTCCTTATTTCTAGGAACTGTAAGATTTCCTGTTACTTTTAATTTGGACACTGACTTCACTCAATTCTTATCTCATTCCAATGGGCATTCCAACCTGCATACCAGAGGGGTAGACAGAATGATCTCAAGGATACTTTTTTTACTCTCATCTTCTCTAATTTTAGCTACAGGAAATGTGCAGCTACTTAGATATGGTGGCATCACATCCAGAAACCAAACAGCTGGCTGAAAATACACTTGCTCAAGAGAACAAGGAACATTTTCTAGCATGGTATACTAATTATTTGATACATTATGCAGTTCATCTAACCCTCTAGTGTAATAAATGATTAGATAATCCATTCTGGTATAAATTTGCCTATGAAGCAGTACATGCTTATAACGACTCATAAGATGTGGTAGTTTTGAGGTTTTTATGGTATAAACAGAAATCAATGAGACTGAAGCCATCATTGACTAATCCCTGATGAATTATATAATAATCTCATTTAAATTTCAATAGCTAACTCATGCATCTTCTGAGAAAACACAATCCATCTTGAAATGCTGTCTAACTCAAAAAATAGCAGTTTGGTGGGAGGAGGAGGGAAGGAGCAGTAGGAGTAGAGAACCAGACAGAAAAATATATTGCAACTGTGTAACTCCATAGCCGATCCAAGAACGGCAATAAAAATGATTAGATATATGGAATAGCTTCTCCATGCGGAACAATGGAGTGGTCTGAGACTTTTCAGCATGGGAGAAGGAATAATATGAGGGGATATGATGGTGGTCCATGAAATCATGAGTGGCATGGAGAAGATGGATGGGGATGGACTGTTCAGTCTCTTATAGGACAAGAACCAGAGGCCAGTGAAGCTTGTAGGAATGAGGCCACAGAATCAATAATAATAAAATAGTTCTTCACATGAGTGCTAGACCTGCAGGACTCTTGTCAAAGGATGTTGCTGGTGCAGAAAGTTTGCAAATTCAAATCCCTGGGGGAGACAGAGCTGAGTTACCTGAGGGTAAAGAGACAAATACATCAGTTACCTGAGGGTAAAGAGACAAATACATCAGGCTTAGGAAATGTACTCAGCTGAAAACAGTTAAGAGGCAGGGAGAGTGTTCATTTGAAGTTTGCCCAGCCCTCGCACATGTCTTGGCATCTGCTGCTAACTCCTTTTAGAAAGCAGGAAACTGAGTTCAGTGGACCATTGATCTGAGCCACCATGGCTGTTCTTATCAATCAAAACATCCCCCAGTGAGCCAGTAGCCTCCGCTAACCAGGGAGTTTAGAAAGCTCAAAAGGCTCATGAAATATTTGGCTTCTAGTTACAGATCAGAATTTGGAGATACCTATGTTGAAGAATATCTAACATGGTACAGCCAACCTAGATATACAAAAAATAATTAGAGGAGAGTAGACAATCAGCAATTAAGTGTTACTGGCTTTTTAAAACTTTCCTAGGTCAAGGCAAGATAATAACAAAATTGAGAAAAGAAACAATTTGCATCATATTAATAGGTTAATCTACTTATCTTCTATTTTGTCTGTTACATAATTAGCTTTCATGGTTATCAGCATATCTTACTCTTACTTAAGGTTTATCTTAAAAAAACCCAAAGCTTCACCCTTTTTTCCAGCATCACTCCCGAGATTACTATTATGTAAAAACCTTTGACGTGACAGAGTAACTTGGGTGTCTTATGCAGGTCAAAATACAGAAAACAACTGCGTTCCATGGCAAGATTCCCTCTGCTCCTAAAAATAACAGTAGTTTTTGTTGTCATTATAGCTATGGCTTATTGTCTTGTATCTTAAAAACATATCTAATACATAAGAATACTTCAAAAATATAGAAAAGAACAAATCACCAAAATAACATAGGTCTAGAAAATATAGTTGGGAGATATTTTACTGCCCATATATTACAGAGTTAGTAGCATTGCTCTCCTATTACATTGTGAAGAAACTAATAGAAAATGGATGGGCATTTTTACCTTTGGCCGTTAAGTAAGCTGTGTTCAAAAAGTAAAAACCCAAAGTGGATTTGACACATTGCCTTACTAGCACACTCTGAACAGAACTGTATTATTCTGGTTACAGTCTTCCCTACCACTCTTGGGAAAACTTTAAAATTATTGTTTATTTAAAGCCACTTGTATGAAACAAGTAAAAGGCATGCAGAGAAACAGTATTTTAGCCGATTACAGTTCCTGCACAGCATCTGCACTATTCAGCACTATCATATTTCGTATGCTTTGTATTACGCTTCCTTACAGTAAACAGAGCCAGCGTTTACCCTGTCCTCAGAAGACCTCAAGAAAGCATTTTAACTGCTTAGTCAAGCAACGTCAACAAGAGACAGGATTGTTTATGCAGCTGGTAAGTAGCGGCGGGTCTGCCCACAGCATGAGCAGGTCTCCTTAGCTTGCACAGGGCAATAGTCACTTTGCAGAGTGTCTTCAGGTGCATTTTAACCTGAGATTGTTAAACTACCGTCTCAGGTGAGTGAGTTTTGTTTTTTCGCAAACAAGGAACACGGTGCTGCTGCAACCAAGCGGGCTTCTGGGATGTCACCCCGCCCTCACCCAAGATGGCGGCCTAGCTTCGGCGCCGGCCTCCCGGATCAAATATGGCTCCGGGGCGCGGCGCTGGTCTTTGGACTGCAAGTCCCAGGAGCGAGCGGGCGCGGGTCGGCCACCGCCCGCGCGGGGTAAGCGGCGGGCCGGCAGCGCGGCGGCGGGCGGAGCTGGCGCTGCCCTGGGATGACCCCCTCTGGGGGCGCCGGGGCTGCGCGGTGCCGATAGCGGGGCCCCCTTGGGGCGGGCCCGGGCCCGCCGGGAGGTAAACGGCCGTGCGAGGGTCGGGGCGGGGGGCGCTGGGCCTCGGCCGGGCCCAGCAGCCGCCTGGGCGCCGTCTTGCGGGACAGCCGTGAGGGGCTGTGTGGTGGCAGCCGGCCCGCCTCTCCTCTGCGTCCCGGCGCTAGTGGAGGCCGAGGTGGCCTGTGCGGGGGCTGTCCGCGGCTGGCGTGGCCCTGGCGGCGTTGGGACTGCCCGCTGATGGGCAACCCCAAATCTCAGCTGGGTGTAGAGGGACCGGGGAGCAGCTTGGCCGCGGCAGCAGAGCCGCCGCCCGGGCGGGGGAGGTCTGGGGGTGACTGGCAGTCACTTGTTTTAAATACCCGCCATTAGCCAGAGCTGTGCTGCGGTGAACAAAACACAGGGTGGGAGTGGGGTTTTCCTTCGCCGGTGTAGGTGGTTGTGGGGAATTACTCGCCTGGGGTTGGGCTTTTAGGAAGGGAGTCTTTCTCAGCGCTTTTCCTTAAAACAGGTGTTTCAGGAGGCCTTTGAAAAGGAGATGTGCTGCTTCTTCTCAGCTCCATCTTAAAGCTGTGGTGCCCAGGGGTGTGTTTTGCTTGTGTGTCTGTTGAGCTACTTCTGGTGCGTCGTGGTGGAACGTGCTATTTCAGGACAAGCTGGTTTTGCTGAAAGCTGTTATTTCGGCTCATTTGCTAGGCTGAATGGCAGCTAGGAGGCTCTCGCTTTAGTTCAAGTTCAGGCATACTGAGCTTTGATATCTTTTGTTTGTGAGCTCAAAATATGCTTTCTTATTTAAACAATGAGGAAGCTGAGACAGATTGATGTCACTCAGTCTTCCTTCCTGCATTTTTGTTGATACTCAGATGTTATTTTTTTTCTGGAGAAAAAAACCCACCTCATTTTTATAGCTTTAATCACTAAGCTGTGGTTTTCCCACCTGGAAAACAAATAAGACTACAAATTTACTCTCTAAGCTGGTGCCAGAGGTGGCGTGAGAGTTAGTACTTCTGTTTCCTGTCTTGTTGGCATTGTGGTTTGAGCCAAGTCAACAGCTTTTTAAAAAAATTTCTGTTTGAAGGAAAGTAGTTTTCTGATTCCTTTCAAATAGCCTTATTATAAAGTTAATGCAGCATGCAAAAATAACCTTTTGTAAAGGTCATTCCACTGAGCACTTGGAAAATCTGTTAGTTGAATTCAACAAGGCAGAAAATAAATTGTAAAAGTTATTCAGATGGATAGAGTTTGAAAACTAAATGGCATTTGTAAATCTGAAGGGGGAAAAGAAGATACAGATCACTTTGCAGAGTCCCACTTTGCGTATCATTTAGATAAAGGTTTAAATATCTTGTATGTATCTAAAAAGGTTTGAGTATCTTGTATGTGTTAACTTGAAAGAATGTCTTGTAAGTAATGACCAGGGTGGCATGCCTCCACAGTCTCCTACAGGTGGATGTAGGTGTGTGTAAGTAATGAAACCTGTGCTTTCTTTGGTAGACACTCCATGCTGCCCCGTCATGTGCAGAGGCTGGGCAGAGACTGGATTGCCCACTGGAATGGTTCTCAGATATTTGCCTCGAACAGCCCAGTTTCCAACTGTATGAGATGGGCTGGATACTATCCCTGGGCCTCGTTTCCGCTTCCTGTTCCAGCTGATTTCTCAGCAAACTGGAGACTCCCTCCATTTTTTGGACCTTGGAGACAATTTCAGAACTCTAATTGGCAGCTTGATAACTTTGCGCAAAGTTCTTGTTTTCACCTACCTAATCCCAGTATGAAATCTGAGGGAGAAGAACCACTGACAAAGAAGAGAAGACTCAGTGGCCAGCATGATACTTCAACTCCTGAAGAAGAAGCAAACTTCTCTAATCAGAAGGAAGCATTATGCCTTTCTGTAGCACAGAATGAAGAAAAACATAGCAGGAAGAAAGGTAAAAGATGCTCTTTGCTGATTTTTCTTGTTTATTTGTAATCCTAAACACATCTAACAAGTTATAAGCAATATTGCTTACACCTTTTGAGTTACTGTTTTTCTTGGCACCTCTCTCAAGAAAATATTTGTCTTTAAAATGTTACAGTTTTGTTATGCTGTTTAGTCTGTAAACTAAAATTTTGTGCTGTCAGTCTGCCGGAACTAGGTTTGCTGTGCTTGGCGCTAGAACACAGTCAATTATGTGAATGCTTGCCCTTGCCCAGCTGGGGAGACCTGAGCTTGGTTCAAACAACTCTCAGGTGTCTGTCACCAGATCAAGTCTGTTGTTAGCAAATGTGCTTATCCAGATAAATACAATAAGGGCAAAGACGTCTACCCAAGTCAGTAACAGACTCTTACGATGCTTGGAAGTGTCTGCTTTAGCTTATTACAGATATCATCTTCTACATAGCATCCAAATGTTTTACTGGGTATAGTGGATATTTGCAGTTTTGTCTGCTGTGAAACAGATAGAGGGATACAGTCAAAATTGGTCCCCTCTTGCATAAATCACTTCCTTAACAAAATAAACTGGAAGTTGTATGATGACTGAAAAGGGTGAGTGATGCTATCAGCATACCAAAGGGATTTTTGGACGCAAATATCCGTAAGGTTTAGAAGCAGCATTCTCATCTTCAGGAGCTGAAGGAAGGGAGTTTGCTTTGTGCCTTTACTGCCGAGTCCTCTCTCAACACCCCCCCACAGCAAGTGCCTTTTGACATTCCTTTATCTGAGAGTAGTTATCATTGTGGTCCTTCCTAGTTATCTTTTGGTCACGTATTGTAAGGTGACAGTAATTAAAGATACCTCCTGAGGAGCAGTGCAGCCTCTCTCCCACTGTAGAAACAGTACTTAAAGCCTTACTGTATTCGTTGCAAATACTAGGTAAAGTCTTGAATAGCATAAGCACAGTGATGAAATTTACTACCCATATGGGGCAGATACTAACAGTTATAGCTGCACTCTGCCACTAGTTGACGGCACAGATAACCAGACCCTTGGCACGCTCTCAGATGAGTTGGGACATAAAGGCTAAAAGGCATCTTTGTTCATGAGTTTTGTAAGTGGAGAAATACATATCTGAAAAATAATTAGACACCTAATGATGGGCAGATATACTCTTACAAACATTCATATAAATATACTAATTATGAAACTAGGAATGGCAGAAAGGCAAAATAAGCCTTTTCAGAAGTTCTTGGTAATTCTGAGGCTTATTAATTTTTTAATTTCTCAACCTCACTGAGAGAAATCAGGTTCATTATCTGTTTTGGGACCCCTGTAACGGACCCTGTTGCAGCTTATGTCTGAGTTTGTCAGACTGTGCACAGGCTAGAGTTGAACCTCCATTCCTAACCCTTTGTTAGTCATGGATAGAGAGATCAACAAGGTGCCCGTATGCTGCTTTAAAGGGTGTGTCACAGACTGACGTACCCCATCTCCACTGGGGTGGTAGTGGCAGAAGGTAGTGTAAGACTGTCAACAGGCCGGCTTTGGCTTACCAGTTTGACAGCCTTTCTACAACGAGCAGGGGGGTGTAGTCAGACTGCAACAATCTCAGAATGTGACAGTTTCCTAATTTCAAAGCAGTTTGAAATCCAGGGCGTACAATAGTTTTGTGCTGTGGGTTTTTTGTTTTGGTTTTTTTACTCATGCTTATATAAAGTTCATCTTAAACAGAGGGTCTAAATCACTACTAACCAAATAAGCTTTTAGCATTGCTTAAGCAATTTGAAAGACAAAGTTGTCTGTAGAATGATTTCTAAGAGCACTAAAAAGCCATATGGTGTATTTCATAATTTTTCCTCTTCATGTGCTTTTAACAGGAACAGTCAAAAGACACTGGGAATATTTCTGTCAGCACAGTAGAACAATGAAAATCTTTGAAAATAAAGAAATTGACCAAAGCAATACAGAAAACGAGGCAAAATTTGATTTTACAGTCATGTCCTACAATATCCTCTCACAGAATTTGTTAGACGATAACTCCCACCTGTACAAACACTGCAGGGAACACTTGTTAATCTGGACATACAGATTCCCCAACATACTACAAGAAATCAAACAGCTGGATGCAGATGTGAGTAGAAAATGAACATGTGGATATTTCGTAAGAACTGATAAACTACAGTAGCAAATTGTTGCTCTTCTTTATTTTGATAGGTGGGCTGTCTAGTGAATCCAACTGAGCTTGTAGTTATGTCACGCTTAACAGTAATTTTGATTTATGCTTATGTAATTAGTGTATTCTCTGTGCTCTGAATTTACAGCAAGGGCAAACTCTGCAGTACATATCACTCATAGTTGCATTTTTTGTCCATAACATCCTGGAATGGTCTTTCTGACATGACTTTGTTCTGCTGATAAACTGCAATTTTTTTTATAATTCCAAAACCTTCTTTCTTCAGATAAATCCTTCTCAGTCTGTGCCTAGAGCACACTTGAGTGCTGTAAATAAGGCATTGAACATAAGAGCAGCTATACTTGTATAGGCCAAAGGTCCACCTAGTTTAGTGTCATGTTTGTAACAGTAGCTTGTGATAGATGCTTAGAGTAGGAGAACAGGGCACCTTTCTCCAGGATAGTCTCAGCTTCTGGGACTGTACGGTTTAGGAAGCTCTGGAGCAGGAGGCTCTCTCTTTAATTGTGCTATAAGTTACTTAGTGCAAAGGATGTGCAAGATTGAATAGTTGGTCACTATTTGCAAACACTTAATCTTGCACAACAGGCTCTTGTGGAGGAAAACCAGCATGTGTGCACACAGGAGGGTCAAATTAAGGCAACCACCAGGACTGGCATTTTCTAACTTCCAGGTGTGTGACTTTGGCTTCATATTTGTTTAGGTAGTAGTTACACCAAGCATCTGTATATTCAGTGAATTGAAAGTCCTTTTCTAAAATCTGGTGGCTAATCCTTCAGAGCTATTTGTTAGACCAGGTAATGGAGAACTTATCATGTCTGAATCCTTTATTTGGAAGGCAGGCTCAAATGGGTTTTTTTGATTGAGGACTGATGAGACTGCTATGTGGATCTCCATTTTCTTGAGATTAATGTTCAAGGCTGAAAGGTGCAGGTGTTAATAGCATTCATGTGAGACTGATCCAAAAGCATTCCTCTCAGGTGTTCATTTCTCTCTTCACCTGGTATTCTGCACCATTTGACTTGAGAACAACCTTGCTGTTCTCTACTGAGACCTAACTTTGAACTTCTGGTTATATTGGCATCTGAAAAAATACCTTACTGTGTTCTTGGCTGGTTGTGGGGGGTTTTGTTTGGTTGTGAGGATACTTACCACTTATTGTTAATCAGGAAGTCAAGTCACTAAACTTTTTGCTTCGGTCATTGTTCAGGCTGATAAAAGTTTGGTGATAGAATCCAACCTGTTCGTGTCAGAAAACAGTACTGAAAAAATCACAGTAGTTGTATTAGGGAAGCCACAGAAAAACCGTCTTGTACTGTTTGAAAAATGCACTTACGTTAGTACATAGCCAGGAAGCTGGAGATTAAAGTTCCCTTCAAGCTCTTTCTTTCTTGCTAATAAATTTCTACATGCTGTATGTATATATCTTTACAGTGAGATACATTAGTGGGCTTTGTGGGTGAAGCATTGGGCAGAGGGACTCTGGTGCTATTAGTAGTAACAGACAATTTTCCAGGATGGAAGGGTTGGAGCCAAAGCCAGCCCCTCTAGCAAAGAGCAGTTTGGGGTACTTGCTAACTCTGCCAAGCCATGCAGTGCAGCACCGTGTTAAAGAGGTGATGCCTTATATTGCATACATTGAGTCATGATGAGCAGCTGCTCGCCCTAGTTAGGTGCAGGTGCCCTTTGTGCAGAGAAATTTCTTGCTAAAAGACATCAACTTAAGTGATTCATTGTTTTGAACTGTAACCTTAAAGTGAAGCAGACACACCAGAATATTGCTTGAGATTTGGCTCTCCTTTGAGAGCTTGAATGAGCTAGTGTGAGCTGGGTAAGTGGAGTCTGTTGTTGCAGTTCAGCAAGCAGTGCTAACTTGTTTTCTACTGACACTTCAGGAACAGAGTCCCAAGGTGGTTGTAAATCTGTGTGCTACTGCAGTGTGCAGGGAGAAGGCCGCAAGATGCTCAGAACTCTTAATGGAGTATTTCGAGATTGATCTTTGGTTCAGGTGGTTATAATATGGAAGCTTGTTGTCCAGTCTGTAGTTAATGAAAAGTGTGCCCTTGGCCTCTTCATCCCACTGTGCTGGCGTTTAGCCTTCCCCTAAACTTATGAGAATATATTACCAGGTCACTATTTTGAATAAATTTAATTTCACATATGAAAAAATGTCTGTTTGAGAAAGGGTGGGAGGAATTGAGGCCCTTTTCACAAACTTAAGGAGCATTTTTTACAGGAGAGTGAATCCTTTTGTGGGATTATGGAGGCAAAAAGCCTCTGAATGCGGCCAACAGAGATATGATGCAATAATATTTTGATGTACTTACTAATATCTTTTAATTGTAAACTTTTGTCTTAGGTACTCTGTTTACAAGAAGTCCAAGAAGATCACTATAGAACAGAGATCAAGTCGAGTTTGGAATCCCTGGGTATGATGAAACTTTTATGACCAATACATTGTCTTTTCCCCTGCTCCAGTACTATTTGCCTAAAAAAACTCTCTTAGATAATAGAATCAAGTCTCCTGCCATCTCATGCAACAATGTTGTGTACCCCCTTTTATAAATTCATCCGGTGCTCTCTTGAAACTACTTAGTGTTTCTTACCACTATTCCTGTTGGATAGCTTTTCTAGGGTATCTTTTTCTGACTTGAAACCTTCCAAATATCATCACTAAATTTCATCCCTACTCAGTTTATATTCATTAGTTTTTATACTAGTACTGTCATTCAGCCTGAATAGCACTGTCGTATCCCTCTCCTGTGTGAATTTATGGAACAAACATGTTGTTAGGGCTGTGATTCCATGGTAGTTTAAAATGATTTAAATATCTTCTGCCCTACACCTCCTTGCAGTCCCAGGGCCCTGTATCCTTCCTGGTGCCAGGAGGAGCCAGTTCAAGGAGCAGCACTGGGCTGATACTACTTTCTTTCTTTGTTAGTTGGAGGTACTCTAGCTCTTGGAACTGAGTGTTTGTAGAGAAGAGAGAGTAATGGCAGTACTGATTTAAATCCACTTGAAATGTGAAACAGCACTGTAAGGCCAGACTCCTGTGGGCAGCTGAGCTTCTTGCTGCTATACACGAGGATCTGGAGCTCACTGTGGCTCTTGCTCTTCCTATCTCCCAGATGCATGCCCTGCCCTTTGTCCTGGGCTAGTTCTGGCACTCACTAGACCTTTACCCTGGAGAAGTCCACCAGTCCAGCAGAATACTATCCAGACTTATTTTATTTTCCTGGATTAGTTTTCTGTTGGCTTACTGAGTTAACTTACTAAGTGCCAGAACAAGTGCTGGGAGCACATGGCCTGGAGCTGGGAGAGAGGAGTGGGAATCCCCTGTTCCAGCACTGGTGTAACCTTGGAGGTCAGCTCACTCTGTGGGGCTGTTTCATGAATTCATAGGGCATGGGCTGGGCAGAGAAGCACTTTAAAATGGCAAAAGCTAGATACTGTTTCAAGATCATTAGTTTTTTCTTACATAGAAAAGGTCTCGTTAAAATATGCGTTTCACCTCTACATAAAATGAAGAACTTGGCAAATTACTATTTTCAGGTGGACTTGCTGAACTCCGATACTGTCATTGAATAAGTGTCTCGGTTTCCCTGTTGAAAGCTTGTCATTTGCTGCTAACTGGAGAATTACATAATTGTGTAAATATGTTTGAGACCTTTGTTCTAGGAGTCATTTTAGACAGTGATTTATGACTTATAGTGGTTATTGCTTTTGATTGGAATGCTTTACTGGTATTATTCCTAAACCATTGTGGTAACATTCAGGAAAAAAACTTTGACTATTCAAGTCTACTTTTATGTGACTTGTGGGGGGTTTTTTGATGTTTTGGTCTGGGTTTTTTTTTTTCCCCATGAGGAGAGAAGTACATGCCCCGTATCTTAAAGTATGTAGATGCTTACACATCACAAGACGTATTAGACCATGTTTCCTGTAGTATCTAAACAGAAGCTAGACAGGACAGAAAGACTCTTGTGTTCACTTTTCTATGTGAACTTCACAGGGTCTTTGGTACTTCAGACTGGTGTTGACTGTCATGTGTGAGAAGTAGTGTGTGGTTTTTCTAATTTAAAAAATAATATTTATACAATGGTATTTTACAGTTTTAATTGCCTTTCTTGCAGGGTATCACTGTGAGTATAAAATGAGGACAGGGAGAAAACCCGATGGCTGTGCTATTTGCTTCAAAACTTCCAAATTTAGCCTGATCTCATCAAACCCCGTGGAATTTTTTCGCCGTGATATTCCACTCTTGGACAGGGACAACGTTGGACTGGTGCTGCTTTTGCAGCCCAGATTTCACTGTAAAACTAATGCTGCGATCTGTATAGCCAATACACATCTGCTGTATAACCCAAGGCGAGGGGACATCAAACTGACCCAACTTGCAATGCTCCTGGCAGAGATTGCTAACGTTGCCCCTCAGAAGGATGGTACCTTCTGTCCAATTATCATATGCGGTGACTTCAATTCTGTTCCTGGTTCTCCACTGTACAGATTTATAAAGGAGGGGAAGTTAAATTATGAAGGACTTGCTATAGGGAAGGTAGGCTATGCTTTTCACGTCTCCCCCAAAAAAAAGGTTAATGTTGATTAAAGTGAAATATTTAATTGAGTGGTGCTAGCATGCCATGGCTGGGCTTGTGATTATTTGCATTGTGGTACCAATCTCAGTGCCTTTTATGCAGTCTGCAAAGTGAAAGTTACTGTGGAGTTACTAAAATAAGCTTGGGTATATTAGCTGTGCCTTACAGAATATTGTATCTGCTTCTAGCACTCTGAAATTAAAAACTTGCAAACAAATTAATTGTTCTTGAAAGGTAGTTATCCACAGGATGATATTACCACTTTAAGTGTCCCAGTCTAAGTAGGATAAAATAACTACTTGATCAAATACCTACTGCGTACTGTATTGAAAGATGACTCTTATTTTAGATAAACTTTGAATTACAGTGGCTAGACTAACTAAGAGCAAAAATGCAATTAGATGTTGACTCTAAACTGGTTTAGGTTAGATAGTTTTTGTTGTAAGCTCTTGTATGTAGCTGTTGGATGTGTCAAATGCTAGTTAATAAAAACTAACTGGAGCATGAACAATGAGAAAACATGAAAAAATAGCCCCACTGGTGTTTGTTACTAGTGGGTAGCTGTTTCAAACCCCACTTTGACTTGCTTCCAGAACAATAAGCATCATGAAGATAAAGTAAGTGTCTGCTAGGGATCTGTATATATTCAGACCTGGTCTGTTGCTGAAAGTGTTCTTGGTAGTCTTAGATCTCGTGGCACTAAGCTGAGAGACTATCTTGAAAAATGGGGTACCTGCAAAAAACTTGGTAAGAGTAAACAAAGGGGTTGTACCATCAGGGATGTTGTTATTTTTACAGATACTTTCCAAGTCATTATAATAAGAGTCATTCTAGGGGGCTAGGTTGTGGATTTTTTTGCTTAAAACTTTAAACTTTACTAAAAATGTCCGCTTATTTCAATATTTTTTTATCAGATTTCTGATTAAAAAAATCTCATGTTGTCTTTCTTAGGTCTCTGGACAAGAACGGTTTCCAAGGGGACAAAGAATCTTACCTATTCCAATTTGGCCAAAAAAATTGGGTATTTCTCAAAACTGTGTATATGAAATAAAACAGCAACAAAAAGAAGAAAATGCAGGTCAGTTTCTAGGTTGATGAATTTTGTGATCCTTTGAAAATATCATTCAGGTAGCACCGAAAAAAACAGATGATCTGTTCTAGTGGGGGGGAAAAACAGTGAGTCTTGAGCTTGCAAAACTTCCTTGTTGGGATCATTAGAGTATAAAGTTATTTGTTCACATAAACATTTGCAAATTTGAATCTCTGGAAGATAATAGTTAGAAATTGCCATTCAGGAGCTGGTGCGTAACACTTTACTGAGTTTGCATCATGAAAGCCAGTTGTGCTGTAACTGGGAAAAGAGAGATGGAGGAGTGCAGCACACTTATATACCATGAACCTACATTCTGCTCCAGTGTTTTATGTATTATAGTACAAGCACTTTATGGAACAAGTGGGAAAAGCAAGTGATTCCTTGCTGAGTATTATTACATCTTTTATCCACCATTTTTTCTTTGACAGAAAAAACAATTTTAAACAAATGGGACATAATATGAAAGAGTCTTTGGAGGGGATCTTACTAATGGAACAGAAGAATTTAATCCAGCTTTGTGAATTGTATCTTGCTGCAAAAAATAAATGTACTTAAAGATTTTTTTTCTGTAGCTGTTCAATATTGGTCTTGGCTAAATCCTATTTTTTAAATGTAAATTGAATGTATTTTTATTTTTCCAGGAGAAAAATTGGAAGCAGTAAAAGTGGACAACACTCAGGAGATTGTAATAGCATCTGAAAAGTACGTGTTGGGGGAAAAAATGGAAGTTCTTGGCTGGTTCCTAGTTTTGGGGGGTTGTTTCGTTTTTAGACCAAACTTGTATTTGATTCCAGATGTGGATGCAAGATGCTCATCCAACCCAGTCTGCCCATCTGGCAAAAAAAATCATCTTCCATTTAAACATGAAAAGGCTGATCAGACAGCAAAAAAATAGAACTGGAAATAATGGAGTGTGTATTCTTGCAGGAACTTGCAGATACTATTTCAGAATGCAGAGGTGAGGTGCCAGTGCTGTTTAGAGGGTACTTCTGTCTGCTTATTAAAAGAATGCTTTTGACATTTTTTGTCACTTGACATAAACAGGACATTTTTTTGTATGGTGACATCGTAGGAAGCTGTACACTTCAGTCCAGTTGCAGAAACTGTGTTCTTGGGGGGGGGGGTGTGTCACCAAAAACCCCAGTGTTGTCAAGCTGCTTAAGTGTTGGCACTTCTTTCTCTACTGTTTTTAAGATACCAGTTTATGGATCCTATAATACAATGTGAAAATGGGATAAAGGTGGGAAAAGAACTGGAAAGATCATAAAATCTTCCTTTTCAAGAGTTCTGTGAGAGAATTTAAGTTCTCAGAGTCCCAGAAACTTGGAGTATTAGGAATTTGGTAGTACAACTCTTACTTGGATCAAAACATTTGCTTGTTAAAGTGAAGGAGGAAGCCACTACTAGACTGCTGAGAAGGAAAATGTAACAGCTTTTTGAAAGGAAGAATATATTTGCATTTACCAACTGCTAAAGGCATGTAAAGTAAGGCATAGATGGAAGAAATTGCCCTGTGTGTGTGTGTTGTCAGGCTCCAAGTCAGCTATTTATTACCAGAAATGAGATCTTGGTATCACTGCGGATAGTTACATTAAAACACTCTGTGATTCTTGATGATCAAAAAGCTAAGTAATGGCATTTCTGAGGAAAGTAGTAGATAACAAGACAGGAAGCCCTATTTTACAGTGCAAATCCATAGTGTGCCATGTGTTGAACACTGCTTGCAGGGCTTTTTGCCTTGTCTTAAAAAAGGGTGTTGTGTAGCAAGCAGAAATTACTACCCTTCTGTGTTGTACCAACTGGCATGTTTGTCAGTCTTCTCTAAATCCAGGAGGTGACATGCTGATATTATTTATTTTCTTTTAATTGCTTGGCTTTTAACCAGAACACATTGCAGCTCAGGTTTAAAATGCAGCTGTGCCAGGTGAGGTGGGTACAGCTGAGGGACGGGTGATTTGCAGAGCTGATGGGAGTGAGAGGAGTTCTTTTGCTGAAAGGTGTAGTGTTGCAGTTTGCTTTCATGATTGAAAAACAGGGAAGATAAGATGGGCTGAACTGAAAAGGAACAGACTGACAGATTATGGGGAGAGACAAAATGGGAGCCAGAGTGGAGAAAAGATTAGGCATATCCTAACTTGAAAACACTTAGCTTTAGTTTAGGGGAGGAAAAAAACCTAAAAATCTTTATTTCTCTATATGCTGAAGGGTTTGGTTAGATGAGTTCAGAGTTTGCTGCTGTCATAGAGCTGCTTTCATGGACACTTCTATCCATGTGTCAGGGAGAGATTGCTGAATGAGGGCACATGTGAAACCTTACAAAGTGTAAATGGAGGTGAAAGCTGTCTATATTTGAAGTGTTAAGCCAGTTTTTATAGGCTCTTGGGTATCTGCCTTTTACTTGAAAAAGCTGCCTGCATTTTGCCTTCAGAGGATTAGGCACTAACAAAAGGTTATGGGATTAATTGCATGAGAGAAACACTAATTTGCATATCCAGGGACTATTTGCTATTTCTTCATTGCGTATTCCTTCTAGGAAAGACAAGAAAATTATTTTCTTTGATTCCTGTTTAGGTTGTCTTCAAAATTGCAGCACCATTTTAAATTGTCTTCAGTCTATTCTCATTACTTTCCTGAAACGGGGGTACCGGAAGTAACAACTTGTCACTCCCGGAGTGCTGTCACTGTGGATTATATCTTCTATTCTGCAGCAAACGATGATACTGCTGCCCAGCCAGGTAAAGAAACCATCTTTTAATTACCTTTCACAAATGCTCAATGGGAACATTTGGATGCTGTTCTAAGGGAAATGTAGTAATAATTTAGTACCTCAGATTCGTGGTAGTGCTTTGAATGTCAGCTATTCTCTAAGAAACGTGGCTGGCCTGGTCGAGTCATTGCAGTTGGACACAGGGCAAACTTTTTCACCTAACTGAACATTCCTGTAGTTGCCATCTCAGCACGGAGACAAGAGCTGAGGCTAGAGAAAAGCAGCCAATGTAAGTAGCACCTGAGAAATACTGCTGTCAGTAACTCAGGCAGGACCTACAACAAGTAGTATTTCCAATCATCTGATCAACAAAATGGTGATCGACAGTCTATGATGTGCATTAAATCTGATAAATGAACATTTTCGTAGAAAGCTACTTTTCAGATAGTCTTGATATAATGTCTGTCAAGTAAATGACCGTGGCCTTTCCTCTGAGACCTGTCCTGTGCACATGCCCAGTTGTCACTCCTTGATTGCAGTTGCAGCTAAAACTCACCAGATGGTGTGAGAGACACGTAGTACGTCTGCGGGTGTATTTCTTCACGGGTAACACCACAATGCTATCCTTTACCGCATTTATGCTCTTGCCGTGGGTATTTCTGAGCAGTGTGCTTTCCATGTCATCGTTAGTTCTGTTTTATGTCATTATCAAAGATCATTGCCCAGTGCAGTGCTATCAGATAAACGGCCGGAACAAAGAAACCTGGATTCCACTCCTGCTTCCACTGTAGATTGCAACTGATTTTTACAAATTAATGTTGTTTTCAGCGTGTGAAATGAAAATACCACCTTCATCTCTCATACCTTGAGACTAGATTGTTAAAACTCATTGACTCAATCCACAAAAGTCTCATTTGTCATAATGTGCACAGTAAATGCTGTCTTAGTGTAAAACAGCAAAGGCAAATGCTTCACAATACAGAAATAAAAGCTTTGACTGAAATACTAGGAGATGAGAAGTATCCAAATGATATCTGAATGCTGTGTGACTTAACAGAGTGCTGTGTGATTTCAGAGTGCATCCCTGTGCAAAATTTAATCCTAATTCACCTGCCGATAGCTTTTGTTGCACCATTATTGCCCCAGCAGAGCTGTAGCACTTCTTTCTTTCTGCACTTGTTTTCCAAATAGATTCTTCACCCCACATCAGAGTACAGAATGGGACCAAACTTGAAGCAGTTTAAACTGGTGTAGTTTCTATTCATTAGTTCTTAAAGTAAATAGTTTGGACTTGCAGTTTTCTGATGACCTGGGCCGCTGTTTTAAAAGTTATTAAAGTCTGAACAAGTGCTTTTGAAATGTGGTCTAGGGTAACTGATCACTTTTTTATTTTCAATTAAGGGGTGGGTTGTTTTGGGTTTTTTTAAGTTTTTGTACTTTAGTGTGTGTCATGCTTAGCTAAGTATTTGGGTTGGTATTCAGGATTTGCTGTGAAAGCAGGGTTCAGTATCTACCCTAGTTGAGCAGGACCTGATTTTTGCCGGTTCCAGAGTGCTGGGAGCTGACATTAATCACTGCATGCAGACCAAGCTCTCTGTAGCAACAAACTGTTCCTTTGTAGACGTGCAGGTGCTGTGCCAAATGATAAACTTGGTGCAAGAGCTGGGCGGATGTCTGCTCTAGAGCTACCGAGACATCTTTGCAGTAAAAAAGCTGCTGTTCTGAGCAGCAGTGAAGAGCTGCTGGGTTGTTAGAGGACTGGAAAGCTGGCAGATGGCAGAGGAATGAAGGTGTTGAACTGAGGAGTTTAACTGATGCTGGATAATTTTTTAAAATATGTCTGCTGGTAAGCCAGCACCAGGTTTGGCCAGGGAGCTTTGAAATTGCTGATCACTTTCATACAGAAAATATTTTTGTCAAAGTTAAAGCTGCTGTTTGTGCTGGTCCTGAAAGCACTCGGGCTGCTTACTATCATCTCTAAGCTCTGAAAGCAGTAGCTAGGGTTGCTGAATAGTCATCTTGCTCAAGAAGTCTGAAAGTTTGACACTTCACAGAAGGATTTCATTCTCACTGGATTGTCCTTGAGTTGGTAAAAACTTGTTACTCTTTGCTGATGATGGTTCTCTGTGGTTTTTTTAAATGAGGACACAAATATTTTAAGTGTAGTGTAATAACAGCACAGCTGTGAGTCATCTTCCCCTCTACCATAAACAATATGGTTTCCTCTGGGGTAGATTATTTTTAGGTGATTAGAAAATAGGTAGCAGGAAATAATGGAGGAAGATCCCTTTCTGATGATGAAGAGGTAGGAAGGGAAATGCCAGAAGGCTTTCATCCTTATTAGCAAGAGTTCCTGTGTGACTTGCCTGCTGGAGAGCTGCATGCTTGAGGATGCAGAAATAAAATGTTATCTGAACCAGTAACTCTCAAAAGATCCTTAATTTTGCAAGTGTCAGCTCTGTTTGGTGGTGGTGCTGTGCTAGAGTATAGGAATGGATTGTGTGAGGCTTTTTCAGAGGAGTTACAATGAACAAATAAATCCATTTCCCTTTTGACATCAACCCTCTGCAAAATGTGGAGGAGTAGTGTCTGAGTACTTTGAGCTCTACCAATTATGTCTTACTGTGAGTGTAATAGTAAACAAGAATTTCCAAACCACCTTATTGGTAATTTTGCATGGAACAATGATGACTTCAGATTATTTCTGCCATACTGTTCTTCTCTTTCTGTGTATATATGAATGTGTGATTTTACCTTTTTTTTTTTTTTTTTTTTTTTAGCCCACACTGATGAATGTTCCCCCCCTTTTTTTTTTTTAACCAGGAGCAGAAGATTCTTTTCATGGAGGTCTGAAACTTCTTGGCAGGCTGGCACTTCTAACAGAGAAAGATCTTTGGACTGTTAATGGTCTTCCCAATGAAAATAACTCTTCTGACCACCTGCCATTGCTAGCAGAGTTCAGGCTTATTGAACGGTAATATCCAAAGGACTTTTTGTGTAGGTAGTTACTTCACCTTCTTTTTTCATGTGATTATTACTATTTTTTTAAAGGTTAATTCAAGCACTGCTGGTCCGGTTTAAATAAGTTTTGCCTGCATGCTGATTTGTTAGTGTTCTGTAAAGCAGACTTTTAAAAGAGACTTTTTTTTAAACATTTAAATTGCTTTATGCAGTCTTTAAGGCAAAAAGAAAAGATTTTACATTAGCTTCCTCTTTGATAATGGAAAATATCTGTGCCAGTCTCAAAATGGCATTATTTTTCATGGAGATGCTATAAATGGTTTTTATTATAAATCATAGTAAAACTGAGTATTCTGAGAACTGTGTGCTTCTTCAAACAAAGGGGAGTTTGTGTGTGTGTCACATCTTATAATGAGCTGAAAATAGTTTTACTACGAAGATGGGCTGTAGGCACTTACTTCTATCTAAATACTTCTGAAAAGGAATTTTTCTCAGTTACCTGGAGTGTAGTCAATGCACAGATTGCAAGACTGGACTGCCAAAGGAAAAAGATAGTTTTGCAGTAAGGCAAATAGGTTTTAAAAATTTACTACTTAAGCTTTTAGAAGTTTAAATATAGAAAAGTGTAAATATAGGGAGCAGTCACTAGAGTATTTTATAAAATAGCTGAAATAAAACCACCTTTAATGAGCATGCAATCTTATGGGAAACTTAGCAGATCAATTATAGGAAGAAAAAAAAATCAGTCCTTGACATCTTGAGGCTTCATGTATCTTAACTTGGGGAAGTTGTGGGGGTTTTTTATTAGTTATAAAAATGTCAAGTTGTATAATTCAGTGACAGCTCCTGAAATATTGAATGATCAATATTTTATATTTATACTTATAATGCACTGATAAACATTCTTACAAATATGATTTACAAAATAAAAAAACAAAGACCACATAGATAGGAAACTTGCAGATAGCTGGGGGGCTGGAAACAAATCTTGTAACTTGGTCAAACTATCTATAGGTATATATGTAAAACTGACTTAAAAGTAACAGCGAATTATCTTTCAGTGTAGTGCTGGAAAACCTGAACCTGTGTTCCTGAAAACACATTCAGATGTCTTTGTCTCCCAGAAACACTTGCTTGTTCCTCTCCAACTGAATTTTCATCTGGGTTTCCTTTTCCTGACTGCAGAATTTACAACTGTTGTTACTTTGTGCTTTGAGAATAATATAGGAAGTGCAGTGGTGGTAATAGCAAAACCAGTTGAACTGAAAAAGTACCTCAGTGTTCCACTGAAAAGTATGCCTACCTACCACACCATTCAGCTTAATGTGCCTGGAAGGTGGAAGGGGGGGCTGTGTGTGGGTGGGTTTTTTTGTTTTGTGTTTTTTTTTTTTTTTTTTTACACAGAGCTGCACCTGTCTGGGCCAGGCTAAACACCTAGTTATTTACAGTGCTGGTCTGAATCTTAAGTAAGTTGTATGCTAATTTAAAAGGAAATGCTTTGGACTTGCTAATCAGTGATTTTAATATTTGGCTTATATTTAAATAGTGTATGTTGCTGTGAGACTTTTTGAAGTAGCCAAATTCTTCAAGATAGAAAAGATGGTCTTCTGAACAACATACCCCCCTTCCCTGGTTACCACCTGAAACCATTAAGGCAGTAAGATGGACTGGGCCAAGGTACTGCTGGAGCTGCTTGACAAGTCATGCTGTTCCTTCAAGGGTGTTTATTGTTCTGTAACAATGTATTTGCAGGATTTAGAGACTTACTTCAGCCTCTCTTTTTGTACAAAAACCCATTAATGGTTAGGTATGGGGTAGATTTAAAGGTTTTATGTTCAGTGATTTCTTTGTTACATACCTACCTTATTTATTATTCTACAGTCTTAAAGTGTGCTTCAGTTGGTTCCCATTTGTTGGGTCTTGACTCTGGCACTGACTTAGACATTTTCTGGAATAGAAACCTTGACCAGATAAAAAAAAAGCCCCTAAGTCATTTAAAAAAAAAGACTACTATGATACTTTTATTGAAGTTTCATGCTGGGCATAAACATACATGTGATCAAAAAAACCCCAAAAAGTCATGCATCTTTTCTATGCTATTTGACCACTTTGCAGTAAGTTAGAAAAACAGTCACTAGAACCACACTTAAGACAAATGCCATCATAAGCAAGTTTCAAGAGTATTTCAGCTGAACTTCAAAACAAGAACCAAAAGCAATGTCACACACCTCTACAGCATTAAAAAGTTTCAGTATAAGTTTAGAGGTTAAGAGAAAACAAGTCAAATTTTGCTGGACAATGGTAAAAACTGTGTACCAAGTCACCATTATTTGAGTTGAAACCATAGTTTGTGCTCTAAGATAACAGCTGTCAAGGTGAGTTTTTTTTACATCATTTTATCCATGAGAAATTTAAGGGATACATGAAAAAAGTTAGTCACAAGACACTGAGCAGCACAAAGTTTAAAACAAACTCTGCAGCTGATATCAAATTACACAAGACTTTCTACCAAAAGAGTATTTCCCCTCTCTTCATCTTTATTCCTGAACAAAAAAAAAAAAACCAAAAAAACAACCACCACACTATTGTGAACACAGGAGGGGAAGTTTCTAGAAAAGAGGGATGGGAAAGGCCTCCCTGTAATTGATAATCTTGTATAAAGTATAATACATTTGAAAAGGCTTATTTCTAGACCTTCTGAAGTCTAATTAGCAGAAGGCCTTTTACTGTTTGTAGAAGGTTGCTGGGTCTCAGTGTTGTCTTCCTGTCCTAGGTAGGTGAGATTCATTAACTTTTTTGAGCAATGAGGTCTGTACACACGCAATCGTTTCCTTCTGTATCCACTCAGTTGCTGGCTGATACAGGTGTTCTAGGAGCTTAAATCATTCAATGTGAATACACATTATCATCACTGTGTTACAATGTCCTGTCTTCATCAAGATCCCAAAAAAGTAATTGCCCAGGAGGAGCTACACAAGGCCCACAGCAGTATCATCTATAAGCACAGCACAAAGGGTAGAGCCTGGACTTGTACAATAATCCAGTTTCTATTTAGGCACCTAATGAAATATTTTCAGGAATGCAGCACTCAAATGCTTCCAGAGAACTTCACTAATGCAGACAGAGGACCCCAATGAAAGCCTTACCACATCACTTGGAGCGCTGCCATCCATCACCTGTCTTTAGCTAAGTCTTAGAACAAAAGGACTGAGTAGGGAGGAAGCAGACAAGCTTGATTTTCAGCTATATTTCAGATACACAATTTAATTTATTGCTGTATTGGAACAATTTCAAGCTTCCTTATTCAGGTCTAAGTTGTCATTACTACAAGACATATAGGAAAAACTCCCTACAGCAGCATGGCAGAAGGTTGACTTCAGTCTGCGATGTCTGATCTTAATATAAGATGTCAAGGCATCACCATCTGAGGCTGCTCAGCCTTTCAAAGGCAAGGTTCAAAGTTACACACAAGTGTTGAAAGAAAAGCATATAGACTCAGGTTAGCAATTCTGACGTGTTTCTCCATTATTCCAGGAACACACAGGAGAAGTGAACTGACTAGTAGGTGAACACTTGTATCTACAAAAGAGCAATCTCTACATTTTGTGCTTCAGCAGTGTAGTCCGGAAAGACTAAAAGCTTGTGACAAAGTATAAAAAATTATGAAACTTTAAAAATTCATTATTAATCAATTATCATCATTAAAAAACCCAAACCCTCATATTTTGCCTAATAAGATGTCAGTGTTTAAGAATACACTTGCATATTACTATTACTTAACATCTTTCAGCAACATGCACAAAACAATACTACAGATGGCAGTAAAACATCCAGTGCTGTTTTAATACTACCAGAAATGCTGGGAAACAGTACAAATTAGTTACAAAACAATAATACTGACAATTTTGCATATCTGTTTAGTGAGGTAACATTGATACTTTAAAAACTCACACCACTTCTGCACTGCTTGCTTTTATTGCTGAATTAAATGTTAATACTGAATATGATTTTTTTTAACTGCACTGCACCCCAGCACATCTTAACACTAAGAACATGATTGCTTACTCATCCCAATGCTACTACCCAGCACAATGCCCAAATTCAATTACTACTTGTATAGGGAAATTGTATTTGAAGAAACCCTCACACCACTGGAGTCACCTGCTACATGACAGAGGGGGGAAAAAAAAAGAAATATATCCTGGCAAACATAATTTTAGGTTCTCTTCACTGATGCCTTTTCTATAAAATGAAATAAATACTGCCACCAAAAAGATTTTCCCCGTTCTATTTTCTAGGTAAAACTTTTATTGTAAGAGTCCACAAGTTAATAAATAGTCTCATGCCTTTTTTCCTTCCAACGGAGTGCAGGTAAAGTGCAGCAGGAAGCACCAGGGGAGCCCTCGGTCCGGCGTATGGCTTTGTTAGATGCGGAGCTGGTAGCCTACCTCATTGAGTGTCGCCAGGTCTCCTTTCTTGTCCGCCACCGCAGGCCTGCGAACAAAGAAGGGAAGAGGGCACTGCTCACCAGCAATCCCACACTGCTGTGCAGGAGAAAAAGAGCAGTTGTCAAATCAGGAACTTAAAAATAGGAGTGACTAGAATTTTCTCATCACAACCATGATCCTGCTGAATTTGTCACGTGAACTAGTGTGAGCAAGGTACTGGCATGGGTTGCCTCCGAAGCCAAAGCACCGGCGAAGAACTAGTCATCCCATCCGGGGGTCCATGATGTGAGCCTGGGTACGCCACTCCCTCCAACTTGAGAGGGGGCCTAAATGAGTAGCTAGGACTAGACACATCCTGCCCATGATCTACCCCAGAGCAGGACTCTGGCTTTAGAATAAAGTGGAAATGCTGAAAGCAGTCAAGGCCTCTCACGTGGCCACAGCACGTTGTCTCTCTGAGCCAGTCCTTTCTTCGTGCGGTCTGCGTGGAGGGCTAGAGCCCCCCAAACAGAAAACACTAGCTGAACTCCCTTCAGTCTCCAGGCATCTTATATTCTGATACAGTCCAGCCATCCACTTGAGTAATCCCACATACACTGCATATGCTGTTAGGTCATTTAAGTGTATCAACTACCTGAACCCAATGAAATCTTGAGACTGAGCAGTCTCCCCATTTAGCAAGCAATGGAAAACCTGCTGCAACAAAGTTGTCAAACCAAAACAATCTGGGTGATTTACAGTCTATGGCAGTGTCAACTCTTAGAGCTTATTGCAGGCTCCTAGCTATTTTCAGATTAAGGCATATGTTTGCTTTTCTAAAGAAAAACATTGTCTGAAATAGACATTTCTCCTAGTAGACTCCACAGCATGTCTGCTTCCCTGCAAAAACTCAGCTAAAGCCCTAGTAGTACAACATGAAGGTGGTAATAGCTCCAGTGCTTTCCCCTACAGCTCCTCAGACCTGTCTTCCAGCTCTTTGCTCACTGGGCAGCAGATGTGACCCATGTTTGCACACACAAGGCTGACACTTACCTCCTCATTGCACACTGCCTGTTCCAGCCGAAGCTGCTCCCGGCAGCCAGCATGGCCACAAGAGAGGCAGCAGGCAGGCTGTTAGAAGCTGCATCCCTCAGAGCTCACGTAGAAGTTGCAGACCAGGAAGAGATGTGTTTTATGTTCCAAAGTGTCCTTCCTTCCTCCCTCAAATTTAGGGATCTTCTTCCCTTCCTACAGTTTCTCCTCCCTCCAATTAAAGCCAGAATATGGTTTTAATTAAAGCACACCTAGATGGTTCTACCTTCTGTAATTATTATCCAAGAGAGATGGAGAGTCACTGCACACCCATGGCAACATGCCCATGTCCACTCCATGGTAATTCTCTAGTTTGTAGCTACAAACGTACTGTTCTCCTTAAAGTTTCTCTTCAGGGTTTTAGGAAAATGCAAGGATTTGTTGGAACAGGGGCACTGCAGCTCCTATTCTCCTTGGATGGCAAGTGTCCTGACATCAAACATCTCCTGTGAAGCAAGGGACCTCTGCTGTATCAGATCACACCTCCTGTCTGAAGTGCCATGATGATGAGCACCTGAATAAGCTGTGCACACTATTCATGAGTTGTCTGCATTGGCTCTGCTTGATTTTGCACATCTTAATATAATCCTGCCCCCTTGCCCATCCTAATGTAATGGGCTAACAGAATTTTCCTTTCAGCAGCTAAGTGAGGCCAGAAGCACACAAGGCCAGTGTTGCTATGACACTCACCAAGCATGCATGTGTTAAGCCTCTGTATGAAATTAAAAGGAAAGAGATCTGGTGAACTGACATGTAGGAGCAGAGATTGCTTCAGACTACTGCATGACACTCCCTTCCAAACTCATATCAACACTCCTAAACCCCTCCAACTCCAAGCACTTCTAATGAGGATGAAGCACTGCGTTGCCTGTTCCAGCACAGTTGCTTGCAATTTACTGCATGCTCCTGGTTTGGGACTCTAGAGGATGGACAAGTAGACACAGTAAAGCTTTACCTTACCAGACCGATTCACACCACTCTACATCCTCTCTATTCATCCTGTCTGCTGGCTGCCCTTAGCAGGATCACACATGGACTGTTACGTAGCTCCGCTAATGAGCTGCAATGTGACTACACACCAGTCTCCTAGCCAGGCACATACTGCTTACTGCATTGCCCCCCATGTCCTGCAACTCACCCCACCTGCCTTGTAGCTGTACTTCCATGCTAAACCCTATTGCGGGCTTGCTAGCGGCCACCACTGGCATGTACCTAACCAACTAGTAAGGAATCAGGATGAGACGTTAAAAGGGTTGATGCATTAAAATCCATTTCTGTCCTTACGCACCGCTTCAGCCTTTGTCCTTCAGAAACAATCCAGCAAAGATCTTCCAGTTCACATATTTTTCACTGGGATTTCTCCCAGCAGGCCCATATAATTTTATTGTTGACAAAAACCAGGCTGTAGTAACAGCTTGTCATCAGCAGGTGAAACCTCTCAAACGAATGTGTTATTCAGCCCCTGCCAGCTCGCACTAGAGCAAAACACTTCTCTCCCCCTCCCCTGCAAGCTCTAAAAAGCTGTAATTACAGCATGCAAGAGATCCACAAAGAAACAAAAACAGCGTTGATAAGCACGGCCATTCTTTAGCAAGGATTTCAGCCTAAAGCCTAGCAAGCTTGAAAGTTTTTCCTCTTCTGTGCATAACACAAAGGCCTCTCACGGCAACTACGTTCTCAAAAATCCATCAATGTGTGGAAGAAGATACCCAATTTCCCCTCTTGTATTTCTCAGCCCACATTAACATGCTGGTATGTGTCATTCAGCTCATCTCTGATGAGGGGATGCCATTCCCCCTTCGGATCTCAGAGACCTCCCATCGCAGCAACCAGCAGGTCACAGTTTTGGAAACGAACAGGGTTTATCACCAGCAGGGAACTCCCTACAGCAGTGCAGTCCTCTGCAGCATCACTCCCGCTGGGGCAAAAGGCAGAGTCAGCCTTTGAGCCACCAGCACCACGGCACAAAAGCATCATTTTAACACCAGGAACTCAGTTGTTCTCCCTGGCATCACTTTTCTAACAGAGAGCAGCCTCCTGGGTCTGTTCAAGGGCCCTGGACCTGCCAAAAGCTCCTTCAACTCCCCTTTTGCTTCCAAGTGTGCTGGGCAGGCTTGCAAGGGGGCTGTGCACAACCCGTGGGGCTGTCATCCAGCCACAAAGCACATGTTGCAAGAGCTCCCACCTGCTCAGAGACGCTTCAATGCCTCCCGCCAAAGCAGAGATGAAGGTCTCGTGGAGTCTGCTCTCAGTCTCCTGCTCCCCACATCATGTCACAGTTGGGTCTTGGATCTTGTATCACGGTGACCATGGGTTTATTTTAGAATAACACACAATTTGCTCTAGATACAGACCAACACAGCAGAACCACCAAGCAAGTACAGACACTGAAGCCACTGCAAGGCCACCAGTACTTCACTTGTCTTTCTGCCCTGGAAAAGCAAAGCTGCCAAGGAAAAACCAGCCACTGCAGAACAGCCACATGCCCAGCAGCCCTCGTGGGAAAACAGCCCAACTGGTGAGTCTCCAAGCCCAGCGAGATGCACTGTTCTCTCCAGACATACATGACCCACTCCAGCATTTACAGAAGCGCTATCAGAAACCCAAGGACAAAACCATCCCTCAAAGCAAATCCAGGAGGTGAAGAAGCCTGCAGTAGCAAAGCCCATTACAACTATAATTATCCATGCACTAAACAAGGAGCTCTCAGTGATGAAGCCCAAAGTACAGCATCGTGGACTGAGTGTGAATTCACATGTAAAAATAAAAGCCTGCTGTGAAATCATCTGCTGCTAAAGTATCTTGAAGTTATCTTTAGAAGGTTAGTCTAATGTCTTTGTTAGCTGCTTTAAAATAAATAAATAAGTGCTGAGACAGTAGTCTGTGAGCCTATTTAAAAAGCAATGATCATAAATATGTGACTAATCTGGGTTACGTATAGGCTTTCACAGTTGTCAGCTTCCTGGCATGAAGCAACACAGCTAAAACTCAACTCTTCCACATCTAAGGTATGGGAGTCTGAATTGCCAGTGGCTGTAAAAGGCTTGTGTGATCTGAAAGCTCAGTTTTATCCATTTAGAGGTATTGCGTGTAGTTAGTCCATCCTTCCCCTGACAGTTAAAGAAAAACTATTAGCTACGACGCACGAGGGAAGTGGTCTGGGTTTTTTTTTAAGCCAATTAAAATCAAAGAATACAATTCAAGTGATGTTTCAGCTTTGGCAAGAAGAGAAAAGGTTTACTTTTCTCACCATCCCTGTAACTCGCAGAGTCCTCAGCAAAAAGCACCCCATCAGAACAGCTCCATACAAAGGCTCATCACGGAGAATCCAATTTCTGTCTCAGTGACCATGACAGCAGAGCACCCCACCACTGACAGCAGATACATCCTCCTGTTTTTAATACCTATGTCTGAACACCCTTAGATGTGATGAAACTACTTTCCTTCCTGTACAGGTCCCCTGCAAGCCAGGCTAGGTTCATTTCTCCAGAAAGTGGGCTGGATAAAGACTGAAAAAAAGAAAAGGAGAAATCCACACTTCCACTTTCACAGTCGTCCAACACCCCATAGAATTTAACCAAGCAAAGGCCACTGAGGCCTCCAAGGGCACCACACAGAGGGGCCACCAGGCAGCAGTAAGCACAGCAGTGCTAGGACATCAACAGTACCAGTGGCTTCTGGAACCTCTCAGGCAACCAAAATAACATGCCATCACCCTCAACTTCTGACCCACCAGTGATGGCAGCAGGAATACTCACGATTTGTCTCTTCTGCATGCGCGTCTCTGAGGGCTGGCTTGCCTTCGGTGAGGGGACAATGACTTACCCCGTGTTCTCTCTTTCATCGGAGAATGGGCACTTGAGGGTTTCAGAATCTGTGAGAGAAGGGGGAGGGAAGGAAAAGGCATTCGATAGAGGCAATGATTCACTGAAAATAAAAAATAAAAATAAAGGGCCTCATACAGTAGCGGGGATGGCACACAAAGAGCCTTCGGGTCCCTTGGGGCTTATTCAAACCCAGCCCAGGTTAAGAGGAACCCAAAGCAGTTATGCGATAGCTGTTCAGTGGCCCCCTGCTGAAATTAGTTGGTGTCACCAATGCAGTTCCCAGCTAAATACTGAAAAAGAAGTCTCAACCACAGCTTTCTTCAGAGCTGGCAATAGCAAGAAAAACAGCTTTCAGCCTCAGCTGAAGCAAACTCATGCAGCGAAATCGCCCTCTCCAGTGGCAATCACCACCCAGGCTGGCAGTTCTAGTCTATGCGACAGTGGGACTTTTCAGTAGGTCTCCTGTCCATTTGTACACTCGCCTGCATCCCCCAGGTCCTCCAACCTCAGGAGTCCATCAGCATGACACTCACACTCCAGGCTATTTTTAAGACCTGATCCTCCAAAATCAGCCCCCTCACAATGGAAGTCCTCTGAATCAAGCAGCTCAAATTCTGAATTAACTCAAGGGAAGAGTCAGATGCCCGGCCTTCAGCCTTCAAGGGTTCAGGGCTACGGTCCTGGCCTTGAGGCACTTACAAGGACTGGACCCAATGTCACAGCTCAGCACACACACAGAGCTGGTCCCTCTATCAAAAACAAGTACTAAGTTCATTAAGTCATCCACCCATATGGACTTCCTCAAGTAGAGCCTGCTTCAGCTATTTGCTCTCTAGGTGGTATTAAAAGTGCATGAATAGAGAAGACAGAGGAAAAAAAGCTTCATTACATCTGTAATCAAGCACATGTACTTAAGGTGACAGTATGGTACAAGTTGGTCCTCAAAAATCCTTGGCAGGGCAGGAGAGGTGGCAGCAGGATGTAGGGCTACGATGCCACTGGTGACACTCACCTCAAGGTCAGGGCAAGGGGGCAGGTGCCTCAGCCAAAAAGGCACGTGGTTGCTACGTAAGAGCCATTCCTCAGCAGGGCAGGGGACGGGAACCCAGAATAACTTGGATGCGATACCGCATGCCTCTCCACAAGAGCCAGCCCCATACTTAGCAACACACCTGCTCTGCTCCTGCTGCCAGCAGCAGGCTGGAAAGGCACCAAATCCCTTTCCACCATGACCACAACCAGTTCTTTGCCCACGCCAGCCCCAGAGGCACAGTCAGGGACAGCCCTCATCCCCAAGGGCAGCCAAACTCTTCAGCCCCCTGGCAGCCTGCCCTGTCTCCCCATCCTCCCCCTCTGGGCTCTTTGAATCCAACCAGCCAGTAGGAAAGCACCAGCCTGTCAAGGACTGGCTTTCCTCCCCCTTCCCATGTAACCTACTTTGTGATTTAGCCACGGGTGAGGGGCATCAGGTGGCGCAGGGCAAGTTCCACCGGCCTGCCCTGCAAGGAGAAGCAGCCACCAACCTGGTTGTCCCATGGCACCCCTTGCAGCTCAGGTACAAAGAGCAAAGATCCCTACCTGTGACCAGGCCACCCACCCTACCAGCCCCAGGCACACCAGTTCTTCCGAGCCACCTTTTTCCTGAGTTGGTGAGAAAAGCAAACTAGGCAATAGCTCCTTGATGGTCAGGGACAAGTACAGGTTCAAGCGTTTCCTAGGCTGAAAAGGAGATCTTTGAACTAAAAAATAGCTATAAGGGTTTGAAAACATGCCAAACTGTGTGGGAGAACCACTGAGACAGGTGTAAACACACCCCCAGCCCACCTGATACCATCTTAATCTCAGGCTGGGGTCAGTCTGCTGACATGGAGCAAGACCAACCTCTGCAGGATGGGACTAGGCACACCCACCTCTGAGTCCACTGCCCAGGTGCACGCACCTACCTTCATCCTCATATCCCTGGCAAACTTCTCCAGCTCCTTCCTGACTTCTGTGCGCATCATTTTGGATACATTGAGGACCAGCTGTTTCCACTCAATGGGCTGAAAGCTGTGAGGCTCGTGCGGGACATATAGTCCGATTTTTACTTTTTTGACTGAATGCAAGTACTTTTTATAGGAGTCTTCAAATTCAAAGATGAGGTCGCTCAGAGTCCGGTAAGTTAGAGGTTTGTCCATCAGATCTGATCGTCTGCTCATGCCCAGCGAGCCGTACCGGCCATTGCAGTAAATCCCGAGCACCACGTGATGAAAATAGTTCCCTGAGAAGTGGGTTTTAAAGCTGATGGGGAATCGTTCCACGGAGGGCTGCCCATTTGTTAAGTATCTGGTGTGCGCTGCGTCAAGGCAACAACGGCACTGGGAAGGGAGCATGCACGGTTACACCTGTAAGACATCTTTAGCAGTTATTTTTAACTGCCAGGACAAGTGCTTTCTTGCAAACACAAATTTATTCTTGCTGTGCCCCAGAAACAGTCTATGCTGCCAAAGCTTATTTCACTGCTTGGAAAATAAAATGCAATGGTTCAGGCAGGGAAGGGCCTGACTCTTAACCATGCTTGAAGGGAAGGGAAAAAAAAAACAAACCAGTGTTTGGGTCAGCATGCCAGAAGAGAGACCACCCTCCCCAGATCTGTGGGAACTCCCCCATCTGATACCAACATCAAACTCTCATGCTCCTGAAAGGGAATAGAGTTTCCCTCTGTTTCATGCTGGAGCTTGGTACGACTCAGGTTATTGATCCTCATTTTCCAACATCTTCAAGCAGTATAAAAACTCTGAATTTATTCCTCTCCAGGGTGACAGTCTGCCTTTCCATCTGTAAACCAGCCGTCAGCATGGCCACTCCTTATACAAGAATGTTTTTGCATGTTACCCTTGTACATTGCTGAGATGAACAAAGTAAAGCCCCCAGATGGATAATTAATTAGATAAGCACAAAGACATGGTCAGGAACAAATGCTTTTAAAAAGCAAAACACATCCCCTGAACCACTGGCTGGCCATTTCAAACGCACCACGTGTGGAGACCAGGGCTGAGCTCCATAACAGCATAGCAGGTGATCTCAGAGGGGAACTACGCGCAGGTCCCAGATCATCTTGGGAGGCTGCTGACCTGCACCAGGGGGAGGAGAGACTGAGATTCCCCCCTCACGCAAGCAGGTTTGCATCAACGCCTACGTTGCACTTGTCTCCCTGCTGCTAATCCCCAGACAGCTGAGACCCACCCTGGTTCCACATGCTGACGCTTGGCCCCTGGGACAGCGGGTGCCCTTCCCCTCTGCAGCTGAGACCCCCACCCATGCCTGGGGAATGGAGGAGGGATGACCAGAAAAGGCTGCAGCAAGACACTCCAGCCTGGGGTTACTCCAGCCAGAGGCACCTGCTGTAACTCCAGAGCCATTCCGTAGGCAGACATGGTCAAGGTGGTTGGTCAGGGCAGTGCAACTACAAAATACATCAGCCTGAGGGGCAGCACAGCGTCGGGGCAGCACAGCGTCAGGGCAGCCTGAAGAAGAGAGGAGTGGGGTCAGTCCCCACTGAAGCTGAGGAAACCAGCTCAGACCAGGGTCCTGCTCTGGAAATCACCAGCATCCCGTCCTCCACTTACCCCATGCCCCAAATGGAGGTCTGTAACAGCAGCAAAACAAGAGCCACTGCACAGTTAAGATGCCCTAGGATGTTGCTGCAGCCAGCCTTCCTCCCCTGTCTGCATAGCATGGCTGTGTGACAGCTGCTGGGAAACTGAGAACACTAAAAGCCTTTGTAGGAATACTGTAAAACACAATTCGGGCTCAGTTCTGGCTCTGCCCAGCCTGACACCCCACCTCACCAGAGTGCAAGTCCCTGGGATGCTGACCCCCTGCCCACACCCTGCGTTTCACTTCTCTCTACAGGGATGCAGGAAAGCATCTAGCAGCTTTCATCTGTCTCTAAAGCATTTTCTCAAGGAAGTATGTCATCCACCTGACGCTTGTTGAATTTCACATATTCAAACTTTTGCCCTCCAGGTGAACACAGAAACCAAGTCGCTGGAGATTAATGAACTGCCCAGAATCTGAGGTCTACAGCAAGGAGTTAAACCTCTGTACAAAAAAAAAATGCAAGGAAAAAAACCACATTGGCAGAAATCTTTTAAAACAGCCACAGGGAAGTTTTTCAGTTCAATGTCAAACCTATTTAATTGCATTCAGTGCTAGATGTCATCAACTTTAGCAGTCTGGAGAAAACGTATTAGAGGGTATAGGAACAGACAACACTATGAGCACAGCTCCTGGTGCACTTCAGGATCTGCAGGACAGTAAGCCTGGATGAGCGTGCAAAGCAGAGCACACACCTCTACCACGCACACAACCCCTCACTCAGCCAAGGCTACGTGCACCAACCTCTGCCCATCTGCTGCCCCACCTACATCAAACATAAACACCCTGCAGCAATTGTCAAAACTCACTGCGATATCAGCTACACCAACACGGAACAGAAATAGCTCTATTGCCTTTGGTGGTCTCGCTGGATTGCTGTTGCATTAGAACTAGCTTCTCCAAGAAAACCGCCCACCATCAGTAGAATTAAAGATTATAAATACAGTGCAAGGTCAGAATGGGGCTCAGCACCATTATATCAACTGGAAAACTTAGCCCACAGTCACCTCATTTAAAAGGTCACCTTGCTCCAGGCCTTAAAAGGAGCATTCTGTGTACATCAAAGTCATGTTACAATAATTTGTGTCCTACAGACAGATTCTTGCAGAAGCCCATTGTATTTATCATTCTGTGTAACTGAAAAAGCAGTATCTTTTATTAACACCTATGAAGCTTTCAAACATCACCACTATTTTTCCCCCTCATTATGAAAGGGTTTTCTCTCTGCACCCCGAGTGCCTTTCTGTTAAGTCCACACAAAGCTTTGGTGGCCACCTGCCACACATACACACTTCTGTCACAAGGTCTTAGAGAAGGTGCGATTTAATCTCATTAAATACTACGTAGGAGTAAAAGAATCTTTTGAGGATGGAAATTACCCACCATCAAATAACCCAGCAACAACCACTGCGGAAATTAACCTTTAGGTACAGGTTGCTTCTGCTGAGTGACTAGTTAATGAGAGTCCCCACCCAAGATGAAATACATACCAAACGGGCTGGAAAGGCACATCAGATCTTCCCCTCCGTCCATGCATCATTATTATTTCTTTTCCTTTCTGCTCTGCCCAAGGAGAGCTGTATTGTGGCAAACAAAAGGCAATGACACAGCGATGCCACAGCTGTAATCACACTTTTGAGCTGGGACTGTAACTGCAGGATGGAGAGACAGGGAGTAAATTATGTGCCACAATATAGAAGCAGCACAGAGCAGCAGAGGGCAAAAGCAGCTGTAATGAAAGCTCCAGTGGCCTCCCGATCCCAGGTCTTCATGTAAATCAGAGCAGCAAAAACAGCACTGAGGGATACTGATCTCCTTGGAGGGAGAGGACGCTAATCTGGCTGGCCATCTCTAGCCCCAATATCCCTCCTCTTCCCCCACACCCAGGAAATACATAAGGATAATACCTGGAGCTCTACCAGAGTCTCAGGAGAGTGGGTTGGTACAGCATGTCCCCATCCCTCAGAGATTCCCCAAGCCTGCCCACCCAGACTCTCAGCTCTTCTGCAGCCTCATACTAATCCTTCAACCTCAATTTCTTCTACCCCGCAGAGCCACTAATCCCTGCTGGCCAGGGCTGCATGTATTCAGCAACTGATGAATTCTGCTCTCTTACCCCAGGAGGCTGATTTTGAAAGACAGGTTTGGGTCAAAGGAGTGAGAGAAGAATTGGGCCCAAAGCATACAACATGCTGTGGGGGTAACAGGCCATCGGGGTAAACCAATATGGCTCTATTAACAAGTACGCTTTCTTGAGCACACCAATAGTGCTAGAAGCCTGCAGAAAGTGCCAGACTTCCCATGCCAGCACGCAGCTCCTACAGATCTGTGAGTCAACACAAGCACAGCATCCTCTGAGTCACAGGTCGCTGTGCTTCCCATAGCCCCATCACCTTTGCCACCCATGCTCACACACAACCTAGCTTGCATATTTGGGAGACATTGAGATCCCAGTCCTAAATATAAGCAAGACTTGGGACGCAAAACCTGCACTCTGGCCACCAGCCGGATCTTCCTGGGCAGTGGGGGCAAATGAGGAATAGCATCCTTAGTTCAAAGGAAAAGGGGAGAATTAGTTAAGGTTTAGCTGAGTCAACCCCTTAGTTTTAAAACTCTGGAGCAGAAAGCATCTGGATGGGTTTTCTTTAAATCTGCACACTCTTACAATGACTCAACCAATGCCCTTCGTAATTATTTTTTTGTTCTTTTTTTATTTCCTGGTGAACTCTAATATCAAAAAAGTCCCATAAATAAGTCCCAGCATTTTCCCCCCCAATACAGACCCTTCCCTACACAGGTGCCCTCAATGCAGAGCACCCAGCAGTTCCCAGACAGACAGACTTGAAGCCCTTCACCTTGTTTATTTGCCAGCAGCAACTTTTAGAAAAAGTGTTCTCTTGTTTTTTGTTGTTTTTTTTTTAAATTATTAATCAATAATCTGAATAGGATATTTGCACATGCCAGCACTGTGACTCTGGGCTTTGAACATTTCTGGAAATAGGTCTTAGCAGCTGATAGCACCCATCGGACAGCAACTGGCTCACCATGGCTAGGTGAGCTCAGGTTACTTGCTACCAGCAGTTTTCCCACCACCACTAGAAACCACAGCTGGCTGAACAGGAGGCAAGGGGACACACTGCAAGGACCTCAGCCCACCTGCCTCTAAACCAGCTCCAATGGGAGTTTAGCTGCAGGGAAAAAATCCTGGTGCCTTTGCCAAGCTGACAGGCAGTGACTGTGCAAGGGGTGCGTTAGTGGCTGGCGAGGATGTGAGTGCCATCCCTGCACCGTGCCCCCTTCCTGCAGCACCAAGAGGGACCCAGACCTGCAGAGACCCCCAGAGGCAGGGGACACGGAGAGACCCTTCTCCTCAGAGCTCTGAAGGTAAAAAGCCCAAAGGTAAGTCAGTGCAGCAAGGCCCTGCAGTACCCACAGCAGCTTGAAACAAACCCAGACACTCAGGTTTCAGATTTAAGTGCTGGCATCAATTGTTTGACCAGACCAGCCTGCCAAGGCTGATCCCAAGCAGGTCTAAGCACCCAGTTGTCCCAGTGCCCAGACTCACAAGCGCTTCTCCTCCAGCTGCAGGAAGACCCAGCACCACGCCTGACACCTTCTGGTGTCTCTGCTACAAGTCCCACTCTGCCTTGCAAACCAAAGACAGAAAAGGGAAAGCCAGATGAACCTGATATTGAGCAAATGAGTGCCCGTTGCACCACTTCAGCTAATCAATTTGTTATTTATTAGTCTGAAATTCTCCCTTATTTAACTTGGACAAGATGACATTGCAGTGCTTCGTGTTTTAAAACCCAGCAAGGGTGTGTTTTGCTGAGGCCTGATTGACATGAGCACACAAAGCCACAGGGTGTCTGGTCCCCTCTTCTCCTGCTGCTAATAAGAGCTGGGGAAGCATGAGCAAGTGCCCCAAGCCATTGCGGCAGGCTGTGCCACAGGGCCCAAGCAAGCTGGAGAGGATGAGAGCAGGCCAAGAGGAGTGAGGAGGAAGCTTTATTTATGCTGCCAATGCTGAAGCCACTAGCTCAGAGTGAGGAGATGGAGCAGGAGGAAAGTAAGCCTCATGCTTCAAAACCCTCAGATAAGGCTTCAGCAAAAACAGAAGAGCTATTTTTCCAAGCAAACAACTGCTTGCAATGTCAGAGGGCCTCTGATGACCAGCAGTAAATACTTGAAGTTTCCAACCACAGCCTTGAGTCAGACAGCATTTCCCACAGGCTCCACAAGCGCCGAGATCCCAGGTTTGCAATTGCTTACTGTGAGGCAGAGCGCTACTAAGCTCACATCTGGATGTCATCTGCACAGAGAACCTGGCTTCCACCCCAGCAGCTCCAGTGCCCATGAAGGAATAGCTGGAGCAGCTGGCTCAGCCCCCCAAAGCAAGGCTGCCAGGCAGGCATCACTCGTTTTGAGGTCCCTGTTCTCCAGTGCCCAGCTGCAGTCTGAGGCAACAGGCTTATGATTAGACATTGATAATGGAAGTGATTACAAGCTCTTCGCAGCTACCAGAGGGACCCTGGTAGACATTCAGCAGGACCCTTCTTGCCTGTTTTTCAGTTAGCAAGTGGGTCAAGCTGTGGACAAGCATGCAGGAGACAAAGAGGGGTACTGCGGAGACATTGATATCCTCCAATGACTGCAGCAAGACACTCTCCTCCTCACTGAAAACACTCGCTCCCAGCCCAGGGATGTACCTGCTAGACAGGAGGAACAGGATGGGGCCGGGTCTCCAGTGGCGATAAACATCACCCACTGATTAAATGCGCAGAAGGCATAGTGCAGAAGCTATTAAATCATTTGTCCCTCCTGAGGCAGTTCTGCTCTCCACTTCCTTGTTTAATGATATGATTGGATGGTGGGAGGTCTAATACACTACATGGGTCTGACCATTACCTCACACGAAGTGGGAGAGGCACACTGAATGCAATAGGAGTGAATTACGTTCACCCGACAGACACACTCTGCGAGACTCCCCGTGGATGGATGTACCGTGCCACTTCCCTCTCGTCCTCTGATATTTTGGTCTCCCCATTTTAATAAAGCAAATAGAGCACGGATAAAATTCCTTTGGCACTTTTTGGTTTACTATTCCCTTTCTTGAGCACAAGTCACTTTCTATCCTTGATCAGAAAGAATGCCCTGAATGCACCGTTAGTCAGCTGATTTACAACTGAACTGAGAAATGCCCTGGGGAAGACAGCAGGAGGAATGCCTCTGGTTAGGCACTGGCAAGCAGAGCATGTAAGCAGAGAGATACAAAGCCAGTTCAGACAGCTACACAGAGAAAAGCAGCCTTGCAGATTGTTGCAAAATAATACTGGAAGATTTGTATGGTCATCTCACAGCAGCTGCTCCCTTGGTGCATGCAGACCAGGGTAGCTCAGTATTTTAACTCATTGCCATATAAAAATGCTTCAAGATCTCGTGCAAAGGCAATTATGCAAAACTTAATTCTGCACCAAGAGGGATTACAGAAGTGTTTTACAAGAAGTCACACAGTAAAAGGCAATTGCACAAGCCAGCAAGCAGCTCAATTAAAATGACATCTTGCTAAGCTGCTCTGTGCAAGTCAGCCTTTGAATGAAGGCTCATACCAAGGGTCTGCTGTAGTGGGCTGTGCTCTTTTCGGTATCCAAGCAACGTGGCAAAGCCTGCCAGCACACAAGTTACAAGCAGTACCTTATTTCCAGAGACAGAGAAGGGAACCAGAGGTTAGCACACAAACGCAGGGATGCCCAGCTCAGGCATATGTGATGACATTGGTTTGACACTCAGGAGAGGGTAAGCACATCTCTTATCTGGTAACTGCCTAACCTTGGAAAGCAAGTCGCAGCTGCTGGCCTCACCATGTCTGCATCCAGAGGGCAATGCTGAAGATAAAAATCTCACAGCTGAGAAAAATCAGCAAACTTTTCCACATGCTGTCACAAAGAAGCCTCCCAAAAACCCACATGGTACACGTGCAGCAGGGCACCACAAGGTTCCGCACAGACACAGGCTTCGTACCAGCCACTTTCAAAAGCATGCGTATTCAGACAGCCTATCCAGTCACCACCGCTACACTCTGTGCACCCACACCTCAGGCAAAATACTTAGGTTTTATATTGCATGAATCTTTTAAAGTTTAACACATCTGTTACTGGACCACCATCCCAGCAGACAGTCCCTGTTCTCACACAGGAGATTTCCAAAATAGCAAGTAGAAGTCATAGGAAGGCAGGCCTGTCCCATACCCTCCCCTGCCTAAGCCTTCTCATTAGGTAATCTCAACTAAAAAAGTTTTCCATAAAGATATTTTTTTAAAGTAGCATCTAGAGACAGAAAGATTCATCCAAATCTTAAAAGTCCAAAGACACTTCAGATGACACCAAATATTATAAAACATAGCTTTCAACTATTTTGCTTCCCTCACCATTCAAAAAAAAATTGAACAAAACTCAGGTTTGAGCCAAGCAGGAAAAACACCTCTTTCCAAATGAAAATAAAGTGGTCAAAACTTTCAGATCTGCAAAAATACTTTTAGGTCACCATGGTCATCTGTACACCACTAATCACCCTCTGCTTGTGTTGTATGTGGAATAATCAGTTCAGTGCTAGAAATACAGCACTAGAAGCCACGCTGACACTTATCAGTACTGCAGAGCAGCATCAACTCTACCTAGCAATTATTTCCCCCATTCCTTTGGTCCCTGAATAGCTTGGGACACAACCCTGACACAAGGGCAAGCACAACAGATCCACTGACATAATTTCTCTTTCTGGGTGGGCATCAGTTTTAGTCTCCTGCTGACATCAAGCCCCCCAGGTTTCCCGTCCCCCTAACTGCATGCAGATCCTGCCAGCATTTTGCATGGGAAGCCCCATCAGCCAGAGCCACCTTTCAAACTCAGACCTGAAGCCCACCCCTGGCACACAGGGAGCAGAGCGCACCCAGTGCACACCACAGACCTCCCAGCACAGCAGGGACCGCATCCAGCGGCAAGTCTCACACACCACACACTTGCTCAGCCCACGTCCCCTTCCCACCCCCACAGCAGCCACCCCTTCTCATGAGCCAACACCTGCCAGGCTCTGCCAGATGCTTCTCCCACGACAGGGGGCAGCAGCAGCAAGCACAACGCCACAGACATGCCAGAAGCTGGTTTGCTCCGGGATTTATTTTGGGTTGGGTTTTTGTTTTGTCTTAAATCAAGCTTGATCTTGGGGTAAGACATATCTGGCATCTAATTATTCCTGTAAGCCTGCCTTGCCCTCCTCTAGCATTTTAGGATGACAAGGGTTAGTTTATCAGTGAGAGCACAAGAGGGTCAAGCAGCAAGTCAGTCTCTAAACCAAAATATTCTTGGGGTTTTTTCTGAAACTGAATAGGAAGCAAGTATTATGTTAAGGTAAAGTGTAATGCATTTCTGCACAGCTGTGGGCTGAGAGACAAAACCTAAATGTGACTTTGCCATGTAAACATTAGACATAGGACAGAACCCACATTCCTCAGGTGTTACCAAGTTCTGACAATAACTGGCAGAGAAATAGTAATGAAGAAAACAGGGATTGTGTAGATGAATCACTTATCTGGGCACTTTGGGTCAGATCCTGATGTTATGCCGATTACCAGGGCAGGAGGCAAAGTCGGCCCAGCCTGAGAACGACACTGTGAACCAGGCACATGGCATCCAAGCTCCTTACTGACAAACCTAGGCAGATCGCTAACTTGTTGATCAATACCACGGCAGTTCCCTGAGCTGCTGGCACTCACCTTTGGTTCTGATCATCTCAAACACCATCTGGGAAGGGCAATATATTCAACAGAGCTGCAGTGGAAAAAGCCACAAGCATGTGAAAGGATACATCCCCAGGATAACTGCTTCAAGGCATTTGATAGGTAAGGACTCCCTGGTCATTTCTTTTGCTGTCTCCATTAACCTAGGACAGAAACAAAAAGGTTTTCAGTTCTTTCAGTTCAACAAGAATCAAAGGGTCCTCTCATACACCAAGAGCCAGGTGCCTCCGGTTCTAAGCAAGCACTGGTGAACTTGATTCTCCTCTTCAGCAACTTGCCAGAGCCCTGTTGAATTCTCCAGGATGGCTGGAAAAAAAAAAATAAGTAAAATAATGGGTGTTTGGCATCCCAGTGCCTTCCAGCCTCTGAAGATGGGTTGGAGGAATGCAATCCTCTCTGCCTGTACCAGCAACCCCATGAGCATCACTTCAGACTAACATAAAGCCCTGCTGAGCTGCAAAAGCTGACAATCATGCAAGCTCCCACAGCAGGACCAAATTTAGCTTACTTTCAGAATAACCCCAGCTCTCCTCTGGAAAAACAGGAGAGAGAGGATGGTTACATGATGGCCCCCTGAAAGCTACAAAGGCCTCTGTGAGCCTGTAGGTGCAGACAAGAATTTAATGCCTTTTTACTGAAGCCTGCTCTGCAGAAAGCTCTACCAACACAGATACCTCACACCACTGCAAGCTGAGTTATCATCTTGCTGCTGCTCCCCACCTCCTGTGGACTGGGAAAGTGGTAAAAACCATAGGATTTCCTGCAGGAATGTAAGAAACTGTGCAGGCTCAGGATCTTGCAAGTTCACAGAGTTTAGTAACTTTCTGATCTCTATCTTTAGAGTAGAGTTATCTGACAGGGACAACAATGTGATAGGAAACAAGCCTCTAAGCTCAGCTCAGAAAGCTGTCATGCCAGACTGACACTGCACCATCAGCCAACTAGATACCCTATCCCCTTCCACAAGCAGATCCTGAAATCTTGGAGAGTTAAAAAAAATACTGGAAGGAGATAGAAAAGGCCAGAAGAGTCATATTTAATGAAACACCAAAAAAAAGCAAAGCTAAAAATCAAACCAAAGAATGACTTCTATTTTGAAGTCTTCTCTATCTGTATCCTTTTCCTGATAAGAGCTTTGTAAACAGATCCCCACACTAGGGAAATAGGCATTAAATGATAAAAATATTTGTATTAGAGAAGATTATGAAAATATGCATCTGAAATCACTAGTCTGTTTTTCCCACTTTCTAAATCACCCACCTCATGCATTTTAAAGCTTGTATTGAGAGCAAATGGCAATACAGCTCCCACCGCTATTACAGCCTGTCACAGCCATTCCGTGTCCCATTTATCCAAGTTAGAAATTATCTTTTCATTTGTAAACAACCGCCCTTTACACTCTGCCTGCAGTACAGAAGACAGATTAGAGTTAGCCTGCCTCCTACATGCTCACAATCAGCCACAGAAACCCCATTGCTGGAAGCAGGGAGCAGCTCCAGTGAGGGCACACAATGGGGCCCCTTCATCCCCCACAGTGGGTCCTCAGTGCTTGTCACAGCAGCAGCCACTGCAAAGCCCCGTCTCTGTCCAGAGAAGTATTACATGCAGATCATACATGGGAGGTACCCACAAACAAGATGACCCACTGAATTTCCTGTCTTCTAGCGCCACAGGAAGAGGAGGAGAAGCACAGCTGATTATGAATGTGTATCAGAGGCAAGAAAACGCTCAAGTTGTAAAGCTTCAAGCCATTTAGTGTGGTGTAAGTGGTTAACATGGTCCAAGGGACAGGGCCAGCATCTCCTCCTCAGGTCTACACCTATGCCTGTCGGCAGCAGGGTCAGCAAACACAGTAACTATGCTGGAGCTGCCTCGTCATCACATGCAGCATCAGGTCTTCTAACATCTGCTTTCACAAGCTTACTGCTGTCATGATTTCAAGGTGTTGTCAGCATGGAGATAACATTAATGGCTCCACAGCCAGGGAGGGAATCTTCAAAGTAATTGGCCTAAATGAGCAGTCAAATGACTACTGACTTATCTGTCACAGCAACACCCACACTATTTAAATACTAAGTTGTATTTAACACATGCTCTGTTTGCAAGCCACATGCGTGCTGTTCTGAAGCATAGGTCTCCAGGACACTGCAGGGTTATTAAGACACATTTAAAACAAACAAGAGAAGCATTTTGCTTGCTTAAAAACATGCTGCCTGCTAGTGGCCAAGTACCACAGCTGTCCCTTCTGTGGCTAATTGCAGCCCTCCCTTGCCTTTACATAGCACCATCAGATAACTGGGCTCAGAAGGCACTCCAGGAAGCCCTCCTGTCCCACCACATGCTCAAAGCAACCAGGTACAAGAGCAGGTGCTTAGTGACCACCCAGGACCTGGCAGCTCAGAGACAGCCACGGCCTCCAGACCCTGACACTGATGAGGACCTGTGCCAGGGGAGCATCAGTCAGGAGGCATCACCAGTGATCAGTGAGCAGGCATCCATCTGCACCCACAGGGCAGGTTGCACCCTCGCACACACCCATCCCAGAGTCCTGGGGAACACTCCACAAATACTTTGCTTTTTCCTCTGCATTTGCAACACAGACCACAGGATTTATGCAGATGACCCAGTTCAGTAACCACTGAAAGAGCCTTTCTTCCACTTTTAACAAGCTTGAGAAGAAGCATGGCCTTAAACCCCATGTTTGCATCAGAAGCAGAGCCTTCGGAGAATCCCCAAGCCACTGCTCTGCCCAAGGTAGCATAAGCCAAATCTAAATCACTCCTCACAGATCAATTTTTCAACCTACTTTTAACTGGGTTCACAAAGGCTCAGGAACCCACCAGTTAATCTATCCTATACTTAACCTTGCATCTAAGAAGGTTGCCTAATGTTTAAACTAAATCTTTCTTTTTTTGCAATTTAAATCAGAAGCTATTTCTGCTACCCACAGTGGGCATGGAGACCATTTATTATCTCTCCTCTTGCAACAGACATTTGTATGCGACAGGCTGTAATCTACCCTTTCCTCTGTAAACATGAGAAAGCAAACATTTATTAAAGACCAGCTCCTTCTGTGAAAACCCAGCCTTTCATTCTCTATTGTGTATTCCCACAGCTGGCTATTCCCAAAAGCCTCCTCTGCATTTGCCCTTACTACATTACCTTCTGTTTGTTCCAGTCCAGCTCTCTCTTATCCTTGAAGATCACTCTGAATTCCAATTCCACCTTGCAAAGCCTTGTCACCTTGTCCAGCTTGGACCACAGAGCACATCTATTAGCAAATAATTAGTCTTATCCATACCATTAATGAAAAAACTTGACTTGGGACAGATTACACACCTCAACTGACAAACTCTGCTAGGCAAGAGCAAGTACTCCTTTCTAAGTGCTGCTTTTCACCAGGTTGGGTCCTCCTTATGTCAACATAGTTTCATTTAGACTAGAGGTCCCTGCCTCGCTTAGAGCCTGCCAAAAGCGATACTACAGCAAAGAGTTACGATGTCCACAACTCCTGATTGACAAAAGTTCTTGCTCTCATAGAAGGAAGTTATCAGAGAAATTATCAAACTTCCAAACTAAATTCACATTGCCTATCACTTATCACCATGTTATGTTCCAGACACTTGATTATTTGCCCTAGCATTTTTCCTGAAACTGGAAATAAACTCAGAAAGTTCCTAGACTTATCTCCCCCCCACCCTTTTTTTTTTTTTTTTTTAAAGGCTGGTTATCTTTGCCTTCCCTGGTTTCCAACAAGAGCACCCATCTTCCCCACACTCTCTAACATAAGTATTAATGGTTTGGAGGTTGCATGTCATTTCTCTAAGTGATGTATGACAAACAATGTAGCATCCAGCTCATTTTAAAACAACAAATTACAAGTGCTCTTTGACTTGTACTTTCCTTATTTTCTTTCACTCCCTAATTTTCACCATGCTGTCAGCATCAGGCATTTCAATTCCCTGCCTCAGCAGGGTTTGTGAGATTTTCTTTAAATCTTTCAACTTATCTGAACAGATTCCACATATACAGTTCTCTAACACAATACTTTTCCATCTTGTATCACAGACAGCTGGGAACTAGCCCAGAGCCACCCTCTCCACAGAACCCAGTGAGCACGGGGGCAGCCCACCTGTTCCAGTAATGCGAGGCAGACCACTACAGTCAAAAAATAAGCATCATGCAGCTTCCCCCTTGATTTACACCACTATCTAAAGTCTGCCAGGCAGATTTCTATTCCAGATCACAGTGAAGAATCTAACATCTCTAACAAATGTAGCCAGTGGGAACAGACTGCATGCTCCTCCCTCAAGATCTAGTCCTTGGCAGATGGTGATATTTCCTTGTTAATTGACTCAAATTTCTTCCAATGTTTTCAGGAGCCCACCTGGATTATCGCCCTTGCTTGCTACAGTTAAGAGAGGACCGTAGAGGAGTTGGGTTTGCCTCTTTTGGATGCTTTCAATTTAAAATACCAGCAACTACAGACATCTCATGGGAACCATGAATTCCTTTTGCTCTCAGATTTTTATACCCAATCTCATATACAGGTTAGAAAAAGCTTCAAACCTTTCAGCATGCCCAAAACTGGAGGATCTTACCAGCTGACACCCATCATGCTGGAGTCACTTCAGAGCTGACCATGGTTAGGAGAGGACTTTGCCCATTACCTTCACCAGAAACACTCCTACAGACTTAAATATACTTTAAATTAGTGAGATCCTCTAGTACCTTTTCCACTAAGTCGTCCCTCCCCAGGCCTTGCTACTTGCATACGGTCCATAAAATGTCCCTCTCACAAGTTTTTCTGAGGCTCTTGGTAGCTTTATTCCTCCCAACAAAGCCAAGAGAGAAGTGAAAGGCACCAACAGGAGCAAAAGGAGATAAAACAGCAGAGCAGCTACTGCTCTCAGTCTTTGCAAATCCAGTTTGTTTCAGTGGCAAAAGCACTTCTACCGCATGCAGAACAAAGCATTGTATCTGTAACGTTTTCTCTTTGTGAGAGAGAAAAGCAAATGTTCAAATGCCTTCTGCAGTCTATTGTCTGGAAATGGTATGAACCCATTTTTCTTTACAGGTCCATCAGGGTTCCTTAATAACATGGTGTGCTGAAACAGCATTATTTTCCACCCCCCACTCTTTGCTGTTATTTGGTTGCATCGTTCCCACGTGACTGCTTCTATCACGCTCTTTTATTGCGATTGATTACCCATTATATCAGTCACAATGTCTCTCCATCTTCACAGCGTAGCTTCTGAGCTGTAGTTTCTCCAAGTCCCCAAAACCTACCCAAACATCAGTTTTTGCTTCAGTCATAGATCCCACTGACCAGCTGGCACTTAACTGGAGGGAACAGCACAATACCACACCTATCTACAACCTCCCCAGATACTCTGGGGAGGACAAAGATAGTTGTTCTTCATTGTTCTTCATGCCTGCATCCTCGAACAGAAGCTTGCAGAGGTCTTATTGCTCTTTGTAAAACCAGTAATAAGAGTTTGTTGGCATTGAACACACAGTTACAGATATTACTAGATAGCCAGGAATACTTTTCTTTCTAAAGCTCTTACACAACCTAGGCTTTGGAGTTTTAAGGAATGACTATTTCAATTAACAGTGCCATTTTTTATCAGAATGGTTGTACCAACAAAAGCCATAACATATGTTTTGCCAGAACAGTCCTGTATGGGAAAAGGAAAGTCAGCTCAATCGGTGTCTGAAACATTTGTATCACACACCACGGATCAGCTGAACTCCATGGGGTGCCCTTTACCCAACCAGTACGAAAGGGTACATCACGAAGCCTATGTAAAGGACGCCATCCTAGGTCAGGATACCTCGTACACTCTATTAGCAAAGCACTCCTATGGTGGATATAGCTACACCTGTAAATCTGGATTTTGTGCAAATACAGCAAACTCAAGCCAGGTAAGATGCATTTTCAGACACAGTTTGCCAGTACAACAGGAACACCACACACAGTTTGCAGGATCACATCTCTATTACCCCGACTCACACAGCTACACCAACAGAAATCTAACATTTTCAAAAGTGTTATCTGTAGTCTAGACAAACCCACAGGGTGTCTGGCAGCCTAGAAGCAAGTTGATAGCGAACAGTGACTTTTTCTTGAGAGATTGTAAATATTGAATTATAGCAAGCCTGTGTCCCTTAATGTTATGAGTCCCTATAGATAATTTATGCTCTTCTTCCTAAGCGCAGCCAGGCATTTTTATTTTCTCATGCATCACACTGATGCTGACAGTAAATCTCTATAATATCTAGTCCTCCCTCCACAATAGAAAAATTCATTAATATGCCCCAGCTGCTTTAGGACACTTTCACATGAATTTATGAATATTCAATTTCTATCTAGTGCTCAGCTTCTTTTTGTCCGGCTACTGCTCTCTTCAAGAGAGGCTGCCAAAGATCTCATAAAACTTTCATTAGCTTTGAGCCCTCATGTTATGAAATAAGCAATATGTTTAATATCAATAAATCACAGCTCTGGGAACAGCCTGAACTTCCAAGAGCTGGTGGCAATTGGAGGTGCTCAGCATCTTACCCAATCAACTTGAAAATACAAACTTTGTTTTACAGCAAGCAAGGTCTTTCACACAACAGAAACTTGTACTGAGGTGACAAGTACTGCTCTACACAAGACACCTGTTGTCACCATGCTGGAAGCAGATTTCTTGCTAAGCAGAACATACCTCCCAGGAAAAAACTTGCAGGCGTGGGCAGTTTTTCAGCTCTCATGAAAACTGGCCTGACGCAGGAAAACAAATTGTCAAGGACAACTGCAAGAGAAGGTATCTCAGCTGGTATGAACAGCCACGCACCCCAGATGAAAGAAAGGAAAGCCTTTAGGGACACCTCAACATTACAGGGCGATCAACGTATTATTCCCCTTCTCTAAGTTGGGGAAACCAAGACAGGGCAAGCGCTCGAGCCCCTCTGCAGTATGACAGGATCTGGGCAACTAAGCGTGCTCCTAACAGCTCCACTACTGCTAGCACTCCCATCCATCAGGTCAAGGAGCAAAGCAGCACAGGTCTTAGGACTTAACACTGTGCAGGTCCAGCGTACACCACGCACAGGCAGCTGTGCCTCGCAAGCTGGAGCGGCTGCCCCAAGGGGTTGGGCCATTTGCAGCGGCACCCTCCTTAACTCTGCAGAAGCCCTACCACCACATACCAAGTCACTCACACAAGTCTTAACAGCAGCAGGTCAAGGAGAAAAGTCAGACACAAGTCTGCAAGCAAACACTAAGGCAGGTAAACAGAGGAAATGGCACCACTTAGAGGATCCAAAGCTACAGATGCATCTCCACCATATTAGTTCCCTTCCAGGAAAGGGTACTGCCTCATAAGCCAGGCTTTCATCCAGACCAAGGAGGACACCAATCTTTCAAGTGGTGAGTGCTGAGCACAGTTCATTTTCATCCTCCACTTCCTTGGAAAAAAGTAATGGGACAAATTTAAAAATGAGTGACCAGCCTTAAAATTGGTTTAAGCTTCTGTAAACCCATTTATCATTCAAGGCACAGGATTTCTTTTAAACTAGTTCCACCAGTGCAGTGAACATTACATAGGCAAAGGAAGCAGGAAAGATTGCTGTCAGTAAGATGAAAACATGAAGTGCAGAGCTGGGATGGGAACTGGAATTTACAGTGACAGACCATTAGATTAATGACAGACAGCTGGGGAGAGCTAGAGACAGGCCAGTCTACAGGAGTAATTATATTCTGCTTATCTAAATTTCATCCTAAAATAAAAGCATAATGTTGTCAACATCACTTCCCACCCTAACCTGCTAATTTACTGGGTCCTATTAAAGAGCTGTTTATGATGCAGTTCTCATATGCAAGGGATCCCAGCTCTCTGTTGCCAGAGTCCCTGCGCACGTTACTACTTGTGAGTTGCACAACTCATGGCCAACCAGCACGAATCCACCAGGTGGAAGGAACAGCAAGTTAAGTGGCAAAGGGAGAAGCAAGGCCATGACTTTAAACAGTCCATTGTGATCCTCCAGGGGAAGGGACCGCACAACCAGAACATTAAGACCTACATAGTTTCCATAAAAGTAGCCCAGCCCTCCCAACCCCAACAAGCAAGAAAGTTTTCCCAACCCTGTGCATTCAGCTTTGGCCTGCAGCTATGCAGCTCCCACACAGCTGCTGAGCAAGACCAGCCTTTCTGCTCATTGGCTCTTGATGGGTCCATTTGCCACCTGGCAGCACACTGGGACCCTCCTTGCAAAGGCAGCCAAAACACACACTTTTTAGCCCTGCCAGAGGAGCCGTGGCACAGAGGAGACAGCCCTCCCATGCCATGGTGCTACAGTGCTTAGATGCCCAAGGTGATCAGCTGACATGATGTGGGACAAGGGCACTAGACCACTTCCAGAGACACTTACCCACTTAGAGGTCTGGTTTTTCTAATCTCAAAGAACTGTGTTCCCGTGTGATTGTATCTGAATTTTGTCTGTTAAAGGAGAGTAACTTGAACAGTCAAACAATAAAATAACAATGGTCAAAAGGTGAATTTCAGTTCCGATTTCCTGTTGAAACATAAAACAAGCAGTAAAAGCCACTGACTCAGAGATGAAACCCTGGCATGTGAAATAAAGCACATTTTTGACTCGTCTTTTTATATGACATTAACCAGCATTAGGTGGAGAGTTAAGCAAAAAGGTTGTTTGTCTAAAATGACACTTGAGTTTGGCATTTGAGGGTTCTGAACTCACTTTTCCCTCTTGGTCCCACTCACTATTACAAGTTTGAAAAAAATCTCCCACTTGGGCAAGAGAAAGCTTTTATAGTCCAGCCAAACCAATCAACATCATTCATGATTTGAAAGAATTTATTTCCTCTGTAAGTTTTTAACTTAGTCGGCCACATACCTCAGGTATGATCTGTAAACTGAAAGCATGGCAAGTGCATCCATTTACATCTAGGAAATAGAAATCATTCTCTAAAAAAATACAATGCACTTGAAATGAAAATAACCAGCTAAGTGCAGCTCAAGATTATTAATTAACACTATAAGCACAGGAGAAAAGTTCATTACAAAGGATATCAGCAGACAGTCACCCATCATCTAAACATCAGCACCACTTCCCCAGGAGTGCACACTACCGTGCAGCAGCAGCACCAAAAACAGCCTCTTCCCTGCTCCTTGAGCATAGCTGTTCAAGCATTAATGCAGTAAATCAGATCAGGAAGCTGATCTGTCCAGTAAAAACAAACTAAACCGCTCCCCCAACAACAAAAAATAATTTAAAAAAAAAATCACACCATCCACTTACTATTGCTAGGTTATTTTTCCAGGTGAATCTGTTCCCCAGCCTAGTTCCCAACGCAACACGAGAACATTCTTGCCAGCAAAACTGTGGTGGTGATACCAGGGCAAAAACAGGTGACCCCACAGAGGCAAAGGTTCCCTTGCGAGGCATAAATAGCACCGCTGCTGGCTGTATAACCATGGGCTAAATAAAAACTCCAGCTCACACCAGGATGCTCTGAACTGACTTCAGTTAGAGTTCAGAGTTCTCCAGGAATGAGGCTTTACTTCCCTTCTGCTTTCAAAATGTAATTCATGAGGCCCTTTCAGAGTGCTCTGAACAAAGCATATAACCTCCTTCAGCCCACAAAGGAAGCTCAGACCCCGCTTCCCACCCCACATTGAAGGTTTTCTGAACACAGATCCAAACCCCATGCCTAAGTCCTGCTCATGCTATGTAGCAGAGTACAGGACTTCAAGACCACTGGAATATAATTTTTGGAGCTCTGTGTGACATGGTGTCCTCTCCAGCACAACCCCACTGAGCAGCAAGCCTCTTGTCCTACTCAAGTGGCCAACATGCAGAAGAGAAGTGTGCCAAACCCCCGCAGAGCAGGCTGGCCCCAGCCTCCCCCGCCAGCAGCTGCTGCGGCTCCAACCCCTGCTGCTGCCTTGATCCCAGCCACTACTCCCCAGCAGGCTAACCATGCCTGCTATTTTTGGATGCTCTTCCAGCTGCCACCCATATCCTTTCTTAATCCTTAACAGGACTTTACATTCATTCCTCATCCCCCCCCCACTGCTTCCCTCCACACACACATGTACCCACACAAAAAGGGAGAGTTTAGAAAAAAGGAAAAACAGAGAGAAGAACAGCGTCTGGGCCAGCAACCATCTCCTCTGACATTATCTGCCAGCAATGGAAACGGTCAGGTATTAGGCATGGGGCAGCGATCAGGAGGCTGGATAGATCAGTACATCTCTGATGAGCCCCCCAAGCTAGGTGGGACATCTGGAAGGAGGGAATCCTTTGGTCAGTTCCTGGGCCATGGACAAGCCTGCCCACTTCAGAGTCAGGACAGCTGCTTGTGCCCCCCACCCCAATGACAAGCACCCCCTGCAAGCTGAGCACATAGGCAGTCCTCAGGGAGCCTGCAGGACCTGCCAGGGCAGAGGAAAAAAGGGTTTGCCACAATACCAGCTCTCCCTTAGCCGCTTTGCAATGAGATGCCATATTATTTCTCCAAGCATCACAGTCTGATCATAATATTCTCATAAACCAAAATGCACATTTCTACTCCCCACCAACATTACTTCAGTTAAATTCTTCAGTATCATTTAAAGTTAATTACATCTCCCAGAGGACTGCTGTGACAAGCTCAGTGCTGCAGGTGCTATCACAAATCCTTAGAGGCATCATTTCACCCCTGAACAATCCCAAGCCCTCATGACCAGCTAGTGCTTTGGTAAAGCCCCTGTTAATTCATGCCTGGCACAAGCCAGCACTGGAGAAGGATACTGCAGCATCTTCATGTAGGTCTGTATTGCCTGGAGCCATTCTGGGATTGACATGGAGAGCTTGTAGTTCGGCACTGGCGGCACAGAGGGCTGGACACAAAAAAAAAAGATAAAGAGGTTAGACAGTTGCAGCTCCCTGCAGAGCAGATAAATGATTTACTTGGGCAGTGGCATGTGCTTAGTGCAATGCAACACGGCAGCACAGATGGCTCGAACCCACGTAAACTCAAGCATCAGGCAAAGTCACCCCACTGACAACAGGGGCTGCCTGTGCACTGGAGCTGGCCTCATCCCTGCTGGCGTGGAGAGGCCAGGGCAGGCTGCTTGTCCTGGCCACCGATATTCCTCAAACACTACCCTACATGCGCAGGTAGTCCAGCACAGAAAGCAAACGCTTCCCATTTTTCTCTTCTAGCACAGGGCAGTTTGGATGAGCAGAGTCCTAGCGCTGACTCTGCTGTCCTCTCCCACAAGAAGCCATTTCAAGTCTAATCTTTGGTTTTGTCTACCATGAGAGAAATAAAGAGACAAGGATCTCAGGCTGCATAATTTCCCATCTGCCATGTGTCAGTGGCACACTTGCTGGGCAGGGAGCACATGGTACCTAGAACCCAGATATTTAATGATATTAAGACACTTAAAGATATAGACTGGTACCGTAATGGGATTTTGGAAAAATCCCATAAGACATCTGCTTGTGCCTAAGCACTTTAAGAAGCTGGGCCCTCAATCCTTATTTAATCTCCACAGCTACGTGGCTCCTGAGCCTGCAGCCACACAGGAAAGGAGCAGGGCCTTGTCCCAAGTCTCTTTATTTTAGGGGCAAGACTGCAAAATACGGGGTCAGCAGATGCTAAAGTGGACAGAGAGGCTAACAAAAGTTAGTACAATTCTCACAAACGTAGTGGAGGAAACAGTTTATTTAACTATTAATGCAGATCCAAATTCAGGAACCAGCACTTGGGTAGCCAAGACGCAAGGGGCAAAGGAAAATGTGTAGCATCCGTGGGCTCGTGACATCATTACAATAGTTTGAAGATCATAAATTGCAATATTACTGTTCTAAATACTCTTCAAGTCAGCAATTACAGATAAGAAAAGTGAGTTCAGGTGGTACAGGGCCATCTCTGCCACACAGACTTTCCTCTGCCATTCCCACCTCCACTAAGATGGAAGGACTGTGGGGTTTTTTTTTTTCAGAGAGCAAGCACCAATAATCCCAAACACAACTAAAACTCAACATTTACTACATGTGGCTAGTTACTACAGTCAAATAGTAAATACATCTCAGAGAAGGGAAAACCCAAAATGGAAACTCCTACATTACTGGCACACAGAAATATATTTTAAGTGGCAAGGAGACAGATGGCCAGGCCTCCAGCATGCTGCCACCATCCCCAGCGCCACACGGGAGACAACCACTCACACACAGGTTTTCTCTCCAAACAAGTGGGAGTTATAAACAAGGTTCATTAACGCATCTTAATCACAATTTCCACACCTAACCTCTTCATTAGAGACAATTTTTCTGTTTCACAAGTTCCTTCTGCCCCAACTCCTTTGGTCTGGACAAATTATTCACCTGTCCCTCTGGGCACTGAGGCAGGCCTGGACTCAACGCACCAGACGAGGCTTGAGTTTCAGAAGCAGCAAGCATCCGAAATAGGGAATTAAAGCAGGGCTGTCAAATCCTTCCAGGATCATTCCTGCTCCAATATAAACACTCCTTCAGAGATACAACACTCTAGGTGCACACATTGCACAACACGCCAAGGCAATGGGAGTCAGAGCCAGCAAGACGCCTGGCTGCTGCAGAGGTGGGGAATAGCACCCCTTTCCCAGCCCTATGTAAAATGGAGGCCCCTGCCCTCACCCAGCTCCGGAACAGGACAGCATGCCATAGGGACCGCACCAGTGCGGAGGGACACAGCCCTTGCTGTGACCCACAGCAGCCACGCTCTCCATGGGGGTCAAGTCTGGACCTCCAGGCGAGGTGCTTCCCCATTTCCAAGGTGGGGGATGATCATGTCAGCCACAGGGGCACACTTGGGTAAAGAGAACCTGGGTTTTCCCAACAGCTGACACATACCCCACCACCTGTCTGTTAAAGTGATCTCAGCAAGTCTGCCGAGCCAGGAGGCACAAGGCCCTCCAGATCTCAGGCAACAAGGGAGAAGTGGCCATCAGTCTTCCCCCATGCAGGACAGCACACGCCTCTCCTCTTTCCAGTGCCAGGAGGGGAGTACACAGCTCCATGCAGACAGCCACTGGCCGCTCCCTCCAAACAAACCCCATTTTTTCCCCCAAAATTCCTACCCTGGCTAAAGGAACACTGTTCCTGGGCGCCCAGCCAGTACAGAGCAGAAGCCAGGGCTACACAATACCACAAGCAAAGCGCAATGCTGTTGTGGTTGAGGCTGCAGCCCTCCAGCTACCGGTGCACATCCCAGCACAGCAGCCAGGAGCCAGTGAGGATTTGTAGTGGGATGCCAGAGCTGACAAGAGGAAATGCAGACACAGCACTGCAGATCATGAATTTATAAAGCAAGTGAAATTCTGAGACCAGGCAGATGAAAGAAAGGGCCTTGACCCGGTATCAGTATTTCCAAGCAGTGGCAGCTGCAGAGACAGCAGAGCCGCTGCAGTGCAGAGACTTGTGGCAGAACTGGAGTCATCCTGTGGCTGAAAACGCTGTAGTCGCAGTTTACCACAGACATCCTGTGTGAAACTCATCTTACCCGACTCCACTGTGTCTCACTTAATGACCAGAAAGTCATTTTCTGCTAGCTCGCCCTTCAACTATGCTGTTACTTAGCACAGATGAAGCTGGCAGGCTACAGTCCTCAAAGCTGGCAAGAGGTTTAATTCACTAAGATCTCCAAGTATCTCCAAGATCACAGGCCATGTAAAGGATTGCACAGCCCTTCTGAACCGGGAGCCCACAACCTTCTCAGAGCTCAAGCCAAAAGGCAGAGGTGGGGGGTGCAACCAAGGGACCCCTCAGGTTCCGAAATTGCCCCCCTTACAGACAAGCTGTTTTTTTGTGAGGATTCTTCCTCCCGGGAAAGAAGCAGCCCTGCACCCCTGCAGTTTGCATTTGTTCCAGTAAGGACAACATTGCCAATACAGTAACAAGCTACTTACCACCCTGCGTGTATGATTGCTGAGACTAATACCAAGATGATTAGAGCAACCAAGTGGAGCTTCTTGGGGAAGGGATGACCACTCTCACTAGGGATTAACAACAGATCAGATGCAAAAATGGAGCAGTTGCACACATCACTATCAATGCAAGAGAATTACAAACCATCTTCTCACAGGCACAAGTTTCTCTCATCACTCCCAATCAGCAGTACCTGGTCTTTTGGAAGGTACCACATACCTAGTGGCACAAAACAATTAAAAAAGCTGCACGATCATTTAAGGAACAACTCTCTCCTCACATTCCTACTCTACCCAGAAATTACCATCACAACTTTGCTACAAAGTGGTAGTGGGTTCCTAAACAAACCTGCTCCTGCCCTTCATTTGCTCACCTGAGTTGTGTTGGCCTTAATAAGAACCAGGTGGTCCTCAAACTACCCTCTGACCCCAGAGGTCCCAGGCTTAGCCAGCAAGAGCTAATTAGTCACAGGGGATGCCAGGCCTTTCTGCCCTTGAAGAAGTTAATCACTGTGACAGGGAGTTTGCTGCCGGACAGTGCTGGAGGAACTCAATGGAACTCTTTTACAGCATCCTCCACCAATCAGCAACTAGTAACTGCTATAAAATGATTCAGCCAAGCAGATTTCAAAACATTTTTCCTCCTACCCAGCTTCAGGACATACCACACACCAAGTCAACCCCATGCTTTGGCACTGAGGAAAAAGCCATGGGCAGTGCTCGCCAGGATGCTCTGGCAGACAGCGAGCTGGCATGTTGAAGCCACCAGCACATCTCTCACCAGATGCATTGTCAGTCACTATGGGCATCACCAGTAAAAGTCACATGCTTCAGAGCTAGGAATTAAGGGAAGGAAATAAAGTCCAGTGCATGCTTTGCCATCTCGTAACACCAAACAGATCTGCAGGCCGTTTAGACTAGCATAAGCTGGTCACACTGCTGAAACGAGAACTTCTGACCTCTCCCTGCCCCTTCATTTCTAGCTCAAGCACTTGCACAAGTATGAGATGGAACCACATCAGGGAACCGCAAACAAACCTAGCATAGCCAGATTCTTCTTTAGCTGGATCTGCTCCCCCATCCAAACAAAGGCTGGTGCCAGCACGATGGAAGCAAGGAAACAGAGATTGCCCCTTTTGCACTTATGCTGAACTAAAACATTGCAGAAGAGAGATGAAAGGCCTTTTCAGCCTGCATCTTATTTGACAAGCGCCTTTGCAAGACAGCCCAACTCAATACACTTTCAGCTTCTCTGTGCACAGAATTTTTCCTTTCTACTTCACAAAAAGAACAAGTATACGTATCACTGACAACTCGGACCATGACAGCGCCAGCCCAGCCATCTCACCCCAGCGTGCAGAGGGGTACGAATCAACGCCAACTCCAGTGGTCAGCTCAGATTAATGCTGCTTGGTGGGAGAAGCGAATCAAGCTCGAAGTCTGCCAAAGCCGACAATGTTAAAGACATTGCGAACGGTAATGCAGCACAGTGGCGAGAAGCCTTGGAACGTCAGCAGACAACATTTTATTTGTTGGCTAGAGCAAAAAGACTCAAGTCAGGCAGAACTGTTTGGAGCTTGTACCGAGGAACGTACAAGACAAAAGCATTTGGCATCTTTCCACATACTAGAAATGAAATGTCTGAGGTTTAAATCCCTTATTACATTTCAGGAGCAAGGCTGTGTTTCAGGAAATGCCTGTGTTCCAAACAGCTGAGCGAAACATGCTTTAAATTGCACAAAGCACTTCATTCAGTGCCTGAAGATTTCTCTTAATTCTTGTTTTCTGTTTTTTCCTCCCCAAGATAAAAAAATAAAAATAAATTTCTTTCTACTCGTTTCCCAAGACACCAACTCCAGCTCCTAAGCATCCCGCGGCACAGATCCCCGTACCCCGTTTTGGGCGCTTTCAAGAAGCGGGCACTCCAGCTTTCCCCCTGCTGCCCCTCGCAGCAGGCAGGGGCCGAGAGCATCCTCAGGGCTGACACAACACCCTCCCGCCCAGCCTTACGTCTCCCCCGACGCCCGCAAAACCCGGCAGCCGCGGGATGCCTGGCTTTGGGCTTTGTGGCACCCTCTTTTTTCTTTTTTTTAACAGGGGGGACGGGGGCTTCGCCTTACCCGAGCCAGGCGGGCTGCGCTCCGGATGGCCGCCGCCACGGCGCCGCCGTCGGGGTGCACCCGCTCCACGTGCCCCCACATCCGCTCCCAGGTCTGCCCGTCCATGGGGAAGCCGCTCTTGTTCACCAGGAAGAGCGACCCGCCGTCCCGCTGCTCCTCCTCCTCAGAGCCGCCGCCGCTCCCGCCGCCGCTCGCCGCCCGCGGCTGGGCGCTCCGCGACCGGCCCCCCGCCTTGCCGACCGCCGCACGGCGGGTGCTCCCGGGGCCGCCGCCCGCCGCTGCGCCCGTCATAGCCCCGCGGCCATGCCCGAGCCCGGGGGGGGCGCCGCGGGGACCGCTGCCGGGAAGCGCCCCGCGGCCTCGCTACCGCCCGGGCCCTCTCTCTCTAAAATATATATATATATATGTGTATGTATTACGTACGTGCGTGCGGAGGAGGCTGGGCGCGGGGTCTGTTCCCGCCCTAGCGGCGGGCACCCGCCCGCCCCACAGCACGGCGGCTCGCTCGTCCCGGGCGCCCCAGCCCGGCCCCGGCCGCGCTTGGGGCGCGCCCCACGCCGCACTCCATGCCGCCGCGTTACCACGCTACCGGCCGCCCGCCCGCCCTCGGCGCGCTCCTATTGGCGGCTGCAACAAAGAGGGGCGGGGCTGGGGGGGCGGGACGAACCGTGACTGGCGGAGACGCTGGCGGGAGGCGCCCCCTGCCGGGCAGGCCGGGTCCCCCGAGCCAAGCGGCGCAGGCTGAGCCTCTTCACCCGCAGACCCCCGGCGTGGGGCTGCGGCCCCTGGCCCGCTGCGCTGTGCCATGCCACTCCGTGCCGTACGTCCCGGAACCCGCTGCGTGAGGGGCGCCTGAAGATCAAATTCTTCATTGAAGTGAGCTGGTCTGCTCCGTTCTTCCTAACGGAGCTGGAAAATTCATTAACCATCGAGTGATGGCAGTGAGGTCCCAGACTGAACGTGAAGGCTACAGAGCTCTTCTGTTTGGTGGGCAAAGGAGTACCCCAGACCTGGGGGAGTGCCACCCCAGGGGTGAGTGACAGCAGTCTCATCGCAGCCCGCAGCCTCCCTTTGCCAGGGACAGCTCACAGGGTGGTGCTCGTTCTCCAGGGGTGTATTTCCTGCTCTAGTGGTAGGAGCACTGGGTGCCGGACGCCTCAGTAGGAGGAAGGGTAGTCACAGCGTGGCCTTTCTCTAAGTGTTTTGCTGCCACACAGACTGCCAGAGGGCCAGGTGAATGATCCGTGACTCAGAGCACAGCTCCGTTACTCAGGGTGTCTCACACTGCGCTATAGACAGCAGCGATGTCCTGCCTTGATCCTCTGCAGCGGTCAGAGGTGACTGCCTCCCACATCCGCACACACTGCTGACACCACAGAAACAGCGGTGTCTGGTCCTTCTCTACCCGTGCCTGATGTAAGGGAGTGGCAGCCGAGAAAACTGGCGATACCTGTCTCTCCCCCAGGGCTTTGCCCAGCCATACCTGTGGCCTTGCAGCACCTCCTGGGCAGACGACTCCCTGGCTGCTGCTGACATCTCCACCACTCAGCTCAGTTCCTTGATGCTTATTTCCATGCTTGGAGGCAGTTTTTAGCTCTTTATATCAAGCACAACCATGTCAACCTACCTAAAGCTAGAGGTGACTCTACATCAGAAATAAATAATAGTCTGAAAAATGTTGTTCCCAACCCCTGCCCATGCACTGAGATACTGCTGCCACTCTGACCTCCCCTGCTCCCAGCCACGCTGGGTGCGTACCTGTGCATCTCCTCAGCAGCTGCAACTACTGATTTTCATCTCTCATCATAAATAAATCTCTCCAGTGCCCTAATCAGCTTCCTGAAGGCTCTCGGGAGCCACGGGCGTATGCTGAGTTGCTAATCGCTCTCTGCAGGAGTTGACATCTCTGTGAGTCGTAGCAGTAATCTTCCCTGCCGCATCCTGGCCACACGGCACGCCTGAATCTCATCAGGAGGTTTAACGTAAAGGCCAGAGAAAGGCCGTTCCATCAGCTAAAGCAACCAAGGCTTTCAGCTTACACAGCTTGCCCAGTGTTAGGTTTCAGCCCAGGAGACTTTGCTGTAGGGACCCCACCAAGCAGAATGTGGGGACCCAGTGCATAAAAGGCGACACAATTTGGGGGAGAAGAGAAAAGGTCAGAGTAGATTTAGAGCTGCGGTGAAGTCTTCACCCTCACCCCTATGTCCTGCATTTCCCTAATGGTCAGGCAAACATTGCAACTGGAAGGCAAAAGTACCGCCGTGCCTGCCAGAGGCGATCTGCACCCCCTCACTGGGTTTTGGAGCAGGATCCCATGGGAAACGCAGTTCCTCTCTCCTCCTGGAGCGCAGATGAGCCTGCACATCAGTGAGATGTGAGCACACCAAGATGAGCTCCAGATGGGAACTGATGAAGCACAGAGACCCAGAGAGGCTGCAGATGGCTGCAGCCACGGAGGAGAGGGCTCTCGAGGAGCAGAGGGAGGCCCAGGCAAGGCAGCGTGAGGAAAGGAAGGCTGAGAAAGTCTGTGAGTTTGCTGGAGCAGAGCCAGGGGAAAGCTTGAAAATCATTCAGGCCTGCATCTTAGGACTAATGGGACTGTGCATGTGGCGGCAGCCATGTGTGAACAGCCCAGGGGCACAGTGCGTGTGACGGAGCCCAGAGCGTTGGGATTGTGCGGCAGAAAGTTATCATCAAGAATGCTGATACACAGATTCACAGTCATGCATGTCCCAGAGCCTTGTTCATTGTTGGAATGGGCAACTGTGGTGAGGCTGTCACAGCCTCGCTCAGTGCTGCTCCGCTGCCCAGAGCAGCCAGGAACCCTCAGATCATGCTTCCCTACACTCGCTTCCTCGCCACCCTGAAAGTGTGAAGACCAGAGCAATGCTCTGTGCTTTGCGGCTCAAAGCCTTCTGCAGGCTCCACACCAGGGTATGATCCGTGCCAGAGGGACGGACTCTCCCTGGCCGGGCAAGTAAGGGGCACAGCAAGGTCCGGACACCACCACAGCCCTGTCCTCTGCAGGCACAGCCATAACAGCACCCAGGTCCCTTCCCATCAGGACCAAAAGAACAAAAGCTCTTCTTCTTCTCCAGCTCTTCCTTGATGCTTAGGCTGAAGCAGGACAAGTCATCCTCCCAGAGGCCAGCCAGTGTGTCCAAGCCCAGCTGTAGGCTGGACTGGCAGGGCAGAAGTTAGCTGAAGTCCTGAGTCTAATGGCAACTTCAAAGTAACAGCCTAAGGAGATAAAACCAGAGTCCCCAAGTCCCTACAGCTAAGGAAAAGCCTTAATTAGCCTTTTCCCAGCTGCAAATTAGAGTGAAAATAGACAGGTGCTGCCTTGGTTTAGCCCAAGCCCTCCCCAATATTACGGGGATATTACAGCAGACATTCAAGAGCAGGGTGGGATATGCAGCATGCATCCTCCCAGCATCTGACAGCTTTCACCTCGCGGGACCACCTAATTTTGATACCATAACTCTCAGCAGAACTACCTTGTTGTCCACTCTGTTTGCTGCTCTTCCTCAGCCCTGCCGGTGCTGCCCTTCCCCTCGTCCCCAGGCTGCTGCCCAGCCCCTGCTCCAGTGCCTGTTGATTTTGAAATCCAGTCACTTTGCCTGGAGGTACCTTCCTAAAGCTAGCTCTGAATAACACCTCGAACCTACCGCCTTGTTCCTAATGCAGAGCTTGTTGCTACCACAGCTGCTTTCTGGGTCAAAGGAACTAATTTGATCATAAAATCACCTAAGAGGGTTTTAACCTTCATTATTTCCAATTGCAGACTAATTTAAATGCAGCATTCAAAAGGCCCTGCAGCGCAATTACACAACCAACTGCGGGAAAATTAATGGCTCTTAATCGTACCATGGCAGCAAGGTGATATCAGCATCGGCACTTTTTCCAAGAAGATTTCTTCTCCAGAAGCATCACCTCCGCATGCCTCCAAGGAGTCCCACTAGCCCCTTCCCCAGTAAGCACCTTCTTGCCCACAGCAATGAATTCAGCCCTGCCGCGTAGCAAACCCTCACTGCCCTGTGATATTCCACACGCACAGAGGCAGTTTATTTATTTGGGCTTATTTGGGAAAATACTTCCTCTATTACCCATTGTTTCCAAGCAGCCCTTCGGTGCAGATGCCAGGAGTGAGCAGGAGAAGGCTTCCCTGGCCCACGGCTCCAGCCCGAGCTGGGCTCAGGGCAGTGACCTGCTGGCTTTGCTGGCAAATGGACCACTGGTGTGATGAGTGCCTGCGAGGTCTCATGTACTCTTTCCTTCCATCAGGTACGTGCGAATCGGTGGCAGCATGATAGATCTGGACCTGTGCTGTTATCCAGGTCGCAAAAGTACATGCTAAGCGTTCTGCAGTCAGTCAAGTTTTGTGTACCGGCACTGAGCATGTAAGAAAGAGGCAGGTCGGTTACTGGTGGAGCAAGAAATATGTCCAGTACTTCCAGCGGGCAGCAGTCAGGGCAAAAGCATGAAGCCTGGGTACCTTACAAGTATCCCCAGCTTGGGTGCACTCTTCTGCTAAAGCCAAGCGAAGTGATCTTCGTGGCCTTTTCTAAATTTAGGAACTACCGTATGTCCAGAAAAGCAGCAGCAGTTGGAAATATTTAATCCTAAAAAGGTGCTTCAGCTTTGTGGAAGGGAAGGTCGAAAACACAGGTCAAAAAAAGTTTGTTTGCCATAAGTGAATTGCCTTATTGCTATGCAAATATTAGTCCATTTCCTGAAAAGACCACAGTGACCTCATTTGATCCTTGAAAAGGAAAATAAAACTTATTTGTTTGGGGCTTTTACCTCAAACTGGAAGTTATGCTGGAATTGGATTGGGTTAGTAATGAAATGCAAGGTTAAACTGTGATAAGGATGTAACCATGGCAATATGGTAATGGCTGTTGATGCAAATTTGCAGGAGTGATTTACATAACCACTAAGAATGATAACTTTATGTATTAATCAATGTGATCATTGGGAAAATAAATATGTAAAGTTGGGGGGAAAAACAAGCAAGCTATAAAAGGAATGCTTGAGGGTGTGCTGCTTTAGAGTTTTCCCCAAGGTAGCCCTTTCTGGGAACTAAACATAATATTTATTTTGCAATAGTCTAGCAGAAAAAACAGCCATCAGCTGCTCTGGCTTTATCAATAGAGAACATCCGCAATATCTTCTGATTTCTGCCTGAGCAAGGAGAAGGACCTCCCGCAGTAATTCTACTGCAGCAAATCATTACAGTGTTTATTTTAGATGGGTTTGTTTAACTGGACTCCAGTTGATCTCAGGCTAATCCAACACACAAGATTTCCAGCATTAGGGAAAAAAAAAAAAAAACCAAAAAACAACAAAACAACCACCCCAAGTGGCAGGAAAAGCCTATAAATCAGGCCTCCCCAAAACTGTTTTGCAAGTTTTCTCTTTCCGCCCCTCATTGCAGGTCAGCATGTCCTACTCGGCCAAAGCCTTTGCTGACAGTGAAATAGCCCTTCCTCCTTCCTCTTTCATACTTCTTATAGTCACCTCACTCTGATCTGCAACTGATAGCATCACATACAGATGAAATGGTTGTTTCTCACTGGTACAGCATCAGCATCCCTGTTTGCCTGCCTTATTCTTTCCGTCTTGTTCCAAGGCTTCAGTCCCAAATATTGCTGTAGCTTGGGAAAATATTTACGTCAATATGGTTTGCTGTGAAGGTCTTATTTGCCAGCATATCACATGATTTGATCTCCGCAGCAAGCTCTGCTTATAAAAGCAAGGGAACATTAATGTAACCTTCCTGCTTCTTTGGACTAAGTACTTCTTCTCTAACCTTTAATCAGAGGGGAAACTACCCAGCACAATCACTTCTCTTCAGGAAAATTACATAACAAAAGAACAGGTAGTAAAGAAAGGCAGTGCCTAAAAAAAAAAATATCTGCTACTCAGAAACGAGATCTCTTTTCAGCCACCGTCAGCACCCTCAGCCCTTGTCACGGGGGAGCTGCTGGTGGTGGCACCAAGGGTGAGAGGCAGGACTTACCTCCACTGCCGAGTGAGCACCTGGGTCATCCCCATCCGCACGGAGAGAGAAATAAATCCCCTGCCTGCTTAAGGTTAGAAGCACAATTGTTGGTGCTGTTCAGAAATTAAGTGATGTAGTTCTGTTATGGGCTGCCCTGTGCCCTCTAGGAATAGTATGATGCTGGTTAGGAAATGCTCTGAACGAATATCGTTCCTATGTATCAAAGTTCCTCAAATGCGTTGTCTTGCTAGGCAGTACTTGAAAGTGGACTGGAAAAGTGATTAAGCGTAGCAATAGAATATGTCACAAGCCCTTGAATTTAGGTGCTGTATGAAACCTGCAAAGACAGAAACGCATGATACATTGTTCTCAGTGTCATGGTACAACATGATATCATCACGACACTGATGATTTCATCAAACAGTTTTTGATCTGAAGCATCACTTCAAGCATCCCTGAAAGGCAGTGCTCTGCAGATTAAGATTCCCCCTCTCTAGAGAATGATTGAACAGTAGTCAAAACACTGCAGGAGCCCCTAAAGGTGAGAGTAAAATTCAAATATTGCAATTAAAAAACTTACAGCTCTTAAAGCAATTACAGTCATCTAGAGCAAAATTTTATTTTTTTTTTTGTCATCTTCTTTGTTTGCCATTTCATGAATGATATTCATTTTCAGAGGTAACTAGCAAACTCAAGAAGCCTACAGAGCATCTTCTGACTTTGGAATCAAAGCAAGGAACACTGTAGGTGCAATCACGCGAGCTGTAGACTTCCAGGAGGCTCCATAATGTTCTACATCCTCTTCATGCACACGGACATTTCAACCCTCAGGATATTCTCACAGCTCCAGCCTGAGCAGATGGAGTAGGTCAGAGGAAAATCACATCCAGCATGGGGCTCTTTGTTCCCCAAAAGCCAATGGACCTCCATATCTCTACTGGCAACAGTCTGGTTTGGGTAACCTTGTCAAGCTTCTGAGCCTTTAAGGGCTCCTTTACCCTTTTGAAACTTCTGTAGAGCAGTGACAAGATGAGAAATCATGGGATTTCTAGGCTTTAGGCATTAGTCTCTAAGTGAATTTTAGGCTTTTAGCATTAGGCCCCTAAGTGAATTTCAGTTGTTCTCTGGGAGCAGAAGATACACCAATTCAAGTCCCACAGAGCCAGTTAATCATCCAAGGGTGAGTCATTCTCACCTTAGCGGGATGACGCCTCTTCATTCAGCACAGGATGTACGTTTGGTCTAACACCTATAGGGTTCTTCAGAATTAGCTGATGAATTATTCTGAAGAAATCAAGTTACCTTCCAGGAATTAATGGAGAAAACAGTATGTAGAGGCTTAGAAACAGCACTGTTATACTTTACTTTCTTTTTCCCTTGGCAGCAGCTGGACAATTTAATTTTTAAAACAATAAGTAACTTTGCAGTCATTTGCAGTGCTGCTTCTACTTTATCCAAACTAGTGACCAGCATCTGAGCAAACTTTAGGACAGCCCCATTTTGAAGTTTCTGGTTCAGCCCAGCACAGGCTGGAAAAACTTTGGAAGCCTTGAATACCTCCCTGGCATTTTTCCCAGCAAAGCAACCCCGTGCTCTAAGAACCAGGGTGAATCCCTGACATCCCTAAGCCATGCTCCTCACCAAGAAGCTGGGTTTAGTACATGCTACATAATTTTTGAAGCACACACAAATACCGGTGGAACATAAAGAGAGTTAAACCACTAAGAAATTGCTATTACAGTGATCAAACAGACATCATAAACCAAAGTCACCTAGGCATGGAAAAAGGCAGCTTTTAATTACACCTTCCCATTTTCCAAAATCAGCTCACTAGGATGCGCATTCACTGCCTCATCTACAAAGCTGATGAACTCTGACCCGCGGAGCTGCAGCTGCAGTGACAGCATTTCTGGGCTCACGTGAGGCACCTTTAACCAGGTTTTTTAAAAACCAATTGCTTTCATGATAGTTTTCTATCTGCACAGAATTTATAGCTTTTGTAGGGTCTTGTTTCTGTGACATACCTGCTGGAGTCCTTTCTACAAAGTTCAGGACATTACCGTTTTGTCTTCTGAAAGATGTTGTTTAATTGAAGATATAAATATTGATTTAGAACATGGTCAGATAAGGTTGGGTCATTGTGAAGTAGTGCTGGGAGGAAATCCAGCAGGCTTCTAAGAAACCTCTCCAGTCTAGGAGAGATCTGTACTGTTAGGCACATACGTGTTTTATCCACGCACAAACTGCATCACTTTCTGGAAGGGGTAACACTTGTTAGTTTTGGATACGTAGTTCCTCCTCACAGTTATAGAAGCAACAAAACAAAAGTATTTTCCCTCAAGAATGGCTTTGACTAATCATAGCTGTGATGGCTTCACATCTCCTACTTACCTGATGAGGTTTCCAGTGTTTTCTTTCAAGAAAGACTGAGCATCTGTCAAAGAATGAACTTTAAGGCAATAATAAATTGCTGTGATTGTTCCTTCTCGGCTGTGGGAATGTTTAAATTGCAATGCTAAATGGGGATATAGCCCACAGCTTTCGTGGAGGTACTATAAGAGGAATACGACCCTATAGTCCTGGTTGTAAAATGACAAGCCCATCTGAAAGTTCATCCCGCTGTTGAACGGGATGCCAGCATTGCTTTACAGCAAAAGGCTGGTGTTTCCTGCGCTCTGCAGCACCTGCAGCCTCCTCCTGTGACGAATCTCTTACATAGAGGTAGCTAAGGTAATTCCAATTTGTGAAGGGAGATTTAAAAAAAAAAAAAAATCAAACAAAAGAAACCCCAAAACATTTTTTTTTTTTTACAGTGACTCTACTTTCTTTGAAGCAGATTCCTCAAATTTACCTGGCTCACAGCTGGTGATCAACAGTAAATGCCCGAGTACAACTCACAGAACCCTTGCAGAGTGTTCACAAGGGTCCTACTGTGCTCCCACTGAAGACAACTCTGGTTTCAGAAACAAAAGTTGGCCATAACTGAACGTAACATCTCACTCTATCCTCTCTAAGAAGTTATTCTACCCTCTCTCCCCAGAGAATGTCTCTACAGCTGGGTGCTTTAGTAAAATAGTATTTGCACTGCCCTTAAGGAGATGGCACTGGATTGCTCTGCTTTAGGTGTTAACTGCACTTTCTTTTCCTCACAGACCTTTTCCAAAGCAAAGGAGAAATCACTGTGCTAGAGCAGTGCAACTCAATAACTGATATTAATACTTTAATTCCATGCCCTGAGAAAATTTCTCTGTAAACAGTACTCTTGTGTATAATACATTTACATACCCTGCATACACACACTCTGCATGTACATGTACATACATGTTTATTAATGACATGGTATATCATTCACTTAAAAAATTTTCCTACATTAAATGGCAGCTTTTAAGGAAAAAAAAATGAATCATTTTTTAGACCATCAACTGTATCAGCAGCTGTCAAAAATTGAAATCTTGGCCCCAATCAAGTTACATGTTATACACTTCATTAATAACATATAATGGTAAGGAATGATGCCACGCACATATACACATACATACCATATTGCAATCAAAGAATATTTATGAGGAATGTTTAATTTTCTCTTGAAACAAAGAATGGGACACTAACAAACTATTACAGCAAAAATCTTTTCTATCTTCATGAGAAGAATAAAGACATGAACAGTAAATAACATGGATCTTACATGGAAATACATTTGTCTTAGGAATATCTTTTGCTTACTTCATTCTAGTTCATGCATTAACATCCCTCTCTTCGCAGACTTCAGACCAAATGGTGGCAGTGGGGAAGTCTCATGGGGTACAATAATTAAGCTTGTGGTCTATGAATCATTAGTAGCCTTTAACACTTAAAAGTGTTATATACATATATTGAAAGACAGCAACTGAAAAGGTCACACCTTGCCATTCACACAGGAAGATTCATGAGTACATAGAACAGAAAATGAAATCAAGAAATGCTTATGGCGTAACCCAATTTCACTTGGTTGTAGATGCAGAAGATAGTCTAGAGATTTCTCAAAAAGCATTTTTTCATTAGGCAACATGGGCTGGCACCTCTAATTACACACTCCAGTGATTGTCTCTGGAACAGACTGTCTTGAACAAAAGAGATGACCAAGAGGATGAAGTTAGGAAAGGCCTATTAACCTGAAATGATTCATATGTATTCTTCCCTTGGTCGTTCTTCTTCGTAAAACATGAACATTCAGCAACAGAAAAAGACATTATTAAAGACAAGAACCCATCTACAAAATAAATGCTCTGAAGGACTTACTTATCTACCTAGCTGAAGAAGAAAGCAATTAATGGCAGCAATTCCAGACTAGGCCTTACAGGTCTTAAAAGAAAAGCATAGTGAAAAGCAAAAGCTGATGCATGGAACTGGGATGCCCCTCCTCACTTGGTTTCCCACTCCATCCTCTCATAGTTGACATGTAATTCCATTCATTAAACAATTACCTCTATTTGGCAGTTACGATTTTTAGCCCCTACCTTTACTCTTACTGGAAGGCTGAGCCAGAATCTCAAGGCTAAGAGAGTCAGAAACCCTACTGCCAATTCCAGATGGATGTCTGGTTGGGTGGATGTTGTTTGTTTAAAAACAAAAATTAAAAGCAAAAAGACCAAAGCTCCAAACTTATTTCTGCCATAAGCTAGAACCTCAGTTTCTTGACAGAGAGATTATAACATTATTGCATAAGATACTAGTTTGTTCTTTATTTTCCTGCTGAGCCTTGCATTTAAATACTTTATTGTTGCCTGGAAATAGCTCACAGGTTTCCAACTTTCAAGCTCCTTTTAGAGGGGGAGTATTACATCCAGGATGTAATTAAGCCTTCATTATTAGGAATATTTACTTTTCAGGGACCCAGCAGGGTTTCCAGCATGCCAAAAGATTGTTTGGACCTTTTCAGAGGGTAGCCAAGTAATGTGGCAGAAGATAAAAAACACAAGGAGCCAGAAGGACTAGAGTATTTTTTCAAGAATTGGCTGAACATAACTAAAGAAACTGGAAACTAGTAGTGAGGAAAGGAATTAAAAAATAAATTTTAAAAAGGACGAAAAAAGCTCAGTCTTTGAATTTGAACAGTGTGTACTGGACATTTCAGAAAGCATTCCAGATACTGCCAAAGACTTTCTATCGGACATTTGAAAACACTCCCCCAAAACTGCAAAGATATTATCTTGTTAAGATTTTGTAACAGTAGAAGTACAAAGCAACCACGGGCCATGAACACAAACATTTACTGAATCTGTACCTTGCGGAAGAACGCATATGTTTTGGCACATGTCATTATCGTTCCTCCAAAGGAAAAAGCCACTCACAGATATAAAAGGCAGGAACTTTCACTTTGCTCACTCAGGCTGAAAACGTGTACATCCCTTGATGGGGCAACTTATATCATAGCAAGTCATTAAACATAAAGAACTGACGTAATGAAAGCATCTCTACTTCCACTCCCATACTCTTGCCTGCTGTTTGAATATCTATGGGTTCCTTTTCCTATATTCAACTACCTCACCAGAGGACCCTTCTCGTGGAGCTCGCCTCCCCAGGAGCGGGAAGGTGTGCCCCTTTTCTCTCTAGCACTGGACCTGGCAAAGACACATGGACCTTTTCTGGAAAGGCGAGTGTTCCAAGCATGCCTAGCTTATTCTGGTACGTATATTGCCATTCAGTCTTCCCACGTCTGAAGCACTTATCATACAAAATTGTAAGTCTAGATCATTAAGTTTAGAGGCTGAGTTTACAGGGTCCTTTTTATATAAAAGGATTCTCTAAATCTACAGTAAAACAAGAAAAAGAAAAGAATTTAGTGGTACTTATCATACTGAAAGACTACCTTGGAGTTAAAACGTTCCCCGTATCCATCTGTAACAATCTGTGGAAAATTTCAAGTAGGATTCCACCTTCTGGGTGGCACTACATCTGTGGGAACTCAAAGAGACGGCATCACTGATGGTACTGATCTGGCAGGCCCTAAAGGCCTGTTTGCAATGTTTACAAAAAGTCTGCTAACTCAGGTCTGACTTTTTCAGTAATAGTAGGGCGTCAGTAGTGTTGTAGTGCTATCAATTCTGTGGGTGTGTAGATAGAATATAAGATAAAGGAGAATATTTTCAGAAGCACTGCAGTGAGAAATCCACATCCCAAATTCAGATAAAAGGTGAAGTCCGCTCCTTTGGTAGCTAAGATGCATGACATAAACAGCAAAGATTTCATCAGACAAAGTGAAACATCACTGTTTTCAGTCATCCTTACAGCTTTTAACAAACTGCGAAAGACATGTTTTAAGTTATACAAGCACAAAAATTTCATGACATAAATGATACCATTCATAACGCAGAGAAATAAACGCAAAAGAGGTTAGAACACATTTTCTCATACTCCACAAATATTCAGAGGAGGTTTAACACACAAAATGGAATTTCTTCAGCAGCACTGATTAAACTCAAGATGAGGCAAGGATCTTCTTTACAATGTAAAGGCACCAGCTCTTTGTAAACACATACTCCTCTCACTTCAACTTAGAAAGCACTCAAAATATTCCATGGAGGCAACCTATGTGGTAGTGTTCCATTGCCTATAAATACTTCACAGTAGAGATCAAAGGCCTTTCTCCTCCTTTTTACTGTATTTAATAAGAATTGTTTTTCTTCACTTTAGCTAGCAGGAAACTCTTTAAATCTCCCTGGAAATGTTACAATGAATCTGTAAGTGTTTTCTCTTACTTGCCTTCTGATATCTATCAAGAAGTTTCAAGGCAAAAGAAGTATCAGATGCCAGTATGAAACACACGTTTGCAGTCATCTCTTGTTTTTAGTATTGTGCTATAGACAGTTTCCCAGAAGGAACCGTTGGCTTATATTAAAAATATTTTTAAAAAAAAGGAACTTGAAGATCCACCAGCTGTACAGTTATCTACTCTCTGACTTCTCAAATGCACTAGCAAAGACTGAACAAGACACTAACTACCTCTCAATTCTTTGGGGAAAAGAAGATTAGGTACTTCTGATCATGATGACCATACTTCAGGATTCCAGATTTTTTTCAAGTATGTATCCTGAATGTACATGTCTCCCTAGCGTGGAGACTATTCACACAGTTCTTTACTAATGAAACTGCAAAACTTGAAAACTGTTAAAAATAAATATTCCATACAAATTGAAACGGGTGAATTGCTTGCGTCTTGAGCAAAATAAACGGAGCATCTTCATAGTTTCCACTGCACAACTATCACCAACATTTTACTACCCATACACACAAATCTAGTGATTACACCAATTAACATTGTTCAGTATCCAACCAAACTTGTGCGTTTCTAAGTCACTTTCAGCTTTATAAAGCTGACTGAATTTTTAATGTAGTACTTTCAGGTTCTACAGGACTGTCAGCTGGTACCTGGAAAGGGGGGCGGGAAAAAAAAAAAAAGCAGGAATTAAGCAGTTATTCAGCAGAAGCTATTCTCAATCTCAGTATTCTTGGGTAATTATTAGGTCAGACTCCAATAGTATATGTAGTTAATTAGGCAAATTGGGCATTTACAGAAAGCCCTATTGTCCCTTCTCTGTAATAAAACCAAAACAAACCACAGAATTGAGTTTCTTAGTATAACTCTAAACTATATACTGACTGCGTATAGATATTTATCATGTGGAGATTAACTTTTTTTTTTTCTCCGTTACATTTAAACATGATAGAAACTTGATCAAAGTTTGGCATCAAAATGCTATAGTACCTTATTAACACAGGCAGCTCAATTATTTATGGTAATATCAGGGCAAGGACTCCAGGCTTTTGTTATATCCTGGCTAAAATAAATGCAGCTGTGTGACAATCTAGCCTGATTAACAAGGCAATAACAGAAAACAGAACAGTCATAAATCACTACCTATAGTCAGCACGTACATCCCTGAGACAGCCCCGATGCAGGCTGGTAAACCCACAGAATGCCGTACTGTGCACACAGCTGCAGAGGTTTCAGGTTCGTCTTAGCTCATATAGCACCAGCTCGGAAGTTTATGAACTTTAGGCAGACACTAATAGCATGCACCTGATCAGAGACGATCAAAAGCTGCTATATATGTAAGACACCTACACATAAAAAGAGGCATCACAAAGGATCTCACAATATCTGACTCCAAAAAACCGTTTTGTTATCTTGATCCAAACGATCAAAAAACCCACAGCAGTGAAAAGTTTCCAATGTCAGCCTTATTTCTACTAGTGACTGTGATCATTTGGAAAAGCTGCTGAAACATGGTCTTGGGGCCTCCTGAGCAGCAGAAAGTGCTACGCTCACTCTTTGTTTAAATTGAGAGGGTGCTCAGCAGAAGAACAGACCCAGCTCTCCATGCAGCACAGTATAGAAACTGCAGCATGATTTCTGTTCATCAGACACTGACTTCACTTAAAGGGACTGCAGGTATTTTAAATACAGTATGTAGTCTATAGCACAGCCTCCTAACACAACACACAAAAAGGCTTCACAATTTACAGTGCTACCTGCAAATATGAAATATTTGAATACATGAATATTTACCTGCTACCTGCAAATATGAAAAAGCAATTCAAGCAATAAAATTCAAGCAATAAAATCAGAGATTAATATTAGCCGCTTAAAATTCAGGAAAATCTGAGAGCAGAAGGGCTTTTAATTTTTTTCACAGGAGCTAAGGGGAGAAACAGATATCTGAGGGCAGCATCCCATGTGGCTCTGTTGTCCCAAAACAGCATGGAACCAGTCATATTGTAAGTTTTTGTCAAGTACTCTTTTGCTGTTAGTATTATTATGCCAATAGAAGCCAAGCATTCAAGTATGCTAATACAATCACGGTAAAAGAGTCACCACTTACAGCTTTAACATCCAAATTCATAATCCCTGAATTTACATTGTGTCTTCGCAAATCTGATCTTATTAAGGCTGAAACAAAAAATAAAGAGAAAGCTGGTTCACAACTTTGCAGTGACATGCATTTCAAGGGAAATATTTGAACAGTGAAAGCACACGGAAGCTGTCTTCAGCACATATTCAAAATACCTGTATTTACTCTTTCACAATTTGAACTTGCTCCTCACAAAGCACACACAGAAAATGACAATGAGAGCTTTTAAATCTTGAGTACATAAAGCAAAGCTCGATGGTTTTGGCACTTACACATGCTGGTACTTACAAATGTGCTGAAAGTCACTGGTACAGTTTAGGAATGCATCAGCAGTATGTGGAAAACTGCAAACTGTCTCCATGTATGTATTTGTTTACATTTACTATCCTAGTCTGGGTATAGACATCTGCCTCAAATTCAAGACATGACTCAAGAAATGGGTGATAGATGCCTGTCCGTATATTAGCAACATCATCCCTAAAACAACGGGTGTGCGCACAGCAAGCATTTAAAGTGAAAAACAAAGAAAACAAAGGAAAAAAACCAACCCAACAGCCCAAAACCTGCACTTACTTATAACTTCTGTCCTCAGCCCAGAGAGGAAGCCACATATTTAAATCCTAGATGTCCGAGACATCTAAAACTACCCAGAAATTCACTATCTCAAAAAACCCTTCCACATTTTGACATTAAAAAGAAGTCATTACTTACATTTCTGATTAATTACCTGTTAAGATAATGCCCACAAAAATCCAAGCACAAAGAAAGAGGTTTCCTGCACGAGGACTGTAGTTTGTTGTGAGTTTTCCTTGAACAAGTGTAAAGACAATTCCAAATATCTATAAACAAATAAGTCATTTTATCAGGATCACAAAGAAAAGAGCCATCACTTTACCTTGAAAAGTTTCAGGTCACATCTTACAGAAACTGAATTAAAAAAATTAAGACTACAGCAACACAGAGCAGCCAAGTCTAAGAAAGCTGCCTTAGATTTGAGTAGAGTGGCCTTCCGGAACCTTACTTCACTTGAAGAAATAAAATGATATAACCTGTGCTGATGCATTAAGGAGACCTGAGGAAGTGCCTTCAGACTCTGGGTATGTAATTTCCACAGCAAATTCAAACCCAAGTGGGAGATAGCCAGTCATGAAGAACCTGTTGAAGAGGAGAGTAAGAGGATGACAGGTATGGCCTTCATCTATTACTACAGCTAAGAAAATCAAACATAAACACATGGTATTATGAATAAGCTGGTATTCTGAACTGTCTTTTTTCAAGACCTAACATGACTCAATACTTGCTTTGCCTGCCTCATTCCCTTGACCTCATCCAACAATTTTAGCCGTACACCTCTCTTTTTGGGACAAAGATATTTTAACATATTTGTCCTGTTTCCCATAACCACCCCTGCTCCACTCCACACATATGAAACAACCTTCTCTGAGCAGTCCACAAGCCACTTCATAATTGAAGCCAGGTACTTTCAAATGAAAGATGTACACCAACATCATCATTTGATCAGCCCAAACATCCAGGCCGGAGGACAAAGAGAGACCATCAGTAGGGAGTGAGGCTGGACACCGGAAGGGCCGCTGGAAGCTGCTGTGGAAGAAGCTGAGGGGACTGATGAGTGACAGGAAGGGCAGGATCTTGATGCAGTTGAGGTTGGTTGATTGGTTTCTAAACCGAAATGCTCAAAACGTTTCTGACTCTACCTCGCTGTGTCTGGATACAGCGCTATTCCCTCAGTATCTTTTGGGGCTTTTAGATTATGTATCTAATGCGAAGTGCTCACGCTATTCTGAGTGAACAAAGCACCCACCACGTCACTTGGACTATGAAAACATAGATTAATCAATATGCACAGAAGCCAGTCTTCCTATATTTGCTCAGTTAAACTCTAATCACTTATCCACCGGTCAACAGAAAGATTCAACTTCACTGCAGACAGTTAATAAAAATTTAACATAAAAATGTTAAATGAAATTCACTGAAGAGTGAGTTACTTTACATTCATTCTGATGTAACAGAATGTGAAATCTTAGTAAACCTTATCTGTACTGTGACCGATAGGCATAGGTTGAGAGCATGGTGACAGAATATACAGTAGAATCATTTAGTTAAAACCGTTTAATATTGTTTCTGAACAGAACTGCAGTAAGTCTTCTAATTCTCTTTAATTGCTTACCCGAGTACTCCTCCAGTCACGAACACTACTATAAGGTATTTGAGGTCCAGGGTGAAAGTAAATACCACCAACCCAATGAAAGAGAGAATGTAAACAATCAAAGTAGTTTGCCTGCAACCCAACCAAAAAAAAATTAAACATTGTTAACATAAGGTCACAGCACATTGCCAAAGCATGGAAAAGTAACACAAACATTACTTACTCTCTGACATTCTACAGCTATGAAATTTGCTTCATGTAATTCTGATTCAAACATATCATGCAGTGAGAACATATACCTTCCCGAACTCTTTATTGCCTTGGTTATATTGCTGCTTCGCTCAAGGCTAAAAGACTTGCTCAGACTCTGAAAGAATGGACAATCACAGCAGATACTATTACCTCAAGACTATTTTAGTTCTCCACTATGTTGTACCTCTTGGCCATTCTGCAGCGCTAGCCATTATAAAGAGATCAATATACGAGCAGCCAAATCGAACACTATTAGCAAGAAAAGTCAGCCTAAGAAGCAAGTCAAACAAGTCTCATTACAATGTTCTATTTATTTTAAGTCTGAAATAAGGGATGTCATCCAAAATATTAAAGCACACGTCACTTATTGATAAGCCAACACACATGCAGAAACAAAGCCAATTTACAGCATTAACATCCATTAGGTTTCTAGACCTCTTGCACATAACGTACTAAGAGTCACAGGGGAGAACTACTCCACCGTAAGCAGCGTTCCAGGGCACTGCCCACTCTTGGGGGGCACCACACCACAGGTGATGGACCTGGGAGTTCCAACTCCAGAACAGAGTTCTGCTCCACAGTCATCCTCTGAATTAAAGCAAATGTTATGCCTACTAACAGGACCAGGAGTAGTATTAAAAAAGGGAATCCCTCAACTGTCCATTTTACAAACCAATGCAGAGTAGGGTTTGAGCCTTTATGCTTTCCTAGGAGAAGGAGCCTGATGGGGCACCTGGCCACTGTACGTAGGACATACAGTGCTTTCCTTGGTAGCCTTACACTCCTGAAGAGACAGGAGTAGACTGAAAACCCCTTCGCATCTTTGCATTCTCCTCTCTCATTTCTTTTGGCCGAGAACCAGTAAAAGTTTCAAGCTTTTGCTGTAGCCTCCGAAACTAGCCTCCATCAAGGCCGCTAAAAGATCAAGGATGAACTGCCTTTTATCATCAGTTCACTTCAGCCCTTACGTTGCAGTATTTTTCTAATGCAATTGCACCGCTCTCCTACCCCTAACCCCACACATGCCTACCCACACTTACTTGTATGTTTTAGTGTAATCCAGCCACAAACCACAAATTATCGAACCCACCATTCCTGCCACCACCAGTGTCAAGCCAATTCTCCCAGCGTTCACTTCTTCTCCCTTTCAACAAATATTTATATGGTGCTCATTAATAACTTGCTTCCACTTAAAGTCAAGTTCAGACCTCTTGGCAGTCATAAGCGTAAACATTCCTATGACTCCCATAGCTGTATGGTGCAAGAAACTGTAGGGGGGTATAAAGGAAACCAAACGTCTGAGCACGCATAGCACCTACATAATAATACATCACCTTTTCAAATGTACAGTAAAAAAGAAAAAATACAAAGACGATCCAAGAAACTTACCTCATAATGAGTTACTATCATCTGGTTTAATAATGTGGAGACAGAATAAAATGCCCCAGTCATAATACCTGCGATACCAAAAGAAAAGCTTCAGTTATTCTAGGTGTAGCCACGCAGATCTGCTACCCCAAAGAGTTCATCTTCTGCTATTTAAGACTCACATCAGAGGCAAAACCTTTTATCCGCCAGGTAAAAATCTCTTCACCAAACCCACAAATGGTATTTTGAATCCTGACGGATTTTCCAGAACTGGCTGCTCAGTAATTAAAAGTTTGACACACCCTCCCCCATAAAAAACTAAAACTCAGTGTGCTGTCAGCACACATTTCAAGCGTTCTGCCAGAGTACGGCCAGACAGCACCACTTACCGTAACTGATCAGCAAAAGTACGAATGGAATATTTTTGAACAAGTTAATAATCGACTGCTTGTAGGAGTAATCCTCAGGAGGTATAGTTTGTAGGACTGCTTGAGAGTGACTAGGAGGGTATTTGGGCTTTTCTTCAAACACTGGGGAAAAAGAAGGAACAATTTTGATTTGTCTTTACCAGACTAATGCTTTTTCTTTTTGAAGAGTTTCAGATTGATGAATTTCAGAAGATTCACCTGTTGTTTTTAACACTTCCATGAAAAAAATATTCTAGATTTTCTCATGGAAGAATCGAGTCACAGCCACAAAGGCACAAATGCTAATTATTTGGTCATATCTGATTCCTACCAACATACGGTCAAAGACAGACTTCAACTGCAATATGTCTAGACCTTTGTACTGAATTCTAAGATTAACAGAGAGAATTCATGTTATATCATAACGTCCTTGTAGCAAAAAGCCTAAAGTGAACTAGATATGCTGAGAGAGGTCACCCCACGTGAAGCACGACGTACAGTAAACTGGTTGTCGCTTAACCCCAGCGCAACAGGTAAGTGAACACACGTCATCTGGAGAAAATGTAACCTCAACTACTTCGAGCAAAGTCAGATGCTTTAAGTAAGATGTTGTAAACACTCCCCTCTGGTCACCATTTAAATTACAAGAACTGAATGCTTACCGACTCCTGTTAAGAAGAATAAAAGCGTGGACACTATCGCTGTTCCATAGAACATGATGCTGATGTTATGTGCCATTAGATCGAGATCGTTGGGTGTATTTGGAACCAAAACAGGTGGCAACAAAAACCCAATTGCAGTGCCAAGCTGTAAAGCAAGAAGAAAACACCAAAAAATAATTTTCCTGTGAACATAAAAATTAACAGAAGTGAAAAGTCTTAGCAGGTAGAATTCAGAATTTATAACATAATAAGTATTAATAAAACTATAAAGGAAAAGTGTTCCTTTTATGTCATACTTCTGAGCCATTTGCTCTCAATAACACTTCACAATCAGGTCTTCCATAACTCACGTTTTAGCCTTTTCATTTCTATATTAAACTACAATACTATACCTAGTATATAACACATTTAACAACTACGCATTAAGGAAGTTTTTTTGCAGAAGAATCTTTCACAGGAAAATACTGTGCGTGCACATAAATTTGTATCAGTCATCCTGCAGCTGAAGGCCTAGAGATAACAGAAGGCTCCAGCTACTCTTGTAGAAACGCTATTCTCTTTTTCTCCATCAAAACACTCCGCTTGATGTCACGATCCTGCCACTACAGTAACAAAGTCTGACATGCAAGGTTTATTACAGAACTGATAGAGCAGAGAAGAGCAAGAGAAAAGGAGCAGCCTTAGTAAGAAACACAAAACCAAAACCTACACCTGCAATTATTGCTAAGGAAATCAAGAAAAAACACAAAATAAAGCAGTAGTGGGTTTGTATCAGGAGTCAACTCCAATGCAGCAATTGAATTTGTATCAAAAAGAGACAAAAAACAAGTACTGAAGTTTTGGGTATATATATAAAAAGCATTGTAAACATAAAGGAACAACAGCCTTGGACTACTCTCAAATTTATCTCTGCTGTTCCTCCAAAAATAAACTGCATTTTAAAGTGTTAGAACATTTTTTTAATTTTTTTTTTTACTAAAAAAGCCCTCTGTGTCTGTTTCAGGTTAAAAAAAAAAAAAAAAAAGAGAGCACCAAAGACTGTTAGAGTAGCAAGTCCAATGCTCAGAAAGTACTCAAATTAGAGGTGTGCCAATGTGCTTACAAAGCACCCTTTGTGCATATGCCTGATGAGGGTTTTGACGCCTTTCCCCCCCTGCCCCAGACCATCAGATTTACACAATATCCAGTGCTCACCTGAAGAATTTGTCTCTTTTAATCCTCACCCTTCAGTATATGAACCCTACAAACATGAACCGAGTAGACAATTACTCTTTTTCTTAAGGTATGTTTTTTCCTCCCCCAATGTGAGCCAATACAGTACCCATAATATTCCAAGAAAGTCAAGTGACACCATTTTTCACCTTTTACATCTAGAGAGGTTAAGGCCAGAAGGCTTGAGAGTCCAAATGAGTCTGGTGTGCTCAGTTTAAGATGCAAAATACTTGTGGAAATCTGGTACCCTTGACAGGTACATCGCTGCATTCCCAGTGAATTGTGTTTCAACTGCAAATGATCAGCATCTCGAGATAATGGGTGCGATCTGATTTTTCATAACTACTCTGTCTCTCCCCTGCCTGCGGTCCCAGCCCTGTTGGCTGTAGCTCTGCAGTTATGCAAAGTATCTGATCAGAAACTGGATGACCAACATATCATGTTGGTCATAGCCACTCGATTCTGTTACATAGATCACCTTGTGCAGTTAAACAAGTACATTGAGACTGTACCGTAACGCGTATGCATAAGTGAATTGCATGGGGATATACAGACAACATTGCTTCTAGCTTCCAAGTGCCTAATATGTCATTTCACTACTCTTTCAATCTACCTTTTGAGAGGGTTTTTAAAGAAAAGCAAAAAACGAGAACAGAGAAATTCTATTGTTAGACACTGTATCAGTCTCCATGAGTCACAAGCAGGACTGGGAAGTTAAGACCTACAGAGCACACAGCTCTGAGGTAACAGGGTACGGCACAGCTGCAGAACAAGGCATTATCCTCTGCGCAGGACTGCCAGAGGGTGATGAAACACACTTTGTCAGTGCCTTTCACAGGTGTTTCCTGGCAGAGGACCATCAAGCACCAGTCCTAGCTTCTGGAGGGGAATACGCTCCAGAAATAACTAAGGTTTATTTTGTTCACACCGCTGCTCCGGTTTTCCTTGCCTTTCTTGTCGTTCCCCTCTACACAACCCCTGCACTCCTGCTGCTGTCCTGCACCACTTCAACCCCCAGATCTCAGCAGCTGAGCGAAGCATCTGTTTCAGACTCCAAGCTGGATCCTTGGTACTGTATTGCAGAACTGAAACCCCAGTAACCCCTTGTTACTGGGAGGACTGGTCCATATCAAGAAGAGTGGAAATTTAGCTGCCAAAGAAACCTTTAACCTGATTCCAGAACACAGATGCAAAATTTTTGCTCAACTGCTAAAACAACCAACCAACAACACTCAAAGTCTTCAGTCCAAAAGGGACAGCTGACTTGTCCTCTGGAAGACTTCAATGCAAAAAAAAAAAAATTGTTTTGGAAAAGCATTGGGAAAACTGTAATCAGCCAAGTATAAGCTAATGAGTAACCCTAATCGTAAAAATGTAATGCTAGGATTATTGCTGTAATAATCCAAAGTGCACAAACATAAAATCATTAGAGTCACATAAGGAAAAAAAAAAATCCCCTGTTACCTTAATCAAACTGTACCTACAACCTCAGCCTGCACCAGTAACATTGATGGGAATCTTAACATTTTGTTGCCACAGAAAAGCAGGGACAGTGGCAAGGGGTGAGAACAAGGCTATGGGAGGAAAAAAAAAAAAACAACAAACCATCAGCATCGTATCTTCACCTGCGCTTTCAGATACACCTGTTCTGGCTCTCTGAAATGTGCCAGGACCAGGGAGCTTGAGGAAATCTACGGCTCAGTTATCAGCTCCCCATAGCGATGTGAACTATCACAGAAATATGAACTATCACAGAAATACAGAAAACTTCATGAGTCACCAGGGCATCGACTACTGGGACTTAGTGATTCGAGGCCATATTTTAGAAAGCAGAAACAAATATATGTTGGCATTGGGGCTCTCTGTGAAAGTTCACATACTTCACCTCCCTCCAGCCATGGGTGGATTCAGTCAGGTGAATGATGCCAAACGCAAGAGAAAAAGACGCCAAACGTAATCAAATCAATGCCGCGCCAAACTCCAAGGAAGCCCGCTTCCCCAATGGCTCCCTTGCCCCCCATCCCTATACCTGGTTGCCCAGCACTGCCACGGCGCAGGCAGTGGAGACCTCGGCGGGGCCGAACCAGACGGATGCGATGCGTGAGGGCAGCCCCAGAATGAAGACCTGGGCGACGGCGCAGACGGCCTGCGCCGCCAGGGTGAGGGGGTACCGGTCGGGGGCCAGGCTGGCACACTTGAGCCAGGCGCCCAGGCCGTTGAGGCCGGAGCCCAGCAGGGCAGTGAGGCGCAGGCCGCGGGCATCCAGCAGCCAGGTGGCGGGGAGGATCAGCGGCACGTAGGCCACCATGTAGACCATGGAGAGCCAGTCTATCTGAGTGAAGGAGACGCCGTAGAAGCCGGCGAAGACGTTGCTGAGGATGCTGTACTGGATCCACTGGAAAGCGTTCACCAGCGAGTAGCAGCTGAAGACGGCCAGCACGGCTAGCCGCCGCCGCGACAGGCGCGTCTCCACCCGCCCGCCCGCCGCTCCCAGCATGGCCTCGGCCTCCGCCCGCTCCCCGCCGCCCGCCGAGGCTGCCCGCCCGCCGTCCTCCGCCTCCTTGCCGGGAAGGAAGCCGTTGCAGCGCTGCAGGGCAGGCACGGCGGCGGCCGCCGGCATCTCTTCGCTCTCCCCCTCCGCCTCCTCCTCGCCGCCGTCCTCCACCATCTCGGCCGTCTCCCCACCCAGCTTTCACGGCGGGAGCCTCTGCCTACCAAGGTCACTCCGCTCGGGCGTGGAAGCACGACACCATAGACCCGCCCGAGCGGGGCGGAGCGAGAAGCGCCCCCGGGGAGTGGGGGGGGTCTCGCCGGGCGGGGCGGCACCCAAGCGGCCGAGGGTGGTGGTAGAAACCTTTCGCTGCAAGCTCTGGTTGCCGGGAAGCCGGTGAGAGTGTGTATGTTTAGATACGTACATACATATATACATACATACATACATACATATGTGACTGAGAAGGGAATGATGTAAATAATCCCCGAGGGAGGAGCAGCATAATCTTATTCCTGTAATCACTTTCTTGGCCGGTGTGTCCTGCGCAACAAGGCTGAGCAGCCGCAGACCCGTCTCTGCCCGCTCATCCCTCGCAGCGCTGGCTGCATCCGCATCCGCATCCACCATGGGCTGCTGCGCCGGCCGTGCCACCGGCACACAGGCCGCACCATCCCAGCACGTTCTGGGAAAATCACTGGCCTTCCCCTGTGATAATAGGTTTGTCTCTTCTCACTCACGGTACAGGAAATGTACTGATGTGATGAGATACAGGCGGGCAGAGACGGAGGCCCGAATTGCGGCGGAGGGTGGCCAGGACGGGTGCATCGTTAGGGCACGTGCATCCACCCCAGCCCTTCGTTGTGTCCAGAGCCGCAGGCAAAACATTCCTTGTTTCCACTCGACTTCTGAAATTTGATTTGACACATACCCCAGAAAACTGGCCGTCTGGCTCACATGCAGAGGTGGTTAAATATCACTTCAGCAAGCAAACTTCTCTCAAACCCTGCTCGGTACATGTCTGCACAGGAGCAGTGCCTGGCAGCCCCGTCACGGTTTGTAATTCTGCTGCTGCAGACACTGTACCATAATAAAAAGATGGATTGTTCTCCAAAGAGCATTAGGGAAATACAGAAATATTTAAGTTTGTTAACAATGTTAGAAGTATTCTACTGGCTTCTGTGGGAAATTGTTTGGTGTGGGTTCAGCAAATAACATACTGCACATTATTCACGTATATGTCAGAGCCTAATCAGATCTGCGTCTGTCTGGCTTAGCCACCAGTCTCAAATTCCCTCACTAATTATGAATTGGTATTTTACACAAGATCAGGTGATCTATGTAAGCCACAGTTCCTGATGTTATTTACGGCATGAATAATAACATGAACACATGCTTCAAAATACTAATTTGGCTATCTTTTCTTTCCCTGAGCAACAGTAGTGATGATTGCAGGCACCACAGGTTTTTAGAGACTACTGGAAGTGAATCCTGAATTTGCAGACCACAGCGTTAGAAACCTTTGTAAAAATAAAGTTACCTATGTCAGATTCGGGCCCTTCCTGCCTCTTTCATTCATACGAAGGAAAAGCTTGATTTATTTTGACTTCTTCTGTGCAAGACCAGATTCTGAGTAAATTCTTTTGAATTCCTCTGCCTGACTTCACAGTTCAAGTGCTACATGCCACAGCAATGTATCTTTTTTTAAAACAGAACTTAAAGAGGAACTGTAGTGGGAACTGAAACAAACATTATCAAAGCAACAGAGTAGACGGCTTTCACTTTAGGCACATATGTCTGTGTTACGCATTGATAGAAATATGCTGAAAACACACCTGAGATTATGTCTACGCTAGTACTCCCAGCAGTGCCCATTCGTGGTCGCTGAGACCCGCTCATCCACCCTGCTGAACTGCTCCAGCGGTGCCTGGCACAGGCTGTGGGTTGGCCTTGGGGCTGGGGAAAGGACCGTGACGCTTCCATTGGGTCGCATAGATACAGTGTTAGCGTCCTGAACAACTCTTGTTCTTGTGGAAGAAGGTGTAAACGTTCATCTACAGCTGATTTCATTTAACAATTTCTCCTGTTGAATTTTTTGATGACCTCAAAGTCCATCCAAAGATAACACTGACTCCTTAAAGACAGAGGAAAACAGGCTTTGCTTTTCTCTCGTTCTTCCTTTTTCTAGCTCTGCACAGCAGGCAGAGCCGCTGCCAGCTAGTACCCTCAGCGTAAGGTTTGAATTCAGCCTGTTCCAGAATGGCCGGCATGCCTTGGGTTTCACTGCCACAGCGCCCGCAGAGCGTCGTCTCCTCTATCCGCCTGACGGTTCAGCACACAAAGCGTCATCTGCTTCCTGCACAGGGATCCTGCACGGAAGAAATAACTAGACATCAGAGAACTGCAGAGAAAAAGAGACAAAGCCTGGCAGTGGAAGGAGCACCTGGATGAAAGCTACCTCCCATAAGGAGAGGAGACTTTTTCCAGAAAGAAGTAAGTTTATTTACAACATAACAACACAAAGCCAAAGCCACCTCTGCCACAGCTGCACTGACCTTGGTGAAGTAAAACCAGGCTGATTTTGGTGAGGTACAGTCAATACAATTCCATCTTTGGGGACATTTGTCTCCAGAAGTACCTTCCTAAACAAGAAAGGAAAAGGCAAACCAAATTGACATTGTCAAGGTAAAGCTTTGATACTTGTTTCCTGACTTTTTACACTGCTGTATTTCATAGGCTTCGCCACCATTACTTCTGATTTATACCCGTTTGTATGAGAAGCAGGGCCAAGGGCATAGTTGCCCAGCAAGAAGAAGTTACCCCATGAGAAGCATCCATTGCAGGAGTTCACTTAAAATGCCCGTCCTTGGATTTCTACATTTCACGGACAATTTATTAAGCTACAACCAGAGCTCTGATGTCAAGGTTTACAGCACAAGTTTAGCTTAAAACTGCTGCTATCCTTTTTCAGTCTACCCTCTAACTGAAAATTTAGGCTCTCCTGAATATTCCTATTAGTAACAGAGCCAGAAATTCCTCATGTATACCCAAATGCTAACAAAGTTATTTTCCTGAATGCTGTGAAAAGTCTAACATATGTCGTATGTATCTGGTAGTCACTGGCAAGTAGCTGATACTAATTTACTTCACAGCAATTATTTTCTTGTGCCCAAATTCCAGAAGTCAGGCAGAGGCCAAGCACTCAAATTTCCAGGCTGGAAAAAGTTAAAAAGCAATTAGAAATGCAGTATCCTTATTTGTAAGTGTTATTGTTCCTCCTGTAGCATATGCTCTATTGAAAGAACAATGTATTTTGATAACTATTTCCAAACTTTAATTTTATCATGCAGATAATGTCATCTTTGTACAAAAAAATGGCTCAGAAGGTGTCTTTTTGTTTCAGCCCAGGGCATTTCACAAAATAAAGGAAACCCCGCTATAGAGTGCTGCCTTCAGAGTGTAATTAGCTTTCCGACACTCCTAGCTGGATTATTTCAGTGATATCAATTCCTAGGTATGTCCTTTCAAACCTCAAAATGGTATCTAAGCCATCCCAAAAAGCCCCCCACAAGTCCATCCATCTCCATAAAACTTGAGCCTAAAGTTAGGAGTCTGAAATGAACAATGATGTAGAATGGTACCAAAATATCACCACTTCTAAAATAAAACTAGAATTTTTATGTACAGCAGGCACACAGTTAAGACTTCCAGATTTTCTTTTTTAGATGTTTCAAACCATGTAGTTCAGTCTCTAAAGGAAAAAAAACACAAAACAAAACACAACCCCGCCACACACACACATACATATTATTTTATAATGCATTTAACTCTTGGTTATGATTTTTAATGCAAAAGTTGATCTCTCAATGCAGAGAAAACGTACATGGCAGGAGTGCACCAGGTACTTGTCTTCCAGACAAGTTGTTTAAACAAGAAAACTACAGCAGCTTAAGAAAGGGATTTCAGAACAAAAGATCTGAAGTTCCAACTGAGCTAGAAATGAACTATTTTAGCAGGATATTAAACAAACCTCAATAAGCTGGACTTGAAAGAAAATAGTCAGAGAGTCACGTGTTTCAATTTCTTGATTGAAAGCTATCAGCAAATACAGGGGAAAATGTAAACATCCTCTTCCTCCTACGCAGCCCTCATCCCAGCAACATTGCCCACTCTTCCCTCAAGATAAAGCCACAATCCCGTCCAGAGAATGAGGGTTTGCAACACAAGGCACTTAACTGAAATTCGTTTGCGGTTCCAGGTGTTTGTCTGGCCGCCTCAATTTTGGAATATGACTGCCCACAGTAGGCGTGTTTGCCAATGACCTGGGTTCAATTTCTGGTGTACTGACTGGAATATAGAAGTAAGTATCAGATACTATCAGATACTCTTAAGTATCAGAGAAAAGTTCTGAATTTTAAAATATGGGTAATGAACTCCTCTACTGTAAACAATAGCAATTTGTGTTTCTGGGTGTCTCAATCCATATAGAAGATGCAGAAATGTACATCTGGTACTTCTGTCATGCTGCCATCTGGTTTTCCTTTTGTAGTTAGCTATCAATTTCATATATGTAATGGAATTTTACCCCTGAGTTTCCTATCAAAGCAAGTGGAGGGAAAATTATGTACACAAAATAAGTTTTGTGTACAAAAAAGTAAGCATGTGAACAAATACAGTTGGTAAAGTTTATTTGGTTCTTATTCACTGAGATTAACAGGTTCTACATATTTTACAAAAAGTGTAACCTCCATCTGATTCCTTCATACATAGTAAGAGAAGTGTATATGCCCAGAAAAATTAATAAAAAGCATGATCTGCAGAAGGGTTGCCTTGGGTGAACATTCTTGGTTTTGACAAGCACTCATTCACTCAAACATTGGTTAATTTTAGGGAAAATCTTTGGGGCATTTTTTGTTATTACTTCACAAACCCTTTCCACTGATACTTGCCCTTCACCGCAGCAACGTGCTGGCAGGCAATCCTGATCTTCTCCCGTTCATCTCTTTCCTCAAAGATACTCAACAAAGCTCTTCTGAGACAGATCAAGTGACATCAGCCTGACCCATCAAAGGACCGTGGGACAGATGTGCTTAGAGAAGCCACACAGATGCAGCCAGCTGTATCCGAGCGGGTTGCCTCGCTTCACCTGTAGCCAGAGGAACGGCGAGGCTGCAGTTCATCCCATCCTAAATAGTACAACAGGGAGATATTGCAGGCTTCCGCTAACACAACCCATTTATCAACTCAGTGTGTAAGAATTCAGTAACGTGAGAGGAATTGCTCCCTAAGAGTTTTCTCTACTGGCTATAGCGGGACCCCAAGTGACTAGCTCACATGTAGGCTTCTGTGCATGCAGAACATCCACTGAGAGCTCCCGTTCCCTGCCCCATCTACGTAGGAATATATAGCAATGTTGAAGCAATTACCTGGTGAAACCACCATTCTGAGCAACATCCATAAAATATCCTCTCCACTTCTAGGAAGTCTCAGATAACGTAGAGTTATAACAGTTTAAAGCACCATACTCATGAAAAGAACACCATAAGGTAACTTAAATTTTCCAACTCTTTCGCTACCTGATTCATTGCAACTTAACCTGCCTGGTCCATGTACACACATTCTTTGAAAATTAAATGGAAGGGATGTGAATTTGGAACCGTTAAAGTACGGAAATGTGCTTGTATTTTAAAGACAGATTGCTCGCCCAAGCTTGAGAAATGTTGCTACATTTACTATTGAGGAAAACCAAATATTTAGTAACAGCTTGAAGTTCCAAATTTCTCTCTGAAGAGGTTATCAGCAGGAAGAGAGCCACGTTCTTTAAAGGTCTACATCTATTCGATGGGGAAGATGCTGGCTGACCTCAGCTTAACTAAAAATCAGCAGGATTTTTTTTTGTTTAGACTGAACAACAATAAAAGATGCCTGCCCAAGCCCCTGACTGTGATAGTACATTATGGAAAATGCATTAACATTCCAGCAGTGTTAATCATTTTAACAGGAACTCAGCCAGACAGCCCCCAAGAGGGACGCTCCTTGTTGGAGCTCCTGTGTTGGGAAAGCACTCCAAGTGTTCTCCAATGACCCTTTCGAACAGTTGTCTTTTGTAGCACACCTACCAAGATTTAAACTATTCCAGATTAGCTGGAAAACCAGAATGTCTCACAGAAAATTCCCTCATTTGTATTATTAAGCCTAGCTCTCCTATCAACCATGCCGTTACTGCCACAGCCACCAGCAGCGTATAGCTCCTCTGCTAGGACAACCCCAGAGCATCTAGTGCTTTTTGCATGTAACAACATCTACTTAATTCAGAGCATAAATGTAGGGACTAATCTACATTCTTTTGACTATTCCTCTTTGTTTGGACCAAGGGAACAGTCTCCAAGCAAATGTTCTCCAGCGAATTTTTTAAATTAACTTCTCTTGCCAGTGCAACCAGGAAAATAACACAGAATAGCCCATGAGAAGGTCAGTCCCACTACAACAATCAGTATAGCAAAATAAGTATCAGAATGGCATTCAGACTGTTTAAGCCTTTGGAGATAATCCTGTATTTCCAATGAACTGCAAGCACAGGCTGGACAGAGCATTTATGTCCCTTAAGACCTCAAAGAGTACAAACAGCTTATAGCTTTTAGAATCCTTAGGAGGGGAACGAAGAGGAAATAACTTGAGTCCTGAGTATAACTCTGCTTTGGGTTCTTACTTTTCTTCACTGGCTGGGCAACAACCGTGGGCTCCTAGGAGCTACGCACAGGCCAAAAGCAGCGTTGGATGCCAGAAAGCAGAGTCACGAAGCTGCTGAAAAGGTACGGGTCAGTTTAACACGCTGCTGAAAGAATACCACAGCTACGACCCAGCTGGCACTTGGGAGCACCATGCTCCGAAACATTCCAGCATCTCTCTCCCCAGCCTAAGTGAACAGGTAGGGAGAGCTCCTTATTGCGTCCTTTCGCCTGGGCGGATTTAGCACATTCGGTGACTCTCCTGTCAGCTCAGCTGTTCCCAGGGTGCTGGAAGCAAAAGGCTTTGTGCCTCCGGCAGGTCAGAGGGAGGTGATGGAGCAGCCGGAGCCTGGGGCAAGAGTAGAGCTGGGCAGTGTTTGGATGGGTGATGGTGAAGGTGAAGCTCCCACCACCCCGTGACAAAGGACTGGCTTGGGAGAGGCTGCGTTTTTGAGGGATCAAAGTTACTTACATGTATGGGAAACTTTTGTTTATAAACACCAAACTATTTCACTGTGAATTTCATACTGAGCTTTCAGTTAAGAAGTGTTGAAATGTTTGGTTTTACCTGGGAAATATGGCAAAAAAAAATCAGCCTCTTATTTCAAAATGGGCAGTTTTGTTTGAACACAACAGCCTGGGGGAGGCTCAGCTTCAGACTGAGACATGAGGTCTCTTTCTCATGTTTTTTTCCAAAATCCAAAAAATCCCTGTGTCTCATTTTCACTCCAAAGGAAAACAAGTTTACGGGGCAGTGACATTTTTCATGGTGTGGAAGTCACCCCCCCCAGCCAGCCACAACCAACCCACCATCCCTGCTAGTATCACTTTTCCTTCTACATTGATTCAGGTACTGGAAAACGATGGTTGGAAGAAAGGCAAAAGGCCAAGGCTCATGAAATCCAATTATAACCCTGCTGAAATGGCTTCCAGGAACTCTGCAGGGACTAACCTGATCATGCCTTGTAATGGCCGGAGGAAAAGAAAGATAATAGCCAGCTTGTATCCCTTCTAGAGTGACAGTCTCCCAGCAAAGTTATGGAGCAGTACAACCCGAACACCTACAATGTACATAAGAAACCCAGAGAGCTGGTGTCAAGCTGCAGAGTTGAGCAACCCAAATGCTGTGTATCAGGTTTTCTTATAGCAGGAGAAGGCAGCTCCAAGATAATAGTCAGTACTACAGTTGCTAAAAAATGCAAAGTATGGATTTGTGAACTCTGCCCTCCGTATGGTGAAATGGCTGCTGAGATTCCCTCACCCACTGGTAGGTAGGCAAGTACCACTGAATTAACTTATCAGGCACCAGAGGACGGGTAATGGGCACATTTTTCAATTAGCATCTGCCTGGTCCATATGGGGACTTGCAAATATAGGAAAAATCTTTGCTGTGACTGCTCAGCTACCTCTCATCCAGGTCCACAGGCCCTTTTTTCTGCCCTGTTGTCTTCTACCATGCTTATTTTTTAAGGTATGCACAAACCTAATTGTTTTTAAATGAGTGGAAAGGATATACATTTTTTGCCCCATTAGGTAAGTAAGATTTGCTTAGAATAGTCTACAGGGAGGAAAAACCCTCATGAAATCGTACTTTTTTACTCTAATTCAAAAAAACCCACTCTATTGGGTAATGCTGAGGCAGGAGCTGTTTTGCTCCACTACCTTAACCATTTCCCCCAAAGTTACAGTACTTTCCTTTCTCTGTTTCACTAATTTTCCGTCTGACATACTTGTTCAGGTGTACTTTGTGATTACTTATGTTAGTAGGTCAGTACGAAGCAGCACCCCTGTGCTTTCCACCCAACATTCTTGACATTACTGAATCTCGAGACGTACATTCAAGGCAGAGATGCATTACCATCGCCTCTGTGTAAGCAGGGGCAATGGGTGCAGTTCTTGTATGTGCACAGAGTCATCTCTCAGGTCACTTCCAAAACCAAATTATTTCTAAGCCCGTGTCCTGTACCCAGTTAAAAACCCAAATGCCTGCCTTTGTCCTTTAGGAAAGCAATCGCTTGTCTGCCAGCTGAGCGAGAGTGCACGTTTCTGCTCAATGCAAACGCATGCCTTAGAAAAGCCAAGTGATACTGAGCGAGTTCATAATTTTTATCTTAAATACTAATTAATTTGTTTACTTTCAGAAAGCGATAGCCACCTTTTAGCAATAAAGAGCAGCTGTGGAGGTATGCAGAGTTAAAATTGGCACTCAGCATGGCGGAGAGGTAGGAGCACGGGTCACTCGGGAAGACAGCCACGTGTGATTCAGAGGAAGGCTTTGCACCCATGGCTGCGTGCAGCCATGACCTTTGTTTTTTCCTTCTAGCTTTCCTTCTACTGCCATCAGTTTTGGTGGTAGTGCGTGCACACCAAACACATACTAGGATGATGGAACTGAACAGTTCCCATGGAGGGCACTGCTTGATCTGCATCCTTTTGCCACTGGAAGTGCAAGGGAAAGGACCTCACCTGGTTTTTGGTCACAGATTGACTCTACAGGGCAAGCAATCTGGGGGAAGCATACTATCCTGCAATGATTTCCCAAACCTTTACACTGACTCACTCCTGATGCTGTTTTGAGCAAGCCCTTACAGTCAGAGGGTGCAGAGTGGGCAGGAGCTGCTCTGACTCACCCTGGCCTGGGCAGAGACCAAAAGCAACAAGCTGAGATAAACGCTCAGCCCTTCTTTCCAGCCCCACCTTTGTATCTGCTGTACCAGGTCCAAAGGGTCTAAGTGGAAGAGCTGGCAATGGACTGTACCCAAAACACCCTCTCCAGATCACTCAAACTGGCTTATGGCCACATTACACAGATGGTGCACAGCAAAGCAGTAGTGCTCCAGAAAACCTAATCTTTGATTTCCTCCAAATATTTGGTTTCCAGCGATCACTGCTGGCCACATGTCTATTTGCGTCCATCTGAAGTTTAAGAAAAGTTTTCACAAGTATTGGATTACATTTAACTCGTTTTTATTCTGTCAGTGCCCTGGGCACATATGTGAATACAGCTATGACCCTTCCCCATGCATATAAACTGTGTGCAGCATGCTTATTTATAAAAATAAGAACATAAGCTGCTTTGTCCCATCCTCCCTCCTCCCTTGCAAGTTACGTATATCAAGGGCTGAAACCTGAACTTGAGTCAAGAAGGAATTTTTTTAGAATAACCAGACAGGAGGCAGGTCCATGTGGTGCAGCCTTGCACAGGCAAATCACTAGCAAAATTCCCTGGAGGTGAAAGCAGGCCTTCTTTCATTTTTCTCTCCTTACTTCAGCGGTAACCTTTCCTCCACTGCGTCATGCAGCATGAGAGAGAAAATGAAGCCTCCAGAGTAATTACCACAAGTCTAAATCTTAGGTGGTTCTTCCAGTGGAACGTAACCCAGTTATCACTGGAAGGACAATGTGGGTGCTAACAGAAAAAGGTAAAGAACCATAAAATGGAGTCTCCTTTGGGAGAAAAGCTGGGAAGTCTCCTACATCCTTAGCAGAAACACAGCTGGAAAGGAACATTTTTCTAGTTCGCATCTGGCAAAGACCCCGCTCTCCTAGATGTAAGTGCTCACAAGTATTGTTATTTTTTCATCTCAAGCCATTGCACACTTGGATAAACTGAAACTTCAAAACAACCCCTGGTGTTCTTTAGAGGATGCCTGTGGAGCTGCGATGCAGGAAACAGGTGTCGAGCCTAGTTAAAGTCCCGTGTAAGAAGGAGACACTGTGTGAAAGGTTTCTGACGCACACCAGCAAACCCAGTTGCTTTCCTGTAGCCAGCGGCAGCGCAAGGACTCTCTGCTGTTCCTGACACTGCTGGGGCAGGGACACAAGCCATGAAGTGAAGTCTGGTCCAACCTGCACAAAGAGCCAGTTAAGACTTCACAAAGCACAATGAACTTCAAACTGGGGATCTAGTGCCTTTGCTAGCTTCATTTGCTCAGGGGAGTGGCAGAAGCTCTTGGCAGTGAAGAAACAGAGCAGAAAGCAGCACTCTCCAAAAGGTAACATACCTGGAAATACAGTAACATATGAAAAATAAAAAGAAAATGTGACATCAGCTATGAAAATAGTCCTGGTAAAGATCTAAAGTAGCTTCTCTAGCTTCCCTATAATGTCTTCATTGCAGGAAGCCAGCATTTCAGACATCTCCTATCAATATGCCACCCTTCCAATTTTCATTTTACTCCTGCATGGATATTTAGCCAGGAAAAGAAAGGGTTGGGTTTTAATCTCAACTCATTTCATATCGATCCGTACAGAGGAATGTAAGCAGCCAGAGATTACATTTTGCTTATATTCACATCAAGTGAACTCTGGTTATGCAGAAATCAGAGCACATTACCTCACTAGTAGCCACCAGTTTATCTTTGTATTTCTCAAAGAGCGGGAAGAGAGATTCCACATCCTGTAATAAACCAGTTCACGTGCTTTGTAAAGACTGCTGACTGCTAAGCTGAGCCACGGCAAACAAAACCACACGCAACTGTGTTATTGTGCATCTTGAAATGCAAATCATGAAAACGACAGTCTGGGACAGAGGGGATCAGTCTACTGTGTTACTAACAGCTTCTGAATAACTTATTTACTCAGCCCTTTAAGAAGAAAATGAAAAGAGAGATTCAAAGAGTGTTGGAGAGATGCTAGTCCAGGTAACTCTGCTAGTGAGCAGAGGAAGAAAGACCCCGTTCTTCCTAATTTGGCTGGACTGAGCCTCATCTTCTCAGAGCTGGGAAACCTCTGAGAAAGGCATCTTGGCAACTTAGTAGGTCTCTGGCAGCCTGGTCCTGGGTGGTGTCCTTCGCAGAGGAATGGCAGTCGTCAGTGCCAGGGAGCAGGTCTCGTTGAACCAACCCACCAGGCCAGACCAGTCCCACGAATCATTCAGCTGATTGATTCAGCTGATTGAAGGGCTTCAGCTGAGCCCTTCATCACTCTGGGCTATTCAAGAGCAGAGGGAGCTGTGCTCAGGAGCTGTGTCAGGAGCTGCACCCGCAAACAGCACACGGACACGACATTTTCCCATGCTCCCTGTCCTCAGCTCTCGTAAAACTTCCTTGTGGGCTTCCAGCAATGAGACCCCCATTCAGTGCCACGTGGAATGGAGGGTAAGCGGGAAGGACACTTCTCCCCACCCCTGGGACATGGGGGCAAGACAGCCTCTACCAGCAGGGCTCCTGCTGAACCTCAACTCTATCAGCCACTGGTGGCAACAGGCCCAGAACTTACCCTCCTCAGAGTGATGCCCCAGCATTCCCCCTCCCCTACCACAACCTGCATCCACTAAGCCAGCAGGGATGAAGCAAGACTGCATGTAGCTGCACCTCTCCAAAAAAAGGGCATCCTAAGGACTCCAAGAGGAAGCTCTGAGTATCCTGATACCACGGCAGCCTCCAGGTGTCGATCAAGAAACAATCTCTTTGGGTAAATGGTCACACACACACACAGACTGGCCATGGATGTGCTGCACTCAATGGAAGTGCAGAAGGGATGATTTTGGAGAGTGCTGACATCTGCTCGTGCATATTATGTACCACATTAGCCCGCTGCATGTGTGCTTGCCATTGCCTCGACTCAGCACCAGAGGTCTTGTGTAGTAAAGAGGTGAGGTCCACCCTGACTTTCCCAGGCAGGAATAATGACCCCTAAAGAGAAGGGAAGTTACCTAGTGATGCTTTGATTGCAGCTCCCCACATAGTGCTCCATTTAACTTCTTCCCACAGCGCTCGCTCCATTTGTTCGCTTCCTCCCCCTTTGTTGTGTGTCCAAAAATGTCCTGAGCACAAAAATGCTCTTTCTATATATTTATAGCAATAAGCCAGTGCCAATCGGGACTTCAAAGCTGCCCTCTCCAGGCAGTGCACTTCACAAAGACAGACCTTCCTGCTAGATAATCCCAGGTCCTTTCCATTTCACGGGTTCACCAGTGGTCATGTGCTGAGCAGACGTAGGAGGTCCCAAGAAGCAGGTCCAGTTCCACCTGGGGGATGCAGTATCTGACATATACACCTTCCCATGGAAATCAGTTAACATGGTCATGCTGTCACCTGGCCAACACCCACAACTCACCATTTTTGACAAAGGTCAACAAAATTTGGCAGACGGACAGAGCTCTTGGAGGTACAAAGTTCCTACAAGGTTTGTGAGAGGTGTTGGCAATGTAGATGACACCAACCTTCTCCAATCCCCCTCAGGGCTAACGAGAGGAGGCACACACCCAGCTGCTGAGTCTGACGCCGGCAGCTATACCTGCCCAGCTCTGGACTAATTTCAGCACGTGCCATTTCTTGCCCAAATGGCAATCCAACAAGCGCAGGCAGGAAGAGAGGAAGAGAGCTGAGAAATTGCAGGGAGGCCACAGGGATGCAGAAGAAAGCTGAGGTACCGTGGCGGGCAGAGCCCAGAGGGTATGCAGAGGAGCTGGTAGTACCATGGTAGGGGTCAGGGACACATAGAGGGAACTGGAAATGCATCACTGGGAGCGCTGGGCTGTAATGGGAGCATCACAGTACACGAGTAGGAGACTGGGATTGCTGCGGTGAGGAGGTCACAAATCCCTGGGGTGGGAAAAAGCTTTATTGGTTGTGGCTGCTTGTGAGATAACTTCTCTTCTATCAATGGGGGACACTTGTACTTTATCTATACTGCAGCTGGGCACTGGCAAGGAGTCAAGCATCCATTTGCACTCTTTGGTGACAGAACATACAGCCCGGGCACAACCAAAATAACAGACGCAAAATCTGACTATGCACATATTAAAAAAGTTAAACTCAGTGTCCACCCCCTGTCACAGAAATAGAAAAACCATGTGGGAAGGCACCAGGAGCCTCACCCAGACCATGGTGCTGCCCTGCCCGTCTGCCCCACTCTGAATCGGATGAACCCCCGAACATGCTGTGGTGGAGTCAGGATGCCTTTGGGGGGCAGGAGGAGGCAGGGGCACATCAGCTGTCACTCCCCAGCAGCAGGCATGGCCTGGGTGCAGTAAATGCCAGCAGCACAGGGACCTTGCGGCAGGTGGAGAAGACACTTGTCACGGTACCACAGGGCACAGCTCTGCTGCTGTTTAGCACTGTGGGCTTCATCGACAGGGACTATGCAGGGTGGGAGCACAGAAAGCTCTCCCATCTCTGCAGGCAAGCTTTAACAGCCAGCCCCCGACACAGACCGTGCGCTGACCCAGCTGCCTGCCAGGTGATACCTCTGGGGCATCATGCATTCAATCACGCTGCCGATGTGATTCTTCCATGTCTCACCCCCTGCACTTCGAAAACAGGGGGATGTAGCCCTGCTTCCCCCCACATCAGTGCTGCTTCATGGTTTTTCAGGTGGCTGTACTCGCTCCTGTGCTGGGAAGCTGAAGGTTTGCTCAGCCACGCCGTGGTGCCTGTGCTCTGCCATGGCAGGCTGGGCTTGTCTGTTTGCAGCCACCGACCATGGACACCGCGCCGCCTTGCCTACCTTTGAAGGCAGTATGTGCAGGCATATTACCTCACCCAGGCACTGCAGACAAAATCCATTTATTTTGATGTTGACTGTCGCTTTGGTATGACATGAGATGTGGACCCAAGTGCTGTTGCAGAAGTTGTTTGCTCTTCAGATCACAGCCCTTTGAAAACAAGCCAGGTTCTTCCTGTTCTGCTGTATATGCCACTTCTCTAGGTTTTTTTCAGCTTTGCCTTAAGATCCTTGATGCCACCTGCACACTTGCTATGTGACAAGCGCTCCACGTGCCAGCGGATCTGTGCCAAAGCCCCCTGCGGCAGCCAAGCCAAACGGTGGCACCGTGCGTTATGCTGGTTTTTAGGGCAGAGGCAGCTGCACCTTACTCCTGCAGACTCCTTGTCCCAGTGCATCATCATTTTTGCTTTTACAGGTGAACCACGTCACCATTTACATCAGCAGACCCGGGTGCAGTAGCAGCACCGATCTGTGTTTGCATTAAGCGCCTCGTTGGCAGCATCTCTCTGTGCGCAGCACCGAGCGTTCAGGAAGCCGGGTATCGGTTCCTGCCCCTGCCACGGGTTCGTTAGGGCCATGAGCCTCACGATTTTTTCTCACTTTTCTGTTATTCGCAGCAACTCAAAGAGGGGGAATAAAAACTTGCCAGGCCCTGAAGAGGTTCCTTTGCACACGCCGCATGGTGGGGCCCCCACGTAGGGCAGTGAGGGTTATCATGCCTGTGCCCCAAGCGACCCACACCCACAGAAAAGCCACCCCCAGCGGGGGAAATGAACGGATGGATAACCACCTGCTGAAGAGGAAAATGCTGAGACAACTAGGTGCTACGGCAATTTGTATCCTTTCTTTGATCTCAGCTGTTATCTTTGTACCGCGTATAGAAAGCAAAGAGAAGAACAACAAACCTTTCTGCTAAGCCAGTGACTCTCTCAAATTCATTTTCCTGCTCTGTAATGGGAACAGAGGCTTGAACCCCAGCCTGCGTTAAAGAAAAAACAAACAAAAGCAGAAGTTCATTAGTGATGAAAGTTGCGTTTCCAGCCAATTATTTATTTGCTTTTGCCTCTAAAGAACCTATCTATGCATTGCATAGGAGCCTGTTGGAAGCACCTCCAGTAAAAGTCTTTGGTCAATTTGTTTAAACTCTTATCACAATCAACAGCAGGATTAAACAGCATATCATCCACTTGGCTTCATCACCATTTCCTTGCTTGTTCCCATGCTGAAATCTGGAAAAAGTCATCGCCTTCATGGTTTGTCCCCAGAGTTCAGCAGATTCATGCCCTGTTAGGCCAAGTTTTAGAAGAAAGGCACTGGGAGGATGTTCCACATGCAGCCCTCCAAAACCATTTGAGTGAGCACAGATAGAGTCCTTAGACAGACCCTCAGCTCTTGGTCCTGAACTAAGAGGGGACTTCCAGGATCTGAGGAGTTCAAGTGACTTATGCTGAGCCTTTTAGTTCTACTATACCCACTCCACTCTTGCAAGTCACTTGGCCTTCAGGCAAAATCACTTCAGTCTTGTTCCACATGAGTCCTGCAAACAGCTTGGCGTGGGTAGCGAAAGGGTGATGACACCAGGCAGCTGAGGAGCTGAAATTTCAGTGTCTTTCCAGCCCCTGCTACTGATTCAAGGCGTTCATTGAACAAGGAAGGTGCAAAGTACCTCCGTGTGATTTTGTAGCCATTGATGGCATACATTGGTCCACTATTTTGTCTCTATCAACAGACAAATCCACTTTAGAAGTTCTCTAGGTCTACAAGCTCCACATCTTAGCCTATGGAAAGTACCTTCACCTTATTACTGTCACCCTGCATCCCCCTCATTATTTATGCCTGGTGCTAAGCTATGCGCTCACTGTAAGCCCTTGCACATGTGGGAGTCCCTAGTGCACACAACGCATCTGCATGCATTATTTTAAGCCTGGAAAAAACCGAGCAACATGGGGCTTTTTTTTCCCTGGCAGAAGCTGTACCAGCCAGAGCTGCATCAACAACAGAGTACCAACTAACGAGCGAGGCACTCTGAAGGCACTAATTACGCCAAAGAAGTCACAAACCTTTCTTGATTTTACTATCACATCATGTACATCCCGCAAGGTAAAGGGACATGAGGAGTTATACAAAGTACAATCAGGTCTGCTGTTTGTAGCATCCCAGGGAAAGGTGATGGCTAAAGGTATCAGATGGAGGTTGGGACCTACAGCTTTCCATACTGCTGCAGACCATCTGTGCCGATCCATCTCCATGGGACGGAGCTCACTGGGGCTGTTAGTGTCCCCCAAAATTAATGGCATGACTGAAAAGAAAACTTCAGTCTCCACTAACTCTGTACTTTCTCTCTCATTTCCCCTCAGGTTTCCTGAAAGCTGAACGTGCTATCCAGCTAAATTTACACTGCGCCCTTCCCCCAGTACATCCCTGGCCGCTCCAGTGTCCTGCGCTATGGAGGAGGGGACATGGCTTGTCCAGACAACCTGAGAGGCTGCAACAGGGTTCAGCACACACCCCGATATTGCTAAGGCCAGTCTTTGTGGGGACGGAGGGTTTCATGGTGTGCGGCCACATGGCTCCCCCACGAGCTGCCCAGCCTTCCCGAGCCCCTCTGGACCAGGCGAAATGCAGGCTCTCTGAGAAATTCCCCTTTTGAGGTAAAGGCACAGGATGACACAGGGATCAACGATGTTTTCTAGCCTGGAAACCACACTTACTCCCCCCGCACGTTAGCTACCCTTAGTCCTGAGTGAGCGCCTTCAAAAGCTGGGTTTCCTGCATAAAGTAATGACTTTATTTCCAATGCCTGCCACCCGCCCTGGAGCTGGCTGCAGGTGGCTGGGGCACAGCTCGGGCAGCAAAACCAACGGCACCAGGGAAAGGGTGCTACTTCTGACACTTGTTTGCTGTTAGGGATGCCGAGACGGGGTGGGAATGACACTGCGTTTTCCTTTTGTGGAGCACCAGGCCACCTACGCCATGACTTAGCTCAGGCGCCGCAGGTCTAAGGAGAGGACAAAGCGGGTCTGTTCTGCCCCAGGCACCCTGCCAGGCTCGCCCTACCCACAGCTGCTGCAATGCCAGGTTTCCCTCACCCAGAGGGGGAAGCAACCCCGTGCTTCCCTCCCCAGCCCCAACCACGCTCCCATACCACCGCAAGCACCTCTGGGCCCTGCTGCAGCAGGGTTGGGGCGCACAGGCTGTCCCGCAGAACCCCCCACGGCCCATGTGGAGCTGGCTGCCCTTGGCAGTGCCCTGACAAGCTGGGAGCTGTGGGACGTGAGCTCATCAACTGGTTTTTGCAATGCTGCAGCAGCAAAAATGATTTGAGAGCTCAGGCCAGGTATCATCTGAGGCTAAGCCTGAACCATAGTAATGTTACCCCTTGTCCTGGTTTCGGCTGGGATAGAGTTAAATTTCTTCCTAGCAGCTGGTACAGTGCTGTGGTTTGGATTTAGGATAAGAATAATGTTGATAACACACTAATATTTTAATCGTTGCCAAGCAGTCAAGGACTTTTCAGCTTCTGCCAACGAGAAGGCGGGGAGCACCCAAAAAGCCAGGAGGGGACACAGCCAGGACAGCTGACCCAAACTGGCCAAGAGGATAGTCCATACCATATGACGTCACGTTCTGTATGTAACTGGGAGGCAGCACGGCTCAGGCACTAGGTGAACATTGTTTCTGGGTGGTGAGCAATAGTGCAGTGCATCACTTGTTTTGTATATTCTTTTATCATTATCATTCTCTTCCTTTTCTATCCTATTAAACTGTCTTTAGATCAACCTGCGAGTTTTACGTTCTTTTTCTTTTCAATTCTCTCCCCCATCCCACTGGTGGGAGGGAGTGAGCGAACAGCTGTGGGGTTGTTCTAGCTGCCTGCTGGGTTAAACCACGACACCCTCTTGCAGAGAGAGAGATTTTGAGCAGACTAAATACCTGACATTTCCCCTTTTACAGAACCAGTTTCCATCCAAGGCTAAGAATTTCACAGAGGCTGATAACAAGGCAAAAACTCTGCAAACACTTCAGCATTGCCTGACTTTTTACTGGGAGCATCTCCACACATAATTGCATTCCCATGCAATACTGGGAGGCTTCCCTTCACACAGGCAGCAGGAAGCACGTGTAAGGCTGCCTGGTGTTTAGCATCTTCTATGACCTTATTAATAATCATTAATGTCAACCACATTAATAGTCTTAAGGCTATTGCATACCTGTTCTCTAGCACCATCTTGAGGTAAACTCTGTCCTTCACCCAGGGTCATGGAAATGCAGCCTGTAGATCCAGGATAACAAATGACTCTAACTACTTTGGGTGAAACATTCAGCAAAGATCCAGATGTTTGCTGATCTGAATATGCATTGTAGTAGACAAATTATTCAAGTTTGCTTGACTGCTGCTGGCTGAAAACTGTTTAGGAATGTATGTTTAAACTTAATATGCTAACTCTAGGCAAAAAGCAGAACACAGCTGTTCTCCTAAAGATAGCAAAAAACCCCCCAAAACAAACCTCTCTTGACAATATGGTTTTAAGAAATTGAGGAAGAAAATGTAGAGGAAACCAGAAGTTTAAGATGGGTATCACACTACAAGATTTTGCCCCCCCCCCCCCTTTTTTTTTTTTAAACTTTCTGGGAACTGATACCTTCTCCATCTGCATCCTCAAGACAGGAAAAACACCCAAGCCCTTGGCTTGCAGTCTTTCACCTGAAAAAGCAGACATCAGATGAATCCAGAATAAGGCACTATAAACCATTTTCCAAAGGGGGAACCGGTAAGATGCTCTAGCCATCAAGACAGGAAGGAGTCTAATCTGAAAAATGATACAGAAGAAACATGCTCAAATCTTAAAGCCAAATGCTCTCACCACAGACTGGTGATGCATGATTATGTACCTGAGGTGGTCAAGGATTAAGTTAATACTTGTGTATTTTCTTCTCTGAGCTAGTAAAACTCCCCCTAGGGAGACAAAGCCTCTGCTTCCCCATGAGCCCTCAGAACAATTGTGTCATGTATTACTCACCTTGTTCATTGCTGTTTGACAATCAGCAAAGTTTTGCTCAGTATTGCAACAGGCCCATATCCACACAGGTGCTGTGACAGAGCACAAGATTCAGTTTTTAGGACACTGGCCAACGTAGCACAATCCACAGTGGACAGATACCTCCAAGATCTCACAAAATTGGGCTTGTTTACCTTCCACATCCCATGCCTCCTGATACTGAGCAGTCACAAGACCAAGTCCTTGAAATAAGACCAAACCCAGGGTTCTTCCTTTGTATATGATTCAAAAAAAGAAAATTAAACCATCAAAGCAAACTCTCCTCGAAATAGCGAAGATGTGAGCAACTAAATTACTGTATACAAGGGAAAAGAAAGGGTAGAAGGACTGTAACTCTTTCCTTCCAACTGTATTTTGAAAGAAATCAGAGGTGTTGCTTCTGCACTACTCACAGAGCTCAGTCAACGTGACATACAGACAATGTCTGTCCAGCTGGGGTTTTTTTTTTCAAAAAAAAGAGATGTGCAGTTTGCATGAGTGGGCCCACGACTGAGTGACTTCCAGTCCGCAGAAATTAAGGAATGAAAGGGACATAAAGGATTGCACATTAGCCATCTCCCAGGCTAGGAGCAGCTGAGCAAGGAGTCCAAGAAACTAAACTGACACTTTTATGGTGCTCTTCTTTACCTAGTCAGAGAAGTAAGAGGGATGCAAATGAGCAACCTGTCTTTATCACATCTAAAAGATGATAATGGTGTATACTGAAGAAGGTATTTGAGAAATTCATTCTATCCATCCTATGCATCTATGTAACACACTGCTCAGTTCGTGAACATCCGAACAGCAAAACTCCACTTTAAGACAAGGTGTTTGTTGGTTTTATTTATTATACCATAAATAATAGTTTCTGCAATATCATATATTTCAGTTTCTACGTCTATAACCGAAGAAAGTTACGAAGTTTGGGGAACACTTTCAGTGCATTCTGTGTAGTCACTTCTACAACTTCTTCAACTGGAATTCCTTTAATTTTGGCAATGTATTCTGCAGCAATGTAAATATTTTTTGGTTCATTTCTCACCTGAAAAAAAAGACCACAACAGACCAAATTACAGATCCCTACAGATGACAGGTGTTTGAGATTCAGTACCTCCTGACGCAACTTCAGGCAGATTGTGGCATCTGTGACAGAGAAATTACATATATATCTATCTATTCTTCTTGGTTTACAGCTGAACTCGATCTTAAGGGTGTTTTCCAACCTAAATTATTCTATGATTCTTGGATTATTTTCCCCTTTGCCTATTCCTGGAATTTCTTCTCCTCTCCCAGTCTCAGAAACAGGGAGTTGTTCACCTCAAACCCTTCACTTGGCAACCTCTTTCATCCCTTGTCCATGCTTACATGACTTCACTCTCCCATGCCAGTAACTCACCTCCATAAGGTGTGGGTTTAGATATACATACATAGAAGTCCCTCCCCCAACCATTTACCTGTTTTTCAGGCCCCAGAGCAGGAGAGTCAGTTTCTAAGCACATACTTTCCAGAGGTAACAGTTTCACAAGTTTCTGCTTCTTGAAGAAAATAAGACAGCTATTAAACACTTTATGCGCTTAGACCTGTAGGAAAAAAAAATGTACAAAGGGAGGATACCTTCTGTGTTTAAAATCAATGTCAGAAGACTTTGGTGTCACTGCATTTTATCAACAATTTCAGAATGAAAGCAAGGATACCAGCAGCTGCTCAAGAAGTCCCTTCAAATTAGGATTATCTTGTTTTCTAAATATCTGAAGTACTATTATCTAAGCACTGAATCCATTGTTATTTATATTGCACAAAATACTGTATATTTAGAGCTGCCAATGCAATTTTAATTTGCTATTTTTCTGTATATATAATATTTGTGTACCTTTTTCCCATCTCTGCTTTTATGTCTCCAGTTTGCTTTCCCTTCTCCAAGCTCCTAGCCTCATCCCCATCTATATCCATCCCTCACAGCCCCTCCACTTGAATCCTGCCTCTTCCTTTCTTACATGTCCTGAGCTTATCACAGAAAGTGATGAGATGGTGCAGGATAGATACACCAAATCAAGGGCTGAAGCTGACCAATTCCGTCTTTAAGCAATTTAGCTGCTGCTTTGCTGGGTGCACCTTGTGATAATCACAATTTTTCAAATGTCTGTAACTTAGACAATTGCGAGCAGATTTCCTTTTGAACCAAAAGTGCCGTAGCACCGAGACAGAAACTAGTCCTTTTCCATGTGTCGTGTCCCTACTCTAAAACAGTACAGTGACAGAAGCTTCCAAAGAAGAGTTCAGCAGAAACCACATTAAAATGAGAAAAAAATACCTATTTTCTTATACCCTCATTTCTCAGGAATAGTTGAGCTGTTTTAGCCAAAATTTCCCCCAAAAATTCTAGCTAAGGCAAAAGCCCCAGGAAGAAATTTAGCCGAAGTAAAAACATGCAACATTATAAGCAACTGAAACTTCTACTGAGAAGTGTCAGGTGACAGCAACCCTATGTGAGTACTGCTAGTCCCACTTCAAACTGTGCAGACTTAAAACCCAAGCATATTCTTGAGCTGCACAGTGAAACCAGTCATGTTTGCCATCATGAGAAGCTGTCAGCTATTACCTGCAATCCCCAAGCACCAAGAAGGAGCAAACCCCTTTAAATCTTACCTGGTCACTCCTTATAATGGAAGGAGGAATGGAGAAGTAGTATCCAGCTTTCACCCCTTCCATCGCTACGGATGGCTTCCCATCAAATGCATGGAGCAACACCTTTGTAGCACCTCAGAGAAAAGAAGCAAACCAAACCATTAACAGCATTTACAGCAGATCTGCCATGTAAGCTTCCAATGGGACCCTGGCCCCACAAAAAAATGAATACAGACTCTCTGCACTATTCCTACCAAGTTTCATGTACACAAACTGATGTGAGGACATGGCACAACTGAAGAAATTCTGTTGACAAAAACCATGGCAGAGAAAAGGCACTAAACACATACCTTGTTCCTTTAAGAGATTAATTGTTGGTCTTCCAGCTGAGCGGGAATGAACATTTCTGCAAAGCAAGGAGAGGCCCAGCATTAGGAAATTCAGCAAAATACTTTTTTTTTGTAAACACAAATGAATTAACAGAAGCTTGGGAAGAAAATAATTCATCTGTATTACACCTTTTATCAGGGAAAAATTCTAGAGACGTATATGTGAATCATTCTAGCTACAGTGAAGATATAGCAACAACACAGCAAGAACATGACACAGAAGACCACTGTATTCAAGTGCAAACACAAGGAAAATTCTATAATTAAAGCTCAATCTGGAGACTGACAGGACACTAATGCCAGTTCAATCCATGTAAGAAAAGTTCTGTGGGCTCTTAGTAACTACAAATCCTGGAAAATATTTCCACATTACTGAGATCTGGCAAATTCTCCTACTAGTATAAACAAAACGTACAAAGGCAAATCCAGTCTTCTTGCTAACTCAATCTGCTTGATCAAAACCTGTCTTTGTCCTTCCTTCTGTTCATCCGTGCTGGCAAATCTGGGAGTGAAATCTAGTCCAACCTACAGTACAAGAAGAGAAGTGAAAAAATTTTCCAGACCTAACGCTTGACTAAACCATGATGCCATATATAAAGGAAAAAAATTCTTCAAACCTGCAAGGCATTTCAAAATATATATACTAGACACTTCAATTAAAATGAGATCAACTGTAACTTAACTCAGAAAGGAATCCATTCTCAACCATGAGCTTTTCAACTATGAAAGCATTTGTGGGCACACAGTTACCAACAAGTGTATTTAACATTTTAATCTATAACTAGTTTTCTGGGGGTTTATATTCTACTGAATATTATTTCACATTAAATCTCAAATCTGGATCTCCAATACGAGCCAAATTTCTGACCCGAACCTGTAGTTTTAGTCCTATCTCTAGCAAAAATTACCCATTAATTCTACTTTTTTTTTATTTAAACATGTTCAGGCAAAATTTCAAGTTTGTCATAGCAGCCCCATTCACAGTTACATCAACCAAAGTCCTTGATATACAGTACAAGCACAACACGGCAAGTTTAGCTACAAAGCTCTGCCAATAACTGCAGCCAGTGCAGAACCAGCCATAAGTCCCTCCGGTACCAACAAACACAAGAGGCAGACTTTACCCTAAAGCTGTTAAGCCCCAATTAGTTTATAAACAAATGTAAGACAGGAGACAACACACAGATACAGACAGATGAGGGATCACAAGGAAAAAGGACTGTACAAGTCAGTGAGGTGTGCTGAAATCATAGTTTAGGCTAACTTTGTCAGGGAAGAAGGCAAGAAGGATCTGAATGAGGATTACAATGTGGCTTGACATGTCGCCGTGCCAGAGAATAGGTCAAAAGACATTTGGCTATAAGACAATATAGCATAACTATGCAATTCTTCCTACTAAATCCACCAGCATAAATGCCATCTATTTCCTAACAATGATAATGAACGAAAAGAGGGAATCAGGCAAATCTATGAAGGAAAGCACATTAAGAGAACTACAAATCAGACTTAGTGCTTGTTCAGACTGACAGCCATACTTATTGTACGCACAAAACCAAGCATTCACTACGTTTCTGTAATTCTGGTGACAGATGCTGCCGCAGCCATAGACAATTAAACAAGTTACAGAATTATACTTACTTCTCCGATCCCCACCAATTTATCTTTGTAGAGTTCTATAAGCGGCAATGCAGCATCCAGATCCTGCAAGAACAAATTAAAGATGCAACCCTTGCTGCCTTCACAAGATGGAAGGGGTATGAACTCAGTATTATGATTAAACTGGAGTATCCTTCATTGTTCTTAAATTCTGTACCTTAAAAACTTGCCTTTACGGTGAGCTGTGTGGTCAGACAGATTTTAGAAACCTGCAGGATTTCCCTTCTTTGTTAATGACCCTTCATCTCAAGGTGGTATTTCCACAGGAGCATAAGAGGTAATTAAAACAAGGCCCATAAAAAGCCTGGTAATATTAAACGGCTGCAGGCACCTCTCCAAGTTTTTCAGGCTAAGGGCACAAAGGGTCACCCTCCAGATCCCATGCTAACAGAGGGACATCTGCAAACACACACGTGTGCTGTTCGCTGTAAGCAAAGCACTCACATGGGATTTTTAAAACTGTTTCACCTCGGCAATACGGCCAGATGACTCCAGTGAACAATTCTGCTTTAGGACTAACACAGACAAACGGTTGCGCTAAGAGACTCTGGGATTTGGTCCGCTGTGTCTTTGGCATTACAGAAGTGGGTACAAATCACTGGGCAGATCCGAAGTTAAATCAGGCAGACCAGAGCATCCCGTCATCTGCCCTGAGCAGTCCCAGCAGCATTTTGTAGCTGTGCTAATCTAACCGGGACGTGTTTTACCTTCAAAGTAACACTGCGCTGCTCCTCTGGCGAAACCTCTTGAACCGGGTGAACTCCCAGGCACGGCAAAACAAACCCCGGGAATCTAGGCACGGAACAGATACCAGTAGCGCGAGAACCACAGAACAAGTAAAATCAAAAAGAAAGGGCAGCCTGACCAAGGAAGAGGGCAGCCAAGGCACGGACCCCGCAGCCAGGACACGGGTGAGCGCCGGCCGGCCCCCCCCCCCGCCGGACTCGCACCTCTCCGACAGCGCGACGACGCTCCGGAACTCCCCCGCCTGCTCCGACACCACCACCAGCGCCGACACGGCTGCCTGCGGCAGACAGAAACTCCCGTCTCCCTGAAGGCCCGATCGGGCGGCGGGGCCGGGGGAGAAGCGGGGAGAGGAGCGGGGACGGGGGAGAGGATCGCTGCCCACCGCCTCACCTGCTCCGCCGCCCGCACCACGGCCGCCACGTCCTGCAAGAGACACACACCGCCTTAGCGCCGGGGCCGCGGCGGCACCGCCCCCTCCCGCCCCTCCGCGCCTCACCGCCTGGAAGCAGGGCGCGGCGAGGTGGCAGTGGCAATCCACCGGCCCCGCCGCCGCCATGCCGCGCCCGGGGCTGAGGGGAAGAGGCGGGCAGGCCGCGGGTTCCGCTTCCGGGCCGGCATTTTCCCTGCGTCCGAGGCGGGAAATGGCGGCTGGCGCGGCGCCGCCATTGTTGCCGCCGCTGGGGGAGGCGGGCGCGGGGCCGCCGCCCAGCCCGGCCGCTGTCGCCGCCGGTCGGGACCCGCGGGTGCCGTGTTGCTCGCGGCGCGGCCTGAGCGAGGTGATGGCGCTCTGCGCGCCCTTCGTGCGGGCCCTGGCCCAGGGGCAGCCGGGCGGCCCCGCCGCTGCGGGCGACGCGCTCTGGGTGAGGCTGAGGCGGGTAACGGGGTGCGGGGAGGCTCGGCACTGCTGGACCTCGTCTCTGGGCGCTTGTGCCCGCTCCAGCCGGGGTCCGGCACGAAGCTGAGGCGCGCCGTGGTGTCAGCCCTTAGCTTGGGGGGGATCCCGTAGCCGTTTCCCCCGAGGTGGCCACCCCACCCCGGGCAGGGCGGTGAGGCAGGAGGGGCCTTTCCAGCTGCAGGCGTAGCGTGCCTGTGCCCGAAGGATGGCTTCTCAAGCCTTCCCGTGTCTTGCAGAACTTCGAAACAGCGGTGCGGGAGAACGTTACCATCAATGGGCAGCCCTGGGAGGAGACTTCAGACGACTCGGAGCTGCAGAGTGGTATGCATTGGTTTCCATTAATTTCCTGCTGAGTGGATTTGTTTTGGGTATTTTTAATTGGGCAGTTTTCCCCCAAGGTGTCCGTGGCAGTAAGGACGCTCACGGAGCAGGTAAAGTCAAACTCCAGCTCGGATGTGCCCGTGTAAGGATCTGAAGTGTTGCGTTGCAGGAGCATGATTCTTGTAGAGTGGTGTTCATAAATGAAAAGAAGAGTAAGAAAGACGTGTAGAGATTTGTATCCAAGGGAAGGGGAAACAGCTTTATCTGAAGGACCTTTGCGCTGTTTGACACCTCTATCGAGATCCTTATAGATCTTGAGGCACGGGTTCCAGCTATCACTGGTATGGTGCCTACATAACTTAAAGGATCAGCTCGTGATTGCCAGAGAAAAATAGCTTAGAGAATCCCAAAGTATCTCATACTAATATGGGAAAAATAAACATTTAACTGAGCTTAATGGCAGCTGTCTTGCTGGAAAGTCTACAGCAAGCTTTTAGGAAGTCGTTATTTCAAAGCAAGATTTTTCACTCGAGGGGTTAGGAAAGAGCATGTTCTATTTCATCAGCTTCTCTCATCAGAATAAAGGGAGTATACAAAATTAAATGGAATAGGGTAAGGTGATCTGTTTTTAAAGCTAGAACACAGTAATAAGATCCAAGTCCGGAGGCTTCCTGCCCTCTCTGGGCAGTCAGTTTCTGTGTTTCACTGCCCTGATGGTGAAAAATTCTTTTCCTGTAGCCTGTTGGAATTTCCTTTACCGTAACCTGTCTGTTGCCTCTGATCCTTTTGCTGTGTGCCTCTGAGAAGAGCTTGCCTCTGTCCTCTCTAGAACCACCCTTTAGGTAGTTGAGGGTAGCAGTTAAATTACCCCCTAGCCTTCTGTTCGCCAGGCTGAACAGACCCAGCTCCCTCAGCTGCTTCTTGGGCATCATGTGCTCCAGATGCCAGCCCTTTTGGTTGCATTCCGTTGGAATTGCTTCAGTACTCAATGACACAGCCTCCCAGAGCATCCAGGCTAGGGTGTTATGGTCTAGGTAGGTGAGAATCGTGGCTGAATCACTGAGCTCAGAGGGTAGTGTTTAATGGTTCATACTTTTACCTGAGGGCTGATTACAAGCAGAATTCCTCGGGTGTCCATTGTAGGACCTGTTCTTGTTAATGTCCTCATCTGTGACCTGGAGGAGGAGATGGAAGGTGCCTTCACTCAACTCGCAGCTGACATCAGCCAGGGTGGGACGTAGTGAATATGCTCAAGGGCAGGCCCATTCAGTGCAACGTAAACGGGTTGGAGAAATGCATCTGGGAGTCTCATGAAATTCAGCAAGGACAAAAAGCACAGCCCTAAACCTGGGAAGGCGTAACCCCTGCAGAGGTGCAGGTGCAAGTTGTTGATAAACTGGAGTGAGTTCATCAGAGGCTGCTAAGCTGGCCAGAGGGCGGGAGTGCTTGCCCTGTGAGATGAGACTGAGGGAACTGGCTTGTTTAGCTCAGAGAAGACAAGCTGGCTTTCCAGTACCTATGAGGAGGTTACTGGGAATATAGAGCCAGGCTATTTATTGAGGTGTGCAGTGGGAGAACCAGACACAAGGGTCAAATTGAATGGGGAGGTTCTGATGTGATATAAGGAAGTAAAAATTGACTGTTAGGATAACTGAGCATTGGAAAAGGTTGCCTAGAGAATTTGTGTAGTCTCCATCACTGGAAGCTTCCAAGAACCAACTGGACAAAAATGTTCTGAGCAACCTGGTTTGAACTGGGTGTTGACCCTGCTGTAAGCAGGAGGCTTGAGTCAGGATAACCCTCCTGAGGGCCCTTCCAGCCTGAGTGATCTTGTCTTGGGGACGTTGGCCAAGATCTCTTCCTATCAAGAGACCTTAGTAGTATGTCTATTGCTACTATTTAATATACAAATTAAGTAAATGTTTAAAATTATTGCTATATAATCGTGTATTTATATGTAATATATACATCTATAATTATTGTCTTTCAGATAATAGTAGTGGAGATTCTTGGTAGTCTGGTGTCAAAAGACAATTTCAGTGCGATTCATGTGCTTGCCTGTGTTAGCATTAGATGTTCTTTGCCTGCAACTTGATGCTTTTTACAGTTGCACAAAGCTGAAAATGCAGATATATTGAACTGGCTATGGAGAAAGAGCTACTCGAACTGCTTTTGATCAGGAAGCTTCTGCAGTTGTAGTTCTAGAATGATAAAACTCCAACTCCTTTGACTACAAGGTCCAAAATGCACTGGTCTTGTCATGCAAAAGGCTGAACTGATTCAGGCTCACTTCACTAGTTCAAATTTGTTCAAAAATTCTTAACAGGATTTTCTTAACAGGAAAACTTTGTTCAGATGGATGTTATTTTCAGTAAGTTATCCTTTGTCTCTACAAGTCTAGCTTTATGCCAGCTGAGATACTGTCATCTTCCTGCAGCTGGCATAAAGCAGGTGTAAGGACTGTATTGTGCTTTTTAATTTGGCATAAATTTAATCACTTGCCATCTCTGATCCAGTTTGAATCACCAAGTGATCTGGCACTTTGTGCCTTCAGTGTTTACGTTGACCAGTGGCTCAAGTCTTTCCTCCCTACACTTAAATGATTTCATGGTGATCCTAAAACAAACAAACAAAACAAACCCACAAACTCTTAACACCTTAATTTTGCCTTTCTGAGGTTTACAATCACCTGATTCTGCACAGGTTGACCAAGAGAGGGTGCTCAAAATCCATTCTTTACCACTAGATGGAAAACATTGCATGGTTTGCAAGTTGTGCTCAACACGTTAGTGGGAACAGTGAATTTAAATGCTAAGGAGTTTGTAAAATTCAGTTAAAAAATAAAAAATGCAAGACTATTGTCAACGTTTCAAATCTCCACTGGGGAAGAAAAAAATATAGGAGTGTGCAGATAGAAGAATATCGAAATACGCGCTGCCTTTCAGTTACAGTTAGAATATAAGATAGAGCAGTTAATTCTGTTTTCTTCTATAATTCTTAATTTTTGTATAGTTTGTAATGATGGCGTGTGATATCAAGAAAGTGCAGGCATTTGCTTGTCTAAATTTTGAAACTGGTTTTAAAATAGTATCTTAAGCTTTTAGAATTGTTAAGTTTACTTAGCTTCTCCAAGATTGCTATTACCTTTGGTAGGGTAGCTGTAGTAACAACACCAGGTGACAGCTGAAAATATGTTCTAGGTATTTAGTCTACTCTTTTGATGAGAAAAGCAAGCTCTGAAAGTTAGCTCCTACCACATACAGTCTCTTGACCCTCAGATGTTGGAAGCAGATGTATTGGTTTTTGCAAACTTCTTATGACTGGTAATGACAGATGTTGTCAGGATGCCGAGTATTTCCAGGAAACCTGTTTGATTAGGGTGGCGTTGTATATTGTCATGTTAAACTGCATACTTGTGTTCCATGTGATATAAAATCAGGCTTCAAATTACTGTTTGGACAGTTGGTGTTTGTTTAATGCTTGTAAATTACACAGATGAACCATTTTTCCTGCTGCAACTTGCATTGCTTTTCTTCAGTTGAAAAACAAATCATCTCAAGAGATAGCTGATTCTTTGTGAGGCTTTCTTCATAGATTCAGAGTTTATGGAGAAATACAGTTCTGATTTTTTCCCAGATGGTTCCCCACTTCACCCCCCAGCTCATTTACTTCAAAAGTAACTGGCCAACATCAACTTGTGCTCCAATTTCTATATTGCCTTAACAAGGAGATCAAAAACATATATTTATATCTTCATTGATAATCATGCATGATTTCTTATTTCAGATCTAAAGCTGTTTTTTTCCTTATAACTTTGTCTCAAATTAAAAAAAAAATATGAGAATTTCTACAATGACTTTTTGTGTTTGTCATTTTTAGGCTCCAGTATTAAAATTCTTGAAGATCAATTTGATGAACTAATAGTAGAGACGACAACAAAGCGTAAACAGTGGCCTAAAAAGATACTGATGCATGCTATCCAAGCCATGAAAGCGGAGCAGGAGATGTTGGTGAGTAACGTAAAATTTTTCAGAAAACCTTTGCATATAGTAGCTGCTGATCACATGTAACTTGAAGAAATAAATCACCCAATGCTGATCTTTAAGCTCCTTCCCATAGTTGCTTTTGATTCTTTGTCATATGATGAAATTGGCTTTTTGCATTAATTGGTTCTTCAGTAAAATTAGGGTTACTACAAAGTGGTGTGACTGTGAGTGAATTGGGCCTGTGGCACAGTTCAGCAAGTCACTTAAGCAGATTGCTTCAACATGGTGACTCATGATTTACAAGTCTGTATACACCTATTTTGTCAAATCTGGTTTTCTGCAATCCTTGGCTGAAGGCTAGTTGAAATACTAAATGTTATGATATGTACAGATAGATATTATCATGTGCAGTATATGACTGTTAAAAAGATGTCTGTGTTTTCCGAAGTACTTTTGTTGAGCTAATAACTATTGAGTAAGTATTTTCAGTAAAGAAAAAAAAAGTGGATTCAAGAATAGGTAATTTCTCTGGTTTTTTGACTTTGAGTGTAAAGTAATCACTGGCATTAAACAACCCAGTCTTGTTCTTGGTTGCTAAATTTCTTTCCTGCAGTTAGATTAGGTCTGCCTTTTGCTTACCTGCTGGTTAATTAGAGGTCAATTTTCTTTGGGGGGAAAAAAAGGACAAGAAGCAATGGGCACAAGTGGAAATACAGGAAATTCTATTTAACCATTAAAAACAAAAAAAACCTGTGAGGACAGGCAAACGCTGACACAGGTTGCCCAGCGAGACTGTGGAGTCTCTATCCTTGGAGATACTCAAAACCTGACTGGATGAGGCCCTGAGCAACCTCCTGTAGTTGGCCCTGCTTTCAGAAGGGACTTGGACTAGACCATCTTTCCAACCTCAGCTATTTTATGATTCTGTACTAAAGAAGACAGAGATTATTTTTTTTTAGGAAGTCATTTAAGAGCCTGCACTGCTTCTCTGAGGACTAAAATTGACAAAAGTAACTCACTCTCTAGGTTAGCCAGGCATAGATGATTTACAGTAAGTAAAAGCACATGGGTATATATTTATCGTAAATCTGAGATACAATCTTACACTTACTGCCTTTTATGATCTTTATGTTTTGTCAATATATGAAGTATGTAAAACAAACAAATCAACTAAAATAAAATACGCTATTGTGTAACACGAAGATTTAACAAGACCTTTTATTTTTCCACAAAAAACCCCATGTTCTACCTGAGTCCCAAAGTGGATTAGTTATTTAGAATACCCCTCACACTACCTTTTTTTTCTGTTGCTAATATCTTCGAATTTTACACCACCACCACTAGATGATTTTTTTTAATTAAAAATGTCTGCAAAATACAGAAAGTTTTTAGTTTATCTCTGTAAATGAAGTGGCTATTTTTTTCCCCTCTCAGCTACTTCTGCTAGTTGTTTCTCTGCTTTTGGTTTAGGAATTTTTATGTTCTTTTTTGATCCTAGTTACTCCTGTGATGTGTGTTTTCTGAGGCATAAAGAACAACTGTCAAGATGCAGTATTTAACTGCATCTGGAGAGAACTGTTCATTTAGTGTGGTGATCTCCCTATAACTGCCAAAGCAAGAGATCATCCCGTAGGTTTTCAGTCAATACGTTCTGTTATGTTTGAGGATAATGCAAGCAATGTTTGTTCTTCTGCTTGGAGCTGTTCCTGTAAACTTGCTAACAAGATGTGTGAACTGTGAAAAATTTGCTCTGGTAAAACTACAGGGAGGAATAATTAACTTTCCTCCTACTTGCTTTTGGTTAAGAAGGTTGAGGGACAGCTCCTGAAGTGGAGAAAAATACTGACTTGCAGATGGTATAACTTACATTCCCATGTCTTTGCTTTGTTTCCTTCTTCCCTGGTAGTTACTTGTAATTCCACCTATAATATAACTAAGTATTAGTTGTATTCATTATTTATTATTAGTTAACTTCATGTCACAATTAACCAATGTCAAGTTACAAGACTCACAGTAGGACCAAAAAGCCAGAGAGCCTGGTTTGTGAAGGAGAGTGTTCTTATTTATGCATAAGTATTGCAAAGCTAGAATGTAGTCATTTAAATAGTTTTCTTTTTCTTAACTTTTTGTCTTAATGTACCCTTTGTTCAAGTTTGCTTTTCTGTGAAAGCGTACTGTTTTTGTGAATGGCTCCTTAGAAGCCAGAGCAGCTCTTTTTCCTCAGTTGTGCAGCGGGTGGCAATGCTTCTTCCAAAATGTCTGGATTTCAGTTTGGTTCTCATGCTTTAATAGTTAGAATTCTGCAAACTAAAGCAGATTTTGGAGACGTGTTCCCAACGAGCTTAACTGTTAACCAGAACACTGTTTCCAGTAAATATAAACTGTGCATCTACTACATTTTTAAAAATCTAAATAATTTCACCACCATCTCCTTGTATTAGCCTTTCTCCATTGTTCTGACTGCTATATGTATATTAGATGTCTATTAAACCAAGAGGGTATTTCAGAATTATTTTTTTTTTCAATATGCAGAAGCTCTACCAGCCTGTTGTAACACCAGAAGAGATAAGATCACAGCCTTCTCAAGGTAAAGATTTGGTGGGGAGGGCAACTGTACTAAGGAAGCACTGCCTACCTTACTGGCTAGCTGTTAGAAGCTTTCTTTAAACTTGTTTAAAATTGACTGTTTAAATAATTAACTAAAATAGCTACAAGCTTGTCATAACTGAAAGTATTCCTGCATCAGTTTATTGTACCTGTTTCTCTTGTTCTAAGTGCTATCAGCTGTTAGGCACTGTTCTTGGCTGTGTGGGTATTGGGTAGAAATTGTCACAGAGCTGCCCTCAATAGGTTTTCTTACTTCTTTCCTTCACCTCTGGTGGAGGCCAGATGGGGAACTAGATGGATCGCTGACATTATACTTTGACCGTTCTTGTGTTCCTTTTACATGAATACTAGAAATGCTTCAGTCTCTCTTCCTAATCAGTCAGTTTCTTCAGGGAATTGAAAGCAGTTGTGTAGTACTCAGTGATGGCAATGTTGACTCTCCTAACTTGCAAAGCATGCGTCAGATTTTATCCTGCCTGTGACATTTGTAAGGGTTGGTTTAGAAGCAAAACTGCAAACAACATTGTGAGTTTGCTGTATGCTTTTGAAAGGTTATTCCTTATACAAACTCCTTGGAACAAGGCAGGTTTTTTTGCAGTTGATGATTGGGATGTGCTTTTTTTGAGGCTGGCCTTAAGAAATGAAAAGTTTTGTCTTCCCTGTTCTTAAGTATTGAAAAATGACAGAATTTACCAATGCTGTTTTAAGTTGAAAAGCATGGTTACAGAACCCCCACTATGGATTACTGCACATAATATAAAGCTGTTATAGCAAACAGTGGTGGTAAAGTTTGAGAAGCAGAGCTTAATCTTCTAGTTCTCACCCTGCTATCTGCCTTCTACTCTAAGCATCATTTCCTCTTTGTAAACAGGAGTTGTTGCTTCCAGAAATGCCAGCCTGTGCAGCAAAGCAGCTAACAGGAGTAGTAAAGAGTGTCGCTTCATATCTGGGTTTCTTTTGGTTTCTAGAGTCCAGATCTGTGCTTTTTTCATGTGAATTAACTACTACTTGTAAATTAGTAACAGCTTGCACTAAGGTATTGCCTTTTTAGGTTTGGTAACAGTAAAGTCCTAGCCAAGATAGCATAGAGTTTGTGCTGAATTTTAGTATTCTGTAGTCTTTGGGAAGTTTATGTATCCCAGTTTAGCAAGTACAGTGGCCAGAAACCAAAAATGTTTAGATTACTCAATACCTTTCGTTTCCTTTTTTCGTTTCCCTATGTTTTGGAAAGCCTTGAACACTGAGGAATATAATGCTGTCCATGTCAAGCTGAACTCCTGCAGGCAAATTTCATTTAACTGTGTGTCAGTCTTTCTGTATAACTGGAATAATCCAAATAATTACTTTTACTTAACTCCTTCCTTACCATTTCATAGGATCACCAGTCTTCTAATCCCAGTACTCTACTGTAAGAATATTTCATTATGGTGATGTCCTTCTTTTAGAGAATGTCCATTCATAAATACTCTGTGGTGTACTTAGAGGCTGCTGTTTGACTGTTTTTCCTTCCAAACTCTGAATGACAGTGCATTGTAGCATCCATGTTCATGCATGGATTATGCCTTCCAAAACCATGTCTGATCAGCACATTGGCCGTGCGGACAGACAATTTAACAAAACACCGTCTCTTGCTGCTTACTACGTTTCAGCAGGGGATCGCTGTCATCCTGTGCTAGAGTACAGTGATTGACTTAAATTATCTTTGGTAGCACTAATGAAGTCACTAATGAGATTGACTTCAAAGCAGAATGTCATGTTTAACCCTCAAAGAGTTTAGGGGGGTGTGCACCATCTAATGTCGTATCCTACTGCAGGCACTGGTGAAAGCCTACAGAAAAATAATAGTAGTGGAGGTGAGCCTGCTTAGTTCCCAGGAGCACACTTGCTTATCTGCTGGTTTTAAATTTTTGTTGATGGCCTAGCATTGCAGACTGAATAATGGCAGAGAATACACGAATCAGGCTTATAATAACTGAAAGAGTTTTAACTCTTGAGTAAAGAATTATTATCGCTTGTAAATCAATTGTCAAAAACATATATTGTGCTGATGATCTTATCATATTGCTACTGCAATCAAATATATGCCATTTTGCCCCCAGTATTCTGTACTTCCTGTCTGCTTTAGTGTTCCTGAAAGCTTCTTTTTCTTTCTTTTCTTATTAACCCAGCAGAATTAATGCAGGTCATGTTGTTTATGCTTGGTTCTTTTTCATTCTTGGTGTTAATGCTTGGCACATTAAGCTAGGAGAAAAATGTAGCCTTTATTGCAAAAGCTGACTTGTTGGAGCTGTAAGGTTATTTTTTCCTCTCCTTAAAATGAGTTTCCTTCATCTTACTTTCTCCACAGTTGTGTTTATTCTCCTTCTTTCATGCGTTTTTTTCACATGTAATATGAGCTTGAAAGGTTTGAAAACAGGTTTGGTTTTTTTTTTTCTTCTTCTTTATAACTGTTCTCTTCCTTTATGTCAAATACTGTCTTTGTGTCTCATGTTTTGTATAAGCTGTAGGTTTTCTAGGGAAGAACTTTGTGGCTTGCCATAGTTGAGACTGCTAGACACTACTACATTTTGAGTGATAAAGAATAATAGTAAGATAAAACATATAAGCTGTCATCCTCAATGCTATAATGAAAGGGATGTGTTATAGGTTTAAGTTTTATTCAGGGACTCTACTTCTCTTCTGTCCCAATTTCTAAGAAGCCAATAGCAAGTATTGAGGGGAGGGAGTTAACGTTTCAGACATTTATTTGTGCTTTATGTTTTTCTGTAGATGCTTACATCACGCATCTGAAGCAGGTGACAGAAATGGCATCCAAACAGATCAGTGGAGCAATGAAGGTGAGATCTCTGCATACTCCCAAGAGGATAATTTTTTTTATTTTCTGATTTTGATCTGATAATATGTCACAAGGCAGGAGTTCTCACTCACCTTGGTTATGGTTTTGTACAAAAAAGCCTGCATGTGTACTTTTGAAGCAAGTGCATCTTTAGATTGGGACTGCTGGAGTTGAATCTGTAAAGCATTCCCCCTCACATGGTAGTAAGGAAGATTACCCTGTGGCTACAGGAAATATCTTTGACAGAGATTTTAGAACTGCAGCATCCAAAAAAAACCCCCATCTTTGGAAGACCTATATTACTTCAGTACCACCTTAGACATGAACTGTGGTGTTCCTGTAATACTAACTCAGCTTAAGAGATGTAATGAAGGAGCATTTAAACTTGGCATACTCTTTGCATGGCCTCTGAGAGCAGACCCTTGTCACTGTTAGGCTGGTAGGTCCGACTTCCCGCCCTTCACCTGCCATCCTAAGGATCATCTCTGCAGACACTGAAGCTTTTGTGCCTGTCAGAATCTAATTAACATATTTCCTTCATTGTAACCATTACTTTTCCCATGTAACTTGAGATACTTGGGTTTGTTTTTGCAGTCTCTCCCAGCACTAATAGAAAGAGCAGAAGGTTTTTCCCAAGCGTTAAGTTGGCAACCAACCTTGGAACTCTGCAAGCTGCGGCAAGAAGTCTTTGCTGGTTGCAAGGCAAAGGATGAAAATAACGTCCAAAATTTCGTGTCACCAGGAGAAGTCACACCAACAGATGCTGATACCAGCAACAATCCTTATGTTTTGCTAAAAAGAAAAAAACCTACAAGTTCACCAGAAAGAAGACGCTACCCGCTTCGACGGAGGAAAATTATTCTCAGCACATGAATTTCTCATTTAGTATTTTCAGATTGGAAACTCAGTTGTACTCTTACTCAGTGTGCTCAGTTGTCTTAAACCTTTGACTCCCCTCCAATTCAGTGCTATATGTGGGAGCTTTCTTAATTATTTAGTCTTTGATCCTTTTAAATATTTATATTTTTACTGTTACACTGATGGGTGTATGAAAGCCTACGCATACCAGTAGCATCTGATATCCAACAAGTGTATTTGCCAATTAACTCTCATTTTTTGCTCTTTTATTACAGCATTTAGCTTGAGTCTTCATGCTTCTCAGTTGTGCACGTGCTTTATGTATGCAGGCAGTCTTTCAGTAAACCACTAAGCGCTCATTTACATTAAGCATGTCTCTAAAGAGGTTGGAGAACATCTAATTCTCCTAATGCACCTTCATTTATTACTGAGTCGGGCAGCTGGGGTTTTTAATAAATAAATTAAAAAGAAATTCATACTGGAGCATATTGGAAACAGCGGATTTGATACGATGTTACAAGTTTTAGAAAATTCACATGGAAATGTGACATTGGTCCCTGCTATTCCACCTTTCTTGAATTGATGTCAGCTGGGCTTATTTATAGTCGTGTTTGTTTAAACTTGGAATTTTAGTAACTGTACGTATTTACCTACAATGTGCTCTTCTGAACAAGGATGCAACCATCCACATCTTACCATCTGATATTTCATTTCATGTAATCCAATTATGCAGTCTGGGGGTTTCCTGGACAATATTTCTACACATTACAGGATCTTGACTTGGGTCATGCATGTGTTTGTGATGTTTGACTAAACTTTAAAGATCAGTATAGGCTACCAGTAAATGGTGTTAAGTTGAGCTAGCTTACTTTTTTTCTTTTTCTTTACAGACTAGTACCTGGAGGATTGCACAGCACTACTAAATGGAGCATTGTGCCTTAACCATTCATAACTTTTTTTGGTTTATGATTGCATGTGCTTGCAGTAAATACTCATGTCTAATATGTAGTGTATTTCTCACACAGTAAATGGAAGGGGTTTTTAGAAGCTTTATTAATGAAATGTACTGTGGTAAGAAGATAGGTCCAACTTAATGTCTAAGAGACTGAAAAATTTCAAGAAAACATGACAGATTTTAGCATCGTTTATTTTGTAAAGGTGAGCATCTATACTGAGACTTTGTATATTTAATCATATGTAAATATTTGTTTCCCATTGCTTTTGTATATACAAATGTGTGTTTTTATACAAAGTAAATTAAATCAATTAAGGAAGATCAAAGTTTCAGATAATGTTGTCAGTTCAAATCCTGGAATAGATGGTGACTGAGCAGTGAGTGTACTTCAGAAGACATCTGTGTTAAATTTTGGCTCCAGTAACTGAAGTAGTTCCATTTACTGCCTTTGAACTCACAACTGTTATTAATCTCAGGGCTACAAAGCATCTAATGTAAGAGAGGACAGGATGTGAGAGGGACTGGAGCTGTGAAGCTGTGGAACGTGTGACTGGGACGGTTTTTCACACAGCCACTTGCTATTCTAGCTGCTTTGGGTACGCCTGCTCCATGCTGCACTGAAAATCCCCACCGTGGCTTTCTCCCCCAACATCCACAGATGGTCTGTAATCTGAGTGTTCCTAGACTAAGATGAGCCCTGCAAGATTTTGCATGGCTACCACTATAGTATTTGAATATTTTCTATGTTAAGGGGAAGATACCCCACTCTTCTCTGTGAATAATGACAGGCAAGTACAGAAAACAGCTAGGAATAGGCACTTCTCTCAAGAGGTGCCATCAAAACTGGCCAAGGTAGGACAAATGCCTTAAGAAATAAGGAGGGAGAGCACTGTGAATTAAGACTCAATAAGTGAATTAATGAATTCACCCTATGGCACATGTTGGAGTTAAGAGATCACAGGATAGTTGGTCCGCACGGGATTTGAAGGAAGAGGGAGTGCATGCCCTGTGCGAGAGCAGTTGGGCCTTGTTCCGCAGCCCTTGTTTCAGCCGCAGCTGGCTGGGAAAAAAAATGCATCTGGAAATGCTGGCCAAATAAATAGTGTAAAGAAGGATAAAGAAAACTATGAATAAAGATTCCAAGTGCACCATATAAACTATGAATTTACAAATCTCTGGTCGCCACTTTCAGCCAAGCAGCAATGGAAGGTATCAGAGGACCTCTCTTTAAAAGTTCTGCGATGAGCTCAACACTTCAATGTTCAGCTGTTTTTCAAATGATTATTAAAAATTCCTGGAGCAAGTGATACCTGCCACTAGCTATGCCTGAGATCTGTTCTTCCCACTGGCAGAAATACATAAAATACTTCATTTTTTCCCCCCATTCCAGTAGACTTTTGTCCTTCAGTTAACTTTTCATAGAAATCAGCAGTGTTGTGCAAGACAAGTGTCTAACCAGGCTTCTGCTGAAATGTCACAACATCCAAACTTCTTATTTTTAACTTGGGGGGGAATTGGTATTGCATCAAGAAATGTCTGGTAGTTTTTCTTTATATAGCCTTTGAATTTTGTAAGACAGCTCAATGGTGATGGATGCTTGGGAACATTTGCAAAACGAGTTTGAATTTCTTGGCTTCTTGGGGTGAGATGGAACATCTCGCTGTTTGTTAGCATGTACTGTCAGCGGCGTGCTTATCACTCATGAGGGTGGGCCATCCCATCGCAAGAAAAACTTGCAAATGGGAGCAGTGTCCACGCACACTTTTGCTGTGTGTAGTTTCTGAACAAAGGGGATTACAAACAGTGTGCGGGAAAGCTCTTCCAGAAATCTTCACGTGGGCACTGACCTCTGTTTGGAAGCTTGGGCGCACTGGTGCTCTGAAACCCGGTTCTGATACAAGTTGTTCTTCAGAAGAGCTGTGCTAAGCTGTGTTCAGCACCTCTAGTCTGCGTGTGTGTAGGCTGCTTCAGTGCAGACAAAAATCACTGATAAACTGCCATTATAAAACATAAACCCAGCTGACTAGACTGCTTTCTGGGCTTGTTTTCTCTCCTGCATAGAAATGCTCTGCCTCTACTGCTGCGTTACCTGGAATTACTGTGTAGGCATTTCTTCAGATGTACCAGAGATAGCTTTAATACTAAGCAGAAACTTGTTCCCACAAGCAAATTTTGACTTTTCATTTCCTTTGCCACTTTGAACAACAGCAGACTGTACTCAGGCTCAAGGGGACTGTCCCGTGACTTCTCCCATACTTGTGGGATCCTGGAAACCATACTCTGCAGCTGCCGGGAGTTATTCAATGACGTAGATATATTTTTCAGTACTAAAAAATTCTTGGTAAGCCGCTCAGGACTTGATGCTGTTAGCCTGCCTGTGCAGTTGCCATTAGCGTCGCTCCTGGAAAAGCACAAGAGTTTCATGCGGGGTCAGTTCAAAGTCCCTCTGTGGAAGGGGGCTTGCTTTCCTGCAAATCACTCTGAAGGGCTGTTGAGGTATTTTGTCCGCGTGGTTCATAGATTTTTATTGCAAGAAAATACACCTGTTCTCTGAGCTTATGAAAATACTAGCTTCTAGTATTATGTTTATGTCAACTGTGCTTAAGCTGCAAAGGCAGCAAGTCCGGTGCTCTCTTTTTAAGCAACTGTCCCGACTAAGTTTCCACTCATGCCCGTATTTTTACTCCTGTAACTTCATGAGGTGTAGTTAATGCAAGACTGGACCGTTTTAAAGGAGTGGTTGAGGGCACTTCACCCTCTATAACCACTCACCACCTGGAGGCTAGGACTGACTTCTGGGAGATGTTGGTTTAGATCCCCTCAGCTGGAGAACAGCACTGAACCCACACCTATACCCCCTTGGAGAGCATCCTGGTGTCGGCATGTTGGATGATGGAGGAAGGGAGAAGCAAGACTGCTTTCAAAGAAACCAGGGGGCTGTAAGATGCTCAGGAGACCAAGTGCGGTCTGGGGACACAGGGTAGGTGAAGGCACTTTGGTGAGGGGGCCCATCTGGGTTGTGGGTCCCCGTGGCCATTAGGTTGGGGAAGGCTCACAGGTACTCAGTCCTCCAGAGTTGGAGGAGCTCTGAGAAAGTCCAAGAGCAAGGGTGTGGGTAGCCTGGAAGATAGAGGCACAAGCTGCTTTGAGGCGGAGCAGCTGGGGAGAAGCTCTTCCCACCGGGGAAGTCCTACTCAGGTTTTCCACTAATGCTAATGGTCCTGGAGCCTACCAGGAAACCTCGTGGCGGAGTGCAGACTTTGGTTTGACTCTTGGACTCCCAGGCAGCGTGGTTCTCATCTTCAGCGCAAACTGTTAGCCAGATCTTCCTGAAAGGATAGTCTATATTTACTCAGTTTGCAATCTTTGTAACCTCATCTTCATCTAAGCTGGATGACTCAAACTTCTGGGGAAACCAGAAAAATAGGGAAGTATCTGATTTATTAAGATACCTGGAGCTTCATGACTGACTGCCCCGCAGTTTGGGGGCACTTGCCCTCCTCGCATGGCCCCGCGTTTGCCCCTGTGAGTTGAGCACAGCCAGGAGCGCACATTAGGTACCACACACAAATACATCTACGGATGTTGTTGAAGTACCTGTCTGCGAACGCCTTCCCTTCCTTCCGTGCAGAGGGCCAAGGTAACGGTTCAATTAAACTGTAGGGAAAGTGTTTGGAGGGATAAAAGAATCTTTGTTCCACGTGTTAAAATACTCTCAACAGAATAATTGAACAGAGCGATTTTTGTCAGCAGCAACTGTGTTTTCTGCAGTCGTTGCCTGGCTTTGCCTTTACAAGAAGCTTGTGGCATTTCCTTATTATTTAAAGGAACAGGGCTAGTAGCGAAAGTGAAAATCGCTTTATCCCAGTACCGATGCCATGTCCTCAGGCCCATGAACCCTGGCTGAGCCGGCTGTCACTTCTCTGGAAGTCACGCCGCTTTTGGGAGCCGATGTCGCAGGAGCGCGGCGGGCGGGAGCGGCCGGGGGTGAGCCGGTCCCCAGGGCCGGGAGGACTTTGGGCGGGAGGGGGGGAGGCCGCCGCGGGAAGGGCTGGACCGGCTCCGGGGGGCAGCCTGGCCTCCTCGTCCCGCCGCCGGGAGGGAATTTGGGGAGAAGAGAAACTGCGGGGCGGTTATTTCTGCAAGCGAAAGCACGAGTCGGGCCGCCCGGAGGGGCGCCGTGCCCAGCCGGCCCCCGGGGCTGGGGCTCTCCGGGGGATTTTCGGGCAGCTCCTGCCCGGCAGCGCCGTGCCCCGGGGGTGCGGGTTTCCCCCGGCTCCCGTGGGCTGAACAGACCCCGCGGTCCCGGGAAACGGGCACCCTTGCCGGCGCGGGGACTCAAACCCGGGGGGGGGGGGGGCCGGGCGGCCGGCCGGCCGGGGGGGGACGCAGTGGGGGCCGGGCGGTCCCGGGGGCTCCTGGTTCCCCGGGCGCGGCGCGGCTGCCGCCGGGCGCCATGTGACGGCCATGCGGGCGGCGCAGCGGAGCGGCCCGGCGGGACTCCCGCGGAGGGGCGGCGGCTCCGCCCCCGGACCTAGGGGTGCCAGGTGCCGAGGCGGCCCCGGGGCGGTGCGGCCCCTGCCCCGCCCCGGGCCCGCCCTGCCCTCTCCTTTCCTCCCACCCCCCCGCGGGCCGGGGGAGCCCAGCGGCGCCGAGCGCGGCGCCCCGGGGCGGTTCCGCAGCCGGCGGGATGTCGTGCGCCGTCCCGGCGGCGGCGGGGGGCAGCGCGCTGCCTCGGAGCGCGGCGGCCGAGGGCAGCCAGCAGGTAGGGGCAGGGCGGAGGGGCTCGGCGCTGTAGGCGGGCGGGCACATGGGGCTGAGTCACGCCGGCCAGCGCCGCGTCGGGGGTGCCCGCTATCCCCGGGGCGTCGGCCCTTCCCTTCCCGGGAGGCGGCTGTGGTGACGTCTTTTGCAGGTAGGAGAGCGGCAGAACCGCCGGCGGGGCGCGGAAAGCTCCCTGCCGCCGGCACATGGCGCGGTCGGCGGCTTTTCCCCCGCCGCAGGCATCCGGGAGAGAAGCAGGGCTGCTCCGCCGGCAAGCGGGTGCGGGCGCCCCGGGAGCCCGGCGTTCCTCCCCGCTGCTCGCACCTCCCTCTCCTCGGTCGCGCCGGGGCGAGGCAGGTGTAAAATGCTGCCCGTCGGGGCAGAGTGGGAGCGCAGGTCCCTGCCGTGGGTGACGGGGGTGCCCAGGAGCCCCCATCAGCGGCAGAGGGAGTTCCCGCGGGGCTCTGCGGCGTCCCCCGGGCGCCTGTGCCGGCTTCCAGCCCTCCGCCTCGGGCCCCAGCTGTGCAGTGGGGCGGGGGGATGCGCTGCCCTTTGCGAGCACCTTGTGGGAGGCCGGGGTTAGGTGCTGTGGAATCGGGAGTACGTGTTCGTTCTCAGAAACAGTTACACACCTGACTTCGGGTGTCTCTGTGTGCACCTTAAAAACTAGCGAAGTGTTTCTGGCTTATGTCTTCCAGAGTCATGAAGAAGACGACAGAAAGGTAAGGAGGAGAGAAAAAAATCGAGTTGCTGCACAGAGGAGCCGGAAGAAGCAAACTCAGAAAGCAGATAAACTTCACGAGGTGAATGGGTACTTGATGTTTTGCAGGCATGGCTTGGGTACCGACTGTGGGACTTTACAATAAGTGGGACTTTTTAAGCAGGCGTGGGCCTGTCCTCACGCTAATCCAGCTCAGAGAGCTGTGGGTGTGATGCAGAAACAGGCATGCTGCAGGGTGCCGGGTCGGGAACTCTGGGACACTGGTGCTTACGTTGGACGGTGCAGCTCTGCTGTCGGTGACGCTGCTAGGGAGAGAGAGATGTGGTCCTGCCCTCACCTAACCCTCCCTGTTTTGCTATTCCAGCGACCACCGAGTGAACTGGATCGCAGGGCTCCTCTGCGCTAAAAAAACCCCCATTTTCTTCTGGATTTGTGTTAGTTTGTCACGTTTGCTATGGCAGTGGGTGAATGCTTGCTGCCTTACGAGGGAGAAGGTGATGGAGGAGGAGGAGGGGACCACGCAGTGCTGGCTTAAGTCAGTTCTAAAACTATGGTGTGAGACAGAAATACCCAGCCGAAAAGGCTTCTTAGGAACTTCAAAACCTCCAAGCGTGAGAGCTCGGTTCAGTTAGCTGCTATACTTATATGCTCTGATAAATAACTGTGGGTGTTTCCAAAAAAACATGAAAGTAACTGATTCTTCCAGAAACTCTGAATACTTCTCAATATCACAATGTGGTGTAGTTTTCTCTTGTCCCCAGTGCAGATGCTGGAGGACAGGAATCCCCTTTCTCTGGTTTTGGATGTTACCTCACACAACAGTGCTTTTGTTGTAGCCGGGGTTCTTGGGGCAAGTGTTAGTTCTGCTGCTGTGATTGTGGCTGAGTCAGTTGTTCAGTTCTGGAGATTCAGCACAGGCCCTTCTGGAAGGATCTGCCAACAGTCAGCAGAGGACAAGTGGGACAGTGTGGGGAGTTTTGGGTTTGGTTTTTCCCAGATCTCCTCTGAGTCAGCGCCTGAGAAACCCAGGTGCAGGGTACTTCTGGAAAGTGGTAACCCCTGGCTTTTGTGGAATAATTTCTGGGCCCTGTGCTGTCCTGTGGCCTGTCTGATGTTCTTCCTGGACTTTAGGATCTTCCTCGTGCTGGGAATCTTCTTTCTCGGGCGTGCAGGCAGATCTGGTTGAATAGGCATTCATTCTTAGCCAGAACAATTTGATAGCCTCGTCCCTGAAAACGGGACGGAGCAATGGGAGACTATTGCTTACTCCAAAACCCAGCCCCATGGGGTTTGGGGCAACAAGCGGTGAGCAAAGCAAGAGGCAGGGATGGACAACTTGGCTGGAGTTTGGCTACAATAATGCGTTACGAGGACCGTGCCTGTTTTACTCTGTGGGTGAGAGGTGGTGGAAGGGTGTGAGGGAGGGCAACGGGATCCAAACTCCTGCAGCAAAGGGCAGCGGAGGCAGTGCCGGGCTGCCCAGAGGAGCATTGCATGCGAGGCTCTCCCTGCTGCCTGATAAACAGGCCTTTTAAGGCTTGTGTAGGCTTTGAAGTTTGCTCTGGAGCTTTCCTAGGGAGGTGAGGTTGAGTGGGTGAGTGTTGAGCCCTAGGCCAGCAGCGAGGTGCAGACACCTGCAGGTTTGCCGTGGGCTGGCTCTGAACCTCTCGCTCTTTTCTTTTTGGGATGAGAAGTCTTGACAGCAGGGACGCTTCAGACACGCAGTTATTGAAAAAATGTGACACATGATTCTCACATCTGTCACAGATGTACGCTGCAGAGCATCTCAAAACTCCCCTGCAGTTAATAGCAGCTTTGTTGCCAGAGAAGCCTTAGCTCGAAAACAGCCTGGGTCAGGGATAACCAAAGCAGTGGTCAGGCCTTCTGGTGACAAAGCGGGGCTGGGAACAAGCTGGCGTGACGCTCCCCTCCTCCTGTTCTTGAGTATCCGAGCATCTGAGCAGGTGGCTGGAGGAGAGTGGTTGGCACCGGGTGCGCTGGGCTGGGTGTGCGTCTCGGCCGGCACCTGGGTAAACAGCCTTTCCCTGCGCTGGCCCGGGGCAGGGGCTGCCCTCTCCTCACCGGCAATGCCAGGCACCGGGTTTTCCCAGCACTTACCTGCACTCGATGCTTTCATTTTCTCTGCTTTGACAGTGCAGAGCTGCTCTGCTCGGCCCTTCCCAGCAGAGGTGGCCCAGGGCTAGAAGAGGCCACCACGGGGACGCAGCCACCCACGCCTACAGCTCTGGGCTGCTGGGGATCCCCAAGGGCCAGCGGCACCTCCCGGGCTTCAGGGCCACAAAAGGAATCGTGGTGTGGTCAGGGCACAGGTTGTAAAGCACTTGCCCTGTTCTGGCACCCAGGCTGTGTCTGTCTTTCCTTAGCATTTTGCACATTGTAATAAGAAACCACGCAGTTTTTCTACAGTTACATGAATATACGCAAGGTGGAAGCACTGAAAGGAATGTTTTGACTATGAGTAGGCTTTTTTTTTTTCTCTCCTTCCAGGAATATGAGTCTCTTGAGCAAGAAAATACCTCCCTGAAAAGAGAAATCGGAAAGCTAACAGATGAAATGAAACACTTGAGTGAAGTGTTGAAGGATCATGAAAAGATCTGTCCACTATTGCACTGCACCATGAACTTTGTGACCGTACCAAGGCCTGATGCGCTCACCGGCTGCCTGCCAAGATGAGACCTCTCCTGGATCACCTTTAATGGGATGTGTGAAAGTGCCATTAACAGGGGAGACTTGAAGAACTGCCTGCATATGGTGCAGGTCTTCCATCAATGAGGGCTGGACTTAACCATGCAGCTCTTCTCCACGTTGAAGTGTTACAGTCTCCTGAATCTCAGGAAAACACCAGTATGAGAAAAAGACAACTCGAATTGTGACTTCTTATTTGGTAGAATCTTCGAGCCACGGTTTTGCATTCAGAAATGTCAAAGCGCGGTGCAGCCCACCATCGCGCGATGGAATGTAGACAGGGAAAAGTACCGACCTTGGGCTGGGATGCCTTTCTCCCACACGTCCAGTGCCAGTAACCCTTTGTCACTTGTCATCCGTATAGGTCACGTTCTGGCTGCTGTTTTTTTTTCACTAAGCAGGTTTGGTTAATAAAAGCAATGTCCCATCTTTATGACGTTCTCCACCTTCTTCAATAATCAATGTCTTTATAGTATCTCTGCTCTTTCTTTACTGGTCAAATCCAAAGTCTAATGATAATCTTCCTGTCAGTTGTTTTATTATTTGTTTATCACCTCTTCATTGGATCTTCCTTTGAAGTGTGTGAAAAAATTAGTCTTCCCAGTCTTTATTTCTTTAATACCCCCAATCATCAGCCCTGCCGATATTAGTTCTTGGAGTGGTTTATGTCCTAAAATATGGCTTGGCCAGTTTCTAATGATGATTGTCTGCTCTGTGGGGAAGAAAAGCAAACAGAGTTTGCTGGTTCTACGCATTGTTTTAAAAAGCAGATTTTAAAATTTACTGGTTTAATGCACCCACTGGAAATTACAACTATCTTTATCCTTCATCTTGCATGCTGCTTCTGGTAAATGATGTCTGTGGGTAGAACAAATCTAATTTAGCTAAGCATTTTGTTCTATGTCCACACTGTAGATGTTTGATAACTACTTGCAAGAAAAATACTGTTTTCTTTAACTTTTTTTTTTTTACAAAAAGGAAGAATGATGACAATGTTAGTGAGAAACATACAGAAAAATGTGTTTACTTTCTGTGAAGATTCTTAGTAGTGTCAAGCTCTAGAAATGTGAATCCTGTAGGCTGGGATCCAGGAAAGAGTGTTTTTCTTGCGGTATTTCCCAGTCAAAGAGCAGGTTTGGGTAATAAAAAGCTCCACAGCTTTGCCAGCTCTCTCACTTCAGCATTCGGATTTTTTTTCAGTTCAATTCATGGGATTAATGTCTCCCCTCACCAAGATCGTAGTATTTATCAGCAGAATATGATCTGAAATGTTTGAAATATTTTTTTTTTTTTCTGTTTTAGCTTCTTTAGTAGAATGATTTAGTAGAACAACAATTGCTGGTCACTGCCAAGATAGACTTGGGGAAGCTGGGTAATCAACTCTGCTTTCTAAAGGTCCCTCTCATGCCATTGTCTTAGGCTAGAAACTCAAGATAACAGGTGTGAGCTGTTGGCTTTTTTAAATTTTTCTTTAGGTTGTCCTTGAGAATTTTCAGCATTTGCAGAAGCTATCTACAGCCTAAATGCAGTCTTCAAACTTTCTTACAGTCCAGTGAGAACTGAGCCATCCTGCAAAGAAAATCTGGTGCAGTCACTGCCAAGGAAAATTGAAGTTTCAGGACACTTCAAAATACGCATTTGGGATAATGTCCTTGATATGATACTGTGTGTCACCCTTAAGAAAGGAAGCTATCTTAAGCATCTTCATCCACCCACCTGCATTCCTGCAGGCCCTGGATGCCACTGTGTAATTTGGGCAGAGTAGAGGTGTAATGGAGAAGGAGCAGCATAGTGGGAATGAACAACGTTCACTCTGGGAAAATCCATTATAGCTTAGGATGGAAGAAGAGTGAGAGGGGATGTCCCATATCTGTTTACTAGGTATGTGCAGCTGGCTGAGGTCGGGAATGGAAAGTAGCTGGTCGAGGACAGGGCTGGTGCAAAAGCATGGTCTCTCTTATGGACCCTGCATACCCTTGAAAATGGGAGAAAAGATCAACTACCTTGTCCAAGACAGTCCATCGCAGCAGAATCCTAAAGATTTTTGTCCTACAGATGCGTGCTTCTAGAAGTAGAGATCTAGTTCCCTGTGTAAAGTCCTCCTACTTACACATTTATTCTTCTAAACACCTCTCTAGAAATTGGCTCCACCTTATCATTTGTTAGTCCAAGTTCTACTATACGCTCTTCATCAGCAAGCACCATTCTTGTTCTGCAATGCGAGCTTTAGTCCACTGGTTCTGCATTAGAGTTTATTCGTTTATTAACCGTATAACATCTATGCAGCGTGTACAGGGGAAGACAACTGAATTCACAGCAAAGCTGTGTGCTTGCAACAGCAACCAAAGTCCAAGGTTGTGCTGCTGTTCCTTGGAAGGGAGCCCTGCAGGGACCCTCACTGCCACCGGTTCCTTCTCGCAACCGCAGGGTGTAGCTCCAGCCTGTCCATCACATCCATTAGTAACAGCAGGCTTTGAACCCTCCAGGGCCTGGGCTGCTGCTTCCTCTTGCATCTATTGCATCATTAGTTTTCCCAGCACTATTTCCAAAGGGCCTTATGCATCATTCGTCTGTTTAATAGATTAACCAAGGCATCTCTCACAAATAGTATATTGTGTGACTAATGTTCAAAGGCAGCTGGGAACCCCAAGCAAAAGAAATGAGCAAAATGAGGGTCCCAAGTGAAATAAATCCAACATTCTGATATATTTATAGAATTAATGTCATAGCTGAATCATGGGTCGAAGGGGACAATGAACTTTTAAAGCACCGGCTTATGTATCCCTAAGCAAATGATATGCGTACAGGCTGATAACACTCTTTGCAGGAGCCATTCATAAGGACAATGATTTACAGAGAGTTTCAAACCGAAAGTGTGTCCTAGAGCCTGGGATAATTATTACATGAATAGGGAACCAGAAAGGAGAACAGAAAGGAAAAGATCCATTTGTTAAGGAAGCAACAGCAAGTTATTTTTCGAATCCAAACCTCTCTTTTTGCAGCAGGGTATTGCACCATCACAAAAAATGTTTCATACCTATGTATGGCTAAAATACTGCTTGATGTATTCTAGCTTCGGAAAGCTTCCAGTTAGTTTGACTTGTTCCCTACGAATGCGGTCTGTGTTACATTCACATGATTATCAGACGCAGGTATGTGGGGAAGATCTTTTCTATGTTCAGATGGTGGTTCACGTGAGGAGTACTGTGAATTGCAGTCTTGTTTGTGGATGCATAATGTAGATGGGGGTTGCCAAGAAAGCTGGATTTTGCCTCTTAGGTTTACAATGAAGGTTACAATTTGTCTAGATTTGGTTAGCGTGGATTTCCTTTTTGTATTTTCTGTGACTCTAATGAAGCAGCAAAATACTCAGTGCAAACTTACCCACAGATAAAAGTATTCATTCCGGGAGCAGACTAGGTCCAATTCAGCTATTTGTTTATTCATTTCTTTCAGTTGTTGTTGGGTCAGATTTACATTGATCGTATTCTGAAAAAGATAATTTTAACCTTGAAAGGTAAAAAAAATCAACAGAAAGACAAAGTCAAGCTCCCCAAAACTGCTAGTGTGAGTGTAACAGAGATCAACTATTGTACCACAAGAGAACTGATTAGAAAGTCTTGCTCCTTCCCACTGATGTTTTACATTCATGTCTGCCAACATTTATAAGCGTCTTCCTATATTAATCCAGAATCTTGCTAAAAAGACACCTCAAAAAAACCAACACACCATATTTAAAACCGCCTGTTCTACAGACTTTCTCTTCTTTTCCCTGGTGCTTTTCACCGTTGTCTACTGCTCCTTCTGTAGTACCTGCTGGTCTCATCTGCATTTGGTATTTGCAGTAGCCTTTGTATTCTCTCACTATTTTATTTCAAATGCCATGTTTTTTTCCTTCTTCCTGTTCCCTTCTGTTCCTGTGTAGCGTGGTGACAACATCACTTAACGTTACCGGTATTAGAGGAACAAGGCTAATCGGTAGGAGCATATAGAATTTGAAGTTCACTGTGGACGATTAAAGGCTTTTATGTGTGACTAGTTTTGTCAGTTAAATATTAAGGAAGGTGTCCGCGCAGTCTTTTAAGATGTACTTAAAAGTGACATAACCTTTACTCTAGCCTGTGAAACCCATACTGTTTTCCGTCCATAGATGAACGCTTTGCTGCATGGCATTTGGGGTTTCCATCTGTGAATCAGTCTAGAATTTCTGCCTCAGTGAAAGTGATAGATAAAACAACCATTTAAAAAAAAAAAAAAATCCCTTTTCTCTTCTTCCCATCAGTGCAGTGATATAATTCCTGTCACAGGAAGGAAGCACGTCTGATAAGCAGGAGAAGTGGTGGGTTTATTTACTGTTACAAAGACTACTGTTATTGTCTTTATGGGAGGGTAGGAGTTTTCTGTTTGTAAGCCCTGGGTTACCGTCAAGTGGTCACAAAAGAATCATTTGACATGTACATACAGCACGTGGTGTGGGCACACGTCCATAAGGGAGTGAAAGAATTGGGATTAATTCTTTGCAGAAACGTGGGGTTTACATTGATTTCACTGGAAGTGGAAACAGTCCTGCAGCTGCCTCAGAGGACGTGTGGCTTACTAACTTGGGTAATAGTTAACTCAAGAATAGCTACAGGCTAATTTGAAGTGGGTAATTCTGAATAAGGAAACCATAGTAACAATCGTCCCTGGGACTGCTTGCTCATTTTCTGGTACTCATTCAGGTTTTTTCCTCAGGTAGTTCCTATGGCAAAAAATCCCTAAGAACAGAGTAGGAATATTTTCTCCCACTGTAGAATTTTTAAATCATGACATCAAACATAAGGGCTTGACTATTCTGGAAATAGCTGGCATAGCTTTTGCAAATAACCTGTCCTCTACTAGTTAGCAGTGTTTGGTCTGCTCTAAAGGAATCATTATAGTTCTCTTTAGAAGTGGATAAGCTAAACCACAAAGGGCTGTCCTGGTACAGAATGAAAACATTCATTTGAGGAGTTAGTACCAACTGCGTACTGCGCTTCAGTTTCACAGCTTATCTCATCCTGAAGCATCTTCTTCATGTAGCCAAACAGAAAATGAGATCTCTGATAGGTGTGTTTGGTTTAAATCTGCATTAGAAGAGTTTTTATTGTATGCGTTAAGTGCGTGCTGTAGACTGCCAGTAGAGCTTCCTGCGCTCATCTGGGTACCATCCAATTCAGTCGACCACAGACCGTTCCCCTCAGAACTCCCTTCCGATGATCTGGAAGAACTTTCTCCTTTAACTGTCTCATAATGAACTTCTTGTATTGTTTTCGTTATTCCAAATTATTATAATGTCAAAACTCTTGAGATTCTAAGGCAAGGTCATAAGTAATCTCTCTTGGGATAAGCAGACTATTAAGGTTTGTCTTCCCATTGTAAAGTAAATTTTGAGAATACCAATTTGTTATCGTAGGTAAAATAATTGAGGATAAGGAATAAGAGGCAAGACTCTGCTTAAATATTGGATGCAATGCTATACAAGATGCAATTACTTCAGCTGCAGATGATGTGAAATAGTACAAAAATTGAAAAGCAGCCAGAGAACTAGCTGAAGGAAAATGGCAATAGTTTGTTTTGAAAAGGAGCTATCAGGCTTATAAGTGGAGGTTCTCAAGGGCTGATCGTAGACCACTCTTGTTTAGTATCTTTGGTAAGGACTTTGGATACAAAGGAGCCATTAGTACAGAAGATGATTGAAATACCATGCAAAAGAAACTGCATGACCTTGCAGAAGAGAATAGAAATGCCATGATAATTAATCATCGAGTCATAGAATAGCCCAGGTTGAAAGGGACCTCAGAAGTTCATCTGGTCCAACCTTTTGTGGGAAAGGGAACGTAGATGAGATTATCTAGCAGCCTGTCATGATGCAAAGTATACAGTCACAAACTTGAAGAACTACTAATGAGAATTTCTGTCACAAGGTGGAGACTCATCAATTGGAAATGACAATGGAATGAACAAACTAAGGCATATTAGTCAGCAGTGATGCTGAGGCACCAATGCTGTGGAGCAAAAAGGAAGTTAGATAGGAACTCAGATGTGTAGTAACGGAGTTATTTCTTTATTTGTGTTCTTAAAGAGAGAAATACCGATGGCATTATGCAAGGGCCTGGCAAAACCTCATCTGGAATGCCGCATACACTTCTGTTCAACCGTGATAAAGAAAGATGAACCAAAACTAGGACAGGTGCATGGAAGGGCTACTAGGAAGATTAAGGGAATGCGAAATCTACTTTTTTGAGACTTCATTTTAGACAAATAAAGTCTGAGAAGTGGTAGGATCACCGTCTATGTCATTACAGCGGAGTAAAGATCATGTAAGGGAAAGAGCTATAGTAGGTAAGAAGTAATGTCAGTAGAAGAACAAATAGGTACATGTTTTTGAACTATGTATGTGAAGAAGTTTCTACCTGCCAGAAGAAAGATGTTCAGGAATTGCCTTCCAACAGAAATGGTGTATGTGAGCAACTTTGTAGGTAGGCATGTATGCATGCAACCTGCTTAGTTTTAGGATGAAGCTTATTTATTTGATGTGAGACCAATTGAGTATACTGGTGCTCCACAATATTTCCTCCTGTCCCATCTCCTTATTCTCTTTGGAGAAGGCTGGCAATTGATCTTCAAAAGCAAGATGATCTTAAAACAAATAAGCCAAACCAAAACAAATAAAAGCAACCCCCTATAGTCCCTGAATCATTATCCAGAAGCTCATTTTGACAGGAGAGCTAACAGGGGTGAAAGGGTTTATCAGAGGTAAGAGTCCCTGATCAAACTGAAATCTTTGATAACAGCCAGGTAATGACAGAGCAGAAAATAACGGATTTTTTTTTTTCCCCTAAATGCATACTATTGAATGATGGTATGTTCCCAGAAAAATCAGAAAACTGTTCACAGAGAAAGAGAAACAAAATCTAACAGGAATTTGGGGAATTTCCCAAACTGTTTAGTTGTTTACTTTAAAAGCTGAGTTATTCCAACTTTGCAAATATGCATTTTACAGAGGATTGCAGGCAATTTTTGTTTCTCTTACATCCAGTTCATTGATTAAATATATAAACAGGATGTCTTTAAGAGCAGGAGCTTTTAAAACAGGATTTGATACTAAGCAAGAGATCTGCTAGTTCCCTTTTAGCTGTTTGAGTTTCATCTTTGCTTATCAGAGCTGTTTTAGGGTACAGTAATTTCCAAGTGCACTATTGGGTTGCGAGGTAAATAATCTCTAGAGATGAATTTTTTTTTTTTTTTCTCTTTTACTGTAAATGACAATAGTACATAGCCTAGAAATTTCCCTTGTAAATTCTGGTCATCCCATTTGTTCGCTAAGTTCCAGTATGGACTCGGGACCTATTCTGTCAGTGCACTGAGAGGTTACGCACCCCTGCTCAGGCTCTCCTAGGGGTAGATGATCCATCGGCTGTGTTTAAGGACTTGATTAACGGCCAAGAGCCATCAAATGTGAAAGAGACTTTTTGATCATACAGGCAAGGAAATTAATGACAACCATTTATGTATTGCTTATATAATAACAGAACTCCTTCCCCCCCCCCCCCAGGTGAATTTGGTGCTGAGGGAGCCTGCCTTGGTTTGAACCTTTGTCCTGCTGGTAGCTCCACACTTCTCCTGTCTGGAGTTTCGGACAACTTGGGGAGTTTTGAACAGTGAGGTCAGCCCACGCAGGGACAGGATCTAGTTGTGGATACAACTCAAGCAGAAGAGTATAAACGGGGATAGAGGTGATCGAGAGCTGTAATATAAAGTTACATGACTGCTCAGGCTTTGAATGAGCAATTCTAAATGACACTTACAGGTGAACACACCTGGATTTTTACCATCGTGTTAAGAAACTATGTGATCAAAACATTTTCCCCATAAATAAAAGCTTTTTATAGGAATTTGATTGACATTTTACACAATTCAAAATATTCTACTTAATTCATATGAAAACCAATTCCTACAGTTTTCATTAATTGGTTTTCCATCATTATTTATTTCCATTTATCTTCTTTACATTTCCAAGTACAAATTCAAGAAACAATGTACGATTGTAGATAATTACTTTGAATTCAAGTTATAGCTTTTATAATGGTTGGGAAGAATGAAATTATTTTACTTTTTAAATACCAGCTATATACATTCAAAAGAAAAAATGAATGATGTGTTTTCAATTTCACTTCTATTGCAATATGTGACATCAGATGCACATGGAGAGACTCTTAGCTGTCATTTTCTTGGTTTGCTCTCACAAACCTAAAGAATATTAAAATGATAACACAAGGATATTAAACTGCTGCATGATTTCTTCATAAAAAACCCATGACACAGTCTGCATACTTGTTTTATACCTAAACAGTAGTGTTTCAAGAGCAGTAATTCAGTTACTGAATGCGTATTAAAAATAACAGCGAGTGAGAAAGCAATAATCTATCCCAAGTCAACATGCAGTCTCTACTTTTTTGCTTAGAAACGCTGCAATTTCCCTAATGATAATAATAATAATGACTTTTTTTTTTTGGCGTTATACTATACATTTTCAAAATGCTGTTTAATGAAGAAATGCTCCTCATTCAGGTCTGTCGTGTTTTGCAAGGTACGTTGCTGTTGGTCAGGTAAAATCTTAATTTATCAGGTAAAATCTTTCTGGCACCATCTACCTGTTTTACCTACTAACAATGTTAAGTTCTTCACGGCAGAGGATTTGTTGCAATGGGTAGCCACTTCAGGGAAATGGTCCAGTACTTTCCTGGTCTTTCCATACGCTGATACACTTGAACCAAACTCTGCTATTATTCATGCTTTGTCATGCAACGATGACAGCTGGGGGAACATCAGGCTGCATCACGTGGCCTGAAGTGGTCGGTTCTGTGTTTCACAGGTCAAGGCTTCCTAATAATTCAGTGATGCTCTCCAAAGCCACGTATCTTTTTATCAGCCGCACGCCCTGCCCTGTGACAGCTGATCGCCTGTACGCTTTGATTTTAGTTTTTCTTACCGTCCCTTCACAATACATCGTGTCTGCTCATACTCTGCTCAGGTTGGGCTATTTGAACCGTAATAATTCAGTGTGATCTTGCTTTCGCTTCACTGAAATATTTTCTTAACCACAACAGAATTATGCCAGCGTTACGTACGCGCATAGCGCCCGTTTCCTCAGTTTAATTCTGCTCTTACTTGGAGCCCCTTCACCACCGAGTTCAGCGAGCTGTTACCAGCCCCATGGCACCCAAAAGGCAGGCCACGGAACGTGCCACCTCATGCACGGCGATTACTACATGTTTAAAAAAAAACTTATCCGGTCCTGCAGCACATTCAAGAAACTTGGCGCATCCGCGTGGTGGTCTTTATAGGCAGAATCTACCGCTGCGTTACAGGAGCGTAGCCCGAAACGTTATGCCTTGATGCGAGAAATGAAAACCATCATTTTCTGCTTCGGGGTTCCTTTTTGTAGTTTAGCAGCTAGATTCCCGTGTTATATCTGTTCTCTCTACAATGGTTTTATAACACGCTCTGTTAGCCAGCACGATATTAAACGATCCCCAGACACTGTTTTAACTCACTTGTCGTGTTTTCTACACTGTACCTCACTTTGTAATTGCTGCCTCCCCTTGCCAATAATTCATGCCCTGCAGAAGGCCCTGTTTAAGACTGAGTAATAAACTACTGAGAGATTAATATTCAGTTGATGACAGATCATTTAATGCAACTCTTACCAAAACTCTCCAGCGTCTAGGAAATTGGCAGAATACCGCCGCTGGCTGCTTTCTGATGTCATTCAATTAGCAACCAAGGGTTAGTTCTCGGAGGTTATTCTCCAGAGTTTAATGCAGCAGATTTCTTTTTAATCTTCAGTCCTCTCAGGGAATTGTACGAGGTGAGTTTAATTCACGTGTATTTGGCATGAAAGTGGATCTTCTTAGGTTGCAAACCAGGACTTGCATTACTGTTTCAGCACTGTAGTTCCTAAACGTGGATATTTTCATTTAATTGCGTGCTGATACTCCCAGTGAGAGCACAAGGGCTTCGCACGCGTGGATCCATATTCGGGTTCTGAAGTTGCACTTTGCAGACTAGATTTTCTCAAAATCTTATGGGAAATTGTAAACAGCTGCATGTGTTGCCAAGCACTTGGATGATTTGCCTTGCTGATTTCTAAATCATAGTCCCGACAACTTAACTAATGCAATAAAACATCACACCTGTTTCTTTCCCTATACCTCCCCCCCCTTTATGCCATCTTGGCAATACAAAGGCATTTTAAACTGGGTGTGGATGACATTTATCTAATTTACAAGCTGATTTCAGTGGGGGTGTTCATGTGGGTACATTCCAGCTGAGTAAGAGCATTGATAAATTGGCTCTGGTAAATTTAGCAGCCACAGTTTTTACTGCATGGATATCATTCTGCTCCTTCTGCCATTAATTACCAGAACTGACAAAAGGGGACATACCTCTGCTTAACCTACTTTGGTTCTCACTCACATGCCTTGGTTCCTTTGTAAAGGTCACTGATGCTTTAAGGTAAGATACTGTAGTATACTTAAATCTGTGTTTTGTTACTAATGGAGTCAAAAAACAGAAGTTTTGGGTTTTAAACTTGTGAGAGTTGCTGGTGTGAAACCTGCTTCCCACCCTTCAAGTCAGAGGGATTCATTATCAGGGGCTGCCTCTCTGCCAGGGCTTCAACCAAGGTGTTTGGTTCCTACTCGGTGTAGGGGAAGAGCAAGGGAAAGGGCAGAGACTTCAGACATCCAGAGAAGATGATGAGCTTTGGTTGCCTTTGAAATCTACCTAGGCTAGAATTTCATGCCATATTAGCACTATTTGAGTATGGTTTTGGGGTGCGTGGATGTGATGTGTAGAAGTACTAACACCAGTACTTTATTTGAGAGAGTAGGTGCACAGTTTTCTGGGTGGCAACACTATCTAAAGCAGGTCCTACCTGCTCACCCTTCTCCCACGTTGCTGCCCTCCCTGTGGTACCAACACAATGCTCATGGGCTGCATAATAAACCCGGTCAGTGAACTGTAGCTAGTTGAAAAGTAATCTTGCATGAAAAAAGAGCCTTTTTTTTGAGGGTCACTTGCCAGATCCTGTTCACAGAATGTCCTGACAAACAGCAGGAGCGGCCCAGCTGAAAGAGGGCAGCTTGCCAGGACGGAGAGACAGAAGTAAAGGCAGGGGAATGCCTTGAACCAGTGTGTCGTGCTTACTACTAAACACTTGTGTCATGAACCCTTTCACCCTCATTTGGCATCCACCATTTGTATACATAAACAGGACAGATTATCTGTCATTTGATAGCTGCATACATATCTCGGCTGGCTTGTTAACATGCTTTAGTAATAGCTGAACTCTTGGGCATTAATAGGCAGTTGCGATGCTATCGCTCATTTCCTGAATTGACCACTTTCATGCAGATGAAGACAAGCTGGTTACTCAGAACTATGTTCTTAATGGTCATCATTTCTCCAGAACTTTATAGATTCAGATACAATAACCTGTAAAGATTCCTCTCCTCCTCCACTTTCCCTTGGGAACAAACAAGGTAGAGAAAACATTGGAAGAATTCATGACTGATTTTGAAGTTTTTCAGTGGTGAGAATGATGACTTTTGATTTTGTATATGGAGGTATTCTTTCTGGTAGCATCTTCTTAGGTATTTTGTGAACCTTTAGTGTCACACTTGTTTTTATTTTTAAATAAATCCATGCCTTCAAGAGAAGGACTTCAGTGATAAATCATTTTCACCTCTATGTTGATACTTGCTAAAGCAGTACTGGTTGATACCCAGTAAGAGATTACTCTTCATAGTTTTTAGCATTTCAAAACCCTAAACTAGCCTTTGCAGCAATGTGAGCACAATATGTCCAATGCATTTGAAACCCATGAATCGGGCAGGATAGGCAGTCCCTCCATACATCAATTCATTCTGTAGAAAGGTTTGCCATCACCAATAAAATGGAATAAGGTCATTTGGAAGTGAGCGCTTCTTGTAGTTTTCTCATACTGTTTGCATTACAGAAAGAGTTGAAAAATGCTGCGTAGGACATTTTTCCACTACTCTGCATCTGATGTATACAGAGTGGCTCCTAAGCAACGAGGCAGGACACCCAGGCGAGACGCGAGTCTATGACATGCAGGAATATGCTCCCCTGGAAGCTGCAAAACATTAACAATTGTCTTAGGTGAAGTTTAGCTCCCCAAAGGGTCACTCAGAATACTAAGTATTCTTACTGAATCAAGGGTACTTTCCCCCTACATAACCCATATTTTAGTTCTTTCTGATTTTTCCAGTGACAACTGGGTAAAAAAAGTTAAACCACTTGGCTAGTATCAATTCCTTTAAGACTTGCCTTTCATAGTATTCGTTAAGGGTTTGGAACAATCACCTGCAAAGTGATGCCCAAGGCATCCTTCCCAAGTTTCCACCACACTCGTTGCCTTGGGGGACAAGACTTTGGGTGATCTGTCCCTGAATGCGTGCTATTCTTGCTGAGTAGGCGTGATCAGTACAGTGCAGGATTTACATTCCTCTCCAAGAGGACTTCGAGCATTGACTGAAGGAGCAGTGAATGAAGTGTTGGCTACAGATTGGACAAGTAGTTGTGAAAGTAAAATACTATAAGCCTTAAGATAAAGCTGTTTAAAAGAGAAATTGCACCTGATATGAAGTATGTTCTGCTTCCAATTGAGAGAGAATGATTTGGGGTAATGCTTTTCCAAAAGTGCTTAATCATTGTGTTAGCATGTTTACCTGCCTGCTCTTACAAAGCAATGTGGCGTAAGTTGTGGGGGCCATTCCTGTTAAGATGACCCTGGAGATGTTTGTTATCACCTTCTTGCCAGATGTTACCAGTTCTCTAGCAGAGTCAGTAGAGCAGATTATTCTTGTCTACTAATGATCAAACTATCCCTTGAGGTCCCTCCCAATCTTTGTACTGAAGTGGCTATGGAGAGCTTACCTGATTTGTTATACGTACTCTCTTCTGGTTACTTACTTTTTAAATCACTGTAACTGCTTGCTCTCTGAGTGTGTGTATAAACCTGAGAGCATATCTGCGTGGCACAATGTGGTGTGCAATAAATGAAATAACTCAGTATGGGAAGCCACGCAGATAAATTGGCAGGATGGGATAGTTAGCACTGCTGAGCAGCAGAGCTAATTGTTCGATTTCTTGTTATTCAGGGCTGCATTAGAACAGTGCTGGTAGGGTAACTGCACGACCGTCCAGCGTTTTCATTGTTACGTGACTTCAGCAAAGATCGATGCACTGCAGTCCTCTTGCGCTATAAAAGTCAGTGCTGGTTAAAATGGTCATCTCGGTTTGGGGATTTGAGCAGCGCTTCTGCTTGTGCTCCGAGGACACACGTTAAGGATATTGGCTCAGGGTTCTGCAATAGTTGTCTGTAGCTCTGTGGTCCACTGCTTTTATTCAGTGTTTGCATACAGCAATAAGTGTGCAGCTATGATTTGAAATGCTCAGTATCGCACAAATGGCTGCGGTATCTTATCCATGCGGCAGAACAGGCTCAATGGACATAGGCAGAGAAAAAGTCTGTCACCACTGTCATCTTTCTGGTCTGTTCTCATAAAGACAGCTCGCTGGGCTACACCTGAAAGCCATCAGAAAATCCCAGTGACCGTATTTTGTTACTCATGAAATACGGTCTATAAATTGCCTTCAGGGACTCTCCATCCAGATAACTAGCAGGGTCAGAATTTTCATTTACAGGATCTGGGCTTGCTGAAATAAGGGGAAGTCCCCCCAAATACCATAACGCTGCGCGGGTTCGATGTGCCTGGAAGTTACACGCCACGACGTGCAACTCGCGTACGCTCTCTGTGTCCACGCCGACACCAACCCACTCGCACGAGACTTAATGCGGGCAGGCTTTTTTTGGTGCGAGCTCCCCGAAGGGCGGTGAGGGAAACAACACCTTCGTAGCTGCGGGGAGACAGACGCAGCCCACGTAAAGCCACATATAAAGCCACATCTACCTACACGGAGCGCAGCAGCGTGTTAACTTAACTCACAGCCGGCAGCGAGGCAGAGAGCGGTCCCAGCCCCGCTGCAGCGGGCGGCCCCGGCCGCACCCCCCGTCTCCCCGCTCTCCCCCCCCCCGCCCCCGGTTCCGTTCCGCCGTCGCCGGAGCCGCACGGCCGAGGGCGCCGGGGCCACAGTGTCCCCTAGCGGCAACGCTCCTGCCCGGGGCCCGGTGGCCAGCAGAAAGTGAAAGTCTTTCAATTAAAAGTTTAGAGTTTCGGGATGACGTTGAAGAACCCGATACAGAGCCAAGCGGCTCTTTCTGGCGAAGCACCGAAGGAAAGCGCACGCAAAGCCCCGGTCCCGCACGGACCTGGCAGCGGAGGGACCCCCTCAAAGCGAGGGGGCTCGGCACGTTCCGGAGCGGCCGGAAGGCAATCTGTTGCAGGATTTGGGCCAAAGTAACTAAGTTTTTCTTGTTAGATAAAAATAGAACATGTATAAACGGCTTTCCAGCCTACCCGATTGGGTTTATGACTTTTGGGAACGTGTTGAGATTTAACGATCAGCTTCTGACAACGCTGCCCAGGCTGCCGAAAGCAGCCAAACCCAGCGCTGTGGCAAGGGAATAATCATCGTTCCGATAGAAATTCCAACGGCCTTGGTGTGACTAGTCTGAGTATCTGCTTAATGTTGGCTTACCACAAAACAGCCAAACTCCGTACGGCTTACTACATGCGATGCTGTTTCAAATTAACTAAAATATGAGAATCGCATCAAGATGATGCAAGATAGACTGCTGGTTTAATGCAAGAAATATGTAAAGGTCTTGCACAAGCCATGCATAATAACTGCATCTTTTCGGCATCAGTACTTGTCATTTGCTGACACGGTGCTGAGTTAATCTAAGAAGCAAAACACATAATGTTTCAAAGAATTGTACTTGTTGTTTGGAGGATGGGAAAGGAAACGGAAAGGCTAGTTACACTTGGACATGAAGTGTTAATGCGCTGTCTTGTCTTTTCTCAGTGGGGGAGAAGGAATGGAGCTGCTGTGAGTAAAGTGCATCTGAAAGCTTGTTTCACTTCTGCTTGGCGTTGCCTACTACCCAGCCAGCAAGTATCAGGTTAATGCCTTTGAGCTGTTCGCAGGAGCTGCTCTGGGGACAGTTTGAGAATCTCATAATGGAAATACTACATTTCATAGAAGGAGATGGTGAATAGAAACCCTGCGTTGAAGCTTGATCTTATTTCTCGCTATCCATACTAGAAATGAAATACCGCACAGCTTTGTGATTCAGTGTTGCACTACTCATAGCATGCTCACAGTTCACGTTGAAGCTCTGGAAGTGCTGTGTGTGTGTGAATTAAAAGGTCTCTGTATGAGCTAGGCATTTCTGGGTTTGAGTGATCAAATTACATACAAGAACCAAGCCGTTCATTAGAAGACAAGAAAAGACTAGATTGCAAGAACTGAATTTTGCATTTTGTATCTGTTGGAATCAGCCATTGGTTTCGTTTGTGCTGAAGTCCCTGTTATTAGGGGCAGAAACCTTCATCATTCATGTTGCCTATGAAAAGAACCAATTCTTCCCCTCTACTTGTCCAGGGTCCCTAATACTTCCTTTCGTTACCTTCATTCCTGTGGATGGTGACTGTCTTCCTGAGAGAAGAAACTGTCGTCTTCCACAGGCTGTGTATGCTGGTTTATGAGAAGTGGGGATATTTCAGGGAAATCCGCTCTCAGAAAAACCTTCTGGGAATGTTAATTTCTGAGGAGGCCCTGAAATAATTTTTCTCTCTTCTTATTTTTTCTCTTACATTTTGTCTGCAGATTATGTTGCTCTCTATCTCTTTTCCCACTTTAAAAGCAGATGAATATATTTTCCTCTGCCTTAAATAGTTTCATCGCTTTTTGGCACAGTTTCCCATCTTTACCAGCTTAGGATTGTAGGATATAAACCCCAGAGCCAAACTTCAGTTTCTTGTATCATTCCATCCACTAAGTATTGCTGGCCTCTCCCAGCAAGGAATGTTTGCAATCATTTGCCTTGTTTTTTAGTCCAGTAAAACTATGTTCAGTGTTTTGCTCTATTAAGTAAGTGGAGATTCATGACAGTAGAGCAAAAGAGAATCCTCTTACCTCTCTGTATGAAGAAATGCCTACCTCTGAGCTTTTTATGAAAAATGAATCCAGATTTTCTGAACTGACTGCGCACTTTCAGTCTATGGCTTTGGCTCACTAGCTGTCTGTGTAACCGTCTAAAAAAACTTACAGACAGGAGAAACTTTCTGACATATATTAGCAAGAAAGTTACACCTACCTCTGGGGCATGAACTAAAACACGGGCTCTCCAGATTAAAGTTCAGATTGGTCAGAATTTGTTTGAAAGGCTAAAGGCCATGACTTTGCCTCAGTTTGTTTCTTAGCAGATTGATGCAAGATGAGGTAATAAGAAGCTTTCTATCTGTTCCAAGGCTTAAGAAGCTGACCTCAGGCTCAGTGTGCTGCTTGTTCCTTGCAAAGCCTTACATTACAGGGGTCTGGTGGGAACAGTTGTGTAGTGGTCAGAGTTTACTGAAAATTAAAACTGGTATTGTAATAGCGGTAGCAATAGGTGGTGGGTTTTTTGGTGCCAAGAGTTTGAAACAGTCATGACTACTTTTTTTTTTATTATTAAGGGATTTTATTTTCTCTATTTAACAACAAAACAGTTTTCACTCTCACTAATGAAATGGTCCACTTCATGAGAATCCGTGGAATACTAGAGATCTCCCAGTGAGTTTCATGGCCTGGGCTTCCCATCCATTTAAAATGAGAAAACCACTTTGTGATCAAGCCTCCCTGGTCCCCACTCATAAATAGGAAATTGAAACAACTTTCTACTCTGCCCATCTTCTAGACAGGAGTTTAGCACCTCAAAGAATTGTCCCTTACTTTATATTTGTCTGATGTTTGGTGGCACGAGAAAGCCACAAATCCGTGTACGGTTTCTGAGCACTGTTTATTATGATGTATACTGAGACGAATTTAACACTGACTTAAATCATGGTGTAAGTTTCTCATTGTATGCAAATTATTTCTAAAGGAGGAGTATGTGATAAAATGCAGTAACTTGAGCTAATTCAGCACTCGGCAAGCATGCAAAACGAGTGTAATGGAAATGCTGAAGAGGAAGAAGTGTGGGAAGATACCCTATCTAATTTGCGGAGAACTGTTTAATCTTAAACTCTCCTGTTAGTTATTCATGTCTCCACAGGCTGGGCACTAGGTGCTATTGGAATAATTGCCATTAACGATGCACTCGGCCTCTCGGCAGAAGCTACGGAGTGCACGCCGAGGGCGGCAGCACTGGCTGAGTTTGAAGGGACTGGTAATGTGCTGGGCTGAGCTGGGAGTCGTGGGACCTGCAGGAAAGAGAATCTGCTGATAGACGGGCCGGCGGGTTGTGTTGTGAGCAGGGAGGTGGGGGCCAAGAGCAGGAGGGGAGGCTAGGATGAGACTGGAACTGGAAAAGAGCCAGAGAGGGGGAAACTGTAGTTTTCTAACTTCTAGCCCATTACTGTAACACTTCCAAGGTCTGTTCATCCAGAAAGACAGAATGCAAGAGAAATGTTTTATTTCCCTCTTGGCCTTCAGCTTTCTCTGCCAGAACAGTTTTTTGTGACACTCTTGGGATAAGAGAGTATTTGTTTTTCATTTTAAAACTGCGGCTTACCTGCTGAGGAGGGTAGATACGTATAATTGAGAGCTGGGAGGGAAAAACTTACAACCCACTGTCACAGTGCTTGTTACTGAGGCTGCCATTGCCATCTACGTTGTCGCTTTCCGCCGTAAGGTGGAGAATAGTATATTCATTGTACAAGCCAGTACGTGTTAAATTTGTGCAGGTGACTCTGCCCAGCACCTATCTGTGAATAGCTTGTATTACCTGTAAGTTGATTCTCATCTTGCATACTCTGAAGAATAACCACTGAAGCCAATGATTTGCTTCTCTTAGATACCAGGATTATAGTTCGCACCACTATTTAGTCACTATTAAATTTGACCCATGAAGTCTTTGGAGATGCATATGCCTACTCGGCTTCTGAATTTAGCTCGCTCCACTCCTACTAAGTAGAAGCCTGGAAGGGACAAAAAGAGACCTCCCTCTGAAATTTAATCCCGATCACACGCGTGGTATGGTACAGAAGAACGACCACAGAGTCCTCTGCCAGTCCCAGATCTTATGAAAACTAAAGGCACCAATAATCACTGAGGTTATTTTTAAATGTTTAACATGACTCTCAAAGGCACATACACGTTGAACATCTGTATCGTTTTAAAGTGCTATTTATTCTAATATATCACAGCTCTGGCAGCAATTTTGTGCTAATTGCTCGGAACAGGCTGAACACTGGGGGATTATAAATTTAAGTATGACATGTACTGTGGGGTTTTTTCAAATTGAAACATATTGAATAGTCAACTAACCTGACATCATTGGAAGCTCAGGATGGTTGGTGACTGTCCACTTCACTCCACAAGTGTGGATTTATTGCCATGAGTCAGAGAAGTAGAATTACCTTTTCATGGGGTTGGAGTGATCTGTCTTTCCATATAGGATGCTACTATGGTAATGTTGGTCGTGTTACTAGGGTGACCTAAAAACATTAACAGAGTATTTTACACAGAATTCACTTTAAAGGAAACTGGGCATTGCCTTCTGTTCCCTTATTAATGCATATGCTTATCCATACTTAGAAATATTCTTTAGTGCTTGAATTTTAGTTCAAGAACTAAAGCACCTTTTAGTGGTGCTTAAATCCCCGAAAGGATTTAAGCGCCATTAAGGTCACTATAATTCCAGCTCTCTGCTGCCTAACCCTAAATTTCTGTTCAGCTGGGCACGCACAAACATCAGGATTCATCATCTGCATCCTCATTCTGTGTGGCTGTGCAGACTGTAGCTCTAGCAATATGCTCTGAGTGGGAATTTGGCTGTCTGACCATCAGGATCTAACGTGGCATTCGTTCTGAGTGCACACGCATTCGGGAGCTACGTGTGTATTTAGAAGGCTTGCTTAAGGAATTCACACTCAAATGTTTTTTTTCCCACAATGACTATGCAGATGGATCATGGCAGAGGCTGGGATGTGGACATTGAAATCTCTCTTTAAAGCCACAGGTTTCTTTATCAACGCTGGCAGGTTTTTTGGTAGGATGTCTTGTCCAGTCCTTGCCACATTCAGATCCTTCTTTCATTTGCATGCGCAGAAGGAGTCCGCTAATGGTTTCCTACTTAAGGAGCAGCTTGAAATGCCAGACATAACTGGATAGCCTCTCAGCAGCTAGGACACTAGTACATGTCTGTGAGCAGCAGAACTAGAGGCTTGGCAAAGAATAGGATTCTGTAGTGTATTCGGTGTCTTTCAACATTCAGAGTGACGGGGTCAGTTATGAAAGAATTTAATTTTTTTCTACTTTTCCTTGTAATAGGTCAACTTTTAGAAAGAATCCAGTTTCCACGATATAAAAATTGCATTGCTGTTTCTGAGCTAGTAGTGCTCAGAATGAGCTTTGCTGTGCTTTAGAAAATTGTCACTAAACAACTGTTCCAACAAGCATGAATGCTGGTGGGGCACTATTTAGATCATGAGACAATTAAATGCATCTTAAAGTGTCTGGAAAATAAAAAATAAATACTCTGAATGTCTTTAAATGATGGCATTATATTTTTGGGAAGAGATAGAGGATGGCTCTCTGAGCACGTTCTATGGCCTCTGCTGCACTTATTTCTGTCCATGGAAAGTATCGTCGTTACTCTGGAATTTAAATGTGTGTCATATGTGCCATAGTCATTAGGCTGGAGTTTCTGGGAGAGAGAAAGATGAGAAACCAAACAAGAGGTTGATTCAAATCTATCCCCCTGCCTAGCCCCTTACCATTTCCTTTATCACGTAAATCTCTACGCGCTCTTTTCATTGCACAGGGGCTTCTGCCACTTGGATGTGGCCTTGGGTACTCTGATGCCTTAGACAAATGTCAGATCGTACCTGCTCTCTCCCATGTCCTTGTCCTTCTGTCTCAGAAAACACTTGTCCCTTGAGTCAGTTCTTCCTCCAAGTGTGTTTTGTGAGGCTCGATACTCCTCTGTCTGAAATGACCGCCGTCGGTTCCCAGGCGTGCCCTGGCAATGGGCGCCTGCAGCTCGCAGAGCCCGGGATTCAGTGACAAGGTAAAAGGAATCTGCGGTCCCCACCTCAGGGTGGAAGGGTGAGGGGCTGGCTGACTGCGCGTGAGGGTCTCCTGTACTTGAAGTTAAGAGCTGACACCTCTCGATCGGTTTTCTGTCGCGTTTCATAGATTGTGCTAGAAGTGGTCATCACCTTAACTTGTGCTAGTTGCTCTTGCTGCTGTGGTGACAATGTCCGGGAGGACCCGAGGAGCTAGAACTGCTTCTTTGGAAAGAAGATACAGTTCTCCGTTTAGTTTATTGTTACCTTTTTCTCATCTATGGTTTCTGTCACGGTGACCTATTCTGGCCTAAGCAAGATTATTATATCCTCTCTCAAACATTGTTACAGAATTCTTGCCTGTGCTGAAGAGGACCTGGACACATCTTACAAAAAAAAAGACATTAGCTCTCACTCTGACTGAAAACGTTACCAGTCAAAGCATTTCTTTTCCCAAAGCCATCCACGATATCTCTTGTAATTTAGACATTTATTTGCAATATAATTGTCAATAATGTGATGCCTTTGTGCTGCACAGACTTCTAGGTTTATTGTAGACCCTTGCAAGTCTTTTGGAACCTTAAGTGTGTGGATACCAGGTCATCTGAGTTTGTAACTGTGGTTTTCTTCAGTAAATAGCTCCTAAATGAAACCATCTTTGAAGTTATGTGCATGGGAGTAAGAATCCTAAGTCTATTTGTTGTGCATTCTGTGTAGACGTTTTCTTAAAAGACTCTGGTTGCGTTATATACAAAACTGTGCAAGTTTCTGCACATGCAGAGAAGGGCAAGTGTGAAATACTTCTTATTTGGAAATACTTAGTCACACAATTAGAAGCTATTTCATCATTCGTGTGTAAGATAAGAGTTGAACTTCTGCTTGCACTCTCAACAATGGCATTTCCTGCTTTTGAATACACATTTGTGCAATTTAATATTTGCTTTAGCTTCCTGTAGAATAGTTTCCCTTCTCTTTAAGGGGGCTATTATGCTGTGTGCCATAAAGCAGCTTTGGAACATTCTGTTCATTTGAGTAACAACTGGTAGGAAGATGGGAAGGGTCAGTGCGCAGGGGGGTAGGAGGGCCAAAAGCATTTGGAAGAAATGCAGATAAAAGTAACAACAGATAAATGTAAAAGAGCGCTTCTTGCTGCTTTTAGCTGGATGCAGAGGGGCATGGTATTACTTGAAAGGCGGGTAAGGTTGGGTTTTGTTTGGGGGGGGGGTGTGGTTTGCGGTTGGGTTTCTTTAGTTAATCTCTCAATTCTCTTGCTATTAATTCTAAGGCTTTTTTCTTTAAACCTAATATTGGTAACCTTTCAGAATTAGCACTGATGACTGGCTTCTCTAGTCACCCTTTCTTCTGTCTAGGGATGGCTTTGCTGTCAGCAGAGGAATGTGATATGGCCAAACCCAGACATTTAATAATCCTGTTTATAAAAGACACCCTCAATCCCCTCCCCCCCCCACCCGGAACACTTCTTAACGTTAAATGTTAACAGCCTAATGCATTAAATTTAATTTTTCTTTTGGTTTCTGAACAACTTAGTATACACGAGTAATATTTCTAAGGCTTTCCCTATGGTCATGAGGAATAAGGTCTCTCACCCCATCACATCTATTTCAGATCTGGGGCTTCAAGAACCACAGGGATTAACTACAAATGTGGGAGCTATGAGCCCCATGTGATTCAGTTTCGATGACTGTAGCAGATTAAAACAGGAGAGGAAGTTCCTCACCACGCCGGCATCAGAGGGCTAGGCTTACCCAAGCCAGGTGAGAAAGGATCCCCGTTGCAGCCGATGAAAGGTAGCTGCGCTCCGTTCAGCGTAGGGATTATTGTATAATCAAGTTTTTCCCAACTGATTTCTCATGTTCCGATCTGGACTCGTAACCAAGAAATTGTCAATGGATTGAGAATTCTGACTGCAGTAGCTGTTTGGATAAGAGCATCCAAGGCACAAGTGCTCTTCAGTCGCAGAAAAGTCTGTCTTCTAGGTGTCCAGGAAAACTGACTCAGCTGTTGTGGGTAATTCTGTATATAAAATAAATACTTTGGAGTCAGGTAAATTTGCCAAATGCTATCTTTTCTGCTTACGTTCCAAAATAGCCTGTAACTCTCCTGTAACCCAGGTATCTTAAGTTGTACCTGTTTTCTTCCGAGGATTTTTTCTCTTTTAATGTAAATTGTGATTGTTTACACCCGTGGTGTCACTATGGCAAAAAGTGGAGGGGGGGGAAAAAACCCCAACCCTTCACAAAAAAAAACCCAAACCAACTAAATGTATTCCTGTGTTTGAGTGGAGTGCCATTTATTACAGGTGTTTTGGACAAATTTACTTGAATGTAAGTGGTAATCACATGGCAAGAAAACTCACCTTTCTGTTCAGTAGCTTTCTAGTGACTCAGCACAGGTTTGTTTTGGTTTTTTTTTTTTTTTAACAAGTCTTGTGAAGATCCATAAAGACTCAGTCCTCAAAAGTAAGAGATTTTTCAGGGGTTAGGGGGAGGATGAAAGAATAGCACTGCTATAGCTTTTTATTTGAGATAAACTCTCAAAAGAAGGTTATTGTTAGATAATTTTTAATACTGTACTACTTCATAATTGAGCAGGAAAAAATCGTGACACTCTTCGTTTGATGTCAAAATGCTAGAAAGGAAGGTCTCAGTTGTTATTCCTGTCCTCCAGATGGAGAAATTGAGGCATTGGGTGATTTGTGTGTTTAAATTGCATAACATGGCAGGAATTAAAATCTGGCAATATTAGATGTGTCCCCATGTTATGACTCTTTGATGCTGCACAAAAGCTTAGAGTGGCCAACAGAGACTCCAGAAGTTCCTGAATGTGATTGAGAATGCTGAAGACCTTGTCGTAGGGGACATTCAGGAGATGGCACTCAGAGGCAAGCTGAGGGAACAGAGAGGCTAAAAGAGCTGAAATAAATGCTAGATCATCCTTCAGATATATTGGTAATAATGAGCCTGTTAGAGAGTCTAGCGCCAGCTGATGATTGGGGTACGAAGGTAACACTTGGAGAGCTGAGAAGCTGAAGAAATAGAGGCCATTCCCCAGCCAGAGCCCTCTTCAGGATGGCGCAAAGGGAAGGAAACCACCAGAGGATCTGTCTGAAACTGAAATGACTGCGGGTGGAGTTTTAGAACACTAACCAATTGAGTTTTCACCCCAAAGTTCAAAGAAAACATAAAGAGAAAATTGTTGAAATACTAAAAGTAAGGTGCAATTCTCTCACTGGTACTCTGATGTGATCTTCCTTTGTATCCGAGGACTGGAGCATGGCAAATGTGTCACCAACCTTTACAAAAGGTTCCAGGAGAATCCAAGGAACTACAGGCCTGTAATCTGACAGGCACGTTAATGGGAATTAAGATGAAGGAACTATGAATCAGTAGGTACCTAGATAAATACAGTCTACTTGAAGAGAATCAGCATGGCTTTTGTAAAATGAAATTCAGGCTTACACACGCATCTGGAGTCCTTTGAAAGGGTCGACAGATGTGTGGCTCAGAGAGATTCAGCAGACGTAGTTTATGGAGACTTCTAAAGAGATTTCAGTAAATTCCCTCACCAAAGATTTTTTTGGAAGAAACTGAACAGTTATGAATAGAGAAAATGCATATGCATGCGTAAAGACTTGGTTAAAAGGTAAAAAAGAGAGTAAGAGTAAATTATGAGCTCTTGCAGTGGGGGCAGGTCATCCAGTGCTGTTCACTGGAGCCTGTACCCGCACAGCTCAACACTTTCATAAACGATCTGGTAAGATGGTGAGTAGCATAGTGAGAAAGTTGATGATGGTACAAAACTACTCAGGATAGGAAGAAGGTCGATTTAATAAGATTTTCAAGAAGACTTTATAGTCGCAATTTGGAAATTAAAATGGCGGATAAAATTCAATGCAAGTAAACACAAGGTAATGCACATAGGGGAAAATCAGTCCTGGCATCATATGAAATATTGGGCTTGAGTTTACCATTACTACTCAGGAGGGAGATTTTTGGGGTTATGATAGGTAGTTGCATTGCATCAGACTTAATGCTTGGCAGGTGTCAAAAATGCAAACCAAATTTTCAGAAATTATTAGGAAAGGGATAGCGAACATCAAGATCCCACTGGATTAACCCGTGCTTGACCACACCCTTAATACTGTGTGCAGTTATAATCTCTTTATCTTAAACTACTGGAAAAGCCACAGGTTTCCCAGAAAAACTGGGCAACAGGAATGATCAAGGATGTAAAATGGCTTAAAAAAAAAAAATTGACTGGATAAGCTGGGACTCTTTATCCTGAAAAAAGAAACAACACAGCAAAGTTTTTAAAATCATGTGGCATGGAGAGGATGGATAGGTGTTCACACTTCCAATTCAAGAATGAGGGGCTGTCAAGTAGAGTTATGGGGAACAGGGTCAAAAGAAAAAGAAATGATTTCTTCTAAGGGGTGACAGCCCTGCGGCCCTTGCCACCAAAAGTTACTGTAGATGCTGGTACTGTGGATGAGAAACCGGTCAAATTCTTGAGAGAAAGATCTATGGAAGGCTACTACCTAAAGGGGTCGTGTCAAGCTTGTGTGACTCATGAGCTGAAAATAGTCGGAGTGTGGGAAAGCACCCAGAGGAAGCATACTTGCCCTGTTCTTATTCTTCTTTGGACAGCTGCTTTTGGTCGTTGCTGTAGAAAGAAAACTGGGCTGGGTGGACCTTTGGTCTGAACTGGTGGAGCCGTTTAGTTGGGAATGCAGGCAGCTACTCAACAGCAGCTACGTGACATGCTAACCTGAGGAGCTGAACGATACCCGAGCTGGCTTTAAATGAGCTACCTCAGATGCCAGTAGCAGCCTGTCCTCTGGCTGCACGGCCAGCTCATCCTCTCTGTGGCATCAATTAGCCTGTGCTGAGTGTCTTGCTGTCATCACTGGGATGTTCCTAGCACTAAGTTAGCTTATAGAAAAGTAATGCTATGCTACTTGCTATTTGCTGTGCGGCCATACCCACTGTCTAAGTGGGCACAGTGGTGCATTAATTATTTTGGCAGAGTCTACAACTGTGAAGTTGCTAAATTCTCAAAAACAGGAAAAATAAAAAAGGATTCCAGCTTCAACTCAGTTTGTTTCCATTTTCTATTTATTCATTTCACAGATCTAATAATTTTTTTTTTTTTGCTCTAGTACGCTTAGCTTGGGGTCTGAAAATTAGTAGGGTTTTTTTGGTTTGGTGGGTTTGTTTGGGTTTTTTTTTTTTTCCTGCATCACTGTCAGCAGTAGTAAAGCTATGCAGCCAGAACTGATGCTGTATCAAGAATAGACTCCAGTGTACTCTCTCTTAACTGTGATGGCTTTAAAGAGCTAATAGAACTGAAAATTAGTAAATAACTATTTTTATCACTAAAGTCAGCAGTTCTGACTCAGAGTGTCCACTAAGGAAATGAACTTTGAGTAACAGGATATTTTAAAAAAATTGTCACTCTTTAATTACACTTTTTAAAAAGAATGATGTGTCTTATAGAAATGCAAATCTGAGATTGGTGTCATTACAAACTGATGAAGAACGCTACTAAGGACTTATGTTAATTAATATTATTGCACATTTTAATCATGTGATTCTCAGGGTCTCCAGTTGGGGGCAGTGGGCAAACACAGAAACATGGCAATGGCTGGCACGCATGAGACTTGTGCCTAGTCCGGTGTTCTGCTGAAGGGGAGGAACCAAGAACAAATGGAGGTGTGATACAGTTGTCATTTTGGATTTAGGAATTTTTAAAAATGAAGTAGACGTCGTTTTCAAAACTCTTTTGCTACTAACAAACAATTGTACTGTTTTATTTTCATTACCCATAAATCATCCCGTTTCATTTGCAAAACTAAGAATTGGTGATTTTAAAGCCCTCCCCTTAATCAACAACTTCATATTCTGATGAGCCCAGGTAGAAAAGTCGTTGTAAATTTAAATTTGTTACCATTCAGTCTCCTTAAATGTTTCCAGCCTAGCATAAGTCATTGGCTCTACCTACCTTCAACATCACTATTTAGTCATTTACATCAAGGGAAGAGTGAGAAAAGAGTAGAAGATGCTCCTTATTAATGCACAGTGTAAAGCTCAGCATGCTTTAAGGCCTGCACACACACAGATTTAGCATCTAAGACAAGACCTAAGGAGATGATACAACATATTATTTTGTTAAAGGAATATCAGTTATGCTATTAGGAATATGTCTTAGAGACCACTGGTGGTTTCATGGTTTCAACTCATACTGGTTCAAGAAAATATTATAAAATATCAGTTCAGGAATTCATAACCCTAATTTTGTTGATAAGGTTTTCTAAAACAATCCAGGCAGATGACTTATAAATTTAACAAATTAGAAGTGAATCGGGCATTCAAAGTAAAATTAGGTAGCAGCTATAGGAGAATGCATGAAAGGGTGAATGTACGTGTTGGGACTGTACATCTGAAAGGGATGTACCGATAAGGAAAGTAAGCATTCGGCATCAGCAGGCTCATAGTAGCCTAGATCTTCCTTCCAGCTGATACTTTTAATGAGATTTTGCAATAGTGCAATGGATTTCCTGGTCCCTGGAGCTCCTGGCATTCTATCTGACCTCCGCATTACAAGTTATGACTGCTTGCAAAGGATTGAAGCCAAAAGTTTTCATCCACATCGCCGGCTGTCAAAACACAGGGACTTCTGTCTGGGTGTAGATACTTAGTTTTGGAAAGGCAGGATAGAACATTTTGTTCGTCTTTCCTCATGCTTCTCCACACGCATACGCCAACACATGGAGAAACAAACCAGAGCCCTAACCATGCTATACTACTTTAGTATCTTCCATGTAACCATAGAAAGCAATCTATAAATATTAAAGCTTCATAGCAGCAAAAGCATTAAACCCATTAGGTAATCAGAAAGCTGAAATAACTGTCAGCTTGTCGGTTGCAAGGTTCAGGAGTTCCAATTTCTAGTCCTTCAATCTGAGCCCTAGGCCACAAACAAGAAATTAGCCTGGAATTCATGATCGACCTTGTAATAACAAAACATTGCGTATACTTTAACAAACAGCGAACAGTACCAATTTCACTTCATAAGACACTTAGTGTTGCAAACCTATGCAACGTGTTTGCTTTTTAATATCTCAGTGCTGTTTTAAGAAGATGAAGCTGCCCCTGGACCTTGAAAGTTAGAATGAATTAAATGACACATGAATAAATATATATTAATTCTTTTTTATTAAAGTATCAAAACAAACTTAAGAATAGAAAACAAACTGCTTTTAATGCATTTTAAAAGTTCTCCTGAATAAAGTATACTTTTAGAAAACTCATGCAACATACTGCTCCTGGCTAGCTGTTTAAACACTCTTTTCCTGGGCACAATCAAATGAATTTGAGTACCATCATTTCCGGAGTAGCGTGCAGGAGCATGCATGTAAACACACACATACAAGCAGTAGAAAGCAGCTATGACTGCACGTATAAAGAAATAAAAATAGATTATCGTCTGACAATAGTAGTGGTACCATATTAACATTTGGCATGCTAAGTAAATAACATCAAGCAACAAAAGCATGACGCCTGCGTCACCAGTGATATGGTATAGAGCAACCATACAAATTCCCTAAAGGAGACACATGAGTTCTGTCATTAGATTCTGGTCTCTGTGGTAACACCTGGTAAAAGCACAGGAGGCAAACAGTTTTGTCTGCTGGTATTTGATGCGCAAAAGGCAAAGCCAAGGCGTACGATACCGGGATGATGCCTCGGGTTTGTATTTCCACGTTACAGGAGTCAAATAGCAATGAACAGCGTTTGACCAGTTTATTGTAACACACTTCGGGTATATCCATTCTCTGACAAACAGCTGGCTCAGTTCCCTGTGGAACTTGCCCTCGAAGCCAGGGAAGTCGCAGCAGAGGCTCCAAACTCTGCGTACAGGGTGTGAATAAAACTCTCACTGAAGTCAATGGAAGCTCCTTCCAACATACAGAAAGACAATGGATTCTCAGGACAGAATCAAAGCTTGCACATCATCTTCGTAATACATTCACTTTTCAGATACATGAAGTACATATCTTTAAAATGTGATATAGGACATTACAATATATCCAGATCTTAGGAAAATGTACTAAGTAGTTCTGTTGCAGAAAATAACGATCACATAAGGATAGACTCATCTGGGACTTGTAGGGTAAGAAGCTTATGCCTGAGGTATCTTTAAGTTTAGCCTTTAGAAAAAAAAAAAAAAACACAGTTTCAATGCCGCATAAGTGGTGTAAAATATTATGTACTGTAAGCTCCGTTTTTATTGTCTGCTTCACTTCAATTGTGAAATTGAGCAGCTAGACACCACCGATGGAGGTACAGAATTTCAGAAGGTATAATCTCTGCACCCCATCGTTCGAGATATGCTCAGTGCCTCATCTGTGGAAAAGATGAAGGATAAGTGTTTTCAATAGTGGTGTCTCAAATACAACTGGTGAAGTTTAGGAATATATAATATTAAACACCAAGAGATAAAAGTAAAAAGACAGCGCAACACTTGTGTTTTCAGTTTTATCTTGCTCGCAGTATTTATTAACTTTACTCATTACGATATTAGTGATAAATAAGGATAATATTTTCTTTTACAAAAAATTGTAAGGATGTATTTTATAGGATTAAACAATCTGAAAATTTCACAGAAACATCAGAATTTAAACACTCGTAGCTCCAACTGTTTTGTCCAGCAGCTCTTCTACCAGTTCAAACACATCTAAGGTTAGTAGTTAATAAAAAATAAAAACAATTATTCACTACATCAAAACTCTTGCCTCCTTTAGATTCTTTTGATTGACTGTAGTTGCCACTCAAATATAAAATAAAAGTAGCTGCAATCATATTTTTTCCCTCCGAATCACCTGGCAAAAGGAAGCAATCCTGACCAGGATGGAAAAAGCTTTGTCAAGCTCTTATGCCTTGAAGAGCTATCTGGATAAGCAGACCCACTGAAGTCCATGGATCCTCTTCTGTGAGTGAGGGTTAATAGCATGAATTAAGGCTTGTAGGATGAGATCCGAGATTGATTTCTTTTTTAAAAACTTTTCATGATTCATGAACCTGGGATTCGATCCTGCAGTTCTTTCCTCAGGCAAAACCTGTCTTGACATCCCTCTGTAGTTGGTTTCCTCTTTCCAGTGGGTCCAATTCACCGAGTCACCAAGTGGTGGTACAAGTTGCTCTTCAGCAATTCAAGGAGAAATTGTAGTCCCCAAAGGATGGTAGGTGGGGTTCCAGCTCATAAAAAACCCACAAACTTAGCTACATGGACATTTTGCAAGAAACATTTCTTTGTCACACCTACTAGGCTTTTCGAATTCAGTCTCTGAGATGAGTCATAGAAAAAAAAAAAAACCACACAAGTGTTGTGAAAAATGACAAAGCTTAGTTGGAACTAAAGGCTTTTTGTGTGTGTTTGTGTGTGTGTGTGTGTGTGTGTGAGGTTAGAATGCAACATTACGTATCGGTACATTCTGCCAGAAACGGTCCTCCTGGAAACTTCAAAACTTTAAAAATACTCTCGGTCTGCTTTCCTTACCAGCAACAAGGAAAAGTAGTGTCCATCCAGCACAGCTGTCTGTACCATGTGCATCATCAGAAGTCATAGTGTTCTAGCACAAACGTCGTGAGTGCAGATACTGTATACTAGCAGAGAGCTAAAACTTCTGAAGCTGTTGTCTGTAGCTCCTAGGAACAGCAAGTATGACAGGTGCAAAACCTATATTTGAGGCAGAAGACTCTTCAATTTGATTGAGACCAGATCTTCCAAGGGGAAGAGTTGCTGTCAAGCCAAAATGATTCTTTCCACTTAAGAAAGCAATCTGCCCTTCCTAAAGGCTCTTGACTAATAGAATCCTACACATTATGTCAGATCCTCCATGGATTCTGGTAGTTGTTAAAAACCACTACGAATATTTCCATGTTTATCGTATCCCTTAACTTTGTAATGTGCCTTCTTTGATCTGTTGAATAAAAAGATTCCTTTCATCTTCAGGTGTCCTTCCGTTTTGTGCCCGAACTATACAAGTAGGCCTGTGAAGATTTAGCATGTATATCAAATGCTGCTTCTCGTTCTTTAGCTCTTCGATCTGGGCTTTTAATTCTGCATTGATAGTTTCCAGCTTTTCTGATTCCTAATCACAAAGGACAGACACAACTATTAGACTGAGTGGTTCAAATAGTTAATTGCGATGTTTATCTAATAGTTGCAGTCTTTTTGGTGGGAAAGCATATGGCTAGCTGAGAAAGAAATTGCGTGTTCTTAGTGTCCTGTAACGGTAAAACTATACATCCCCCAGTCGATAATAGTCTAAACAACCAGATTGACAGTTACCTTCTGAACTGAGTGTAACAAAAGTTGAAAGGCCAAATTCAGATTTGTATTGACTTACAAGAGCAGGCATCCAAAGCACTGCTGCTACCTTCTGCAAAATTATTCTGAACTTTTTGGGTCAAAAATTTACCCCAAATTATCTACGCTTCTTATTAACTCCCTGGAATATCATGTCACATATCTGTAAACCCATGTTAAGCTAACAAAGTAAGGACGTAGGTTCCCCCCCCCCGCCCCCACCTCCGGATATAGGAACAAAGACAGGCCTGATGCCGCTGTGATATAATTTTATATCATGGCAGAGCAGGTGGTGACACTGCTGGGGTCTTAGGAGAGAGACTTCAGGGCTAAGCTACTATGCCACTCATTTCGTAAAGAAGTCAGAGATTACTTCTTGGTGTTTGTAGGCTCTTGGTCTCCACAATAGATATTATATGACATGAGATTTTACTTCTTTTTGTGTTCAGTGTACACATTCAAATTCATCCTATCCCCACAGATAAGATTGGTCACTGAAACAGTAATCTCTTTGCACTCCTACCATGCTTTCACTTTTTTCCGGTTTTAACCAGGTTTGATTTAATATGTAGCATGTTCATTTTTTTAATAACTAATGTTTTGACAGGTTTACAGAGTTTTGGGTGACATCCTTCTGTATTTCCTACTGTGACAGTGCCCTGTGCTGTCCGTTCAGATCCTGGCAGGATGACTGATTAAGAACAAACCACACCAGTCACTTACTTTCTGCAAACATTCTGTTTTTTCCTTCTTTTTGTTCCGGCACTTTGCAGCAGCAATTTTGTTCCTTTCTCTTCTTCGCTTTTTTCTTTCATCCTCTTCAGGAGAAAACTATCCCATAAAAACAGACACACACAATCTGTAAGATGTCGTAAATACTCGACCTGTATTTTGAGAACTTCTGCATTTTTAAAAGCAACGTGGACAGTGTCGTCAGTGCTCACATCATGAGTTACATAAGGATGGGATTCTGACCTTGCTTGCCATAGAGTAAAATGGTAGTAACTCCATTAGAATTGTCAATAAAAACCTGACTGGAGTTTGGATGGATGTAATCCATGTGATGGCTCATTTTAAATCAATGGTACTGAAAAAACTTGTCAAGCATCTCCCCTCTGGCTGACTCCCACACCTCCATCTCTTCCCCACTTCCCAAGGAGGAAAAGGAGCCGGGGCACAGGGAGCAGAGGGGAGGCCGCGGCATGAACGAGGCAGCCAGAGCACAGCGAACTAAAGGCAGCACCGAAAAGGGGATATTAACACCCTCCTTCAAGCTTTGTTTTCTTTCCTGTGGAGGCTCAGACCAAGGTGTAGCTGTTTCCCTAACTTAAGCTATTTCTCCACTTTGTAAGAGAAATGTTTTTCATGGAGACTATTATCTTAAAAACCTAGTGTGGACGTAGCGTGGCCGTGTCTACCTCAGCATAGTCCACATGGGGCCTATGGCACTGTCCTCATGAAGGAAAGCTGCAGTGACTTGTTCCAAGTTCAGCCACAAGTAGATGGGGAAACCAGATTAGCGCTTGCTCTAATCTCTGTAAAACGTTGTCCTTGGTTCATGATCAAAAATAAAATACCCAACTATAGGCCTCAATGGAAATGAGAAATACCAGAGGGTTTCCCAGAGGCACTTAACAGAAAGCCAGGCAGCAGGCTTTAAAGGATCAAGTAGGGTGGACAGGGTTGTACGATATAATTCCTGGTCTTGTGGTGAAATTTTATTACAGAATTAATCATTCACACTGAAATGCTGTTTAGAAAGTCATACCTCTGTTTTCATGATTGATGTTTCAATTGGCCTTTCAGAAACTGTCACCGTGTCCAATGTAGAAGACATCCTGTGGGACTGACGCTTGTTCTGAATGGCAAACCTCAGTTCCTCTTTCACCAGTGGGGTTAAATTTGTGAAATCATCAAACCCCAGTGACCCTGCAGGGGACAAAGTGGGAACAATTGCCGAGGCGCTCACTTCTAATGCGGATACCTGGCCTGAGTGTTGGACCATCATTTTGCTGAAAAGTAAAAAGAGATAATAATAATAGTCTTTCAACAACTTTAGAAAGGCAGACAATATTTCCTAGAGGTATATTTCATACTGTGAATAATACTATATTTCTTGCATTGCTTTGGTCCCCATTTCCCCCAATCTTTCACTAAAGTCGAGCAGTGAAGAATTTGGTCACTAGTAAAAAAATTCTACTTTAGGTTAACTTGGTATTTCAATACGGTAATAATAGTACTGGTGCATCACACAATATCTAGGTCTTTCTGAAACTTACTATGGGGAAAAAAAGTGTGTATATGTATGTATACTTCAAAGTTTTAAACTGGTAATGTGTGACAGATGAGAATCGAGTGATTAGGAAGAGAAAGAGAATAAGGAACAAAAATCAGAAAGTGAAGGGGTATTATTATTTAAAGCACAGAAGGAGTTTAAGAGTATCTCTATCCTCAGAGCTATACCAGCACAGATTCCAGCTTCAAATGGACAGAGCGTACCCTGATCTCAGCTACATTTAGGCACAGCTCAAAAAGTTCTCCTAGAAGCTGAAGTTTGCTAACCAAGAAAGAATCTGTCACAAAATTATCATGCTCAGTTTTGTAGATCTGGTTATAACCTCCTGAAAAACAGTAAAGAGTAAGAGCCGGCGCAAAGGTAGAAGTCTGTGCACGCTCTGGGGCTTCAAAGCACAGGCTGAGTTGGAGGGATTGAGTCATGAAAAACGTGAAGCCGTTTGTTTCATTCCTTTGCTCTTGTAAAATCTGAAACTGTCCTCATGTGCCCTCAACGAGAGGTTTGAAATTCTTCAATATTTATGGTCAGATCTCCCGCTGATATAAAACAGTGTGACTGAAGAGACTTCAGGGGAATTATGCAAATGGAGACCCACGGAGGAACCTCATTTCTAGTAGTTTTCCTAAGAAAATGAACCTACCCAACAGTGCTTTCTACTTTCCTCTTTTTAGTCATTCTTCTTATTTTTCTAGCTGGTTTTGGAGGGACAGAGGTCCCCTATGTGCTTTGTGAAAACTGGTGACTCCACTGAGGGAGAAAGAGGCAAAACTCAGCAGTCAGCCGTCCTAACATCGTGGGCAACTGAGCCAACTGATGCGCACAGCTCTGCACACCACAAACCATCTCTTGCCCAGAAGAGGGGAGATGAGAGGTCTGGAAGAAAGCTGAGCATTTTTTGTGGGTGGCCTAAGGGATAAAAAGTGCATATCCATAGGAAAACAGATTTTATTACTTCCCTTGTTCATAAAGTGACTTGTGTTAAATTGGATTTTATCGTGTTGGTTTTCCAGCTTTCTTTGGTGTGTAGGTTTGGGTTTTTTTTTTTAATAGCTGTATGGGTAATTACAGTATGTGTTATCTACTCTTGATTAGAACTGTAATAATTACAGCAAAGTCCATTGTAATTAACTTGGTGCAGGTAAGCAAATAGTTGCCTTGAGGTAGCAATGTGGGGAAGTTAAATTTCCACATGGTCAACCCAGATTTGCATAGTTCCCCGTACGCTACTTCTGTAACCCAGCAAGAAACGTTTGGGGTCATGTGCCTTGACAAGAAGATAGATTTTGCTCAGAGATATCTAAAAATACACTGTAAATCCACACTGGTGTAAATGAGAGTAGAATCTGGTTCATCGCTAAGTGAGGTAAATATAAAAGTGTGAGGACAGCGCATTGCCAGTTGGTAGAAAATACCACGTCCAGCTGCAGAGACTTCCTCACTTCTTCCTCACCCAGTCACCACAAAAGAGCAGAAGGGGGTGAAATTCTGAACCCAGTGCAATCAAAAGGACTTTTTCTGTTGACCTCAGTGGGGCTAGGATTTCACCCGTAGTTATTAAAGATGAGGAAATTATTTGGAACAATTTGTTATTCAGAAAGACCTTGGGAAATTTATGTAATTCTCTTCAGAAAGCCCCTGCTCATGAGTCACATTTAAAGTACTGATACGGTTTAATCCTATAATCTCAGAAAGCTAGCAGTTACTCTTTTTCAACAAGTCAGAAACAGCCCTATCATTTCCAGCTAAAGTCTTCCCAGCATTATTTATCATTTATCAACATTCAACCGTTGAACTCATTTGAACAAGTTAATTCCAGGTGACACCGAACCCCTCATCGCTGGCAGAGATTTTAGCTATTTTCACTGAATGTCAGTCTCCTTGGCTCCCAGCAAGGGCTTCATTCAACAAAGTTAATTCTGTATAATTCAATTGAACCAGGAGTCTTAAATTAAGAGTAAAACCATTTCTCCAGCCTACAAAATAATTAATTGGGCTAATCATTTTCCAGCACTGGTGGTTTATTCAATTATTTTTCAGTTTAGGTGAACTTTTAATTAAGGTCAGCAGTAGCACTAGAGGAAACCAAGAATGCTTGTGGTTTAGTAATGTGTCTGAGAAATTGTGTTAATTGTGGATTTCTACTAGTTAGTGCTAAGTGTACCACGAGCACCATTAAAACCCTACTATAATGTCCTTAGGTACTCTCATCTGTCTGTCATTAGTGTGCAAAAAAAAAAAAAAGAAAAAAAAAAAAAAAAGAATGGGAGGGTGCCCACAGGGAGGGGAAGCACAGAGAGAGAGGTGTCCTTGACTATAGAAACTTGCTGCTCTCTAGCCTGAACGGCTCACTGACCTTCCAGACATCCTGAAAGGCATCTCTATTTACTCAGACTTTAGGGGAGGGAGGGCCTACCAGGGGGCTGAGACTTGGGTAAGGATTTCTGCCGTGAGCTCTGCAGCGCTATTCGCCACTGGTTTTTGCTTTGCTGGGGCTCTTTCTTGGGGCAGGGCTTCTGGACAGTGCCTAGGAGGGTAGGGTTCCAGTCTACCACTGAGATCATTAGGAGCCACCGTGACACAAACAACAAAAATAATCAGCCTTTTGTCAAAGCGACTCAGTAAGCTGAATAGATTCCCTTTTCATAACAGCAAGGTAGATGTTTGCCAATTTCTGAGGAACAAATCTGCTTTTAGAAGTGTTTTACAGGAATGAAAATTAGATTTTGCTATTGAAAAAAGTAGGGCAACAGGTTGCCCTTCCCTTTTCGTACAAATTGTACTTGTACCTCTGTCTGTAAGCCATCAAGAGCACAGTCTCATTTTCTTTGGGTTTGTAAAGGCTGGGGAAACAGTAGGAATAAGACTATCAAGCCTTGAAGCATAATCACATCTGGGCCTTTCTGATAGAATCTCTGGTTACTTTGTTAGACCACACACATGGATCTCGGCTCTAGGCTGGTTTGAGTCCTTCTGAAGGTACTGAACATTTCACAGACCTGCACCGGAAAGGTACAGCTTGTTCCCAGTGTGGGTTAATGCTTCATTACTTTATCCTTAGTTTTGGAATTTTCCAAAGAGAACAGCTTTTCTATTGATGGTACCCTCCCAGTTCAGGTAGATTCAAACAGCTTGCTTCATTTGTTCTCCTCCTACTTTCTGTTTGTTCTTTTGCTGATGATTCTTTCCGTCTACAGCGAACTTTTACATCTCATCTGCCAGTATTTTAATTTCAGGACAAACTTCCTAGCTGTGCATTTCTATTATTTAAGGGTATTCCCGGTTAATATTAATATTTAAAGTGAGTAGTTTCAGTCTTTTCTTTTTTGCTTAACTTCAGATGGCTGACTGTGCCTCTTGGTTTTGGTTCTTCATACGAATTCCTTTTCCTCTGGTGCTGATGCAACAAACCCCGATAACCCTTGAGGTTAATCTTAAACAGCATTAAGAGCAATTACAGTTCACAACCTCTGTGCACGCTGGTTGACCTTAAGCTTTCTGACATCCCACAACATTCCCGAACCATTTTCTGCTGCCTTCCAGCTTCTCAAATGCTGTTACTAGGAGGAAAATTGATTTCCAACAGGAAACTCGTTCTCTGAAACGAGTTTGCTGTTGTGTCACGCCTGCCTTGATTAGGCAACAGTTTAGCAACCGATCTTCTTCATGTCAAGACACGGGGACAGAAAGAAAAGCGAATGTCCCCGGCTCACGCCGAGAGTTCCCACTCATTTCATGTGGATATAATAGATATTTGGATATCTAGAGACATATATGTACACGGAGGTGCGGGGCTACTCATGGTCTGGTCCCGCTACAGCTCCTCAGTCCCCGCGGACCCTCCGCGGTCGCGGTGTCGCCGCCGGCTGCCTCCACCGCCCGGCTGCGCTCCGGCATCCCCGCCGGTCCCGGGGCCGGCGCCGTCCCTCCGCCGAGGCCGCCACCGCGCGGTGCCGGGCGGCGCTGCCGGCCCGGGGAGAGCCGGGACTCGGCGGGCTCCCTCCCGGTGCTCACATCTGCCCGGGCAGGGGGTTCCCCCAGATGTGAACGCCGGAACGGAGCCGGCGGCGGAGGGAGGGCGGGCGGACAAGCGTGGGGCTCCGGCGGGGCCAGGAGGAGTTTCCCGGGGCTCACGGCAAGCGGCGGCACCGCCGCGCCTGACTTCGCTCCGACGGCGAAACTTTTCCTGGCCGCGGCCGGCGGAGCCTCCGGCGGGCATCTCTCCGTGACGGGACAACCTCCCGCGGAACTCAATCCCGCGAACCCAGCGGCACGGAGAGTCACAGCGTTTCCCCTCCCGCTTCCACTTACCTTCTTCCCGCTGTTTTCCCGGTCGGAGGGAAGAGGGTCCGCACCCACCCAGCAGCGCTGCCGTCCCGGTATCCGTCCCCTCTCCTCCGGGGAGAGCAGCTCTCTCCTCTCCCCGCTCCTCTGCCTCTCGCTCCGGTTGCATCACCCCCCTTATATAGCCGAGCGGGCAGCGCTGGTATTTACTCTGGCGGCGAGTCCCGGGCTGATGTCATGCTATTAATAGCCTCCCCGAAAGAGAGGGAGGAGGGAAACGGAGCCCGTGGCGGTGATGCAAGGCTTCCCCGCCGGCACGGCTCGGCACGGCTCGGCGCGGCACGGCGCGGATCGCGCCGTGCCGCGCCGAGCCGTACCGAGCCGTGCTGGGCGGCATCGCAGGTCCCCCCACGCAGGAGCATCCATCGGTACCAGGACAGACTCTGTCCTCTCTTCCTCCTCTCCCCCTCCCCCTCTTTTTTTTTTTTTTTAAATTAAACCTCCGGGGGGGTGTGTGTGTGTGTGTATTTCTTTCTCCGAGCTGTTTTGTTGTTGAGAATAAATCAAAGTCCCTCTCACGATCAAAAAAAAAAAAAAAAAAAAAATTCAAAAAAATACTGGAGAGGATTGTGTAGTTTTCGAAAGGACGGAACAATGTGATCTTATTCTACAGGGAAGAATTGTTTAACGCCCCCCCGCCCCCCCCCCCCCCCCCCTTCTCACCACCCTGCCTCTTCGTGCTGCTTTAGATGACAGCTAAAAGTTCATTTCACATGAAGAGGAAGGCTTCGATTTTTTTACTCTGAGGAGGAAAGATCCATTTAATGAAATGATAGAAAACTAAAAATTACACTTTTTTTTTTAAAAAAAAAAAACAACCCAACAACTTTTCTTAAAACACAACAGCACACAATTTCCTTATGATTTCAGGAAAACCCAAGGAGTCCCTATAGGCACGAGGGAAAGATGGTGGTGGCTGTGGTGAAGGGGTTTTTGTTTTGTTCTTTTTTTGTTTCCATAGCTTCCTGGTTTGTAAAACGTCAGAAATTGCCTTCTAACAGCCCCCAAAGTGCTGGAAAAGAAGACCAAAAAAAAGCATTTATCCAGGAGAGACGCAGAAGGCTTACAGAGAGATGCACGGTGTTAACCAGTTTGATAATATTCTATATAAAATACATACAAACTTGTCATTAGGACAGCCTTCGAGTCTCTGTACTAAGCATGGAAAGACCAGGACATTTCAAGCTTTGGGATGTTCTAACTAAACCAATATACTCATTCATATATAAAATGTATACCTTCACATATAAAATGTATACCCTGATCAAGTGCTCCAACTGGTTAATTAATTTCATAATGTTCATTATGGCTGTATTTTGATAATAGGTAATATGTCTCAAGCGGTATGTTCTGAGATGCATTAATTACTTGGAGCATTTTATCAAGCATATCGATTTCTAATACTAATTTGAAAGTCCCTCTGCATCTCCCCTCTATGTGTGTGTCGCTGCGTGGGTGTATATGTATATACATAAATATAGACATTGACCACACAGAGAGGAGTAGTAATCTTAGCTTTTTAAATGTCCCAGTGCTAGCATGCTCAACTTTGCAAACTTAACACTCCTATTTTAATTGTCTGGGTTTTTTTGGGGGGGGGGGGGAGAAGAAAGAAAATCTAGTGGGGAAGGGAAGGAGTCCGGAGTAGTGCTGCTGGCTTTCCTCCTGTGGAAGGTGCAGTTGCTCCCCGTTCTCCTCAAACTATGAAGTGCACTTTGCGGAGGGCAGGAGCGAGCTCCTCTGACCTACCTGGCAGCTCTCCGTTTACAGCTCCTGCAAGCTGTAGGCTCAGGCACTCACCTATAGATAAATCATTCTCAGCTCTTTCAAAACACGTTTATTGCCATATCTTTATTAATCTGGGTAAATCAATGACAAGTATAATGCCAGGCAAAAACTTTGCTCTTGAGAAGGATCTAGAGTAAGCTTTACATTTCAGCTCGGTGCAGCCTGTGAAGTTCTTTTTACTTCAGAGGCATAGTTTTATAATGCATGCCGTGTTCAAGAACAGCTGGCATCGTTTTTCTCAAGCCTAGAAGAAAAAAAGATCCCTCTCAAGCAGAGGCCAAATGTGGAAAATTTCTTCCCAAAAGATAATTGGTTGGAAAGTTCTGAGCATGAAGTTATTGTGGAAACGGGTTAGCAACATCAGTTTTAGTGGCCATGACCAGGTGCCTGCTGTAATTCTGACAGAGATTTAGCAACTGTCCGTTCTTATTTAGCCAGCTGTACCAGAAGTGGGAATTTATTTAGAGAATTTTTAGCTAAGCAGAGCAATGTCACAGAATCATGGAGGGGGGAAAAAGCAGCTCCCTCATTCCATGTGGGCAGAAGTACCTTGGAAATCCAAGTGTTGTTATCCCGTTGTTTAAGGGTCACTGACATCTACTCAACAATCACAACACTTCACCGAGTAGGCAGATGATTTTTTTTTGGTTTGGAATCGTACTATTTTATACAAAACTAGAGCTGAGAGATTTGTTTGCTGAACGCTACTGCTTCACCACTGCTGGTACCATTATCTGCCCTGAGCTACAGCCGGTATGAAAAACTGACAGCAAACCAGTTGTGTTCATTCTTGAACTACTCCTGAAGTGAGCCAGCTCCTCCCTGCAAAGCAAACAGAGAGACCGTTCCTGTTCGCATTTAAGATTAGGCCACTGAAACATGTCCTGGCTTGAAATTGTTCAGTGAAAAAAGAAAATGAAACCAGAATGAAAAATAAACCTAGTTCCACTGTGTCACACAGGTTTTATCCTGCTCCGCATTAAAACCAAAGCTAACTCGATTGCAGCAGAGGCATCGGATCACACTCCAGTTTAAAAAAAAAAAATTAAAAAAAAATTAAGACTATCAGGAAGTTAAAGTAAAACCCAGTACAGCCACCGCATGCTCTGATGTTCTTTGCCAGTTTCATTTTCCATCTCATAAAATATCTTTCACTTGCCTCCCTTTGAACATTCACTGGTCCTTTTCCATTTCATTTCTCTCTTTCGTTGCAAACTTCAGGGAACAGCCTCCCTGAAACAGCAGCCATTTCAGAGAGGTGACATTCATGTTCATTATTTCTGCCTTCCCTTAAGCCAGGTACAGCAGCTCATCACAGAAGACTGACACTTAGTGGGTCTTTCTCTCTCTGCAGAGATGTTAGGCTGAATACCACCCCACAGTGTGGTCCTTACAGCTCTCTGTAAGGCTCCGGCGTAAAGAATTATTTCCTTTACCTTTTCCTGACCAAAGCCTGCCTCCACATCCCTTGACACTACTTCATACACTGTGGGTATTTGACTAAAACTAAAATACGGCTGTCTCCTTGCTGAAGAGAGCTCTAGACATCATCATACAGAGCAACAGACTCACATCCTTACAGCAAAAGCTCTCTGCTGTCTCCTGCCTTAACATTTGTGACATCAGTCAGAGCAACACAATTAAAATCCCCGTGTCCCCTCCAGATCCTATGCTGGTTTATGGTCATGCAGTTTCATTAAACCTATTTGGTCTGGTGAAAATATAATGAGATGTAAATAAATAAAATGTGTAGTGATATCTTGAGTAAAACCTGTCTCTCTGTGTACTTTGAGGTTTTAATTGTATTAAGTTTTGAAATTACTGTAACCCTGACAGGTCCAATTTTTTCCCTGCATGGCACATATACGAGAAAGAGGTTTCCAGAACTCGGAGTTGTCATGTTGTAAAATCAACACAGAATCACGTTTTTTGAATCTGCCCAAAAAAAGTATTCTCTATTTCTGTGATGGGAATTAACCTTCACCAAGATTTTTGCTATGTGGTACATTCAGGTCTGAATCTATGTGGTAAGACTCCCCTGTTCCCCAAAACATGCAAAAGTTTCAAGACAATTTTCCCATCTGTCTGGACTAACACCAGAGTTAAAACTTGGGACTATTTTTTTCCAAGATTTAGATTGTTATTGCTTGAGCTACGGGAGTAATCTGCAGTAGAAGTAGCATCAGCCATCCCCAGCCAGCCCAGGGCTTTTCAGCTGCCATTTGGGGGTCCCTCGGGCATCTGTGGGCTACTTCCAAGAGTTTTTCCAAAAAGTGACTAAACTCCCCCCCCCCCCCCCCCAAGCCTACAGTAGTGAGGATCAAATCCACTCTGGAAGGTTTGGATCTCTCTACAGGGGTAAGAGGTCCAAAAATTGAAGGGAGTTAAAACCCACGGAGTTAGAGGACTGCCTCTCACAGAGGCTGTATGGCAAACCCTGCTACTGTCTTACATTTAATACCACTCAAGCAACGAGTATACGTCTTGTGGAGGGAAAGAAGTGCACTATTTTAACTTCTTTTATTCTTTAACACTGAAGACGAAATTCATTTCCTCCTTGCTTTTCTCTCCTCAGCTTATTTTTCTTTCCTTACTGCCCGTTTCCATCACTATCCCTCTAAATCCATCTATTCTCCAATTATAATCTCCTTTTGGACATCCTATTTCCTACCTTGTTTCAGTAACAGCCACATTTCCCATTTCTTCAAAAGAGCAGCTTCTCCTTTTCTTTTGCCACTTCCCTGTTTCTCCTCCTCTCACTTCTCTCTTTTTCCTCCCTGTATCCCTGGATTCTGTCATCCCCCTTTCTGTTCCCTCTTTCCAGCATTTTTTCTCCCATTGGTCTTTCTGATCCTCCCCCGGCAGCTTCCTAAGCCTAAACGAGTCATTTTAATTTTCTCTTTCACTTTCTGTCATTTTACTTTATGTTCCTCTGCAAATAAGATGGAGGCGCTGATAACAAAATTACCGGTGGGTGCAACAAGATGTACATTGCAGGACCAGAAGCCGGTGCGCAAAATTACCGTGAACTTTAGTGGAACTTTACTAAATTAAATGTTCCACAAGGTTGTGAGTCATTATTATATGCAGTGCTTTGGGAGTGCGGAGTGTGTGTGTGTGGGAAGTTATACAAACATCCCTTCTCTTTAGCTGAGAGACAGCCCTGGTGCTGGCCCAGTCAAGTATGGCTTTAGTTCCCTCTCGCTGAAGCCTGTCAAGGTTTTTTCTTTATTAGATGGACTTTGTGCACCGGCATAGGAGCTGACTAAGCACAATAGCCTGTAATAACAATTTCTGATCTCTTTGGATACATCCAGATAGTAACCACCAAGGAAAAGAGATCCCACATGTGAAAGAATCACATCTTAAACTGGACTGAATAAAGCAAACTCACTGGTTCCACTGAACAAGCAAAATAATAGTTCAGATATATTGATTGCTCTCCAACTCTATTTCCTTTATGGTGCCTTTATAGTCCCCTCCATTTAATGGCAAGAAAAGCTCCATCTTCACAGATTCTTCCCTTCACCTCCCCTTCCCCATCCTTTCCACCTTGTAAAAGCATGCCAGATTTTGTCTGAGAGCAGTTAGAGATTCATACCCAACTTCATCAATGGCTTTATGTGTAAAAAAATGATCACCGATTAAAGTACTAAGATCTGATCCAACTGCTACTGAAGTCAATGGAAAGATTCCCATTGACTTCAACGAGTGATAAATTTAGCCCCCAGGGATGATGAAAAATCAGCGTTTAGTCACACTGGTTCTCAGCATTACAAAACTCTCCTCTTGAAACGACTTGAAAGAAATGCTTTGAAATTATTCAGTGACGGTATATGTTTCCCTTAGGTGGACTAATGTAATTATGGTTTGTATTCTCATAGTTGTCCAGGTAAACACGGAGAGTGAGAGGAAGCGAGTGACAGAATATGTCTATTTTTACTGTGCTAAGTTAGAAATATTTTGGATACATTAAGGAATCATCATGCTGCTACAGACAAATACACACACACACAAACAGGTATTCCCTATAAAAACTACCCGTTCCCATTGATTGCCCATGGAACTGTGCATATGTATGATATCATTAATGATATTTTCAACGGCTCTTCTCATCTGCCTGGTAAATACGTAAATTACAACTTGCCATAATAATTACAAATGCACATTTCTAATTCTTAAACATTGATTTCTATATAAATACCATTTCAAACAAAAACAACGTATGACACAGATTTGCAGTCTCCAGAAGATTCAAACCCAAGGCTGCCATTGCAGCTTTCCCTCTGCTTATCGTTTGTCCTCTCTCCTACTTCACACGTGCCTTGCCATGAAAGGAACGCATGAATGATCTTAACTTTCAGCCTCTTATCTTTCCTGGTTTATTTTTTTGGCTTAAACTGTACAGTAACTTGCCCGGATAATAAGAACAAAGTGTAAGTAAAATGAAACCAATAGAGCTGCACGCAGATTTAAAATTAGACTGCCTTAATTGCAATCACAGAAGCATTCCCTGAGCCCAAATCCTGACTGCTCTGTGGGCACAGGGGGGGCTGCTGATGAGGCCGCCTCAGCCATGGGAGAAGATGTAGGGTGCCACTGCACCCGCCTGGGGTTCCCAAGTGACATCAGCCCAGTGGGGAACGCCACCCGCCGTGGGCTAGGGTCCATCTTCTGTCCGGTGACTCTTTGAAGCAAAATTATTACAGAAAGAGAAAAGTGGATTGCAGGATGCCCTTTGTCCAGGGCATGTCCTCGCCACAAGGCTGTAAATCAGGCACCATCTGGTTTGCTGTCTAACCGGCTCGTAATTTCATGCTAGGACAGCTTGAGCAGGAGAAGTCTAGAGTAAGATTCCCTAAACAGCATGGCTGATCAGTTTGTGGTTAGATCATTTCTCCTCAGAAAGAGGGAACACGTCTCATCCCTCTAAGTCAGAGGTGAGAACCCAACTTAGATCTTTCCTTCCAGACCAAGTGCTCTCACTGATGGGGTTTTATTAGAAATCCAGCTCAATCCCTAGTCCAAGTTTAGAAGGGAAGTTTGGGGCCATGAATGCCCCAGTCCCAGTGATGCTTAACTCTGCCTTGCAGGGTAGGTGGTAAGTGGGAGAGATGGGGACATTCATTTTCACCATGGCCAGCCTCCTTCTGTGGAGCTGGGCTTTAGTCCTTCTACCGCAAATAATCAGTAACGAGGCAGATGAGGACAGTGCTGGTCACTGGACTGGGAGTCAGGAAATGAGGGGGCTCCTTATTCACCCTCTTTGTGATTTTGGCTAACCTGATGTTCTTCCTTTGGTTCTGTTCCGCAGTCTGTTAAAATGGATAACAGTGCTTTACACTCTAGGATGAAGTAGCTGAGATTCCCAAATGGAAATCAGGGATAAGGTCAGTGTATTTTAGCTCTAATTTTAATTAGCACTTTAATGGGCCGTCAGACCTGAGCCTTTTGTTGCTGGATGCTCTCTAGATGGTTTATTATCTATTCTTATTCTTCAATGTGTGTGTCGCAGTAGTACTTAGCAGCCCCAGTAAGGATTCTGGGTGTGGGTTTCTTACATGCGAGAGTTTTATACTGAGCTCTAAAAAGGATGACAATCTTTCAGCTGTCAAATAGAAGCTCAGATTCAGCACAGCAATTAAACACGTGGCTGAATAGGCCCTGTCCAAAAGCCGTGCCTAACTTAAGACTTGCTGTTAATGAACATCTAAAACAGCCTCTATAAATATTTTACCGTATTTCTGTGGAATTATATTTCTTCTATCACATTTGGGATGACAGCACCTGACAAGGTACAATACTGCAGTCTTTTGTCAAGGTCCTTATCTTGGCAATTTCCTCTACGTATCAATTCATTACAGACCTTTGAAGTGCAGTAATTACTGTTATTTTTCTAAACCAGCAAAGGTTTAGAATTTTAGTATATGCTGAATTATTAAAATAAACAAAACCCCAAGAACTTTAAAGAGATCTAGAGCACAAGAGCAAAGTTTGACATAGAGAACAAAAGCAGAGTCCACCTGTTAACACTAAAGTCTGCATTAATAGTGGATGTTAGAGGAGTATCTAGTTAGCAAAAAAATAAATTACACTATATCTTATAACCATATCTAAGGTAAATTGTCTTTATTCTTTTTCACTCTGATGTTTGGGATTTATCAAATCATTTAAGCCTACTTTGTCAGAAAGTTATTTAGAAATATACATTTGCTGCACTGAACTAGGAATGCATGGGATTAATATCCGGCTGTTCGCACACACCGTCCTACAGCCCGTGCACTTGAGGCCGTAGGCTTTGCTGGTTGAAGCGTTCTTGGAAGCCTTCCACTCTGAAGTGAGTCTCTGCAGCAGCAGGAATAGCTAATGTGTGGCGTGTATAAGTAATGATGACTGGTGAGAAAAGCATTTTCTGGGAGTTTAACAATCAGTCAGAAGAGTTTTCATCCCTGTATCTGTGCTCAGCTTGTCATTTACTGACGGGAAAAGCCTTTTGCATCAGGCGCTTTTACTGTTATACGTCATGAAAATGTCAAATATAAAGAAGAAAAAGGATCAGCTCTGTTTTACTAGTAAAAATTCAACTCCAAATGCAGCAAATTAGAAATAATAGTAAAAGTAGAAATAGGACTGGACCCAAGGCCCTGGAGGCTGCAGAGGCCAGAACTGGGAGGTAGGAGAGCTGTTGTATATAAAGAGGATTTGTAAGCTAAAGAAAAAGAGGAGAGAAGCGAGAAACTTCATCGGGGCACCTACACGACAAAAAGACTTGTTGGTTCGTTAGTTGGCTCTGATCAGTTTTGTATGAACTGCTATTTGTTATTAATAGCTTATTTTGTCTCGTGTTCTACAGAACCATCTCGAGCTCTTTACAGCATATGAGCAAACGTAAGGAAGGCTTAGAAATACGATGGAGTTATTAAACTAGTCTAAAGAAACAAGATGAAATGAAGTTAGGTATTCTTCTAAACCAGCAAGTCTATACCTTGCAACTTCCCTGTATTTTTTTGGCACTATTCAAATCATAATTTGTACAAGCATTGTACACGTAACATCTTGCTTATGCTATGGCTTCAAGGACCAGGAAAACCAGAGAAAACCAGAGAAAACCCTGCCCACCAGAGGGGATCAGCGAGGTGAAGCAGAATATTGGTTAGTGCGTAAGAGGGCACTTTTTGGCAGTTGTTTCTAGAGACAAAAAGCTGTCCTGTGAAAGCAATCTCTAACGGGTACAGATGGAGTAGGCACTTTCTTATTGTCAGGACTTATCAAGACATTTAAGAACTAATGTGGGAGTTTCTCCTCAGATACCACTCCTGTCAAGTTCAGTGCAAGGTCAGCCCCAATTAATTTTGCAGCGCTGTACCCATAATGAGAGAGGACTAGCTTCTCCAGAATCACTGATTATCATTTGGAGTCTGCTTGCTTTTGCAGATAAATATTGAAGGATTTTTAGTGGTACTTCACACATAAACATAAACACTACTTTAAAGCTGTAAAGCCCTAGTTAACTGAAGACACTATTCTCCCCTGAGATGCAATCAGCCATCAGTCAGCACGAGAGAGAAAGTAAAGATACAAAAATAAAATACTCCTGTAAAGGGCTGTTAGGAGTATTCAGCAGATTTCACCATGACTTCATGGTGTTCTGTACAGGAATTCAATACTGTATTGCTCCACATTAAGGGAGGGATTTACTTTTTTTAAGGGCTTGGTTTCCCATAAAGGGAAAGTGTAGTTCAAGTCTATTTAAATTTATCATTTTTTTCCCATAAATGAAAGCTGATCAAAGTAAAACGTGCTTTACCATCCCATTTTAAAGAGACAGATGCCTGTCATGTTCTGGAGGGGAAGGCAGTTTCCTTGCTAATGCAGAAGTATTTCTTGCCCTTGCATAAGCCAAGATATTTCACATAACATCAGAAAAATTGTGAACTGGTTAGTTAAGTCTGCTTCCAAATGACATCCGTGTTGTGGCACAGGTAGACGTCAGGCAGCCCCCGGCCCAGCCTGGCACTCCATTTTGGATTTATAACCATGTCCAGCGCTTCAGAAGGAGTTTTGCTCAAGTTGGGATTGCAGGATCAGTCCCACGGCTTGTTTGGAAACCATAAATTAGGCTCAGTGTTATGTTTCCTGGCTTCAGTGAGGTTGTATCTGTTAGTACCATTTATACACCACTCCACCTTAACCAGTCAGATAAATCATCAGCTCCGTGGCTGGAGCAGAAACTACAGATATGACAGACTACCCAAAACAAGCCATGAACTCCCCGTACATCTAAATTGGCATTAAGTGCTTTCATTTCATCATCCAAGGGTTTGGCTTGGGATGGTTTAGCTTGACATTTTTTGTTGACAACTTGAGTTCAAAGCATCTGTATGAAGCAGAGAGAATATGTAACCTAGCAGGCAACGCTTACATTCAGCAGGTCTTTTTTTTACAGGTGATTTGTGCTTTGTGCAAAAGTGGGTGTTTAGGCTCCAAAGTTTTCTCAACAATTTCCTTACTGGTCTGTACAATCTCTTGAACTCAGGCTGTAAATCAGCCATGTGTTAGGCCAAGAGCACTTGCAGTGAAGAAAGCTTCTCACAGCGAGTGTTTTACACTGTTTTCTTTGCAGAGCATGGAGGTTAAACATGTACTCAGGTTGTTGGGGTTTGGTTTACAATTATTACAGGCCACTATAAGTTTTATTAAAAAAATAGAATAGAATAGAATAGAATAGAATAGAACAGAACAGAATAACATTATTTCACTTTTCCATGAATGCTCTGTATCCTTAAAATATCCACGCAGATGTCTAAGCATTTGTAGGTTTCATCACCAACTTGAATATATGTTTAAACACTAGCTTTTTCTCTTTTTAAAATGCCCATTGTACGTATTTGTACAAGAGGTGTTGCAAAAGCAGCGTTCTTGGCCGCAGCCCGTCTCCTCTGGAGGTCACCAGCACGCTCATGCAGCAACTCCCCCATCATGGGTGTTCCTACCACAGGGTATTGGTAGGACAGAGCCACGGGCCTCCTCTCTAAATTCATTCATGTAAACTGTGTAGAGGGGAACTTTGGCATCCTTTGGTTTCCTGACATAATCTATTAATTGAATCGTACTTATTTGTGCATGTGCCTGCCCCAAATGGACTGCTTACAAAACCTGGGGGGTTACAATCACCCTTCTTCCATTACCCTGGTCCAAGACCTGTCCTTGTCTCTCACGGCACCTGCTGCATACATATGTCCCAGAGCTCAACAGAAGGGTTATTGGGTGAAATTTAGAGGCCACAGGAGATGAGATGAAATGACCTAACAGTCATCAACTATTATCATCACGGTGACTGTTAGCACCATGATTACCTACCAGCATAGTCATCACCTATTTTCCAAATCCCCTCTTTGGTTGATACAAGAGTCTTTGCCCTCAACTCTTGATGGCAGTTCATTTTGGTCCCAATTCTCCTTTCACTTCCCTGTGTGACTTCACAGACTCCAGTTCAGCTTCACTTCATTTGCACAATGAAAAGAGACCTGAGCTTCAAGTCCAAGTTCTCAAAGACCTTTGGCCTAACATCCTTTTACACTTGTGTGAGAAGACACCTAAATATCTTGCAAGGTAGGAGGGGTAAGTGTTCTCTCTTGGCCTTCCTTTTTACTATGGTATGGATTATTTTAGACTTTACATGTATACTTTATTCTCACTGCAGTCTGTGAGGCCACATTTCCATTGATGTAAGCATTAAACCAGCGGCAGGGTTAGAGCAGGCCCTAATTATATTACAGTTTAATAGGGAACCAGATTATGTTAAGTGGTAGGTCAGCAACATATTTTTAAAGCACATCTCAAAGTTCACCCAGTATGCACCCCTTCCTTTAACTGGAACATTTATAGTTTGTTTGTTTAAAACTGGAAATATCCTTTCTGTGAGCTTATCCCAAGAGCCATTTGGGACAAAGGCGGGTGCAGAACCTCAACCACAGCCATCAGCCACAGGAGATCTGGATCCTCCTCCTCTTCAAACTCTCCTGTGATGGATTAGCATGGCAGCTTTAAAGTGGACAAGCTGTAGTAACCTAAAGCAAGCAAATCCCAAGCTCCTTTAGAGAAAACCCTCGCCCAGGGCTACAAACACCCTGGCACCAGATCCCGTATGTGCTGCAGTCAGCAACCTTCGTGTTCCTATGCACCTCATTGTTTCATTTCTGCATGGGTGCTCAAATACATCTGCTACCCAGCTAGGGGCCTTCCTCAGGACTATGTCTAGTGGGTTCCTGATACTAAATCTTCCCCTAGATCCTCCATGGTATGTGTTTTCTGATCATGCCTACCCTACGCAGCGGAAGTGAACACTTGCACAGGGTAGTCATGCCTTTCTTTCAAAGACCTTTTAGGGCACTTGCTTCAAAGAAGTGAAAAGAGGGCTCCATTTCTGCTCTAAAAAAAGAGCTTCTGTAAAATCTTGGAGCAACCCTGGGAGCGAGGACCAGAAACAGTCTCCTCCCGAGCCAACTGTCCTCTCTCTGTTTTCTGCACAGCCTCAGCAAGGAGTGTGGAGGGTGCTCCTCTCCCCATCTCTAGCCCGATAGGTTGGGAAATCTCCCAGATCAAAAGAAATATGAGATTAAACCTCGTTAGACAGTTAGTGGAACTGAACATGGCTCTTACGTATCCTTGCTGAATGCGTAAAGGAAGTAGCACTACCTCATCCGTGCACGAGCATTTGCAAGAAAGGAGCGATGCCTTGTTAAACTGAAAATAAGAGACCAAAGCACAGGCAGAGATCTCAGGTTTGTGGCTCTCAAGAGAACAGAGGTGCCTCCCTACAGCCCGGGGGGCAAGCGGTCCCCCATCTCCTGCCGGGGAGGCTGAGCTGCTCCCTGCACACCTTGGTGGCTGATTTGGGAGCCACTTCAAGGGGCTGAAGTCCTCCAGCTGAGGATCAAGACATGGAAGACAGGGGACACAGAAATCAGGTGTTGCTGTGACTAAATTTTGGGTGGCTAAGGTTTTATGGGAACTCCGTTGGCTCCTGAGCTTCTTCAGTAAGTTTACATTATACAGTAAGGACACCAATTATTAACAAGGCGTGAGAAACTGCTTTGTTTTCTCCTGTGATGATCCAAGTGCACCACCACCAGGGACAACTCTCTTTTAGAAGCAGTGGGAAATGTTTAGACAGGAGAAAGTCTCAATGCCTCCAGAACCATCTAATTTGAACTTGTAATGCGACGGAACTATTGTCACTCATTTTTATGAGTGATTTAGCAAAGCTTAGTACACCTTGTAAACAAAAAGCATATTTCCATCCCAGAGTAAAAGACTGTTTAGTTTTGAATTTTCCTGGAAATATCAAACTCATGTTGATAGAAAAATGAAATGAACACATTTTTTAAAAAAGTTCATCTCCTGTTTGAAACATGCCACCTCGTTCTAAAATAACCATATTGATCCCAGCTGATAGTCAAGATGTTAAAAGTAAGGATTTCTCTTTCCTAGAAAATACAGCCACTTGGGCAGGTAATTATAGCACTGCAGTGTTTAATTTTGTTATGCTTGATACAAACTTGTTTTATAAGATACTTTGCCTATCAAATGACAGTAAGACCCTTAATATAAACACCACTGTAATTTTATTACATGAATGAGCAGTTACGAGTTTGTTTGGGTTTTTTTACTCTAAACAAGTGAAGGAATTTGGAAATCCTGACCTTGAAACACTTTCATGCACGCTTAATTTTAATCGTGCACATAATCCCAGTGAGTCCAGTACTACTCGTATGTTTAAATTTAAGCACATACATAGGTGTTAGCAGGACTGGGCTTTAATACAGCACAAAATCTAATGTCTAGTTTTTCAGTGTTAGAATTAATACCTTGTTAAATTCAGTTTTCTAAGAGAAGTCATTATATGAAAAAAATATGAAAATGAATCTGTATCTAACAAATATTTTAACTGATATATATATGTAATGATATTTAATATCATGATATATATCACATATATATAAATTTATAATATTTCTAAAAACTACTAAGAGTCTTATGGGGGACCTGACACACAACCTTGTGGAAGAAACCCTTAGAGATAAGGCTACTGAGGGAGGAAAAATTTGGAAAACTCTATTTTCTGGCAGCATCTCCCCTGGTGCAGGTGACAAAGTCTCAGCTTCAGTATTTGCTGACTTCAGTGAGTTTCCCGCAGAGAAAATCTCTCCACAGAGGGATTTAACCTCCCTGCAGTGCCCCGTGGGGAAAACCCAGGAGCCCTCCCTGTCCAGCTCTTCTCTTTCCATCCTGCAGAGGCGAAAAGGCCAAGTCGCCCCGCGCTGAAGCTCTCTGTCTGTCTTCACGCTAACTCAGCCCGTCAGCACGTGCCGGGGAGCCATCGCCATCCCAAACAGCAATATTTGCTGTTCATCCAAGGGTCTCCCTGAGTCTTTCCTAACAGAGCTCATGTTCCTGGCAGGTCTGCTCACCTTTACCATGGTCTGACATTAACAACCACAGTCCCAAATCCCTCGGCAATCATGGAAGAGGCTGCTTGTGGTCTCCTGGCTGCCCTGCGGTGGGATACGGCAGCAGCCCTGCGGTGGGATACGGCAGCAGCCCGTGCTGCTCCATCCAGACCGAGGGAAGACAACGCCATGGGGGCCTCGTCCAGGTAAGGAACGGGATGAAATTATTTGCATTGCTGTTGGCATGGGTATGCACTCACAGTTCTGTTTGCTGCTGCTAATTCAGAGTAACGTGTTATCGGTTATCACCAAGATAGCTATTTTTATTATAGAAATGTTGGGCCTTGTTACAAGATATATATACTCTGAAAACCCCAAAAATTAGTGTCACCTGAATTTTCTCTAATTCAGAAAACAAGCTCAATCTTGATGGATCTGCTTACTTTTATTTGCTTTCTAAAATCATGATGATTTTCTATACTGCATAATTGTCTGTGAACATTTTGTTTTGGGAGCTCAGCTTGTAAAACAAGCTAACAACAACAAAACCCAACCAACCAGTAAGGGCAAGCAGTACTCAAAAGATTTTATCAGTTACTTCCAGCAAACACCCCTCGGTGCCTACTTCACTCTGCTATTTTAAGTTAATTTGCAAAGCTTCGGCAAGGAACAAAGGTTAAATACTTGGAATTTGCACAGGTTGTATGTCACCGCAGAATGCTAAATAAATGTTACAAATACACGGTAGTTCCTCCAAGAAGGAAAAAGGGGGGCACGGGGCGCAGCTGCCCTGAAAATCATTATAAGAAGAAAATTCCCCTGGAGCCAAGTAGGAAAGCAGGAGGTGGGAATGCAGAGCATTGCAGAGATATTGCTTTCAAGACTGCTTCATTAGGGGACTCCAGGTAGGTATGGAGCTGAGCAGAACTATTTTACAAAGATCTCCTGTTATGTATTACTATAAGGAATAACACAACATACACCTGTAGTACAGGAACCTGCTCTGGTAATACTGGAGTTCATTTCAGCAACCGGAGCTGAAGGTTGAGCTTTGGTAGTTAGGGATATTGGTAATTAAAAGCAGTGAAAAAAAGATACAAACCCCGCGGCACAGCATGCTATGGAGGTGGATATTTGTAGTTATAAAACTACAGTCCCGGGTGAGCTTCTAGCAAATCAGATTAAATTTAAGACTACTAAATTGTGCTATGGGAATTTATTTCTGTTGATATGGCTTGGATTGTTCTGTTTATGTTTGGTTTGGGTCCTGCTGGGTGATTTTATCAGTATGTGTTAAATACATTCATGCTGGTCGTTGTAGTAGCAGTTGCCACCCAAAGCTATCTCCGCACAGCAGGTACATTACATCTCCTAGTAAGTAAGAGGTGGGCAAACTGAAGGAAACAGATCTAGAGTTTGCCCACAGTCGTGCAGCATGAAAACGATAGTGGAGAAAACAGAAAACCTCCAAGTCCTGATTCTCCTGGCAAACGGGGAGTGTCATCAACGCAAGGTACCATGGCAAACCTTTCCTCCTCCAGCCTTCCTCAGCCACAAACAACTTTTTTACCAGTTCTGGTCCTCATCCAGCTCTGAGAGTCAGTGACAATAATTTGAGCATGCCAAGTGTCTGGCCTCAGCAGATTTTCTCGTGAAATAAAGAACAGGTTGTGACGTGGAATTTTTTTCTGAACTCTCTGAATACGCCTCCTGGAAAACATGCTTTCTGCTAACAGTTCTGCTATCAGCATGTATTTTCTGCATTTGACCCTCTTTCCCACTTGTATTATTGTGGTATTTTATAGGAAAGTTGTTGACTGGTTATTTTTAGTTCTAGCACTCTAGCAAATTTTAGTTAGTTTGTGTTGGTATTTCAAAATTACATCTCTACCTTCACAGGCTCATCCTAGGAGAAATTATGTGTCCTCAGCTCTTACGAAACCAGTGATGTTCTGGGTGCTCAGCACATTGCTGAATAAGGCCTTATGGGAAGGATATCCAGCCAAAGTTGACACACTTCTAAATACGAAGCACCCCAGTTTCATTCAAAACTATTTGAAAACAAAAAAAAAAAATCAGAACCCCCCCCCCATTTCTCAAACTACTTTAAAAAATCTTGAGAAGTCAGTAATTTCTAAAAATTTGGGGGAACACTTGAAACAAGTCATCACCACTAAAATTTTATTTTATTTTTATAGCTTTTTCTTATGGCTTATAGATTTTGTAGTTACCTTTTCTGCTATTTATTCAGAACATACTCATTGTAATTCTTCTCTCTACCATTATCACTGGCCTGCAGATAGGTATTTTTATTACAGAGAAAAGATATCTCATCATGGTAACAACACTCAATTTTGCCTTATCATTATCAGTTTTCTTCTTTTGTGTTATTCACATACATATGGTTCAAAATATTTGCGAGATGACCTCATATTTTTTGTTGTTTCATTTTGATCTTGTTTTCCTGGCTGAGAGGATGTGTGTCACTTGTGTTTTGAAATGAACTCTGGTAGTGATCTTGAAAAGATCACTGCTCTCATTTGAGCACGACTTTGCCATAAATATGCAAGTGGGAAGAAAACTATGAAGACTTCTTGTGCGAACTACCCACGGGCTCAGTCTTCTCCCCGTTACGGCACGGTGCTGCTTCTGGATCCTTCCTCGCAGAGCACACGACCTACCTCACGGCCGTACATGACACCGAGTGCCAAAGAAGGATAATTGTATTCTAAGACTTTTTAATTCCCCAACTTACTTCAGCTGTTATCAGCAGCTGGTTACTTCAGCTAGCTGATATGCCTCGGTGTCTTGTAAACATTCGCTCTAGTATTGTGCATTACTCATAGTTGGAAAATCACTTTGACTCCTGTAACATAATTATGTTAATGTCAAATGAGTCACAGGGAAACAGAAAACTTGTATCAGAGCTGCACCTTAGTGCCAGTTTCTGAATGCTCCTGTTGGCATGATAGAAGTAGGTTAAGGGATTTAGGGGGAAAAACAACTTTCATTTAATGAGTGATGTGAAATTACGATAATGACTCATAAGGAAGCTTGCGTGACAATCAAATTCAAATTCACCGAAACGTAAAATTGGTAAGAGAATAGCTTGCCTGATTATTTATAAGAGCAAGAATGAAAAATACTGAATTTTTAAAGAATGACTTTCCCAGGAAAACTTCAGAGATATCTTTTGCACATAAACAGCTTTTGACATTCATTATTTAGTTCCAATGGCAGCAAGTGATGTATTTAAATTGACGTCTTAATTAGATTACATTTCAGAGTCAATCATCTCCAATGTTTTATTAATTCTTCCTCTTTCTTGGTTTAGTTAATCCAAGTGATCATTTAGGAAAAAAACCCCAGCACCCTTTTAGCTCAGTTCAGGATGATAATGCAAAAAACTGGAAGCTTTTCAACAAGCCAAAAGTTCTTGTAACATAACTTAAAGCAGCTGAAGGGATGGTAAGAGCAGAATTTGTTCTAGAGTTAAAAGATACGGGACATACATCTGTGACACACTGGCTATCTCAGGGCTAAGCTGCAGCATTTTTTTTCCTATAATATACAGAGGTGAGTTACTCTGGTATTTGCCTACCAGGATTCTACATGCTCAAACATATATCAATATTCCCACATGCCAGCCTGATGAATAAGATACAGCATTGAATGTAAAAGGAGGCTTTTTTTTTTTTTTCAGGTGGCTTAAACATCGTTCTCAGAACCCAAGAGTTTTAGTATTCTGACAGATCCCACTGTGCTATTCACTAAAGAGGCTCAAAACTAAACAAAGGCTCAAACTAAACAAAAGGCAAAAGCCGAAATGAAAATCATAATGAGATAGTTTAAAAGGCAGTGGAACAAATCACTCAATATCAAAAATATTGGTTGATAAGTAACTGTATTTACATCAATGTCCTATCTGAGAAACTTAGGAGACAAGACTTACATTCCTCTGGGAGCTCCATCTCTCTGAGCGTTTCCCCTTCATCTGCCGACTTCTCATCTCATGCCTTTCCTGACTTTCTCCCCTTATCCTAGAAACTCAGTTAATAAATTAAATCTCACATGCCCCATAAGAAACCAACTGTTGTTACTAAATTGAGTGAGAATATAAGGTCATGCCATAGGTGACTAAGTACACCCTAGATTTCCCTACGAGCCATGATCTAAATATGATGCCACAGCATCATCTCGACCTTATACTGAGTGAGGGGCTTTATTTCAGAGCACATCCCCGATCCAGAGATCACCTACTATGGACAACACCTGCAGCTGGAAGCCCTCGGCTCTCGGCCGAGTTAAAATTGTTTGTGTTTGATTACGTCAGGCACGTTTCTGTTTAACGTATCGGTGGAAAGCCTTTAGCGTAGTATTTGGTGTTTCTGTGTTTCACTTAGATATGGAATACGTTAAAGACTTCTTCCTTTGTAAATCAGCGTCGTTCCACTAACGCTGTGTATTGGTGGTGTGCCCCACAGAGGCAGGCAGAGGCCGTCCCTGCGATGCTGCTGCTTTGGGCCAGGACCCGGCCTTTCCCTTCTCCCCGGACCCGCTGCGCTGGGCGGCAGGGGACTCCGGCAGCAGAGCCAGGCCCCGCGGCACGGCTCCACAGCAGCGATAAAAAGGGTCAGCCGGGATGAACCGCCACACGCAAACCCCGAGTAACGTCAGGCGAGGCCGATCACGGCCTCATCCACGGACTCGCCCAGGAGAGCCGGCGGAGGAAGACCCCCCAAGCCCCGCCGCTTGGGGTCTGACCCCCACCCCGGGAAAGCGGGACCCCCACCCCCCGAGGGGTCACATTCACCGCCAGGCCGGCTTCCCTCAGGGGGCGGCACCCGGGCCGGCTCTCACTGACGGACGGCACCTGCCACCCGTCCGCTCCCCGCTCCCCTCGGGCCCGGCTCCGCTCCCGCCACCCGAGCCCGGCCCTCGCGAGGGCTGCGGGCAGGGGCCGGGCAGGGGCCGGACCCCGCGGCCCCTCGCCGGAGCAGCGGCGGCGGCATCAGGGGCTGCAGCGGGGCAGAGCGCGATGGCTCCGCGCCCACCCCCGCCAGCTGCGCCCGTCCGTCAGGGCCGCTGCCCCTTTAAGGCAGCGAAGCCCCGCGCGCATTCCAGCCGCCTTCCCCCCCCGCCCGGCGCGTCATCGTTCCGGGAAGCGGATGGCGTCATCCCGTCCTCCCGCGGCGATTGCCGGCGGAGGGGCGGAGAAACAAAAGAATAAAAATAGAAGGTGAGGGTGGGGAGTACGGTGGCCGGCGGGCGTGGCCGCAGTGACGGCTTCGCTGGGCTCCATCCCGAGCACCGTTTCCCCCGTCCCCGCGCCGGCAGGGCGCGTGCGCAGTCCCTCAGGTTATTTATAGGAGCTCCGGGCGTTCGGGGGGGGAAAGATGACGTGATGTGGGGGCTGTCGTTGCTGTGTCGTTGGGGCTGTGCGTCCTACGTCACGTCACGTGCGGGGCGATGTTTACAGCGGCAGGCAGCGGTTGCCTGGCGACAAGGTCGGGCTCGTTGAGGCGGCGGCCGGGCCTGGGCCTGGGCCTGGGCTCCCCGGGGGCGCAGCCGCGGGCCCCCGCTGTGGCGGAGGAGGCTTCGCCCTCCCCGGCCGGGGCTCTCCTCATCCCCCGGCCGGGCCGGTAGGCAGAGGTGAGGAGCCCGCGCCCCTGGGCGGGGGGCCGGCCGGGTGGGAGCGGGGCCGTTCACCGCCCCGGCTGAGGGGATGGCGAGCGGGCAGAATGCCCGGGCCCGGTACAGCCCTGCCCGCCCCGTGGGGCGGGGAGCCGCGGCTGAGGCGCTGATTTCCGCGGGTAGTCATGCCTCTGAGTCATGGGGGTCAACAGCTCCGGCTGAATTTATAGCTCTTGAAACAGAGAAGCTTCTTTGTGCGATGCCATCGGTTTTCCTTTATTTGGCATCAGCAAGGGAGCCTGCGACGTTGCTTAACCTCCCTGTGCGGGGTACTGTGTGGAAGAATAACTCTGTCACACTGAAAACAAGAGCAAACAGCAAACCATGGTGCTCTTGTTCCAGTACCGTCCTATCCCAGTAAAGAAAAGCAACTTATTACCCGGGGGGATAGTTTCTATGCTCACTGGAACATTACATTCCCTGCAATTAATTATTACATAAATATCACATTGGGGATGCCATTTATGTTACAATCTTTCTTTTAACTACAGCAATGACAGCAGTAGTTTATATCTAGAATCTTAAAAGGATGCTGTTTCATTTCTGTTTCAGTTGCCAAGTCCATCTCTGTCAAGAATGGCCTGAGGATGTTCTGTAGCCTTTGTGGCCATGTACTCTTTCTATGAAAGACTAAAGCCTTGGAGTGTTTAAACTCCCCTGCAGGAGCTGGCCTTGGCTCTTTTGCCAAGAATCATCCTATGTTTTAAAAAAAGTATCATAATGATTGCATGTTTGAAAGGATACTGGACTGCGTGTTCAAGCGTTTAATAGTGGTGTTTGGTAGACAAGGCTTACCCACTTGTTATTGTAACTCTTTGTATTTCAAAATCGAGTATTTCAAAGCTGCTCCTTGAAAGCTTCTTCAAGTAGTTTTTTTGAGAAATTGTGCATAAAAGTCAGAAACTATATGCCTGTCTCCCAAAGCTGTTGCTTTCTATATATGGACCAGGTAGTAAATAGATCTTTAGCTCAGGATGGCATCTCCTCAGATTGTCTGAGCTCAAGGAGAATGTGCTGGGCGATGTGAAACAAAGAATTTGAACCACATCATCAGCAAATAGCTTTTGGTCTGCTAGTAACTGTAAGCAGATAAAACATGTAGAAAAAAAATCACCAAGAGTTATGCTGTAAGCACCAAATAACGGTCTCTCTAAAAGAGCTGGGAAGTAGGTTAAAACTACGTGAAGGCAAATGAGTGAGCCAACCTCTGTCCCCATATGGCTGATGTGTCCCCATCAGCATGCACAAGCTCTTAAACTCATCTTTTTTTGTATTTGAAAGATAAAGGGGTTGAACTAAATCTAGACCAGGACACGGCAATATTTTTATTCCACAGTTTAACCAAGTAGTTCATTTGAGATTATTTTCAAGTGTTTTTGGATAGGCTTAGCCAAAGTCTTGACTCACAAGGTGAAGAAAGTAGAGATTCAGCCCTTCATGTGTGGCAGTGCATTAGAAAAGGTAGTTGAATAGTTGTTGGCAATCCTTCATTTTCAGTCTTTCATTGTAATAAAGCAGCATATGTTTGCAAAGCTTGTATGTCCAATTTGAAGGGCTTTGTTCTGCAGTTTAATAATGATAGTGTGGTGCAGTGCAAACTTAAGCTAAATACTGCTCTCGCAGAGGATTCCAAGGGAAGGTGATATGGTTTGTAAAGAGTGGTTGTGCCTTTTATGAGATCAGATCTTGAAGAGAGGAGAAAAGTGGACAAGCTTTCAGGAATACAAGCTTTTCTCCTTCAGTGGTTTTAAAAAGGAAATTCTAGAAACCTGTACCAACCAATCTGTGCTGTTCCAAAAATCAGAAGGCTGTTTATCAAAAACCTGTCTTACTTCATCAGTTTCTAGAAATTTAATAGCTGCTAGTTTTCTGTTAAGCTGTTTCTGGTTACATGCTACTATGAACACACCTGTCAGAATGGTGTTTGGATGGATATACATGTAGCTTGCACAATTAATTGAACCAACATACATGTAATTGTGCAATTAATTGTTCTCAGTGCAACAAAACAAGATAGATCCATCCCAGGATCTGTTGTCAGTTCTGGAGATGATGCTGCATCTCCTCTGAAGAGGGCATTTACAGTGCTTACCTCATCGTTATGAGGGTGACTCTATGCCAACAAGGAAACAGTCTTTTGAAAGAGCTACCAGAATACCATTGCAAAGCTTACTGTAACTGTAAAAGAAAATTTACTGATTGTACATCTCTGCCTATGATGTATTATCCTATACTAGAACATCTCTGGAAAATAGTTAAATAATCCCCTTATCCTGGAAAAAGTCCTATGTTTTGAAATGAAGCTTTCCCAGAATTTTCCATTTGCCCTTCATAGCTTTCAGTTGGTGCCCTGTCAGAAACAACCTTCCTGGAAGTCAGTGAGTACCGAGCAGAATCAGAGCATGTGTGAGTCTTGCATAATAAATGGCCTCTACAGCAGAACTACCATGATCTATGGATACTACTCATTCGCATCCCAGAATGTGACAAACTTACTCAATATACCAAATGTCCTCATGGAAGTTACTGGAATGAACCCGAACAGCTAGCAGGCATTAGAGCAGCTCTCACAAGCTGAAGGACAGAAATGGCCAGTCAGCTGTTGGAGAATATTTTCACAAAGCAATCCAAGTGAACTGGTAGAGTGCCTCCAAAACAACCCCAGAGCTTAACCTTTTTAACTCAGGTGGACACTTAAAAACTGTAGTTTCAACAAACATAAATTTGGTACTTAATTTTGTCATCATTCTTCCTGTCAGCCCTTTGCTTTCCCACAGGCAATAATTAACAGCTGTTCTTTAAGTTCCATGATGATTAAGGCCCCTCCTCACTTCTAAGTGATAATTACCCTTTCCTCTAAAAACATCTAGCTTTTTAATGTCATCAGGGTATTTTAATTTGTACGAGACTTAGGAAGAGCCACATACTTTTAACAATTTAGATCTATTGATCCAATTAAAAAAAAAAAACAATGTCTTTTCTATTGCCTTCAGTGTCCTTGCCTTCTGTGTCTGGAATCCATTTTCAGGGCAGACTAAAAGGAGTTTCTGGTGGAAGTTAAGAAAGAGATATATATTCCCTGACTCAACAGGGCTCTTTGTTTTCAAGCAGTAGAAATAAAGAAGATCTCTTCTGAGTTTCCTTTAATTATCAGCCTGAGGGTAGAAGGAAAGAAGGAGTGATTTTGTTTCTCAATATGTTGTTTGTGATTTACTTCTGCCTGGAGCAGTTGCTGTTTTGTTGCTAAATTATAAATGCAACTTTCTTGTGGCTATAGAGGAGATTTGGCCATGTTATACTTCTGATTTGTGGTTGTCTTCCTTTTTCTGTGGGAGCTCTCCAAAAAGGTAAATGGGAGTTATATCTGTGACTTAAAACATGCTGCTTTCTCTCCTTCACAATTGTAAGGGTTTCCTTTTGGTATGAACCAAAGCTGAATGTCAAGTCAGTTCTTGCAGTCTGGCTTTTTCATTCTAGGGAAAACATGATACATTTGAAATGTATTTGAAATACTATTTTCTCATTAGTTCATTAGGTTATGCAAGGTGGAGAATGGCAGTTACCCTTAAAGCTATTTATTACACTGTGGTTGTGAATCTAATGAAGGAAGATGGGATTCAAGAAGGGACATGATAAAAGTTTTTGTAGAAGTGGGTATAGTCTGGATGATGAAGGTATATGAGAAAATTAATGTTTAAAAAAAAGTTTACAAATCCCTCGGTGTGTACAGCTCTGCTATTACTTATGAACAGCCCTTGATCAAGCATAGGCACTAAGTCAGTATCCTGTAGTTTTCTTCTTTGTGGGAGTCTCCTGTTTTTCTAGCAGTCCCAAAGTCAAGAATTCCAGGCTTTTTGAGACAGGAAATTATTTTATTTTATTCCTTAGGTGATAACTTCCTTTCTCCGAGCAAGTGTAAACACAATTATCAGTGATCCTGGGCATTTTCCTTTTCAGGTAGAAAAGAGTACTTAAGATGTGAGCAAGAAACTTAGGAAATGTACAGTCTACCACAGGGTGTTTTAGGTAAGTCATTGAATGCTTTCTGACCAATATTGTATGTTTTGTACCTCATAGCAATGTGGTGAGTGTAACATTAAGACACTTTGTCATGTAAATACCTAAGGTGAATAGAAATTGCACATTAAAGGCTTTACCTGTTTCTTTTGACCTTTTACTACTTTCTGCAGAAGATACTGCAACATAGGTATGAACTGAAACAATACCAGCATTCATAGAATCTGCTGTAGTCTAGTAGTCTCACAACTCAATTTATTCCATTTGTGACATATTTTACATTATTGAAAATTTGAATAACTTATCAAAAAAGTATCTTTTTTTAATTTCTCTCTGCAAATCTTGGTAAGAGTTCAAAGTACGCAGCTCTAACAAATTTTGTGATAGTTACCTGTGAATTAATCAAACTTGAATTCATATTATAAGGTTATAGCTTTTCATTTAATATTAAACTATTTCCTAAGTCTATTAATTTCTAATTGACATTTTGTCAACTAGTCCATTCACAAAGTCAGTGCAGGATTGTTACCTGGTAGTGTTTATCATGACAGAATGAATTACAGAATTTATGAACTTTTTGTTGTTGCTACTGCTGTTTACCAACAGTGTAACTTGAAAGTTTACATTAAATGTGACTCACAAAGTTCAGAAATAGATTAGGCCCTATAGCTGCGTTCTCCATTCTAATCCTTCCTGCCCTTGCCTCCCTCCCCACCCCCAAATCAAAATTTTCAAGACTGTAAAGTCAAAATGTTTCACATAAATCTTCTTGATGCAGCTCAGGCTCTTTGAAACTTCTGTGCTGTTCTGTTTGTTTCTTCCAAAACTTCCTGTTGTTTCCTCTGTGTCCACTGGGTCTTTTTTGGTTTGCTCTGGCATGATATTTGCCTTTATCTAGGACTGCCAGTGGTCTGGAACTCTGGTTTTCAAGTGTTATTTAAAAATGTGGATAACTTTATTAACAAAGTTCACAAAGAAACAGCTGTAGTATACTGTAAATCACAATGGGAAATATATTTCGCAAAGCCAGAACAGTTGTGTAAAGAAGTTTGAAACAAGTTAAAAAAACCATTGTTTTCCTCAATAGCTCCTGTTTTTATAACTATTTAGATTCATACATTCTTTAGAAGTTGTCTTTTGCTTTGGAATGCCTCTCAATGTGAGAAGTTGAAAATGGACTCAACAGATCATGACTATCATTTTGAAACTTCGATAAACAACAGGGCACTGTGTACTGTGGAACATTTATCTTAAGATAGCACAATGCTTAGAAGTAATCCTTAATCTATTACTCATTCAGCTGAATGCACAGCAGAAACAAAACCATGCATGAATACAAGGCAATACATTTAAACATTATCAGCAGAAATGCACCATATGACTTACACTGGAGGAAAGAATTGTTGCTTTGTGAGAATTTTATCTTTCATTTCTTTGACTTTTCTGCATGTTTCAATATCAAAATATTTTTTATTGCGTGATTCTGAGATGGTATCTTCTTTCTGCCCTACATTTAAAAGTAATGCAAATAAGATAAAACTGTTTTCCAAGTGTTTTCCCTGTTGAGCTCAGTGACAGTTCTCGCTAACTGAAGTGATGCAGGACTGGATGTGTAGGCTCTTGGGTGGGAGACTTTGCTCGTTGGTTTCCTTCCTTCATATGAATTGATGTATGACCAAACCCCACAGGTTTGGCTGCTAAAACACACAACCTACACAATGTTAAAAGTGAAGATAGTTTTAAAATTTGTTTGATTTCCTTTCAGTAACTACTTTTAAGATTATTTCAATGCACTGATTTTGTTTGTAGTCTACTGCTTTTTGCTCTAGTACCAGGTATGTAAATTGTATTTCTAATAATTGATTTGTGTTTGATAACTTCTTCTATCAATGTTGTTGTAAGCAGGGTCTTCTAAGGCTTTCTGATTAGCTTTTGTCTAATTTTATGTGCTTCCTGGAACTGAGATCTCCCAAAAAAGCTTGGTTCCTCCCTCCTCCCGGTAAAATCACTGACTTTTGACAATGCATTTCAGTGATACAACATGCCTAATTATAAGTTGATTTTTTTAAAAAAATCCTTTTGATTTGATTTATGTTATAAATAACAAAATGTTTTTTAAGAATTGAGTTGCGTACTGCTTGAATGTTATTCAAGACTCTACTGAAAACTTATTTTTCTTTCATTTTCACATAATCTATCATTGTTTTATTCACATTTTAGAAAAATCAATTGCAATAATTTGTCATGGTAGCTTATGTCTTAAAAGTCCTTTGTAATCTGGAAAAACAATGATTTTTAATCTTTGTGCTATACTAAACACAGTACCTAAAAATAAGTCTGGTTTTGCTTTAACTTCTGTAATTTAAATTGCTTTTAATAACTGTGATTACAATGTAGTATCTTGCCCGCCTCCTGGGCAGTTATGCCGTCTTTAGTGCAATCTTTGTAAGGGCTTGAAAATGCAGATAAAGAAATCCAGGTTTTATTCTTTTGCTACTTCATAACTGCTGTAGAGTTTTGGTGTTTCGTGATTGCTGTTCTGCTTAAATACTACATTATTTCACACTGAAAAGGAACAGTCTTCAGCTGTTGAAGAGTGCATCTGTAATAATGGTTATTATGATTTATTTTTATGCTTGTTGTCAGTTCCTTGAAAACTGTAATTTCAAATCTAAAAAGGCATATGCTTGTTTATTTCATGATCCCTTAGAATATGTTTCTGTGTCACTGAAATCAGTGATAATGGGATGAGGTAAGAATTATTAAAGGTAAGATTTTTAAGTTCATTGAGAGTTTTGTCACTAGTGGATAATATTCTGCACCCAATAAAGTAGAAATTATCACTTATTTCAGAAGGAATTAGGGTGAGGCTGAATTTGCTGGAAAGGTCTGTTTTCACTCAGACTTGGAATATGAGGATTATTTGCTGACATGTATTTAAACCAAACTGGTGTGAATACAAACCAGATGTTTCTTGGGAACATTTGTTATAGTACATTTGAACCATAAAACAAGGTGATGCATTTTTTTAATCAGTATTTCTGATTCTGCATTGAGGAAATGTGTATTCTAAGATGCGGTATTCTAATTGTTACTTTGCAGATTCTTGTCCAGTTACAAATAGCAGTCTTGTACAATATTAAGTGCTGCGATGAAAATCTAGATACAAAATAGAATGACTATCTGTATAAAAGAAAATAAACCATGTTGATGTAAAACAAGTAAGTACTCTTTTAAAATAATCCTATGGCAGGGGAGTAGGAACTAGATGATCTTTGAGGTCCCTTCCAACCCAAACCATTCTATGATTCTGTGAATCTTCAGCTTTCCTTCTAAAGACTAGGTTAAATCTTAATTTCCATATCCATTCTCACTGTGGAGGTGAGAGGCCATTAGCAGGTAGCTGATGATGTCTAATGAAGAATCTAGTGCTGAAAAACACTTCAGTAATGTTTAACTGTATTTATAACAGTTGCATTGATTCAGGGGTACCTTATTGTAGTAAAACTTCCACTGTGCTGTTCATTCTCTTCCTGTAAAGCCTCCAAGAGTGACAGTGAACATAATGTATGTCCCCAATCTTACGGTCTCATCTCCCCTCATGAACGTGCTTCATGAGGCCAAGGAAGAAGTGGGACAGTGCTGTTTTGAAGCTGATCCCTTCCATACAAGAGTGGGTTAGCTGCACCCATAGACATAGATGTGGAGGAGGATCATCTTGGTATTGCAATGTGTTAGTGCCGTAGGTGTTGATTTATGTCGTTTCCAGTAACAGGAGTGAGGGAAGTTACTTGGAGCTGGTTTTACTTTTTTTCCCCCCACTTAATGTTTTTCAAAGATGAGCTTGACAGTTTCTTGTTTATTATAGTGCTCTAGCATTTATAACAAACATTTTATTGTGATGATACTCTTATTTTTAATAAGACCTACAATTTGGACAATTAATTACTATAAACTGTCTCTTTAATGTGTTGTAGAGTTAACTCTTGATTCATTCAGTCACAGCAGTTTTGCTGTTAATATGATGAGACTCTAATGGTCTTTGCCTGGTTTTGCTAAATATTTAGATCCATAAAAGTGCATTTATATCTCACAGAATTGGATTATAAGTTTATAAGAGAATGCAGTAAATTAGAGGAGAGCAGTTGCACAGAGGAAGAAATATTTTCTGCCGTTTCTTCACAGTCCCCTCCTGTTTTCATTGTATGATACAATATGTAGAGAACATGCTGAAAGCCACTTGTGTCCTTTTTTGGGTATCTTTGGATACCTTTTCTCCAACACTTAATGGTTTATGAAGAAGTCTTACAACACCTGACACTAGAGATGACCTGAGGTTTTGTGAGTTAAGCTGACGATTGTGTTAGCGACATTTTGCATAACAATCAAATATGACAGTGTGTCCTTCCTGCTTGTATCTGCTTTCTGAGAACTTCCATTTTAGGATGTTGAATATTAGTTCACTTTCTGATAATTGGTGTTCTGATAATACAGGGTATGAGTTGTACATAATGTTTTGCTGTGTACAGATGAGTGCAGATTGGAACCAACTTTACAGAGATTAGGTGGGTCCTTTTCTGAAATATACTGTGGATGTCTATACCATCTAGCTGTGCACATGCAGACATAGCCAAGTTCTGAATAAGCTTGTGGTAGCCATATGTCGTGGTGTAAGTGTCTAGTTTGGGTCTTTGATGTGGCACAGTGCTGCTGTGATTAGTTGAGTTCATGTTGGAACTACAGCTGAGACAATATACAAGCTCATATTGCATATTATAAACTTATCTTTAACATTTCTGAAACTGGGAAGTTCTGATTGAGAAGAAAAGGGCAAAAAACATATTGTACAATACGCTTACGCTATTCCATTAAGATAAATTTGGTAAGAACATAAACTGGCCATAAAAGTGTGATAATAACTTGACCCTATACCCTGAACTATGGATGTGTAAAGCATAATTCAAAAATGCAGTTAGGCATTTCCATGCTTCTATAGTTTTGTCAATATAGTTCAGCTACACAAAGGATATGTTCACTTAGCAAACGGTTAAGGCTTCTTTTTGTTTAGGTTTGCTCATACATTTTTTCCTCTGCTTGGTGATATTAACCCCTTGCAGAAGGGCAAAAGCATCTTAAAGAACATCAGTTTGCTGGTGAATAAGCCATAGGCATTAGCAGATGCACTAACACATACAGATCTCCAACAGTGACAAGGGTTTTTAGCATTGTTTGGGAAGCCTGGGTATATAAACTTTAACCATCATGAAGCTGAGACAGCTGCCAGATTTACTGGCAGTTGACTTTGTGAGTGTGCAGAAGTCTGGGAATCTGACTATTCACAGGCGATATGTCAGTCTGGGAACTTCAGTCATCCTTATTTAGCATCTACCCAAGGGTTCGATATCAGTTGTTTTGGGGTTGGGTTGATTTTGCATCATGGCTTGTTTGATCCAAATGCTGTTGAAAGCAACAGAAGTCTCTCCATTGACTTTGATTAGTTGATCACCGTATGACGTAATAAACGTCTGTTGATTAATTCTCTGCAGTTCCTAATACGCACCCACACATAACGGAGGACCATTGTCACTGTTGCTCAGTTTCCAGTAATATGTCACTTTTATTTTCAGGATGAAACCCCCAATCCTACACAGTTTTACAAATAAACCATGTAAACAAAAAGTTCTTGCCACAGAATGGGAATAGTAGGAGCAACATTTTCTAAATTTGGAACTTTCCCAAAATCATGCTCACAGATCCATGTGATGTTTCAAAAGTTGCTGATTTCATTGTTTGGTTTTTGAGCATGACTTTCAACTTGTAGACAGCTGAAGGTTGCTGCAGCCTATAAGCAGAAGGGCATAAAGGGCAGGGTATTGCGTAGTGAAATGTAACTGTGACTCAGCTTTTGCTGAAAGTAACACTCATTTCATTTCTCCTACTTCCTCTTGATTATCAAGAAATGCCCTACAGCACTGAAGTAGAGGAACACTGCCCATTTAAAGAATACTCTCAAAACTTACTAGAAATCGTGAACTGCAGAAAAGTAAAGCAGTCACTAGCAGTGTTCCTTTCTTAGCTGTGAAATTTGTGGGAAGTACTCGTACTACAGTGCTATTTCTAATTTTAGGAGCAAATGTCTATCACTTCTTGTACATAGATGTCATAAAAATTTTCACCTTTGTCCAATGTTTTAAGATATGAGCATTTCCAAGGACAGAAATTCTACATCTTCTCTCAGTAACTTGTTCCAATGTTTGACTGCCTTCATGGTGAATTTCTTAATATCTAATAAAAATTACCCTTGTTGCAACTTGTGTCCGTTGCCTCATCTAATGCAGTCCTTTCTGAGAAGAGTTTGACTTTATCTTCTCTACACCTTTCTATTAGGTCAGAGGAGACAGCGATAGGAGTCCTTATGACCTTCTCTTAAAGCTGTGCAAGCCTGTTTCTCCCAAGGGTGCTGCTTTAGTGCTATTTAATTCTCCTCTGTAAGGTTGAAGGTATACGTCTTATCTTTGGACAAGAGAACGTTTGTTCTGTCTTCAAGGCATTTTTGTAAGATTCCCAGAGCAGTAGCTGAAGGATCACTAAAAAGCCTCAAGACAGGAAAATATATTGGGATATCTCAGATAAAAGTGTCTGACCTTTTCATTGGGGAATAAGAGCCAAGGCTTGATGCTTTCCACAAACAAGACTGGTCCTGTTGTCTGTCCTTACAGCCAGACACAATGACGTAACAAAATTGTTTGAAACTACACATCCACCCATCCACGTTCCCATTTTGTTAATCTCTTGGACCTTTCTGTTGCCACTCCTGCTAGAGCTTTACGTCACAGCATTTGTTCTATGGATGAAATTTGTTCTTACCACTGTCTCCCTTGTTATGTATCAAAGTATTCTTCCCACCACTGAGAGCTTTAGCATGTTTAGTAGTTCTTACCTGAGTATTCCTTTCCCTCCTTTGATTCCAATGCCACTACAGATTGAAGTATAGGCTAGAAACCTGTAGTGTCATTTTTCTTTAAGGCAGGTGCCCGCATTGGCGCTGCAATCTCTACTGATGTTAGAAGCAACATCAGACTGGCAACACTATCCTATTTTTACTCCTCTTGATATAGCCTCACCTGTGCCAATAAACTGCTTACGCCCACAGCTAAATTCCAGATCTGCTGGAAATGTTGCATGAGGTAGATCCAGGAGCAGTTCTCACATGTTTTCTCTGCCATTTTCTATCCTTCCTCTCAGCTAGATACCTGTTTTTCTTGAGGTAGGGGGAACAGAACAGGATAAGATAAAAGGCTGGAGATTACTCTAGATTGTGCTCTGGACAATTGCCATTACAGGTACCTCTCCCTGCTACAGGGCAAGGGTGACTGCTAGGGGCTGCAGTTCTGCAACTCCAGCCCCACAGTGCACACCGTATTCAGACCGTATCTCCAGGGAAAGGAAGATGTTGAAATGGTGGCTTTGGGCATTATTCCTTACTCTGTGTCAATGAGAAAGGTCACATTCTTCACTGCTACTTCATAGGAAAGCTTCGTGCTCTTCTCTTCCCAGGAACACTTTTAGCAGCTCTCCCCAGTAGCTATTAACTGCTTCACAGAAGCTCAATGTTGCAATCAACTTGCTGAGCTGAGCCCAAAGTGACTTAAAAAGCAGAAATGCTGCTTTGAGAAGCTTCTGCTGGAGATTGATACTTGCTACCCCTTTTTTTTCTCCCAGATGCACGATTCCCAGTTTGTGACCTGCTAATGTAGGCTGCTGGTCCAGATTATGTCCAAGAAATATATTTCCATGGCAGAGAATAAATAGGCCATAGAGCCAGCGACATGTCCCTGGAACTTGTAGCAGTAGTCCTCTTTGCCGTGGTCTGGGCTGGGTTGTACCTATTCCTTTTTATAGATGTTCCTTGTTTACTAATTTTTTAAAATATGGGTCATCTCTTCCATCATCTCCAAGGACTGCAGTCAGCTCTGTGTCTCATTTGTGCAGGGTTGCCTTCTGTATGTGAGCAGGTGTCTTACAAGGTAGAGTTTAGAAAACTTACCATCATGTAGTCTGCTCATAGTATTTCTCGTCATCACAGGATGAAATCCTGAAATAGCCTTTTGCTACGTCAGATGATGTTGACAGTTGCTAAAGGGTTGCAGATGTTTCGGTGCTTCAAGATGGCTCGATGGCTAGTCTTCAGTCCCTGGTTCTGGGTAAGGTCATGGCTATTTGGCACTGGTCTGATTACTATGGAAGACCTCGTTAACTCTTAATAGCTCCAAACTAATGTAGTTAGCATTAGTACCAGAGCCTTTTTTTTTGTCTCTTTCTACAAGGGCAAAGACCTTTGAGGTTTTATCCAAATTTTTGATAATAAGAAGTATTAACCTCATTGATGTTATTTATCTTCATTTTTCATGGCTGAGCTTCATAGGCATAGGGAAGGTTTACAGCCTCAACTGTTTCTCTAATCCTCTGTGTTGTTCTAAACTGAAGTCTTGGCATTATCCTGTTTATTCCATGTGTAGAAAAAAATGAAATGTTTACCTGCCTATCCATAGATACTTTCTAACATATATTTCCTGGATAGTGTTCTCTTATTGACAAGCTAAAGTATCAGCTTGTTGTAAGTTTTTAGATTATTTTACTATTAGGTTACCTAGATTACCTTACAATTTCTAAATAGCACACACAGTATAGTAGGGAAGTCAACCTTTTTTGTAATTCTGCAAACTAATTACTTGGTTACCCATTTTTATCACTGCAAAGCACCGTCACTTTGAAGGCTGATGTAGACTTGGTAATTTGAAATAGTCTGTGAAAGTCTTTAAAATAGACTGTGATTCTCAGGATCTATGAAGTATGTTTTGAAAGTCATATAAAGAAGAATTACAAACGCAAGCAAAGTATCTTTTTTCCTTTTTTAGAATTGCCTGCTCTGTGAGGTGTGTTCTGCCTTTTCACCATGTGTATCAGTAATTTCACATGATGGAATGGAAAACAGATCAGAGTGGTACCTACTCTGGTCAAAAGCACAAAAAAGTGGTCATTCCACTCACAGCCAAGAAAAACCTGGCTCTAGTGCCCAGGAGATGCCTCAACCAAGAGTGGAAGAGATGTATCTACTCTGAGAACAAGATATGAAAAGGTTAGTAACTGTTTTTCCCTTCTACGTAGTACACATCTCTGGCCATATAATGTTCTTCACAATGGAAAGTATTGCTGTCTTTGAGAATTGTATACAGATAAAAGTCAGTATAAGGAACCATTACATTGTTTTTTAAATATAAATGTGCATCTGTTTGGGGGGATGGGCTATTTTTTCTGTTGTAGCAATACTTATCATCTCTTTGATTAATGTTGCTGTTGTCTTAAAGCCTAGGAAATTAAATGTATTGAAGTAGATTGTAGAATGTATTTTTTTCTGTGCAGTAATGTTGATTTATTTCTTTATAAGAGGCAATTAGATAACAAAGTGCATCTTAGAATATTGTGGTGACGTCTCTGCTCACAGATTAAGTTTTTAGAAGGAAAATTTTTTGATGGAACTTCTTAGGTATTAGTGTTTTTCTTGATTAAAATCTCATTTGCTACCTGAGAAAAAAGAAATGGGTAATAACTGTAACAGAGGAAAAAAATTTTTTTACTAACATCTCAGCATGATTATGTGCTGATTCTACATTTAGGAGCCTTTTTTTGGTCTGCCTTAGTCCATGTGCAGATATCAGGGGACAAGAGAGCAAAAAGATGTTGTCTTCCTCCCTGTACGCTGGTTCTCTGTCTCTTCTCATAACCACTGTAGCATCCTGCCTCCACGTTCCTGGCCCCTGTACACAGTCTGAGCACAGAAGTCATCTGAGGAGAGGGAGCAGTCAGAATGCTTTTGTATACAGATAGCCAGCTCTCTTGTAATAATTTATAAGGACTGCATCATGAGCACAAATTGGGGAATCTGGAGAACTGCCCTAAGTTGTGCTGATGGTTGTACATGACCCTGACCCTCACTGAGGAAGGTGCAAGCCACCTACGTTACATCCTTGTACCACTGCTGGCATAAGAACAGCGATGAATCTGAGTTGACGTGGACAGTCTGTAGGTATTGAGAGAAACCACACGGTAAGACAGCCACTGTGAACTTCTTGTCTCCAGACAATGTGTTTGTTTTTTTTTTTTCCTGCTGTGTAAGTTAGCCTAAATAGGGACCACAATGCAAAGTGATGCTTGAGATGATGTGTCTGTACAAGAAATCCACTTATTTTGGTGTGCTAGGGTGAATTCAGGTGCATATTTCCTGGATTCTTTTACTACAGTGGATTTTGCTACTCTCTGAATTGTTAGTGGATTGTTTGTTCTGGAGACATGGAAGTAATCGTGAACATCTGTGAAGTACTAGTAGCATATAAGCATTGTAAGCAAGTATCCACGCTACAAAGTGGTAGTGTGAGCAACTGACGAGTGTTGTAAATTTACCTTTACTGTCCTTCAGTTTTCCAGTGCCATATCAAACTAGGTTTGTTTTTTTTAATGTATAGGTAGGACTTAAATTAAGGTCAATATTTAACTTGCAACTTGAGCTAAGATTACAGCAAAACCGAATCTAATATCAAATTTCAAAGAAGCCTACAGGAGTGGCTCTTAGATCAAAAAGTAATAGTTGATCTGACATGCCAGTCTCATTCATGTATGGGCCTTTTGAAGAATTAAAGTATTAATTCCTATAAACATAAAGACAAAATCTAGGGAAGTGAGGGCACTTATCATCCAAGCTCGTACTCTGAATTAAAGACTACAAGGAAGCATAGTTTTACATTTGATTTGCTAATCTTGGGTAAGGATTCAAATTGTATTGCTGTTGTAAAGCTTTCAATGCCATTGAGGTTCTGACTGTCCAAAATAGACCGTTTTGCTAGCCATTGCTGAGCTCTGTGCTGCCCCACCTAGATTGCTACAAGTATCCCAGCAAATTATTCTAAAGCTAGAGCAGGCATGTCTAGATTATAGTGCAGCCAATGTTATGACTGCATTTTTAATTACTGTGAGTTAACATAATTTTTTCCTTTATGAGGACAACTCTTGGAGACACTTCTCTTTCTCTTTGATTTTATTGTTTCTGTTGGTATAAGATAAAAGCCGCTCAGACTAAAGGAGTGTAGAAGTTCTTTTTCGTATGGAGAAAAAAAAAAGGCAGTGTGAACACATCTTACATGAAAAAAATTAGTGTGTCACTTGCATTTCACACTTAAAATTCTAAGCAATGATGTACAGAAGAGGTTTTAAAGTAACTTTAAATGGGACCTTATGATGTAATTCTGGATGTTCTAAAAGCAAATATTATCTTACAGAATTACTTTTACACATATCCAGATTTAGTCATGTTAGATCAACTATAGATAGCTATGTAGATGCTTTGTGGTAGAGAAGTGACATAGCAAGCAGTATAGAATATAAAACTGAAATGGGCCATATTGAATTCATCTTCAGTGTTTGACTTAAATTCATAAAGGATTTAGTTAAACCCTTTAACTAACTCATTCTCAACAGTTAAGAATTAGAACACAGCTATTTATAGTAGCAAAAAATGGATTGCTATATATAATACTACATGATTTCCTAGTCTAAATATCACTTAATCTAAATATACTTATCAGTGGCTCAAAAAAAGTTTTATGTTAAACTACATACTCAAAAATTACTTGACTGAGATACAATGTGTTTAGTGAATAGCCAATTTAAGACCAATATGAACAACCACCCAAACAATTGTTTAATGACGACAGCAGTTCCACTTTGTATGCAGAATGCTCTACTGGGATCTTAACAGTATGCTGAATTTCCATTAGTTTCTCATGTGAAAGTGATCTTTCTCTTCCCTTCAAAGCTGCACATCTATATCCGCTGCCACCTTCATGATCTTAGTTTACGTCTTGGCTGCATGCACTGGGAGGTCCTGTTGGCATAAGCAGAATATGACTATGCCCTGGAATGCCCTGCATTCTTGTTTGTTCCCTGTACTGGATGTACAGTGCCTGTTCTTTCATTGCTCTGAATGCTGAGCAGACATTGCGCTCAAATATTAATCCTGCATAGATAACTCTTCCTCCTAGGTCAGCAGGAGTGTTCATGGAAGGGCTCGATACAGTTGTGCATGTCTATGTTCAGTTACTGTTGAAAAGGCCATCTCTTTTACCTGATAATGTGAATTTTTTCATATGAAATCAGATAATTCTGTTCTGTTTGGTGTTATCAATTTAGAATTTTAAGTATTTTTCTTAATGCTATTCCATATACATTATTCATAATTATAAATTGTAGCTACTTAATCAAGTACATTTCAAAATACATACAGAACTGTTCAGAATAACCATCCAGTAACACATCATGTGTGCCTATACTAATCTATAACCTTATTTCTTCTGCCAAGTTTTTCCACAAAGTAGTGTTAAACTCACTGTATTTTGCATAACAAGTGATTTGGGTTTTTTAATGCATAAAATCTGTTCTATATGGTTGTGGTGGGTTGACACTGGCTGGGGGTCAGGTGCCCACCAGAGCCGCTCTATCGCTCCCCTCGTTCACTAGACAGGGGAGAAAAAGTACAACAAAAAGCTTGTGGGTCGAGATAAGGACAGGGAGAGATCACTCACTAATTATCGTCACAAGCAAAACAGACTGAACTTAGAGAGGAAATTCATCTAATTTATTACTAAGCAAAACAGAGTAGAGGAATGAGAAATAAAATCAAATCTTAAAACACCTCCCCCCCACCCCTCCCATCTTCCCGGGCTCAACTTCACTCCCGGCTTCAACCTCCGCCCCCCCTCAGCGGCACAGGGGGACGGGGAATGGGGGTTATGGTCAGTTCATCACACGTTGTTTCTGCCACTGCTTCATCCTCAGGGGGAGGACTCCTCTCATCGTTCCCCTGCTCCAGCATGGAGTCCCTCTCACAGGAGACAGTCCTCCACGAACTTCTCCAACGTGAGTCTCTCCCACGGGCTACAGTCCTTCACGAACTGCTCCAGCGTGGTCTCTTCCATGGGGTGCAGACCTTCAGGAACAGACTGCTCCAGCGTGGGGTGCCCCATGGGGTCAAGTCCTGCCAGCAAACCTGCTCTGACATGGGCTCCTCTCTCCATGGGTCCACAGGTCCTGCCAGGAGCTTGCTGCAGCATGGGCTTCCCACAGGCCACAGCCTCCTTCGGATGCCTCCACCTGCTCCAGCATGGGGTCCTCCATGGGCTGCAGGTGGAATCTCTACACCCCCTCATCCTCCCTCCATGGGCTGCAGGGGGACAGCCTGCTTCACCATGGTCTTCACCACGGGCTGCAGGGGGATCTCTGCTCCGGTGCCTGGAGCACCTCCTCCCCCTCCTTCTGCACTGACCTTGGTGTCTGCAGAGTTTCTTACATCTTCTTACTCCTCTCTCCAGCTGCAAAAGCTCTCTCTAACTGTTGTTTTTTTTTTTTTTTTCCTTCTTAAATATGTTATCACAGAGGCGCTGATTGGCTTGGCCTTGGCCAGCAGCGGGTCCGTCTTGGAGCCGGCTGGCATTGGCTCTATCAGACACAGGGGAAGCTTCTAGCAGCTTCTCACAGAAGTCACCCCTGTAGCCCCCCTGCTACCAAAACCTTGCCACGCAAACCCAACACAATGGTAGATACAATATCTGTATTTAGATAGGTTGGGTACAAATTCCAGATTCTAATCTCAACATTTCAATGTACATATGTATTAGTATACCTTGATATACAAACCACTGTATTCATGTACATTCTTTACCAAGTTGGTGTTCTAGATGAGCAGCAATCATACAGTTTGGTAACAAGTAAATTATGTGTGTGTATGAATACATATGAAAATACCATTTCTATCTAGCTATAACTTACTGCTACTCCAATGGATTTTATATTTTTAATTTTTTATTGGTTGTAAATTAGATTAATTTCTCCAGTTTAATATTTTCTGTATGACTTTCTAATCAAGACTTCTGTTATGCAGAAAAAGAAACCAAGGAAAGTTATTTAAACCTACCTGGCACAGATAATATATTTGGATTTCCTTGTAGTGGATGTTGACCCATATTGTCACATGCAAATGAAACCTTTTTACAACTGATTGATTACTAGAATTGCATATAACAAAAACAACAGTCATTTACAATAAATCTTTAGTTTTCTTTAGTTTTCAATCTTGTGTCCTAGTAAGACTGTTTGGAAAGAAACCAAGTACTGAGATTTTGTGTGACTCACTGTGGTAGTAGTTCTTAATGTCTGAAGAATATATGTTCTACAGTCCTTGGAAAGTACACTGTTGATTGTATAGGAGGTATTTGAATTGTTTAATGTATTACCAAACACTTGATTAGTAAATAATGCTTTACCTAAGTGAGTTTTGCTTACAGAGAAATTCCATGCTAATAGACAGTATACCACAGACTTAAAAGTAAATGAGAACATGTTTTGCCTTTTTCAAGTCTGTGATCTGGAATGACAGCAGCATAGGAGGGAGTTATGCTGTGCCAGAGGCTCTTCCATGCTCGCAAATCTTTTTAACTGATGTGGATATCTAGAAAATGTGTGCTAACTAATGTATACAAATGTGCAGAGTACATATTTCTGATGTTGAAATAGTACAGAGTTAATGGAATTGCATGATTTTGCAGCAAGGCCATCAAAAACCCGTAATTGTTCAGAGGCAGGGTTGTGAATGATCTTGGTTGTTTTTTGGGATTAAACTTGGTGAAGTTAATTTTGTTTTGTGAAGCAGAAAGTCTGTTTTAGGAATGAGATGTATGTTAGGTTTTGTAAACTTGTTCACAGTATTTCCTCTCACTACCAATCATTCTTATACCATGTGTTCTAAACTAAACAGTCCAGATTCCAGATGAGTGTTGATGTCTACGATACAAACATCTGTTTTATCATCCTTTAGTACTGGTGAGTTATTTACTCTGTTCAACTCTAAGTTGTCTATGGAAAAATTATCCATCTATGAATTAACCAGGTCCCATTATCCCCAGTTACTTTGGCTTCAGCACAGTACTTAACCATATAAAATTCAATGTGGGTATTATTTTAAACCAGGTGTTGCTCTGTTAATAGCATTTAAAGTTGCTCCTGCTCTTTACAGAAATGCTTTAGTTTTTTCATAGGTGAATGTACTAAATAGGTTCTCATAACCTACTTTTTTTTATTTGCTATGTTTTTGCCTTATCTGGGTTATTCCTTCTCCTCCTATAATCCTATATATTTGAAATTTAGCTGTAGAAACCTTTGCTAAACTCGTCGTGTGACTTTCTTCATGGAAGTCATATCTCATATTTAGTTGCTTACTTGCTTAAATGCTCTGCTATATCATGGTTTAAGGGTTTAATCCTTTACAACACTTAAGTATTGCATCACATATACAAGATTAAAAAAAGCCAGTGACCAGGCTGGGTAATGATAGGAACCCAGTTTCTGTATTAATCTGATGAGAACTGTGAGTTAATGGTAATCCTCTCAGACAGGTTGATTTTCCCTCCTTGTTTAATTTCTGGTTTGAGCCTTTGAGAATTGGGATTTTTCTGAAAGGAGTTGAAAAACAGGGTTGTTCTCTGAAGTATCTGAAGAAAGCAGAATCAAGGTCTATAAATAAAAGTTCTGCATAGCATCAAATACAAGAATTGTATTAGAGTATTTGTTTTGTATTACAGTTGTGAGATTAAATTCACTTTATCAAACGAGACAAATTACGGTCTCCTTTGCACAAGGATCTGTCATCCTTGTGTAGGCATAGATTCAGGTCTTTCTCTAAGTCCGTATCCAGTGGATTTTATCACACTTTTTATTTTCTGCCCTGAGTATGTATTGGGAATGTTATCCTTACACTAGCTTTCCAAATGATTTCCTTGTTGCAATGAGCTTGCTACCAGGCCTGTGACAAAATTCAGAAAATGTATTCAGCCACATTTATTAATTCAATAGAATGATATCAGTGATACTGGCTGAGCAAAGTAAAATCTAACACTCAAGACATTAACATTTCTCTGACTACAGCGCTTTAATTTTTAATGAAGCCATACTATTTATTCCAAAACTTCAGCGAATGTCCTCAGTATCATTTTGAAATTTCCAACTGATCGTGATTTTATACAAAAGATCTAGTTTCTATTAAGTTTATTTGATTTTACTTCATGTATCTTAGTCCCCTGGAGCATTTCTAGGTGGTCAAGCAAAGAAAGTCAGAAGCCCTCACTTAAAATAGAAAAATAGGGGCTTGTGGTTTGGGGGAAAGGAATAATGAAAGGCAAGGGAAGTTATAGTTGGTTAAATGGGTGAAATTAGGATTGGTGAAATGAAAATTCTGGTAGGATTTTTTTTATTGTTGTCAAAAAATATGATTTTTTTCAAATGCAAAATGTTTTGTTAGAATGACAAGAATTATCATCATCTTGTTGAGAAGCAGATGAGCTGCTCCATTTTATCTCTCTTTTCCAGCCAAGCAAGGAAGAGCCTGAAGGAAGCATGGAGATATACGGTTATTTCATTTACTAAAATGCAGCTGTTGTTTCTTTACTTTCAAGGCGTCCTTGTGCAGGAAGCTTCCAGATCTGAAGATCAACATTGACTACTTCACAGGGCCCAAACTGAAAAATATTCTACACATGACGTCTTGTAACATCTTGTAACACTTGGAGCCAATTTACACATTGCTCCATATGCAGGGTTTCGTTTTGCCACTGTACTGTGGAAAGAACTATTGCCATTAGACAAGCTCTGTTTGGATTGGGAAGGCGCTTAGAAATACATCTAGCTGCTGGCAGTTTAGTCAATAGTTGTGGAGCTCTATACCTTGTGAAGCAGCTTTCTGCTATTGCAGTCCTTTTTCTTTGGGTTTTTTTTTTTTTTCCTAACACAAATGGCTTTATGTGGACTGGTTTACTAGTAACTGAGTTATGTCAGACATGTTGCATATGTCACATTATTGTTTAATATTGGAAACGATCCACTTCTGACTACTTGGGTGAAATGAACAGGATTGTTGAAAAATGTAAACTACCTCTGGCTTCATTATAATAGGCTTGTATGACCATGATTGTGATGATACCTACAGTTTATTATCAATCTCCAGCAATTTGAGCAAGAAATTCTGAGGCTTGGTAAGTTGGAAAATTAAATTATGCCTTTCTTGGTTGTCCTGGATGTGACCAGTTTGTTTTTCACACATCTACTACTTCTTAAGGATGGCTTATTAATTAGATGGAGTTTGAAAGTCAAAGCATTATATAATTCCTTCCTGTTTCAACAATTCACAGTATAGTAGTAATATACAGACTATTGATGGAAAACTTACAGTTAGTTAACAGTACAATTATTCCTTAATGTATGTGTTTCCAGGAGTTAAAAAGAACAAGTAACAGTCTATCAGCCTCACACTTAAAATAGGTGTGTGGTGCATATGGTTAACTGATATGGCTCACACAGTTTTTATCACTGTGCTTTGATTTTTATCACATTTTGTGAGTCAGGGTCCATTAACCTTCAATAAAAAATTGGATTAGAAACATCCACTGACCACGTCTGTGGTCTAGGAATTGGTATTAAAAATTCAATATTTGGGATTCACACTTCAAGGAAGGTGCAGTGGAATGCTGTGATACAGAGATGTCTTTTGGAAAGAAGCCATTTGTGGTCAGTAAAGATTCTTTTCAAGGTTGTTAGCCTCTGTATCCTTAAATTATATTCATATAGCTGTCTATTTCTGCAGGTTCAGAAATTTTTCATATATGTGTGTTTGAATATTAATTAGGTTGTTTGGCTTATTAGCATCATTATTACTGCATTTTGTCAAGACATAGGACTGTCATCCAGAAAGTCTATCTGTTGGCTTACAGTCTTGCCTAAGGCATATTAGCTTGACAACTGTTTTGTTAAAATTTGGAGTGTATTGGTTATATTCACCTATTGTTGCTAAAACGTTTAATTCTGTAATGTATATGCACTGGAAGGCTATGATAAATGCATGATTTCCTATTAGAAATATTTAAATTTTGATCTTTTTAAAAAATGAATGCATATTATGTGCAACTGAAGATATATAATCATACCTTGTTCTGTTGCATTTTCTCTTGACAGTGCTTGTATATTTTCTTCCTCTCTTATCAGTCTCAGTTTCTGTATCAGAATGGTGTGTTCACATTTGAAAAGTTTTTTACCAGAGACTTTCATTTTTTTTGGAATACTGGTATCTTACTCGAAACTTGTCTGGTAGGTCCAGAGAACAGTAGTGTGTGAGCTAAGCTAGCACATTGCAGTTTAAATCTTTCCGAAGTCCATGTTCCTCACTGAGGAACCATGTCATGACAGAGTATTTTGAGGTTAGTGTGAAACTTGAAGGCTGATTTTTCTGACAAATACCAGGTCCAGATTTGTACAGCGAATCTGCCTCTAATAGAAGTTTTGATCAGCTCGTCTCGTCTGTCTTTCTGCTGTTACTGCAACGCAGGCATAAGAGACTAGAGACTGATTTTTATCATGCAAGATACTATGGAGTATATCATATGAATTAGAGTGGTATCATTTTGCTTCTCCAAATATGTGTACTTTGGTGGAGGGACTTGAGAGAACAATGATAGAAGTTTCCTGTTGAGCACAAGAGGAGATGAGTACTTAACTAAGCACCCGAGTGAATGGCATAATAAAAAAGGAGGCACTTCAGTTTCCTAAAGCTCAAATTATCTTTTTAAGAGCAAATTCCCAACTCTGAACCACTGGAATTTGTGTAGTAAGTGTCTCACTGACAGTTTGTACTGCCCATAATGAGATGAACCAACTTATAGCATTAGCTACATCTACCACTCCTGTATTTTATGTAAATCTACCTGTACTGGAAGTGTCTTTTTGTGTGTCTTCTTTCATGTGGGAAAGGAAGTCAGTCTTAATTTTGAGACTCTAGGTAGGCTGCCTGTCCTTTCACAGTCATGTTGGTAGTGGACAACCATCAGGTTTGCCATGGGTGTGGCCATGGATGATGTTTCTAGGAGGTGTAACATCTGTGGGACTGGAAGGTGTTCACCACCTTGCCTGAGGCAATAGTGAGGCAGTTAGTTACGTCAGCGTGCACTGTGTCACTTTTCCATATCTCTGATCAACAGTCGGTAATTTAGCCCGAATCATTTTTAAGCTGCATAAATAAGAACATTTCTTCAGCGTGCATTTTACGTTGTCTTCTAATGGCGAGTTATTTTGTCCTTTGCTAGACCTTTTCATTTTAATGGTTGCAGAGGTTAATGGGATGTCTTGTGTTCAGATTTTAATGCTGCCTTTATGTGGCTGCAGAAAATAGCTTAGTGATAGAACCCTTATACTTGTAAGACTGAGGATCCCTGGAAGCATAGGTCAGTTGCAACATATTAAAGCTCTTCTTCACTCAGAGCCACTAAAATTTTAACCTTTTTTATGTTTGCATGCAAATAATCATGCATTGTTAGAGTTGCACGATTCCCACCTTCTCCCCCCAAGCCTTGTTCCGATGTGCTGTTGAGCTGAAAATAGGAACCTATCTCCCCCTCTTGGGCTCTGTTCCAGCAGTGCTTAGGTACTCAGGAAGAGATGCTTCTCTCTCATACTGTTTGCTGTTCACTTGCAGTTGGTACTCAGTTCCTTTAAATGATTGCACTGAGATGCCAGCAATCCAGATACCAGAGATTCTGCTTTGTTTCTCCCATAAAGAAATCTCATTTGGCAGTTTTCTATTCTTTGACTGGAACTTTTTAAGACACCTTGCTTTTATGTATTTCGGCTTTCTGTAAAATACTTCATATGCTGTAAATGAAGATGTATCATCTCAGAATCAAGAGTCACATGTTTAATGGCAAATGACTTGAGCTTACTGCATTTTGGTGTAATTCCGTGATGTCCTCACCCAAGAAACAGCACATGATTATTTGTAAGTTTGCCATATCTAGGAGGAAATTTGATAAGGCTTTCAGAATCTGCGTTGTAAGGCCAGTAATTGCTGTGATCCAATAAGGGAGCCCTCTGTGGTGGCATCACTCGAGAGAGTAAGCGTGGTGTGACTGCTGCTGGCTTCTCGGATCACGCTGTCTAATGAAAGATTAATGAGGAGATGATGCTTTGTAACAAACATCTAATACTGCCACCAGGTCACAAGTTTGATTTGAACCAATCAATATAATTCATTCTCCTAAAGGTAGCTAATGATAGCATGCTTATGAGAAATGAAATGGACTGCAATCTAAGACAGCCTGCTTGTTCTTACTGCATCAGCTTTAAAGAAACAGTATTCATTTTATAATGTCATCTAAACCTTGGAAAGAAAGAAGAGTTTAAATTCTGAGGGAAAACATTAAGAAAACTTTTTTTAAAAAATGAAACTCAAGAAAACTCAACTAAGGGAATCCTTATATTAAAAATAAATTAGAATTAAAACTCAATGAAACATAAGGGGGGGAAGAAAAAAGTCTCACATTCTCAGAGTTAATAGTGTCTGAAAGGGAAAGAGAGTTTGATTTGACTTTGAGGTTTGAGGATCAGAGGTATATTCATGTCTATTTTCTTAATCCTAGGAGTTACTCACTTGCCTGTGAAAGTGGAGTCAAGTCCCCACTTATGTCATATTGACCCGTCTGAGGAGAGGGAAGGAAATTGGACTATCATTCTTCTCCTCTTCTTGTACTAACAGAGGGCCAGATAAGTTTCCCATGTAATCTAGATGAGTCTCTTCTTTTTTTCTTTCTTTTTTTTTTTTAATTATACAAGCTATATTAATTCCAGAAAGCAAGTGTAGGACACAGGGGAAGGTATGTATTCAAGTATTTCCCTCAGAGATAATCCTATGAGAGACTGAACAATCTGACAATTAGAGGGCAGAATAAGAAAACACAAAGGCAAGATTTTCTTCTGAATTTCTTGCTAAAAACTTTGAGCTAGATTTTACATTCTTGCCTCTCTCTAGATAATATTGTGCTGTGAAAATGTTAGCAGTGAGTTACTGTAGCTACACATGGAATAAGATACTGTAAAATACCAATAATGGAGCTTGACTTTTGAGCTCTTGATTATGAGAGTTTTCCAAGCTACAGAGGGTGAACTCCCTACTTTTCCCTTAAAAAAAAAAAAAAAAAAAAAAAGTTTGAATTCTTTAATGAAAGATTCTGATTTTCATAACAAAATAGTATTGCTGTCCTATAGGTATATATAGGACCATACCGACCTGGCTCCAGTTACTTCTTAGGTACAAAATAGTATTTAAAATAATAATCATGATGATTTACTTCCTAAATGAAAACAGTATTTGCTTAATATTTAGGATACTTGCCTGTGTGGTACTTTCTGTTTAGATCGGTAACATCATAAACTTTGTAAACGTTAGCATTACTTTCATTAGCAGCGTTAAGTTCCTGGAACAAATTGAAATTGTCACCAAAAATATCAGTTTGTCATCAAAATATCAACATACTGATACCAGATCTAGAAAAGACTTTAAAAGCCAGGAGAATTTTCATGCTATCATCATTTTCCAGGAGCACAGGTGCACCAAAACACTCCCTTGCAGTGAGTAAGCTGTCTATTTGGTGAGTAAGCCACTTCTAAAGCACTGAGTAGCAATTCTAATAGCAATTTCAGACTTCTATTTTGCCACTTTTACACAGTTGTAAGAAAGATGTATATTATCATTAGATGACATTTCGTAATGTTTAGCTTTCTAGTTTTCATCGTACAGTAGGGGTCAGAAAACATTGATCACCCCTAGCTGCAATTTGAGGATCTTTGCTTCAGTCACTGAAGCAGTATCTTTATTTTATTTGATTTCTTCCCCTCTGTATTGATTGCATTTTCCTTCCAGACTGCACTGTGATCAATTGCTATCATGTTCTTGGATTAACTTGGATTTCTCATCTTTTCTATTTCTGTTTCCTTTTTTCTATTCCAGTAAGTGCTTTAAAGTTTTAAATGTTTAAATAGAACCTCTTTCCCATAAAACTTGGAATTTTCCAAGATCCTTTCCTAGAAGAGGAGCATGGTCTAATGGTCAGCACACACCTGGGAGATGGACATTGCTGTGTTGTTCTCCTAGTTGATTTACTTTTGTGGCCTTAGGCAGGTCTCTAAACTACCTACCAGGAGGGCCATAAGGATTAATTGAATGGGCAAAGTGCCATGCAGTGCTTAACATTATGTCTGAATTTAAGAATACTGTACATTTACTGCCAGCCTTGAAAACAAAGTCTGTGATGTTAGTGGGGGAAATTGTGTTTTTTCAGTGATCTTGCCCAAAGAATGATAATAAGATTCCTCATTCCAGCAATATGAATTCATAATTGCACAGACTTTCTTTTCATGATGAAATCAAATTCAGTTATTTCTGTTTCTCCTTGGTAATTGATATTTCTGCTAAAATTTCCTGTAACTCTTAGAGAGTAATAGAAGTTTATCTATATTTGTGAGGATTGATGTTGAAATAAATTTCAGAGTTGTTGCTATCCATAGTCCTGGAACAAAAGATGTAAAAGCGATATATGCAGGAGGAAAAATACACTAAAACTGATGTCTAGAGAAACAAAGTAGTAAATAATGCTGGTCATTTTAAATTGTAATTATTTACACGTAAAGGAAATTGTAAAGGAAATATTCAAAGTGGTGAATTTTGTCAGCTTGTTAATAGTTTGATCATACTCTTCTTTCATAACAGACATTTTATCTACATCTTTAGCATTTATCTTATTTTTATTACTGTGCTGCCTGAAAGCTCAAGTCAGACTTTTCTGTAATTGCTCTATTTTGATCTAATTTTTCTTGAATATCAGTGACAAGACCTTACATGTAATATGTTTCACTCTGATTAGCACTTAATATCCTGACATTAATACTTCTCTATTTTTCCTGGCAAAATCTCACCCAGAATATCTTGGTGTTATCTATGTCACACCACGGTGATTGCTCATAGTCATCCTCTGATGGACTAATACACCCTCTTCTTTCCCCTCATTTGTTATTTCCAACTTGTCACAGGAATTCTTACTCCTATGGGTATGACCATGCACTTTATTTTATCTAATTTCATTCTGTTTCTGTTATTGCAGAGTTACCCATTCTCCTTTGGTGTGGAATGCAGTCTTTCTTTGTACTAACAGCTTATCACAGATCTAATTACTGTGCCAAGGTCACAAGGGAAAATAGTAAGTATGTCCCAAGACAGATACCTGAGGAATTATGCTAACAGTTTCTCTCCAGCCTAATACTTTAAATTGTTTTCTCTTTAGCCAGTTCGATAGAAATACAAGGATGTACATTCCAGATTTTCCCGTTAAGTTTATACATGGATCTTAGATGGTATAAATCATACTGAAGTGTGAAAATGAATCCCCCAACAGTAATCAGAGAAGTCTGTAAGAGGTTTCAGACATTTTTCAGGTATTTGCAAAGCAGCTCCACTGAGACCACTGTGCCAGTGCTAAAATTTCCAAGCTGAGCATCAGATTTAAAAAGATATCCCTGCAATTGTTACTTGCTCTGACTCTGCCCCCCCACGTAACCAGGGCTGTGCTTTGGAGCTGCCAGTGGTGGCATGTATTTTTGAGCACCTTTCAATAGCAGAACAAGACAGTGTTTGTCAGTGACTGAAGTTCAAATCGTGGCATCCATATGCACATGCTCAGAGCTTTATTCAATCAGGTCTTGAATACTGCCAGAGATGGAGACTACACAACCTCTTTGGACAACCCGCTCCAATGCTTGGCTGGTGAAAAAGTTTATCCTTATATGAAATTGGAGCCTTTCTTGTTTCAATTTGTCCTTTTGTGTCTCATCCTTCTGCCATACAGTGCTGAGAAGAGTCTGGGTCCATCTTCTTGGTAAAGCCATCTCTTCTCCAGGCTAAACAAGTCCACTTCCCTCAGCATCTCCTCACCCAGCCTCTGCTCTAGCCCCCTGACCATCTTGGTGGCCCTTCAGTGAACTCACTCTAGTTTATCAACATACTTCTCATACTGGGAGGTCCAAAACTCGTGCAGTATTCTCAATGCCGTATTCTCAATGCAGTCAAAAGCGTGTTGAGTGAAGGGGGATAATCACTTCTAATGGTCTACTGGCTGTGTGCCTGGTGGTACAGCCCAGGCTGTTGTGGCCCTTCTTTACTGCCAGGGCACATTGTTAGCTCATTCTGCCAATGTCCTTAGCTGCCCAGCCAGTTGGTCTCCAGCCTGTACTGCTGCAGGGGGGTTTTGTTTCCCGAGTGCAAGACTTTCATTTGTCCTTGCTGAATTTTGTAATTTCATATCAGTCCAACCCTCTAGCCTAGCTAGGTCGCTTTGACTGGTGGCCCTGCTCTTGAGCATATTTGACTGCTCTGCCCAGTTTGGTGTCATCTGGAAACTTGGCGAGAGCACACTTCATTGCCTCCTCCAGAACATTGGAGGAATCCCAGGTCCCCGTCCACACCTGTGCAGTACTCCACTTGTTAGAAGCCTCCAGGCTGAGGACAGCCCATTAACCACTACCTTCTGAAACCAACTATCAAACGAGGTTTTTTATCCATTACATCAATTTATCAATGTCACTTTTTTGGTAATTCAATTATTACATTAAGTAACATTTTATCATAGAAATGCATTTAAGCCATGATAGCGAGGGATCAGGATAGTCTGGAGAAAAGCAAGCTGTGGATAATACTACTGCTTTTAAATCTAAACTTTTAAACCTAAATTGATTTCATTTATTCTTAGCTGATCCTGAGCTAAGAAGTCTCTGAAACTGGCTGCTCAGTGGAACGCAGTGTAGAGGCACCCAGGCTGGTGCATTGTAATAATTTATAATGATATCTTGAATCTAATGAGGTTCATTAACTCAGATGAAGAGCTGTGTGAACCATGTTACTTTTGAACTCAGGCTTGCCTGAGAATCATTATAATCAGATTTGTATGCTGTTGCTTAGGCATAGTACACCTAGGCTAGCATGCACATTACTATTTTAAGTATCTCTGCACCTGTGTCCTGATTTATCTACAAAGTAGGTAGCCCACCCAGAAATTTGACTGAGTTATTGACTATGGGCTGACAATGGGGTCATTTAGTAACTAGGTGGTTGAGTCTGAGCATATGTCTTTAGTTCATATTTTCCAAGGCAACCTCCTGCTCATATTTTGCACGTGATTTGGCAAATATAAATTGAGTCATTTGGTAAGCTTGTTATCTGATGTCATTCACAAATTAAGCAGATGTTTAAATAATCCTGTTTACCTTTATAGTTATTTGCAATTATAGAATAAACAGTGAAGTAAGAACCCATTTAAAACTAGGTCCTGAACGTTTTGGTCTTGATTTTGCTTCAGTTGAAACTTCTGGAAAACTTGCCACTGATGTCAATGGGAATGAGGTGGGGCATGTTTATAGAATAAAGATATTATATCGGCTGGTAGTGGTGCAATGTGTGTGAATAAAAATGGTTCATCTCACTAAATGTTAAGAGGTTTGCCTGAAATCACTTTCAATACCCTTTCTTCTTCTCTATACAGTGAAGTATGTAATTAGGGAACATGTTATGCAGCAAACTCAGTTTGAAAAATGGATTTTTAAAGCATAAAAGAGGCAGTGACTGAAGTCCTGCCAGGCTCTATTGAATACTCACATGTATTATATTGTAAACATAATACGATTATACTGTATGTTGTCATAATAATTGGCAATGGTATTGAAGGCAGTCATGGAGTGCTTTGTTCATGTGGTAATAGATAACAAGGACTACAACGTTAGTTGGCAGCAAACTTATTTTCCTTTCTGTTTTTCTTAGTAAATTGGTTTCAAAATAGTTTTGTGGTTTGTTTTTTTTTTTTTAAACCATCTGTCTTAGGATCCAGATGGCTTTATCTCTTTTTAATGAGATTTGGGATATTCTCCTTAAAAGTGATGTTCACTCAGTGCTGCCACAACGGCCACATTCCTCACTTTTCTTCAAGCATGGCACTGTGACAACAGAGATAGGGAAGACTTAGTGGCGATCAACAGCGCAGAACGGTGGATTAAGTTAGATCCGTTATGATCCAGGGCTGAAAAGTAGCATGAGTCGGGAGAGAACATAAAAATGGAGTCTGGAGGACAGCGAATAATTTTAGATTACTGGATAGGAACAGCTTATCCACTAGTCTCCGTAGGCTTGATTCTGTAATCCTAACTCATGCAAGACGTGTCACTGGGTTCCAGCAGGCTGCCATGTGACGGGAGCTATTCGTTGTGAGTAAGCATAGCAAAACTGCTCCTTTTACTTGCAAAGGTCCTGAAGGGGCAGCCCCGATAACTAACAACTGGGAAAGGGGCATATTTTTGCTGAAACTTCAAGACATTTGTTACTGAATTAGTTGCTGGAGTTTTACAGGACAAGACCCTCTTAAAATGATTTCTTTGAAAATCCAGACCAGATGTATGACAGGGCTCTGCAGGATCCTGAAAGGCAATTTGTGGTGCTTTGAGGCATTCGCAGTAGGCATGCTTTTCAGTTACGATGGAGTGAATTTTGCCTAATACAATTTTAACAGCGGAAGAAAGGTTGCCTGTACCAGTTTTTCATCTTCCATCAAATTCAGACTATAAGCCTCGATTACTTAGCTTCAGATTCCTGCAAAATCAGCACCAACACACACCCTGTGCATCACCATTCTTTCATCTTTACGTATATCCTTCACTTTTTGCCAGTTTGAGTCAACTCTCGCTGACTTCAGTTGCACATGATGTAGCCATATGCTTCCACCCTTCCCAGGCTTCCATGCCTTTTCTTGTACTGTTTATGTGCCTGTCCTGCCTGTCCCTGTGTCAATCATTTTCCATCTCATTTCATGTTGTGTACCACTCTCCATCTCAAAGTCCATTCATGCCTGTTTTCATTCTCAGTGTTATTGTTTAGTGCCTGATTCTTTTTCAGTAGTCTCCTTTGGATTACTGGCTGCTGAATTATGCCACCTGCACAAATCTCTAGTTCTGCCAACAGAACAGGAGTTGCATTATGATCAGTTCTACAAGAAAGTCTTGTTTCCTACAAAGCAGACATAACTTGATTCTGTTTTGCACTGATGTATACGCTTTGACTTTCTTTGACCACACAGGTATTCTGAATCTGCCCAGGTAGTTATATAGAAGGGCTGGTATTTAGCTGCCATGAGATGTCTCTACCCGTAGTCAGCATTTAGAAACACCATATCTGCAAGTGAAGAACAGCACCTTTAGTTGAATCTTCAGAAGGTAGAATCCTTAGCCAAAGTGATATTTATTGTGGCCTCTATCACTCTGTTTCCCCTTGAAAATGCTAGCAGATGCGTGACCTTCTACATGGTGTGGTGTGGTATGGGGTGAATTAGCCCAGTACCGAGTCATAGGGAAAAGGGGCATCCATTTGAACCACTAATACAGTATCTTAGTTCTTTAGGGATCTCCTATCCAGGGGATGTCCTTATATAACTGTGTTTAGTTTGTGGACATCTTTTAAAAATCACCACTCAAAATGGTTTAGTAATTTAAGACTATGTTGAAAAACAAAGTAAATAGTTGTTAAATAGAGTATCTCAACAATTTCCAGTTAGAAAGCACAAAAATTAACATGGTAATGTTTTTTCGACATTGTAAGGTTTTTGTTTACCTGCTGGGATTTGTCTGCTATCTGATGAAATTGCTGTGGTTTTTCCTCACTAAGATGTAGCGAGATGTGCGTGTGTATATTCTAATTCACAGTGGCTTAGGTATAATCATTGCAAACTACAGATGTTCCAAGTGCTTTTCTCCTCAATATTCTGAGTGTTAATTATGTGGCTAATCAGCATTTTGAAACAAAATTTGCACATAAAGAGTCTATTAATCCAATGTGGACATGCTAACAGACTCTCTCCCTACACAAGTGCTCTGCACAGTAAGACGTGCATTAGCTGCCTGGGATCAAAACAGAATCAGAACAGATTTTTTGTAGCACACAAGGTAGCTGAAATTTTTTTTTTTTCCAAAACCACTCTGAATTTTTTGTGGTGTACTTTACACCCTGTAAGGGGAAATCTATTCATGCAACAGTGCCCAGTACTGTAATTGGGACTGATTTAGCTTGTATTTTAACCATGTGAAAAAAAAACCCAAACAAAACCAAACAACTGATGTCTCCACAGTTTTTTGTGACTTTTGTCCACTCTGCTCCTTTAGCAGTCAAGCTCTTTAGACCGTGAAAAATCTTGAGCGCACGGTTGTGCTTAGCCACACCTCTTTCTCTGAAGGGAATAGCAGAATCTGATAAAAAGATTTCCTGTACTAGAGCCAGTAACCAGAAGTTGGGCCTGTTTGTATCCTCTGGACTGGAAAATTCAGAAAAGGGTAGGTTTTGACATGTCTGATATCCAAAGGTAATATGCCTGAAGGCACAGAACAACCTAGCCTTAGGAAAATACACTCCAAATGTTTACAGCTTTTTTTTTGTACCTTGTACCGAAGAAGGAAGGGAGCACATGGATGCAGCTTTTCCTTGATGAGTCATCTTATTCCTTACAATTCTCCTTTTGATAAAATTATTTGCAAAGAGGCTTAAAGCTATTTTCTTCCGTTTATTAGAAAACGGAAAGATCATGACTTAGCTTCTGCTTCTTGCACACTGATAAATTTACACCTATCTTGCTTTGGAGGCAACTCAAAGGGCAGGTGCAGAGTTTGTAAGCGTGAGTGCTGCACCCCTTTGGAGTCCTGCTAAACTCTTTGTACTTCATAGTACCCTACCCTTTCAACAAGTACTGTGGAAAATGTTTGCTGTTATCCTTTAAACAGTACAATATTTGCATTTCTCTTGATCATCTGTCCCAGAGCAAAGTTCAGTAGGTTGAGGAAGTATTGTTTAAGTGCAATTGACCTAAAAATATATCAAAAGGAAAACTACTGTATACGAACAAATTATGGAGAGGCTTTATATAGGCTTGTTGATGTCTGTAAATACATAAAACAAGGAAGCCATAGCTTATGACATGGTTATTTCTGGAAAAGCGGAAGGTCTGACACTCATTATTACACCATGCACAGAGCCAAGCAGTTGTTCCTGAAGAAATTCTAAGTGGAATTAAGAACCCGAAAATTAGAACTATTTCCATAGTGTTATGAACTCTTTGCTCTAGATGTTGCCTCTACAAATCAATGACAAATCACATATTAATGTCAATGGGATCAGGCTTAGGATTTTTACTTCCTTTGCCCCCCTACCTTTTCTTTAAACAAAACCCTTTTCCTTTCCAGAGAATACCCATTCTGATGATAAGCCTGAGGATCTGACCATCTTTAGTGATTTCTGGCAGATCTCAACATAGAGTATTCCAAAATTAGTGAAGTGGTGTCAGCTCTCAGAAGAGAGAGTAAAATATATTTACTGTATCCACAGGGGGAGAAAAAGCTAAAAGGAACTACTAAGTCAGCTAATTTGTTCTCTGTATCATAGGTCATTATTACCCAGTTACCTTTGTATAGAATATTTTGTGTTCAACTGCAGTAGTAAGCATCCAAACGCATGCTGAGCTACAACACTGGAAAAGGTATGCAGACTTGAAGACTTCAAGAACTAAAGATGCCATGGAGAATTCCCATGGTAATTTGAGTTATAAATAACTTGTTGTTTAATATGCCATGTTTCTTTCTTGAACTTTGTATTTATGTTAAAGAACCCTGTAGGAGCCAGTATTTTCTGTGTTATATTAAGTCAAGCTAGTTAATAATGTTAACAAGTGAACTTTAAGTCTTTACTTCAAACATATCACTGTAAGACATTTTCCTCTTCACATCATTTTGTCTGCTTTTTTGTATTCTGTTTTGAAAACATTCTTTCTAAAATGTGAAACTTGCTGTGGTGTTTCACTGCAGGTTTCACCAGTGTTGCATGTAGTTGTATAAAGCTGTTTTGCTTTTGTATCTATACATACAAGGATCATATTAGGGTTGGGTTTTTTGCCACAATGTCAGCTATTGGTCACCTGTGATCCTTGGTACCTTTCAGACCATATGTTTTCCAGGGAGGAGATTTGGCTGCTAGTGGAGCTTTTAGTTCTAATCCTTTTGCATTTGGCTGTATTAAGACATGTTTAATTAGAAGGGGCTTAGTTTATTAAGTGATTCAAATTGGTCTACATGGCTATCTTCAGCTTTCATCCCCACAAATTTTTTAATCTCACAAATCTTATTATCATGGATGTATATATTTATTTCCAAATCACTGATGATTTATGTTTATTTCCAAATCACAAGTGATATGCCCTAAAGTTTGTTACAAGTCTCCATTCATTATTACTTTGTTAGATCTTTCAGTTTTCAGTCCATTTAACGCATTTTATTGATATTGCGCTGTGCTAATTTTCAGAATGAGAATGTCATACGCTATTAAGTCAATTGCACTCCACAAATATATTACAGATATACAATTGCTTTCATCAGCCAAACATCTGTCTCATCAAACAATGCAATAACTTTATTTTACAGGATCTATTTGCCACAAAACTGGGTTGACTGATATTAGTTATGTTCCAGTACTTTAATTCTTTATTAATTTTATAACAGCTTTATTACCTGGAAGTAACGTCAGACTAACTATCCATTAGCTCTCTGAGTCATCTGTTGGCCTTTGTTATTATTGGCACAACATTAGCACTTTTCCAGTCAAATGGAATTTCCCTGGAATGCCTTAATTTATTAAAATAAACATGATTAGTTCTCAAGCCTTCTCAGTCTTAGTTCTTAGGTGTGAGGTAGATGGATTGGCTGATTTTAAAATGTTTATTTCTAGAACCTGTTGTATAACATCCTACTTGGTTACTAAGAGACTGGAAAATAGTTCGACATCATGTGACATAAGAACATCTGTGCAAATGCGGGATAGAAATATTTCTAAAAATTTATTTCTCTCCTGTATTGCTGTTAAAAAATTTATCATTTCTATCTGACAAAAGGTTTATATAACTGCTAGGACTATTGTAGTTTTGATACATTTTTAATTTTTTTTTTAAATTCTTCATGTTACGTTGGTCCTGTCAGCTGTGGACTTTCTGCTAATGTTTCTAGCTTGCCTTGTCCATTTTTTTTCCCCTTCGTAACTCCTTATTCATATGGATTATTACCATTTCTCTTTATCTTCATTCATTATATAGTACTTTTTATTAATGAACTACTGCTCACACTTGAGTAGTGAAAGAAGACACAATTTTTAGCCAAAATTATTTTCTCCTTGACTGTGGAATTACAAGTTCTTGACCATCCTAAGATTTCTTCTTAAAGAAACTTCTCACTTTTGACTTTCCCACATCAATCTCAATCATTTTAATTACTCTGCTAGGATACTGAAGTTGCTGGTTATTGACAGCTGTAACATATGTACCATGCTCATGGCTTTATGCAGCAGTGTCTCCCTCATCACTCCTACTCATTCTGCCCTCTTAGTGTCTTTTTAGCATTTAAATCAAGTGAATCATTGCGCAATGTTTACTAATGATAATGCCATCATTCTTTTGCATTGGTGATGATTTCATGTTCTCTAGCTTATTACCTCTTCCAATTTCAATAAATAAAGGCCTGAAAAATACCATTGTTATGCTCTTTGCCACACTAATTCAATTTATTCAGGGATTGTTTGAGCATGAGCTGTGTTTGCCTTCTTACCAGCTTGCTCAGGTGTTGCTACTTTAACATTCTCCTGCCTACTCCATGTCCATATCAGAAAGAGGTAAACCTTGCACCATCCTTTTTTTAGAGTTTTTCTAAGAGGTAAGATTACATGGGGAGTGGATTTTCATAAAAGCCCTGTTAATGACATCTTCCCAAGTCATGCACTTATTTGTCTGTTATACATCTGACCATACTTACTCAGAGGATAATGCCATCTGTTCCAGAAGTGATGCTGCAAAAGGAGGTTTCATATATATTTCATCACATTATGTTCTCTATGCAAAATTTTCACCAGCCTGCCTTCCAGAGCGAAATAGGAGCAGAAGCCAAAAGGAAATATCTTTTTTTTTTTTTTTTATGGGTTTATACAGCAGGCCCTTCTTTTAATTTTGTGCGTTTTGCCTCTGTGACTCAGACTCCTGCATATCATAGAATCATAGAACAGTTTGGGTTGGAAGGGACCTTAAAGATCATCTAGTTCCAACCCCCCTGCTGGGGGCAGGGACACCCTCCACTAGACCAGGTTGCCCAAAGCTCCATCCAACCTGGCCTTGAACACTTCCAAGGATGGGGCCTCCACAGCCTCTCTGGGCAACCTGTTCCAGTGCCTCACCACTCTAACAGTAAAGAATTTCTTTCTAACACCTAATCTAAATCGACCCTCCTTCAGCTTAAACCCATTACCCCTTGTCCTGTCACTACACTCCCTCATAAACAGTCCCTCTCCAGCTTTCCTGTAGGCCCCCTTCAGGTACTGGTAAGCTGCAATTAGATCTCCCTGGAGCCACCTTTTCTCCAGGCTGAACAACCCCGACTCTCTCAGCCTGTCCTCACAGGAGAGGTGCTCCAGCCCTCCGATCAGCTTCGTGGCCCTCCTCTGGACTTGCTCCAACAGCTCCATGTCTCTCCTGTACTGGGGCCCCCAGAGCTGGATGCAGTACTCCAGGTGGGGTCTCACCAGAGTGGAGTAGAGGGGCAGGATCACCTCCCTCGACCTGCTGGTCACACCTCTTTTGATGCAGCCCAGGACACAGTTGGCTTTCTGGGCTGCAAGCGCACATTGCCGGCTCATGTTGAGCTTCTCATCAATCAATACCCCCAAGTCCTTCTCCTCAGGGCTGCTTTCCATCCATTCCTGGCCCAGCCTATAGTTGTGCTTGGGATTGCGCCGACCCACGTGCAGGACCTTGCGTTTGGCCTTGTTGAACTTCATGTAGTTTGCATGGGCCCGCCTCTCCAGCCTGTCAAGGTCCCTCTGGATGGCATCCCTTCCCTCCAGCATGTCAAACACACCACACATTGGCAAACTTGCTGAGGGTGCACTCGATCCCACTGTCCATGTGGCCGACAAAGATATTGAACAGTGCTGGTCCCAGTACTGACCCCTGAGCAACACCACTCGTCACCGTTCTCCACTTGGACGTTGAGCCGTTGACCACAACTCTTTGAGTGCAACCATCCAGCCAATTCCTTATCCACCGAGTGGTCCATCCATCGAATCCATGTCTCTCCAATTTAGAGACAAGGATGTCATGCGGGACAGTGTCAAATGCCTTGCACAAGTCCAGGCAGATGACATCAGTTGCCCTTCCCTTATCCACCAATGCTGTAACCCCATCATAGAAGGCCATCTGGAGGATGGGTCAGCTTTTTATTCCAAATTAGTGTGTGTTTTTCTTTCTTGTTTTAGAATAGTGTGTAGTAAATTCAATGGGATGATAAAAAGCGTGTTGAGGGAACTATAGCATCCAGCTGATCTGTTAGTGATGTTAAAGGCTGCTCTTTGGGATTTTTTGCAGTGAGTGTTCAAATTTGGTCAGTATTCAGAAACAATAGTCATTTGGAAGTGATAAATGTGGCTTGGACATACCTCCTCACTTAAGTATTTTAAATCAAATGCATTCCAAGGACAGTGCCCTCAGTGCAATTCTCCCTTCTGGCTTCCTCTTTCCTTCCTGAAACAAAATAATTGTCACTGAAGGTTCTCCTATCCGCAGCAGGTACTCCCAGCAAAAACTGCTTCCTTAATACACGTATGTTGGAATTAAGCCTTTTAAAAATTATTTTATAATATTGCTGTTTAAACTTGCCAATTAGCACAGACTAGAGAGGAAATTGGAAGTAAGGAATAATTTTTTTTCAGTACATTTTCCTCTCTGAGAACAGAATACTGACAGATGATGAGCAGAGAGGAAAAGGCAGCTGACAATATTCAGCTGCACCTCTTCTTTGAGGGGCTTGCAGTCTGATTTATAACTGAGGAAGGAGAGGAACAATAAGCAAGTAGAATTAGAACATACAAAGAATTTTAAATGCGGGCTTTTCTTTTCCTAGTTCCTAGCTATTTTGTACTCTGTTAAAATGGTCGTCGTCTTACAGAGATTTCATCTGATATTTTCTAGTGATAGAGACTCAAACCCCAATGATGCCTGTCACATGTTTAACCTGTGGTCTTGATACGGTTTGTCCACATCACGTTACTAAAGAAAGATCTCGTGAGTACATAAAAACATTTATTTCCTTCCTGAATGAAAATCATAGAAGTACTTTCTATAAAAGCCAGTACAGTCCTCCTGTAGTAAGTGTTATATTTGACATGATAAATGCAGAAAAAGTACTAAGAAAAAGAGTCACAGTGGCTGAGCTGCACGGTCTGCCTGAATCCAGACTTGTTTGGATGTTTTGAAAGAGAAAATGAAATTGTCACATGGTTGCTGATTACATAGTGACCGAATTGTTTCAAACTACGTGTGCTTTGGGAGATACAGTCTGCAGCTGGGAAATCCCCAGCATGTGACTGATACAGCTGTGTTTGATAGTGTGATTAAGCTTTACTGTAGACCTGAGTATTTCACCGTGTTGTATCTGTACCTGTGGGTGTCTGCCTGTTGCAGCATTTGAGTAACTGCCAGACATTCCCAGTCTTTCAGAATTTGCACCAGTGTTTGAACATCTGAGCTGCTCGAACCGTGCTAATCTGTTGCTGATAAAGGAATGGGGAAACAGAGTCCCAAGTGCAGTGAAGAAGAAAATTTCTCTTTAAGAGTGAATACAGTAGCTTTAAGTCATCTGCATTTGTGCCACGCTGCCAAAGGACATAAATAGATGGTTAGGAAAAGGGGAAGCTTGGACTTCTGTTTTTCTTCAAGCTATTTTTATGCTTATCCATCCCCATCTTCTTCCTGTTTTTCCTCCTCCTGCGGCATCTTGTCAGCAATCGAGATCGTGTGTTGTTTGGGATAGGAGCTCTTTGTTACTTATTGGTACGGTGCCAAGGATAAAAAGACCCAATTCCTTATGGGGTTTATAAGATTTTTTTTGTAATACAAATCTGTGATTTCAGCTAATGGTTCATTGATTGACTCATTTTGACCCACTGTGTTGTCTAACACGTAGAAGCATTAGGCACTGGGTCATGCAAACTGTCACCACGTTCATGCGGGAAAAGGGCGATGCTGTACCATAGCTTTGCAGTGACCCCTTAGAGGGTTGCAAAACAGGCCTGTAGCCACATGGTGGGAAACTGGATCATTAACAATTGCAAAGCATCGTTGTGGTGACTTCACAGGTTAGTAGTCAACCTTTTTCATAATTTTGCCACTTCCTGGAGATTTTCTAATGCATTGTGGACTCCTCTGTCTCCACATACGAACTCATCGTGCAATCAGGTAGCAAGCAGCAAGCTCCGTGACATTCCAAGAAACTGTCCCTTCTGGGTTTTAGGGTACCAATTCTGTGGTCCCTAGAATACTATGATCCCTGACCAGAGCGAGCTACTAAGAAATAACTGATGCCATTTAGAAGGAAGAAAAAAATGCAGCAAAGCACCAGTTTACAAAGTCATATATTGTGAGAAAAATGCACTATTTTTCACTGTTTGCAAAATATTTGCAGGATGGTATCCCTTGAAAACACATTTAGCCTTTGCTTCTCAGATTTATCATATGTTTCTTTTATATGTATGATGTCCTGGTAGAATGCAATGGAGCTCTGATCTTTCTCCTCTATCTCAACTTTGCTGGTTTGGGGTTTGGATTACAATGGTGCTGCTTCAGTCTTCCTGCCAAAGCTTTGCATAACATTTAAAATACGTTTTCCTCTTGATGTGTATCACCTTGTGTTGCTAGAGACCATGTAGAGCTTTTTCTACAATATATAATTAATTGTTTCAAAATGCCTAATGGGGTGATATATTGCTAGTAGGTGCTTGAGAGGATTTTGGTCTGGTGCTAAATTTTATGCCTGCAATTTTTCACTTGTTGTGGTGAAAAAAGCTGTGGTGCAATGCTGTAGCATGTTAACCTTACCTTCCCTAATTGTAAGTGTAAGCTGTGTTTGTTGACGAAATTTAATGTTTGTACTCATGGTTGCCTGTTATCAGCTTTACATTGTAAGTGGCAGAAAGGAAAGTTAGTTGTACAAATAAATGTCACTTTTAAAATACAGAATTAGATTCTGTATCTGCAGGTGGGTATATTATTTATTAATACAACATTGTTTCTTATTATAATATTATTTTTTTAAATCATCCCTTTGCGAGGCCTCTAGGGCCTGATGCTTCAGAAGTCTAGGTATTCTCTGCCTTCACTCATTTAATAACAAAGAGCAACCTATGCCTTAGTTGGTCTGGTTAATTAGTCAAAGGATAGCAAGAGATGACACAAATGTTTGATAGAGCATGTAGTAAGGATTAGCACAACAGCAGAAAATCATGAGATGAGCTATTATTATTCCCCCAATTTGTTAGTTCCTGATTTCCATATGTTATATATATTTCTCTGTATGGTGTTTGAGGAAGTAGTCAGATGAAAGGTCACAACTGTTTTATGAAAGTGGGTGAATCATATACTGATTCACTGTGTACTGGCAGTGTATGCTCAGTATAGTTGGACTGTGCATTCCTTATTAGTTTGCCATGTGTTCTACTGTGGGAACCTAACTTACAAGATGAATTGGGCTGCAAATCAGTTAAATAGAAATGCTGTTGCAATATAGCTTCATGGACTTGAATGGGAAGTTATATACTTCATTTAAATTGCACACTTAGTACAAATTTAGGCATCACCCCCAAAATCTTTGAGATATAATTTAGATGAGCAGGTATTTGCTTGACAAAAGTATGATGCAGGGAGCATGCCTGTTGCTTTGGTCCTGAGATGGAGACCATGCTGCCTTCACTGGCTTTCGTGATCATATGCAAGTGGCATAGCTGAAGGACACGTTGCCTCCTCAGATTCACGTTAAGATAGTGAAGTTGGGGTTGGGGACAGGATCTCTGTGACAGCTCGTGTGACCCAGAGCAGCAGTTTTGCTCTTGCTTTCCCATCATTGGCATTGGAGATGGGAAAGCTCCCACAGCTTGGGTTTGAGGAGGATAGAGAGGGAAAATCATGTGTCCCAGACAAAAAAATGGAGTAAAATAATCACCAAAGATTGTAATCAGGATGATGGAACTATCTGGGTTAATTTTGTTTGTTTTTTCTTTAAGATTGTTCAGGGCAAAGTTGAGACATTTTTAAATGCTGCATCTACTCAGTCATTTGGCTAACGTGCCTAGTTCTCTGTTATCGAATTATATAACGTGGCGGGATTTAACCAGCCTCACATGCTTCACCGCAGTGTGGTGGTAGATCACTTGACAGTATGAGGAACATAATATGATAGTTAGAAAATGTTGTCTTTCTTCTTTTTTCCCCCTCCAGTATAGACAATTTCATGCTTGTGGGAAGGTATTGTGCTAGCAGTTCTGGGAAGTGACACTTTATCCTCCAAACAGATACAATACATACGGTTACACTGCAGGTTTTCCTCATGCTGGCATGACAGCATCTTCATTCTCACATTGAAATGCAACTTTTAGGGCTGAAAAAGCAGATCAGGCCAGGTCACGCTTTTAGCCCGTTGTTACTACACCTTCTTGCTAAGACTAGCAAAACTTTAAAACAAGAGAATTCCCTCTAACTTCAGCCAAAGCAGACAAGAATCCAAGATACCAGTACCATTGCAAAATGTGAAGCCCCATCTGTTAGAGGTACTTTTACTTGAGACAATGAATATCACATAAATCGTATAGTACATAACTTTAAAACTGGTTAATACAGCCTCAGGCACGGCTGGGATATAGGAAGGGGTCTGCATGTGCATTAAGCAGTCACGTGACTAGGTACTACTATGTGGAGTGAAGTAAAGGGAGAAACAGTCCTATTTGCAGTGCTGGTAGATCTACTGTAAAGTACTTGGAAACTCAATCCGTATTTAGGATCCTATCTAGGAAGGTACCACTGAACTTCTGTATGATACTCAGCAACTGAAAGCTAAGCTATTTCATTGATACATTACTGGACTGAGGCCTTGGGTGTCTTCTAACGGCGAGTATAATTGCAGCTCCTCTGTTCTGACCTTTAGTTGGCTTAACGTAGGCATCCAGGCTTGAAAGTTGTACATTGTACAAAGGGAGTTCAAGTTTGGTTTTCTCTTACTACACCTACAAGTGGAATGCCAGTCTGATGTGCTCAGAAATTTAAATAAACACTGAGCAGAACAAGTGGAAGCACTGTTGGACACCAGGGTTCAGTATAACTTGGGCACCATAACTTCATTCTTATAATGCCATCTTGAAGTTTTACAGTGCACGTCTTTGGGATTACCCTACAATGTATTTATTCACTGTTGCTTTATTCTAGCAGCCACTGTTTTCTTCAGCTAAAAGAAGGTTTTAAAACTTGATTTGGAATATGAACAGACAAAAGTAAGAATGTCTCTGTCAAATATCTGTAATTACTTACCTTCAAAGATGCAGGCATTATGCAATATAAGATCTTAAAAGTGATTTTATCCCCTCTTGATAGGCACAGAGCTTATCTCTTTTTGAGATCAAGATCTACAATATTCAAGGGGGAAAATTAGGACTACTGATTCCCCTTAAATTTGTTTTCACAATTATTTGTGTAACTTCTCTTCTCCTATGACCAATTGAAACTGTTTCATATGTAATTGAATCCAAGGGGAAGATGCAGCTGGGTTAAAGATATGTGTTTGTGTGTGTGCTTGAATATTCTGTTATTAACTAGTGAGGTGATTTCCTGAAATCAGGAGGAATGACTAATGCCCTTTATTTTATGTAATTTTAAGTTAAAGAAATTATATTGCATTTTAAAAGATAGTCAAGCACATCAGCCATTCTGGGGAAAAAAAATAAGTGCAGTCTTCTTGGATATTTGAACCATTTTGACTAATGGGCAATACTAAGTAGTCTTGAGAAGGGGGAAGCACATATACAGAAGAAAGAGCAGAGTTTGGGAACTAAAACAGAAAAACCACAGAGTAGGAAGCATATCTGGGGAAAGAGTAAAGAAAAGCTGACCAAGAGCTCTTGGGGCAGCATCCTGCTTTACCAGCTGGGGGCACTTTTAGCTGTCTCATTTGTTTGATTCTTGCACAGCTGGAAAAGATCTGACCCAGTAATAGGGCTTGTTAGTTTTATCTTGAAAGTACAGCTGATGGATAAATTGGGGGGAAAAAAAGAAAAACAAACAAAGAATGAAGTCAGTTCTTGTTTCTGCCTTCTGTCTGTGGGAGGTTTCTACCCCTTCAGCTGGAGTGCAAGTACTCAAACAGATTGAGTACCTGTGTTTGGCATAGCCGGGAGGCTGAAACTGTGGTGAGGAGCACAGCCTGGAAACAGCGTTAGAAGTCTCCTAAAAACGATCTGGCATCAATGATGAAAGTTTCTGTGCTGTCAGCAGCAGAGGTGCTACAGAGGAGTCCCACTCCTCCTTTGGCTGCTTCCTCCTGTCCCCTGGCTGTGGCAAAGGCTGATCCAGCAACCTCTGTGGCTGATGGGGTGGAAAGTCCAGTGAGCGAGGTGAAAGTGGGTAACAGGCATGAGAGGATGGGGGAATGCCTTGAAACTATAAATGAATACTAGTTATTAAAGCTAACAGTTAAAACTAATTATTATTTGTGACCTTGGTAACAATAAATTAAACCAGTTACTATTTTAGAGTTTAATTCTATGCCAGTATCTTCTAACTGGAAAGACTACCTGAGTTTTGTCTAGGTGCTCAGGTTAAAATGTTAAGAGCTGAATAGTTCAGCTGGTGCCAAAGTTAAGTGTGCTTCAGCAGCGATTAATGATCAGGTGCAGCCTCCACCCGGGCTGTGGTTTCACAAACACTTCTTTCTCACAGTAGTGCCATCCACTCACTGTTCATTCTAGCTTGCTGCCCACTTTTGCCCATATATTCACTTATGCCAGTGTAACCGTTTGTGTGAATGAACAGTGAATTAGATTAGGAAATTAATTCAATTTTTTAAAAAATCTTTTTTTGAGGGGGTAGGAGAGGGTTATTTTCCTCAATACAGTTCAATGCGTGCCCGTACCAGCAGTTGTCCTGGCACAAATAAGGTTGTGGTGTAAGGTGGGAATAAGCTGGAGGGAACAAGCTTTTAAAGCCAGCACTGTTGCTGAAAGAGATGTTTGTGAAAATACACCTTGTTTTGGTGCAGAGCAGCAGGAAAGAGGGTGTAACTAACTCTTCCGGGAATTGCTGGGTTATATGCGGTCATTTTGCTCAGAATGAAGACCTAGATTTAGTGCCTGTGGACCCCCATTCAAATTTGTCTTTTCTGTAGCAGGCTGAACAGAAGTCTCATTGCTTCTAAACTCTGGAAGAACATGCTCTGCTAGACTGGAATGGATATAAATTTATTCACTGATAGAAAAACAAAAACCACAACCAACTGAAATTTTCTGTATGATACTGTTGGTTTTTGGTGCAGTCATCTCATTGTCCTTTTCTCCGTTGTTCCCTGGGCACTGCTGCCACAGGAGAGGCTTCAAATGGCCCGTCATGCTGCACAGATGTATGTCCCTTCCAGGTATTCAACTCAAATCTGCCATTCCTTGTGCTGTAAATCAGCCCTCTTGGACTGCAGCCTCTTCACTCCATTCCTGTGTATCTCACGACCTTCCCTGAACTGTAATTCCCTTGGGTACAGAGGTTCCTTGCCTTCCTTTTTCCAGGTGTTATATAGTTAAGATTTTGCTCTTTATCCAGTTCTTCCTACTTACAGTTCTTATAGCTAGGTAAGCACCTTCTCATTTCTTACACAGAAAAATAGACATAGGTGATTGTAGCAGCCTCACCAAGATCACAGCCTGGTCTCCATCAGAGTGTGGAATAGTTAAATAGCTCTCCTCACTTTAGGCCACTGCCCAAGTCATCTTAACAAGGGACCATTCCTTCAGGGAACTTGATTTGCTTATTTTCATAGTTGTATGCTATGTTTCTGTGGTACCTATTTTTCATTAATATGGGCTAATTGGGTCATTAAATAACGTTGATGAGAGACAACCAAATTCTGCTGTATGTCTGCATGCATCTTGCATTGCACACCTGAGACCACCGCTCACCTCTATCACTTCTCTTATTCCAGTCCTGAGTTCTTCCGGTGCTGTCATTGCCAAAGTACACAGTGCTGTCCTTGTGCAATGTAGATAGGTACCTGCTCAAGCCCTTTGATATTGTGAAGCTCACTTCACCTGCCTCCTAAGGAAAGAGGCTCATCTCAGAGTCAGAAATCAAGAGGAGCCTGCGCAATGAAGTCAGTGACTTGATTCAGAAACCTAAATGGGATCAGAGTTGTGTCATATGACACAATGAGAGGGTAATGATATTAAAGAATAAAGAACTATAATTATCCCCTGGCATTTTCTTTATTAATTTTATTATCAATTTTATTATAAAAACTCATTGATCCCTTCAGTTCTCTGTATAGTCTGTTAGCAGACCAACTGCTTGAAGCCTTTCTCCAGTTTTTTTCTCAGCTGGGCAACTTACCCACTGAAGTTGATGCCATTTTGCCTGAGTAAGAGGACCAGTAAAAAGGAAAGAGCATTTTAGGATTTGAGACACGTAGCAGTGTTAAGAGACTTTAAGGCTTCTCCTTAACCCCCAGCCCAACAGAGAAGCAAAGACACCCTGTCGGCTCTGCCTGGCACTCGCAAGTGTGCTCACACCCGAGGTTATCATTGCTGTGGCTGTATGTTGATGCTCCTATGTCCCAGTAAATCAGTAACGTGCCATTTTTTTTTCTCCTCACTTTACTACACAGAGTCCTCTATTTTCAGGTTGTCAGATTTCTGAACAGGGTTGAAGCCATGAGTCTTCTATGCCAAAAGCAATAATGTCCAGGAGGTTACATTATACTGTCCTCTAGTGGTAAAATACTCTGCTTGCAATCTTACCTCAAAAGCAGGGCGCTTTCAGGCACTCCTGCTCTGTTATTCACACGTTAAAACTGTTCTTGAAGAACCATCTTGCTTTGCAAAGGTTGCCTACTAACAAAAACATTTAGGAAGAAGTTCTTAACAGAGGAACTTTGTAACAAAGTTGATGTGAGCTGTGACAATGATGTTTTGCTGACAAAATTGTTTTGGGTTTAGTTTTAAGTTTTGGTTGGCTGCCTCAGCCATTCTTCTGTGTTGTTCCTTAAACTTACAAGTGGAAGAATATTTGTTGGAGGAGTACAAAACATCAAGTCAAGGGATTTGAGTTATTGCTCTGTTTCAGCCGTAAAGTGTTGGTGAAACTTTGGATATCATTTTTCCCTACCATTTTCTGTATGGAGAGTGGAGTGACAATAGCAGCTACTTCATCACAGTGTTTGAAGGCAGTTTGATGGAAACAAGGTCCCCAGTGCAAAGAATATGCGGTGTAAAAAAACAGTAGTAAATTGCCTGTTACAGTAGGACCAAACTCTTTGAGAGAATCCTGTCTCATATGTTTGCATAAAATCAGGGTGAGCTCTTGCTGTATGTGGATCACCATTTTTAAGTTCTTTGTTTTCAGTGAATTCTTACCTAGTATCATGGTCTCCAAAGCAAGATGGGGGCTAAGGAAAAAAAACCAACAGATTTCAAATGTTTGTTTTCCTTTCTTTACTTTTCATATAGGTATATTAGAATATGTTTTGTTAATATGTTTAGACCTAAATGATTAAATCATTGATTAATTAGTGTTAATTTGATTTAACCTTTAAATAAAAAAAAAACATTCTTTTGAGATAACTAGAAAGTAATAATCATTTCAAGTTGCTGTCTGGTGTCCGTCTAACTAATTATATACAGGTGAAAATTCCACCGATTACCTTGTTGATACTTAATAACTCTTCTAACAGAATAAAATTCACATGCATTTTTCTTCACTCTTCCACAGGAATAAGGAAAGAAAGAAAGAAAGAAAGTTAGTTCTTAAGAAACTGAGCATCACCACCAGCCAGTGTCACTTTTTCCCCCCCAACAGAGCAGTAATCTGAGGGACTTTAGATCTCCAGAGTACAGCAATTAGGTAAGACTTAATGATTTTCGTGAGTCCAGACTGATGAAAAGGTGTCATTGTACCAAAGAAAAAGTGCCCTTGATGTGGAGCACTAGTGCCAGGGTTGGGATATACAATCACTTTGTGTTTCATTACCAAGACCCAAATCATTGCTACAGTGTTATTCTGTGATACAATAGACTGGATCTTAAAATCTGTGCTAGATTTGTTGTCTCCTAATGCCTGTGTGGATGATGTAGCTTGCTTTTGAGAATGGGCAGAAAGCCTGGGATTTGCCTTTAAATGCTTTAAAGCTGAAGTGGTTTTGTCTCTCTGTTTTCTGAGGCCACTGTTCAGCAGATGGACAAATCCTCAACTTAGGTCATTTGAGTGAGGCAACTGGACAGTTAATTTAACACTGATCAAAGCTAATTTGGGGAGTGGCAGATGTGTGCTAGATGGGCTGTGGCTCAGTGCGTTACAAAGTACTGCTGTAAAGGTGTCAGTGACAGATTTGCTGTGGAGGAAATAGGAGTAATTGAAGTTCTGTGATTTGTCAGACAAACCACATTCTTCTGTGCCTGTACCCTGTAATTGCTGTTTGCTTGGGTGGCTTGCTTTGTATGTAATAGCTTTCCAACATGTAGGTTTTTAAGAAACTGAAGTGTTGCTTAGCCTTTAATACATGCATAGTTCACCACCTGCATGGTCCACCACCACGTGAAGTCCTGGAGTTAGCGAACAACATTAATTCAACTCAGCATGACAACTGGCTTCCTACTGCTAACGAGGCTTAAGACGAAGCTGTACATCGCAGATCAGTGCCGTGGACCTCCACCTGCATAAATGAATTGTGGATAATGTTCACCAACAGCTGTTGTTGTTTGATCACTTACTTACAAACACAGGGCACGATATTGAAACTAAATAGCCCACATGTACATAGTCAGCAGGGAGAATATAAGCTCTTCCATTAGGTATTCTCAGTTGCCTGGGGGAAGGGGCGTTTGTGGATTGGGGTGTGCCACACGGGTACAAAGATAGATCCCTAACGTTAGACAACACGAACAATTCTGCCTTACAGCAATGCCAAGATATATTCTCTTTTAAAAAATATTTCAAACTGAAAGTCTACTGCATGTCTAATAATTCTCCAAATGTCATCTTCTCTGCCTTGCTTAGATACATCCTTTAAAACCACAAGAAGAGCAGCAGTGTTTTGATAAAATATTTAAAGAACTAGATCCTTATCCAAAGGTTATTAGTAAAGAAGCTGCCCTTGATTTTCAGAACCTGAGATTCTGATTTCAGCTTTTGATTTCTTTTGATACAGCTCTGTTGCTTCAATGGAGCCTGTCTGGCTTTCCAATGACATCAGTTATGGTCTGAAATCATAAGAGAAAACTATTTGCTCTCATTTTTCAGTCACAGTAGGGTATATGCAGAAGTCTATGTATATATTGATTTACAGCCTTTCTGAAAGTAGATTCTAATGATGTTAGGAATTGAAATCAACCCCCGTGGATTTGGTAGTCAAGAAATGTTTTATTTAATTCAAGCACAGAATGAATGTTGATATGAAAGGTATACCAAGCAATTCTTACTAAGCAGCAGTTAGAAGTGGACATTTCTTTCTTTCCTTTCTCTCTCTCTCTGTTTTTTGTTTGTTTTGTTTGTGGCAAGTGTTTTTGTAGCGGCACAGTTAAAAAAACCTTCAAAGGAGTGCACGGTAGAGTGAAATATTTGAGCAGAGGGCACAGTACAAAACTTGAGCCGCCTTCTGTTTGATTTTTTATGTTTGTTTGGGTTTTTTTTAGGAATAACTCTCTTGCAGCTTGATATATTTGGCTTATGTGTGATGGATTTTCCATATGTGTACATGGTAAGAATGGAATCAAATTTCTTCTCATACTAGGTATGTCAGTTTTTTCATAAGTAGCGTATCCTGCTAATTTTGGCTCATCACATCATATTATTTGTTTTACCCCATTGGCTGCATACAGTTTTCTCTTTAGAAGGTGCGAAATTTGCTCATAGCCCTTAACTGTATGCCTAGCACCTCATCCTACATTGTTGTAAGTGAAGACAGCAATTCCCTGCCATCAATTCTTCCCTTCTATTTATTTATCCTGTCTTCAGATTTTTGAGTTTCTAAGCCCTTTTGTGCTGCTTTATGTTTCCAAATAAGCTGTATTTTTATATACAAGAAATAGTTTAGATGTGACAGTAAAGATACAGAATTTTTAATAACAAATACTGTAGATACTACTAATTTATGTTAGTAAATGTAATAATCTTTTTCTCCCTGCTCTTACATGAAGATCAAACCACTTAATACCAGGATTTACCACTGATTCTCTGGAATTTTATTTCATAAGGAGACTGGGAAGTCTATTTACTATGCAGATAAAAATAAGTAGTACAAATAGAGCTAAGGTTAGAGAAAATATTTGAATAGGAGATAGTAGATGTGAAAAGTACGTGTCTGAATGGCAAAACAATTTGAATGAGATTCTGAGTGGACACAAACCATTACAAGTCCATGGAAGTTAGCAGACCTATACCAATTCCCATGAGTTGGGAATCAAAATAATGAAATTAAGCTTAAGAGAAAAAGGGAGAACTACGGATGGGACTTGGAGTACACAGTGAGGAAGTCTGTAGGCTGCAGGGAAAATATACAGCAGAGGTGACAGTAGTGCTTCAGCCACTGGAAGATTTTTTTCTCTGGCTCTGTATGTCTGGTAGTTGGCACGTAAATGGTTTCTTATACAGGCAAAAAACATGGAATAGGTAAGAATGTCCAGGAGTTTGTCTTTAGACAGATGAAAAAATACACTTAAATGGTGCAGCCGCTGGATGTCTCTCTTGTTCTGCTTACAGGAATGAGGACTGGCCTTTCAGAGTGAAAAACCCACAGCTCAGAAAGATAAATGGGTCAGTATAGAAAGCCAGCTGTCCAGTGCTGCCTAGCTGACTGAAATGACATGACACCAGTCACCGCCGTATAATGGAAATGCACCAGGTACATTTTCTTTATTCCTGCCAGGGCTTTCTGGCTCAGGTCAGTTGAAGTTGGTAGTAACTTTAACTAGGCAAGAATCAGATTTTCTTTTTCTGGAAAAACTGCACCGTCTATTTATTTCTCTTTTCTGAAAGAGAATTAAGAGAGACACATTCAGATCTTCCCATACAATTCTGTCCTGGAAAAATAAACATTAGGAGAGACTTTTGGTTACCTGTGTGAGTTGAGAGTACAGGACCAGGTCTTTGTTTTGCTCGGCTTCATTGCTTAAGCGATGGAAATCTTTCTGCATGCACATTATTGGCTCTTGTTTGTTTGATGTATCAAAAATAAATGAATGCAGGAAAATGCTTAAAAAATCCTTTTGAGGATAAGAACTTCAAGGTCTCTGACGTGTAAGTCAGAGTTTCATGCTTCTTTGTAGCACATAGCTTTCAGTGATATGAAATATAGGGAAGAACAGAGTGAAGCCTCGGGCAGTGATTTCAGAAGGACCTGTGAAGGAGAGTGCTGAAAATTTAGGGTTTCTGTGATTTTGCTAGGATAATACAGGAATTTGGAGTTAAGGGGGAATGTAATAGAGATCTTTAAGTTTCAAGGTAATGTGACAACTAGATAATTTCTTCCATTCTTCAATTCTCTACACTGTTTTCAGAAAGGGTTTCATCTGTATATTGTGAGATAGTATGTTTCCTTATATTAATACTATTTGTTTAATTCTGTAAGTTAAAACCAACTTACATTACAAATTCTGAATGCTAGAAGTCTGATATCTTTCAGAATTTTGCTAGATTTTTTTCTCAGTATCTGAAGTGTCTCTCAGTATCCATGAAAGAAGTTACATAACTTTTTACTTTAATGGTTGGCCCATATGTGAGCTCCACTAGTTTATTTCTGTCAAAAATGTTGATATGAAGTGATATATCTTTGTGTACTTTCTTTGTAATCAAAGCGGGATTAAACTCAGGTCCTGCTTCCTTGAATATAGCAGGAAGAAAGACAATAGGAAACAGCTCCTTTGGCACTAACCCAAGCCTCTCTTTTCATTCAGTGCTGTACTCTGAAAACTCTCATTCTTTTTCTCTCTTTGTGGGAATTCAGGATCATTCTACAAAGCGTTTCACTGTTTTGGGGGTTTTTGCCTACATACATAAAATTGCTGACTGGGTCACACCATTTTGCTAAAATTATATATGCACCTTTGTGTTGGCTCAGATTTTTTTCATTTGCCTGTCTTGAGGCTGGTGCTTGGGAGGTGATACCTATTTGTCTGCATCTTCTGTTTGCCCACAGTTATATTTCAAAATCTTTTTCCTCTCTAGGACTGCAAACCAGTTTCATTCCACTCTGTTCCCTGTCCGTTTTCTCTGTAGCCATTAAGGAAAACAAGCAGGGAAAGTGTGCCTCCCATTTCTTTGTAAAAGGGGGGTTTATGAACCAATGTATTACCATATTTTGAAATGTGCTGTTATCAGTTCTTTTGAGCTTCACTTCTTTTTAAAGGACCTAAACGGCATTTGCTCTCTCTTATCTCGGACAGTGAAATTTTAAGAATATTAGAAGTGTTCTTTAACAATCTAAACTGAGCCTTAAACAGAGGATGTGCTCATTGCCATGTTCATAAAGTCTAGGGCAGACAAACCTGCATTTTGCTATACTGAATGTTTTAAGGCCTCTACTCCTTCTGGATTTAACTTTTCCAGGTTAGTATTGGGAAAGATCTTTGCCTAGTCCTGATTATGTATAAAAACAATAATCAGAAGTGGTTATGTAGCGCAAGAGCCAGGTTGTATGGTTCTTATCTTAGACTGGCAGTGAGAGTCCTGGAGACTTATTTAGTTTTGTAAATTAGCACGCAAGTAGAAAAGGAGTTTTGCTTTGAGTTTTTGCGGGGGTGTTTGTTTTTTTTTTTTACCCCAGCAAAATGAAGAATAAGCGTCATCATAATGTATGGTTTCTTGCTATAGCTTTCAGGTAGATTTAGCGATTGCTTCAGAGTTCATCATTAATTATCCTTTGCTGTGTCTTGCACCAATATTTGTCCTAGTGTTGTCAGGAGCCCCTGTAGTGTGGATATATTGAAACTCTGCAAAAGGCGGCATGAAGGGAAAGGGATAATAGTGTAGGCAGATGAGTGCAGTACAGAGCTCTGAAGTTCCAGTGTATATTTAGTCAAAAGCAAATGTTTAATTCAAGAATTATAGAAGAAAAGTGGATCTGTAATTATGTTCATAATTAGAGAGGTCCTTTTTTGGTGCTTAATCTAAATAATGTAGGTTTCTGAGCACCATAGACAACATCAAAGCTGATAATGTAGGAAGTTATTGTGGTCCAGGGAAAGAAGAGGGAATTGGATTCTAAAGTAGTGAAAATCAGCATAGCTCAGTTGGAGCTCTTTATTTTGATTGATGTACACTAGTTGAAAATTGATTTATGACTTCAAGTTGCATAGAAACAAAGCAAACCAAAGAAACTCTTCTGAAAGCATCCATCTAGGAAAACATTGGGGAAGAAAAATACAGTGAAAACAGAACTCTTTCTAAATTAAATTTACTATTGAATTTAATAAAGTTTCCTAGTGGGGAGCTCCTGGAAAATGTGGACTGAAATGTGAAGCAAACTTTGATTGCTGTTTTAGCTGCCTTGATGGTATATTTACAAGAACTAAATTTCTTTTTTTTTCTTTTTTTTTTCCCATTACTTCTAAAGAAGCTTTCTAGAGAAAAATACCCATGCTTCATAACCAGCTTAAGAAGCATTTGCTATGGTTGTTTCCAAAGGAACAGCTTAATAGTTTCATAAGTATCAAAGTTAATAGGCTCCTAAAAACAAGGAAAATTGCCTGTAGGTGATTTGTGCTTATACAGAAATAGCTACTCTCTGAGCTGAAACTTTCTCTAAGCTTTCTCTCTAGGCCTGTTACCTATTACTGCATACTTTGCTGTCCTGTTCCTACTTCCTTTAGCTGTTTTGAATCAACTGTGGGTAGAGCAATACTTAAATGAAATGTACTTGAGGGTAAAACATGATCTAACAAATTATAGAAAACAAACAATATTAAGCATAGCTTGTGACTATAAGGAGATCAGAAACAGTCTAATGGGGACACGTTTGTTTTTTTTAAAATGGAATAGCTATGCCACATCACCATAAAGCCATAGTTACGGCTGGCTTCAAAGAAAATATAAAATCTTTCAAAAAGTGGCTTCCAGAAAAGAGTCTGAGAAAAATGATTTTTTTCTTGTATTGAGCTGCTATTTGGTATGCAGTAGGAGCTGCTTCTCCTTTATTTTTGCTGCCTTTTTTTCCTTGATTTTAATTTTAATGATGTTAAAGCACCTGACAGTCTTAAGAAGCAGCTTTTACTAAAGATACAAAATCATTATTTTCTGCACAGACTTGGTAATGTGTATAAGCTTCATAACGGTCAAACAAGTGCTCTTTCCTGCTCTTAGAGGTGCAGAAAAACCCAGCTGCTGGCAAATTAACTTACATTACACAGAATCACAGAGTGGTAGGGGTTGGAAGGGACCTCTGGAGTTCATCTAGTCCAACCCCCCTGCTAAAGCAGGATCACCCAGAGCATGTTGCACAGGATCGTGTCCAGGCGGGTTTTGAATATCTCCAGAGAAGGAGATGCCACAACCTCTCTGGGCAGCCTGGCCCAGTGCTCTGTTACCCTCAGAGCGAAGCAGTTTTTCCCCACATTGAGACAGAACTTCCTGTGTTCCGGTTTGTGCTTATTGCCCTTGTCCTGTCACTGGGCACCACTGAAAAGAGTCTGGCCCCTTCCTCTTGACACCAGCCCTTTAGGTGTTTATAAGCATTGATGAGATCCCCTCTCAGTCTTCTCTTCTCCAGGTTAAACAGACCCAGCTCTCTCAGCCTTTCCTCATACAAGAGATGCTCCAGTCCCCTCATCATCTTTGCAGCCCTCCACTGTACTCTCTCCAGTAGTTCCTTGTCTTTCTTGAACTGGGGAGCACAGAACTGAACATTGTGTTTTACTTTTCTTCCATTTAATATTTTTGTCATACTTCAGGGGCTTATCATTATTAAACAGCTCATAGGATCAGGCTTATGAAAGGACATGCAAAATATGAGAAGAGATGCTAGAATATTGGGTCTTCCTGTTAGGATTTCATAACAGGCTTTGAGTCCTGGTGGAGCTGATTTTACAGAAGGCAGCAGGAGACTGAAACAAGACTGAGCAGTGCTGGTTTATGGCTGGGAACAGTCTGGTGAAAGCTGCTGGTACTCTCCCCATCACGACAGAGCTGGTTCCACCCAGGAAGTACAGGTGAACTGTGATTTAGTTCAGGATATCTGCATCCTCGTTTAGGGTGTCTGGTAGACAGAAACTCAGAGGCCCTTGCCCTACTCTTTTTTTGCTATTCCTGGTTTTGGTAACTTCATTTCATGTGTAGACAGCTGTTCATCATGTTAGATATTTGTATTTCACATTCCTCAAGTCTCCTAAATTCTTTGTCAGTGGGGAGGAAACATTCATGAAGTTGTTTATCCACTGGCAAGTTTTAGAAATCTGTTATGTAAAGTTTTACATAGGAGCTTTTATCAAAATCGTTATTTTTTGAAAGGTAATTCTAGAAGTACGTTGTTAGTAGTAACACCCCTGAGAGACTGGTTCCCTCCAGAAAATGTATGCCTCCTTAGAAAAGATGATGAGATGCCATAGTCTTGACATAAGACTGAGCTCTTAATTCTCTCAACTGCTGCTTTTGACAAATCCATCCCTGATGCTCCGTTGCAGAGTGTAGTGTACAATAAGGAAAAACATTCCTTCAGGCAATAAGCAAGCCTCTCCCCCTTTCCCTCTGTTCAATTGCAGCTGAACAAAAAACATCACAGAAACTTAGAGGGAGACATAGAATTCAATATATATTTCTTCTAATCACTAGGTACAATATAAAATAAAACTTAATCCCCAGCAATTCTCTCTTTAAAATGTGCCTATCTTCTTTCCTCACTCCGCTAATCTGAAATAATGAGGCAGGAACCAACCACGCAGTTAGGCTGGCTCTGGCCTTCTCTTACTCTGCTGTGGCTGTCAGCATCAAAACTTCTATTACCTCTCCCACGCTTAATTTTGGGGGTCCTTCTCTACTCTTACTCTCCTTCCACTGATCCCTCGCTCCTCTGCGTGTGACTCTTTCCTTTTCTTGATTCTCTGACAGCTTTTCAGTTAGCTTCACACTGGCGGGACTGGACCTAGTGTAAGTTTTGTTTTGTCTTATTGGGGAAGCTGAAACTTAGCATCCCTTGGATTTCTCCGGGTGTTGTGTAATTGAATTGTCTAGAGTGTTAATCATCATTTGATAATTCTGACATTCTTGATGAAAAAATATGTACGTTAAAATCATAATGTAATTACAGAATTTGCTTTTAGCATGAATATATTTCTTCTCAGTGACACTGAAATTATTTACTACTCCCAATATTTATATATTATTTTGACAGATATGCAGTGGACTATGAGTAATTTTAAGGTGGCACAGTTTACTCCATGCAGCTTAAAAGCAAGAATTTTTCCCCTCCCCTTTTGCCCCATCACATTTTATTATTAATGGACACATTTGAATTGTCAGCTTTCCCAAAGCCTTGGTGTACAGGCTGGAATGATCAGATTAATTTAATTGCTTAACCATGTCGTTGCTAACTAGGAGTACTGCACCCCCTCTTGTTCTTGCTTTATCTTTTCCCTAGCAGTTCTTCTGGTGTTTTTTGTTGGTTTTTTTTAATTCATCCTGTTATTTTAAACATAAGAATTCCAAGCCGAAATATCCTGTAATGTGGAAATGTAGGCTTCCAGGAGCTGTGTGGGCTAGGAATAAACTTTTGACTTTGGAGGCGAGGATGCTAAGAAGGCTCAGCTGGCAGGTTAATGAAGATTGTCAGGAATATTAAATGATAGAACCAAAACAAAACTCCCAGAGAGACACTTTTGCGCAAAATCTTACATAGCAACACAACCGGCTCAGACAGCTGGCTCTCTCTTAGACTTTCTTGAAAGAGAACAGTGCTGAGGCGTATTAGGATGATTTTTATAAACCGGAAAGCCAATTTGTGATGCACTGTTTGAAAGTTAGAGGTCTTAATGATTTATAGCTTGAAGCAGAAATCTGTTTTCTGAAGTAGATAAATAACAGGTAAATTATATCTGTGCTGTTCTCCCTAGTATTAAGTGTTTCAAAATATTTTTGAGCTTTTGCTCGCTAAAAATGCGTACAAGGGATAAGCCTTCCTGTTAAAGTTCTTACCAGCTCTCTGGTGTGCAGCTACAGTCCCACGTCTTCCTCTGAAGTTCCTCTAATCCCTTCTTTGGGTTTTTTCCTCCCTAAAAAGACCACATTGCAGGGCACAAAATAATAAACTGCAGTTGGTTTTGTTTCTTTCTTGTGATTTGTCCCAGACAGGATAAGAACTTGCTATTCACCGAGTACCTCCTTCAGCTCCAGTGAAGTGTAAAGCCAGCTCCTGCTACATGGAAAAATTGCTCCAGCACATGCAAGAAATTAAAATTCAGGAAGCTTGGATTTATTTGAAGTAACACCAACACAGATCTGGGATGATTCCATTAACAGCATTACAGTCATGCTTTGTTTCTAAAAAGATGTCTAAAGGTGAGACATTGTTTATGGCCTAGAGAGTAATCTTTGTTACAGTTTTTAAGTTGGGTTCAGATTCTTGCGCATAACTGCCTTGACTTTTATGGTTGTGTAAATTTATAGCAACTTAATATGCGGTTCAGTGATTTTCAGACACCAAAAGGAATGAGCTGAAATAACAGAGTAGGTTTTCTTAGATAACTGCATGTAGGCACCATCCATTTTGTGGTGTTATTCTGCGTATAAGAAGATAAAGTAAATCTAAACTATTTTTAGGTGTGATGAGTCAGTCTAAATGAGTTGATGGAAAAAGATATAAATGAAAGGACAGTCCAGTTAGAGGAAGTTAGGGAGAGTAATGCTTTTATATAAACATTCTGCAGAATTCATTTGGCTTTCCAAATCCTGTCTGTAAATCAAGATGTGCTTTCCAGTGGCTCATGGAGAACTCTCTAGTCATATGGTGCTAGCTGTCTTTGTTTTCAGTTCAATTGCATTAAAAATAGAATATATTTTTAAAGTGGAATTTTAAAAGTATTTATGTAAATAATTGATGTGGTTATTCCAGTGATATTACATGACTATGAACAGTATGCACAATCAGAAATAGAAGTGACCCACAGGTTCCCAGCTGTGAAGAAAACATACTCAGATAATTTTTCAGCTAGTATCAGTACCTGTTGTTGTTAAATCAAACAGCCTAGTGGAATGGGAGTGATTTTTTTTTTAAGGGTAACATAAACCAGATACATTTAAAAGACTTAGTTATACTAGCTTATTTTTGTGTTTTCGCAGTACCATAAGGAATTTACACACATACTGTCTGAAAGAGCTTGCAATAAGGTGAGTTACAGTATTGTGAAATAATAGTTTGTAAATATTTCCCTATGTATTAAAGTTTCCCATAAATAAATACTATTTTGTGAAGCAGATACAGCTAACATAATTATTCAGACAAAATCTTGTTTGAGACACTACTTTTTTTCAAGCTGAAAAGCTCCTTTAGGTGCTTAGGGACATTCAGGTTAACGTATCTTAGTCTGCAAAGGCTACAAACAGTTGTTTTGGGATTGGAGGCTCATTTCTTACTTATTTGAAATATCTAGTCTGTTTTATCATAAATTAGCTAAGCCTAGTGGATGAAAAGTTTACCTCTGGCTTCAGCTGCATCTTCATTTTGCACATTTTGAACGTATCATTAAAACTCTTGACAACGTTGTGAAACACCTTGAAGTGGCTGAGCCAGAAATACTGTTGGGGTCATCACCAGCATTTCAACAAACAAATGACCAATGGACTTACAGGCAAATTCCAAGTGCTGACAGACAGGGATGAAGATGCGTAAAATATGCTCACTTCAGCTGAACGATGAAGCACCACAAAGTGATACCTCTTTGGAGTGAGGAGATTAAAGCTAGAGCTTCAGAAAGTAGCATTCTTGATATTGCAGCCTTCTTAGGTTCCCACCCCCCGAATGTCCAGCCCACACTACCTTCTTCAAATGGCTGAAAGTCCCAATAGGGATGAAAGACAAAGGGAATTCAAAGGAAGTATCGGCTCATTTAACAGCCAGGAAAGCTAGCGTTGAGGATTGCAAAGTTGTAGTGAACCTGAGAATTGCACCTTCATCTCTGTCCCACCTGGTCACCTCTTCAGCAGCAAAACTCCAGCCTTCTTTCTTAAACTAAATTGAGCGTCATTTAAAGACAAAATGAGAAAAATTGGTAAGTTATGAACTGAATAGCAGCAGTGTGATTTTCTGTGAATCCAGGCACCTGCAAGGTGTCAGAGGCAAAGGCATCAGTATTTTTGGGAAATGAGACAGAGGATGTCAAGCAATGAGCCAGCAGTCACGAACTGTTTAATTCACGCTGATTTTCCCAGAACTGTATCCAGGGAGGATGTCACACTTTTCCGTTCTCAAGTTCAACCTTTTCTCTGAGTGCATCAGCAAAGTTTCACCTCTTCTGAAACTGTACTCTCCCATGAGTTATTTATAATCTCCTGCTGCTTCTCATAAGTAGAATTTCACTCACCTTCCTTCTCTCTGCCTCAGATTGTTATATTCCACTGATGTTGCTTTGCATGTGAACCTTTCAGAAGCCTGTTTTCTTCCAGCTCCAAGGCATGCTAAACTCAAAGGAGACCATTCAGAGAAATGGAAAGGAAGTATTTACCCTTGGCAGCAGCAATTTAGGGATGTATGCAATGTCTAATGTGTAGAATCATAGAGGCTCAACACATACTCAAACATCCCTACTGAGCATGTGGTCTTAAAATCTTTTTGAGTCAACTAGAATTGATAGGCTGGTCTTTTGCACAGTAATACTGAGAGCTTTTCAGATATCCCTACAAGGTGCTGCCCTCGTTTCATTTCTGTCTACTATTTTTGTTGTGTCAGAGATCAAAGCTGCAGGGCGTTATTTCTGACCTGTTCCGTTTAAGAAATAGATGGAATAGAGCATGTTTTAGACTGTAAGACTGTTGCCTTTGTCAAAATTGCTAGATATGTCTGTTGTGTATCATCTCAGCCATACAGGTATGTTTGTCTTTCTGTAACAGGAAAATGTATCACAAAGGCCTTGAAAGTCCTACTGTCCTATTCTTAAAAAGTATTGAATAACTATTTTAAAGTACAGAGCACGGTTAAACAATAAATAAGAAAAAATCAGTGATATTCCTGAGACACTTCCAAGCATAATGTAGGACACAGACATGTTACCTAAGAATATAATCTCAATTTAAACATGTAATCCTTTCAATTAATACTTTTGCCGTAAGTATACTTAGGTCTGGTGCACAGCTGCACAGTTCTGCAGTTGAGAATTAACACTTCGCTTTTTGTGGAGCAATATTTATTCTTTTCAATGAGACTTATGTTTTTAGGAGTTTTGCTCAAACATAAAAAATAATAAAGGGTTAACTGTAATGAATAAGTTTGAGTTACCTGGCCTTTATCTGTGATCATTACCACAACAGCACTGCAATGTAAAATAAAAGGTATGTAGCCATAGCCTCCAATGAGAAGAGTAGCCTCCTAGGGATACTCTTGATCTGCCACAGCTATTTTGAACCATTATCAGTTTAATCTATAAAGTTACCCTCCAGGCAGTTAATTGCTTGGTAACTAAGCTCTGCGTATCCAACACGACTGATTTTAGTATGCATAAGAGCATAGAACTAGGCACAGGGAAGTTTTCACTTCAATCGTCATCTAATTCTATTTGCCCAAATGCCAGAAAAGAAAATTCCCTTTCCTCTACTGGCTGAAACAAATGCTATCTATAAGGGTGGGTTTTTTCCATTCAGAGATTCTGTTGTCTACAAAAGAAGGATGCAAGGCTTTAAGTTCAGCTCTACATTCAAACATTCCTGCAAGTTTAGGCCTGTTTGGCTTCAGTTCATGTGTTTGACTCTTTGTCATCAGTCCGTTATCTGTGTTGTCATCATTTCTAAAGCCCAAGTAGATATGCCGAGAAGTGGTCTCAGATTTTCACAATGTGAGGGTTAGATCCCAGTCTCTGCTTTGTCTGCTGCTTTTGCACTATATGAGAAAACTTTCAGCAAAATCTGGAAGGTAAAATACGGACATTGGGACATTGATTTATTTTCCTTTTTCAAAGAGGTTTCTTTAAGTTGAGGGAATATTATGTCATCTTTTGACTTTTCTTGGATGTTTTATCTCCAAGAAGGCTTGCATCCAAATTGTTCTAAACTTTTCACTTCTCAGAAAGATAATGTCTCATGTCAGAAGGATAAAGGCTCATGTCAAGCAGCACTGCAGAACGTGGTAATCTGAACATTCATTAACAGTGCAGAATTTCTGATTGCAACAGCTACAAATAACCTATGGGAAACAGTAATAGGTATTGTTTATTCAAGAATACTTCCTGTGGCTCTGCAGTTCATCCAGATGCACAAGCTCTGTTTTTCACTGAATGTTAATCTTTGTTTCTATCTGTTATTTTGGATTTCTTGTCAACAGATTACCCAAGCCAAAAAGATCTAAGTGTAAGTTTTGTAAACAAGTAAATTAGGACTCACTCTTTCTACTGAGCAGGAAGAAAAAAGCCAAAACATAAGGCCCTGTGTAAAGATGAACACATGGGTAAAGGTACAAGTTTACGTTGTTATCCTTGACCATATTTGACAGAAGCAAAAATAGGAGGCGCTGTGTTATCAGACCTGCGTGTGCTGCTCTGCCAAATCTGCCTTACCAGTATAAATTCTCCCAATAGCACGCTAAGATACATTCTCATCTCCCACCTATTCTGTTTACTTGGGTAGGGGTTTTTTTTGGTCATGCCAAGATCAAAATCATGCCTGTGCTATTAGAGTACTTCTAGCAGTGGTGTCCACCTATCACACACTTAGTTCTTTGAGACTGACTGAATAGAATGAAAAAAAAAAAACAAACCCAAAATCACCTTTTGATATACCACTGATTTTTAGTGTCCAAGCAGTGAGATACATTCTGCATTATAACTACCAGAATCAGCACTCACAGATAGGGCTCTGAGTGAAGGCATTATTACAATTCTTAAAGGTTTTGTTTGTTTGTTTTAATCAAAGCATTCACATTCAAGGACTGTTTTTCTTTGAAAACAGCCATTCTGCGTACCATGTAACTAGCTTTCAGGTTATAGGTTCATGTGTATTTTACTTTATCTGAATATCACTCATGGTGCATGGATTTGTCTCGTAAGTTGCATGGCTTGTATATTGTTTCCTGTATGGACAGAAAAACATTAAGCAAAAGCATAAATGGATGATGGATAACAAAGTGTATGATTGTCATTGCTTACGTCAGTTCTGGGGATTTCAAGATGTCCCTGAGAATACCCAGTGTTCCTCTGAGAATATGCAAATACTAATCAGAGCTACTTAGCACATCTTACTGATGTGCAGCTGAATCCTACTGAATAGCAGCTTTTTCACTCACAGTAGTCAGAAGTTTTTTTGATTTTTTTTTTTCCCCTCATGGTTTAACCAGATCAGCTGAAAAATTATCATTGGACTTCCTATATGAAACATTTCACATCTCTTCCATTTTCTCTTGAGCAGATGCAAATTACACTGAATACATTTCAGATAAGTATATTTATTTATAACAGAGACCGAATACATTTGTAAAAGTCAGCAAAGCCTTTTTTTTTTTTCTCTTGTTTTCTCTCCTGCACCATGAAGTGAGTTCTACATGTTCTTGGGAGTCTTGCACACCAGACTATCATTTGTTGATTATGGAGCCCAATGGTGGTTTTGAAACAAAAGTTAAAGAAGGTGATTTACAAACTGTTGAGGCTTCTGCCATTCCAAAGCACTGTACTTAAAGAGCTAAGCATTCTCTTTTAATTTTTACTGAAATGTGAAAGTCTGGCAGGTCTGACAAGTGCAGCCTGAAACATGATCCTACACCAATTCCTATGTTGTTATGAATTCACAGCCAGTATCATCAGACCACAAAGAATATTAGCCTCGGCTGCAGTTTTCAAAAAAACACAAGGCTTTTTCTGTGTAAGAAAACTAATACAGAACGTGATGCACTTAAATCAATGGAAGTCTCATATTTTGGCAAAGGGCCACAAAAAGAACGGTGTCCGTATACACATTACAGTTAGGAAAGAAGTAACTTCTGTTTATGTGTACTCCCAAATTCTTGGAAAAAACTCAGCTGCTTAATCTGCCGGACTTGGCGTACCTGCATTCTGGCAGGTGGTCTTGTTTAGATTAGGATGCAATAACTAATAACTGTGACTAAGAGCTGCTGACACACCTTACGTGTTCTTAGTATGATTTCACTTAACTGCAGTCTCTACAACTGCAAAAATAAACATAATACTTTCATCTGCATTTCATTACCCCTTTATTGAATTGTGGTTGCTTACATTATTAGTCCTGTTGCTCCAGTCGTTAATTGGAGAAGTCCTTCTTAAAGTATGGATGATAGAATCTATCCTGTCACAAAAATTAGTCAAACGTATTAGGATCAAAGTGAAGGACTATTGAAAAGAGTGCCGGGGGGAAACCAACTCAGGTTATGTATCCTCTAAGTGATGAACCCATCTGATAATTCTGAACATTCTGAAGAGTAAACTATTACTAAATACTCAAGCAAGGTAATTTTTGGCACAGCAATTCCTTAAAACCTCAGACCATTCAAATGCCTATGTTAAGTTAGCAAGATGCATATTAGAAGCAGCACAGCAAAAATAATGACATTTGCAGTGTTACCTGGAAGCAGCAAGTAAATTGAAAAGAAATCCTTTGCTCTCCAAAGGAGGTATTGTGGAGTAGTAGGAGAGCTACAATAGGGCTTTACACAGCTTGCTTGTTTTGAGTGCAGTGTATAGATGGTGAGGACACCTGTCTCACTGGAATAATACTGAGGTCAGGGAAATGCTATTTACTGAACAAAACAACCATAGCAGACAGTTTGCTTTTAAGCAAAATAAATTTCAGGCTATTGGCAAGTAACAACCTGAGACATAAAATAGTGTCATTAAATTAACACTAAAAGAAATACTTTGGTATTCTGAATTAATTTTTAAAAAGTAGTCAGTGAAAACATCTTAAGGATATATGGCCACTTAAAGCCTTATTATCATAACACTGTTCTATTGAGTGGGAACAAGTGAAATAGCCTAGGAAGCGATTAAATGTGAGTCCTTCGGTTCCCAAACTGAAATAAAAAGGAAATGGTTTGCATTCTAAAATGCAATCAGTTGTGATAATCTTGTTTTTAATAACAGAAAGGAAGGACTAGAGCATCTCCCTCTGATCACAGACATGAGTGAGAGCGAGTTGGATTCACAAGGATCTCGCACTACAAGAGTGGGATTTATATCACGGTTTCCTGTTGCAACAGGAGGGTTTCTTCACTGAAATGAACCTGAAATTTAGGACAAACAGAAGCTGAATTATGCACTTTGAGATCACCAAAGGTGACCTTCATAGCGTGAATAGGAAAAGCAGGGAGAGAATAGTAACGCTAAGCCACTGATGAGTTACAATCTAGCTACATTTTTGAAATGCAGCTGATGTGCTGACCCCAGATGAAGCCAAGACTCCTACAGTAACCACAATAGCACAGCTACTGAAGCTGCCCCATAAGAAAGCATGCAAGGAAGGGAAGGGAAAAAAAACAGTAGGAATTGGAAAATTAGTTGTGAAATGCTGGCAAAAGAACAACCGCCATTACTACCAAACCCACGTGCATTCCCAAAAAGATGGCAGGTATACACCCACCCCTGTGGGCAGGCATTGTCAGGAGGCCAGCTCCCAGCTGCTGTTGGTACCTAATCAAAAGGTCAGCAGTAAAGAATAATAATACAAAAATAATTCTCTGAAGCAATAGTATTTTCTTAGATGATAAATTATTTATTCCACCACAGAGCACCATCCAACAGCAGGAGGGGCCTGTGGAGTCCCACCTGCAAATCAAGTGGTCTAATGGTAAGACACAAAACAAGTTTAGAGTAAACTCTGTAACATTGTGAAAGAAAGGATAGATTAAATAAATAGAAACAGCTTTTCTAGTTATTCAACTGACAGGCAGCTGTCCCCTGCAAACCACAATGTGGAGAATCATCTAATAAAATCTTTCCTTCAAAGAAAATGGCCAGAATGCTAAATAGAACAAAATATAGAATTGTATTTTTATTATACCTATATTATTAATATAGAATTTGGAGCAGCTGCTCAGTTTTTCCATGCCAATTCAACCTATCACAGTGGCAGATAAATCCACATACATGGCAATTTACATTCTACTTAAATTACTGAAAGTCAGTGGTTAGCAACAATTTATACAGCACATGCTTTCAACAGTCCTCTTGTTACTGAAAGGCTGCCAGAGAAACCCGATAAAGGTGGTCTGCTTCCACCCTACAGGATCTGCAGTTTTATATTAGGGTAAAAGGATGTGGTGGGTTGACCCTGGCTGGGGGCCAGGTGCCCACCAGAGCCGCTCTATCACTGCCCTCGTTCACTGAACAGGGGAGAAAAAGTACAACAAAAAGCTTGTGGGTCGAGATAAGGACAGGGAGAGATCACTCACTAATTATCGTCACAAGCAAAACAGACTGAACTTAGAGAGGAAATTCATCTAATTTATTACTAAGCAAAACAGAGTAGAGGAATGAGAAATAAAATCAAATCTTAAAACACCTCCCCCCCACCCCTCCCATCTTCCCAGGCTCAACTTCACTCCCGGCTTCAACCTGCGCCCCCCCTCAGCGGCACAGGGGGACGGGGAATGGGGGTTACGGTCAGTCCATCACGCGGTGTTTCTGCCGCTTCTTCATCCTCAGGGGGAGGACTCCTCTCATCATTCCTCTGCTCCAGCATGGAGTCCCTCTCACAGGAGACAGTCCTCCACGAACTTCTCCAACGTGAGTCTCTCCCATGGGCTACAGTCCTTCATGACCTGCTCCAGCGTGGTCTCTTCCATGGGGTGCAGACCTTCAGGAGCAAACTGCTCCAGCGTGGGGTCCCCCACAGGGTCACAAGTCCTGCCAGCAAACCTGCTCTGACATGGGCTCCTCTCTCCATGGGTCCACAGGTCCTGCCAGGAGCTTGCTGCAGCATGGGCTTCCCACAGGCCACAGCCTCCTTCGGGTGCCTCCACCTGCTCCAGCATGGGGTCCTCCACGGGCTGCAGGTGGAATCTCTACACCCCCTCATCCTCCCTCCATGGGCTGCAGGGGGACAGCCTGCTTCACCATGGACTTCACCACGGGCTGCAGGGGGATCTCTGCTCCGGCGCCCGGAGCACCTCCTGCCTCTCCTTCTGCACTGACCTTGGTGTCTGCAGATGTTCTTACATCTTCTCACTCCTCTCTCCAGCTGCAAAAGCTCTCTCTCCCTACCTGGTTTTTTCCTTCTTAAATATGTTATCACAGAGGCGCTGATTGGCTTGGCCTTGGCCAGCGGCAGGTCCGTCTTGGAGCCGGCTGGCATTGGCTCTGTCAGACACAGGGGAAGCTTCTAGCAGCTTCTCACAGAAGCCACCCCTGTAGCCCCCCCGCTACCAAAACCTTGCCACGCAAACCCAACACAAAGGAAGAGGAACATATGAATACACGCTTCATTGCAAGAGCAATGATGAAGCCAGAGTAAGAACAAAGAAAAACTAACAGAAATTAAAAATGAGAGCTGACATTGTCAATATAAAGATGCTAACAATATCCACAGGATACTAAACTACTATAATAAACTTGTGCTGTAAGAGTATGTGGTAAACAGTGGGCTATCATTTCCTTTTTTTGTCAGAGAAAGAGTGGAGGAAGCTAGAAGGAAATCACCATAATCTAATACAAATGACATCTTTGATAATTATTTAAAAAAATTAAAGTGTCATTTATTCAAAACTAATGTAATAATAAGTCTTACTTAAAATGTCACAGTAGTTCTCATGGGGAAAAAAAGATTTATTTGTCTTGGTTTACAGCTGTAGGCTTTGCATAAATATTCCGCAGTAACTGCATTTTAAGAGATTGAGTGGTTTTATATCCAGTATTCTCAAACCTATCAAATATTAAATCCCACAATGCTTTTTAAAATGTAAACCTCTATTACACCTGTTTGTACATGTGATACCTACACTCACTTAAAGCACAGAGAAGTGATGTTAGCTCATCCAGATAATGCATTCACACTTTTCCAAGGAGTCAGAAACAACTTGGGATTTACAAAAAGACTAGTCATGATCTCTTCTAAGGAATGTAATTTTACATTACACACTTGTAAACAGAGAAATCCAGGCAGAAAGAACTTTCCTATGAAATAATTCCCATAATTCAGGGCAAACAGCCCAAGTGTGTGATACCAATACAGATCCATTTGTTTCCTGGAAGGAAGAACACGATGTAAACTATGTGTGTACACACATATATTTTCTAAACAGAAAACTGACTCAGGATAGACTCAGGATAGCTAATCATTGTAATGAGCTCCAGAAAATAGGAAAACAATCTAATGCTCTATCGTGCCTCTCCCTAGGCATTCTCCAAGTACAACAATGTTCCTCAAAACTCATCTTTAATGTTGAAATGTGGCTGATCTTCAGGTTTAAAGTCTAGATTGGGGCTGCCATCCTCATTCAGAATTCGTCGAGAAGTATAGCCAACAATTGGATATTTGGCCTTATAAACATTATTGAAGATATCATCCAGGGACTTGAGTTCCTCTTCTGTGAGTCCTGTCTAAATGAAATATGGAAATGAAAGTCCTGTCTCAAAGAAATAAAAATACAGATATTTACATAAATTTTTCTTTTTTATTGATTACTATAAACCTGAGGGTCAGCTTTTGGGTTTACGTTGCAGAGCACGATTAACAAAACTGATAGTATAACCTGTAATTTTATCTTCTTCATTCAAATTCAGCCTTGACAAAACTTTAATCTATTCAGGTCAAACAAGCCATTAATCTCCCTTCATTTTCGCTGCATAAGTACATCACACCTCAAACAAGCAACAACCCACTGCCAGAGTTAGCATCCACTGCTGTTGTCAGGGACACAGGATACATTAAATCCAGTGACAAAGAAAGTGATTTACTCTATGTGGAAGCATCTTTTCAAACAGCAGGTAATTTCTCCTTTGCATGCTTACATAAATGGTATTGATTCCACAGATTAAAAACTTTCCTCTTTAAGGCTGTTAGCACTGCACCTTTCATGAGCAGTAAATACATATCTGTTTTATGTATTTACAGAATATTAATGCATTTTGGTTTTATTTAAATTGATTCACATATTTAAAGTAATACAAATAATTTAATATTATCATTCATCATCTTGCAAAAGAATAGAACTTTGCAAAACAGAATTAAACTAATAGTCCATTTTCTTACTATATCATGTGTAAGATCTGCTGGATCCAGAGACATCTTTGCAACTCCTCTTGTTGAGTCTTTTCCAACCAAAGCATTGTATGGGGCTCCTTTTCCATAAAATTCTGTCAGATTAAAAAAAAATAAATTATCCAGTGATGATCTGACAATGTACAGCCTCTACTTTTCACCAGTCTGTTACACTTGTCAGTGAACTGAAAGCAACAACTCAAGCCTAAGGCTTTTCTTTCCATAACTGACTTTTGATTTGCTACCTTTTGATAATATATCCCAGTCCTTAAAAAAAACAAAACAGAGGGTGGGGTTATACAATACAATGGCTGAACTCCTATACTGCAGTCTTAAAATTTACCTATTATTTAGGGAGCTGTGCTGTACATTCTCATGAAAGTTTTTTTAGACTCCAGACTTTGCAGTGGTAAGCCTTGTCTAACTTAGGATTTGAAGATGAGCCAATGTGTATGTCCAGACAAGCTGCATTAACAAGCTTAGTACAAACAAAGTGACAAGCCATTAGTTTGCTTATGATGACATTAAGGCAAGTGTCCAGGACCCCTATGGTCCCTTCAAACATTTTACAGCAAATCTGGATTATGTAGCAGTTCAAATGAAAACATCTGTAGTTCTTAGGGAAGGCACAAACAGCAAATACATGTACGAATGATGAGGCAAGAAGCCTCACGAAGTAAGAAAATTTTAAAGGAGAAAAAAATTACTTAGCCCCTGTGTTCCTTTCAAAATCAGTCAACTCTTCCAAGAGTTTTGACCACACCACTGGGCAGCACGGGTTGGCAAACACCAGCCAAAAGGAAGAGATGACGCTGCAGCAATGCTGATACTGTGTAGTGCAATACAGTCGCATCCAGGTTAGCTTTGATCTGGCCAGTTCATGTACCCAGTGCAATAAAATGCTGTAGCTCTAGCTGCCATGTGGCCTGACCCCACATCTGGCAAGGACTCGGGGGTCTGGGCAGGCGTCCAGCGTTTCTGTTGTCAGTGCCCAAGCTAACAACTATGCTGACTTGTCTGTCTGTGTGTACTGTAATCTCAAACCAGTCTAAGTTCTAGACAAAACCTTAGCAGGGGAGGTGTCAGAGGAGGAAAACTGAGTTTTTTCAAAAAGGAAAAAATATATTCTTTTTGTTGCAGTTGAAATGCAGGCTTCTAATACATTGAGAACATTTAAAACCAAGCGACTGAATAATAGCATGAAAACAAAGCAGATGGCAGAGGAGAAGCAAACTCACCTTTTCCAGAAGTGACATCAAATACTACTCCCTTCACCGCCAGGTAAATGGGCTGTCCTTCCTGGAAAAAAAGCCATCAATATTTCCTCAACACTTAAGCGCAGGCAAAAGGTAATTAGTTTTAGGTATGAAATCCATAAGCATTCAGAACACAAGATAATTAAATTCTCTTTTGTATTTTTTCTCGTTTGTGTGTGTATACAAGTATACACGTTATCTCTCTTAAAAATTCTTGCTTGTGTTTTAAACAGTCCCTGAGATTTTTTTTAGGATTTAGGCATATGGAATGAGAGAACCTTTTTAATCTCAACATCACAATCATAGAAGACATGTCCCTCTTGCAAGTCACCTCTTGCCTGCAAGCTTGTCTGCTCAAAGATGATCAACTGCATCTTTCTATTCCTAATGCAGATGGATATAGCCCAAGATAAAAGGGTGTATGGCCAACAGCATTCTTTATTCGATTAAGAGAACAACAGATAAATACATAGACACACACAGATCTGATCTGCTGACATCTGTTGTACTTAATAAGCCAGTGCTTCTGCTTTGTCTTTTATGCGTAAGATGTATTTTTAGTCAGATGCTGGTTAGTTTCTTGAAAGTATCTAGAGAAGACCCTGAGAAGGTCAGCCAGTGAGTTTTTCAAAAGAGAAGACAGATGTGTATCAATTTATCATATTGAATGTGAAGTTCTGCTGAGACTTATACATCACGGAAAGCTAAAAACTCTTAAGTTGAAATTGCTTTGTTATTTCTCTAAACTTGTAGGAAAGAAAAAAAAAGGGGGGGATCTAAATACATAGTTTAACGAATTCTTGAGAGAAAATTGCTTTGGCTCCAACTCAGGATAATCTGAAATTCACTGGCATGAGTACCTTGTCAAGCAGGCAACTAATAAAATAGGAACATGCCATCAAATTGTCTGTACGCAACTTCAACAGACCAAACTCAGCAGCTGCCAGCAGGACAAATGAATAGCAGGCTAGCAACACACGAATGCCAACAAACTTCTCACAAACGCCTGAACAGCAAGTTATCCCATAGTTACTGGGAGGGAGGGAATAGCACAGCAGCAGAGCGCGAGAAAACCAAATTTTAACGTGGTTTCAGGACACCGAGCATCAGGGAAGGTGGCAAGGCTGGGTGCTGTGCCGTGCGAGGCCAGGACGCCCCACCGGCCCTGGCCCAGCCCGGGCCCGCGGCTTTAAAGAACCGGCCGGGGAGGCTCGGGGGCCCGAGGCCCCGCCGCGGCTCTGCCTCCCGCCCGCCCCTACCTGCTGCCCGTCGTATCTGGCCAGCTCGGGCTCGGTGAAGAGCCGCACGGGAGCCTCAGCCGGCGGCTTGAAGCGCAGCTCCCGCTCGGCCGCGGCCGGCAGGACGCCGAGCAGAGCAGCCAGCAGCAGCCGCACCGCGCCGCCCGCCATGCCGCGGAGGACGGACGGCGGCCCCGGCCCGGCCCCGCCTCCAGCTGCCGATGGGGGCAACCCCGGGCCCCGCTCTTCCCCCAGCAACCGGGCCCGCAAGAGGGAGCAGGTTCCTGGCCCTGTGGTTTGGTTAAATAAAAGTACGTGGGACGAGTTTAAGCCAAGGCGCCCGTGCACTTAAATTAAATACCTACACGTAAAGTGCCCGGCGCTACTCCATTAGAGGCTCAGGGCTGCAGCTGGGGAGCGCTTTGGTGCGGGATGTGCAGCCAGCACTGCAACAGCGTCTAATAAAAGATTCCTCCATTTCCACCCTTCTTCCCTCTGAAGTTTTACATGTTTATTCACAAAATCAGCACGCCTAGGGCAGGCTTTGTCTTTATGACTTAAAAAAAACTAGCGAACTGATATTTTTAGCCTGAGGAAGGACAGAATAAAAAGGAAAGTTGCAAATGACGTGATTTCCCCATGCTATAAGTATACCCCAGGGAAACATTCTGGCCTGGCAGAAGAATGAGCCATTTGATGCTTGTAATTCCATATAGAATTAAGAAAATTAGAAACTTTTTACAATTTCGATAGATATATCCCATCCCTCACTGTAGTGCTGGCAAGCGCGGACCTGAAGGATTTAAAACTTGGATGTTTGATGCCGCGGCACCCAATCTTCTCAACTACCGTGCTGTAATTCAAATCCCTATTTGATATCTCTGGTCCTTGTACAGTGTGTTGTGAAAGCTGAACAGTTCTGAGAAGGATCTGGACAGTAAATAGGAGATAGAAATGGGTTTGATCTGTGCTTTAAGGATTGTTTATAAACTCTCCTTGCATAAAATCCATGTGTCCACCCTGGAGGACACCTGTTCCATGATGCCTGAGGTGACACCCTTTTCCACAGGCTGACCAAAGGCAGTTCTGTGCAGTAGTATAAGTGGAGCTGAAGTAGCTAATCCGAAGCAACATCTCCATAGTTCTCTTCTGGATGACACAGGCAGCACAAGGCAAGGGAGCGAGGGCATGTCACCACAGTATGGGGGTGACGATCAATGAGCAATGCCACATCTCCATGTGAGGAGCTGGGCCAAGCCTGCAGAGCCAGGGTGTGGGGAATGCTGTGGCCATCTGGGAGCTGACCGCCACAGGCTGCTATCCGGTGCGGCAAGCAGAGCATTAGTTCTGTCACGGTGAAGGTTTACAAGGTTGTTACTGTGATTCTCCTTAAGCAATGAAGTTTGCCTACACTGCCTAAACAGTAGCTAGGTTTCTGAACGGGCTTCCCATCCTGGCTTTCTGTCACGTCCATTTGCTGACTCTACATGCCACAAGACAGGCGTGAAGTGTCAAGCAGAAAAGAGACCTTTAGTAAGGCTTTGGACAAAACAGCTCCTGAACGCTCCTGTTATGGGCGAGAAAGAGCTCTGGCATTTGCCTGGTTGCTCTGCCTGCAAATACCCTGCGTGGCTTGTCGCAGAGACCCACGCTGCTGGGAAATATGCAAAAGTCTATTTTGTCAGTTTGGTTCAATCACATTATGGATTTACCTTTTATTCTGAAATTGTTATTTATTAGTGTCTCCCCAGGGAAAGGCTGCAAGTGTTGACTACTAGCCAACATCTGTCTGAAGTGTTACTGATTTGGGGGTAAGTTAGAGCCTGCCTTTGAATCGCAGACATCTGAAAAATGAATAACAAGAACTAAAACATTTTCTTTCTGAAAGGAGAAGTTGTATACTAGGATTGTTGTTGTCAAAGGACTCCAAACCTTGGTTATTAACTTAGTAGGTGTGGGTCTTAGGCACAGGGAAATGATCTACTGAGCAGAGACTCCACTAGAGCGTTGCATCTCAATGCAAGCAATGTTGTGCATGCTTTTTCTTGATGATGAAACATTAACAATTACTTCCATGCTGGGAAAGAAAAATAGCTGTGTAGGTATTTGTGGATGGATGGTTCGTGAGTCAGCTCTTATGTGGTTTTGGCTTTTATCTTCCTCGAGTGCCCCATTGCTACCGCTTCTCTGCTGGCGCAGCATGGGCGGGTCTTTGCAGGAGCCCTGCGCAAGTTTTCTCTGGTTGCCAAGTGAGACTGTTGTTTCGGTGTTCTGCTAGCAGCCTTGAACAGCAAAAAATAATTTAAAAAGAGAAAGTAATATTGCATGCATCTTGGGGAGAGCTTGCAAAATTGTTTTAAATTGCTTTTCCAATCTAGTTTGGTCTCACGTAGGAGAGTTTGCGTTGTGATGCGCGTGGTGTGTAAAAGACTCATTTCCCTGTCGCTACACAGCACTCTTCTGTGCTCTCAGTAGAGAGAAATATTCCCTTAACCTCACAAAAAGCCCACTTATGCGTGTGACCAGCAGCCGTGTGCAGCATTGGACAGCTTTACGCTGCCTACAGCACGCGACCTCGGCAGAAACTGCTAAGCGAGCTCTGGAAGCTCTAACAAGACCCGACTTCGATGACGTTGCAAGCCTTTTGGTGCGTTTTAAAGCTCCGTCCCCTACAGCCTGGACACGGAAAACGAGGGTAGTTATCGCCGGGGCGGCTGCCGGCTACCCCCCGGCCCCCCGAAGGCCTGCCCGCTGCCCGCCGCTGAGGTGAGCTCCGAGCTCCCCGCTGCCCCGCCCCTTCCACACACCCGGCACCAACGGTCGCCCGGCAGCCGTTAAAGCGGCTCGCGCCGGACTACGTGTCCCAGCAGTCCCCGCGCCGCTGTGGCGAGGCCGCGGTGCCGGGGCGGGAAGCAGCCGGGCGGGTAGGGGGTCCCGGCGCCTGCGTGGCCCTGCCCGGGGCAGGGTGGCTCGGCTCGGCTCGGCTCGGTTTGGCTCGGCTCGGACCGCGGTGTTGCCGTCTCTGCTGGCCCCCGCCGCTCCCATCCGCCCCCCTGCCGATGCCATGCTAAGATCAGACGTCTCCGCATCCTACCAGGAGGTACGGGGGGACACGGGGCCGGGCAAGCGGACGGTGGGACCCATCTTTCTGGGAGGGGCTGGGGCAGTTCTCCGGGCGGCGATGTGCGACCCGGGGCTTGCCAAGCGGTCACGCTCAATGCTGTCGCCGTGGGCTCGGCTCCGCTCCGGTCTCTGGCTCTCCGGCTCGGTAGGGTCTCGCCGTGAGGCTGTGTGCCTTCACCTGCCTGGAGCTGCCCCTAGCCCCCCTTCTTACTGCGGGTAACTGGGATGTCAGGTTGCGTCTACGCTCGCTAGAAAGAAATGGGTGTTTTGGGTGTGCTTAATTTCATGTTTTACCTTTAAAAGCGGTTAATATAATCGGGAGCGGTACTTCTAAATCCACGAGCTAGGTACAGCTGGCCGGTGAGCTCTCTGACTTGGGCTTTTGTAACCGGGAGGTGGTCTGTCGGGCGGCTGTGGTACCAGAGCTCTCACGTATGAAGCCTAAGGCCATATTCTCATCCTGCCAAGAGCCTGAGGCAGCGGCTATTTGCATATCGATGTCCAGGCTCCAGCAACCGGAATTCCTTGCTCGTTCCTATCTCTCGTACCAGAGATACAAGCTGTTCGTGCCAAGTTTGGCAGCGGTGGAGACTTGAAGCAGGTCACTTTGGTCTGCATCTTGCAGGCGAAAGGAATGCAGATGTTTGCCTTCCTCTGTATGTGATAGGTAGTTTGGGGCTCTGTTTTAATGCGTTCTAATTTAGTTTAGTGCTGTCTGTTTAGTTTCAGCTTCTGGTTTTTGTGCCTGGCTAGAAGGCATCGGAAGGTGGTGAATCAGTGGGTCAGCAAAAGGCCTGTATGGACAAGTTCCCCTTATTTAAGAGTGTTTTATCCCATGATTATCGGGATAAAATTAACTCATGTAAGAGCTTGTATGTAGGGGAGGTACTTGAGAGAGTTAATGAAGTTGCCTTGATGCCTGAAGAATGGACTGGACTATGCACATTACACTTCCACCTTATGTATCAGCCACTACTGACGCTGTTCCGTGTCCCAAGCTCTGTGGCACAAGTCTAGACGGTGTGTGACTGCAATGGCTATGTTTCAATCCCTTCTCTGGCACCTGGGGCAGTCTGTGATGGCCCTGCTCCTAGCAGGGATGCTGAAATGTCTGGAATTGCCTCTTCTGAGCTTCTGTTTGTCCAGTGCTTTTCTGTGTGCAGGACTGAAAAGGAACTACTGGGTCATGGACCAGCTCCTGCAGTTATTTCTCACTTAGCTGTCCATGCCAAGCCCAGAGGAATGCTGAACAAAAGTCTGTTTCATGCCCTTCCTGCTCTTGATATCTTATCCTATTGCAAGCTTAACCGCCCTGCAAGTTTGTGTTCCTTCTGCATTAGCACCATGTTTCATTCACCTCTTTTATCAAAAATAACATGCAGGAAGAGCTGGTCTGTGAGGGCGAACACCATTGGCGTACGCTAGGCTTACTGTTGTCACTTGCCTTGATTTGGGGATTCTGTCAAGTGTGAAACTAGAATTGGCTGTAATGCAGTAATGCTGTGCTGGCCTCCCAGTCATTAGGAGGCTGTAGCTCAGTATGTCTGTGAGTTGTTGGGTTTGTAAGCCTGTGCTGCTCTGCCTTGTAGAGTCAGTGTGCCGCGTGCTGTACACTCAGAACACAGTGGCTGAGCTATGAGCAGTGCTAGGCTTTTGGTGGCTCCAGAGGATTTGTGCTACTTCACCTCTTGTAAGTCAGGTGTTCACATTTGCAGTGGAATTAATTGGTTTTAGGGGGTCTTACACATCAGCTCAACCTACTCACTGCACCTGAGGCAATGTTAGCACTCCTGCTTTTGACTAGCTGTCCTTCACTGGTTTTATGTGTGAAAAGCTTATGAAACTGCCTTGTGAGCAGACATAATAAAACATATTCCCGTATTGTTTGGGGTTTTGTTTTTGTTTCTAAGGAATGCTGAAAGGTTACATCTTCTGAGTTTTTTTTCTTTTCTCCTATGTGTTGAAGACTCACTGTAGGTCCTCTTGGGAGGATACGAAATGTTGCATATTGTGCTCTTGTTTAAATTTGTGTTGGGATCTCCTTGCTATCAGGAATAGAACTCACTTATCTTCTACATAACCTCTGTCGATGAGGTGCCTGTATCCAGGGAACCCTGGCTGAACCAGATAGGTGTGCGAGTCAGCTGAGAAACTGCAGTGAGTTTGTACCTTATGTCAAACTTTTTGGATCAGCTCTGGTATAAGAAATTTGCATGAGTATAATTTGAACTGGCTTCTTAGCTGATTTAGCTTAACTAGTACAAGAATTTCAGTGAAGACTCTTCTTGTGTCAGAATAGCTTATTTTGGGTCAGGTAAACAAACAGAACTGGTATGTTTCTACAAAAAGGAGCAGAGTGATAATTTCCCTTTTTTTTTCTAATTATCTTCGTAAAATATCTTCAGTTGGACCCTGGTAAGTCTCCTGCAAATGCAATGTTTAGTTCATTAGTTACCTGTTCACACCATGGGAAATCGTGCTTTACGTGCAAAGCATTTAAAAACAACTGGGTAACTGCTTTCAACTTGCTTTGCGTGGTGGTAGTGAATACAAATATAGCAGGAGGTGATGGAGACGTTACGTCAGACTTAGACGTAAAATGAGTGCACTCTTTCCTAATAAGTGCAAATAATGGTATAATGATGATTTCAATACTGAATTAAAGTTGAATGAAATAAAAGCACTTCCTTATGGATACATGCATGTTACTGTTGGGTGAATTCAGGGTGTAAAGTTTAATACCATTCGGTATGGCTGCTGCATTAACTGTGCCCCCATGTTCCTTGGAATAGGAACAAACCCAATCTTCCTTACCTAATTACATAGGTGACGCTGAGTGTTTAGCTTGGACAGTTACGGTGCAACACGTGATGTGCTGTAAGCTTACTCCCCGGTTTGCTTAATTTCTATGTCAGTTCCTGCCACGAAAGAAATTTGGAAAACGTAGAGGAAATTAGACTTTATATATATATATATATATATAAAAGTCTAATGCTTCACGATCTCATGTGATACCTATCTGATGTGACAAGCTTCTGACTTTGACAGAAGTGTCTTGGCAGTTTGGGCCTGGAGTTCTGAATAGCAAAACAAGAAAACATCTGGTCTCTGCTGTTTTGGAAACACTGGAAGACTAATTGGTTGCATAACCACTAATATATAATAATATGTACAGTGAGCTCAAATAAGTACCAAAAATGTAGAGATGTTTGACTGTAGTCTTGTAATGACCCACCTACCTGTGTGGCTGAGACTGCATTTGAGCTACTTGCCCTAATACCTGTCAAAATGCAACTTGCCCTTTATGCACCTCTTTATTAAGAAGCACTAATGCTCTGTTTGCTGGTATGTGCTGTGGTTTGTTTATGCCTAAAAATATGTTCTTGACTGACAGAACAAAGTTCCTGCTTATTTCAGAGGGCATTTCCCTAATTGGGGGTTTAAAGTGGGCTGAAGCTGCCAGGGAAACAATTACTTTGATCTTGAAAGAAAAGGTGATGTTATTGTTGAAGCAGCAAGGTAGAAGTAGGTTATATTTACGTGCCATCTTTTTCTTTTTTTTGCAGCATGCAAGTCACTTAATTTTTAGCTGTAGGTCTTCATAAATGTGGCTGTTATCTTGTGAATGAGTGGAACCAGTGTTGGGTGCTTTTGGACTGGGGGCATGGTTTTGTGTGTTTGGTTAGCTGGAGCCTCTTTTATCGATACCATAGAAATTCCAGCAATTGCAAGTTGAGAGCATGTTTGGAAATTGAACTACTGTTTCAACTACACAGCTGAGTGAAGATGTGGAGCGAGTATCTGAAAACCCAACAGATGAGAGAGAAGGAGAGATGAAAGTTCATGAAGATTCCAGCTCTGTTATTTTACCTGGTGAGAACTTTTGACCCAGAAATTACCAATTTTAAGTGCCTGGTAAGCTGTTTCTGTGTGGGGGTTTGGTTGGGGGTTTTTATTGCACTTCTGAAGACAAACAAAATGTTAAATTACTTATTTTAAGGAATAAGTGCTGGTGGAAAGCCAAGAGTTTTTACAAGGATTGTGGTGAGAAAATTTGTCATGAACTGTGCTCAATCAAAGAAGATTCAGCACATCTGGTTCTGAGATAGCTTAGTATGTCATCTTCCTTTACGTTGTATCTTACCTGGGTTTCAGTGTCAGTGATGGCAGTGCATGGCAAGCAAAGTCTGTGCCAGATTTACATCTGGTGCAATATTGAACAGATGTGCTTTTAACCACATTTCAGTTAGACTGTTCAGACCTGCTTTGGGAAGGTGCAGGGCAGTGTTAAGTGGGCTTATTGCAGCTCAGGTGTAGGCATTAAGGTGAGCAAACCTGAAATAAGTATCGTCTAAATGCTTTGCAGCTGTTCAAGACACACCTTTTTTCAATAGTGCAATTTTATGCATATCAATGTCCTAAGTTTCTAGACTGCCATCTCCTGGCAGTGAACTTGGAACAGTGACCATGGACCTTTGTAAGAGGTTATGTGTTCAATAGGATTTACTAAAAGGCTAGTGTTTGCTGTGGTAAGGAACAAACATGAAATCATACTATTCTAGTTGAAAGGCAGATTGTGGCATGGCCTGAGAGGGCCTGTCTTGTTAGATTACCCCACACAGAAAAAACAGTGTGAAATATGTCTACTTACCTCCTTTCATATGTTGGGGTTTAATGCTCCTTTTGTGTGTTCAGCTATATATCACTCACACTCAAAACATGACAAGTAACTCAAGAGTACGTGAACCCTTTTCTTACAAGTATTGCCAGAAGGAATGGTGAATGCAAGTAGTACGGGGAAGGCAGTGTCTCTGTATGAGTGAGACCAGGGTGAAGATCTTCAGAGAATGAGCTTTGAAGGCAAGGATACTGTGAAAGAATTGGGTCGGTCTTCTAGCTGTAATTGGGAGAATGTTTTGGTGAAACTTTTTGGTATACACAAGGAGTTACGAACTAGAGTCCAAAAATGACAGGGTAACAAATATATAGTGACTTCTACCATAGTGGAGATGCAATGCAGGTAGCTGTGCAAGAGAATTAGAATATTAAATCTGTCTGATGCATAATGCTGAGTGTAGAAGAATTGGTTCACACTGGGAAGGGGGAAAGGAGTTGTTCTTCCAGGAGGAGAGCTTGACTGTCAACAGGCTTTTTTTTCTTGTGAACTTTGAACATTGTTTCTGAGTTGTCCTTCTTGAAAATAAACCTTGTTTCCTGCCTCCCATGTCCTTAAGCAGAGTGCCAAATTCAACATGTGAAAAAGAGGCACAATCTCTAGATGATTGCCTCATGCTTGAGAAGGAAGCAGCTCATCAAAACCAGCTATAGTTGTGGTTTGGGTTTTTTTAATCAAGCTGAATTTGGGGCTTACTTTCCTCTAAGTGATTGATCTTTAAAGGAACACTACATAAAATCAGCTCAAATATTTGTGTTTTAAAGTCCTAATCTATGTTCTGTTTGGTTCCAGATAGTGAACTGGGTACCACTGCCCCTTCTTTGCGCTTCAGCAAGACCTGCCTAAAGAATGTCTTTTCAGTAATTCTCCTGTTTATTTATCTGCTGCTCATGGCTGTAGCTGTGTTCCTTGTTTACCAAACCATCAGTGACTTCAGAGAAAAGCTCAAGCACCCAGTGATGTCTGTCTCTTACAAGGAAGTGTCCTTGTATGATGCACCTGGTAAGAGTGGTAACAAACAAAATGGGTTAAGTCATTGTTCATTCTTTTTACATTTTTGGTGTTGATTGTCCCGGGCCCAGAGTGCATATAATGCTTTGACCCAGGTCTTTCACTTGCTCTTTTTTTAATCTATGTTGTGCTGACTTTGCATGGAAGTATTAATATTTTTGGGGAGATTTGGGAGCTTTCATGCCAATATGTCAAGAATGACAGTAGCTGCAGAGTGTCGTGCAACATTTGAAAGATAAGGTATGTTTGCAGACTCTAGTTTGCAGACTTTAGAATGGACCCTCTTTTAGAGAAAGAAGATAATTCCTTATGGAAATATTCCCCAAACTGTATCATTCAAAAAGGTAGCACATAGGATGTGTATCAGGACATCAGTGCTGCACTGGACAATGAGATGCTGTTGACAGTAAAGAAGGTGAATTTCTTAAACCAACCACAAAATAACCACAATGCCACTTTCTGCTTCTGTTCTACATTGTTTACAACTTGGTATTACATCAGTAGGCAATGAAAATGTGATGTGACTGCAGGGAACAATGTTGGCATAAAAATGTGGTGTGACATCAGGAAACTTTGTTGCAGTTTGCAGGAGGGATTACTCCACAGAAGCATTTTTGAATAGTGAGTTCCATCATTATTCTTTCAAGTTATCCAGTAGCCACTCATAAATAGAGCTATGGTTGCTCAAACAGTTGTATGTCAGCTTTCAATTTAAAAATAACACTTTTGTTTGAAGTGTTACCACACTTTACAAATAAGCAGTAATTGTGGCTGAAAGGTGAGCGTTTCAAGTTGATGCCATATTCCTGTAGGTGTTTTTTGTATGGTCAGTTAGGCTCAGCTCTGTAAGTAGGTCCTTGTGTTTGAACCATGTGGATCTGACTGTAAGAGCAGGGTTGTTTTTTTTATGTGAGCTTTTAGTACAGCAACTGGAAGAAAATGTCATTTAAAGAAGCAGAGCAACAGACATAAATACAAAAGTATTGTCGGGGATCCCTGCTAGATCAGAGAACCTAAATTACTGTAGCCTTTTACTTCATCACTCTGTGCAAGTGATGAGATGGCAAGTTGCAAGCATGGAGCACTGAAGAAAGGGATAAAGCATTTTTAGACTGATATATGCTGGCTGCTTTGATATCTTGCATTTTGGCAGACAGGTCATCTTGGTTGTGAGAGTTAATCATATCTAATAACTCAAACAATACTTGTGTTGATAATTGGTCTAGATTATCTTCATGCAAGTTTGTTTCCATACTAAATGTGGCATGTGTGGTGTAAACTGATTTTGAGGTTTGGGCTTTTAATTTACTAGCCTTCTACAACTGAAGTGACTGGTTTTTTAATGCATGCTGTTGGTCTGAAACCATAGATTTATAATACACATGAATTTCCATACAGGTGAAGTAATAGCCTGCCTGCCTAGTGATATAAGTAATTAGGGATGGTAACAGTTAGTACTTGCTTGATGGTTTTTATTTTTTTGTGTGATGTGTTCAGTGAACAGAAGATGCTAGATGTTCTGAAGAGCATCAGCCAGTGATCTTTGATCTGTCATGTATTGTATGTACGTTATTTTCAATTAAAATTTGACATGTTAAATGATGACATCTGAAAACATGCATGTGCTGAAGCTCTACACGTCCCACTTGACTCCTAACTTTACACGTTCTTCTCACTCAGGGCCAGAGGGACTGATGGATTAACTGCTGGCTTGTGGGAAGACTAGGGAAACTTTGTAACTTCTGTGAGCCTTGAATTGTAACAGAACAGGAACCTTGATGTATTTAACATATTGCGGAGATTCTGTCCTGATGCAGCTGGCACTCTTGTCCTGCTCCAGAAAAATGCTGAAGTGTGTGTTTTTAATTTGATTGTTTTGCTGGATCTTGAGGATAGCTCAGTATACTGTGGGATTAAATCCCAGGATGAAAATGTATACACTTGAGAAAGAAATAGGCTCTCTTCAATGTTTTGTTTGTTTTCCCTCCCAAAACAGGTATTGCCTTTTATCCGGGCAAGGCTCGGCTGCTTAGCTGCAAGCATCATTACTATGATCACATTCCGCCTCTGATAAATCCAGGTCAGCCAGGAGACATAGAGTGCACCACTCAGAGAATCAACTACACAGATCCTTTTACTAATCAAACTATGGTAATAATAATATAATTGAGCAAACTTATTCAGTGGGGATTTTCTGCTCGTAATGGTATTTGAAAGTAAAAAATATCTAGTAAATGCTGCAAAAAATCCTTGCTTCTAGGTTGTTTTGGTTTTTTAAGCCATCTGTCCTTTTTCTTTTTAGAAATGTAAAAGACCGCAGTCACTATGTATATGTGTTATGGATGATCAGCTGTCATGTGGGTGTGTGCAGCATGAAAACGTGAATGGGACAAAATAAGTAATTTTTCACAATGAAACTGTTGCTTCATTCTTCTGCTAAATGAACTGGCAAGCATACTCCTTGATACAGTAAACCTAGCTTTGACTGAAAGCAGTAGCAGTTATTCCATTAAAGCAGGATAGCTATCTCTTTTTGTATGTTTGCTGGGAATTACATACTATTTTTGTCATACTTGGAAAAATCTTAACTGGGCACCAAGTGTTTCATTACACTGAAATGCTGTGAGCTAATAAGATGGGTACATTGAGTGAGTCTGTCTTAAATTGCCCTTAAAAATGAAGGGAACCTAGCTTCTGTATAAATAAATGTTCACAAAATAAAGTAGTAACTATGTATCTGAAGTGATTGCTCAGATTGTTTTTAAGGAAACTAAACATGAACAAACAAACTACCTGGGGACCCCTTTGGTCAGCTTTTTTCTTTCATGTTTTGCCTTTTGCCTAGTCACCACTTCTTTCTGGGAAGCAGCTCCTTAGTATGTTTGAAAGTAATATTCTAGGTGCAAGTCTAGTTTAATTTCTGCCACTAATATGCTTTTTGTGTGTTTTAACAAACTAAGAACCCACATTTTATGTTGCATGGTAGATTCATTTAGAAGCTTGCTGATCCAAGAGGCTCTAGTCCCAGTTGAATGGAGAGGCACTGAGACAGAGACCTCTGAACCATGTAGAGCCCTGTTCAAATTGGCCAAGTCCTTTTGCAGGCAGCAGCTTGCTGTTCAATATAATGCCTGCACTACTTTAAGTTGTATTGTGCCTGCTAGCGTTTTTGTGGTTTTTATCTTTCTTTTGCCTTTCAGCAGCTTACTGGAGGTGCTGGGGGCTGTGAAGCTGTTCTTCTTTCTCAAGGTTAAGACTCATGTTGTCCACAACAGACTCCAAATTAGCTTGTTTCATGCCAAGAGCTTAAAGTTCCTAGACTTTAATGCTCAAACTAGTTTTGACGTACCTTCTGCAGAAGGCAGGCTGCAGGGCCTTGACTGGTAATTCCACATGAACCCAAAGGACTATGGTAGAACTAAATCAGATTTCTGAGAAAAACACTAAGTCTTTACATCAATACTTAATTTTAAACTAAAAGGAGGGATTCAGTTGGCATTCTTGTTAGATATTTTAACAGGCATATACTTTGTAACAGCCAAGAAAGTCTTGGTGTGTATTAAACTTCTATAGAGTATTAGTGACAGATGGCAAATTCATGAACAGGAAATGAGGATTCGTCTGCTACTCTCACCATCTTTCTGTTTGCTTACAGAAGTATGCTTTGGTTGTTCAAGGCCCTCGTGATGTGAAGAAAAAGGAACTGGTGTTTTTGCAGTTTCATTTAAATGAAACAGACCAAGATTTTAGTGCCATTGACTACCTTCTCTTTTCCTCTTTTGAAGAGTTCATCAACAGGTATGTAAAGGGATGAGTCTAACTGCTTTGAACGTGCTGTCAATACTAGTGCATGTATGGCTTTTTTAGTAAAAATCAGATAGGCTTTTATAATTTTTTTAACATTTGGTTTATGTTGATACTCTTTCATGTCTTAGATTTCTAAACTTGCTTTTCAGAAAATGAATTGAGGAATTTTTCAGTGACAAAAACCTACCCTTCAGCTATGTTTCAGCCATTTGTTGCTGCACTTACTAAAAGCCTGAAGTTTATGCTGACTTACCACTGTCTGCTGCTAAAGGGTGATCAGGAAGTGTGCTGTCCTGGGCTGTGTGCCAGACCACTGAGAACACTAATGTTTCTGTGATTTTTTTTTTTTGCAATTACTATAAAGATCAGATCCCTAGGATTGATTTGTTGTGATTTTTGTTGTATTACTTTATGTGAGATTCTACAGAATGCTGTAATGTCATAGATGGTTTTCAAAATTGCTTTGTATTAGTTTGACATTGGTGCCATTGGAGTGACTGATCAACCCTCTTCTAACTTTAGTAGGAGTGGAATTAATCCTGTCTTGAACTTTCTTGAAAACCCTACCCTTTTTCCCACCTTGTGAGAATAAATTCCATACTTAATTGTTTAGTTGTTTTTATTTAAATTCAAGTCCTTTTCTCTGTGATCCAGATTAAAAGCTAGACAAGAGACAGTCACAGTGAGACCTAATAGAAAGCTTTAATTTGCTAATGGTCAAATGCAGAGTGAAAAAGGGATAAAGGGTAAAGGGCATATGGAGAACAAAATCAGGTGAGGGAGAAGAAGAGAAAGAACAGATTTTTATCCTAACGAAGCATTCTTGAAGGCTTGGACACGATCATACTGGTGCTTTTCAGATAGTGAAGACTAAAAATGTTCACTCACAGTATCTCTGGCCAAAGACCAATTATCTTAATTTGCTTTTTACAAAGAATTTCTACTTCAGTGAACGAGAGATCTCAAGTCATTAAGTACTTTCTGTAATTGTACTAAAACACCTCACAAAATGCCAATGTTCTGATATTTTAGGCATTGGTATTTTAGGGTGAGAAAATACCAGTTAAGAGTAGTGATGCAGAAGGTGCTACTCGTTCCTTCTGTGTTGATTTTCTCAGTTTTTGTGACTCATGCCACAGTTAGCTGTATGTACAGCAGGACCGATTCCAGCAAGGTGTGCAGCTGTTGTGTATTTCAAGACACAAGCACAGAGACCACCCCCTGTGAAACGGAGCAGGAGGAGCAGTTGTGTTGCATCTGGTTCCTGTCTGTTTGCAGAATGAGCCAACTTACTAAGACACGACTTGGTCTATGCGTACTCAAGTCTTGGAAGCCATGTTTCTGTTCCTATTGTATCAATTCGCAGATAAGCGATTTTACAGAGCTATTTCTGCCCAAGTTAAAACGTATGTCCTACTTAAGCTGGCAGTATTTCCACAAGCAGGGTGCAAGTCTGCATGCTGCTGTCACAAATGCTTGTGCCACGTGTTGTGAGAAGGTGGGTTAGGTGAGCAAAGCAACAAGAAGTAGTATTGCAAAGGTCCTAGCTTGAAGGCCGTGTCTGTGCCAGTGTAGGTGAATCGGTAACAATCATCTGTAAGGTGCCTGGGAGAAACGTGGATCACAACCTGCTGCCTCCAGGTTTGCCAGGTCAAACTGGGTAGATGGCAGAATTGATCCCCAAAGAGATGGGGAAGTGTCTCTTTCTTCCTAGACAAGCTGCCTTGTCTTGGTGTTGGAAGGCACCGGAACTGAAGCTGGAGACTGAAGGCTGAGCCTGGCTTATGTTTGGAGCAAAGTGAAATGGTGGTGTCTATCTGGGGATGCATCCTTTGTGCAGGTAGCAGGAATGTGAGTTAAAACTGGTTTTGAACTAGCCCAGGTAACAGTAGAATTGGCAAAAGGTATGTAGGCCTTTAAACTTAGTAGTAAATGATCCACCTGTCTAGGTGAAATACACTAAGAGAACCAGTTGTGTGCAAGAGGCCAGTAGTGTCTCTTACAGCATCTTCTAAAGCTTGGTACAAATTGTATGGCTTGTCTTGCTCAGTAGTGTGTATTGCTGTCCTGGCATCCCAGGGCATGAACTGAACAGGCTCAGGGCAGGTTGAAAGTTTTTGTTTTCTCCTGACTATGAAGTGCATATGAAACCACATCCATATGCTGAATGTACTCGTTCTGTCCAACATCCAGCAGAAGAGAAAATAGAAGTGATTTCTGGTTCATGAGCAGATGCTAAATTTAGTTGCTGGGAAGCCTGGACTAAGATATCTGTTGTGTGTCCTTCCATACAGCCTCTAAAAACTTCAATTACTGGCTATTAACTACTCTTCCTGACAAAGTGTTTCACTTGCTGGTTATGAGAGCATATTATTAGCATTGTGAACAGCAATTCATGTAAAGTGTTATAAAAGATATATGCTAAAACTCACAACATATCATAATTACCTTTACCATTTTTTTCCCCCATGCCTGCAAACAGTGTAGGTTGGGCTGGGCAGGCAGACTGCTGTAAAATATTTGTAGGGTATTTCATCATCTTAAATCACAATCCAAAACTCCTTGAAATTGATGAGAAGAATCCTTCTGTATCTACACCACAGTTTCTGTGTAGACAGTATTATGTACAGTTCCCTTCTGCTTCAAATAGCAATAAACCTATCAGTGGAGGCTGCCGCAAGCATCAGCCATAAGCAATAATAAAAATGGCATCTAGATATGTGTCTTTAAGGGTTTTTTGAGACATAGCAAGTGGTGAGGACTCAAGTAAGGTCCAGTTGTTTCTGTCAAGGGTTTTATTCTCTGCAGCTCTTCTGTTTAAAATTGGATTGACAGACTACATGAAACTGGCACTGCTTGCTAGTTTTGTTCTGGCCTTCACAGAACACTGCTGAACTGTATGCTATTGTTGGCCTGCGAGTTGGATGGATACTGCTGCTGGTTTTTTCTTTTTTTTTTTTAGACAGTGGCAGCTGCTGTCTGTTACCATATTAATTGAAGGGAAGGAAATAATGAAACCCTTGCAAATTGCCAGAAAAAGTGTAGCTAAAAATACAAGTTCCTTTCCTGAACTGTCATTAGTATAATACATGGGTTTAAGAAGAAAATCCTCTGAACATGTTACTGACAAACTATTGTTAGCATAGCATGTAAAATAACTTATGGTCATGTGAGATGATGAATACCAGTCTGAACAGGTCAGAGATTATTTTAGGGTCTAAACAGCACTCCATGTTCCTGTCTCTGGTCTGGATTGCTGTGTGCAGAGAAATAAATTAAACCATAGAAGGGTTGAGACTTTTGGTACTGTGCCATCTGACCCTTTATTAGATCCCATAGCTGTCTGAGTTTCCCAGTCTAGGGGGAAAGCAAAAGCAATAAACGCAAATTGGGTTTGACCCATCTGTGGTTTTGGTGCTTGCTGTTGTGTTGGAATTGCTGGTGGGACATCCTAAGCTGCCTCTGGCTCTTGTGGGTTGGTCCATAGAGATCCGTGTTGGAATGATCCACTGCAGAGCTATAGCCCAGTCCAGACATAGGTTAGTGACAGCCACAGTTGGGACAAATAGAGTCTCTCGTGGTCTGATGTTGATCAGTCTGTGGCTACCAGAAAGTGCTGGCTTTGTAGTTCACCTGAGTGAGAGTGGCCTCTTGCACTTTTCTTTCTCTGCTGTAATGTAGGAATTTCTGCAGGGTCTTGAGGTACCATTAATATCTTGGGAGAGCCTGGTGGACAGTATTCCAGGAATCTTACCATACATGTAAAGGACAGTGTAATAGGTAGAAACTTACTGACCAGGAAAAAAAAAAGTGCTGCCTTTGCAGGTTGGTTGGGGTGAAGAGAGAATTAAAAGAAACTGTCTGGAGAATTGTTCTTCAGATTAAAATCCCTTGCCTGCCTTGTGTTCTTAGTTGTGTGTGATTTTTTTCAAGCTGTGTGTTATTTGCACTCTACTATCACTTGTGCCTCTTAACTCTGCTCCCCTGCCCCCACCAACTCTGTGGCAGTGGTCTGGATTATGGGCACATGCAAGGAGATCATGCCTTCTCAGATCACTTCTCCTAAGATATTATTAATCTTTCAAGCCTACAATTACTGTCGAAAGCAAAGTATACTACTACTGTCTGCTCACCATGTAAGTTGTGGCTGTAATGTTCAGCTCTGTGTCATAACTTCCAGCCTCAATTTTCCATATTGGTTTGGAAAGCTTTTCTAGGACGCTGTATTTAGTCATGCATTAGGCATGTGACTGGCTGGCAGAGTGCTAATTATGTATGCTCCTCTGAGTGGCAAAGCACTGTGCTCTTCTGTACTGTCCCATCAGCTGCTGCTGTACCCGCTTACCGAAGGGGGGAATCCTCATCAGATTAGGTCTCCCCATGTCATTTGGTTTGTATGGTGAGGAGCAGTCAGGCAGTGGGCTTGTGATGCTTTGCTCCATGTCTTCCTTGTGAGGGTTAGAGAGGTGCACTGCCATCCTGTTGGGATCACTAAATAAGCTGCTAATGTCACAAATCCTTAAAGATATTCCTAGCCTGCTAAAACACTCTTGGAACATCATCTGTCTTGATGGGCAAAGTATATTAGTTTTTCTTTCCAGAAATGCTTCTCTTTTTTTCTGTTTGTATCCACAATGGACTTCTGTGTTTGAGCCCATCACCTGAAGCCCTGACTTGAGAGCAATGGCTTTGCTAGATTTTGCTTTCCTATGAATGTGTGCATGTTCCTCTACTAAGCCTGAGCGGGCAGCATAGTACAGAGTAGCCATCAGCATGACACTCTTCTTATCAGTCCATGCTCTTGCTGCTTTGTAGACAAGACATCTTGGTTTGCAGGAAGGAGCCCTAGTTCTGAAAACTAAGGAAAATGACAAAAAAAGTGCAAATCCACTCCAGTGCTGGTACAGGACATGTCTTCCTGATTGGTCTGTTCTTTAGGATGAGAGCTTCCTTCTTCAGCTCTGCTTTTCTTCCTCACTTCTCTGCATCTTACCTTGAAAGACCAAAATACCTTGATCTCCCAGTAGACCTAGCCATGCGCACCCTTTGCCGCATGAGCAAAATACACTCTTTCTCTTCACTTAGGAAGATGGATTTAGTCTGAGTCAAAATCCTTTCCCTTGTCTCAAGGACCAGCACACACATCTCTGCAACCTGAAATCTATCTTCAGTAAAAATCAGCAATCTGTGCTTTAACGATTCATGATTCATCACAGTGGTTTACCCTTTAATCTCAAATGAAACCTTGCTGAAAAAGCAGCTGCAGGGCCAGACTTACTTCATAGAGATGATGTGAAAGTGGCTAAAATCACAGTTCTGAGGAGCTCTAAGTAAATAGCACAGTTAATACACTGCAGTTGATAGAGACAGGATGGTGACCAGGTATGCCTTAGAGCTGCCTCTTTACTACTTGCAGCATGAGGGGTATTGGAAGCCTTAAAATGTCTTACAGTCACAGTATTAAAAAAAAAAAATACACAAAGCAATCCTGGTGTTCTGGGGTTACAAATATCTGGATGGCATATTGGGAAAACAGGTATGTTATTGCAGATGGGAGCCTTACACCAAAGGTATGGTGTTCCCAAAATAATAGGAATACACCAAATGTAAATTTCAAAGCATTTTAAGTATGCCTGCATTGCAACAAAATCATTTGTGTCTCAGAAATGGAGTGAAGCAGCCTGCCCTGCCTGTGGGCTGTTCCTTCCATCTCGTGCTTCCTGATATTGTGGCGAGTTGTTTTCTGGGGTCCTGGCTCTACTCCTTTCTGTTCCAGAGATGACAGATGAGCAGGATGAAGCTCACCTGTAAAGTAGAACAATCCCTAGGGGCAGGCAGAACTCAGGTGGTAGGGCACCAGGTAAGTCTTCTGCGGTTAAGAACACGAGTGCAAGCGCTACTATTAATCAAAGCATGACAACTCACAATGTTTCAGGTATGCTGGATTTTAGCAGTTGAAACATAAAAGGGATTGTGAACACATTTTGAAGTGCCTGTAGGTCTGATATTCTCCTGCCTACAGTGGTCAGATACTGCTCATGAGTTTGGTCAGTAAGGTAACGGTCTTTTTCCTTTAGTCCAGAAAAAGCAGAATTCATGAAGGATTGTGAAAGTTCATACTCCAGCTGGAAGTTTTCCGGAGGCTTTCGAACTTGGGTCAAGATGTCCTTGGTGAAAACAAAAGAAGAAGATGGTAGTGAGACTGTTGAATTCAAACAAGAGGTAAAAATGAATTTTAAAGAAATCCTCAGGAAGAGTTTTTTTTTTTTAGGACCTCTTAGTTTATTAAGAACTAGTTACTGCCATGGTTTTAATAACTGGCCAACATAACCAGTTGGGGCAAATGGCAGTATGAGGTAGAAGGAGGGTGAGTGTGTTAGTTAAGTAATTGAAACATCAGGAGCTTGTCTTTTGTTTCACTGCATCCGTTACACCACTTGTCACTGAGCAGTTTTGGCTATACAGTTACTTGCATTCTCTCTTGGCATGGAGAGGTTCTGTAAAAGCGTAAATGTCTTTATGTGCACAGCTGTTGGTGTGGCCTTGTGACACATCTCAGGAAAACCCAGGCCTTGAGTGTGTTCTAAGGGACAGCTGTAGCCTGAGGTTAAGGGCCTGAAGAGACCCACACAGAAATATTAACACAGCTACCCTTAGTTCAGTCAAGGGGGACAATTGCCGAAGGAATTATCTAAATAATGGCTAGTATTGGAAAGAGGTATGGTTTAGGTTACCACAAGGGCTGATGTTAGGATGAACAGGTAAACATAAGCCTTGTATCCTTTGTAGCATTCTCATGTCTGCTTTTTGTTTGGCTTTGGGATTTTTAGCTGTTGAATATCCTTGGAAACATGGAGTAACTTAACTTCTTGCATCATTTAAAACTAGAAAATATGCAGGTGGAAGATGCAAACTTAGCTAGAGATGAAATGAGTTTGACTTTCATTCCTGATCCGTTCATACTAACGGACAGGAGACTAATTGTGTTTGGAGTTTATCTTGTTCCCAGTGTTGGCTGGGGAGAAAGAGTCTCATTGGTGATGAGAAATCAGAATTGTAAGAGCAGTCCTTTTCAGAGAGCATGTGTTTCAGAGACAACACTGTCTCTTAGTCTGTGGTACACTATTTGGGGAGGTTGAAATGAAAGACAAACTGAAGATTCTGCATCTTTAATTTGCACAGTTAGGGCCTTATGTGGCAAAGCCTGAAGGGAAGAGCAGAGCTGTGACTAAGGTGAGTGCCCTCTTACTCCACTGGAGGAGGACAGGAGGCAAAGCCCAAAGTCATGCAAGTCCCAAACTAGTGCCTTAGTTGAGAGGAGAGGAAAGGAGGCACCAGTTGGTGCTGCCATGTAAGCGTTAACAGCAGATGTCTGTCTGCCCTTCATCACTTACAGCTCTGTATCACTTACCTAGTGTAGAGTTTTTAAAAGTCCTCCTTTTTGTGCCCAAGTCTAATGTGTCACAAAGCAGAAACAAAAGGCTAACTCAGAAAAAGCTGAGCTTTTTGTGACTATCAGCATCCATTTAGCCTAGCAGTTATGGATTCTCTGATCATCTAGTTAGGTGAACATTGTGCTAGTTTTCTTGGGTTTGTGGGATGGTTTGGGTTTTTTAAATAAAACCTAGGAAATAGGAATTGGTACAAATGTGAATTTTGGGTTTCAGATCCCTATTAAGAATACAGTAGAAGCTGAAATAGCTCAGACATAAATCGCACTTGCTTTGTTTGACAGTATGACATCTGCTCAAATTGCATACGGAAGTCCGTTAGCCTTTTAATTCTAAAACTGGGAGACAGCATACAGGAAAGATGGATACAAGTATTAGGTCAAATAGCGCAGTCAGTCTGCTAACTAGGCCAGTAGTCATCACTTTGTCTTTTCTTCCTTTCCCATTGCCTTCATTTTGCTTTGTGTACTGTTTCTTTCCTGGTGTGCAGTTTTCTTGACTCAGTGTAGTTGGGGTGATGGTATGCTGCAATAATTAAAGGAGCTGTAGATATATAGGGTACGTCTGCAGCAAAGGTGTTTGATCAGAAGACAGGAGGTGGTGGAGCTCCCATATGCTCTGAATGGACACATACAGTGTTCTAGCTTCTGCTTCTATGTATTTGCAGCCTAAAATCAAGTCAGTACAGGGTGGGTGGAGAAGACTGATAGTTTCTTCACAAATACTTCCAAGATCTCTAATTCAGGGTAGATGATAGGAAGTTTGTGTAGTAGGTGATCTCTCATACAGTGTCTGCTGAATCACTGTTTTCATATTAGTAGTCCTGTCACAACCCTGAAATGAAGTTACAGTGCTGCTGGATTAATTACTACAGTACTAAACTAACATAGGAAGAGCAGCAGTATTCCCTTCTCCACACACCAAGATGCAAATACTCCTCTGAGGGCTGGAGAAGGGAGAAGTCCTTCTGCATTCAGCTGTAACTCCAGTGTGCTTGTCTGCTAGGCAACTGCCTGGCTCTTGAGCGTTTTACATTGTCTGGTGGTGGTGGTGGGAGGGAGGGGGTTTAGTGCAAACTGTGGTGGTAGTGCCTGTGTACAAACCCCATGTAGTTTCCTGTTGGATGGGTGTTAAAAGGTAAATGTGTTTTTGTTTTTTTTTTTCTGAGGCCTGATGACTTAATTTCCTGATTGTGGGTCTTAACACTATGGATTGATGTGGCTGTAACATCCAGCTGGTTGCCTAAACTGTACCCTGGTGGGATTGTGCTAAAGCTGTCTGCTGGTCAGTGCTAGCTGCAAATGCTAACCTAGATAAGGGGCAGTGCTGGGAAGTATGGGTTTACTTGCTAACATCTAGGCTTCTGTCCCTTCCAGTTTCATTTTGTACTTGCTGGCATCTTCTAGTTTATTCTACAACTTGCTTTAAAAAAAAGTCTTTCTACCACCATTGTGTAGTTCTCTGGTAAATAAAAAGTAATTTAGCATTCATTCATGAGAACTCTCCAAATTCTGTATTATTCAAAGTAAATGAATTTTGTAAATTAAATTTCCCCCCTTGGAAAAACCATGTAATAAAAGAAAGACCCTGGCTACTAGTATGAAAATGGTATTGCAGGGAAATAGGAAAAGAATATGAACATGAGACAGATGGAGGAAACCACCCTTTCCACACTTTAGGAGCCTATTGTTCCAGGTAGAGGAAGGATGAAGTGGAAGCCCCTAACCAGTTCTGCCATTTTCACCTTACAGGCCTTTTCTGCTGCACAGATGACTCATTGCACCACTGAAGAAAGTAACCTGCACATGCTTGTTTTTTTTTTTCTTCTCCCCAGACTAGCGTTGTTAACTATATTGACCAGAGAACTAAACTAAGAAGTGACCAGCTCTTTTTTGTGGTATTTGAATGGAAAGATCCTTTTATACAGACTGTTCAAGATGTGAGTAACACCCTAGTCCCTTTCTGAATTGTTGTTTGACTGTACACACTCATGGCTTGCGTGTGCATGCACATGCCTGTTACCTCACTCCAAGCAGAAATTCAGAGGAAGAGTGAGGTTGCTTCTGAAATTTCAGTCTAGGCTCTTCCTTATAGCCAGTGATGCATATTCCGCGAGGTCAAGACTGCCCAATGCCTGTCCATAGCTTGGTGACACTCTGCATCCTGTTTGCAGCTTGAAGTGCGTGCAGCTAAGAAAGTGCATGTCCCCTGTGTTCTAGCAAAGTGTAGCTTTAGGTACAGTCTGAACTTTTTACTTCATTAAGTGTGCTTGGATAAACTGATTCAAAGATTTCGTAATTGACAAGCAAGAAACCTAGGCTTAAATCCTAATAATAAAAATAGCCTAGCGTATTTTTTTATCTTATTAGAATAGAATTTGGTACTGCATTCAAATGCACAAAAAGCACTTTACAATTTAGATCAATATGCTGCAAGTCCCAAAGCTGTCTTCATTGCTGTCTAGCTCTGCTTGGTCTGAGATCCTAGAAGTCATCCTTGTGCCTAGAAGTGCAAGGAGAACTGCAAAAAATAAACAAACTTAACTATATCTGGTTCGAGAGTAGTTAAAAATAGAAATACAAAATACTTGCTGTAGGTGTGCAGAAAGTTGTCACTGTGAAAAGCTGGTTTAGCATTACAATGCTGTCTTGTTAAACCTTTCCCATAGTTGCTGCTTTAAGCTTTGTCTTCTGGAAGATCATCTTTAACATGACTACTTACTTTTGTAAATCTTTAAATAATATAGTAAATTTAATTTATAATCTTAAAATTGACAGTTCAACTGTATCTCAAAAAAAAAAATCTATGTCCCAAAACAGTCAAAAAGAAATTTGGCAGCTTGCACAGTATGTTTTCTTCCTGATGGAAGGAACTGGGAAACCATGGTATGAGGCAGGTATGTGGAGAAGGCACTACAGGCCACCTTTGCAGCATAAAGGAATATACTGCAGAATGCTTCTGTTTAAAAACATTATTCCCCTCATTTGTATATATTATACTTAGTGAGTAACAAACAATTCCATTTTTCAATCTCTTTCAGATTATCACAGCAAATCCCTGGAACACAATTGCTCTTCTTTGTGGTATCTTTTTGGCTCTGTTTAAGGCAGCAGACTTTGCAAAGTTAAGTGTTAAGTGGATGATCAAAATCCGAAAGAGACACCTGAAGAGGAGTGAGCAAGTAATGAACCACATCAGTTGAGACTAAGACTGCCTTTTAACTATTCATAGCAGAAGGGACAGAAAATAACTGGAATAAACTTCAAACAGCAATACAGCACTTACTTAAAGATATGAAACAGGTATGTTTTTCTTCTAGAAAAACCATGGCTGGAAGAACAGCCTTCGAACTTCAGAAAGGAGCTAATTCTAGGACAGGTCTAACAAGCTCATGCTTTTCTATTCCAACTCTAACAAGCTTACCTCAATATCTGGGGGACCGGGGAAAGGAGAGAATTCACTAATGTTCAGAAAGTCAACACTGTAGTGTTTTAGTTTTTGTTTTTTTTTTTTTTAAAAGAGGGTTTAAATACTTCTGAGAACATGAGACCATTTAACTTCTGCATGAGCTGTGACCTGCATCTGCTGCCGTAACAAATGCAGTTACTTCCTTGACTGCGTTTAGTGGAAGGTAAAGCACTCAACAAAACAGTCTGGCCTCCCCTCTCCAAAGTAGGTGTTAAAACAAAATACACTGGAATTCTATTACATGTCATTTTTGATTTAAAGTATAGTGACTTTAATATTAAAAAAATACTTCAACTAAGTTATTGTGTACATTCTTTGAAAGTACCTGCTCTCAGATGGGGCTGGAGCTTTACAGGAGGTAGTCCAGGCAGGAGTATTACTGCAAGAGGATAAGGTGAAAACCAAAAACCTGTCCCTGATCAGTCCAACTGCAGGTAAGCTCCAGCACCTTGCTACCTGGGCAGCTGAGCTGGTGACAGATTTCAAACTCTGTTGTGGGTTGTTGCTCATCCCTCTTTCCCTTACCCTTTGCTAAGGAAGTAGGAAAAAATAGTCTTTCATCAGCTTGGTGTTTAACTGTGATTCTGTACTACACAGACAATGCATACTAACTGTGCTGTGGTAGTCTTTTTTTTTTTCCTTCCTTTTAAGTCCCTTATTAGTCTAGATGCCCAACTGTGACTTGTAGAGGTGCTGCTGCAAGGAAAGGAGCATGCTAAGTCATATTTTGCTGCTTCCATCCTCTATGAACAGTATTAATATAGTGGTAATCAACTTTTTTTTTTGCTTTCTAAAGCAGCATTTTGGAACAATTTACTACTGCCAGCTGATTTCCAAAACAAATCAAGGCACTGCATGGACCAAACACAGCCTTAAATAAGGGAGAAGCAATTCACTGTGATAAGAAAAACACAGCAGCAGCACTCAGGTTCTCCTGTGTCCAGGCAAGGGAAGGCAGGAAGGGGTTACAGCCTAACACTCACTTCCAGTTACTGCTGCACCCAAGTGTTCCCTTAACAAATGAGAATACAGCAGCTATTTCTTGGATTTTACAAAAAGATTTAGAAATAACAATTTGCATTCTACTGCATTTTTTGGTTTGTTTTTTTTTTTGGCTAATGAGGTCAGAGAAGTTAAGGTAGAAGACAGCCCCAGTGCTGGGGGTAAGTAGGAAGAATAGTTAAATAAAGGATGCACTCTTTTTCAGTATTTCATGTACTTTTTTAAAAATAAATTCCCATAGTAGTCAACTTCAGTCGCTACATCTCAGCTACCACAATTTGTTTTATAAGGAAATGTTGTTACTAGAGCAAGCCTGCTGATTCCAGCCAAGAAACCTTTCTTTTATATACCTATTTATAGGAGTGACTCTAATAGCAAGTGTTGCACAATTTGTTTGAAATGGCCTCTTATAGCTACAGGGTGACTTTTCTATTACTTACTTTTGATGTCCATGTTTGTCAATTTTTGAACAAGTCATAACTACAACTGCCAGTAATTTGTTCTTTGTACCACTGCAAGGTAAGTGTTAGATTCCCCACTGTCTGTATAATTTATTTCCTTCAGACTGTAGGACAGCTGAATATATTTTGTATCTTAAAGGGGGAGGGGTATTTTTCTATTAAAAAAAAAGCACTAAAGTCATCTCCCTCCTGAGCTTGCTGGGCCCCACTGTTTAACAGCTGGGTTTTTTTGATCAGATGAACCTGCCTGAAGTGGTTTACACTTCCAATAGTTATTCCTCTTTCCTCTGTGAAACACAACTACTGAGACAAAAAAATGACACACAATAAAAGTGTAATAAAGCCAACTTAAACAGGGTAGTAGAGACTTCCCCCACCCCCCACCCTGCTTGAATAAAACCAGTAAAAAGCACCTCACAATAGGTAAAACAAGCCCAGGCCACCTGCCTCAGCTGCTTTGACCACCACAGAGCAGAAGAAAGCCTCTCACCCTACTCCTAAAAATGAACCCCCAGCAGCCTGCACCTCTAACACTTGCCACCAGGTTATTCAGACATATGTACAGTTAAAAGGTTGTTCATAAAAGCCATTCTCATTCTCCTGCTCTTTATAAACACAAAGATGTGATTACAGCACTAAATACAAACATAAAGACTTTATTGAATGCTGCTCAATTCCCCAAAGATCTTTCATTACAAAAGTTTTCCACACAACTGCAATTTAAGAGATTGGAATGGTACTCTGATAAAAGATGTGAAAAATACTTGATCAAGTAAACAGACAAGACTTCTATTGTCAACTTTCCACCTTTAAGAAACAGACTGCATTTTCTTTAAATAAAACAAGGAACTAGTTACTGACATCCTTCCCTCCTTACTATTGACAACAACAACAAAAAAAATCATCCCAATTTTGGTCTCATGCTTCCGTCTATGAGATGCTAGAACTAACAGCAGACACATCCAAGATAAGATAGATAGTATCTGAGAGACCTGCACCACTCTGCAGGGAGTCCTTGGGCTGATGAGGAGCATCATTGATGGGCTCTCTGGAGGAAGCTCCATCCTCAGCTGTAGCAGGAGGAAATCTCTAAGGAGCCCAAGGACCAAGAGTCAGCAAGAATGGGGTAGAGGCACTCACCCCATGGGAGGTCAGACACACAGACCACCCTCACCTCTTCAAGCTGACTTTCTCTCCCTACTTTGCCTCTTACTAATGTGTTATATAAATCTCAATCTGAATCCAATCAGGAATTCAAGGACAGCACCATAGCTGAGTTCCTTGCAATGCTGTAAGGGGCACATACTGAATATCTCAAGTTACTGGTGACATACCTTGGTTTTATTTGAGAAAATACAGCACAACTAGAAGCCTTTTCTATCATCTTAACCAAAGTATGCAGCAATGTGAAAAGCACATATAAAACAAGGAAAAAAATGTACATAGCAAACTATACCACCTATGTGCAACACAATCAAAAATTCAAGTCATAATTCTCACCACTCCCATAATTATTTCACTCATTAAAGATGATAATTCAGTTCTATGAAACATTGGAAGTGACAGTATATCAATAATTAGACAAATTTACAATATGTTGTGGTAATGACATCGCTTAACTGCTGTATTTAAATTCAGATCTTTACATTTGCCAGAGAAAAAATTGGCTGTTTCTATTATACTGATGAGGTTTCTTTTGCAAATCCTTATATATTTCAAAAGGGTACAAAAAAGTATGTCTGCCAAGTAGAGGGGGTCACTGCTTTTATTTGGCACTTGCATTGTGTGCATTTAGCACAGTGTGAGTGCTGTTCTGCTTTTCTGCCATAGCCTTCTTCAGTTTTAACTCCTCTAGCTTTCTCCACAACTCCTCACGTTCCAACTCTTTCTTTTTCTCTCTGTAGAAAAAAAAAAGTATCCATTTCAGATGTGTTTTAAGTGCAGTTACTTAATGACTCTCATTTACATCTAGTAATTCCTCTTGGAAGCTATTTTTAGAGGCAATTATAGTTTCCTCTATTAAAAAGCAAGCATACAAATTGGTGACAGTTAGTGGTAAAACTGTAGCTTTGCTCCAACAAACTCAGACACCGGCTGTAGACACCTGCAATTCTAAGGAGGTTCCTTACCACATGTAAACAAATCAAGGGACTAAGTGTCTTTGGGGGAGAAAAGCACCATGACTGAAAGGAGACTTGGCACATGGTCTCAGCTGGCCTAGGACACTCTGTGCCCTGCTTTTCTTACTCCAACAGTACTGTTAGTACAATAGGAGAAGTTTTAGGTGAGCTACGAAGTATTCTCCAGACACCACCACCTAAAGCTGCGCCACCATCACCAGGCAGCCCCTCACATCAGCAGCTGAGCCCGGTTTTACCTCACAGAGAGCAAGTGCTTTCTGCGCAAGCAGGACAGCGAGCTGAGGCCTTCCTGCCATCTCCCCGGGGCTTCAGCTCCTGCCACACCACCACCACAACCCTGCGTGGGTGCCTCTTAACTCCAGGGCTGCCCAGCAGCAAGTCCCCAGTGAGCAGTTCCACTACAGAACCCCACAGCCACAACAGTTACATCATTGTTTCTTTTCAGCCAGTACATTCTGGCTATATATTCATCAATGTGCACTTTGAAGAAAAGTCAGTACCTTTGCCTTTCTGCTTTGTATGAGCTTGTGAGTTCATCAAAAAGCTTGCCATTCATTTCCATCAGGGTTTTCAGCACATTATATACCAGTGCCACGATAGTTCTAGAGCAGAAGGAACACAACCATTAGAGTTGCTCACCACAAAATTAACTTCAGTAAACAAGTGTTCGATTTCTTTTTTGGACTCTGAGCTTCTTATTTAAGATACTAATGGGAGGTCAGCAAGTTTCTGAAACTAAATTCTTTACTATAATTTCCCCTGTATGTTAATAAAAATGCATATTTTTTAATGTTTTTTGAAATGGTTATTTAACCTTAAATTCCTGACTCTTGTAATTGCACAGGATATAATTATTAGTACTGTGGCTGTACTATAAAGCCATTCAATTATGTTGACATTTAATACACCAAGTTTTAACAACAATTTTGTAATGTTTGAGTAATGAAATATGAGAGGCTAGAAAAATAAAACTTCTGGCCTAATAGCTTCAAGGCTGGGTAAAAGAATGCAGCAGAGGAACCAGAGGCACATGCTTTAATACAGCTCCTGACAGCTCTGCCAGAAGCATTTCTGGGCAGCAGATAGCTTTACTGCCTGTGCCCTACTGGGGAACTGAATGGGGAACATCAGATAATGGTGCCCAGTACCTTAGCTTCTTTAAGAAACTAAACAGCTGGAGCAGTACTGGCTGTGTCTTACACGGCTGTCCATACTCCTTTTCGTGAAAGCACTCATATTTCAATAAACTATCTTAAATATTGTGTTATCTCCTTTAAACCTGCTCTTAGAGAAAAAAAAATGCAAAAAGAGCAATAAAATTAAAGAGGTGCCCATGATGAAGCTTATAATTAATCAAAAAAGTGGGCAAACTGCCTTCCCCTCTGTCCCCTCACTAGCTGTTCACCTTCACACAGCAGTGTTGATTGCAAGGTTGCAGAGCAGGGGTGCCATGCAGTCTTGTGACCTTGAAAAATGAGTGAAAGGAAAATCTAAGGAAGTAGCCAAAGGGCCAGTTTTGCCTGATTTTCATAGACTTTGTCCATTGTGGCACTAGGAAGTCCCCCAAGTATTCATCAATGGCCTTACGCTTGTTCAAAATGCACGGTACGCTTAGCCTGTCTACACACCACTGCTTTTCTGTTTTGAACACTGGCTTTCACGTGGTTTGAAGACAAAAGCTTAGTCGGGGTTTTGGTTTTCTGAGAAAAGCTTGATTTTGAGCAAGTGGTCTGTATCGGCCAGCTAGATGGATATAAGCATGTTTCTGTCCTCTAAAACAGATTAAAACCAGAGGGTTAGACTTTCTTCCCCAAACTACTTCTTCCTCAAGGTATACAATTATCCTGTGCCTTTCACTTCCCTCATAAAGAGCAACTTCTGTCTGCAGCTAGGGAAAGAGAGGCACCCTTCAGATTTACTGAGGTCCAAGTACTATTAATGCTCCAAGAGCTAGTTCTCAAAAATTGATTATTTGGTCTCAGCTGCTATGTTTGCAACTTGACACACCATCTAGATAAATTCAGAGTAATTTTAGAGCCTCTAAGGGCTTAAAACAGGACATCTGATTTACTTCAGACTTGTGGGAGACTCCTGCCTCCCCTGGCTTTTGCCTGGACAAGTTTACTTCCCATAAATTGACTTACAACTCAATTCAGGATGCTGGACGAGCACACTTTGCTTTTTAGTATTTCCATGTAATTATCTTCAAACGTGATATAAAAATACTAATATTTAACTTGTGGCATTAAATATAAAACGAAGTAGTCACTCATGTCTCATTCCTACCATCCTTTCTAGTCGTAGGCATTGCTCTTTACCCACAGTATCTTTTCCCCTTCTTATCTCACAGGGCAGCAGTAACTACTTATGAAGACACTGACAGAATTTTGTTCGTGTAAAGTAGTAAAGGACAGCAAAGCAGAAATTGTGGAAATTGGTTTGGTCTAAGTATTAATTTGCATTTTTAACTAACACATAAGATCAAATGTGATTACAGTATGAAAACCATCATCCAATTTCCTCATACTTTTTCAAGAAATTCCAGGTCTCCATCATAATGCAGAACAGTGAAAGCCTGATCTAGCTGAAAGTGACATCCGGAAATCTCACTGATTTAATCTGATTTTAGTAAAAGTGAAGTCACATTTACAAGCTTATGATCCCAATGTCCAGTGGACAATTTATGGTACTATAGATAAAAGTTAAACATTACATACGGATTCCAGTGTTCTTTGGAGATCTTGTATAAACTCCCAAACATAATTGGTAGAATTTTATCAATGTTCTCCTCAATCAGGCTAAGAATATATTCATTATTCCAGAAGTACAAAGCTCTTTCTGCAACCTGAACACAAAGTTTAGGGGTCAACAACCACAAAATAAATAACTACAAGTTGTGGGGGTTTTTGTACTTTTTTTTTTTACCTGAAAATGTGAACTTGACACACACTTGGATATTTGCTTAAATAAAGGCTCTTCTATTTTTTTGAATTGTGTCGGTTCTATTACATCTAAGATTTCTTCAATTTCACCTAAAAACATTACCTGTTTGTATAAAAGAAACACATCAAAAAGTATGAGAGGTTTTTTTTAATTGCCATTGTAAACAGAAACAAAATACAGCTTATACATAAGCCATGAATCCTGCAGAGAACACTGTATGTCATTCCAAAGCATTAGACAACCACAGGGCTTTTGCAGCCTGAAAGAAGTTGATCATCAGTTTCAGCTACCAAGTTACAGCTCATCTCAGATTTCTTCTTTTGTGCCATTGCTCTGTACACTTCACAGAACTGCTTCTGCAGAATATGGTTTTTTACAGTTAAAAAACCACTAGCATGTTTTAGTTCTTCAAGAATGGCTGCAAAGATCACCATTATCTCCAGAGATCTCCAAAGCAGCTTTTGAAGCGAGAGTTAATTCTTGCTTTAAATTACAGCCAGCGGAATGGCAGGTGGCACAGCAAGATGCAACACCGCTCCCACAAACAGGGACAAAAGTGTTAAGGGACCCCGCTTTTAAAGAGCTGTCAGGGGGTGGGATCTGGTGGCATAAATCAAACTCCTGATTTTTAAACTCATTTTAACTACATAGAAGAAAATAGAAAAAATTAGTTTCCCAAAACCGTTTAAAGTTACTTTTACATTACAGAAAAATAATGTACATACGCTTACCAGACACTTACTCAGTATCTCAAATGCTAAGTCTGTGTCACGCTGCAGATGACTGCCTCCAACTCAGTCTTTATCTACTAAAACACTTCTTACCTCAGAAAATTGTTTCTCTATACAATATCTTAATTAGAATGCAACTTTTAATATAGTTTTAACATAGTAACACCGCAGTAGGAACAGCCATACAAAACAATTGCATTGAGTTGCACCACGAAGATGAGCAGCTCAGGAAGCTTCAAGAACTGCAAGATCTCTTGAAAAGCACAGCAGAGGTAAGGTACACGATGAACCTGCCACACTACATTTTCCATCACAGCACACACCAGAAACAAGAGACAGAACCAACCTCTTTCTGACTGCAAGTTTTTGGCCAAAATTTGAGCAGTCCTCTGATTACCTATATTAAAAATACAAACAAGTTAAAGCAGAACAAGTTTCTATTACATATTTGGTAAGATTCCAAAAAGAAGTACTAGCTTGCTTTTCCTAATCTGGAGTTTCAATGAAAACTGAATACAGCTAAATGTAGTTCCACTGAAAACAAACACTGCGCTGTCTCATTTAAATCTTTATCTTGTTTAGGTTATCAGAATAATTTAGACCCTTATCACTTCACAAGCCTTTGATTATCTGTTCACACTCCACTCCCAGCGCATACCTAAATTGATAGGATGCTGAACATTCAAAGCATCACAAAATGAAGTGAACTCCCTGGTAGCTAGGTTCCCCAGAATATTTTTTGTCTTCTACTCATCCATACTTTGGAGACAACCTGTCTCAGCATCAAGGTTTGAAGTCCAAGAGCAAGCGGTATACACTGACTGCACAAACAGGGCTGTACAGTGGAGCCATGACCTCCACCACTTCTTTCTTTTGGAATTTGAAAAGTTAACACTGGAAACTAAAAAAGAGAACTTAGAGAAAAAATATTCCAGTATCTACATTGGAAACTCTCTTACACAAGACTGGAAAAAAACCTTTGGGAAACTTAATTAGAAAGTACAGCCCCCAAGGGGAAGGAGGGGAAACACATAACAAACAAGGGCTGGAGGTCTGTTTCCTAGAAACAAACATCTGACATGGATGGCATCTACATTACAAAATTAAGGCTGGCTAAAAAAAACCCAACCTGTAACTGTATGTTTCGGAAGCAGAAACATTCTCAGAGCCTTATAAACTTTAGTTCCAAGGAAAGGACCTCTATTTTTATGATACAACAGCACCTAATTGATCATATCCAACTGTAAAACTTAACTATTTGAATACCTTCCATAGTTGGTTTTTGGCACCTTGATTTTTTTTTTTCCCTCCAGCTTCCCAGTTGGCTCTTTTATTCACAACTATGTGTACTATCAAAAATGACTTTCCAGAGAAAAAGTTAATATGATTTTAAGGGCCCACAAGTCTTTATCCTAGGATACTCACACATCCTGCTGCTACAAAACTGAACGTCACTTCAAATGACACTGAGCAAATGCTGAAACCTGAAGCAGCTGGTGAAGTCCTATGCTCAAATCCACCAAAAAAAAAAAAGGCAAAAAGCAGGCTACATGGAAAGAACAGATCCCTTACAGCTCCTCGACCATACAGTTCTACCTAGCTGGTTGAAAGCTACAGACAGCTGAAATAGTAACACCATTGTCTGAAAAGTGATGAAGGGGCCAGAGGCCTGGGGCAGCCCACACAGGTGACAAGTTTGCAGCCTGGCCCACAGAGGCAGAGCTCCCTCCCTGACCCGCCTGGCCAGTACCGACCTGGCCTCTGTCCTACCTCCAAGGAGGGAGCCGGAGAGCTGGGGCAGATGGCACGCTGACAGGAAAGAAATTATGAGCTCCCCCATTTCACTGCAATACCTGACCTGGTAGTCTTTCACTCACCTGCTTCTCCACCCTCCAGGAGTCAGACTTGCATGAATTAGTTACATTTGTTTCTCTAGATTCACAATTTAAAGTAGTCTATGTAAATACACTATAAATCTAGGGCCATTTTCTGTTAGTTAGCTCCTAACTGAAAGACTCTCACACACTATTGACATTTTGTATTTTTAAAGAACAAACCCAAAGATTTACAGGTGCAATAGCTCATTCTGCCTACACCTTCCCTTCCCCTCCTCCCCGAACAATGCAAGTAAGCCAAAAATTTTCAGACAAGCACATTGCCAAAGCAAAGCTGTGAGAACCTACCATACACCCCTAATTGGGGCACAAATTTACTGGTCTCAAAAGCATAAAATTGAGTTAGCCGGAGAAGTGTAGTTTCCAGAATCACTTGTAAGAGCATTGAATACACTTTGCTACGCAGACTCATATTCTGAACTTGCTAAAGAAATAACATGTCCTGAGTATAACAGTGCAGATCTTAACAGCATACCTGTTCCTCGCTCCTCAGAGAGACTATCAGTTTCCAGCTTGACTATGCCGTCACATTTATGGTCAAAGATTTTATTCAAAGAAATATTCAACATGAATGCAGATCTGATATCCTGCTGCTCTTACTACACAAAACTCTAAGATTAATAGTTCTCCCTCAGCTACAAAATTCCCATAAAGTTGACTTACAACAGTAGGCACCTGCTAGAATAACCTATCTTGCATACAAGAACCGCGTGTTTACCCTGATTTCTTCAGTGTAAAGGCCATTGCACTTAGCAGGGTTAGGTAACAAACTCTTCCTGTCAGCTCTGCAAACATCAGGACTGACCCAAGGCAGACTACAAGAGCTCAGATTGAATGCCCTCTAAATTGACCCTGAGTGACAATTCCTGCCAGAAAAATAACAGTAAGGTACTTGTGAAGACTGCCTTCTGATGGGAGTTCTTAAAATATTACTTAACCTAAAGCAAAAAAAATTCCAAATGCTATCTCATCAGTTGCCCCGAATTTTAACTTTTCAACCATTTCAGGAAGTTTCTTAAAGTTTCACTTTCATCATCTATTAACTTTTACGCCTTTATAAAGCCAATTTTTACTATAGGCTCAGAGCAATGACCAAAGCAAGCATGGGCAGTGACTCCACAGTGAGTTCTTTCATCTTCTCCATTCTGAATTCAACTTTTCTGGCTGCCTCTTCATCAGTATTGTATATAGCCTAGATGAAGTCTCAGAATTGCACTATGGCACTCCTACTTCAAAAGCCTGGCCTTCTTCCCTTCAAAGTTTGGGCCTGGATCCTGCATCACAGTTCAGTAAATTCATATCGGGAAGTTCTGACTTTGTCATGTTGTCACTTCATTCAATTTTGCAGGTTTTTATGTAATACTACACATTTTCTCCTCACACATCAACTTTAACTGCCAAAATGCCTGGGTTGTCTTACCACTTGGCTTAAGGAAGAAGGCTTATGCAATTCCTTTCTCCTCACCCTACCCAACAAAATAAGCTTATCGACCAGTGTAGCTGGCAACAGGGGGAAAGATGCTTCAAGCAGACAAGGCAAATTTATAGACAGTCAAGTTTACCACCTTCCACCACCTACGGAATAACTTGTATTCTGATGAGGAGCATCAATACTTAAGTGACTGTGCAGAAAACAAGCTTCTCCACTGAAAGACTAGTGAAGATCTATGTTGTTTCTACAAAGCTGTTGATTTTTTTCTTTGTAGAAAAATTTAAATTTTGCATAAGGTCTTCATTTTTCTGTCACAAAAAGGGATAAAGTATTTAAATATCAACATAACCCTCACAGGAAAAAATTCTGATTGTCCAACTAAAACCAGTTTCTGTTATAGCTGGTCTGACATCAGTCTGTGTCCCCATGAGCTGTGGCAGTGCCCTGAGCCTGCATTCTTCTTTACGGACACTGCCAAAGCACCGCAAACCCCTTTTAGCTGAGCTGTCAATATGGATCATAGGAGATTCAGTCTGGCAAAAGGCACTGATGCCTGAAGCACCTGTATTGTAACTGCCAAGAGGCACCCCACTAGCTGAAGAGACAGAACAGAAACATCACATTTAGACAGAAAGAACTCTGAAATTCCAAATAAAGTGTTGTTATTCTTTCCAACTTTTATTTTGGGATTGTTTATTCCCTAAAATATTTCAGCTTTTTGAGGTGGCTAGGCACAAGCCATCAGAACCAAAAATACTGAAATTTTAGTTCATACTAGGAAGGAATATGGCCGTTACATGCTTTCTCATATGAAGCAATTTGCATTATATCAGCAGTTCAAACTTTTATTTAAATTTGTGCTCTATCTTGGTCACAGGTTAAGCAATAACTGCCCTTTCAAACCCAAAATTCTTTTTTAACAACTGCTCTAGATTTAATTCCTCTCCCCTCTCCCCCCCAAAAAAACCCCCCACCTATGGATCAATAATCAAGATAGCACAGCTATACAACTCTAACAAGTTACACTGCAATACTTAGTTGAAATTAAAAATAGAAAAACATTCAACTGTAAAACACTTACAGGCTCTGTTAAAGTTGTATCTTTTTCCAGGAACTGTACAACACAATAGGCGAGCTAGAATGTAAGTCATACAATTATTTAGTTTAAACAGACACTGTTTAGACATTGCAGCATAACTAAGTATCACAACTTATAATGGAAGCACTTCAGATCGGGGGAAGCAGGGGGAACCCAACCCAAAACACCCCACACAGCCATTTTATATTCTTTCAAACTAAACAAAACAGCAATTAAAGCAGCAAGATATACAAGTCTGCTCTATCTTACAAAATCTTCATGCATACAAAAAACCCACTTTTTTTTTTCATCCTAGAAGAAAATTATTTTTAAGCTTGACAGCTATTTCCCTAACTCAGATCCAGTATCCAGACAGATTTTTCTCAACATCAGTTCCTGTATTAACGTTATAAAACTATCAGTTTCAAACTTCTATACTGGGGTAAAAAAAGGGATGCTTTCAGTCAAAAAAGTTTTAGACCAGGTTTGACCGAGCACACATTACTCAAGTACTAGACATCTACAGCACGTAACATTCAGTGATAAGATTACAGGTGAAAGAATTTTCACATATTACATGGCCATAAGAGATCAGGCAGCATCTGTCCAGTGAGTATCCTGTCCCCAGCAATGGCCAACAACAAATGCCTGTGCAAGAGTGTGTGAAGTGGGGGAAGCATAATGTGATTAAGTCACCAGCATGCTCTCCCAGGCTCTAGTGATTTCTGTCCAGGGGTCTTCTCAGGCTGAAGTGTGATATTACAGGGTATATAGTTACTTATTGTTTAGTTACTTAGCACATAGTTAAGTAACTAAACAACCATACCTCTGCCCAGTACAGGAAACATACAATAATCCTTTTACTAAAGTACTTGCAATCCTAGATTCCATTAAGATTGATTTTAAGAAGTCACAGTATTTTTCATCTCACAATATAAAGCAAAGACAAAAGTTATTTACATGCATTACATGTACATTTCAATACTTAGGATGCTTGAATCTAAGCATTACCTTTCCTTTTTTTTTTTTTAAATCTGTTATCCCAAAGCAGATTATTGCAATGCTGTAATTACAACAGGTCCAAATTATTTCTTTCACCCTTAGGCTAAGGATGTACATGTGTAGATTCAAAAAAATAATAAATGTCACACATTAATCTCATAAAATCCCATTATATATACATTGTACAGTAATGCTTTGTTGTTCAAAGACACAGAGACTCAAACTTAATTCATCTTTAAGGCTTTAACTTTTAAGAGTAGCCTAAACTTGTACTGCAGCAACAAAGCAACCAGGCCACTCCTGATTGTAAAGCAGATTTAATGCTGGTTTACACCTTCAGGATAATACAAAACCAGAAACGTGGCGCTTGAAACCATACGTGGCAGCCGTGGTTTATGAAAGGATAGATGAGTAGCCTGGTCAGCAAACCAAACGCTACTTTCAGGCACCCGGTACAGCTGAATTAGTAGGACCCTTTCAGGTACCGATGGACTGGATTAAAGGTATCATAGAAAAAAAAAGGATAGCTTGCTGTACTGATCTATCAGTAAGAATACCTTTGGCAAGTGACTGGTCCCTTTCATATCACTGACTCATTCCATGGAGCAGCCTATTGCATAGCAATAAACCACAGAGGCAATGATTTAATTAAATTAAAACTTTATATGAGAATTAGGAATTAACTGAGCTCTCAGCTTGATCCTGTTTATAGACTATGTAGTCATAATGATTGCACTGTAATTAGAAACTCATTTCCTTGTATCTTTAGTCTATAAGGAACTGTATTAGTGAGCTAAGTTAACAAAGCAAGTTTTTAATTAGCCACAGCAGTATTACTTGCATGTTTGGATCAAATGTATTTTATACTCAAGTGCCATATGTCTGGAAAGGATATACCTTATTCCTCAAATAAGATGCTGAATGACTGTGCAAAGTATAAGAATGGAAGTCAAATGAAGAACTGCAGCATTCTGACAGCATGTCATGGATCTACATAATTTCTAGCTGATCCAGAGAGTTACTGTACACTTCTGCCATTTATATCCAACATTCTCTTCCCCTCCCCATCACTGGTATAGTTTTAGAAATAAAAAAAGCACTTTCAAAATAAGTACCTGGCCATACCCAAGGTTCTTTTCTACACAGCATTTAGGTTACATAAAGGAAGTGATAACAGCACAAGGTCCTGGGATTAAATGAAGCTTAAAGTGTGACAAGACTAGCAAGCAAAAAAGCTTCCCACTTCAGTTGACGTGACTGACTTGGTGTTATATTCTTTCACTTTTAATATATGCTAAATATTATCTTAAAATTAACATTTAGACATAAGATCCATAAGATCTTTAAAAAAACCCAATGATTGAATTTGCAAATGTTTTTGAATATTGATGATATAACACACACTGCTTTAAATTTCATTTGTTTCAAATGCAAATACAAAAACCCCACCACTCAAAAATAGGCAAATGCTTACCTGTGCATGAAACAAAGCTAATCCCTTTGCTGTATGCATGGGAATCAGAACTTTCATAAGGAACTGTTTGTGTTCTGCTTTCAGTGGCAGTGCAAAACCATTGATAATACTGAAAACATGAATAAGCAGGATTTATTTTTATTAATTTTTTTTTCCCCTAGCAAGTCAAGAATTTCTGTAAACTCAAGAGACACTTCATTTCTGATTCAATTTCTAAACCTGATTATTTTCAGGCCACAAAATAGCTCTACATATGCACAACCTTTTAAGTGTTGGTATCATGCAAGTTGAGACTCTTAGTATGAATACCAGAGAATCACAGTAGTTAAATAATACTCGTTAGATGAGCTGAAGTATTTTTATCATGACCTCCATTAAGTAAATCTACAGTAAGTCTTGCTGTCTAATTGTAAAGCTTAGACAGATGAATCAGGAAGCTGATCCATTTTACCCACATCACTAGCAACTTGCAGAAGGAAAATAGAGATGACACACAATTTTGAACTATTTTAACAGCGTGGTTTGAATGTTTGTTTTGACATTGTTGAACAAAGTTTCCCTCCAAAAACAAAGTTAAAAAAAATTGTCTCATTGATTCAGTAATCTATTCTTAAGAGTTGATGAGTTGTAGAACAGACAAGAGTCCTTCAGGAAATGGTTGGGGGCTCCCCCTCTCCCCCTACAGTTTAGATAAAACTGAGAAAATAATGGTATCCCTTTCATTTGATTTTCATGAAAATTTGTTCCACAGTAGTTTCACAATGTTTGTATTTTCAGTTAAACCAGTAATATTTATAAAATTATTTACTATGAAATATATGTGAGTTTGGGGGAAAAAAATAAAATTCTACCACAAAATCTTCAAAGTTAAAAATTAAATTAGTGAAATACTGTCAAAAAAGATAACTAAAAAACCCAAGCACTTACAAGGCTTTTCTGAATAGAATTTAAAGAAAACCACCCTGCTGAAGGTTAAAGCTTTTCATTCACTATGAGGGCAAAAGTTAACACTCATTATCTTAATCAAAGAATAAGTCATCTATCAGATGAGATAAGCAAGAGTAGATACTCCTGACAAACAAGGACCCTCAAGAAATATTTTGCCAGTCATCTTTAAAACTTGCACCAAAAAAGAATAATTTATATCCTATGTCCTAATTTGATATTCACATGGTAACCCAGACAGTATTAGATTATATCAGTGACTGCACTTCATCAGTTGTTACTGCAATAATTCTCTTTTCCCCCTCCATTCCCAAAGCAAGAAAGCTGAACCAAACACCCACAGTAACATTTTATATTTTTGTGTCAGATCAAACTTACCTTCCTAATATCTCAAGAAGTTCAGCAACACCATTGAAGTGCTCTGTTTCATATATAAACCTGTTACAAAAAAAGACAACCATAAAAATTGAAACAGAGGATCAGAGATTTCAAAGAAATAACCTTTAATAAGTTTCGTATATTTGAAAGCCAGATCACAGACCAAAACCAGGTCTTTTATTTCAGGAATAAATCACTGCAGACCCAGACCATGAAGGCAAGATAAAATATTCCTCAACGTAGTCACACACACACAGAGCATACCTGAGGAAAATGTTGTTAATCTGTTTCCTGATGAATGCTCTTAAACCAAGGAATTTTCCATAAATTCGATGAAGAACTGTCTTTAGGAAATCACGTTCTCGTGGGTCTTCACTATCAAAGAGCTCCAACAACTTTAAAAATTAAATTGAAATGTGTTACTTTTGAAAGACTTAAATTTTGTTACATTACTAACCAGTTTGAGTTTTATCATTAACTTACAAGTTTACATTAGAGAAATTAGAATCAGTTTAACAAAAAAAATTGTTTGGATGCCAATATTATATTTTCAAAATTAGATTTTTAATAAAGCTGATTATATTTTTAAAAAATAAACCCAGCAGCTTCATTCCCTTCAAAAGTCTATATACAACAGACATCAAAGCCATTCCAACACCTATTACACCATCAAAATAAAAATGAAATGCTAAGAATGAAATTATCAAACCTTACGTAAATAGTTTATACTTGGCCTTTAAGACACCAGAATGAATAAAATCTGTGTCAGATATTTACAGTTTCTCAACTAAAATCCTGTACTGCTCATCTCAAAAAGCTACTTGTGTCTTGAAGATTCAGCAAAAGCATTCCTATACAAGAATTTTCACAATTAATGATTTCATATGGAGGAGGTCATAAAATAAACATAAGATGCAATTATTAACTGATTCTCTGCTAATATGGACTAAATGCCACAATAAGCTAGCAAGATTTTCCACACATTTTCTTCTTATAGAAAGTTTTCCAAGGATACAGAAGAGACCATACTCAAAGACATCAAAAGATATTCCAATCCCATTACAGACCATTATTTTAGTTTTGGGGTTTTTTTGTCTGCATGTCCAAGTAAGAGCATACTCAAAAGTGCTAACTGCGCTAAACAAGTTAGTTCAAGCAGTCACTACAGTCTCCTGCTCAGTTCAGGCCTGCGAGCTTAGGTATGTCTACACCAAGCAGCACAAGGGACTGGAAACAGCTGTTCAGGAACTTTGTTGAGGCTCATTTCATTTTTATATTTAGAAGGAATTTCTCAGGGTCACTACTCTACTTTTTTCCATATATAGCTAGCTGTTCCTTGCATTGTCTGTCTTGTACTCTAGAGAAAGATCAAGTGAAATGTCAGGAATTGAAACTGCAACATGGCTCTTAAGAACCACAGGTCAATTAGTAAACTGGATACCCACAGCCAATAGTTCAGCAACAGCTTCAGGCCTAAATTTTGTGGAAAAGTCAAATAAAACAGAGAAGGAAACACCTATAACAGCTAATTATACTTAATATGAAGTCTCACTTCATTTTCTTGCTCATAGTTACTTTCCACAGTGAAACATGATTTTCCTAGGTACTTTCTTACTTAATTTTCCTTCTGTGGTTAACACACAATAGTAAAGAGAACGACACTGTCTAGTCACAAGTTAGCAGATGTTGGAACACATTTCATGTACAATAAGAACAGGAAGAAAGTTTGCTGTAAGTTTCCCATGAGAAACCTACGAAAAAAGCCAAACATAAAAGCACCACAAAAGTTTAATTAGCACATTGTTGATTTGACTGGAAGTTACAAATCATTACAAACACAACTTGTATTTACAAATTACAAATACCTTGCATTGCAAAGCACCAAGGTTGATATCTGAAAACAAAGTGTTCATGAAATTGCTAGTTACATATAGTGTGTGTAGTATGATGTGCTGTTTGTTTAGTGTTTGGCAGAAACCACTGTTGGAACAACTAAAATTTAACCCTGTGTCAGCATGAAAGCTTTAATATTCTCCTTAGCTGTACAGTCATCTGATAAGTTAAGCTTGAGAGGTGATCTTTAAATCTGGGGGTGGGAAAACTCTCTACTTACCTGCTGTACAAATTTCTGGTCAATATATCGCTTTGCAATACTAGGCTGAAAATCCGGGCTCTCCAAAAACCTCAGGAAAAATTCATACACCAACTACAAACATTGAAATGAAAATTCTGAAGTTAGTAAGCACACCATAAACACAGATCTCAGCCTTGCCACTACCACCAAATCAGTGGGACTATTCACATGCTTGAAAGGTACAAAAGGAAACTGAAGCCTAACACATCAATGCTTAATCACAGCCTCTACCAGAATTTACTGAAAGAATTACAGTAAGTATCAAGAACACTAATTCCCAGCAGAGTGAAAGCTTAATAAATAATCTACTGAAAGTATCACTATTAGACAAAAAAAGTTCTAAGTATTACATATATTCACATTTCCTACCATATTAAGAATTTTTATGTAGAAATAAGTTACCAAACGCTTATCAACACTGAGGGTTAAATTAAGTACTCTAACATCACATAATTCCTTAAACAGATGAAGAAAAAATTTGCTAAGTGTTCCTGAAATTAAGTTTCAGCTGCAAACTCCAAAAATAAAGTCCTATTAAAAAGCTGAATGAATACAGAAACTTAAGAGTTTAACATTAGGTTTCTATAACCTAGACACTCAATTCAAACAACAGGATCCTCTGCAGATTTATCTTCAACATCCTTTATATTTTGTAGTTTTGGGTTTGTTTTTTTTTTAACTGAGTTCAAATCCCCTTTCTTTATGATCCCAAAATGCCCACAGATGGAGAAACAGACAGGAGATAGAGCTAGTGAGGGCCTGAGGTAGCAGAGACAGACATGAAGAAGCCAGAGCACAAGTCACATATTTTGGGGTTCATATAAGTCTAAGATAAAATACTGTACTTCCATAATGACGGCAGATTTATAAAATACATATAAGGCATCTCGTAACAAAGACAGAATTGAGAGGAAAGATGTCTTACATTTAGACATGTTCAGGGCTGCTTCTACTCTCAACGCCTGTTTCTTAACTCCATGTTAGTTTAACTACTGATTGGTAATACTACTAAAACACAATTTAGATACATAAGGACATCACTGACTGGACTTCTAAATAAAAACCACCCAGAGCTGTGGTCACTCACAGGCATGTATTTCAACTATTACCACTATGAGTACTTATTAAACTCAGAGCCAACACACGAGTAATTCATAATTATAATTATGAAGTTCACTTGAGAGAAGTGCTTGACAGTAAGTACTTTTTATCTAGAACATTTGAGATGACAGTTACTTACGCATAGCCTCTAGGAGGGTATGCTGTAACTGCAAAGCAGAAGCTCAAAAACACAAATTCCCCTTCACTCTTTCTTCCCCTCTGACAGACTGCAACAAGAGCTTTTCAGATCAGCAGTTTAAATGTATACAAATTTCATGTTACAGAACTGTATTAAAACACAGGCTGCCCTGTACAGCCTTAATTTGTTGTCTTGTGCATAAACACAATAGCACCCAGGTGCAAAATAGACAACATAAGACAGAATTTTTAAAAGCTTGGCAATAGACAATCCAATAATGTAATTAAGTATTACCATAATCCACCCTGTGTGGTAGGAAAAGATCAACCATGGCTGTTTAATATCTTTATTGATGACACAGTGAGATTGAGTGCACCCTCAGCACGTTTGCAGATGACACCAAGCTGAGTGGCATGGTTGACACGCCTCAGGGACAGGATGCCCTCCAGAGGGACCTGGACAAGCTTGAGAAGTGGGCCCATGTGAACCTCATGAGGTTCAACAAGGCCAAGGACAACCCCTGGTATTAACACAGCAATTGAGAGCAGCCCTGCAAAGAAAGGCTTGGGGGTACTGGTGGATGAAAAGCTGGACATGAGCTGGCAATGTGTGCTCACAGCCCAGAAAACCAACTGTGTCCTCAGCTGCATCAAAAGAAGCATGGCACAGGTCAAGGGAGGTGATTCTCACCCTCTACTCTTGCTCTCGTGAGACCCCACCTGGAGTACTGCATCCAGCTCTGAGGTCCTCAGGACAGGAAAGACATGGATCTGTTGGAGTGAGTCCAGAGGAGGGCCACAAAAATAATCAGAGAGCTGGAGCACCTCTCCTATGAGGACAGGCTGAAACAGTTGGGGTTGTTCAGCCTGGAGAAGAGAAGGCTCCAGGGAGACCTTATTGCAGACTTCCAGTACTCAAAGGGGGCTTACAAGAAAGATGGGGACAGGCTTTCTAGTAGGGCCTGTTGCAATAGGACACGGGGCAATGGTTTTAAACCAAAAAGGGTAGATTCAGGCTAGATGCAAGGAAGAAATTTTTTACAATGAGGGTAGTGAATCACTGGTACAGGTTGCTCAGAGAGATGGTAGATGCCCAGTCCCTGGAAACACTCAAGTTCAGGTTGGACGGGGCTCTGGGCAACCTGATCTAGTTGAAGATGTCCCTGCTCATTGTAGGGAGGTTGGACCAGTTGATTTTTAAAAGGTCCCTTCCAACCCAAACCATTCTACGATTTATGATTCCATTGATCTTTTTCAAGCTAGAAACTAGATACATTCATTAGTGGTTTGTATTGAAATGGGAAACATATGGCTGGAAGAAGGTTTATTAGCACAGCTTTATAGGAATCAATTTTGGAAATAAATTTTATTAACTATTACTGTAATAAAGTCCTATATTAAATATTTCTGTCAGTGAACACAACAAAGAATAGTCACATGTGATACAGCTTAGATGATGATGATACAATATTGCAAGCTACCACCAGGGGGGAAAAAAAAAAAGAAAAAAGTATGTCAGGTTATCAATAAGAAAAGACAAGTTGACCCTGAAGTCCTGGAGTAATAAATACAGGATGAAACTCAAGGATCCCAAAGTCACAGTTAGACATCCAAGAAAAAACTCTGCTAAGCACTTGCAAGCCTTTAAGCTGAGAAAGGGTTAACCATAGGATGACTAAGATCCATCTAAACAATGAAGCCATGGAAGTGACAGATGAAATTCTAGGATATTCCAGGAAGATACTGACAGTACAGCTGGAGATGCACAGTGCTAACACATACTTGAGAAAATTTATTCAAACTTGAAAGGATACCGAGAAGTCACTAGAATTGTCATAGGATAGAACACCTTTTACAAGTTAAGACTAAATTGGCATGTCTTGTTTCCCTAAAGAACAGGGGGAAGAAGGACAATTACGACTTCTTTCCATGAACACATATGGGGACTGCAATGAACATAAAGCAGAAGAACTAAGTTATAGCATAATGCTGTAAAATATTGGTACAAGCTGTCCAAAATTAAGTTTAGCATATCAATCAGGAGCAAAACCAAGGTATATCTCATCTGTAAAACAGAACAAGTCAATATGAATACAAGGTTCTCAGTATATGACAACAAATAAATCAGTTACATTTCTCATTTCCAATATAGCGAGATTACTCATTAGTAGCCATTTGAATGTTTCATATAAACACACGCAATTCCAGAACCACGACTGTTGCTATTGTTCTTGAAGAGCTTTCAGAAAAACAAAATTTAGTGCTCAAAAATCCAGTTTCTGAGCTGTATCACTGGAACATTTTATGCACTGAAGGAGTATTTATGCAGTACTGATGCTTACAGAATCGTCTAGCTTCCTGATAACTAGGTACCACTGCTCCTAGAACATGTACAGCTGGTAAAACGTATAAATAACTTTGGAAATCCACGAAGCTTTATCTGAGGCATTTCAGCAAGCAAGTTGCAATGGCCATTTCTGGATAGTCAGCCTCTCCCTTCTCCTGTATGCTAATGTTTACAAACTCAGAAGCATAACAACAACTATCAGCCAGGGGGGCAAGAATGAATTCTAGCCACAACAGATACTTGCTGCTCCTATCTTAAAAAAGACAGGTATGCTCAACTTCCTTGTGTTTAACTGAAGCATTACCACTGGAAATACTACATCAAGGAACAACTGTTGGATTTAGTCATTTTGGTTCTCAAAATTGCTCTGCTTGGGTCAAAGAGCTAAGAAATATAACTCCTATTACTTCAGTGATTCAATCATCTTTCTTGCAGAGACCACTAAAATATTACTGCTTTAAGCTACCAATTCCACCAACTCTGCAACTCCCCAAGCTTCAAAATGCACAGTGGCTTTAATGTCAACCTGCTCAACGTAGTTTGGCTGTTACAAGCCATCTTGAGTAGTGCTGTAAAGCAATGCCTTTCAAGTGCCACTCATTTTACTGAAGGTCTCGAGTGTTTTGTTCTGAGTACACACATGGTAACTTACTAAGCCATTATCTATCACGTTATGTTACAAATGCCAACAGATTCAACCAAAGAGTAGAGATTCAGAGTTCTTTTTTTTCCCCTCCCAGAAAACCATCTACCTGACTGCCAGCTCAGGATAGAATTCTGAATTTGTAACTGAGCAATCACAAATCACAGCCAGTAAAACATCCGCACACACACACTCCAAGCAGTACTTTAGACTATACTAAAAGTAATAATGGGTTTTGATATGAGGGTTGGGGGGAAACGGGTGTGCACACCGCCTTCCTCCACACACAAAGTTTGAGACAGTTTTGTGCTCGTGGAGGGCAATTACTAAGTTACCAAACTCAGTCTTCTACCCAGTAGCATGTGAACTGTAAAAGACAGAGAAAAACACTAACTGTTTCTATTGTGCTGCAATGAGCAATCTTTTCCAAGGACAGGATGAACAATTGATGCAGGAGAGGGAAATCCACAATCAATGATCAGACAGCCTGGCCAAAACTCATTTAGAAAAATGCAAAGGAAGAAGTAGAAAATACAATTTTTAAATAATACTACAGGCTACAAAGTTCTTTCAATTTCTCTTAGACAAGCCTAAAGCACAAGTGAACTGGTCACAGAAACCACAAGTCTTTTTCTATAAAAAGAACTATAGCTTGCTTATGACCTCAAGTGATCCGAGCTAACATTTACAAATTTTACTCCTGAGAGATAGGGGCATTTTCAAGTCAGATGATGTTGCTACTGACCATAAAAGACATTTGCATAGCCCTTGCACACTCCCACCTCTACCAAAAAAAAATCCTCTCATCTAGTTCAGTTATAGCCATTTCTCCTATGATTTTAGGATCACCACATATAATTATTATCACAGCCTTTAATCTGTGGAGTTGTGTTTTGTGATAACTTGTTTATTACTTGGTTTAAGTCTCAAATATGATCCTGAACATGTACATTTTATAGCCAATATTAGAAGTTGAGTTTTTAAATGAGAACATTTGTTGATACATTAGAACCATAATATTATAGGGACAAAGCAGCATTTTAAAAGAGGGAAGAGAATGGTATGCACGTGTGGTAGCTATTAATCTTCTACCCACTACTAGGAGTTGCTACATAACTTTTATTTAACTGATACTACTCACATAAATTTAGCAAGGGACTACCTGAAATATGAACTTGGATGATTACAAGTGATTTAGGTTTGTTCAACTTTTAACAGTTTAATTGAGAAAAAAAAATTCAGCAGTATTGCAAGTCAATCACGTGAGTGATACAGCAATGCTATGAAAATCACAAGATTGGCACAGGAGTGCAACAATAAAATAACTAACCAACTGTTACCAAACAACAACGCCTATATTGTAAAGTTTTTGCATGGAGGGAGGGAAGAGGGTGGGAAGAATGAGGGAGATATCTATTTCTTGCTCAAAAGACAAATAAAGGCTATTGATTTTTTGTTTCTGTCACAAGAATTCAAACTATCAAATTTAATATTTTATTCAAGTCACACAAAAAAGTTGCTCAAGTGCAGAAAACAAATGTGTTAAAAGCATAATTAACTAGAATATCTACATGTTATGAGATGTATACCACACTTGAACAGTGCAATCACTCCGTTAAAAAAAAGTATTTAAGCAGTTTGGAAGACTTACATTCTGCCATATTTATATACGTTAAGAAAAGCACCACTTTTTTCCCCTCCCCAGTATAGAAACTCAATTGTATTATAAACGCAATTTTGATGTTCTTAAAGGCACGAAATTACTCAAGTATTTATTCACAGTTTTTGCCATACAAAAAGGCTTGAAAATAAAGGAATAACATACCTGTATGTGGGGCCACGAGGCTTCAAGAGTTGGTTCATCTTCTTCTGGATCAAAATCTGGGTTATCACTAGGTGGAAGTGTTCTGAAAATATTAGAGCTAATCTGCAAGAGAAAAAAATTTTTTTAATTGTATCACATTTTGTGTTTCCACAGATCACTCGGCAACATACTACTTTTATCCTAAAATTACACGAAACAAAGCCAGCTTAAAAAAAAGTAATACAGTAATTCACTTTTTTTTTTTTAAAAGCTGCTGATTCCAAACAGCCAAAAGTCCGAAACCGGCCAAACAAAATAATAAGATATTAACTTTTGTCTGAACTGTTTTACAAGTTTGTAGCTAGACATGCTCATATTTAAAATTTTTCTCTGAAACCATGAAAGTTAAAAGAAAATTTCCATTTCCCCTTATAAAGACCAATTTTTAACTGTATGACACAGAGCTGAGTTTTACAGAAGACAACAAATACACCACAACAAACAAATTATGACTTAAACAGAGCTCTCTTCACATGTAAGGCAGACAATCCCAAAAATATATAAATTTTTAGAGTTCTTAATTTCAAGGTATTTCTCACTTTCAAGTAAGAACTGAAGAACTGCTTACAATTTTTCACCTTTCATAATTTCAAGATGTTGGGAAGTCAGAAATACGTAACAATTTAACTTTTTGACTTAACACAGAGTAACTTCAAAAAAGCTAAGAAAAATAGTTACCAAGTTAAGTACACTATAGTCATATCAAATCAATTTCAAAAGAGCAAGTTTAAAAAGGTTTCTTCAGGGATTTTTGAAACATATGGCAGTCTGGATAGAACACCAATCTTTCAGATGTCAAAAGAAAAATAAGCGTCATCTCTTCTGCCAGATGTGACATACTGGATTTTAAACCTCTTTAACGTGAGCAAAAGAGAACAGGAAGTTAATTTATATTCTGCATTTTCTACTGCTTTTTCAGGAACACGTTTAGCCCAACTTTTCCAATCATTCAAACTCTTTAGTCCTTTCGATCAAATCTGTTTCAAATAGCTGCTAACCACCCAAGCCTACTGAATACAAAAGAAAGTGTTTGACAATTTGCAGCAAATGCTACTGCACAGCTTCCATGAAGTCTCCAAGGTGTTTGAAGAATCTTGCAAAAGGACTTTAAAAGATCCTGAAGTCACCTAGCTGGCTCTGCATAGAAGAATCAGCTGCCTTATTAAACAAGATATAAAGCTATTGCATAAACTGACTTTTCATTTCCTCCTATGCACTTCATTCTATGTCCTGTCACTGTCTTCTGTTGGTACACGGTTGTGGTGGGTTGACCCTGGCTGGGGGCCAGGTGCCCACCAGAGCCGCTCTATCGCTCCCCTCGTTCACTGAACAGGGGAGAAAAAGTACAACAAAAAGCTTGTGGGTCGAGATAAGGACAGGGAGAGATCACTCACTAATTATCATCACAAGCAAAACAGACTGAACTTAGAGAGGAAATTCATCTAATTTATTACTAAGCAAAACAGACTAGAGCAATAAGAAATAAAACCAAATCTTAAAACACCTCCCCCCCCACCCCTCCCATCTTCCCAGGCTCAACTTCACTCCCGGCTTCAACCTCCGCCCCCCTCAGCGGCACAGGGGGACGGGGAACGGGGGTTACGGTCAGTCCATCACGCAGTGTTTCTGCCGCTTCTTCATCCTCAGGGGGAGGACTCCTCTCATCATTCCTCTGCTCCAACATGGAGTCCCTCTCATGGGAGACAGTCCTCCACGAACTTCTCCAACGTGAGTCTCTCCCATGGGCTACAGTCCTTCATGACCTGCTCCAGCGTGGTCTCTTCCATGGGGTGCAGACCTTCAGGAGCAAACTGCTCCAGCGTGGGGTCCCCCACAGGGTCACAAGTCCTGCCAGCAAACCTGCTCTGACATGGGCTCCTCTCTCCATGGGTCCACAGATCCTGCCAGGGGCTTGCTGCAGCATGGGCTTCCCACAGGCCACAGACTCCTTCAGGTGCCTCCACCTGCTCCAGCATGGGGTCCTCCATGGGCTGCAGGTGGAATCTCTACACCCCCTCATCCTTCCTCCATGGGCTGCAGGGGGACAGCCTGCTTCACCATGGTCTTCACCATGGGCTGCAGGGGGATCTCTGCTCCAGCGCCTGGAGCACCTCCTGCCCCTCCTTCTGCACTGACCTTGGTGTCTGCAGATGTTCTTACATCTTCTCACTCCTCTCTCCAGCTGCAAAAGCTCTCTCTCCCTACCTGGTTTTTTCCTTCTTAAATATGTTATCACAGAGGCGCTGACTGGCTTGGCCTTGGCCAGCGGCAGGTCCGTCTTGGAGCCGGCTGGCATTGGCTCTGTCAGACACAGGGGAAGCTTCTAGCAGCTTCTCACAGAAGCCACCCCTGTAGCCCCCCCGCTACCAAAACCTTGCCACTCAAGCCCAACACAACAGTAAAGCTACAGATGCTGCTGCTCTGGAGTAAAGGGCAATGATATTCTGTATGAATGGGCACTACAGCAGTCTCCTAGTTTACTGCACAGCAGGAAAAACCCAGAACAGTACAGTTGTCGTTTAATGTTGTAAGCATAAGGGACATGGGATTCTGGAGCACAAAAGAAACTGGCTGGGGGGAGAGGAGGTGGAAGTAGGAGTCAGAAAATGTGAATTTTAATCAAGCCCAAAAATCAAGACTACAATCCCAGTTCTATTATTTGATATTGTCTACTCTTATTAGGTAATTCAACATCCAGCATATAAATCAGTCCTCTACAGAGACTTCCCTATCTCTGATGACAAGTCTTCTTGTAACATCTCTTTATAATGTATCCTTTTATTTCTTGATGCATCTTGCTGAACTGAACCAAATAACCCCTTAGCACAGCACCTCAGAGTACAGAATGCAAAAGTTAAGTCCAAAACAAAGGTACTAACTACTGAACATGCCTCTGTAGCAGAAACAAACAGCAAGCCTTTTGGCCAGATCTTTAGAAAACTAGTTTTATGATTTTCAGAGTACTCAGCACTTCTACTAGCATTATCAGTCCCCTGAGAACACATGAAACTTAGAATAAACTGTGTACCATTTTTATGTACTAGTTTGTCTCCCCCTAAAGAACTGGTTCATCTACTTCATTATGCTTGAAATACTATTAGAAAGAAGCAAATGAGACAGGAAGCAAAAAGTATTGATCAAAAGCGTGGTTTGGGTTAAAACCCTCATGGTTTTTCTATCGGCAAATTTTTCTCTATATCCTCTCATGTTATTTAAAACATCCCTTTTCCTTCATAAATGGGGTCTTATCCCAAAACTGTGATTTGAGAAATACAAATCATAAAAGGCTTTTGCAGCTGGATAGGTTTCCAGAGGAACCCAGCATTAGCTTTCTAAATTAAATCTCAAAAAGTTTTATGAAAGCGACATCTGAAAACATGCCAGTTAATGTATTAAGATACAGCAGTTATATTTTATTAAAACAAGAAAGATAAAAAGCAAAAAAGAAGTCTCTTATTGTCTATACACTTCTCAAGGAGCTAAGCATTTGGAGAGATACTAGATTCCACTCAAATTTCTGAGCACACAGATAGGGAAACCTGATGTTTTTTGAAATTCCAAATTCACAGCTTGTGCAAGCTGCTAGAACAATCTAATTTACAGTGGATTTTTATATGCTGGTGGGGAATGAGGGGAGGTTGGCAGGCTCAAGGAGATGAAGGAGTAATGTGTACTGGAGGGACATTACTGTTATGCTCCCAGACCTGATAAAAGGCGAGAGCTTTTTAACTTCCCAGGAAGTTTTAAAACTTAAAATATTCACAATGCCAAACCCCAGTTTGCTGTTAGCTTCAGAGTACTATCAACTGACAGTTTCCAAACAGAAAAGACACTAGTTTTAGATGACCTAGAAAGGAGGTGTGCAGACCACTGTGCTGCCCCTTCAAAACTACTTGTAAAAAAAAAAAACTCTTCTTTGGTTCTTAATCCAAAGGCTTTGACAAAGAAGTTATAGGAAAACCAGGTTGCCTGGGGCACCAAAAAGATAACCTACAGCATATGTCCTGCGCAACTGCCTAAATTTTTTTTTTTCCATGATCCTGTGCCATCCTTGATGGCTTGAAAAGACATCAGTATAATTTCAACCAGTGCTCCCTACCTCAGGGTCCAAGCAGAGCAGGGACAGCTACATGAGCCATTATTGCATGATACTGGCCCAGCAGCTATCATAGTAACAGAGACCATGTGAAGGGAAGGAATGCTAGGAGACCTCCTCACCTGTACAGACCTTGCCTATGCACTGGTCAGGAACAACTTTTTTTTTTTCCCCTCTTGATATCTGTAAGGGACTGTTGACTTTGCCTCCCAAAGATTCAAGGGACTGGAAGAAAACTGGACTGCTTCCTCTGCAAGCTGGAGGAAAGGTGTCCCAGGCCTAGGGAAAGACAAAGGGCTTTGGAAAGAAGTTGGCTCTGTTTCTGTCACTGATGCCACTCTGGCTTTTTTCAGGGAATTTTTGTAGTCTGTTAATTCTTTACTATCAGTCAGATGATAATTGGGTTTCATTAAGGCTGATTTCTACTTGTTCATCCCAAAAACACCATCCTTCAAACTCTGCAAAACACTCAAATGTGTTTTTTTTTTCTTTTAATGTAGTAACACTGAACAGTCTAAAAATTAATAAAAAAGAAATCTTTAAAATCTCATAGAAGTTTTGCTACAAAGAAAGGCCTCAAGCCTGACACACGAGCTGTTTGGATGGAGAGACCCATCCAGAGTTCTTTCTGAAAGCTGGTACTTCGTCCCAATTCACAGCAAAGACCTTTTCTGCCTCCAGTTGCCAGGGAGACTAGAAATACTATTCAGGCTTGGAGGGATCTTTTGTCTCAAGCTCTGAAAAAGCTCTCACTGAGCATTTAAGGCCTTCTTCATTTTCTGTCATTTTAGGGGAGAAAAGATGTAAGTTTGTTATGGAAGAAAAAACAAGCATCCACAGAGCCCAATCATTCGCACAACAACAACAACCTCAGAAGAACAGCTCAACACCACCTTATCTCCAAGAAAGGATGACAACTCCAATATAAAAGAAAATCGCCCTTCAACAAGTATGATAGGCTAGTTAGTATACTCTTTATTCTAACAAGAGGCTATAGAGGGCACACAGAGTAAGACAATACAGCAAGGATTCAGGCTGGCTGCCACCAACAGCCAAGAAAAAATAAAAGCCAAAGAAGAGGTGGACATACTCTGTCCTTTATTTTCTTGTGTAAAAAACATTTAGGGCAGAAACACAGGTCCTTAAAAAAAAACACAACAAAACTACACAAAAAACCTCAAACAGTGTCCTAGATCTTTTGTAAAACTTAATAAGCATCTGGTGGAACAACCAAAATGATTAAAAGGGTTTCAGTAATCCTAGCCCTTCACTATAATGGCAAAATTTTTATACTTATCTATATTAGAGATCTGATCTTCCATATCAGGTGCTCACAGAAAAAGAAAAAAACAGTAACAAAAACCACCAAACCAAGCCTTAAGAAAAAATAGCTTGCACTGTATGGAAAACTACAAAAGGTATAGGCCTTATGTTTGAACTGGTTCACTTACGTTCACAATAGCTACTTTTAAAGTCAGCATTGTGCCTAAGCAAACTTAACCAAAGTTTAGAAGACCATTAGATTATGTGCGCGAGCACTAAACATGTTCTTTTTACATTTCAAACTTCTAGAAAAAAAACAACTTTGAAATATTTCAGATTATTGTCAAGTGTCCTTCAACTGTGTTCCCCGTACATGGAGTATAGGCATATCTAAAACATCACTTATGTAGCATTTGAAAACGCCTATTAAAAAACCTGGGAAAGTCAGCAGATAACAACCACAAATATTTCATTGCTTATTCAACAAGCCCTTTGTAGAAATTGCACAGTACAAGTCATCCTGTGGTTTACAACTCAAGCAAACCACTTAGACCACTCTAGCACAGCTCTCCAAGGCCAGAACAGTAACAAACAGCCATATAAAGTATTTACAAAGTAGAGTCGCCTTCTTACACTGATGAACCTTTCTGTTAACACTAGTACCTGCAAGAATCTTTACCAAAAAAGATTATCCTGTTACTCCACTGCCATTCTTAAACAAAGACAGCCAGCATCAAAATATTGCTATTTTGTGAATGAGAACAACTTCAAAGCTTACCCAGATTGCAAGCATCTGCAATATACCAGTTATTTCATGTTAATTAACCTGAATGCATCATATTTCAGCTAATAATTAAAACTCACAAGTTGTTTGTTTGTTTTTACAAGCCTTTCTAAACAATCTTGTAAACCAAGTTATCATTAATGAATTACATTGAATAGGCAGAATAACCAACAGCAATGCAGAGTTAGATGCCATCAGAGGTGTGAACTGTTTAATTTCAGATATTTTATTAAAACTCAAAATATAATAAAAGCATTCTACTTACCATTTTCACTATGTCAGCATAAGCTGATTCAACAATCACTCCACGATTTGTTGAAACATATTCAACCAGTTCGTTCAGTGTCGCTCTCTTAATTTCTTTGCTTTTCAGGTCTGAAACAGAGTCCATGAAGTCAAAGAGTACACAACACTGTTGCAACTTCTGACAAAAAAGATCTTGCTGCTCATTGAAGGTGGCATCTATAAGAAAAAAAAACCAAAAAACCCAACATTTAAGCCTGTAGAAGCAAACTCAGGATTTCCATATCTATTTTGTTGACTAAAATTTGCATAGGTTTTTTATTATGGGAAACAGTATGCTCTTTAGTCAGCAAATTAATAAGCAATATTGTCAAAATTGAAAATATCTGTTTAAGTGTATTAGAATGAAAGATCCACCATTCACAACTGGTGTTTCATACAAGAAATAGTGGATAAACATATGGCAGTAAATATATTTACAGAAAGCAAGTTCCTGAATTAACTTTATTTGAAATGCATAGACATTAATAAGTACCATCTCTCCCTCACCAAAAGTCATATACAGCAGCAGTACATCATACTAACCTTTCATTCATCCGATTTGTCTCATCCTGTTCCCTAATCCTTTATTATGTAACCTGCTTAAAAGCTGCAAAATCTGCTTTGAAGGAACCTTGTCTTTTTACCCCAATGCAAAATACTTCACATACTTTTGACATCATGTGATGAATGTTTCTCTTAAGAATCAACTCCAATATTTCAAAAGGATTAATTCTGAATTTTCATGCTTTGGTCTAAATAATTTATTATAATCTTAGTCATGTAAAGTTTTCCAGCTTTTTTGGCCTATTAAGACAACGTATTTGATTATGACTTGGCATTTTCATTTTACAGTGCAGTTTCTCTATAAGCTGATGAGCAAAAATTCTTCCATTAGTATTTCACATTAGCTCTAAAAACAAATGGATTATTAAGTATGGCATACTTCAAAAATTTAATACATCCTTAAAATACTGTAACTGTTCAAAAGTTGCACGATCACAACAAAAGCAGCCATGGTTTTAAGTGAAAAATCAGTTTAATGGGCCCTTTGTTCCTGTTCTTAATTGTCTGTTGGGGTTCTAAACCACTCCAGCAACACAACAGACAAGCATCACCTGATCTATCAGTTTGTTGGGATTTTACTTGTTCTGGTGAAAAATTTTTATTTCCAATTTTATCTGCAAATAAGGAATGCTCTCCCCCTGAAGAATTTTCAGGACTTGTCTATAGCCAGACTACTAATCCCTTAGCTTCATTCATTCACTGCAGTATTGATATTAGCATTGCTGTTTCATCATAAGGAAAATTATCAAGACAAAAGGCAACTGCCTTGTAACACTGACTGTTGAAAAATCTTAAGTGTCACTTTAAAATCTGAACAAATCACAAAAAAGATCTCATGCTTCTCTATCATTTTAGAATTATTCTAATTAAACAAACTTCATTTTAAGTTTTAAGTTTAACAACTCAAACAGACTTTGATAATGCCAGTTCCTCAAGTTTCTTATCAAAACACCTTCCATTTAGTGGCTGGAACAACAGTTAACAGTGGTTTTAATATTCAGTAGTTATCTGATAGAATCCTTTTGTTTCCATAAGCAAAAAGTAATTGCTAAAACGGACTGAAGTGCCTCCACTGTAATCTCAACTGCTCACTCTGCCCTGAAAAGTTCAAACACCAGAATATTGTATTCCCTTTCCCCATCTGACAGCTATGATCCTATTAACTGAGCAAAACTTCAGTGAGCTTTTGAAAAAGCTAGCAATTACTACTCCCTCATAAAGAACAATTCATACTTCTGAATGTTAATTCTTCAATTTTTTACCATTTTTCTTTTGAATAAAAGATCTTGCAAGATGCTTATTTCGCTCAGATAACTACAAAAGACATGAACTGTTACACTCTGCAAAATAATGAACATCAGCTGTAAAAACATTTGTAAGTTACGTAACATTTCAGCTCAGATCTTCTAAAATTCTACAGCGGATTGCATGAGTAAGTATTGTATCATAGCAACAAAGCAATAACAGTGACATGCTGAGGATAAAATCCAAAAAGCCTAATTTAAGGAACTGACACAGAGAGGGCAGCTTCCCTCCCCCCAACACACCCCCACCCCAATAGCCCCAAGCTGATAGCTAGACTCTAACAGGAATCAAACCTATTTTTATTTTTCCTCACTACAAACTTAACTATGCTCCAAGTTACAAAAGCCCAGCAGTGAGGCACAGCTAATACTAATATTTAGTTGGTGTTCAATAAAATGAAGTATCATTAACCAAAATTTACCTAGTTTTGAAAACCAGCAGACAGCATCTGAATATTCCTCACAATGGTAAAAACAAACTAAAGACTTAAGTAAGGTTAAAAGTAACAGGAATTCAGACAAAATAATCAAATCACTTATTACCTTCCCTAAAATATCAAAGAAATCCCTGCATTAGCCACTTTTAGTTAGACATCAGAGTAACAGAGATCATATCTCTCCTGCCATGCATCACCAGTCCACTTTATTAGCAACCTGATCTGTCTCAATTAGACATGTTTTCTCAAATGAAAACCTGTTCATTAATCTGTTTATTGCTCTTATTTAAAGCAAAATCAAAAGGAAGTATTTTCTTCTACATATACATCCATTTTCCATTGTTATAAGGGGAAATGATAAAATAAAGACATCTGCAAGAGATGAGAATTATGTGCAACCATGGTAATAAATAAGGTAACAAGCAAGCCAGTTCTGTTGTATCAACGCTCCGTCTTCATGCGCTCAATCCCTGCTTGACAAATAGCACATTTATCCCAGGAATGTTATGAGAGGTACCATGGGAACCACCAACTGATTTAGGAAAATCTGTAGTGTTCTTCATTTTTTAAAGCCTTGTCTTTAACTATCTTTAACTATCCTAGCACAACAAAGGCTAGACAACTCTACACCACAATAAAAATCACATTGCAATACTTTTTCAGTTCTATGAATAAAATAACCTGTGACATCATAATTGCATCAACACTGGAGCTTTTGGCTTTAGCAGTTTAACAACTTGTGGTGTGATTTTTAAACCATTTTCAATTTAGTATCTACCAAGATTTACACCATACATCTGAAGTTCAAGATAATTGCTTTTCTTCAAATACCCTAAATACCACAGGGGCCACAGAAGATAATGTAGGCTCAAAGTAGACAGTGGATGCCTCAATGAAATAATCCTGTTGACAGGCTGTATTTTGAAAGGAGGAAGGGGGGAGGGAAGATAAAAAATGAAGCCTGAATTCTATAACCAGCTTGTCCCTGAATTGCTGCATGTTGCTGGAAAAGATGCTTTAGAAAAAGGGAAAAAAAAAAAAGAGGAGGGAAGGAAACAAAACACGAGGAAGCCTAAAGCAGAAAAACAAAAGAAACAGAAGGCATTTAATCCTATTTAGAAGTGTCAAGATACATACATCAAACCACACCCCAGAAAATGGTCTATACACCATCTGATCCAGGTGATCAAAATGCAATTGCCTCAACTTTATTTTCTAGAGGCTGCTCAACAAAAGTGTTATTTAGGAAATTCTTTAAATCTACTGTTACATTCTTTGAAAGGTTGGTTGTAAGTTGATCTGAGGTCCTTGGGAAAGTAGCAGTGGGATTTTAGGCAGCCACAGAAAGCCAATTCTCAGTCAGGTATCATGGTAGGAAATCCTAAAGACAAAAATTTCCATCCAGCACCAAAAGAATTATTGTAAATTATGATCCACTTTAACCATGACTCTTTCTAAGGATATGCATTGCCTCTGGTCACTTCCACAACAGATGGTAAAATGTTTGTAACTGATGAAAGTAGTTCACTTGATCATTGCACTTCATAACACTGAAATCCTCAACAGACTATTTCTACTATTTATAAAAACCTGATCATTACAGACAGTAGCCACAATATCAAAGGATAAAAAGTTACAAACAAGTTGACTTGGAAGTTCCTCCTGAGCAGAAGTTATTAAACATTCAGACTCCGTGATTGTACATACTTGTCTCTAAATTGAATGCTTTCAAATTTACAAGGTCATCAATCCAAGTCTAAGCATGGAATATTGAGCTAAAAGATGGGTTTTTTGAGGGAGGGCCCAAACAAAATATAGAGCAGGAAAGAGAGTTCAAACACACAGAGCTACCTCGCTAGTAAATAACTGGAGACACAAACATGACCATATCACTAGTCAGGAGACTACAATGACGTCTTCCCACAGTATATTTATCTCATATGTTTACAGATCTTTCTGCTGGAAGGAAAAGATAGATACTCCTCCTTTCTCAACAGAATTGTTTACCCAAGACCTTCTGTACAAAGCCAGAGAACCTAACATAATCATTGCTTCAGCAGCAGGAATCAGAATCTAAGTTCACAACACCACCACCCCCCCCCACACACACACACAAACTAGAAGTTCAAAAACCATACTTTTCCCTGGCAATACAAAATAAACCCTCTCAAACATTTGCAATGAGGTTTGTTGGGGTTTTTTTAGTATCTCTAATTAAACACTTTTTCCTGAAAAAGCAACCTCAGGAAGATAGAGAAGCCAGAGAAACAACCATCAAGTTTTCCTCTGACAGCCCCTTAAAGCAGTTCACATACAGCCCTTCCAAATACTTAGAGGACAATGATATTAAGGAATAAGGTACTGCATCTCTCCTTACAGTAAATTGAACTTGCTGGGCAATCCTACACTTCTACATAATTCCCTGATAAACTGAAATACAGATATGGATTGATACATAGTTATGTCATATTCCACAGTGTGAAGTTTAGCATTTAGTCTCTGTTGTCCGGTTGCATTTGCTGTGGTATATGCAGCTGCACTCAATGGTGGAGGGACCTGCTAGAGCAGAATGAAGCCCTAACACTGACACGGAGAGGGGAGCACATGCACTATCAGACATCAAGTGTTCAGTTTTGTTTGCTTTTTTACTTACTCACATCAGTAAATCATCAACACTGTTGTACAGCCTGCTGTTTTCAGAGATACTGTTAGTCTGGTAAGGTGTTAGTCTGGTAAACTCTGGCCTAGCCTACATAAATCAAGCATACGGAGTCCTGTTTATCCTAAATTTAAGATTTATTTTTGTTCTGGGGAATTCTTGTATGTATTATTGTTGTGATCTCTCATATCACCTGGGTGTCAGCGTTTATGTTAGAGGCATAGTAAAGCATTGTTAAGAAGTGGAGTTTTAAAGGCAATTGATGTTACAAAGGGGACAAAGTATGTTTCTGGGTTCTCAGAAGTCTACATCTGCAGCTGACAGGCAGCAAAATAGTTGGCTGACTACGAAGAGCGGTTTCTCTCCCTGCTACCCCCTTGCCGTTTATTCCTCCCTTCCCCTCCTCTGCTCCCAGTCATATCCATCCCTCAACACTGGCTCTGGAACTTGTCAGATTCTTCTGTGAGCTGCTTTAACTCAATAACATGGCCATATTAGTGAGGCTAAATGGCTTCTGGAGGGGCCTGATGTGCATCAGCTCTGGCACAAGATTAGTGATGGAAGCAGAAACTCCTTTCAGCTGCAGTGAGCTGTTAAGTTAGTTCACCATCTCCTCTGGAACCGTATCATCAAACTATAGAGGCATGAGATAACTGAAAAATCCTCCCTGCACACTAAGTTAGCTACTTTTTTTGAATAATGCATTTTGGGGGTTTGGTTTGGGTTTTTTGTTGTTTGTGGGTGTTGAGGGGTTTTTTTTATTTTAAAGAAAAAATGTAGCTCCTGTATAAAATCTCACAGTATACTTGGCTATACTTGTAGTCTATAACATTCTCCAGTAACTCTACACCTGTAAGAGAAGTTCCTACAATTCCAGCTTTTGGTAGTTCAACAGCCCAACTGAAACTGGTGGGGCTACTCAGACAAGCACTCATGCAACACCTTAGGTATCCAAGGAATCTTGTCATCAGTATTTTCAGGTTTTCCACATAGAAAAACTTTTCCACCCTAAGGAATAAGTACCATTTCTTGATAGACTAGGGTTGTAGGTTTTCCCCCTGCCCCCTCCATTCAGAGTTCAACAGCATATATTTTCAAATTGCCCGTTACCCCGAAGCCTACAACTGTTGCTAGAACTCTGGAAGAGGATGAGTAAGTTCCCCTGCATGTTTTCAGTAAACAGAGCTCTGATCTTCCAGGTCAGATAAGGGAGTCAAATAACATTATAGATCTTACAAGTTAACCAGCTCCCTATACAGTAGTAGGCTTGTTCATTAGAGAAGGAGATTTGGAAGACAAAGTAGAATGGTATTCTCAAACATGCTACAAGGAAATTCATACTACATACAGGAGATAACCAAAACAAAGACTTGGCACAGAATTACAGGTACAGAAGGCACATCGGTCAATCCTGTCTAGCCCCTGTGCTCAAACTAATGCTTAACCTCTTCAAAAGGACTGCAAAGGAGCGATCAAGATAATGAGCTGAGCTTCTGCTGTACTTCCACTTAAAACATAAACAATTCTGCAGATGGTCTTCACGCAGGACTTGCACTAAGAGATCCACATGAACAATACCTCAAAAAAACCACTGTGACACCCTACTTGCTCATCTGCCCCTATAGCATTGTTTTATCCAAGTTAATATGCATCTTTCTCCAATCAGTTGTGCAAAGTCAAATTAAAACTGCCAAAAACAACCAACCTACTAAAAAATCATACTACCATTCAAGTAAATCTCCATGTGCTTTTGAAATAGCTAAGAAATCAGAAGTGTTGCTCATCAGAATATTCTGGAATTATTCTGATACATGCTAGGGAAGAAAAAAAAAAGAGTTTAGGAGTAAAACTAGATAAGGATAACAATCAATGACTTCTATTCACACACAGCATTGTGGTTTACAAAGTTAGTTATAAAGTCTCGGCTATAGATAATTTTTAAGTTGTTTACTGAAAGTAGTCCTGGAAAGCTATCTTCCATCCAATAACAGATATTGTTTGTTCAGACAGTGTCATCTGCCACTCCACGTGGCCAGCAGTTGACCTTAACAAATCAGTCCAGAAAATCTGAAAAGCCTATGCTGATCTAACAACATCTGTCACAAATTCTGTGAATGACTTCTTACAGTGATGGTAAGCTGCACATGTCTTACCTAGACTGTTTCTACCATCTTCTAAGCTTTCTTATAGTCTCATATAGTTAAGAGTCTCCAGCTACTATCACGTTGAATGCTTCAATTTTAATGAATATCTGAGCCAACCAAGACACTTCAGAGAGTAAGAAAATACCCTGGTGAAGTACCTTCATATTAATAGCCCTATTTTCTACTGTCTAATTACAGATGACAACATGCAGTCAGATGCAAAATGTAACAGAAATTATTCTCTTGGCCCTCAAAAAGTTAAATAGTAAGACTCTAGTAACAAAGTCTGCCACAATTCACCTCATTTCTACTACGCTTTCTCAAAAATGAGAATTAAAGCACCATTGATTCTTTAAACAAATGAACAAAAAACCTCACCAAACATACCAACCACTAGAATAGGAGCATAAAACACCCTGAAGTCATCCTTAACAAAATGTACAACTCTAACAATACAAAGGTTTCCTCAAGAGTACACCACCAGTTCAGAATCTAGCTGAAATTCAGCTCCATGCAACAACAACAAAAAAACACAGAAAAAATATTGTCTGATGACCTGACACAGTTGAAACAATGCTGCTTTTGAAAGTACTGAGAAGTTGAACAATTTGCATACGGTTAACCATATGTAAGTTTTGTTCAGAGTGATACTGTTTTTATTATAAAAGGCAAAGAAGTTTCACTACTTACACAGCTGAAGCGTATGTTACCAAAAAAACAGTTATGCTGCTACTCCTGTATTTGAAACAAACTTTCTTCCACCAGTAAGCCAACTCCGATGTTCCCCGATGCATTCATTTATGGTTTTGGCATACACTGCTACTGTATTTGCTGTCTCCATTTAAAAACCATCAAGCAGTTTTAATGACTGATCACATGCCAGGAATATAACCAGAGGTTCTAAGAGCTTAGCATTCTCTCCTGCATGCAAGACACTAGCCCAAATAATGGTTTCACTGGCTTGACAAAGGCATAATAGCTTGTGATTATTAAGTAACAGAGATCTTAAAATAATTTAAAATAGGAACCCTGCCTCTTTAAGGAGGATAGTGCTAAATTTAAGGGTCATAAATCCTATCACAGAATTAACATGCACAGCCGGGTCATTAAAATGGGAAAGATGGGAGAGTAATTGATTTCTGGAACGGGAAATTGTTTCTCAAAGATGTAAGTATGGGATAGATGGCGATCTTCAACTTAAAATTACAAAAGTTGATACAAAGGCCTGAGAATTAAAACTGCTTTCCCAAAACAGAAAATACAACTCCTAAATAGCTGTTGTTATACTGAAATGCAACAAGGGTTTTTGTTATGGTAAAACATACAAGCTTTCAAGAAGTTCTCCTAACAAGAGGGCAAATAAAGGTCAAGGTAAAGTCCTGGGTGTATAAACAGGTCCTCTCTTTAAAGTCTAACTCAGGTTACATTGTATTAGCCAAAGCTGAAAGCACCCACAGAGAGGCTGGCACACAACAACTTGTTACTCCTGGTAACTCACTCATGTGCCAGTAAAATTAACCACCAGAAAGACCCAAGAGACTCTACAGAAAGGGAAAGAGACTAAAGACCAGGTTTCTGAGACTGTCAAATCAAAAACATCAGAAGGGACAATTAGTATGATGCTGCTTGTCCCTGACACATTAACTGTTAATTATACTTTTCCCCAAACACAAGCATTTGTCCTTAAAGAAATACTATTTATTGTAATGAAAGAGTTTAGTAAAATTTTGGATTTTCACATGCAATTATGAAGATGTAAAACAACCTTTCAGTTTGTGACAAGGTAAACTCAAGGAAATGTTTCACATCTACCTTGCTAAGAATTAAAAGAATAATAATCTGAACAGCTCTGCTCCTTATTTTACACCCCCAACAGCTGTAGTACTCTGCACACTACCAGTGGATAAAGACAGCTGAAAAGCATGTGACAAAGTTGTGTGCCACACAGACTCAGTAGAACTTCAGCTCGATATCCATTATACAGTACTGCATTAAAAACATTCTCTATTCATAGGAACAGAAACACTTTGCTTGACCAGAAGACCAAAACAAATTGATTTGCACTTTTTAAGCTTGAAAGGACAGAAACCATCTTTACAATTTAAGTTCCCTTTTTAAGTCAACTGCAAAACTCCTGACTGAAATTATAGTATTTTATAATTAGTGAACATTGATAATGAAGTATACCATAAGTGGATCTGGTGTGGGATATTATTTCTTTTTAAATCTATTAACTTGTATTCTTCCCCAATCATTTCCTCACTTTACCTAAGTATAAAATCAATTGTGATTAAGATGCTGAAGTTGCTCCAGTTTGGCATCACACTAGAAAATGCAAGACAACATTACAAATCAAGTTTGTATTTTCCCAGAAATTGAAGAAACACTTGTGTTGTTTTTGCATGGCAAAATTCGTGCTGAGTGTAATATAAAAATACCTTTTATTTTAAATCAAGGGGTAGCTGTTAAACATTACTTCACAGAAGTACCAAAACTAATTTTGCAGTTAATTTAGTACTTAACTATTTTAAATGTGTGAAGGGGATGTATAGGGGAGTAATTTAATAGGCAATCTGTGCCAGAGGAAACATGCAATCTAGCTTTTCAAAAGCCAAGGAAAGACCTCCTCTTCTCTTGAATCCGTGTGTAAATCTGGGTGGAAGTTACTGGTATTAGATTAATTCCTTGGGTAAATATATACTTTATGAATTGGCTAAACCAGTGTTTCTTAATTTTCAACATTTTCTCAGACAAACAACATAATGACATACTTTATAATGGTAAGTGTTACAGTAGGAAGAACTAAGATAAATTAGACTGGAAACACAGGTGAAATCCTGGTTCTGCTGCATTCAGTGACTTATTTCCAACTGACCTCAATGGGAATAGATCATTCTGAGCAGATGGATATTCAAGCAGGATCTCTTTGCCCACTTCACTTAAATTAAGCATTTAGCCTCATAAATAAAAGGTTGAGCTACTTTTTTCATTAATTTTAAGCATACTCTAACAGTTATATTTTTATCAAAAACTGTAAAAATCAAGTGTTCAGTAATGAGGGATCCTACACTTAAGTATATTATCCAAGAGATTTTGCCAAATGTGATTTTTAAACTCAATTTACACCATTTTGATGTACTGAGTTTATTTTGCTTCTGCTTCCTACTCTTAAGGGAAAATACACAAAAATATAAATTACCAAACCCTGTCCTTCCTGACTATACTGTTGGACCCAGCCTACACTTCTCTAGGGGGTTCTGACATTTATATCTTATTTTTTCATGTCAAAATAGTAATGTCTCTTTTCCTACAGAATCCAACAATGCCAAAATGCACAAATTTTACATACGTAATTCAAAACCTAAGAACAATTTTCACAATTTGTCGCTGTTACATACCTGTGCAACCAAAATTTATGCTGCTTTACAAGACTTCAGTCTTACACATACGCCATATTTTAAGTAAGCATAGAATTTTTAATGAAAAACATCATACATTTTTCAAAAGCTTTACCCAATTACACTAAATTGGAACTTTTTTTAAACCCATTTTATCCCCTTATACTTTCCCCTAGAATTTTACTTGGGAAGAAAATAATAAAATGAAAGCTGCGGGTTTATTTTTTAAAGGACCAACCATCTACAGAAACAAAGTAGCCTATTAAATCATTGCTAAAAGCTCACTTGTTTATGCAGTGATGCACCCTACTAATTCTCAAATACAGCAATAGCAGAAATAAAGCTGTTTCCCCCTTCATATTCAAACAAATTACTGTGACTTTTTATTTCTGCTCTTCAGATCAGCCCTCCTGGCCCATGCTATACTGTCCTTCTATAAACTTGCTCACTCCACCTCCTCTTTCAGTTCTTTGGAGAAAACCTACAGTGCTACTTTCACCTCTGCTTGTCAACTCTTCAAGTATGTGATGGTCTCAGATATAAACTTTTAATCAGTAATTTGAAAGAGTAAACTTGTATAACACATTGAAAGTTTTCCTGTTATGATAGGGAATAGCTTTAATGCCTTTAATTCTCAAGGGTTTAAAAATCACTTACTAGCATTAGAACATCTTCCTTTTGCAGCACTATTCTTGAATATACACATGCAAATATTTTTGTTGTTACTTGCACCTTGACCTCCCAGTTCCACAGCAAAATTTGTATTTCTCTTCTGAACCCTATCATATCAATGAAGCTGACAAAAGCTACCAATTTCACCAAAGCTTTGCTTGGTAAGATAGTGAGAAACAATGGCAGAAAGACGAAACTTGAGAATAAGTTTCCCAATGGTAGCCAGGCAACATAATAACACAATCTATCTAAAAAAAAAAATCTACAGCCTTTTCCCCCTCACCATATTCATAACAGCAGTACATGCTACTGCTTTCGCAGGCTACAGGTCACCTACAATTCTGATCAGACTGCTGTCTCTTCCCTTCATCTACATTTCATCAGCCTTTCTCAGCTTCACTTCCCACACTTCCCCCAAACATACAGTAGCCAGAAGCAATACTACTAAACACAATGTTTGAAGGTGAATTCCATGTTCTAATCACAGTCACTGCACTGCTGTTCTCATTTTTAAATTCTTGAGTAAAGACTCATTTGACGAACCAACTCATCTGCAATCAATTCCTGATGTACAGAACAAAAACTCTAAGCCCATGAAGTTTCAGGAAGATTACGGGAAGTTCAAAAACACTGGCTGCAACGAAAAACTACGAAGAAACTAGAAGAGAGTATGATAAGAAACATTTCCAGAAAGTTGCACAGCCAACAGAGGCATTAAGACTAAATACTGAACTTAATGCAGTTACTGGAGAAGAGCTAGCTTCTGCCCTCTCTTCCCACTTAAGCTTCTATAATCAGCCCACCACTTCCATACTATCCTCCCACCCGTAATACACTTCTGTGTTCTTGCTTGTGGAAGAGTAACATTACAAGTTTTCCACACACTTAGTTGCCATACCTAGCAGTACTACAGACAGGAAAACCAAAAGAAAAGCCATGCATAGTAGCCTCAGAGAGCATAGTAGGTGAGAGTAGCATAGTAGATCATGAAGTATCTATACAGAATAGCACAGTAGACACTGAATCATCAGTCCTGCTACTGAGCTACAACAGCTACTGAGCACATCTTAGAATTTGGACCAAATTAGATCCATTTTCATTAATAATTATGTGTTAAGATCCAAAGTACAGCAAACATTAAAGCTCAAGACAGATTTGGGTTGGGGTTTTTTTGTTTGTGGTTTTTTTTTTATTGACACTATACAATTCATTTTTGCTCTACTCTTAGAAGCAGATTGAACTGTTTTTGCTGAAACTAAGAAAATTAGCCTGAGGAACAGTTCCAAATAAAACTGTCCATACTTGGCATGGAAAACTTCAGTCCAAACAGTTCAGCAATGCTGTAAGCAGCTGAGAATAAGGTCTTGTGAAGGAAAACTGTAGGCAACCTTAACTATAATGAGCTCTGCCTTTAAGTCAAAAGCATACTATCAAATAGGCATCTTGTAGACAACATATTTCATTGGCCATGAACTCAGCAAAACTTAACAGAAACTAGCTCAGTGACTCCCTGATAAAAATCAATGATTCAGACATTAAAAAGAAGCTGTCACTGCTGGTCCAGTTTCTAGTAGAGCCTTTTGCCAAGGGAGTCTTATAAAGCAGATGTTATTTACTACCTATTCATCTAGTTCAGCTGTGGTTACAACCTTCAAAATCCACATGCTGTTATGAGACTATAATTTTAGCCTGCTAGAATAAATAGGAGTCAGGACTACAATGACATAGTTGAATTTTATACCTTTCCCAATGGAAGTGGGCTTTTTTATAAGAACAGAACACATACCCCTTCTATGCTGAAACAGAATATTAATCTGTCCAAAACTGTTGGTATGACACCTTTTCAAAAGCACTGAATGATTTTAAGATAAATATTTAAAAAAAAATCTGTAGATTGAAGTCATCTTCTTTTATCAGATACGCTGGAGCAGTAAGTAATTCCATTTGTATTTCCTATAGCAACTAACATTAAATTCAGCACCTGCAAAACTAATATCTGACTAAACTAGAAAGCAACGAATATGGAAAAAGAAATCTGATACTAAGCTGGCACACAGAAGATGTGAAAGATTTAAATAGAAAAGTTCATGTGAAGACTGTCAATAGGCTCTATATTTAGGAGTGGCTCTTGATGGAAGTATATTCTAAGAACAAAAATTCAAGTCTAAGGATAAAAAAGGTCAATTTGTTAAGAATTAAAGACTAAATGTTCCGCTCCATAAACTAGGAACAGTTCCTTAATATAGAAAAAAAATTTAAACAGCCCATTTTTCATAGAACTACATTAGAATATTAAAAAAAAATCTTAAGCTTTTAAAGCTATTATAGGTTCTCTATTCCTCAAGATTGAAACTTCACTAAACAGAAGTTTTGACCACTTTATAGTAAGCCCTGCTGAGATTATACATAAGAGTTAAATCTAAATTCCTCACAGAACACGCTCATTCTTCATCTGAAATAAAGATTATCTCCCAAGGAAAAACTCACCCATGAAGATCATCGTTGCAAGGGATGTTGAATACAAAAGGTAGAGGATGGGCGACTACAGAAGAGGAAGTAACAATGAATCATGAGGAATACGAAAAAGTGCAAATCTGAGACAGAAAACTGTCATTTCACAAATATTTATTAAGGCTATAGTAAAAGTGAACCATTCTAAAATTTTGAAGGACATTTTCTTTGGGGAAGCAAAGGCAACTTAATATGCAAAAAGAATTCCTCTCAGCTGTTTTTAACTCCACTTATTTTTGTCACTCTGAAGCACACACTACATAACTCAAAACATTCAAAGTTTAAGGTTTGAATTGACCCTGGTAGATTTAGTAATGTTAAAATTTTACCTCTAAGCAAGCTTATTAGGCATTCCTGTAACATTTCCACAAGAGCTTAGCTTGAACACAGCACTTCGTTTTCAGTTAAACCCAAGCTCTCTCACAGGCTTTAAGTAAAGAAAATACTATTGTTAACACCTATTTTAGACCCTGTATTTCAATATTGAAACTACACGCTGAAAGTCTTTTTTAAAAAATGTCTTATTCCAATACACTTCACCACTGTAACGCTCAGCCCCACAGAGATCATTGTAACCATCGCTAGTCTATGGTTGAAAGATTTTTGGACCACTTTCCAGTTCTTCTGCTGTAAGGGCCAGAGTTTTCTCTGTGGGGAGACAGTTTAATTTGGAAGTGAATACTAAGAATTTCTTTTCATATATTTGTTATCTAAGCATGATATAGGAAATAAGCCTGCGGTGACCTGCATCTTCTAAAATGGATATTCACTATTGAGAAGATCACAGAAAGGCATCAGGAAATGTTTATTCGTTCCAGCTGCACTTGGCATGTTTAGTACATAGGACAAAAAAAAAAAAGGTATATTTGCTTTATGACCTGACAGACCACATTAACTGTGTTAAATAAAAGTAACAAGCTGTGTTTTCTATTCACCATTTTCCACCTGTATTTTTACATGCTTCTTCAACTAAAAATGACAGAAACAAGTATGCATACTTTTTTTGTAATAAGTCAGATCGGGTTCCAAGGTCAAGTTGTGTATCTTTTTTCAAAACCGAATGTAACTGCATGTGCTATTGCAGTCTTTTAAAATCACTTGCTATTGAGACAAAATTACCACTTCTTAAGAAGTTAAAAAAAAAAAAACACACTTCCTTTGCCAGATTTCTTTAAACTCAATCTCAGAATTATCCATGAAGTGATAAAAACCTGCTGTTAACCAGCACGTTATTTTCGCTGCAGATTTTTCAAAGGATTTGTATTATGTAAACTATAAAGTAACAAAATGACAACGAGATGGGGGAAAAAAAGTAACTTCAACTTCTAACAGGTTTAACAAGCTGCCTTTTTTTTTCCTTCTTTCTTTTAAATACAGTCACTGGGTCTTCAGAATTTCTTATTCAGCTTTTAAATAATACAGTAAAATGGACACTCCTGAATAACAACCACATAAGAAACCTGCTAACTTAACTGAAGAACACGATACTAATTTATGTATCTAATATCAGCCAGGTTTTGCTGAGCTTTTTTCTAAAAAATGACAGATATCACACACAAAAATAAGCTGAATAAGACACAATCTTGCTGCCCCCCCCCCAGTCAATCTCACTCCCCCAACAAAATTGCCCAAGGGAAGAGTACTTAGTTACAGATATATTTCTTTTCCTAGCAGTGATACAATATGCAGCCAAATTAAGGAATTTGGTAATACACAGCAGCAGTACAATTAACTCCAGAAATACGTACTTTTCAGATTATCTGTCTACAGGCTTTCAAACAACACAGCTATGAAAGTGTGTTATACAATCTGGTCTGGCCATTTCAGTGGCAAACAAACAACAGTCCCTAGATAAAAGGGAAAAAAATCCATAACACTATCTACCCAAGCAGGTACATTTTGAAGTGGAAGGGTAATTTTCATTTTTCTTCGGGAACATCTCTCCTTCCAGTAAAATAGATGCAAATATTTTAGGCCAGTCCAACAAACCTATTGGGGAGTTTTAGAATACTGTTTATACTTATTTTAGATTTTTTTCTTAAAAGTGATTAAACAAGACTGTAACTATAAACAAGATGAAATACTTTACAGCAGCAGAATACCAAACTGCTTTTTCATCTACAAAATGCTACTTTTCTCCCAATACAGGCTTCAAACACCTCACATTTAACCATTTATTTTAAGATACCAGAAAAGCAATAAGTCTTAATCTAATTTTATAAGAGTATCCTGAGTACCCTTAGGCATCAGTATAATGACTGTAGGTTCCTTTTTCAGCCCCTCCCTGGGAACGCTGGCTACTACTCTGTAGATGATACTACACTCGCATCACCACAACTATTACTGAATTCCATTTGGCTTTAAAGAATAAAGCAAAGCTTCATCTTTCCAACATGTATGTGCTTAGATAAGTTTTACAAAATAACACAGACAGAGCAAACACTTTCCTTCTAGAAGCTTTTTGTTGTTGTTGTTTGGGAGGCTCATTGTACATCCATAGCTATGTTCAGGACAAATCTAACATCACAAACTCAAGGGAGAAAACACACAGAAGAGTGCGGCCCAATTTTCTGCTAACTGGCTAGTTGGGATACTGTAACTCTTAAAAGTGTATTTTGCCCCCAATTTATGTTCTGAAGCAGGTTTAAAGGGCAAGTCTTTAAATCATAAGCATTAAGACAGATGTGATTTTCCTTTAAGAATTTAAGGCAAGTCAAACTACTATAAAACTCTGCATAACTCAAGAAATTCCTCTGATAGTTTATGACCTCAAATTTCCAAACATCTGAGCTGCTGATGCCATGCAAAATTTCTCTGTGTTGTAAGTAAAAAGCTGTAAAACTGCACTCACAAAACTGTAAGATTTAATCATACAAAGTTAAAAATTTAATATTAAAGTCCCAGCTCAGCAAAGAATGTAAACTTGGATATTTTGCTGATTTAAGCTGGAATTACTCCCTGCATAAAGTATGTATGTTTAACTGTTTGCTGGATCAGGACTCAAACTTTCTGAAGTCTGCCACCTATGCGTGATTTTACCAAGTGCTTTTATAAGGTCTCAAGTGTGGTTTTATAAAAGTGATCTTTGAGGAGAATACACTGTATAAACAGCACGTGAATAGCAGAAACTAAGTCTTGATTTCAAACAAATTATTCTGATTATAAATCCCTCAAACTAGTGTACCAAGACAAGACACAACTTCACAGAGAAAAGAGAGTCCAAAACAAGCAGCAAGAACACCCCTGTTGTTCAAAGTAACACCCAAAGCCGCTGCAACAAACATGCTAAAAAAAAACCCCAAAACAACCAAAAAACAACCACCTCCTCTTGTTATTCTCCTGCCCAAGCTTATTTGCATTTAATAACAGTTCTGGCAGTTTTGTGGTTCATGTACATCTGCCACTTGAGTAGGGGTGGGGGGAAAGTTGTCTTGAAATACTACAGACACGACCGTAAAAGCCATAAAAATCAAACAGAAAAAAATATTCCTACATACTAAGTAATTTTAAGTTTGCCATATTTTATTCAAATTTTGGATATTTGCTGCAAATCATCAGAGATTCTTTTCCACCTCATATGATGCAGCTTCAGAAACCTTAAGACTTTAACACTAGTAGAAGTAAAATTAATATGTTGGGTCACATTAAGGTAATCTGCCTTATTTTTCAGGTGCCTGTCAAATACTTTAATAACAAGTTTACGTTCTCTGCCTAATAATTATTTTTTGTTATTTTTAAAAGAAGAAACAAAGACATTTGTTTTGATGTTCAAAGGTGTGGAAGATTGCAATTAACTGTCATTTCATTTTTGCAATCTAACGAACTGAGTGTTTTTAGATTTTAGCTCTGGTACAAAGGATAAAACTTGCACTGTCTATTTTAATGTCAGCAACGCCAGCATCTACAATTTTCATTCACTTGTGAGTGTTCGCATTCAGCACTATGTGGAAAGTCTCTGAGGCAACTCCTGATCATTAAAATAAGACAGGCAAAACGTCATTCAAACACTGTCCAAAAGTGACGGGAAGGAATCAATAAGCCAAACGCAAACTCCCTCCGGTAACTCAGGATATTATGCCACAGGCACGGAGTTCCTCTTTGCAACCCACCCCCGTGGGAGGAGCCACCACTCCCTCCTAGGTTTTAGTGCTTCAATTCCCTGCACTCCTAAACTCAACTCACCGTCTACGTTTTCCGCAGTAAGCCCTCAAAAAGCACACCTGCCCTCCCAACACTTACTCCTAAATTACCCAGAAGAGAGGTGGCGAGTTAATGCAGTTAGTCCTCGGGGCAGTAAACGAGAACCGACCTGTACGACACTTGTTTCTATGAGCGGAGGAACCAAGCCTATCCGCACACAGATTTACTCCTGCTGAGTCTCTACCTGGAAAGCACCGGGAGCGGAGGAGGTCACGGCTAAAGGGCAGAGGGCGCAGGGCAAAGAGACAAGGCAGAACGGGGACAGGGCAGCGCGGAGCAGGCAAAGCGATATCGGAAGAGGCAGCCCCGGGCGGCCGAGGGCACCGGCACCTGTAGCCAGAGGGCTGGGGCGTGCAGGAGAAGAGGGGGAAGAACGGCAGACCGGTACCTTTCAGCTGGGGCAGCGGCGAGAGCTCCACCTGGCTGCTCTGACTGCGGAACTGCGAGGAGCCCTGCGAGCGCTTCTGCCTCTGAGCCTTGCGCACCGATTTCCGTGTGAAGCCATCCACTTTCTCCGCGGCAGAGATGGCCGCCGACATGGCTGGGCGGTGAGGAGGCGCGGGGGGACGTCGCTCTCCACAAGCATATATTAAAGCGGAGGGAGAAGCGGGCGGGCAAAAAAAGGGCTTAAAAAAAAAATAAAAGTCGTCCCTGCCCTCACACCCGCCCGCGCACACGCACACCGACGGGAAGAGGGAAGGAGAGAGCTGGCGTCCTAGCGGCGAGCGGGGCGGCGGCGGTGCCGGCGCGGGCTGCTGGCTGCCAGGCGCTGAGAGGGCTCCTGGGTCCGGGCTGCTACCTCGCTCCTCAGTTCCTGCTTCCCTCGCAGTTTCCTCTCCGCGCGGAGCCGGCGGCAGGGGAGGCGGGGGAGAGCGGCGGCCGGCGGGGGAGCGGAAGAGGGGGAGGAAGAAAGGGAAAAACAAACAAACAAACCCAACGACAACTTTGCCCGGCGGGGCGGGCGGGCGCCAAACTTTCCCGCAGCGGGGGGGGGGGGGGGGGGTACGGACGGGGGGAACCGCTCTCCTCAGGGCAGGCGCGACGCGAGCCGCCGCGGGCCGAGCTCGGCGGCGCCGCTGCCCCGCTCCCGCCTCGCTCACTCCGCGTCCCCCTCAGCCGGGCTCGCCTGCGCCAGCCCGCGCCGAGCCCGCTGTCATCGGCCGGACTCGCCCCTGGGCCGAGCTCGCCGGGGAGGCGGCTTCCACTCCCCGCTTCCCAGTCGCTCGCTTCCACACGCCCCTTCTCCGCCTTCAACCGCCGCCGGGTGCTCCCCGCGCCTCCGCCGTCATCCTGCCCCCTCCTGCTCCGCCGGGGGCCGCCACGAGTGTCTCCGCCCGCCGCAGCCGCGCCGCCAGAGCCCCGAAGCCGGCGGGCGAGCGTCCGCGCAACTTGGCGGAGCGAGTGGAGTTGAGGGCAGGGAGGAGGGGAAAGGGGCAGGGTTGAAGCAGGAGCGACAGGGGCAAGAAGAGGCGAGAGGAGCGTCCGTTGCTGGCGGCGTTGGGTGATTGACGGCGCCAGGAAGCCAATGAAAAGAGAGGCTCGCGGAACATTCCCGCCCCTCTCCTCGCACAGGGGCTTGGGGTGGACGCGGAGCTGGGACGCGTAGCGGGGAGGGCGTGATTGACAACAGGCTTCTCCAGCAGAGAAGAGGGGAGAGGAGGTGGGTGGGGTTTTCCTGGCCGACGTACAACGCGAGGGAAGGGGAAGGGGTGGAGTTGGCGGGTGGGACGGGCATCGGCCAATCCGCGTTGGGGGGTGGTCGCCCGGCCGCGAGAGGGAAGCGGCAAGGGCCGGAGCGGGGACGTTGGGCGCGCGACGTCGCCGTTACAGCGGCACCCCGTTACCGAGCTGCCCCTGGCCGCAGCCGCCGTGTGAGGCGGCGAAGGCCTTTTCTCCTTGTGGGGCCCGATCCCGCTCGCCGTCACGTCTGTGGACGCACGAGCCGTCAGGGGGACTGGCGGGGGGGGGAGGAGGTGCAGCCGGGATCCCGGGCCGGGGCTCTCCTCCCCATCGCGGGCGCCTTGTCCCACCCGGCTTTGGGTTGTGAGGGGCGGGGGGATGTGCGGAGAGAGGGCGGCTGTCCCAGCTGGGGGCCTCCCCCGGGGCCTGAGCCGTGCCTCCGCCCTTGGGACCGGGCCGTGGGCGCGCTGAGCGAGCCGGGCAGCCCGGCTTGCGTGTCCCGTGCGGTGCGGGGGCTGCAGGGCCCAGGGCAGGGGCTTGCCTGACACTACTGAAGCTGCTGGCAGAACAACGGTCGCGCTTGATGCTTTCAGCAAGCCGTTAGCAGCCGCACGCGGGAAACTGCTACAAGGGTGTTCAACCGCGAGCGGCGCGCGCTGGGAGTCGCGACAGCGTGCGAATGTCTTTTGTGCCATCTTCTAAGTGCTCCTGACTTCTTCCCACCCACCCCCCTCCCGGCACCTCAGCGGTTTTGGTCCTCCTTACATCTCCGGATGAATTTGGCTCTTTGGGATCTGTGTTACCATGGCGTTTACTTTCTCGCACTGAGTCACAGTCTCATTTTGCAGGCTGAAGGCACAAAATTGCCTGAAACAAGCACGTGCTTCACTTTCAAGGAGTGAATATTTATAGAGTAACTCATTCTTCTGTTTTGTACAATTTATATGGTTCAGGCTGAAGTTAGGCTATGAGAAATGAGAATTGTGGCTGCTGCAGGATATGAAAACCGTGATTGTGCGTGCAGTACGGGGCTGCATTAAAGTCTGACTTTTGCTCAGTCCCATTTCTGTATATGAACAGCCCCCCCCCTTTTGAACTGCAAACGTGGGATGCCTTAGCTTGTAGTCATTCATGTAGAGATAAGTTTTATGCACATCAGCACATTTCTTCTTACTACATAGTTTTATGTACCAATTCAGCAAGTAAGTATTTGTAGTATTTTAATTACACGTTCAAGTTTGAGTAGCTGTGGTAGGACGTAAATACTGTAAGGTAACCATACATGTTTGTTAAATGCTTTCATGACTTACAGTTTAATCTTTATATATATAAACCACAAATCAAAAGCCAAGTGTAGATTATAGCTTTATGCAAACATAAAAGAAGACTAAGACTGTGGAAGCCTGTTCAATAGAAACTGTTGTCTGTGTTTCCTTCTGTCATTCTTTCCTCTTTCCTTTCCTCTGTCAGCACAATCTCAACTATTCAATGTATGGATACTTGTACACCCCCCCATCTTTTTCACTTTTGGTGAAATAATCTTTAGTGTTTGGAAATGGAGAGATGGAAAGTACTCTAAGAGAATTATTTTCTGTATACTTTAGATTCAATTCTGGGTACAGCATATCTAGAAACAATAGGGGACAAGTGTAATATACTGTCATCTTTCTTGTTGGTGTGTAGACTTTATTTCATTTTTTTAATATATTGCAAAATCCACTTCACAGTCAAAACTACAGTCTTTAGGCACTTGTCCTTTAAACTGGCAACTCGCGTATTCATTGCAGTAAAGGAAATCCTTGCATTCTTTACCAGGTTAATTCGCATTTCACTTAATGACCTAGAGTTCCTCTTGAGAGAGCGCTAAGGCCCAGACCCCGTGTCGGTGTGTTCCTCTGTTCCTGCCTGCCCTCCAACAGCTGTCATTTTCTTCTGCACCCATTTTTAGAAAGTGACACTGCCCAATGTGTCCTGTATACTGTTTATTGGCAACTCAAGCCTTGCTGCCTGTTGCCAGTGTAAGAGAGTCTACCTTAAAATTTCATCAATTAAATATTTTGGAATTTGTTGATGAAAAGCCTTATGTAAGTTCTGAGTAACATAAAAATATTTTTCTGAGATTTAAAATATTTTCTTCAAGGTCACTAGGCTATGGAATGGCTGCCATGCCGTTTAAAACTACATTGTAAAAGTCCGTTGGCAGTTGAAATTCATGACGCAAAGACCTCAGTAAATAATAGGTGTAGTCTTGCAATGATGGGATTTTCATATCAATTGCACTGGAAGGTATTTTCAGACCATATCTTCATCTATCACTCATAAAAGAAACTTTGCTGAAATCCGAGTCAGCCAAACAAAGAGAAACTGTTTTATTCTCTCAGATAAATGAAAGGTATTTTTAGCTGTTGAGTTTTCTCTTTTTGATATAACTCTTCTGTTTCGGAAAAGAATCAGCAGCAGCAGCTGCGTAGACCGGCTACAGCTTCCCAAACTGAAAGGGTAGCATTTGAATTAATGTACACTTGAAGTCAGTGGAATTATATGGATGTATGAAACCAGTGGAATATACAGGCCTGTGGGACTGGGGTATTTGGAGAAAAAAAATGAAGGCGAGAGCTCTGTTGGGCAATCAGAAATCGCTGCGTTTCAGAAGGCTGAAGATTGCCCTTCCCGGCTTTCTGCACATACCGCTTCCTACACAGCTGTCGGAGCTGCTCTGAGTCAGCTTCTGAACCCCCTGGTTTTTAGAGGGTATTTAAAGGCACACAGCAATGGTGCCAGGTTATAAGCTGCTGGCTCCGAATCCAATTCATAAAAGTCTGAGGTGTCCACAGAGAATGTTGTGAATAGTAATTTTATGCCAAGCTATTCCCACTCTTAAATCAGAGCCCTCAATATGCACTGAAGCATTGATTCTGCAAAACCTCACGTGTGTCTCTAACTTGACTTGGAAGAAAGCTCATTATCATTCATCATCATTATTCAAAACAGAGAAGCAACATTCTGGAACAGATTTAAGAAAAAGTCACATTTGCAGTTCTTTTCATTCAATCATAGAGATTTATTTCCTATACCACCTTAGCATCTTTTTACCCAGGAGCGAGACCTTTGGAAAGGTGAGTGAGAACATGATGTATCATTAACTTGCAGGATCCTGACCGACTTGGCTTGTAAGCGTGCTGCTGTGAGCACCAGGTTGCTACTGAGTTTTTGCTGCAGGGAGTTGCCTGATTGCCAGCGGACAAGGAGTTAACTATAGCTCTGCTTTCCCATTTTTCTGTACAGATGCTTAGAGGCCAAGCTACAAGAAATCTCGCTCTTCTCAGAGACAGTGGGAGGAATATTTTAGTAAAGAGGATGCCTGACATGGGTGAACCCTCAACCAGGAAGGTTTGTGGTGAAAGGTTATGAAAACTTACTTTTATTTCCTTCTCAAAATGAAAAAAATTAAGGAAAAGCCCTGTTGGCTGCAGCCATGCTTATATTTACTACTGCACCACCCCATCAGTTTTTCAGGTATTTCAACCAACTTAAAACACTTTCAGGGCTAAGGCTGTGCACTTTCAAGCATGCATGGAATTAAGTTTAAGTACTTGGACTGTCCCAGTAAAACCAAGTGAGCTATTCACGTACTTCAGATTAAAGCGTATGTTTCCGAGTTCTGTGGTCGGCACCGGCTAGTTGCTATCTAGCAGAAGTGTTCCCAAGTCTTCTGCTTGATAAATCCTTAAATAATATAACATTGGTTGTCTCAGGGACCATCTGTCACCTTTCTCCCAGAGCAGGATTTGAAATTCTGGGATTGGAACTCAGAGATTAGTTGGCGAGACCTTCTTTGTAAGGGCCCCGAGTTCGATTTCCTTCAGCATACCTATGAATACGTCACTACAGTCTTTCCAGGCAAAACTATGTGTATGGGTATGTGCAGGCAACGGATTGTTAAAACTAGCTCTGATTCATGTTGTTATTTTAAAAACCTTTTAATTAAATCTTCTGTCAGACAATCCAGCGTGATTGTGTTGCAAACAAAAAATGTATTTTAATAAGTTTGTACACACAGGCACACACATACACATGTACGCTGATTGTCATAGCTGCTAGTCCAATGCAAATGTATCCCAATTTAACTCCTTAATTCTGCCTGTGTTTTGAACTGTCATTTTGGGTGGAAACACTGCTGTCTGAGAACTCAACAGCAGTCTTTCTGGCTCTGTAAGATGCAAAGCATCCCCCAGGGATATAGGTTTACAACTAAGCTTTCAAAGTCGGTTAGCATCTTTGCCATAATGACATTTCCTTAGCAAAAAGCTGCAGAACATGAGCATGTGCTCATTTATTAATCTGTTCTCTGTGCTGAAGATTTCTTTGCATTTTATATATAAAATGGGGAAAGATCTTCAACAAGAGGAGTGGATTCATAGTATTTTTAAGGTAACAAATGGCACTTGTATTCACTGAAATGCAAAAAAAAACCCAACCCAGCCAACAACCAGCCACCACTACCAACAACAAAAACCACTGTAGCCTTTCCTCTACTACTTTCTAAATGTTTTTGTCTGTGGCAAACCAGACCTTTGTAAATGCCAACCAGTGCTATCCTCAGCGTTATGGTCTTCTGTAAAGATTGTTCAACATGGCATTTAGAAAATAAAAGGGAACTATTTCTGTTATGAAATGTTTGCATGTAAAAGCAAACACCTGGAAGCTTGAGTTCTTTCAGAAATAATTCCTAATGCTCAGTGAAGGGAATTAAACAAACAAACAGCAAGGTTTATTCTGTCAGCTTCTCAGCAGGCTATCAAGAATTACTGCATGCTAAGAATCAGCTGCTCTTGGAAACTTAATGAATGTGGCAGCCAGAAAAGTACAAAATATTGTGGCCAAGAGATGTAAGTCAGATATATAGGCTGTAACAAAGGGAAATGAAGAGGATTGGGAAATCTCTCCATAAATCCCAGGTGGAAAGGGCTCGCTATACCAGGGGTTCTGAGCACTTTGACAGTGTATAATACTTTCTGGAATTGGTTTTGCATCTTGAATTGCAATTCTATTCCCTCGTAATTCTATTCTCCCTGGAGAATAACAGCAGAAAAGTATTTTTATATTTTCATCTGTCTCTGCTGTGATTTAGCAACTGGAAACAAAAAGCCAAGTCTGCCAAACAGCCAGTTCTCCGCGGCCAGCTAGCAAGTGGGCTGGCACTCATCGTCTGCAAATGTGTCTTCTCTAACCAGGCTCAATTTCAAACTATACCTTTTCAGGGGCATTTTTTAAACCTTTTCTGCAAAAGCAGAGTAAGTGCTATTAGGAGGAGTCTTAAATATTGATTCATTATAATCAGTCCTTCCACTCCCCAGTTAATGAATGAAATCAAGTCACGTGCACTTGTGGATACTACTAACTTGTCATATAGGTTATGCAGCTTTTGTGTGCAGTTGTTTCATATTTTCAAGCTTTTCTCAACTGTTTTGAGAGGTGCAAAAGAGCCTTAAACGAGACAGCTGTGGTTCTTATGTAATAACACGATTCCCAGAGCTGGATCTTTCGGGGAGAAGAAAAAGAAGTAAGACTTGAGATAGAGCGGTAAGCGTGGGTAGGCACACAGAAGAGATTGACGGGAGCTTTAGAGAGATGTAAATAATGTGTATAGTAATTTAGTCATTTGTCTTTTTGTCTGTAACATCCAAAAAGATTTATTTTTTGCCAGCAGATGAAATAAATGGTCTTGCTGAGATTTCAGAAGTATGTACCTCCATGTTGGGAAATGTACTGCCTTCCCTATAGCAATAGAGCCATAGTGGTTGAATTAAAGCAGCACAGTACTGCCTGTAATTTTTCCTTATGTAGATGTGCTCTTAGTCATGACGGTAAAAGGCAGCAGCGCTTGTTTCTGCCACAGTGAAATGTGACATTATAGCACAAGCTGTCTCTCACAAGTCACCGTCTAGAGCAGGATCGCAGCATTGCCCTGCTTTTGCTGAAGGATGGAGCACCTTCGGTGACCTGACTTGCTCTCCTTCCAGTGGATCTGACACCACAGTCACTGAGCACAGACCGTGCAGCAAGCTCACTTAATCCTACCCAGCGAACACATGAGCCACAGTTTGCGTTTCAGTCTGTAAATTGTTCTTTTGTTTTGCAGGCTTTACTGAACACAGTTTTATTTCATGTGACTGTGCTATTTATGGAGGAGTAAATATTGCCGGGGGTCTATTTAAAAAGGCCAATGACCTGGATTTTTTTCCATTTGAATTATCTCCAAGAGTCAGACTTGTTTAACAACTGGTTTTTTTCCCCTTGTTGCTGTAGATTGCAATCATTTCTAACGTCTTAGATCAACACCAACTAAAAAGATGAAGATTTTGAGAGAAATAAGACTTCATGTAGTGTGAATGTGATTAGACAGTACGCGACCTTGCCATTTTTGGAAGAGATGAATTCCATCCTGAATTACCAGTTATCAGCATAGCATGTTTTTAACCTCTGAATATTTGCTTTTTCATACTGTTATGGTAATTTCAGTTCCTAACTGTGGTTTGTTACTTTTTTTTTTTTACTTTTTTTCCTTTTAAGTGTGTTTCTACGTATTATAAATAAATAAATAAACCCTGTTTTCAGAAAGGGAAGATTTAAACAGAGCAAATGTTCTTGCTGTTCTTGCAATCTAAATAGCAGTATTGCTTTACTATTTAAGAAGCAGAAAGTTAAACATTGCTGAGAAAACAGTGCTCTATTTTCACTTTCAAGAAAGATCTTTGTGAATGCAAACAGGTAGCTAAATGTCAGGAATATTAAATATGTTTGAGTATTCTTAAAAGATGAGCCAACCGTATTTTTTTAATATATAACATTTTTAACAGTATAAAATGAGTTGATTACAGCAAGTATAATGGGCTCCAACCTGAAATTTTGCTGTAGACATACTTATCTTTACCCAGTCATGGAAAAGCATAAAAAGACACAATTTTTATACTGAATGCCATTCAATATATGTTCTAAAATCTGTGGGGTTTACCATGCCATTACAAGGTACCCTGGCTTCAGTGCAAAGCCGGCTTCAGAAGTCACAACCCGCTTCTCCCCTGGAAAGGTGGGGCAGGATGGGGACGGATTCTCTCAGGCCAAAGCCATCATCTCACCTGCCCGCATTTCTGCAAAATCTCACCTTTCAGGGGAAGGAGCATACTGGACAACTCTTAGATAATTCAGCACCCTTATGAAGTATATGATGAGCACATCTTTAATATTATTCTGGCTCAAACCACACTACACCATGGAGTAGCCATGCTATACAAGTTGCCTGTGTACAAGTCCCACCAGTCCTGCTTAGCCCTTCAGGAAAATGCCAAGAAGCAGTGGCAGAACTTTTTGTCCTGTTGATGTCTTAGGAGACACAGTTAGTTCAAGGTGTTGGGAAGAATATTCCAGATTGCTAGTCAAACTAACAGAAATTTGCATTGATGTTTCTTCAGATGAAACAAAACTGAATCCTTGGAAAAGATCTTTTACAGAGAATAAAACCTTTTTTGAAAGTTTTCCACTCAAGCCCACCACTTATTACTTGGACCTTCTAATTTTTAGTGTCCCTCTTCAAACCTCAGAGTTTACCAGTAGGTTATTTCACACTTTAAAAAGACGTCTTCTTCCCTGAGTCAAAATTGTTACTGTGAAATGAACTGCTGTCAGTGACACCTACAGCCTCATTACGACGAGCCGTACGAGTGCTGTTTCATTTTTGGTTGTGACATATGTTTTCAGTTCTCGTTTGTATTACTAAACAAGAGTTTTCAGATTCTAACTCAAACCATCTTTCAAAATTAAATTAGCTAAACCCTAATTAGTCAGCACTGATCAGAACAGATTGCAATGACTACATATGCTACCCCAGTCTATCTCTTTGTTAAAAAGCTGCCAGCTTCTAAGGAAAGAAAGAAATTCAGACTATATTCTGTCTTAACAGACCTCAGAACTGTCTGAGGTGAAGCAGAATGATTATAGTATAACTAAGCGCCTGCTGTAATTCATTTCTAGATTATTTCTAACTGATTAGTAAGTTAAAACATAAAACAGACCTTAAGGGAAAAATATGCTGAACTATTTGGTAATGTATGCCCTCATACAGGGGTATCTCAGAATCTTCTTCCATTTTTCCCCTTTTGTTAAAATTGGTGGCCTGATTCTTCTCTACTGTAGTTTTTGGAGGTCACAAACCCACCAAACTTGTCAAAGTTACACTGCCATAACAGGTACTAACTTATGTAATTAAGGACCAACTCCTCGAATGAGCCTGAAGGCCAGATTTTATAATAAAAGTTGTAAATATGCAGGAATGCATTTTTTTGAAATTAAAATTTATTTTTAGATGTAAATTCTTCTTTAAAATTATCATTAAAGTGGGTGTCTGGAAAGGGAAGCCATCCATTTTCTTATAGAACAGGCAGGCAGCCGAAGTACAAGCTGATCTGCAAGTGAGGCTTGATGCTGTTCTGAGAGGACTGGTTCTAAAGGCAATTCATGATCCTGATCTCCCTGCCACAGTTAAAAACATTAAATGTATACAGGGATAGGACTGGACTAAGACTATACATATAGAAAATCTTAAATGTATATATTGAGTATATATATTTATATATTCTAAAATATGTATACTCCAGACCAGGATACCTCTACCTCTTTGAGTACACTGTTGGCTTGGGTTAGACATCTTGCTAGGCTAGCATCCATCTCCATAGCCGTTGCCTGTCTGATTGCTTCTGGTGTCATACCACTGCATTATGTTAAATGACAAAATTGTATTTCATTTTATACTCTATGTTCTATTCTGGTTATTCTGTTAAGATTAAATTGAGTTCAAGACAGTCCCTTGATTTAGCAGAATAAAAGGGTCTGCAATGTTCCTTTGCACTGTGCCACTGCAGAAGCTCTTCTTTGGCTTATCTGCCTAATAATTGCAGAGTTTGGCGTCAGGTCTCCCAGCTCCATGCGATCCTTAACACCGACTATCTCCAACAAAACCAGATGCATTTGCTGCACCCTCCTGCAAGTTAATGAAATGATCTGTGGGCAGGCTATCGCACAAAGCACTGGGTCCCAGCCTTTCTGTTGCTGGTGCCCGTGGATGTTCACTCCTCACCCGCGTGGCCGCACGCACTGCCTCCTTCCTCCCCTAGCTGCCTTCAGCATCTTCGTGCTGCTGCTTCTCTGTGGGGCCGCTGCTGCCGCCTCCCCTCCCTTTTTCACCTCGGCTGGTGTCCTGCTGTCCCACCACTTCCACCAGCTGCAGCCAGGACGATTTCTGGCCCCAGCTGGAAAATTTATATGAGTCTGTCCTGAACTTTCTCCACCCAGAGCTGGCATGAGTCCTGCAGAATTCATCAACCCACTCCACCCGTGTTACAGGCATTCATTAGTTGGGAACCAGTGCAACAAAGTGTAGCGCAGTGCCTGGGTCTACTCTGCTTGTCTTAAAATAATGATTGAGAGAACTTTCATAAGAAAAATAAATGCAATTACAGTTTCCATAGGATGCATCACGCTATCACTGTATGCACCGCCCACTTGCTGCCCCACCGCTTGTGGAAGCTTCTTGTCTCCTGGGGAGCCATCACTGGGGACACGTCTTTGAAGCACCTTAGAAACTTATGAAGTAGGAGAGCATTGCGTGGCTGATAAATTAAGGCAATCAAGGAAAACCATAACTGAGTTTGGACATGGGTTACTTTGTAGAATAAAGACATTTAACGTGCATTTATCACAAAATAGCATTAATGCACCTGAGCTGATACTGGATAAACAGTGTGTGAAAAATAAGGCAGAAGAATGTTAGGAGTTCTTTCAACATAATCCTTGGTAAAACAGGATCTTCACTGATGCCAAAATACTCAGTGCTGTTATGATTTCAACAGTATGAATTCAAAAAATAGACTTTGTTGCATAGACCTTGTTGGTCCTCTCTAACCTAAGAATGATTACTCAGACTTTGGGATTTTTATGGCTGTTAAGAAGCATCACTAGTAAGTTTGCTAAGTGAGCGGAGAGCTTTTTAAGTACTGTTGCAGTGCCCTGAATTTCTCGTGTAGTATGTTTTTATTCTGTCCATGTCAACAGCTGTACTGTGCCGTGTGTCGGGTGTCGTGCTGTGAAACCTGCACCTGTTTTTCCACCGTGCAAATGGAAGTCTTCAGAAAAAGAGGGGGGTATAGTTAAAAGATGTCTTCACGTTTTATTTAATACAGGCGTAGTCGACTATTTTTCTAGATCACTCTAATGGACAGAAGATGGGATCTCTTCTTATGACAACTTCTGTTAATATTCACTGCGTTTCCAAAATAATGTGGACAAATTACTATAATAACTGTATATATTTGATTTCTGTGGTTGGAAAGGACGCAAATATATATTTTAAATAAAAAATTGTTTTCTGTCTTCAGCATTTTTTACCACAGAGGTTTCAGAGGATGTATAAAATCTCCACTTTTTACTTTAAAAATGTCTTCACTATAGTCCAGTGTTGAATGTACTGCTGTCTACACATATAATTACTAAACTCTACAAAACACTACAAAACAATGCAAAACAATACAAAACAATACAAAAGTATTGTCTTTAGTGTTTGTTTGCCCTGCCCAGCAGGACAGTGGGGATTTCAAACTCTTACATTTGTTTCTGCAGTTTTAGTATTACTGTTTGCTACCTTTTTTAAGGGAAGAAAAGGTGAAATTTCAAAATCGTTGTTACCAAAGTCTTACTTAAATATATGGGTTGATTGACCTGGCTGGTCAGCTGCTGTTTATAAGATTAAAGTCCTGCACTCTGTCTTAGAAAAACCCCTAACACATCCCTTTTAAACAACATTTAAATTCTGCTTGATCCCAGGCATATGGGGTGGCCAGCGTGTTCTACATATCTTATGAATTTTGGACAATGTTATTATGAATGTTGTATTTTTAATGTGGAACAGACCGTCTGCTGACTGGGTCTATACCACATACTTGCCAGAGTGATGAAGAGCCATTAACTTTAATGGCTGTACCAGATAAAGTGGAAAGTTCTCAAACAGGAAGACGGAATAGATATTAAAAGAATGGCGGTTCCAGAGGGACTCACAGAGGGAACAAAGGGGAAGATTTATTAAGTCCTTCAAACATTTTGAATGGGAAAGAAAGGTGATTTTCTGAGGCAGGAGAAAAGAGGTGGGATCTAACTGTGAGACCCTACAATGTCAAAGAAAGGCACCTTAATTTTGAGGAGAAGCAGTGAGATGCAAGAAGCTTGTAGATACACTAGAGGATGTCTGACGTATTGCCAAACAACGCTGTGGAAACCGAGGCTTGGAAAATATTGTTAAAGCTTATTATTCTGTGCATGGTTGTATATTTCTTTTGTGAGCTAAGTGCCGAGTCACTTGTTTTAGAGTTCAGTGCAAAGCCTGCATGGCTGTGAACCCTGCTTTGCGCAGACATCCAGGCACGTACACACAGCCTGATCCTACCCGGCTGTGGGCACCTACCCGAAGTGCCTAAATGTTAAGCCTGCTTGGCAAGGCTCTCTCTAGTCAGTGGAGCAAGCTAGGCACTCTGTAGCGGAAAGTCACATCTCAGGTGGGCTGAATTGCTCCTGGAGATCGCCTGTCTCTCCACACTGACTACAGAAGTAGCTGACCATGACCATCATCCTGGGTAGGTGCTGGGTATGATTTGCCTAGGACTACTTTGACTTCTAAAGGCCAAAACGTCTACAAAGCTGGAGCTATAGGAAAGGATTCATGAAGCTCACTGGAAACCTAAGACTATGACTATACGAGTATATGAAACAGTGCAGGGATTGTTCCCAGCTACTGAGACTCTCTCATCTTTATCGCTACTGTGCTGGAACAGCACCCTGCCCAGGCTCACCTTCCCAAGGCCTCAGTGTGCAGCGCGCAAGCGGTGTCCTATTTTTGAGCGTTAAGATTGTTTTCTTAATGCCAAGAGCTGGTTTCCAAAAAGTTTAATTTATCGGAATGGAAGTGTACTTAATCTGTGGAACACTTGGAAATCAGCTCCCGCTCATTTGCATTAAGTGTTTGCACAGCCTACGGTTACTCCTCGGCCAAGTCACTGTGTTATGCCAAACTGCTAAACCCTAAGTGTTTTGCTTCCTTTTGTCCGACTGTTGTGGCTTTAGGAAGGGACACTTCCCAGGCACTGCCTCTTTGTTTCTCACGCCTTAGAAAGTGGCTGCCACAGGATCAGAACTGTAGTACCGGTGCTTTCAAGGATTAGTACTGTGGGTCTGAAGGAACTTGGAAGCCTGTGCAGGTGACTAGAGACTGACAGCAGCACTTGGAGGAGTGGGGTTATTTGGTTTATAGCTAGAATATTAGAATGTTCTGTTCATCTGAGTAAGCACGTTATGTGAAGTATTTTTCTTTTGCTAGATAATGCAAAGTGAAAATAGTTTTCATTATTTCCCCCCCCCCCCCCTTAGTCTTTTATGACTGTCCTAATTTCTAATAATTGTTTTGGGCCATTTTCTTAGCTCCATTACATTAAATAAGTTCCTCACCTTCACTGAAGATACACTGATTGAAGTTACGACAATTTCTTCAGTATTTTCTTAATAAGTTTCTTTTTTTCTCCCCTCCTCCCCATCTTTAGTGTATTACATTTGATGTTTTCACTAACCACTGATCTCTTTTATCTGCAAACAATCTGTCACTGTAGGAATTGTAGCACTATGTGATTTAGTGTTGCTTTTAGCTCTGCAGAGTTGAAATTCTTTGTATTACTTTCTTAGGTCATATCATGCTGAGTGTCTTTAATCAGATTGCATGCTGCTATCGTTTTGCCACGTCTAAACATTAATTAGGCCTTCAGAGGAGTAAGTAGTTTTAATAAGTTTAGGTAAGTTTTAATAACTTGGTAAGAAAAGGGATCTTTTTATGGGCCAGATAACTGAAATAGTAGGAGCTATTTTCCAGAGCATAAGCATACGCAGGTAAAGAGGTTTTATTGAGTGCTGTTTGGTAAAGGTTTGTGGTTCTGTAAGGAAGGGCAGAAAAAACACAGAAATTCAGATAGGGCAGTAACAAAGTGATGGCCACAGCCACAGAAGTACCAGTAGTCTGGCAATGTTAAAAAGAAATAAATGGAAAAAAAAAAAAAAAAAAAAAAGAACACCTTTGAGGCAGCGTGCTAGCTGTAAAGGGGATTGGATTTGTGAGCAAAGCCTGTCTCTCGTGCTGCTCGATTCCTTTTGCATTCAAAGACATTGCATTTCTTTCTTTCTTTACAAATAAACAAAACTGAACAAAGAAACATTGGTCCCAGTTTCTTCTACAGAAAATAAACTGTACATTCCCAATTCTAGTTAGCAAATGGTTAAAAGAAGCAGCATGCTATTCTCATGGTTGCCGTCCAGATTCTGAAACTTTCCACTTCCCTTCCTCTTCCGCCAGTCTGGCAGGAATCGGTGGTTCTGGGCTTTCCCAAGGGCACAGACCATGTCCTCCCATGGTTGGTACCATAAGGTGTGCTGCTTTCCTGGTGATTCGGGTAGCTCTCTGCAGAAGATGCTGGTGGGGATGGGGAAGGTGAGGAAATACACATTTTTATGATGCTTTCAAAGTTAGATTTCTCTTACTGCTTCCTTCAGTGCTAAGGATTAATGGCTTCCTAAGATGCTTGTTCATCATTACAAGAGAAAACACTGGAAAACTGCTTACACTCTTCCCTTTTCATTCATTGCTGTATGTGAGTTAGAGGCCTATAAAGGTCTAGTTCAACATAAAATTCCAAATAACAAGGCAGTAGGATTTTTTTTTTTTTTTAAATGAGAGCTTCAGAATGGTAATCTACAGATTATGTGAGCATCAGGGGCTATTCTAGAATAGTATAATGTTGTCATGCTGTAATGTCAGCGTGATGCATTTGAAACTATCAGACATTAAAATATTGGCTTCTTGACAACAGTTTCTCGCAAACTTAATCTCTGTTGCTGTGATCTTTAACAAGGATCTTTCTTCTGTAGATTAATTTAAAGAAAGGAACAACAAGCTGCGCAGCAGAACTAACAGGACCTGGTTTCCTACATTAGGTGTCCGATGTCCTACAGCACCTTACTAACCACGGATGTCCCCCATGAGTCCTTACGACCTCCCCGGTGCCCCAGCGCTCCCATGGGCAGGAAGCAGATGGTGCCATGGCTGGCTCTGAGGTCTGCTGCACGTTTACCAGCCAAAAACCCCATGGCTGTTGAGCTCTTACCAATCTCTTCTCATTCTGGAGTAACTGCCGTGGTCTCCCCACCACAACCCACGTGCTGATTTTGCATGACATTCGGAAGAGCTTTTATCTTTAAGCCCCTGCCCTTCTGTCAGATGTGGTTAAAACTGGCCAACAGACTCAGGATTTGTTGCAGGGGTACATCTAACAGACATACCAACAGACGGTGTGATTGCATAAGTCCCATTTCCTTGAGAAAGCAGGCAAAGATGTAGCTGCCATCACGTTTTTCTGGGAGTAATAATATGACCTCCATACTGTACCTCACTTCCATATTGTAAGGGCTTGGTCTACATGTCCCATAGAAACATCTTCAAGTCTAATCAGCCTTGTCTGCGTAGTATGTACAGCTACCTATGCAAAATTCAATGCCGCCATTCATTCATAATTACCGGTTTATCTTTGAATTGTATTTTTGTTAATTCAGAGTGGACAGTGTGGAAATTTATATCTTTTAGAGAAGCTGTAATATATGTGGTAGTTTTGATGTTAAAATTCACTCTTTTTTTCTTTCTCCTGCCTTAGCTTTATGGCTGGTAAGAAGATACATCTTTCGCTGCTTGCTACTACCAGTGCCATTCAGAACTAAACACAGGCAGTAGTAGTAGTAGTCTTGTAGCAGGAGCCTGAAGTCGGTCTTACAAAATAATTTTAAGGAAGGAAAATTGCAAGGTAATTAACTTTTAGATTCCTGTCATCATGTCTGGGCAACACAGAAGTTAAGAACTGATAGCTCAGGGAAACCGTCTCCTTGAATATCTGTCCACGCCAATCAGTAAGAGCTTGCAGCACATCTCTGGTACCTTCGCAGTGAACCATCACTGGCTGTGAACTGCTAGGATGGGCAGAAACGGGATTTTAGAAATGGGAACTGGATTGTATTTTTAGCTGTTAAGTCAGTTTGTTCAAAGTCCAGAAAATGTAAATACAGATAGAAACTCACTATGATTCATAGCGTGTGACCAGCATTAGTTCCTCGTGTTCTAACAAGGAGCTGTAGGGTTTAATATTAGATCCACTTTTATAAGAGAAGAATAAAACAGCTGGATGATGGTGCTGTTGTATAGCTTCCACCGAATGCTGCTGCCCTTATTTGAGTATTTTTGTGGTTTGAAATAGTGGCGCGAGCTCTTGTACATTTTTTTTTTTTTGCTTGCTTTTTTGCTTGCTTATGTTACCACCTTGTACTATTTTCCTTTTGCTTTTACAGTGGCCCATTTTCCTTTGTCATTTATTTTATTTTATGATATATCTCCTTCTGGACTGGAGCAGTCGGCCTCGCTTTTGTGATATGGCATCCCAGAGCATTGCTTCAGCAGTTGAAAAGAAGTGTGAATTTCAAAACCTCATGGCTGCAAGCAGATTTTAAACAAACAAAACAAAGTCTTTGGGCTGTACTCACTGGCTTAGTGTACAATACCCATACAGGAAAAAAACCCCAGATGTGATGCCAGGGCCCAGATGAAATATAGATGAAGGTAGTGCTCCTACCCATAGTGGTGAAAACACTCCATAATGTTGAATATTGACATCTTCTCACTGTTGGTAATGATGTGTAGAGAGCACTCCTTATCGAGTGCTCACTTGTACGTTGGCTCAGGTGGGAGAATTTAGGATTCAAACCAGCCCCTTTTAAAGACCTAGCATTTTTTGTTTTCATGAAGCCTGCATCTGATGGTGGGGTTCTGAGATGCAGAACTCACCTGAGGCTGCCAAGGACCCCCTGCCCAGGGGAATTTTTCTACAAGGGCTTGAGACTCTGTACGTCTGTGCTAGCCATGCAACTTCAGCACGTGGATATTTTTATCCATATTACAGAATAGCTCCAGGCCCATTCCCCTGGGTGCTGGATAAGCCCACGGAAATACAGTAACTATTCCAAATAAGATATATATCAGACCTCAATACTCAATTAACACATAGGACTGCATGGATGCATACAGATTAATCTTGGGCACATAAGTAAGATGCCTGAATTAGGGATCTATGCTCCCTCTACAGTCAGCGGAGAGAGGCAGTTGATAGATGGGCTGAAGTCACATTCTTGCAACCTCTTAGTGAGCAGGGGATGATCAGGCATCGATGCTTAAGAAGGTCAATTAAATGTTTGGAGTCAAATGGAGTTTAAGTTTCCACCTCTGAAAGATGCAGTAGAAAGGGAGGAAGAAAGGTGACTGAGTCACCTGGGATGAAAGGCTATTTTGCTTGCATTGAGTAGGCTGTGTATGCACAGTCATGCTAATGGCAACCAGGAATTTCACTGGAAAATTAGGCAAGAAACAATATAGGTAGGACAAACAGGGACGTGATTGTATGATAGGCCTCCTAGAGTCATGGTCAGATGAAGGCAAAGGAAAAGATGATACGCCAGACAAAGATGTGGTCTGGGTTGTTCAGCCAACATCATGTTCAAGCTAGAAATTGTCTTTTTGTTGCTGCAGTTTCCTGGGTTTGGCTGGAAATAACTGGAAAGTGGGTGGAGAGCAGCTGAGTAACAGGGATGGGAAGACAGCCTGTGGCAGAAGAGAGGAAAGGCCAATGGCACGGCCAGTTTGGGACAGTATAGAAAGATAAAAAGCAGGTCTCAGTTCTGAAGCCAGGGGGTGGTGATATGAGGGGGGGACGCCTCCAATATCTGCCAGTGCTGGGGCTGCTGGGGCAGCTGGGGAGGCTAAAGCTTGCTGTACAGGTACCGCACCTCAGCCCGCTTGCGAGGATGCTGGGGCAGGCGAGCAGCTCTACAGCATTAGCAGGGAGGCCAACAAGAGCTCAACATGTCTTTGTTTCTGCTGCAAATACAGGCATATACATATCATGCCTGTTTTGAATTGCTGGAACATCCAAAATGTTTGCAAAATGCTTGCTAATGATTGTACTAACTCAAAATAGCACACTTGATAATTGCCAAAATTGTAGGTAGACCGTATGTTTTGGTTATGGTTTTGGTACAATTTGTTCTACACAAATTTGAAAGGATCCTATTTTTAATAAACTCTTGAGAACAAATGAGTACTATGTAAACATAAGAATGAAGCAACAGATTCATAGATTTGGAAGTTACCTTCTGCTGCTCAGGATTGCCACTGATTTTTTATGTTCTTAAGTATTTCCTCTTTTTATCTGAGCTTCTCTGCCATGGGTGTTGAAGTCCACTCTGGCTGAGTGATTTATGGGGTCCAGTGGCTTTAGAGAGGGGATCATCACTGGCTGAACTTTCCGAAAGCTCAGGCTCTGCAGGTCGCTCACTGGGCCAGCCTTTATGAATAATGTAGGCTATCTCCATTTTTCATATTCCTTAATTTGAAACTCTGAATAATGTTCCCTGGGTCTCATTTCTGAGCACGTTTATTTGGGTGACTTGGGACTACAATGACATTCTGTTGGACATTCAGATTATATTCAGATGAAGTAGTTTTCATATCTGCCTCAGCATTTTACCTCTTAACCTCCTAAATCCAGACTGCAAGTTGTCACGGTGAGGTGAATCATTTCCGTATCATGTATTTACTCTTGTAATGAATTTCTGTGGGTGCATCCAAGGTAAGGTGTCCCGCTAGAATGCCAGGTTATATTAATATTCTAATAAAATTTCCCCTGCTCAGGGATGAGAACAAACCCTATGTAGCACTTAGGCGCTTAGACCCTCAAAATCAGGTTTCTTTGCAGCTTAACGCATACGTAGGATTTGCAAAGAGTGGTGGATTTAGTTCCTTGAGGTCCATTTGTGAATCAACACGTTCGTAAAGAAAAGCAGGCTGGTGCCAGCAGCGGCTGGTAGAGACCAGCCACCTTCAGACAGTAAGTTCACTCATGACCATAAGCAGGATTTTCTTAGCTTGTGGTTTCTTCTAATTCACACTCTAGTTACTCTTTAAAGCTCAGCCTTCCTTGCAGCAAAGCAATTTTGGTTTAAAATCAGTCCTGATCTAGCCAACTGTTATCATAAATACCAACCCAAACCACTGTCGACTTGCAGCTGGAGAGTAAGAAGGGCCCAAAAATAGAGAGCTCCATGGTGCCAACGGCTCGTGAAGGTGTGTTGCAGACCCCCTGGCTGTGCACTGTGCTTTATGGCATGATATGTCCATAAATATCACAAAAAGTGGAGGTTGCTCCTTAAATCGCCTTAGCAAGACACTGTTGCAAGGCCTGTTCACTGCAGACCTTTCTCTCTTCGTGTACAATAAAAAGATGAAATTGCTGAAAGATGAAGGCTTTTGCTCTGTGACTTGCTAATTTCAGTTTCCAGACATCTCTGAGTTAGGAAATGAGTCAGATGGTTATTATTCTCATCTGCTCTGCAGTTTCTGCTGTCTTAATCATTTTGGTTGGAGCTGGTAGTGTTACCTTCTTCAAAATAAAGGCTTGAAAGATGAGCGACTGATTGCAGTCTTCACTTGTTTGACTACCAAACACCAGCAGGTACAAGGCTGGCAGCCATATTAAGCCAAGGATGATGTACTTTCCTGCAGTGTTTAGAGGGATCTCCAAAGCGTTTAGTCGATAAGGAGAGTTAGAAGAGATGCATTTAGTAATATAGGGATATCCAACGGCGAGGCCGCAGCCCAAGGCCTCCTACAGCCCCTGTGCATGGATGGACCCTGAGCCCTGCCAGCTTCTGTGCTCCTGGGGCTCAGGAGGAGTCAGAGCTGGTCCACAGAAGCACTCCAAAACTGCCATCCTGTCTCCCAAGGGCCAGACAGCCCTGCTGTAATGCATCACATTCCGTGATTTGTCTCTTCCTAAACAAAAGTGAAAAACCACACCATCCTCCTTTCTGGTCCTTTAATGGTCTCTAATGGGACTGCATGATGTCCCTTGCAGTCTAGTCCCACTCACGTGAAAATGGAAAGAGCGTTTCACAGTGGCAACCATCAATGACATGTTTTCTAAGCATGCATACATCTGTGGCAGCCATCACCATGGTATCTGAATACCTCACAAAACCATTGCCACAAGTTGTAGCTGTTTGTGCTTCCCTAGCTGTAGGTTTAGAAAGTGTGGTATATTTTGGGGCTATCTGAAGTTTGAAGTGACTCGCAACAATGCCTGACTTGCTTCTGTCATCTTCCTTCTTTATGCAGCAGTTTAGTAGCTCAGTGACTTGCTTGCTTTTGTTATCAAAGCAGCGTGGTAGAGGTACAGGCTTTTCTACAGAGATATTTCACGTTCACCCACAACTGCTGGTGCTGTAATTGTTCCTTTGATAACAAGTGCTGTTAGTGCCTTGTTTGCTATCTCTATCACTGTCACATTACTGTACTAGATGTCACTTATCATTGGACTACTGCCCTTTCTATATGTGGGTTTTTTTCAGTAACCATTAGACTTTCTTACTGCACATCCCTGTATGATTTTTATTATACTTTTTTTTTTTTTAATAGCAGCAGCTAATGGTCCCAGTGAAATACAGGAGCTGTGGTTTGAATCCAGCATGCAAATCCATAAAAATAAGTTGTCCCTGCCCTAGTTAAACAGCTTACAGTGTAAATAATAAAAAGGGCAGCTGATGGGAGAAAGTTAAGCCATTTCTGTACTACTACATTTCTGAGACTACTAGCATTTAGCGTCCCTTTCAGAATTGTTGGCAGGATCAAGACGCTATGAGAGTGTAAGTGCTGGTTCCAGAGAGGCTGAGAAAAAGGGGCAAAAATAAATTTATCAGTTAGCCAAAGAGCTTCTCTTTATTGCAATATGTACACAAACTCTAACCCAAGTATCACACCATCATTAAGTCCCAGCCATTTACCTACTTCATTAGTTCAAGGATTGTGGTGCTTTTAATCTTTGTGATCTGGGTCATCGCAGGATTCAGGTTAATGTTTGAGTCAATACGGGGCTTTAGTTTCCTACTCCCACCACTGTGTGTTTTGCAATCTGTCTGTTCTCACTCGAGTCGAGTAAATATGAAGGAGGTCAGATTTTGAAGTTTGGCTTTTTTTTTTCTCTAATAGTCATGTCAGTTAGGTTCTTTCCTTGGTTTGTCACTAGATTATTTAAATGACCAATGCCAAGTAATCAGGGATCAAACTCCGACCGTACTCAGCACTGCGCAGCCCTTTGCTTCCCCAGCTCCCAGAGATAAAAGCTTGAAAGTGTTCCAGGCGAAAGTGAGTTTTCTTGGCTGGGGTTGCGGATTAGTTCCCTGAGCAGTGTCCAGCCTGGTACCTACCCCATCTGCAAGGAGGACACCAGCGAAGCGCAGGCAGCTCTTCAATGCCCTTCTCATGCTTCCCCTCTGAAAATCCAACTACTCTTGCAGCTGACACAGCCAGCAGAGACATAATCCTCGAGTTTACCAGCCCAAGGAGTTGCAGGAGATCTCCCTGGACAGTCAGACTGTAGTTAACATAAATAGACAGCTCTTCACACTCATTTTTAATAGACGAGTCTGGGGTCTCAAACCCCTTTTCAAACTACCAGTGCCAACTGCGGCATGAAGACACGTACTCAGAGGTGGTGGCAGTCCTCGCTTCAGATGGAAGATTCTCCCCCATTTTGCATCCAGCTTGCGATTGCCTCCAAGAAGGACGTGTTGTTAATGTGTGCACAGGGGCTCAGGGGATGCTGGCTCCCTTCAGGAAGCGTGGAGGAGTTATTCTAGTAGTGATCTCCCGTGGTTGGGAGTAATTATGTTGCTGCTACTAGAGTAGCAGTAGGGTAGATGTACACACGTAGGTACCTTATCCAGTTTTGTGGGGTGGCTGTTAATTTCTAAGTCAAATATCTGATAAATCTAAATGTGCAAGAGCCTCAGAGAGAACTTGCGTGGGGAAAAATAAGGTCTGTACTTGGGGAAACCTCTTTGCAATGGAAAATAGGCTGGTGAGGCAGTCTGATGGTAAGAAGAAAAATTATACCTCTCTCAAATTGTATTCATTCCCCATCTGCCTATATGAAAATGCAGGAATAAGCAGGTAACAGTATTGCCTAACACCCACCTGTCCTGCTGGAATAACTGGGCTCGTGTTGGCCTTCTGCTGCAGCTGATTTGTTAACCCATCTGATAGGGAAGAAGAGGAAGTGACTGTTGGAAGGAAAACTGGAATTTAGATGATCATACCCATAGGTTTGATCTGAAAGTGTGCAAGAGGATTGGGAGGAGTCCAGCCTGGAATCAAACCTGGGAAGAGGTTTGGAAGCTGCAGAAGCATACACAGAAGCACAGCAGGGAAGGCAAAGCAGGGGGTCGTGATAAAGAGTTCCCCAAAGAAAAATCCTGGAAGAAGTGATAGAGAAATAAGGAAGTTCAAGTAAAGGTGACTTTAATTGGGACTTATACCTAGTGGAGACTGAGGTTTTATTAACAAAAATACGATTTTTCTCTGTGTGTGTGTGTGTGTGTGTGTGTGTGTGTGTGTGTATATTCTGCACTCTGCATACAGAGCTATAAAAACAATGTATGCCAGTATACCCTGTTTTGCTGTGTGTAGCTGGACTAAACCATACCAGTATAATTGCTACCGTGCCAGAAAGGCATTATGCTGCTCTGTGTTAGCATAATTAAAGTAGCAGAACTGGTAAGCATAGATGAATCCTTGAAGACCTTGGAATCTTGTTTGGAGTCAGGCAGAGCTACTGGTCTCATTTGTATTGCATTGCTTTTTAAGAATATTTTTCTGATTTGTTTTTTGCCCAGAAATATTTCCTTATTGCCATATAATCCCTCTCAGAGTACTGTATGCACTTAACAGGGTATGCTGGTTTGTTTCTGAAAGGTTTCTTGTTTAATGTGTGGGGCTGCTGAAGCTTTGAAGATAAATCCTGGATCACTTTTTTAATGAGGTGTGGAAAGCAAAGTGTGGGAATGAGTGGACTTGGCTGGACTGTAACTTCCCTAGATCTCCTGGGAGTTTTGATTGTCCAAGGGATGCGAGAGTTCGATGTTAACAACATCCCAGAAACATGAAGTTCCTGAAGGAAATACTAATCATCATCACATGCATCCTAAACCCTAGCAGCTCCCAAGATTTCAAGCATTTACACTGTACCCCTTAGTTCAAAGGAAGTAAGCCTGAAGGGAGCAGTTAGATGATTCACAATAGAGTTCATAAATATTATAAGGCAGTAAAAATATGTTCTGAAAGAATTAATAACATTAACATTAATAACGTGTCTGAAATACTGTGACTTCAGCAAAATGTATGGGGGAAGATTCTGACCTCCCTCATCCTTTGAGGAAGCAGAAGCACCGTTCTAAATACCAGGGAAAAGAATAGCGAAGGATCGTCATGCCTCAGCCCCTGGGAACGATAAGCTACATTCAGAAAATATGAGAGGCATTTCTGCACGTCAGTGCAGAGAGGGGACATTTCTCTGAAGCACTTGAAATACTTTATCTGTTTAGGAGGAGCTATAGCAACAATAATCAATGAGATATTGGCTAAAATACTTGTGATGTAATCGGGAGGATTTTAGATGGGGGAAAAAAAATCCTTGGGGACTTGTACGTATATGTGCAACCATCTTACTTTGAAGAGAATGAGAAATGGCCTTGTTCTGTGGTCCAAACACTGCTAAAAGCAACTGGACCCTCTTTTTGCTCAAACTAAAAGGATCCTGCTTCTCCGAACAAGAATATTTGGATTCTGCTTGGGAGGCACAGTACGGCTTTGCATGCTCGGTGTCTGCTGAGTGCGCAGCTGGATACCTGCGAAATGCTGGGTGACCACAGGCTCATTTCCATGTATACTACAGCATTCCTTTGGGAGGAGAGGCTCTTAATAGGTCTCTTCATAATGGACGTGTAAGCATGCAAGCTTTATTACCTGCCTCTGCCAACTCACCAGGAAAGTATGCCATTCCTGCACCGACGGATATGTAACCAGGGCTGTTTAATTATCGTGTGGCTGCGCTGCCAGAAACGCTGGCTCGCTCTGTCCTTGGGCTTTTTCACTGATATACACAAAGCAGGAGCCTCTTGCTCCTCTGAATTACTACTGGTATTATTGCAGCTGCTGGAGAAAGGGAAGGGCAGACCAGGAAAGAGTTAGGCTCTCTGCTTATGAAGAAAGTTGAGGAGGCGCTTATTTTAGTGCAAATCTGTCACTTACAAAGTCTGTGCCTGCAGCGCGTATGACATTCCAGATATCATAATTCTAAGAAAAACCCCACATTTCAAGGACTTTCTGCAAACATCGTCCATTATAACAGTTTAAATGGTGGGATTTAGACACGGAGTGTTTTTCTCAGCCTCTTCCCGTGCTTGCAAACTAATGCTCTGAGACAGAACCGCAGTGTTGCCATTTCAGTGCTGTGCAGTAGTCTGATTACAGAAAAGCTGTTACGAGCTTGAGAGGCAAAAAAATACAGCAAAAGAAAGTTGAGGGATTAAGAGGGAAAAAAGAGCGCAAAGCCCAGCCAAACCAAAGCCACAGGAAATGGAGTCTGAATGTAAGAGCAGGATCTAGACAGAAAGGGATTTGGCAGGAGAGAAATTGTTGCAAGGACTTCACGGAGAACTATAAGGCCCAGTCCTATAAAACTTGTGCTCGTTGTAAGTCTTTATTCCTGCAAATGAACCCATTTGCGTGGTGCTACTATAGTTTGTAGGTCTAGGATGTTAGAAAAATACCGTCTGTTAAAAGAAGGGTTGGAGCACTGAAAAGGGAACAAAAGGTAGGAGCAGTGTAACGCATAGGGAAGAGGGATCGCTGGCTTTAAGCTCTTTGGCTGGGCAGCAAGGCTCATATCCACAGAAACAGGTAGCGACTGTTCTTTTCCAAATGGGTAGGGTGTTTGTTGGGAAAACAGTGCCTCTGGTTGTGACAAAAAGAGGTACGTTTCACATATGCTTATTTGCCAGTTCTTCTGTTTCCATCAGGATACTCCTTGTGATGCTGGATTCCTTCCCAGCCTCCTGTAGATTTTGGAAAGCCTCCCATTCAGCTGCCATGTAGAAGGCTTTGAACTTAAAATGGGAACAGCTGAAATGCACCCAGCGCTGGGGGGGACCCTCACAACCCTCTCCCCATTTCTTTCTTCCCCGTCAGGACCACCAGGAAGCTGGCAGGCACCATCCTGGGACTGGCAGCCCTGGCAGCAAGGAAGCGTGGGGTTTGCAGCACAAGGTGAAAACTTTTGAAGATGGAGGCTTGGATGTTTAATTGGAAGCCAGTGCCTGATTAGGTTTTAGGATGGAATTGAATCTCTTTGTGGAAAGGGAGGCACTTGCCCACAGGAGGTGTTTAGCTGTGCGGGGTGTGATGAAGACGCCTGTCCCAGAGCCATAATAGTGTGTGGACAGGCTGCAGAGAGACATACTCCACTACTGTGGGAAAACAGGTAACGTTAGGGTTTCTCTGTAAAAAATCAACAAACTACTTTCCCTTCAAGGAACAGAAACACTAATGAAAAAAATGCCGTCTGTGCATCAACTCCCCTCTGACTGTAAGTGTGTCTTAAGTCAGGAGAAAAAGAACTGCAAACTACTTAGCTGATAATCACGAGCAATTAATTTAGCTGTGGCTAAGTAGGTAGGTAGGTAAGTCTTATATCAGTGTGAGTTGTGTGCGGCTAAATCTGGCTCATAAAACAAACACAACTTTGGGCAGCTGCTCAGCAAAGTCCTGTCCCGCTTCGTCCCGTATGGAAGCACAGTCATGGCACTGATACGTGACATATTTATTTGTCGATATGTCTGATGTTTGCGTATAGGGTCTGAACTAGAAAGACAAAGAAATACCTTGGGATATGGTTAATATTGCCTTCGATATCCTTGATACACCCAGTGCTGTGTTTACCTATCATAGCACATTTGAGATCCCCTTCTCACTACCCTGAGGAGCTGCAGGAAGTTGTTGGTGTGGCGGAGCACGACAACCCACTTTCTTCACTTCCTTCCTTACGCTCTTGCGTAAAGCTGCGGTCACCAGCATAGAAGAAAAAATAATGCATACTTTTTTTTTTTCCTTCTTTTTAAAGGCTTTATGAGGCTTCTTCCCTGACGCGACAAAACTATGCTTCGGTTCTGCTGGAGAGACCCTCGTGGTTGCATGGACGCCACAGAGCTGCGGCGGACGGTGCAAAGTGCTGCGCCTCACAAGCAGACGTATAGCCAGTCCCATACGTACCTCTCACAGTTTTCCTTGGGATGGAAGTTAGAATGGCAGATTTCAGCAGTGATGTAAAAAAAGTATCCCATCAGTTTATGGGGATTTCTTGCAACTTCAAAAGTGGCCGCTCTGTAATAAAGGGTATCTCACTAAAGAGGGGGTTGAGCCACGCAGGAAACTGAGATGTCACAGGGCTGAGCACTGTATTGTTGGTGGGTTTGTGGGATTTAAAACATCCAGGATAGGAGTTTCTTCCTCTACAAAATACGTGGGGGAGAGAGAAACATCTGAGTGAGCAAATGGGCCAATTTAAGAACAGTTACTTTTCCAGATTTTACACAAATATAGCTACTCACTTTTTTTTTTTCCCTCCAGTGCATTTGAGACATAAATTTTTCTGGTTTTGTTTAAAAATCATCTTGGTTCTCCTGGTCAGAAGAATGCCTTGTTACTAAAAATCTAGTCCTTGCACAGACATAATGGGCTAATTTACAGATGGGAGGTACCGATCTTTAAAAACTCATCCTTGAGAATATATCGAGTTTACTGACCCAAGCCTGGCTTAGGGAATTATGCTCTAATCTATCCTTTCCGTCAATAAAGTGAAAAAAGAGAGTAGATTTTAGACTTTTGAAATGTTTGACTGTCTTCCTTGATAACACCCAGTGGATCCTGTCCAAATATCTGAGTGTGGGAAGTATATTGCATAAGTATATTGCATAACTTGGCCAGTCCTGATGCATTGTCCTGTTTGTATCTCACTCACATCGGCTCGTACATGTTCCTGAAAGAGCACACACGCTCCTGAACGGATGATGTAGCGCTGAGCTGACAAACACAAAGCTAGTCAGGAGATTCGTGGATCCGTCTCTTACTGTGCATCTTGAGGATGCATCTCGCTCCATCTACGTACTTGTTCTACCTCACCCACCCAGCAATTCTGGCATAGTACAGATGCTAAAGCAACTCAGGAAAGGAATATCAAATTCAAAAAAGCAATCAAATTCAGCAGATTATCTGGGATATTTTTTTTCCCTCTGGGATCTCCTTTGCTGGTCACTTGTATTTGTGTAGGTATACAGCATCTAGGGGGGAGAAAAAACCTCTACACTGAAAAGGTTTCTGAAAGAGAACAGTAGGTAAGATAATTCACTAGGAGCAGTCATCAACAGAATGTAGCTTACTGATATTTAACTGTCAAGAATGTGCATGGGCCAGGACCTGATAACTGTGAGGATATCCTTCTGCTACTCCAAACTGGGAATTGTTTGAGTCAGCAGCATTGATTATGCTTTATATAAATGCAGTAACATCACCCAATATATGAGGGAGGGGATGATTTATTGAAGTAAATGATGCAAGAGGAATATTTTTGTGCTGCTGCCCGGAGAGGAGAGCCAAGCTGTTGCTGCCTCTGGACAGATGTGTCAGAATTGCGTTTTGCTCTTCCAGCCATCACACCATAAGGCAGCTAACCTCACCCCCTCTCAAGGCTTTGTCTTGAAAACAAGTATTAGTCACGTGAGAGGTTTGAATACTTGTATTGGGAAAACTACATGATTAAGGACTTTCTAAAGCATGTGTTGTATCAGTTTCAAACTACAGAGTATCTGAAAGATCAGTGGCCAGGGATTTATGAAATGATTTATTGTGCCAGTGACCACTTAGATACTTCATATCAATGGATTATTTTTCTCTGTCACAGGAAGAACATTTGTTTTTATCCAGAGCCGAAACCTGAAGTCATTATTCATTTTATTACTTAGGCAAAATTCTAATTAAAGACTTAAGTGTTTGGCTCAAGGCTCAATATTTCAAGGGAGCGTTTATTTAGAACAGAAAACAGCAGAAAGGTCTTTGTAAACATCTGAATGTCTCTTTAAACTCATCCTACAAACACATTAAGTCTGTAGTGATGCAAACAGAGAAAGTTAATTCAGTCATAATTCCCACCCTTCTTCCGTGCCAAGAGATGGATCTGTTTACTCCTCGTGAAGATAACGTTGTTCACGCTCTCCCAAGCTAGCCGTAGCACCTCCCCTCCCACCACCTCCACCAGAGGGGAGCCCTGCTAGCCTGCTTTACAAGCCTGCTGCGATGCTTATCGCCTTGGCGTCCGAAAACATCTTGGATAGCCTGAACTAGAGCGATAGAGCCTTTCAAGTGTGCCCTTGGTGAACGAACGATGCGGTCATTGAGGGAGCCTAAAATGAAAATAAACAGCGTACAGGTTTCAAATTGGCCTGAGGGTCCCCAGAGAGGTATCGAAGGAATATAGAGCAAACCTATCAGTAAGCATCGCTGATGTGCACTGGGCATACATATTCTCTCATAACTCAATTGGAGAAGTCGTATCTGTATAAATACAAGGTACCAGATGATTCTGCAGGTATGTCTTCAATTTAATTGGATACTTTTAAAATACAGAAGTGGCTTACCTGTAATATATTATACTTTCATCAGTCTTTAACTAGTTTTGACAATTCCGTAGGGTGGGAATTATCTTTGGTTGTGGTGCACATATGGATGACAATTAAAAATTTAGTAATGTATGTGAGGAGAACTGGAAATGACTGTAATTTTCTTTGTTTTTCTGAAGAGTCTTAAAACTTGCTTCTGCAGACTGAGACTACAGTAGCTCCACATTTGTACAGTGGCAAGCTATTGGATTTCAGAGGTCAGTTTTCAGGGTTAGAGTTTCCTCATGTAAATTATACCACCTTCCACCCTGAAAACCCATTTTTCGCTCTTCATCCATATATCAAAGCGTAAGAATGACATTATTCTCTGAATTCTCAAAATTAAAGTGATGAAGAGGAAGAGTTTAGGAAGGAGCAACTTAAGTTTCACTTCATCCAGCTTCTTGATAACAAAGAGAATGGTTTTCTCGAGTATCCAAACCAGCATGAAGAGGAAGCAGCCTAATTCACCTTCACTCGATACAGCTTTAAGATTTTGAATTTACTCCATCTAATATGATCTATTGCCCAGTAGCGCAGAAAGCTGTTTTATTATTCCACGATGTATTCCCCCTAGTCAAAACATCGTTACCTGAAATGACACTCTGGGCTATTCAACCAGAGATAAATGTGTATAAATACTAATTTAACTTCAACTGCAGGGCAAATTCGAGCAGATCTCAAACACTGGTGCACAGATATGAGGCAGATTCATCATTCAAATAAAATGTGCATTTGTTAGGTAGCCTCCTACTCAGAACTGTGTAAAGGCCATCAGCTATGGTCAGATGAGATTTTTTCCTCTCCCATGTTCACCTAATGGTTGTTATGTATATGGACAGTGGATTTGCCCATAATTTATTAACCTGGACAACTCTTGCATATTTCAAGTATTCCAAAATAAGTCTTTTCTATGTGATCTGGGAAAATCGGGTAGCAGAGAGATATTAGTGGTCTTCAATATGCAATTGCCATATTTAACACCCCACACGTGAAGTATTTAATGTCCTTTTACTCCCTTTTTTAAGGGCTGTTGAAATTTTTAAAAACCTGCCTGTAACGCATAATTCTGTCTCTTTGTGCATCTAGCACAGCCAGTCTCTAGACATCTCTCTAGACAGCACAGTCTCCAACTGCTAGTTTTTGGCGCATGATTGGACCTATTTGCAATGTCCAGATGCATGGAAAGAGATTGTCCCACTCAAGCCAAGACGAGCCTTTTGGGAACGGAGCATGTGCTGCTGGGGCTGCACAACCGTTGCATGACAGTGCCGGGCTCCCGGCTTCGCTTGGCCTGGGAGAGCAGTGCTGGCGGCAAGCGGTAGACCTCTGGATGAGGAAAAAGCAGCCGAATCCAGGGCCGTCCCACCTCAGTTGAGTCCGGGTCACCGTGCACAGGCAGCCAGCCTACAGCTCCTAAGCGTCCTGCGCCCGGCCTTCTGCTTTCTGTCCTCGGTGCTGCCCAAAAGTGCGTAGCCTGGGCAAGCACCACCAGCCCGTCCAGGAAGAAACACGGCCAGCATGCTTGGGCACCAGCTGTACCCGAGGTGCTTTTGCAAGCTTGCAGGAGAGATAGTAAGTTAATTTAGTTTCCAGGGCAGCTTCGAGGTCACCCGTAATAGGTCACTCTTAACAAACAGCATTGACATGGAGCTGGAACGACAGCGAGTGAATGAAACTTAGCTCTCTCCTATTTGAGCAATGGAATTTATTCCCAGCTCTGACCTTGTGCAAACTCTGTTACCATATTTATCACACGGAAAGAATGACCGTGGCCGCTGCCGGCAGTGCAGGCAGGAGGCCTACTCAGCAGGAGCGGCTCCCAGCCCGGTCCGCTCACCGAGGACCCGAAATGCACCCGGTGGTGCTGGAAGAAGGAGGGAAGATCGATGTTCTCTGCTCTCCCACCTCAAAACGGGGATGTTGCAAAAGGCTGCTGAACCCCAACGGCACACGGGGTGCGGAGCTGCGCAGGACGCTGGGCTCTGCTGCTCCCCGCTGTTTCTCTTCCCCCATCCCCTGGGTGCCCCTGGGTGCAGCAGGGCACTACCCAGAGCTTCGCCTCCAGGAAGGGGTGAGGAGAGGTGGCCCGAAGCGCCGCTCTCTCCAGCGGTGCCATTGCAGCTGAAGGTGGCAGGCCAAGGAGGCTGCAACCTTCCGTTCACCTTCACGCTTGAAATCAACGGCTGCATCTCTGAGGCACGGGTTTGCGGTGAGAGATGCTGCGTTCGCTCTGCCAGCTTCTCAGCAACTCAGAAGGAAGGGGGATTTCTGCATGAAAAAAAATCTTCCCTTCATAATCCATATCTCCTTTTGTGCTGGCAGGGGCTGCTTAGCTACTTGTACAGCAACTACCTGTCCCCGCGGTCCCTTCTCTCCTGCATGCCCCTCTCTGCTGGGAACGTACTTTGCCAGAAACAGCGACTGACCTCCCCGAGCATACAGGAAACATCATGCTAAAAAAAGAAAGCAGATCGTGTGAACAGAGCTAAACTTCCCACAAGGTGTAACTTTTCTCCCTTTGTTACTTTTAAATGCAAATACATCACGATAAAAAGACGCAGAGGAGGTATAAGAGAGGAGGAGAGCGAGCCCTTGGGACCTGTCTGCTTTGCATTCGGATATCCTGAGCCTAGAGAGACATTTGTGCTAAAGGTTATTTCAAAGTAGCTCAAAGGAGAGGCTTATTCTTACTTAAGGATTTTTGTTAATCAGCCGTGACGCACCTCAAATCATTCACCTCCCTGGGCTTTATCTGAAATAAGTCCGTGCTTTTCCAAAGCGCGGTGTTGGAGGAAGGAAACCTCCTATTTTGGTCAAAGTGCATGTTCTGGTAATAGCAGTGAGAATAAAAGCAAAGCCCAACGCACAGGCACGGCAGCGCTCACGCCGCTGCTTGGCAACCTGCGGGGAGCCTGCTGGAGCCAGGCAGCCTCCCAGGAACGCCGGAACAGGATTTGCTACGGACGAGGGCTGCGGGGAGGGATTCCCTGGCCCAAGCCTGCTCTTTTGGGTGGCTTGCGGCAGCACTGCAAGAACATGCAAAGAGCAAGAGGAGATTTTTTTTTAGTGATTAAGTACATGTTCATTTGGACCATATGACTTTTTTCTGGGTAGCTTCAGCAAACCTGAACCAGTATAATAAAATGTCCACCATAAAGAAATCATACTATGAAGCAAACTCCTTTTTATTGCCTTAAGATGTTGATTGCATGAAGTATTATTTAAAGGCGCTATTGTAGTGATCCTTCATTTCGCCTCCCTTCACCCACAGCGAGATGCTAGAAAGAAGGAGAGTTCACCGTGAAGCATTTTTTTGGAATCCTCAGCTCTGAGACAGGACGCCTGTGGTTATATTAACTCTTGGGATTTGAGGGGCAATGTACTTTCTCCTCATTCCACCAGTTACCCTGGCGCTGTAAAGCACATCTCCATAGATGGCCCTCTACGCGACGATTTTAAAGCGTTTTGCAAGTGGGAGATGCCACCAGCATGAGATGAAATAGAGAGGAATGACCTCATCACAAAGGAGGAGAAACAAGCACAAAGATGTCACATACCCTGCAGAGAACTTGCTGCCAGCAAGAACAGGGTTCAACTCAAGCCTCTTGTCCTGCGGGCATCCGCAGGTATATGGCCACCCTGCTGCCTTGGCTCCTCGGGGTGTGCCTGGCATGAAGCAGTACATGGTGCTTGAGCTGGTGGATCTAATGACTCATCCGCAGGCTTGCTAAGCAAAAATCATTATCTGTGGTAAGTGTGAACGTGGACCATAGCTTCCTGCTATAGGCGATAGATACAGAAATGTAAGAGGCTACCAGCAAATTGCAGCCACGGTAGAGGAAAATGTTGTTGTTGTGTATTATGGCCCCGTGAGCAAACCTTTTCTTTTTCTGTGGATGTTTCAGTCTTTCTGTTTCAAGGTGGGGCTGCGTGCTACTGCAAACTGTACTTCCTAGCTGGCCGCTTGCGTCGTGACTGTGTCAAAGCTGCCCAGAGAAAGCAGAATTGCAGCTGAAATACAGCTGAGCAAGATTAAACTGCTCTTTTTGTTTGCACTGTTTATCTTTTCCCTTGCCAGTGCACTTCCCCGCATTCCTCTGGTGCACTTTAGAACAAGTAAGCCTTTTGAAATGATTCTTCTAGCACACAGAGAAGCCACCTCAGGCAGTCATCAAAAAGCCAGGCCCAATTTAAGTGAGGCATACTGGCAAGAAAGAACAAAGGTGAAGCTTTTTGCCTTGAAAAAGTGTGAAGCTGACTGTTGCAGTCTGCTGCAGAGGAGATTTTATGTAGAAACACACACAGAGATATGGTTGTGTAAAATACCGTAGAAGACGTTCAAACTCTACAGGCAGCACTTTCTCGCTAATGATGTGGTACAAATGGTTTGAGGCTTAAGTCGGACAAGAGTAATATAAGAAAATTCATCTACTGCTTTTCTACCTTTCTGTTGGCTTCACACAACACTGTCTTCATCACTTGTCCTGGCATCAATTCTTCTCTCCGTAACACAGGCCTTCCCCCATGCTCTGGCCCTTCGAAATGCTTTCATAAGAAGTGCTGTAGGTGTCTCATATTTAAAGATGAATATTGATTGTAGAGGTATAAAAAATACATTGGTACTTACAGTTGAGCTAGAAAAATATGCTTCTAAGGTATCATTATTTTGCCATGATAGGATGCTGCAGAGACTTACATATTAATGTTTGATTTACCACAGCATGATTTCAGTGGTGGAAAATAAGCAATGTGCATCAGCACGGGGCACTGAGAAAGTAGCAAATGTTTTCATGCATTGATCTGTCTGATGATTTGATAACTCAGTAAGTTCTGCCTTTAAAATAACATAGAAGAGTTTCAGAGGCTTCAATTTGAAGATGCTAGTCTCTTCTGAGGTGGGATTTTTTGTTCTCATTAACTCAACCTTCATAGTTTCCTACGGTGAAAAAAGTTTCCAGTTTGATGACGACAATGCCCGGACTGGATGCCCGGCCAGGAAGACAGGTGACGGCAGTGGAAATCCAGCTACAGTTACACTAGGAGCTGCCATCAGTGGTACCTGGGCTTACAGAGACCCTAGGAGGAAATGATGGCTCCACTTACTGAACCTGTTTGGAAATAAGTGTATGGAAAATAAACAGCTTTGGTCATGCCAGGTTTGGTTGGGAATGCTTCCCCTTTCAACAGCTATTCAAATGCCAATCTATTTTTAGCATTCCAAATATTTTTACAGCACAGTTTTGGCATGCATTTTCATACCATAATTTGGAAGGATTAAGGTTTTGCTTTTACTTTTAAAATGAAACCAGAGGCATAATGCAATGCCCTCTTCAGCCAAGAGCCTGCCAATGAGTGTGATTTGCCTTGCAGTGTGGTAGAGAGTACCTATAATTAGAATCTAACACCTGAAATACAGTGGTCAACACCTTCCGTTAGTGTAAGCGAGCAGAGCTGCGGTGTCGGTGGAGCCTGGCTGATTTATATCTGTGGGAGCCTGCCTCTTTGGCTGTGCAACTCACAGTGGCTGTGGCTGGCAGCTCCCAAAACAGCCTCACGTTCTGCTCCTGGATAGAGACTTTCCCCTGGCTGCCCCATGGGACTCAGCAGATACGTCTCCCAGACCCAGAGCTAACCCATCAGGGGTGTGCTTTCCCCTTCTGCGTGACTCCGTTCCTAGCAGGTCACCTCGGCATGAAAAATCGCTTGTCTCTGCAGCTCTGTGCAGGGGCAGGTCCCAATTTTGGGACCCTACAATTCTCCTCACTCTATTTAGTGGCATAGCCCTTAATATTGAAATGTTCACTGATGCCAAAGATCCTTGGAAGACAAACTCCTGCTTTCAAATGTCACTGTAGAACCTGCCTGGAAGCTGAGGGGATGAAGGCTCCTCAAGGATTCAGGCACTCCTGAAGACGAGTGGGAAGGTGGGAACCAAAAGCGCTGATTTCTGATCCTGTCATGTCCTGCCCACGTTGCCGTGGCTGATGCTCCCCTACTCTGTTCAATGCGAATGCTATCATTTTGGGGGTTTTTTGGTCTTTTTTTTTTTTTTTTTTAATACACCAGGATACAACATGAAACAGAGGCGATTTGGATTGTGAGCTGTCAGCGGGCTGCCCATCAGTCGTGATGGATGTGTCGTTCCTCGGTCACTGTCAGTTGATATTGCAGGAGCAATTGTGATGGTTTATTTGTGCTGTATTGCAGCACCTCATCCCAAAATGGAAGACTCTGTTCTGGTGTTGACATGTTCGGCGAGCCACAGTGCTGTGATGGTAACTCTTACGCCCGGTCAATGTGAGATGGAATTAATCCTGCTATGACAGTGGGGTTCGCAGCACCCGAGTGTTGCTGAGCAATGGAAAAACTGGCAGAGGTCAGAGCAGAAAAGTGCTTTTCTATAAAGGATAAATCATTAGCAGTGTTATAGCATAGTTGGTAAATAGACTAAGAAGCCGAAGCAAAGCTAAGATACCGCTGTATAACCGGAGGTGTTCAGGAAACCACTGCGTGCTCTAGCTTCGTATAATTAAATAGCTGCCCCATTTCGAGCCAGAGGTGGTTAATCTTCAGCAGCAGATGAGCCACTCTGTTTGTAAAGGCAGCCTGCAAAGGGCTTCGATTAGATGCAGAAATCATATTGTCAACAAGAATAATACTTGATTCAGAAGAGCTGGAGTCCTGGCCAGGAACAACACATCTTCAAGTTTACGCCCTTATGATCAGAAGGATAATCTATGGATAATCCAGTTTTTAGGAAGAGTAACTGGAAAAGCAGTCCGTGAGCAGCTGAGGCTGCATTCTGCCGGGCCCCCTTGGTGAAAGGATGTATTATCGCAGTCCTCGGCACTTAATCATGGAGTGGAATACACAAAAATAGCCAGGAAAGTTGCGGGCTGTGCTGAATGGGTTGAAAGGTTGTGGGAACATGTTCTGGCACACCCTCGTGCTGTGGTGAGACACACAACGAGGGGGAAGGGGAGGGAGCGTTTTGGCGGGCCTGGGCAAAGGGGAATATACTCGTTTCCATATAAACCCTCTCCTCTCTTTCACTCAGCATCATTTTGCTTCCTGAAGCAGAAATATTTTCCATTAGCCATTTAGGGTAACGCTTTTCGAATGCATATAATGTGGAAACATCTCAGCTGCAAATCTATGGTCACGTTCAAACACTGGGAAAAAGCTTTAGTATATTACACAATAAAATATTTGTAAACACAGATGACTTGAGTTTAAGAGGAACTTTGGTCAGCTGAAATATAAATCAATACAGCATTACAGCATGACAACAAATGAGCTAGGCGGGGAACCTGCCTGCGGTTCTTAATAAAACCACCACCAACTCAAGAAAAAAACCAAGCCCCGTTGCTGGAGCGGGTAGGAGAGTGGGTACCCCAAGGAAATTAGGATAAAGAGCCACGTGGTTGGCTACCTGTGATGTATCTTAAGAAAAGGCCCATAAAAACCACTCATTGTGCCCCAGTTGATATCGAGTTAGTTGCCTTGCTGCCAGACCAGCCAAGGCATGAATACTAATGCTGCCCTCAGCTGCCACAGAAATTGTCTCTTCGCATAAGAGCAACGAAGACCTTTTGTCCTTAACTCACTTGTCTCACTTGTGCCGGGACTAAGCCAGGAGCTCCAGCTGCATCTGCAATCAGACAAGCTCTGCTTAGCAGCATTGAACTCGCAGCGTTATGTTTAAAACTCGCTCTTCTCCGCCTCCCAGGGAGAAAACGAAAAAGGAGGCTGCACACACGTTCTTCAGTAGGTGCGGCCCCGAGGTGGTGTCCCTGCTGGGTGCGCAGCAAGTACATAAAAGCGCAGCCAGAACATGCTTTTCTGAGCGCTTCGGCTGTGTGAGGGCAGTGGGGGGGACCCACCGGCCCTCCCTGAGGGGCAGCGACGGGGACAGGAGGCGGTGGGAGACAGCACGGGCGACGCGGGGCTGCGCTGACCCTGGCGGAGGCGCGAGGACGCAGGTACAGCCTGAGGGACCCCGTTGCGCCGGGGATGCGGCGACTGCAGGAAATACAGCCCGTTACCGTTTGTGGTGGGAAAGTGGAGGAGCACAATTTTCTACAGATCCGGAAGCGAGCGGAAGTCTTTCTCACTCAACAGGATGGCGAGGGCTGTGCCACCAGGCAGCAGCAGCAGTTCCTCCAGCCTCGGACGGGCAGCAGCACGTCAACAGCCAAACCACAGGTTGCGTTACGTGCCGCTGGAGCCGTTCTCGACGTCGTTGTTTGCTACCTGGTATGACTGGGGGTGCCGACACAAAAAAAAATTAAGAAATTCATTTTCATATAGGAAAGTTTTCCTGCTGCCTTGAGAATATCCTTGGGTTTATGTAATACCACTCACCTGGCAGTCTCACATTGCTTTCTTAGAAGGATCGCCCACGTGGTGGAGTTACTGCAGAGCTGTTACTTCAGAATAGCCGTTTCTGAACAACCCTGTGCAAAACCAGGCTTATTCTGAAACAAGAAAACCTTATTCTGGTTGATCTGACCACTCTGTCAAAACCAACTCCTTTCCAAGAGTGGATTAGGTTAAATCAGACCAGGTGGAAGAAGAGTGCTCACAGACAGAAGGGTCAGGAACAGCCTTCAGACTCACACCCTCTCCTAATGGGGGTGAACTGGCAAGCATGCACAGCCGTCCCATTGCACAGATGAAGAAAATTAGAATATATAGATAGGAGCACAGCATAGGCCTCCCAAGCCCTACTCTTTCTTCTGAGTACATAACAAGTCTGTGAAGTTTAGTTTCTCCTGTCAGTTGCATCTCTTATGCAACGTACTTTGTTCTTTTAGTTTTATTCCTTCGTTGATTATTTTTTCCGCTGCTTACTTCTGCAATCATCAACTTTCTCTTTACCTCTCCAGTTCTGCTTCTTAAAACAATCGCATGTGTACAAAACCCTGATTCCTTATGATGCAACACTTCCAATTTTCACGTAACCACCTTGCTGTCAGCTACCTGCAGCAAATCAGCCTGTTCAAGCAAATCAGGGCTCACTGCATTTGTGTCAGTCACACGTTGTTTTCAAGAATCCAGTGGATCTCTTGATCTCACGGTATATACACTGCCACTTCCTCCATCAGTAAATCCATGAAAATTAGCGGAACAAAAATAATGGTGACACTGAATAATTCAGTAATACACTCCGACAATATTTGCTAAACTCCTGTCAACACAGCCTACTTTGCTGTCGCTGCAGCTTACAGTGTAACTGGCTTTCCAGTCCTACCGACTATTATTAGCCTGGTTTTTGGATACTTAGCACCTTTTGCAAGAACAGGAAGAGAAAAATAAACTGAGATTTTATCATAATGATGTTAAAACTAGAAGGATAAAACCCCAACCACACAAGAGCATACTGGTATTTTGTCACACTTGTAGGTAAGTCGATGCAAGAATGATCGGCTCTACTCGGTCAGCTTAGTCTTTGCTGCTTAGATTTGTGTGTCCACCTCCTCCTCTGCCATCTTCACACTGCGATGTGAGAGCACACTTACAAGGCAGCCAGGGAGTTAGGTAATTTATGAGCCAAATAAAAAATCCAGACATGGTACAGAAGTGGATGGTAGAAGATACTGTACCTAGCAATTCAGCCAGTCTTCTTTAGACGAGAAATAAATCATAAAGCCGAGTCCTTGAGGAGAAGGAAAGACACAGATCAGCTTTGTGTTAATATGAGTGGAGCTACTACTGTGGCACCTTAATGTGAAGGAATCAAGCACTTATATAGCTGAGTCAGGGAACTGAGGCAATTAAATTTTTGGTTTTCTTTGTAGTTAGCTTCCCCGAGGGATTCTTAAGTCAGTGCTGTTACCAGAAGAAATGCTTGCCAAGGCTTGCTGACCATGCATCTGTACAGATCCTGGGAGTGCCTCTTCAGTTTTGCCAAGCCAGGTTAGCTCAAGCCACTGGCAAACTGCTGTTAAACTAAATTGGTTGACTAATCATAGCTGAGCAGTGAGAGGCAAAACTTCCAACAAAGCAGTAGTAGCAACTGTTGTGAATACTACCATCATAAACTGCCATGGTCATTCCCAAATCCCACGTGGCAATTAGAGGGTAAACACTGAGGACAGACATGAGGAAGCAGGAGCATCTGCATGGACGAACCTCCAAGATATATAAGGTGGGATTTACACATATACATAGGATTCGGGAAGAATATCTCAAAAAGCTTAATTTGATTATAAAACAGTTTCTGTAAATCCTTTAGAAGGAAAGGTAATTCAGAGGTATGGCTTGCTGGCTCAAAACAAGAGCTCAGTTCTTTGAATGCCTAGTTCAGAAAGTGTCTCAGGTAAAGACAGGACTGGTTACCCTAAACCACTTGACATACAATTTGTATCAGGAATTCTTCTATGCTTTTGCAATCATGATTTTATCACAATAAGGTCAAGACAGCTGGACACAGAAGAACATAAGTTTCAGTTAATTCTCGTAGGCTCTGAACCAGGTTGACGTCAGCTTAAGATGAAAGAAGTTATGCCTGGCTGTCCATAAAACAAGTTGTTCCACTACACAATACTATTTGAAAGGAGAAAATCTCACATCCTCATGTAATATTATTCATCCAAGTGGTAACCCATTAGTGTAAATCATCTCTAGGTAGCCATTTACAAGATATAGGAGATAACGGTTTGGCTGCAGAACATTCCTAGAGGAGGAAATGATTGTGAAAGAAGTGGAGGAACACGAAATCCTATCGTTGAAATGTCTGACGACTCTCATGTACTTCAGGAGGGCCCACATCTCCTTATTCTACAACCTGTTATTTACAAACTGCATGGAAGAATCCTGCATGAAAAACTGTCTGTAGCCAAGGCAGGTTGTACTCTACACAGTTGCTTTAATAATTAAAATTAAGACAGAATTCAATCCCAAACCTACTTATTTTAGATTACATTTCTACTACTTCCATCTACTTCAATATCCAGAAGTAGGTTAAAATTAAACTAAGAGATTTTTTATATTCCTGTTTTGCCCAAGATACTATATCTATTCAGATAATCACTTTTTTAAAATCCTTTTTTTTTAAACAAGAACTATGAAAAAAATGCATGAATCACTACATTACCTTTCTCCCTTTCCTAATGGCATCTCCTCAGAGCTTATGGGACGATGGCCTGTAATTCAGTAAACAGGAGGAAGTTGTTCTGGCCCCTATAAGTACCTGAGTGCTCTTGCTAAAAAATGCAGCTTGATGATGACTATTTTTCTTTTTTTAATAAAGCACACTATACATTTACTTTTGCTTTGTAGCTGTAAGAGACCTTTCACAAAAGCCAGTTTCTCTCAAGTCATTTATTTCCTTGCAAAATACAATCTAATCTACAATATAAAATACAAACCAGCATGTTTTCCTCTAATCCCTTTCAGCTACCATACTATTCAATGCTACTGTAAAGTAGGTGTGAAAATTTCAGATGGAAAACATGAGTTAGTTGGATCACATCCCCTTTAAATACCTCAATTCTTTTGCAGTAGGAAAACTTAATAGTTCAGAGGTTTGGTTGTTGTTTGTTTTTTTTTTAAAGTTCATGGGAACTATTATACCAGAAGACAGAGTAAATGCTCCAACCTAAGATACAGATCTTCTACTAGCTCCCCCTGGGGAGAGTGTGACTGAGGAGTTAGCATCATTAGCCAGTAGGACAGTGATCTCATTTCAGTGACCTTGTTCTTTCAGCATCAGTGACGACGTACAATGCCAAATCATTTAATATTAATATGTAAACTCTGTCAAGTGCTTTCTAAAATGTCAAGTGCCCCTGCCCCAATTTACAAACTATTATTTTATGGATACTGTATTATAAAAGTGTTATGAAGTTATATTATAAGCAGTTATTAATGCCTTTGCTACAGGCTGAATCTGTAAGAGGTGACGGAGCAACCAGCTGTTACAGGACACCTATTTGGGATAGATCAAACTAATTTTTCTAATGCACCTTGCCAGTATTTTATTTCACAGAAGTGACAAGCTGTTGGCCTCAACAGCTGTAGTGCTGATGGCTCAAGAGCCAGCTAAGTCGGTAAATACAGAAGTTTTCAGACTGGGAGAAGCAAGGGGATGGCAAGAGGAGTACAGGCATAACATCCTTCGTTATAATTTGGCTCTTCTTAAGACTATAATCACCATCGGTTATTTTACATTTACTTAACACATTCCTAACTTCCCTGCTGGAAGCAAGTAGTCATTGCGGTATTAGAAGAATAACTGTAGAAATGCCATTCAGCACTAGGGGCTCAGATCTACCTCCAGTAAGTTTCTCTACACGCATTCCAACACTTGCTTTTCAGGAGGGTGTAATGATTTACACATTATTCTTAAGTAGAGGAAGTTTCAATGGCAGATTAGTAACATAAACTGACAAGCTGTATGTGCCTGTCAATGCACAGCAGAGCTGTTGCTGTCTTTGGACTATAACAGTTGCCATGTGAAAAATACTCCATTTTTCTTTATAAAATAATCCATCATCCCAAGTCAGTAAGAGGCCATGAGTAAGTATTGTGTAGCTTTTCCACACACAGCTGACTTCAACTGGTAACGGCTTTAAAAACAGAAGAATAAAACCCCAAGTTTATGAGTGTCTGATAACAAACTGGGTAATCCCGGCGCATCGTTGTCGGCATTGCTAAATCTGGTCTTGATACCACAGTGTCAACATCCATCAGATGCAACCGCTGCATGCTGCTTCAGTCATTCTGTGGCTTTCTGTGGAAGTATGTGCAGATCTTCCTCATGGAAACTGAAGTGGTTGCAGCCTAGGGAAAAAAAAACAAAACCCCAAACAAATCAAAATCAACAAGAAATGTTTCTAGCTTAACAGTTCATATGCTGCAGGAGTCTTAATGTCGCCCCTCCATCATTGCTCCAGTTTGTTTAGCTTCCTAAATAAGATAGTAAATGAAAGGTTCTTTACTATAATCTGTTTGTCTCACAGATAAGAGGATTACCTACCTACAGGAAACACTGGCTAAAACCTAGTGTTGTCTTACTGCCACAGCAAAAGCACTCTGGCTGCAGGTTCAGCTTCCCTACAGCAGGTAAGAGGGCTGCAGATTTCCAAGATGTAGCAGATGAACGAATGCTACTGGTTTTCCAGGCACCTCCTCAGGCTTTGAGTACAACACAGGAGCATCTCGAAATCTGAACTAGAGCATACTAGGCAGGAAACGCAATTGTTCTATAGTAATCTTTCTTCAGGGCAAATCTTTTTGTCTTGTGTTTAAACATGTACAGCATAAAGCACAAGCAGATGTAGGCGTACTATAACCAAGACTTCTTGGTACAATCACAATATGAAGAACGCAGCTGCTATGTGTAACTTAAGGAGTGGTGGCTTGCCCACTTCACAGCTGATAGAAGTGCTGGAAGAGGTGAAATCAGGTAAGACATGAGATACTTTACCAAAATAAGCCTTAGTGATAGCAACAACTTCTAGCATCAGATATTCAATTGAGAGTACAACTAAAATTTGATGAATGAAAATTTACCTAACATTTACTGAAGTAAGACTCAGTCAGACACTATAGGACTCAGAGTCCAGTGTCAGACATGAGTAGAGTTTGGTTTGTTTTAAAAGAACATAATTACCATTTCTCAGTTTGCACGTTAAACCGTCATGCTCTCATGCCAACTATTTTAGCTGCTTTATAAGCTTAACTTTCAGATCCTAGGATGAGCTCTGTGCCAGGCTTCTTGTACATCAAAAGTAGGATTATGTAGTTCAAATCCTGTCCTGTGACTCTTTTGCAATTCCTTTGTTTTCTGCTAGTTTTCAGTTGAAGGAACTGAAGGTGTTATTTAGCCCCACAGTTCTAACATGGGTAACAAATTCTTTTGCTACCTGGGCCAGAATAAAATTTAGTTATTTCTTCCAATGCTAAGGTGGCTTTGCAGTAACATAAACAGGCAGATGTGACGGTGAACACATAAACAGTATATCTGCCAGGAAAGGTGCTGTCATTATTGCGCTTCTCAGAGTAGAGCTGTATTTCAGATGATGGCTACATCCTTCGAACACCTGACTGGGGACTGGGAGGATCTCTGAGCTCCTGTGTGCCCTAAGTCCCTTTAAAGTGAGGGACATGAACATCCTAAAAATTCTCTTCCTGCATGGAGGGGATTAGTAGATAACAGCATTAATGTAGCTGGCTTATTGGGCCAGAAATCGTCCCTTTTGTCCACAATCAAAGGGATCAGATAACTCTTTGAATGCCTGAGCAGGAGAGAACAAACAAGGGGAGAGTGGCAGCTAGGGATGACTTCTTTCATGTTTACTGTCACCAGCTGTCCTACTTACAGTTTTCAGTGAAGTGGCTGCTGCCACAGCCTCTTGTCGTTTGGCACCGGGACTGCAAGATGATGGGGGGCTGTTTGACGCGCTCTGGCTGCCAGCTCTGCCAGTCCGGAGCTTCTCTCCCAGAGCAGACAACCAATTTTTTCTTTCAGGTGAACTATTCTCCTTATCTACTACCTCAGTGTCTTTCCTGCACGGAGATCTGAAAAGATGGGGGGGAGTTTGAATGCCTGATGGATTAATATGGCTTCCAGGAAAGGAAGGTTCTTCTGGGTTGCGGCTGGAGCCCTCATGGTCATTATCCAAGTCAGCCAGGCTGACAGAGCCTTCATCACAAGCTTTTTGGTCTGCAGCCAAGTGACATAAATTCAGCTTGGATTTCTTAGCCGCATGGTCCAGTTCAGTCACGCAGCTACAGGCCTGCAGACACTTCTGCCCCGCATTGTCTTCCTTGCTGCAGTCAAGCCTTCTCTTGGCACGCTTTTCAAACTGCGAGTGTGGGGCCTTAGGAGGACAAGCAGCTTCCAGGAGACCTTGGGTGACTTCTGCCAGGGCTTTTCTAGGAGAAGGAGCCTTTTTCCCCACCTCTGTAGGAGAAGAGCACGGAGTCCTTGTAACCCAATGTTTAATGGACATTTTAGAAGAAGGGATCAGTTTGGGAGAAGTGCATGGGCTGGCTCCACTCTGCTTGGCTGGGGTGCAGGCTGCGGCCGTCTGGGTTTTGAGAGCGCCTGTTGGAGTGTTTGTAGACAGCGGAAGGTCTCCAGAATAAATGGGAGCACAGGCAGCTGGCCGTGGCGAGGAAATGCATGGGCTGCCCACTGTGAAGGCCTTGGCAGGAGTATTCTGTGGGCTGGATGGCAGTCCTGATAGGGGAGAAATAAGTAGTCTGATGAGGAACACAGAAACAGCAGAGTAAAGACAGCCCGTTTGTAAACAACCCTTCCAATTAAAGGAATTCAGTGCCGACCCTGCTTCTTAGACATACCCTTTTCAATTAAGCGGTTGCATAAATCCCTCTAATTTCAGTTAAACTGTTACAAGTCCTATGTAAAATCCTATATCATATTGATAAGTATAATACAGTACGTTTGTGCAATGTCTTGACATCTATCCCTTCTGTAACAAGCACACTCAAATGAGCTACAGCCAAGGGACTGACAGACAGACAAAACGGATCTTGAACCTTCCAAGTTTGTCTAGCCTTGCTGGAAGCCTTGCAGTGGCTTGATCTAGACAGCTCTGTACTGAGATGGTGCCTGAGAGCAATGCTGGTCCCCACCCGCACTTTGCCATCTTTAACGGGTGCGTAACTAAGTTGAGGGACAAAAGTACTGTAAGCAGGTCCCACAGCTAATTACAATACCAAGGAAAACTTATGCTGTAATGCCCTACCATATGAATAATGCTGCTAGTGAGGCATTAATAGTTGCATATTTTAAAGATGACAAAAAAGAGTGAGAACAGGAACTTTCATTCTCTTGTCTTTTTGCTGGAGGATTTTCTGTGATGCTATATTAGTATGAAGACGGTAGTTATTTACCACACCAGGGAAAAGTGAGAAATTCTTCACCTCCTGAACAAGGACTTAAATTCCAAAGAAAATAAAATCGGTCACTGTAGTAAGTTATTTCTTTAAAACAAATGATTCCCAAGCAGATATCTTACAGTGGCTTTTGAGCTCACTAGCCAAGACATAAACCCTCCTGTTTTTAGAAAGAGGTTCTGAATACCCAGCTTCTTGAAGCCGTGGTCATAGGTAGGGGCATAAGGACCTCACCAGTAACAGTGGGAATCACATATAGCAAAGATTTTGGTCTGCAGCAATATTACGGGGTGGGATTTTTTTATTATTATTTTCTTTCTGGCACCCTCCCACAGAGAATGCATTAGCAGGTTTGTTAGATGCCTGCTTTGTCATTCACCTAACTTGCAGGGATGCAATTAAATAGGATAGCACCTTAGTTACTCTATGCATTTCCACTGCTGAGCACAAGAGCTCTAAACATCTTCTGTATACCAAGGGTTTAATCTGAACTCCTAATTCTCAGTGTTAGCACCGTACTATAAAGCACTTCATTAGAATAATGCGAAGTCTAGTGTGAATAACCTGCCATTTTCTTTAGGATGTTGGGCTGTCTTACAAATAACATGTCGCGTGAGCACCAACATGACAGTTTGATTATATACCATACTAAGCCTCGTTCGATCCTTCCTTTTACTGTATTATCTAGTATCCAAAACAGGAGTACTGGTGCATCAGAGCAAAATTAAATAGGACCCCATATTAATGGATCCCACTACAAATCACTCTAACACGCGAAACAGAGTTAAAGGCTCCTTTCCTGATAAAATCTGCTACTTCATAACAACTTGCTTCAATCTGGACTAAGAAAAAGTAACTGCCAATATTGGTTCTCCTAATCTTTACTTTAATGAGCACTTACAAGACAATAATATCTCAGCTGGGTAATTAATTGCACTTAAAAATCTAAGCTCCTAGAGGTAGAAGAGAAGTAGCAAGCTCAGCAACTCTTGATCCCTAATCACCATCTCCAAATTCATACAGCAGAAATATTGCATGAGCACTCTCTATCCCAAACCAGTCTGAAAGTTCTACTGTGGAGACACTGGATAAGGGAAAAAAAGCTATCCTGAGAGTTGGATGAGTGTCACTGCAAGAAGCAAACCCAAATTGAGAAACATTCCCAAACTTGAGATAAAGAAGACAAAGATCAGGCTTTTTTCTAAGACTGCATGCATTATTCAGGCTTCTAAGCCAGTTCCAAGCTGTTTCCATTTATGCTGCCGTTGCATGTAGTACAATACTGTAAATACCTGCAGTCAACCTGCATAACACCAAAGCACGTTATTTCAGATACTTCCTACCTTCTCTGCTACATGTCTTCTAGTGATATTATCAACCCCCAGATTTAAGAGTCACAAATAGTCCATGCACAGGCCTGCTCCAGAAATTTGGTTACACAAAAACAGAGAAGGTAGCGCAACTTGGGGAAATCACAAAAATAATTTCCAAAGAAAAGGAAACTGTGCTTGCTACACTTGACGGTATAGGTCAACAGTCAATACGCAACCTCAGTCTCACAATTTGTTCCACATAAATGGGTGGGGAACTACCTAGATCTCATCCCAGCAGGTCTGAAATAGGACTTGGCTTGCCAGCTCTGAATCAGTCTCTGCAGATAACTCCTATATTCTAACAGCACGTGCTTTGTGTTCAAGAGCCAAGGTCAGCAGGAAGCCTGCTGTTGTGTTTGCAGTGTCTGTGTACTTCCTCTTCCCTCCTGTTACTTTAATGCAGCAAGAGCGAGAAGAAGTTATTTTTCTAGTATAATTGCCAAAGTTGAATTGTAAAGTTTTAGTGTACAATCTACCTCAGGTTTCAGGCTTCTGGACTAGACCTATGGTTACTTTTCTTTTGCTGAAACTGGTATGCAACGTGATTTTTGAGCCCTCTCTGAAGCAGAGTGTGTGCACACAAACCATTTACCAGCTACGGAGCAGACCTGGCACTCTCCTTGCTATTGTCCTGCAAATTTCCTGCAAGACTGTTACTCACTGGCAAAAGGTCAGAGGCAATGTTATCCCATTAGTGGGATTTGGAGACCTTCAGCCTTTATTTGTGTTAGCCAAGGTGAAATTCATTTGGAGGATGGGTAGAAAAGATAGGGGGAACACAGGAAGTCACATCACCAGCTGCTGAGAAGCTATTGTAATCTTAGTTTCAGAGCTATTCTACAGAGAAGCTCATCTTATTTCACTTTTTTGGGGGGGTTATTCTCCTTTTACCTACTCTACTGCAACAAAACACCAGTCAACACAGTGCAATGATCCAGGGCCCCTTTCTTCTGGTCTAGGGTACTACCCAGTGAGTAGCTTCTCTGTACAGCCCAGATCTGCTTGCTAGCTGTGACAGCATGCTGCATAGCTTGTCTGGTCCCCTAGGCTTTGTAGAAAGGTATTGCATTTGTTAACTAGCCTTAACATGGGAATAGATGAGTGCTACTGATTAATTCTGGAACATTATGATCACATCATGATTGTCTACATGCATTTTTGAAATACTTCTGCTACGTCACATTTGTCTGTGTAGACAGTCAGTACCACTGTATGAAGCTGAAGAAAGAGAGGTAATATTGATAGCAGCAGCAAAGAAATCTCTGCAGAATTCAACTACTGTACAGCAGGAACCAGTTCATAGGCTGTATATGTGCTGTCAGCCCTCTACTGGGTAAACTAGCAAACTGGAAAAAGCATATGATCTTACTGCTCTCAGTTATTATGTGATATATTAAAAAAGTGCGACTTGTTGCTACAGTGCATGCACACATGACGTCTCCTTTGGTTGCTCAATTATTGAACCCTGCTGATACCCTCTGAAGAGCTGGCTGCCCAGGAAGGTGTATTAGTGAATATTTGCTTTGCAGTCTGGTCATACAGACTTCAGCTACTCGTAAGGCATTTCAGCCAACTTGTCTTGTTGGTGGCAGAAATATTTACAAGTAGAAGTGTTTGTCTGGCTATATGAATTATTGCCTAATATGAAAAAAATAGAAGACTAATAAGACAAGCCAAAGGCTTTTGTTGGTACAGAGAACAGCCAAAATTCAGAAGCCATGTTGCAGAGCAAGATATCTCAGCTCAGGGGCCTTACCTGCTCCACGTTGTTCTGGTTTCTTCTGAGTGACCCAGCCCACCAAGCTGATTTTGCTGAATGCTGATTTCTCCTCCTCAGGCCGACATCGTAAGCGCCAAATCCTCACAGTGTTGTCATCAGAGCACGTGGCAATCTACAGTATAAATTAGCTTGTTGGAGTAACCAGGGCACATCCTGTGGATCACTGGCCAAGTGAACTAGAACATCTACACCTGACACCCCATGCCAATATGAATGGGGTGAAGCCTGGCTGAGAGGGTACAAGATTTGATGGTAAAACAAACAAAACAACCCAACTCCGTTTCATTACTGTGCCAGACAGCAGTATTTACTTTAAAGCACGCAAGGCTGCCGCCTTCATGTCTTTCCGCTAGAGAAATCTCAGTCACCAGTAACCGTTTGCCTTGCAGAGCTCTGTAACAGACGGCAGTCTGCTCAGGAAGGGCCAGGGCATATTTTGAGATCTCAATCACTCGCTAGACAAAAACGGCCATGCTGCTTTTTGCACCTACATCTAGGTCTGTCTCTGTTACTCAGGACCTTTTCTGCTTGGGAACGAACATTTGCAACACACTGAGAAGGTGACATTGGAAGGCTGTTGCACTAGCCTTAAGCGCTATCTCTTCAGTCAGATGTCAGCCGTATCTGGCAGAGAAACCAACTCTGCTAGAAGCATTGGTCTAGATTCCTGCTGCAGCATCACACACTCCAAAAGGATCTGTGGAATCTCATCTGAAGAAGCAGCAGAACCCACCTAGGCCACATTTTATGGCTCTCTTCGGACAGATTAGCTGGTGACTCACATGGGAATCAGCAGCAAGAAAAATGAAATGCTGTGGCCAAAGTTCATAGTAATCTGGATCGGAAAGTGCCTCTACTGTGACATCTGTGACACCAATATTGTCTCTACAGAAGGCAACTTTGCCTCTCAGATCACTCCAAGCAGCTTCCTGACCTCTCTTAGCACCACATTTTCCACTTTTCTTCATGCTTCAGCATCTGTACAATGGCTGACTATTTCTTACCTGTGTCAGTAACAATTTTCAAGGCTGTATTGGTCTGCATTTCTGATGCATCATGATCAGGATGGTGGGCTACCTCTAGATCACAGATTTCATCTAAAATGCTAATTCTCATATTTTTGTGCATCTTACACAACTGGAAAAATTCCTCCTGTTCGCTTGCAAGACTCCTACCTTCCTACACTGCAACACTTTTCTGAAGACCCGGTGCTATAGTGCAAGCTAGGGAAAGTGGCTGACTGGCTTAATACTGAAAGAAAGGGGTGAAAGAAAGTCTGGCTATTATTAGGACACTGTCTAGGATTTTTCAGGGTTATTTCTCATTTTGAGCTCGGCCAATCATTTGAGCCAACCTCCTAGTACAGTTCTCTTCCTTTTAGTGATACCTGGTGCATAATTACTGACACAATTTCACTGTAGGTTTTTGTGTGTACACACAAATATTTCATAAAAACAGCTCAGATTTTGAAAAAAGGTCACAACAAAAAGAGTCTACATGTTTTTTAAAGGGCATTCAAAACTTCTTGCCGCTCTGTACAAGACTAGCAGATGTATCAATGGTCAGACAGGAAAGGAAGCTGTAAGTATGGAACCACAAAACAAGCTTTTGGCTTATGAAAGCCCTGATTAAATGGTTGCACAGTTTTGTCTCTTACAGGTGGTATCGCAAGGTCTCATCAGGAGAAGTCTTTGTTCATCTGCGATTTCCTAGGTCTTATCAAACAGCCTATTTATTTGAAAATAATGAAGAAGTTCTGATACATTATACTCATGTGACAAGCTTGGTTTACTGCCCCTCTAAATGAACATTTTTAGAAATTATTGACTAAAAATTTCCTCCCAAATAAACAAACACTGCTGCAATTTTGAAAAGCAGATTTTGCCACATCACATCTATTGTTTCACAGGAAAGACAATTTTCCAGAAAACAAACCTTAGTGAAGTCTGAAGGACACCAAGCAATGGAGGTGACTTCTTGAGAGTGACCAAGGAGTATCCGTGGAGGAAGGCTGGGCTCAGAAACCTTAAAAATTCGATAGAAAAACAAGTATACAATCAGAAGCCCCACAGCCTAATATACATCACTAAGAAAAGCCCCCCACAGCCCACCTGTGAAGCATGTGAATAGTTTCCATCTTTCCTTTATGAGATGAATAAATCAAACGCTCTCAGCCTGTCATTATAAGGCAACTTCTGATGGAGCCCTAAGAATCAGTTCATGTTTCATTTCTAGATGCGAAGCAGCTGGTCAGCACTGAGATCACAGACTGATCACAGACTGATCACACTGAGATGTACTGACTTGCCAGGAAACACTTGTTCAGTTCTTGCTACACACAGGATTTCTGCCTCCAGAGCTGTCAGCCCAAAACACAAGCATTTTACTATATTAAGTACCTCTACCTGTTCTAGGTAAGATGTTTAAAAGCTGTTGGGAAGCTCATACTTTGAATCAGGATAGGCAAATATATTCTGCTGCCATTTTACAAATGTCCCAATCACATGTCAATGGTTTATTAAAAAAATAAAGCCACCAGCAACAAAATCCTATAGATGAACGATATATTTGTGCGACTGACTGCCAAGAGCCTGTACCTCCTTCAACCAACCAGCTGGACCAGAGACCCTCTTAAGAGTTCATAAAAAAGCTCCCTAAATCACTTATGCTCATTAAACTGATCTCCGTGTCTCTTACATCCTTCATAAAAATCTTTCTCCTGTTCTACAGGATTACTATTAATCTTTGATTACAGTTCATGTAAATGACAGATACAGCTGACGCTAGCATTAAGTGGCCCAAGGAAGAAAACACACATGCATACACACACACACAGAGATTATATCCAAGTTTTGCATGCTTTCAGCAGGCAATCTTTTCTGGAGCTATGAGTCACCATTATTGATGTGACATTATAAGGGGGATTTATCAAGGGGATTTGCATAAATGACTAAGTGAATGAACAGATCCTTTAGTGTGTGGGCAAAGGAGTAGACATTACATACAGATTTCAAAGGAAGATGCAAGACACTGGGGAAGGCTTCTGATTTACACACAAGTTTTTCTCTTGTGGATCACCTCCTAAAACAGCCTGCAAAACTGCAATTGAATATCCAGCTTCGGATCTTAAATTCTGATGCAAACAGGTTCATCTTAACAGGTTGCTTTTTTTTTTCCTGGCATAGCAGAGGCAATCACTCAACTAAATATCCATTAAATGCTTGGTCAGAGTATTCCCTTCTCTGCCAAAACATGCAATACCATGGAACCTAATCCCTATTTAGGGAATAAACAACAGGACATCTCAGTGCAGAGAACACCTTCGTTTACATTTAATAGCAGTCTTGCTATACGCACATGAGAGACACAATAGTGGTCTAGTAGCCACTGATTGCTGAAAGGAAAGCAGAGGAAGAGAATTATTCTTGCTGGGACACGCTCGTTTTACACCATACTAGTGTAAATTAAACCAGCTTATATTACTGTGAACTAAAGGAGGATGCATAGTTATAGCTGTGTCCACTGTGTTTGGCAGAAGACGGTTGGCCAGTCTGCACACGTTAAGTCAGGATTAGCCACAGCACATGCTGCTTTTTGCCTGACTTGACAGGATATTGGTGGGGAAGTTAGAGCTATTGTGGAAAGGTTAAAAAGAGAAACCTAGGAAATGCGACTTTATTAGTTGCTCTACTCACTGAAACAGCTGTTGTATCCATCATCAAGATTCACTATAAAATGGTGTCTATAGTTTTATGCACCATATGATAAAGAAGTGCTTAAATTCCAATGCTGGGACAGAGCAAAGGGTAACTTAATATGGTCACCTCAGACTGGTCTGTACCAGAGGATTCAAAGGACAATGGAACTATGGAAGTATATGTCTATAAAAGATACTTTTTTATTACCTGGAAGGCAGCTCAGCTAGGTATCATCTTTGTAGAGACAAACCTCTCTGCTCTCTGGCTTTTATAATCTTAGGGCTGTTCAAGAGTCAGTTCATTAATCAACGAACTAGTAATTAAAAAAACCACCAACACAATAAAGTGAGCGTTCATTGCCTGGAAGTGACTTATATATGGAAACAGACTGAAACAGCGTCCTCATAAGCCACAACTTCTAGCCTCAGTATTCTTTGGGAATTGCTGACCCAGACACAACTTAGCATTGCTGCAAAAGCTTCTCAAAGAAATAATCTGGGTGGACAAGGTCTTGCTCTGCCTTTTGTTCCTCTCTAGACATGGAAAGCTAGCACTCTTCATTAAGTTATTTCCAATGTCACCTGTTAATTGCCTCTGCAATATCTAACCATGTTTTTTTCACAGCATAATAAATCCTCTTCCCAGGAAAAGATACATATGTTTCAGAGTCTGTGAAATCTGCCAACATTTAAAACAAATTAAGAAGCCTCTGGATATGACAGATCTCGAAAAAGACAGTTTTGCTGCAAGTCCCACTTTCTAACATGACTATGGGATTACTTATGCAATGCAATCTGTCACCCACATGTGATAGCAACAGAAGCCTTCTGTACATGAATGCATTTTAAATGTGCTTCAATGCTTCAACTTTGAGATGTAATGACATCCTTGAATGCTCTCGACCCCGTCCCAGCCTGTGTTCCAAGAAAGTATCAAAAAACATGAACACAGGATGCACAAGCCAAGTTTGCACAGGTATTTTTGCTGAACTCGCACGGAACATGAGGAAGGTTAAAATGACACAACTTGGCATGGGAGTAGCCATGCTACTGCACTCCTGCTACTTCTGAGTAAGCAACCTAGCTGCTTACAAGTGTTCTCCAAATCAAAGAGAATACGTGCTCAAACTACCACCACAGCAGGCTGGTCCTCTGATCTCAAAATTTTGTATTTTACTTTCAAACTCATTGTGAAAGGAGTAAACAAGTCAGCATTCCTTAAAAATTACCCCAAACCTGAAATAAGCAGTCACCTGTGGTTTCTGTCTATTCTACTTCCAGATAAGAAGTCCACTCAGTTGCCATATGGCTGTCAAGTATGGAGAGCAGAACTTGAAGGACGCCTTGTTCTGAGGTCCCTGCTATTAACTTGGTGACATTTGCATTTGCCAAGTGAGGAAGTCTCTCGGCTGTCAGATGGCACTTTGGAAGTTTGCTGAAGACTCTGGCTGAGCCCTTGCTGTAATACAAAGGCTCTAGCTACTGTAAATTAAGCACGAGAAACAACTATGTCTGAAGCAAGAGCTGGAAAAAAGGGGAAGTGGGGAAAAGAGTGCCCTTTAAAGCAATTAAATTGTTAGGTTTCTGTTAACGTGCTCCATGGCTAAATATGAACTGAGAACTGTCGGTCTACTTGTCATAGCTGGCTGAATCACCAGGATTGAAAGAGGATTTTAATGCCCATTAACACCAGATTAAGATCAGCAACTTGCAATAAACAGCAGTGATGAGAGACATATTGATGGCAGGAGGTTAGCTCTGTTTTACATTAAACAGTTACATATAGCCTTGACAGCAACACACTCCGGGCACAACGTGCCAGGAGCTAACCCCACGCTGCTGTAAGTAGGAGTGGGAGGCAGGGAGTGTCCTATGTGAACATGAAAAGCAAATGAAATGAGAGTGGAGCAGCTCCAGGTTGCATGCTTGGGTCTCTCCCAATTGCCTCACCTTCCAGATGTATGCGTTGCAGTCACTCGAGCCGCTGACCAGGAACTGGTCGTCTGGGCTTGTGCTGGATTTGATGTAAAAGGTTGAATTCTGGTGCCCGCTGAAAACTGCCACTGTGAGGAGAAAAGGAAAAAAAAGAAAATAAAAGCCCCACTCAATGCACAGCTGTGGAGTCGGTTGCGCAAGCGGGGCTGATCTTACAGGCTTTTCCTGCCTAGCCACATATCCTCTGGAGAAAGAGGTTACACCGCTCCCTTGCTCAGGGGGAGCTTCTGGGGCAGGAAGTCTATATAATTCAACTGAAGCCCCTCAGGCTTCCTGAACGAAGCAGGTTTACCTGAACAGCTCTCTCCACAGCATTAGGAAGCAGTGCCAGTTTCGTTCAAGCTTTAGCTTCACCCCATGTCACGAGCAGGCCGAGACATTCCCCGGGCTGCCCCATTACTCCTTGTCTCTTCCTCTCTCAGCCGCCACCACCGGCCCTGCTACATTAAGAGGGGCAGTCGTGGAGAAAGCATAAGGAGGGCTTTCTCCCACCCAGGTGGCAACAAAGGTGCTTGCTGCTCCTTCTTCCTGCTGCCAGCATCTTTATTTTGTCAACAAAACTTGCATTGTGTCAGCCGCTGGTTGACCCCAAATGGCTGCCATTTCCCCTATTGTGAGGACCATAGGAGCTGGCAGCCGGCACAGGAGCTGAATGTGCACCTAGAGCACTCGGCTGCACTGTCCCGTCCTCTCATTGGGGCAGAAGGGGTGAGTTTCCCACTGTAGTCCCAGGTGGGGCTGGCACCCCCTGGCCAACCCTGTTTTAATAGTGTTTTTGGCAAAGGAGGCGACCCACAGACCAGAGGACAGGTGACTGCCTTTGGCGGCCTTTGAAAAGTTGCGAGACCCCAAAAGATCCCTTGTTTTTCACCCACAGCTCTCCCAGCGCAGCGGTTACAGGACAGCGAGTCCTTTCCTAAGCCAGACCTACCCGCGAGTCCTGTTACAGAGAGGATTTCCTCACATCCCAAGCCCCCCACCCCGCAACCTTAAAGCTGCCTACATATCAGATAAGCACAGCCGTGATCGGGATGAAGGCACCAACCCGCGGGCAGGCGCTGCCCTCTGCGGGAACAGCAGCACACCGAGAGAAGCCGCCACGTGTTTCATCCAGCTGGATGAATCGAGATTGCTCGCTGGGTTTTATCAGCCGCACACAGAAGGCAAGAGCTCCATGAGGAGGCTGAGGGTGGGATGCCCTGTACTTTAGAGAGAGCCCGCTCCTGCGGAGGGACAGGCCGGGGAGCCTATTTCCACAGCTCAGCAGTGGCACCCGGGGTTAAACCTCAACAACAGACTTATTAATATTTACTACTTGCACCACTTCTCAACTTTGGAAGCAATCCCACCCACCAGACTGCCTTCCTGAAGAGCAGACAGAAGGACACTTTGTTCATTTAATTTCAATTAACTGAGAGACTGAGAAAAGGCAATGGAAACTTAAATCATGTGTCTGGCTGGAATGCATCTAACAAGTTTCGCCGCTTTCTGAGAAGCGGCCGCTGGCCTATGACAAAGCGGCTTAGTGAACCGAAATCTGTGGGCCGTCTTGTCAACGTAAAGGTCACAGATGCAGAGCTGAAGGAATCTAAAAAGCTGAAGCATCTCCACAATATGCTGGGGATGCTTTCTACCAGAAACTGCGGTAGAAGCTAAATTTAAAGGACACCGTAAAATACCTGAATACGGCCATTTTATGTGGATTCATATCTAAGAAGTTGAAAAATCAGTGATTGCCAGTAAGCAGAAGATTCAAACTTGCTTCACGTGGGTAGCAGCTGGACACTAGCCATTCCTCACCGGGTAACACGCAAATTACCTTTGTAGTAGTCTTTGTAGTTGTCTTAGTCTGGGTCAACCAGTACCTGCACTTAGGTAAGTTTTTGTGCTATTAATTTTATGTGGATGGCTTAACACAAAATATGAACAGCCCTTGTAACAGGTGCCTTCTCTCCCGGGTAGCTGTAGACATAAGAGCATGGAATAGATTTCCTAAGCATTCAAGCGGTTCTCTGTAAGTCACAGGGAGACACTCACCTTTCTATGCTCTGTAACACCTATTTTTTGCAGCTACTTCCACAGATATCATGCTTACCTGGAATGGTCCTTAAACTCGTCATATTGAACATGTAGATACTGTCATCAGTGCAGTTAGCAAACAGATTAGCACCAGTGGAATCCAAAACTAGGCTAGAATATCCTGTAGACAAAGAGAGAAGTTCTTCATGAGAAGTAACTCCACAAAAAACATTTTGGAAAACAGGCATTCTCAAAGAAATGCCAAGAGAGGGAAATTTGGAAAGGATCTCTATCACGTATGAGATTGTCATTGGAAAGTTTATTTGTTTGGCAGAGCACTTGCTGGAGATGGAAAGTTTCTAGAATAACATCTACATCTCGTGAGGATTCAGGGTGATATTTACAGAGGAATCTCACCTTCAGAGCAGGCAAGCAATTTATTTAATAGTTTCAAATGGGTAACAGGAACAAACAATTGTAGAAGTAGAGATTAAAAATAAATGGAAACTGTCATGCTTTGGTAGAATAAGCCATCCTCTGATTTGTTAGTGATTTCGGTTCAAGAAAAATCTTTCCCTGCAAGCAAATTATTTCGCAACCAGCTCCTTGAGGATTTCCCTGGTGTTCTTGGGACTGATATTGACCATTACCATGTCAAGACAGTTGATTAGACAAGTCATCAGGAATTACTGTGTTGCATCAGAGCATTGTAAGGCATTAAAATACAAAGAAGCACAGAGCAACATGAACAAGGGTGCTATTGTTTTTTGATAACAAACAGCTTCAAGTAATGCTCAACTCTGGAAGGTTATAATGTAAAACCCCAGTCCGGTCTGTTGCCTTTGCAAATACAATGCAAAGAAAGAGTTCAATGTGATTTCTACTCATGCATCAAAACGACTAGCTAAATTCTACCTCAAGAGCTCTATTATTCCCTCATCTCTGTTTGTGAAAATGCACTGCTGAAGCTCATGCAAGTTTTTATCATTGGTGCAATGATAGAAAGGCAGGGCACTTTCACTCTTCAACTTGAAAATTTGGTATTGGCATTCAAAGTACCCTACTGAGCTTGTCAGTCTGATCAATCATCAGTTAAAAAGACAAGAGATTGCACTGTCAGTACATCTTAAATTCACTTTGCACTTTAACAAGTACATCCTCCAAGAACTTACCAAGTTTGCGAGTACTGGTCCCAGGGTAGCAAAAAGACTTGAAAGGCACCGGGTCCTGACGGTAGGCTGCATAGTTCTTCCGCAAGTCCCATACTTTGATCACACTGAAATAGAAAAGCACAAGGGTCTTCAATTTCAGAATTTCTTTTGCAATGCTGATAGGGCCTTCTAAGAGCATAGGAATACAGGTCGCTCATTACCGAGGAGTGTCCAGTGCTAAGAAGCACAACTGAGCAAGAGTAGAGCAGAGACATGCTGAAAGCAAAACAATTGCTCTGCTGGTTATGGATGAGGAAGCAGCATTGTCTTCTGTAACTAACACAAGATACAACATGAGCCCACAAGTCAACTTTCTTCAACTAGTGAAAGGAAATACAAGGATGCCTTTATACTCCTGACTTGTAGTTATAAAAATTAAGTCCTTCAACACTTTTCTTGCTCTCCAAGAGCAAGCCTCTCTCACGAGCCACAGGCAGGAGAGTTAATCTTATCTGCGTCAGAAAGGCTCTGACCACATGGAGCCTGCTAAAGAATCGACCTACGAGAGAGAGGGTAATCGCCATGCTAATCAATGAGACAGTTTGCTTGAGCTCCAAGATGCTGCAAGAGATCTGGCACCTAAAAGAATGCATCCTTTGTAACTCAAGGCAACATTTTCTCAAGCATGCCTACACATATCCAGGCACCAACCGCCCACTTGCATCCCAAAACAGCTCACTGTCTAACAATAGTCTGTTTACTTGAGGTCCGATAGGTCCATGAGAATAGAGAGCAATGATAAGAACTGCTCTCGTTCCACCCCATAGCTGAGACACTAAAATGAGCACTTACTGCATACACACAATTTGTCCCAGCACTGCCATCTCCAGTAAGGAAGAAAAGCAGCATTCAGCTTTGCCAAAGCAAGCTGGCAGCATAGCTCTGCTGATTCTACCTAATAGCAACTGTAGCTTTGTGGGCCACTGTGTGATCTTAGGAAAAAAGTTGCCCAATCTTTTTGTGCCACTAAGAAGAACATGCAGAATAGACAGAAAAGCAGGCGTCCTCCCTCCTTACCCATCAACAGCTCCTGCAGAGATAAGAGTATGCTCGTCCTGAAGCAGCACCGCAGTTACACTCTGCTGGAAATCCTTAAAGGAAAAAAGAAAAAAAAAAAGAAAAATCCCACAACTTTATTTTCTTTCAAGGTCGGCAAGATCTTGCTGCTTAGTCCAAGGCCAAGTGAATACGAAGGAAACCTCCCCCTAGCCAGGCAGGAGAACCTGGAAATACCAGGTGCCATTTAGAACACAACAATCCTTCGAACACTCCCACCAGTGAAATTACCACTGAGCAGTAAGTGTTTGGGCAGCAGTTTGAGGTTATACCTTTCAGGTCAGAGATAAGAGAGCTGCCTTCATCGCAAGGTTTAATCGATTAAATAAGACCAAGTCTCACTCCAACAAAGCAGCCATTTGTGTCGTCAAATTAGGAAAAAAAAAATAAATTACAACCCTCTCTATCTCCCCCCTCAAAAAAGGAATGCTGGACTACTCCTTTCCTCTCTGGAAAAAAAAAAGATGTATTTTCACATGGCATTTGTACAAAGATGGCTTTGATGACGCATGGGTTGTTAGACAACTAAACAATGTCTAAAATTAGCCATAGCAAGTAACTGTGACACAAAAACCTACCTCTGCAAAGATAAATGGAAGCATTTACCACATTGAAGCCAAATATTTCTCACGATAATTACTTAGGAAGACTTCTATGAATAACATTGTCCTCAGAAGACAGGCCTACATTTCATTTGTTCCCCAGATACCTACCACCAGGGGAGCAAGTCCTCTTAAGTTCTGTCTTTTCTTCTTCGGTTTGGAAGGAGTTTGCTTGTCAACCACATTGTGTGCTCCACTGATTTGATTCACCTGCCTATAAAATCCATCTGAAAAAAAAATCAAAGACATCTCAATTAATAGTTTCGATGCAATTTTGACATCATTTTAATAAAACAGGCAGCAGCTTGGAAAAGATCCTAAAAAGTGGCTGAGACTAACCTTTAAGATCATTAATGTATTCTGAAAACAAAAAGTGTTAGTAACATACGAAACCAATGAGAACACAGTAGAAAACAGGAGCATATATTGCAAAAAAATGCAGAGGTCAATGTAGCGTGGACAGTGAAGCTAGAACTGGCCTAGGCAGGCTGCCTTTGGAAATCATTACCCCTTGGTCTGGTCTTCAGCATGCGTAATCATCTGGAGTGTTCAACCCATTTCATCGTGAGCAGAACTATAGTCAAAGGTAGCTTTCCAGTGCTTTTCCACTCTACTTCATAATTCTCTATTAGCCTTTTGTTTGCTACTTCTCACTTTATGAGTTAGTTGCTTTACTAGAGCAATGCAACTTTTCTACTTTTCCTATACCTCCCACTTCATGTGGAGCCTCCCTTTTCCCCCACTTGCCAGTTTGAAGAGCCAGGGAACCTACGACAGATGGAAGAGCGAGACATGTTCTGGCAGCGCAGGCCAGGAAACTGCTGGGACAGAGCAAGGGACTAGGAGGAGGCATAAAGGCATGACCTGACTGGGGAAAGAAAAAACTCCAGGAAACAGAAAGAGAAGAACAGAATGAGCTCACCCTGCATTTAGTAGGTGTTCCCACAATACATTCAGTTGCCCCCAGCACTCGCAAGCTCCTTCACTTCTGCACTTTCTGCCTTGCTTCCTACTCTGGCAGGAGTCTGCCCAGCTTTGCTTGATCCCTGACTTAAGTGCTCTCACCCAGCCCATCTATCTCCATGCTGTCCCACATGAGGATGTATTCTGTACCCCTTTATCTCCTTACCAATACACAGGGCATTATCAGGACAGCATGTATATTGTGCTGCAAATCTGAGACTGTTACAAAGTGGAAAAACATACTAGACACAGAAGAAATACCTGTTCTACCCTTTTACTGTACTAAAGCCATCCACTGTTATCTGACAATCTTCTTACTGAAGTGTTGCCTATTATTGTAATTGAAAGCATTAGTCCAACATGTACATCTAAGTACTGTTTTTATGTGAGATATTGAGCTTTTCTGATACATATCTGAAAGTTCAGTTACCTTTCTTATTGCATCTGGTATCCCAAACCATGATGTTTCCATCTCTGCCTCCAGTACAGAAGACCGCTGAGAGAGAGGAAGAGAGTGCTGTTAGCTTCCAAAAGTGTTAATTAACTGAAAGCAGTACAATGCCATCCAAATATGTGCCTCTGGCTCTTCTGCCCCAACACTTGGGATGCCAGTCCTAGAAATACAAAAATCAGGCCAGTGTTCTGCCATGCTTTTTGACTAGTTTCCTTACGCTTCCTAGTTTTTCTTTACTACTACTCTAGAGAAAACAGCTAATGAAAAGAGTATTTACACACTTATGTATGGAAGTAAAGACTGAATGATTTCAAACTTGCCCAAGATCAGAAATGTGCAGACATTAGCATCAGGTCACCGTGAAGTTCCAACAAGTTAGTTTTGCTTCACTGGCTAGGTCACTGCTCAGTCTGCCTTTGCTATTTGCAACTGTCAGTTTCCAAAGCCCTTTTATAGCCCCCAAACTACAAATGTGCCAGGGGGAAAGAAGAAGGAAAAACCAGACAACAGGGAATATCAACATTTACCTTTCTCAAATCTAGAAAAAGCAACTGACTTGAGGCTACACTGGTGACCTTTGCAGATGCCAAGAAGCTCCCCGGCTCTCACATCCCACACCTTGGCTGTCTGATCTCCTGAAGCAGTGACCTTCAGAGGAGAAAATAAAGAGCTTTAGTCATGTTCTGCACACAGTTGCCAAAGCATTAAAAATAAAGTTAGATGGCAAAAGATTGCTTACAATCCTGTGTTCCCCTGGTACCCAGGCAAGGTCAAATACAGCATTGGAGTGAGCCTGCCATTCTAACAAGAAAACAAAGCCAGGATTAGTTCAGTGCATTGCAGCATGATATTTTGCAGAAGAGTAAAGAACATCAGATGCTGAAATCAGAAAACCTGTCAACAGCTTGCCTTAGGCATGAAAAACAACACAGAACAATTCACCTACTGCTGTTCTAAGAGCACCCTCACGCTGCTGCTTTGTAAAAAAGACGCAGCGAAGTATATGAAAGGATTTAAGTACTGCCCACTTTTGTGTTTAAATGACTTGCAAAAAGCTTTCTTTGATTCCAGTAAATCACATAGTTGTCATATCAAATGAAGATCAGGTTCTATATAATATTTACCCTTAAAGATGAGTTTGCTGGTAGTTTGAGCTTCAGTATCATACAGTCTAACAAATCCATCTTCATTTGCAACTGCCAGTACATGCTCCAAATTTGGGGCTGAAAAGAAATTGAAACGTATTTGTGTGTTACGTAGCTGATTCATAATCATGCCCCAGCTCTTTTGTGAAGGGTCACAGACGCTTTAAATAGGGTACACAGCAAACAGATAGCTGTGAAATAAACAGTATTTGCATAGCAATTTGAATGTTCAAAAAGCAGAAATATTGGCAAGCATTTTTTCTAGATGTTCCATTCAGAAATTACTGTACATGGGCAATCAAATGGCTTCAGGAGCAACTTTTGAGATAATGGCCTCTTTCACCAGCTGTAATAGGTCTCCAGTTACAGTTTTCTGTACCTATACTACCTACCCTCTGCAACCTCCAATACTTTATATGGATCCGAGCTGGAAAAGCAGGAAGCTGCCTTGGAGAAACGTATGAGCTCACACCAAAACTAGACTACTAGAAATGAAAGAGTTTTGCCCTAAAGATCCAGGAGCTTCCATGCTTACTTCACTCATCATGTATTTATCATCCAATTATCCAGTTTATATCACATCTAGGTGCAAGTACACTATTACCAGCTCGCTTTAAAACAAGAAACTCTGAAACCAAATCACGAGACACATTAAAATAAAAAAGCTGACAACGGTGCCCGCACCTTGACCCCTAAAAGGGCCTTTCTGAAGGTGGCTTTACCTGCAGAGAAGGTGCAGCCGAAAGGAGGGACCGGCATTCCCGTTTCCCCGTAAGACAGGTGGTCATCTTCGTGGCCGCACTGGTAGCCATCCAAGAGATGCTGCACGGGAAGCTGCGAGGACAGACCTACAACGAGACAGACGGACCATAACCGCACCAGACACCGCAGACCCGGACGCGAGGAGCCCCGAGGTCCCCGCAGCGGCTGTGGAGGCGCCCGAGCCGCCCGCTCCGCCATCGGGGATGGGGGTCTCACCCGGTGGTTCCGAGACCAGCGCAACGGCAGCGGGCAGCGCGGGCTCACGCCGCCGCCGTCCCGCAAGGCGGGGAAGAGGCAGCGGCGGTGCGGGGCCGGTGCAGGAGGGTGCGGGGAGCGGCGCGGCCGCGGTACTCACCGGGCGGGGCGGCCGAGGCGCGGCGGAGCAGAGCGCGGCACAGCATGGCCGAGAACAACCGGCGCGCGCGGCCCCGGCTCGTGGCGCCAACTCCCGCCACCGACCGACCCGCCAAACGCGCCTCGGACCCTCATTGGGCAGCAGGCGCCCCCTTCGCCCCGCCCTCTTCCTCTGACTGGGTGATGCAGAGGGGTAGGGCCTCCAGGCCACTCCCACCGGTGGTTCACGGGGATGCAGCGGCCGCGACCGCTGTGGCGGCGGCCGGCTCGCGCATGCGCCTCGGCGTCTCTCCCGCGCATAAATAGCGCGGCGGTGGGATAAGCGCCCCTAGGCGGCGGGACGGGTGACTGCGCATGCGTGGCGTGAGGGCGGGGCGCTGGCAGAGCCTTTGCCGGGTCGGCGGTGAAGAGATCGGTATGGCTGCCAGCGCCAAGTCCTTCCTGGCCGATGCGGGCTACGGCGAGCAGGAGCTGGACGCCAACTCCGCACTCATGGAGCTGGACAAAGGTGAAACTGGGTGGGCTCGGGGTTGTCGCGGGGCTGGGGCTGCTCTTAGGGCCGTCGGCGCCTGCTCTCTGCCCGCCGCCGCGCTGGGGGGGGGGGGGGGGGGTGTCTCGTCCCTTCGGTCCCCGGTGGCTGGGAGCTTTGTTTTGTATCGCTTTACCGTGGGCGAGGGGTGGAGGAAGGACCTGGATTTGAAGGAGCGTCGGTGTCTGCAGTAATTGTTGTTGTTTTGTTTAGGCCTCAGGTCTGGCAAGCTCGGGGAGCAATGCGAAGCCGTTGTCCGTTTTCCCAGGCTCTTCCAGAAATATCCTTTCCCTATTCTCATTAATTCAGCTTTCCTAAAGCTAGCTGATGTTTTCAGAGTGGGGTAAGTGGCATCAGTCAGTTTCTATCCATTCTCTCTGATCTGTAGTAAGGCATGGGATCTTGGGAATGTTGCTGCATTGGAGCCTGGGCAGTCATGGGATTTTTCTGCTTGCCTGATAATACCACAGTGGTACCTACTCAACTGAAGACAAGTTATGCTTGACTGAAGCCTGTTTTCCCCATACTTACTGGGCTTAGGTAGTTGCAAGTGATCAATGACACAGTTCCTTTCCATCTGTCCTGATTTGAGGATTCACTTACTGGTTTAAGTTCACTGGTGTAAATTCTGCTCCATAGGCCCATTCAAATTAATAAATAGGTGAATGATCACATGTGCAAATTTCATCTCTAAGAATGTTAAGAACAAAGCCCAAACTATAGTTTGTGCAAGTGTCTGATGTTTAAATCATTCATGCGATAGAAGTGAAGCTACTTTGTTATAGCTTATGAAGTTATCTGTTGCTGTTGTGGAATCTTCACTGCTGGCTGCAGGAAGGAAAAGAAATTCACTCACTTGTAGCAATGGCAATTAGACTTTTCTGTCGTAGTCCTGGACATGCTTTTCTAACAGAATTAGACCCCTAAGTGTGCACAAAACAGGCATCTGCTTATGTTCCTTCTCGCTGTTGTCAACAGGTTAACTTCCCTGGAATTGGGCCTAAATTTGATACTGTCTGTACTAGAAAATAAAACAATGTGCTAATAGTCTCTTTTTTACTGTATCAGTCTAATTAAATATAATGTTTCTAAAGCATAGACCTTGCCTTGTTTTAATTTGTTCTCAGAATTTTTTAAATAATTCTCTGCTTAAAGTTTTTGAATTTTTGTTATAAAACAGCCTGATAAAGAAATGTGTATGTCTTCTAATAGAAACAACTTCCTGAGGCTGTGTGTGCTGAAAGTTACTCAGCAGAGTGAGAAGCACTTAGAGAAGATCCTAAATGTGGATGAGTTTGTCAAAAGAGTTTTCTCAGTAATTCATAGCAATGATCCAGTTGCTCGGGCTATTACACTTCGGTATGTATTATATAAATGAACCTAACTTCAGATCTCTAGCTAGTTATTAGTATGGTAGTCTGGAATAACAAAATCTGCAACTACCATGAGTGAAATGTAGGAGATGTCTTTGCTTTTAACACTCAGCAATGTATAAGACGTATGTCTTTAAAGGGGTAAATGATAAGGATCTGTGATCAGAACAACAAGGTTATTAACCATTTATGATGTTGAGAATTTTGTGGATGTTTCTGGGCAAAACAGTTTGCAGTGTTGAAATTTTGTGTACTTGAAAAATGAACCTGTTCTATGCATAACCCAGACAGTAACTATGTGCAATATATATGTTGCCTATGACCTATTTAGACCAGGGCCAAAAGGAAAGTCCTTCCTTATGTGTCAAAATAATTTTTAACTTGTAACCAAATCTTATTCATGTGAACCCTGTTATGTCTGCACCTGTTTTTCATTTATCATTGTTCTAGAAGTTCACTGCTTGTTGGTCTCTGATCAATGACTCCTAAGGAAGTGCCATTGTATTATTGATTGCTTTAGACTTCCTGGGAATCAAATAGAAAAAAATAATTAAGCTATCTTTAATGTCACTGTCCTGCTGCTTTGGTGTGGGTCTCTAATGCTATCCAACATGAGCATCTTAACTGCATCTTCCAACTCCTGTGCAAGTGAATTCAAATGTGAAAGAGCACTTTTCTCTCTCCCTCTGTATTCTTTTCTTCTGTCCATCTAGAACTGTTATTGATTTCACTGTTGAAGGATGGGAGGCATTCATTCACCAACAGGAAATCACGCCTGACCAATCTGATAGCCTTCTATGATGGCATGACCAGCTGGGTGGATGAAGGGAGAACAGTGGATGTTGTATACCTTGACTTCAGCAAAGCTTTTGATACTGTCTCTCATGATGTTCTCATTAGCAAGCTTAGGAAGTGTGGGTTGGATGAGGGGTCAGTGAAGTGTGTAGAGAACTGACTGGCAGAGTCCAGAGGGTTGTGCTAAGTGGTGCAGAGTCTAGTTGGGCACACCACTAGATACTGGCGTCCCAACAGTCAGTGCTTGGTCCAGTCATAGTCAACATAGTCATCAATGATGGGGACAGAGTGTACCCTCAGCAAATTTGCTGATGCTACTAAGCTGGGGGGAGTGACCGACACACCAGAAGGCTGCACTGCCATTCAGTGAGACCTGGACAGGCAAGGGAGCTGGGCAAAGAGGAACCAAATGAAATTCAACAAGGACAAGTCCTGCATGTCCTGCACCTAAGGAAGAACAACCCCAAGCACCAGTACAGGTTAGGGGTTGACCTGCTGGGAAGCAGCTCTGTGGAGAAGGACCTGGGACTCCTCGTGAACAAGCAGCTCTCCATTGAGCCAGCAGTGTGCCCTCCTAGCCAAGAAGGCTAATGGTATCCTGGGGTGCATTCAGAAGAGCATGGCCAACAGGTCAAGGGAGGTTATCCTCCCTCTCTACTCTGCCCTGGGGAGGACACATCTGAATACTGTGTCCAGTTCTGGGCTCCCCAGTTTGGGAAAGGCAGAGAACTACTGGAGGAGTCCAGTGGAGGGCTACAAAGATGATTAAGGGACTTGAGCATCTCTCATGAGGAAAGGCTGAGAGAGCTGGGTCTGTTCAGTCTAGAGAAGACTGAGAGGGGATCTGATCAATTCTTACAAATATCTAAAGGGTGGATGTCTAGAAGAAGGGGCCAGATTCTTTTCAGTGGTGCCCAGCAACAGGACAAGGGGCAATGGGCACAAAGTGGAACACTGCAAATTCCATCTGAATATGAGGGAAAAACTTCTTCACTGTGAGGGTGACCAAGCTCTGGAACAGGCTGCCCAGAGAGGTTGTGGAGTCTCGTTCTCTGGAGATATTCAGTACCTGCCTGGATGTGATCCTGTGCAACATGCTGTGGGTGACCCTGCTTTAGCAGGGGGGTTGGACTAGATGATCTCTAGAGGTCCCTTCTAACCCCTACCAGTCTGTGAACAGGGGTTTGTTAGCTCATAATTCTTTTGATATTTTATTTGAGATTATGATCTAGTGTCTCAAATCTGTAAATACAATATATCAACATGTTTTCTTGTAGTTCCACTTCATTAGTCTAACAAGATTAGAGTTGTTGACTGGTATTGAGGGTTATCTTTACAGACTACTAGAACTCCTAGGAATCTGTTCAGTTTGAAAAAAGACTGAAATTACTAGCCAGTTCACAGGATGCTTTGAGTAAAAGGTTAAAATGGCTGTTGGTTCAGCAGTTTCAGATGAAAATCCTCAGTTGATTTGGTTTTGTCCTCCTTAAGTAGTGTCAGTAAGAAAGATCTGCTAAACCAGACCTTTATCTGTGGAAGTTTATTGCTAGATAAGTGTAAGTATTTGTGTAGAACTCTTAGAATAGAATCATAGAATCTTTGAGGTTGGAAAAGACCTCTGGAATCATCAAGTCCAACCATTAACCCAACACCACCATGTCTACTAGACCATGTCCCCCAAGTGCTATGTGTACATGCTTTTTGAACACCTCCAGGGATGGTGAATCTACCACCTCTCTGGAGAGCCTGTGCCAATGTCTGACAACCCTTTCAGTGAAGAAATTTTTCCTAATATCCAATCTAAACCTCCCCTGATGCAACTTGAAGCTATTTCCTTTTGTCTTATTGTTTCTTACTTGGGAGAAGAGACTGACACCCATGGGGCTACAACCTCCTTTCAGGGAGCTGTAGAGAGCAATAAGGTCTCCCCTCAGCCTCCTCTTCTCCAGACTAGACAACCCCAGTTCTCTCAGCTGCTCCTCATAAGGCTTGTGCTCCAGACCCTTGACCAGCTTTGCTGCCCTTCTCTGGACATGCTCCAGCACCTCAATGTCCTTCTTGTAGTGAGGGGCCCAAAACTGAACACAGTATTTGAGGTGCAGCCTCAGCAGTGCCAAGTACAGGGGGATGGTCACTTCCCTACTCCTGCTGGCCATGCTATTCCTGATACAAGCTAGGATGCTGTTTGCTGCCTTGGCCACCTGGGCACACTGCTGGCTCATGTTCAGCTGGCTGTCAACCAGCACCCCCAGGTCCTTTTCCTCCAGGCAGCTTTCCAGCCTCTAGTGTTGCATGGGGTTGTTGTGACTGAAGTGCAGGACCTGGCACTTGGCCTTGTTAAACCTCATTACAGCTGGCCTTGGCCCATTGATCCAGCCTGTCCAGATCCCTCTGCAGAGCTGTCCTACCCTCAAGCAGATTGACGCTCCCTCCCAACTTAGTGTCATCCACAAACTTACTGAGGGCACACTTGGTCTCCTCATCCAGATCATTGATGAAGAGATTAAACAGGACTGGCCCCAAGACTGGGGGAACACTGCTTGTGACGAGCTGCCAACTGCATTCACCACCCATGCCTCCACATGGAGACCAGAAAATTACCATCTTGCTAAAATTGCCATCAGTGCAAATTCTGCATTCATTCTTCTTATGATTGGATTATGCTTAAATATGTCTGAAAGTGTCTTTGAGGTAATCTTAGCAAAGTATAGATTGATTTGCTGCTTTTTTTAGCAGTTACTCAAGGTATTACACTATTCCCAGCAATAACCTTATCTCACATCAGCAAAAAAAAAATAATCTTAGAAACAAATGATGAAAGTCAGATATTTGCTTGCTTGATCATGGTAACACTCTAGAAACTTTGCCTTCTTAGCATGTGGTTAAAATTTATGACTGTTCAGACATTTGTTACTTCTGTAGTCTTAGTTGGGAAGAGGGATAGAAATAGTTCTCTAAATGCTTTTTTATCCCCCCTAGATTACATTTCTGAATTTGTATCCCATGATGAGTACTTCATGTGTATCTGAAAATAGCCATTGTATTGATACCAGAGCTTGAATGTAAAAGCATCTTAAAAATACTTGTTCCCAGTGCCATAGTCCACTCTTAATTTTATAAGAATTCATAGTAAGTTTCTCACTGTACCTGTGTCAAGCTAAAAGGTATCAATTTGTAATTTTTTTAATTAAACCAGTAACATAACCCACATGACAACATTTGTTACCTTTTAATTATATGCCTACTTTTAGCATTTGTTTCTGTAATAGACATGAAAGCACATATTTATATCAAAATAGTTTTTTAACCAGTGCTTTTACTTTTCTATTTGGTTTCATCTTGCATTTCTTCATGATCATTGTTCTTCCTGATTTTGCTGTGATGTATTTCTGTAGGATGTTGGGCAGCATGGCATCTATTATTCCAGAAAGGAAGAACGCACATCACAGTATTCGTCAGAGTTTGGATTCCCATGATAATGTGGAAGTTGAAGCTGCTATATTTGCTGCTGCCAACTTTTCTGCACAATCAAAGTAAGATGTAATTTTTTTCAGTTTTTCACATTATAGAGAATGGAAACTCCATTGATGCTGGCATTCACAGACCTTAATATTTCCTTCTATAGTGCTAGCCATGTCATTTACAGCAAAACATTTATGTGCAATAACAGTATTGTAAAGAAATTTGAATACAAGTTTAACAATTTTTTTCTAAAGTAGTAATGGAAAGCTTATAAATATGGGAATGCAAAGTGGAATATCAGCTTTAATCAAGGATTATTTTACAGAAATTATATTAGAGATCAACATGTAGTGCTGCTTGTCACTGACACATTTTTGAAAGCTTCCATTTTATTTGATCATGTCAATGTGCAGGGGTTCTAAAACAACTTAGGTTTTGGCAACCACTCTTTTGTGAAAGCTTTTATTGTTAAAACACTGATAGCTCGATTTTTTTTATTTTTTAATTATTTCTTCGTTTCACCTGGTACTTTGTCTTTTTTCTACAGGGATTTTGCTGCTGGAATATGTAATAAAATCAGTGAGATGATTCAAGGTACATCTGTATATTGAATGATAAAAGGGAAAAGCTCTAATTCATCTAAGAATTCTTTATTATCCATATGTAAATATCTGATGTCAGAATGCTGTTGCCTTTATCCTCAAATAATTCTAGTCTTTAAATTAGCTAACCAGTAACTGCGATATCTGGCTCTTGTGTCCTCTTAAAATCTAAGTTCTCAAAACGTGTGTTTGGTAAAGAATAAAAGCTCATCTGTAGTAGGGTGAAGAAACTTAGACTGTCATAGGTTGCTTTAGATGAGTTAATGTGTTACCTGCAGTGAAGCAAGGAGCAACCTTCTTGAAGAACCATGAAGGTGCTTGATACAGCTGTTATGCAGCTGCTTAGTAGATGGGTTATGCATTCAGCAGTGGTAGCAATGCAGACATGTTGTGTGCCTCAGTACTGCCGAAAGCCAAAACAAAGGACTAACAGTCTGCCTATATCTTTCTTCCTTGTTGCAGGTTTAGCCACTCCTGTGGACCTGAAATTGAAGTTGATCCCTATTCTACAGCACATGCATCATGATGCTAGCCTGGCCTCCAGCTCTCGGCAGCTGCTTCAGCAGCTGGTAACATCATATCCCTCTACCAAGATGGTCATTGTTACTCTGCACACCTTCACTCTGCTTGCTGCTTCTTCTTTGGTTGACATTCCTAAACAGGTAATTCTCCCTAAGTCGTTCCTTCAACATAAAGTACAAAGTACATCTAAAAAACCCTCAGATTCTAGCTGATGCTGAAAATAAATTGTGATGGATATGCTAGGATGGTTGCTCCTATATGCTATAGAGAAAGAATACCCTGAAAATTGCTGCTTTCATATTTTTTGTCTTCTCTGGTCTTGTTTTCAGATAACCCCATCAAGCACAGGAACCCTTTACAGATCATAACCTGTTTTGTCTTTAAAAATCAACTGGGATGGAAATCACCTAGGATCCATTAGTATTTAGGAAAGCAAACCCTGATTTTTTCAGAAAATTTCATCTTACCTGTAGAACCCAGACTTAGCTTGTCACTGCTGTATATTCTCTTGGGTCATGGGTGTGCCTTTTGCATTCATTGCTTGCAAGCAAATGAATATTTCAGTGGCATTAGAGTGCATTTAGAAATGTATTTCTTGACCTCTGAGGAATTTGAATCTGTTGCTATAATTTAGGGCTATGAACCCAGTTGTGGGAAAGTAGTGATGGAAAAATACATTGCTTACGTTCTGATAGTCTTTTGTGGACATGATTTATATAGTAGGTGTGAACGCAGTGACATTTGAGATTCATCTAGCTAATCCTTGTAAAGTAGTCATGAAAATCTATTTGCTTGCTTTCAATCCTGTACAGCTATGGAAGGCTGGTGTCTGTTACTGTTAGACTAATGGCATTGATCTGTCTGAAACTTCTTGTTGGTATGGTTGACTTCTGTATTTCAGAGGATGCTTTTGATAGTGCTGAATCTAAGCCAACTGGAACAACATTAGAATACTTGATGTGCTTTTAGGTTTTTTATGGTAATAAGCATGGTGATTTAGGCTGTATTTCTGCAACACAACAGCCAATGCTGCTTAAAAGTGATGTAGCCAGGGTAGGAATGAAGAACAAAACTATTGCCAGCATGTTCATGTTTTTTTTCATGTGCTGTCTATTCCATGTCTGTAAATTTGCAGGAAGTGAACATGACAAAGGACGTGTAGTTAAGTATCACTTAGAGATAAATGCTTTGGAGGGAGTGGCTAGGGTTTGGTTTGGGTTGGGTTTTTGGGGTTGATTTTGGCAACTGAGACATACAAGGTATGTCTTTGTTGCTATCTGTTAACTGCAGATCATGCAGACACCTGTATTAGCAGCAAATGGCCAGAATGCTTGCTAGTAGCATAATTATGACAGTATAAGGTGTTTACTGAGCTTCTCAGGGGGTGTTTTATGGCGTTTCTGTGAGCGTCAAAACAGGTCTCAAGGCTTCTCAGGTATGCGGGGTGATGTAGAGAAGGGTGCACGAACAAGGAGAGCAGGATGGTAGAAATCTGCTGTCAGATTGTTTTAGCTTGCTGTGGCATCACAGCCTAAGTATGGGCTTTTCCATGTGGCAAGCAATCAGATAAGGCAAGCTAGTTTTGGCTGAGTGTGCTCAAAATTTCTTCACGAGTACTCTTGAAAAGACTTCCTTCTAGTAGCATCTCTTAAACAATGAATTTACTTTGTCACAGATCCAGCTTCTGTTGCAGTACTTGAAGAATGACCCCAGGAAGGCTGTGAAGAGGCTTGCAATCCAAGACTTAAAGTTGTTGGCCAACAAGACACCGCATACATGGAGCAGAGAAAATATTCAGGTTTATACGGGTTTTTTTAAGCTAAAGTTTATTATGAAACTTTGCAATTAGTTGTAGAATTCTTTCTAGAGAATAACTTGGGAGGTAAAGGAAGGAAGCACATGCATCTCTGTATGCTTAAGTTAGGTTACCCTGCCAAGCAGAGTAGCCAAGTATTAATGAACAGTTCATAGAATCGTAGAATATCTTGAGTTGGGTAAGTTTACCTGTAGGGATCAAAGTTGAAGTATAACTGAGGAAAGGCATGTGTCATGTAGTAGGCCTTCTTACAGTGATGAAATAACTTTTCCAACTGACAAACTTGTCTAAGACAAGACATGAGAGCTGAATGTTTACATTAATCTTATGATACTGAGTATGTATTAATGCTCTCATGTAACACAGTCTTTCTGGAATTTCTCAAAGCATGTCATCCAGCAAGGTATACTTCAAAGGACAAATGTAATTTTGACTTCATTTCTTAGGATTAATGGCTCATTTTCAATAGAATCCTTGTGACTACTGTTGTATGAATGAGACCCTAGAAGGTGTTATAGTGCATCTGTGGTTTTTGGGGAAACAGTTATGTTCTAGCTGAAACCAGGACAGTTGTAGATGGTATTGCTGCTTTCTTTCAATCACAGTTGCACGTGAACACTTTTTCTGCTGTCTTGCTCCTTTTCTGGTAGAAATTACTATAGAAAATACCTTCAGATTAGATTAATGGGAAAGTAAATATTTCAAGAACTTAATGGCACATGCTTATAGCTCTACTTTTTTGCATCTTTTTTCTTTGTTTTTGTTACTCTTGGAAGATACTTTTACTATATGCTGTTGGAACACAAGGCAGCTGGGAGGAAAAACTACATGGATTTGTTGTGTGAGGAAATAAAGCATGTTTTGCTTTGTCTCTGATTCTTAGACAATATTTGGAGTGTGCAGAGGTTTTTGTTGTAGTGAACTGCTTTATTCTTAATGGATTAATACTATAAATTTATTTGGTTTTAAGAATTTTAGGGAGTTGCTTTAATGGCTTATGGATTATTTGCACTCAAAATGCTACTCTATACCATTATGCCTGGTTGGTAGTTATCTCAGTACAAGTGAGAAACATTGATAACATCACTTTCATTGTTATGTAGTGTCTTAAAGTAGGTGTCCTGATGGTTGAAATGCTTATGAAAAAGTTCCATTGATGTTGGAACTAAACCAGTGACTGGGTTAATATAAAATTGACTGAAGCTTGTTACTGCTTGCTGAATGGCATGCAGATGTAATGAGTTTTTTCTGACTTCTGAAATATAAAGCCAACTTTTTTGTTGGGCAACTCTTTTCCATATGTTTAAAAGACTTGGTAATGTTTATACAACAGGGCTGGAGCAGACCCTCCTTTTCTCACAGCAAAGCCTGATGCTTTTACTTTTTTACCAACAAGAGGTTCAGCAGTGTTATCTTTAGCATTTTGGGTCTGTCTGTGTAGGTCAGGTAGGAGGCTTAGTCTCTGAATTGTGGAGACTTCACTGATATCTAGGTGTCAGCTTTAGAAGCTGTTGCTGTTGATGCTTAGAGCAGTCCTACTGACTGCGAAGGTAACAAGCAGTCTGCAGTCCATCCTGCTAATTCTTCTGTGCTGCTGGCATTCTTAGTAGTTACTGTTTCAAATATACTCTGAGTGGTGGTCTAACAGCACTGGAGTAAAACATCAGTGTCTTGGGAGACATCAAGACTCATTTTCAACCCTAATCACTATATCATCTTCTGTCTGATGCCACACTATTCAGTGGATTAGCAAAATACTATATTGGTACAAATTACAAATTTATTTAGAATTTAACCCTTATACCATACAAGAACATACATATGTCAAAGAACGCTATTTTGGATTTTTATTTGTTCTGTGGAACTAATTCTGTGGTGGTGTTTTTTTCTTTATTCAGTTACTAGATGTTATTGTTCAGCTTTGGCACTCTGAGGCAGAATATACTTATATTTTCCATTTGTCTCATTGCTTTCTCTCATGCTGACTGAAAAAGCCTCCAAAACCAGTGACTAAATTGTGGACAGTGACATAATGGATTTGAGAAAAATGTGAATTTTAAGGGTTATTCCAATCTAGATGTGTTAAAGCCTGAGAAGATCTGGCAAAAGGTCAAACGTATGACAGGACCTTTAGTATAAATGAGTTAAAAAAATAAAATATATTTTAATATGTTTATCAAGAAACTTAAACTGTATTCTGTTGGACACCAGGACTGTTAAAGGAAATGGCACTTGAAACTTTACTCGAGATGTATACTTACATAAAACCCTGCAGATTATTTTGCCTTATAACAATTGGTATACCTCTAAGACTGGAGAACTATCTTAATCTTTTGCAACAGTTGATTGATGAGACCTGATAATATTTTTGTCACTTATTTTTAATAAATTACTTAATTGGCATTTCCTAGAATGAGACCCACTGTCACTTTTCTGAAAGCCATGTCCTCAGTCTACTAAAACAGATGCTTTGGGGTATGACTTCTAACTTTTGATTTCAGTATAGTATTTTCTGTGAGAAAATCTTGACTCAAAACTCTTCAGACAAGTGCAACTAAATGCTTAATACAGGTAGCTCATGGGGCTTCCTTTCCTCTCTATCATTTCTCCTGCTAATCTTTAGGCACTCTGTGAATCTGCTCTTCACACTCCTTATGACAGCTTGAAACTGGGCATGCTATCTGTTCTTTCCACGTTATCGGGGACCATTGCCATTAAGCAGTACTTCAGCAGTGCTCCAGGTAAGAAAACTAGATTAGATGATTGTCTTTGGCATTTCTAATGGATTGGCTACCCACTGATAATTAGTTTCATCTAAACACTTTGTAGCATATTCTTAAACTATTTTTGAACTTCAGAACGCTAGCTGAGAGTCAGTGTTCATCATATGTAAACTTAAAATGGGATAATACATACCCATAAATAATCATGGTCTAAGATTTTGTTCTGGATTTTGTGGGTAATATAGAATCATTTATGTTGGAAAAGACCTTAATATCACCAAGTCCAAACATTAACCTAAGAGTGCCAAGCCCATCACTAAACCATGTTCCTAAGCACCATATCTAATGTCTTTTAAATACCTCTAGGGCTGGTGACTTCACTTTCCTGGGCAGCCTGTTCCAATGTCTGACAACCCTTTCAGTGAAGAAATTTTTCCTAACATCCAATCTAAACCTCCTCTGGTGCAACTTGAGGCCATTTCCTCTTGCTGTATCTCTTCTTAATTAGGAGAAGAGACAGCGACCCACCTGGCTACAACCTCCTTTCAGGGAGTTGTAGGGAGTGATAAGGTCTCCCCTCAGCCTCCTCTTCTCCAGACTAGACAACCCCAGTTCCCTCAGCTGCTCCTCATAAGGCTTGTGCTCCAGACCCTTGACCAGCTTTGCCCTTCTCTGGACATGCTCCAGCACCTCAATGTCCTTCTTGTAGTGAGGGGCCCAAAACTGAACGCAGTACTCAAGGTGCAGCCTCAGCAGTGCTGAGTACAGTGGGACAGCAGTCCTGCTGGCCACATTATTTCTGATATACTATTTCTGATGTGCTATATGAAAGGATTTTTACCTTTGGGTCTTCAATTTTTCTTCATAAAATGAAGAAATGTAATGCCTCTCAAATGGTTGACCTGCATTTTGCTTAAGGTGCTTTAAAACCATGGATTTGCTTAGTTTTTGTGTAGTGTGAGAGTGGGCTGACATGTTACCCTGGCACAGTGAAGCTGTGCCACCCTTGTGAGAATGACCTGCTTCACCACCAGATGAACGTTTCTGCCTTGTGGCCGTATTCTGGAGAAATAAAAGTAGGTGTTTTAAAGTGATTCACGGTATCTTGCTCTTAAAGTGGTGATCATACTGTTTCTTTTTTCTTGGAAGCCAGACTGCCCTAATGAGTATTATGAACCCAACTACATGGGCTGCCGAAATGGAGAAAGACAGTACATCCTCTTCAGTCATTCTGACATGTCTTAATATATGCTCACCAACTTTTAAAATCAGATACAATATTTCTTAAGGCAGTATTTCTGAGTACCTGAAACATCAGCCTTTAGACCCAAATATTCTCTTATGTATGTCTTGTATAGTGTTCAGGAATGGAGGGAGAGCCTCTGTGTTGAGAGTAAGATATGTTTTTATCCTATCCTTTAAATATAAAAAAATTAATCCTAAGTCAATATTGATTTTTTTGCAGAAATGTACTCAAAGATCTGTGATGTAATTATGGACTGTCCTGTTTGCCTTGTCTTTAGGAACAGCAGCCACAACTGCAAGATCACTTGATTTAGTAAAACTAGCACAGGAGTGCTGTTACCATAATAACCGTGGCATTGCAGCTCATGGTGTGAGAATTCTGACTAATATATCAGCCTCTTGTCAGGAAAAAGGTAAATGAAAGTAAGGACAATGAAATGTGTCTATTTAGTCAGGCTTATGTGCTTCACGTGTGTTAACTGGTCTTGTCTGTGAACCTGTCTGTAAATTTGTTTGCTCCTTCATGCTGGTTAGGGAGAATGGGGACTATAATCTAGAAAATATTCTGTATGATTTTATGAACGGTTGGGAAGATTCCGTCTTTGCCTAATTTAGACAAAATTACTGGATGCAGTAGAACTTGTGCTAAATAAATGCTTGTCTTACCTTTGCTGTAAAACTAATGAGTTGTTTGTCAACCTTTTGAAAACTCTTTGCACAAAATCTATTGCAAAAGAATAACGGGGCATTTAGAAATCTTAGTTCGGAGATTTGTGTGCTCTACAAATGTCAGTTGCTGTGACTGCTGAATAGTTACCTGAGACATGGAATGGCAGAATTGTTTCTAAACAAAATAAGGTAAGGCAGAAGTATTGGGAAGATACTTATCTGTCATGTTTGCACTGGTATTGCAACCATTACACCAGTTATGGTCAGAAAACAGGGAACTAACTTACTGTATTTTTCTCTTAGATCTTCTGCCTTTGGAGCAAGATGCAGTTTTTGGCTTAGAGGCTCTTCTTGTTCTTTGTAGTCAAGATGACAGTCCAGGAGCTCAGGCAACCTTAAAGGTGACATTACTTTTGTCTTCCCCTAGCACAGCTGCAAATTATAGTAATGGCTTGTATAACAGAAAAGCTAGTGTGCACCAGATCCTTTCTGGTGTAAGCATAACATACTGGAAGTAAACGAAGGTTTTTCTATGTTTTGCCCATAATCAGTGGAAGAGAAAACTGAGCACAGTAGTGCAACTCCTCTCAGCTCTAGAGTAAGTTGATTTTTGTAGGTGAAAAAAGCATTCTTCAGAGGAACAGCTGCAATAAAAAACATGACCTTGAACATGGGGTGGAGGTATCTCTGGAGGGTGAAGAGAATCTTGGAGAGAACCTGCTTTTTGGAGATAGGGATGCAATGTACATGATTACAACACTCTTATAAACTATAATTTTTGTGTTCCCACTTAATAAGCTGCTATTAGTAATTTTATTTGTTTACCGGTAAAGGCTGCTGGTATGAAAAGGAAGATTTGAATGTGATATGTTTTTGTGCTGTAAGCTCAGGACAGACTCAGCCTTTTAAAAAAATCTCACTGTTTGTAGTGTACGTGGTTCTGAAAATACCAGATCTTCTATATTTCCGCCATCATACTTGCAGATAAGTGTCTGGCTTTTTAATTTTTAAGTAGACATTGTGTTTATTGTACCTGTTGATTGTGTGAATTGCAGATCACGTTAACTTGTATGGTGAAGCTGGTCAAGTGCCGTCCTCACCTGAGCCAGTCAGTAGTTGAATCCCTGCTGACCCAGTTACACAGTGCCCAGGACGCTGCTAGGATTCTCATGTGCCACTGTTTAGCAGCTATTGCCATGCAGCTGCCTGTCTTAGCAGATGGGATGCTAGGAGATCTAATGGACCTCTATAAATTAATTGGACGATCTACCACTGATAAAAAACAGGAACTCTTGGTAAGACCTTCTGGTAAATAGCTGCCTTTGTTAATAAAATCCATCCACATTAGTTTATATAGAATTTATCCATCAAGGGCTAAGCCATTTGCTATGTCCAAGTTAATGTGCTAGTCTGTAGCCACTATTTTCAGTTTTGCTTTTGACTATGCATGTCTGTTCAATGTTGAAATCTCATAGATGTAGCTGAACTATGCAGTGTATTCATTAGATTTTCCAGCAGATGGCACTGCTTAGACAAACCTAGCTATTGAAATTATTGAGGTACCTGTAAAATAATGGTTATAGAAAAACAAAATGGCAGTTAGCTCAATTTATGTATTGTCCTCTGCATGTGACATTTAATATACTATGAGATAAAAATGCTTTTATCACATCTATTTGGAAGTGAATTTGAATTTTAAGAAAAAAACTACAAGCTTCCTGTTAATTCATGTGGAGTTTATCTCTGGTAAAAGCCACAGTGAGATTCCTTGAATGAAAGTGACTTTTAATCTACAAGAAATACTTGGGTTGCCATAACTACTTAAAAGATATGACTGAAGTTCCTCAGTTAAAATATATATGTAATCTTCTATGTAGTTTTGAGTGTAAAATCAAGCAGATCACTTCTGGTAGTTTTGGAAACAGAATTGGCTTTTTTCTTGTTTTTGTTTAGTTCCTGAAATATAACTACCTTCCTCACTCCTACACCCTTCATTAGGTTTCTCTTGCCACAGTGATATTTGTTTCCAGTCAGAAAGCTTTATCTTCAGAAATCAAAACTGTTATTAAACAGCAGCTTGAGAATGCCTCCAATGGATGGACAGCTTACAGGATAGCCAGACAGGCTTCCAGAATGGTAAGCGAAAATACCTGGAGGAAAATGGTTTGGCATGGTTAGAAGGATGCTAGTGATTTTTTTGAACTGGAAAAAGTAAGGAAAATAGTAGGACTTGGGAGGAAGAAATGAAGGGGGAGGGTGGGAATAAAATTCCTTAATTCCCTGGAATGCCTGTTCAGATGTATGCTACTTAGGGCACCATCTTGTCAGGATGGTTTTTCATTTGGCTTTTGAAGTATTTGAGAAGGAAGTAATGACCTGATAGTTTCTTGAGTATATGCTTAATCTACATTGTAGACCTGTTCTTTAGATGGTGATACAATCCATCCTGATGTGTGCTTTTTCAATATGAAGAAAGGAAGAAAAAGATAGTTTCCACTTCCCTTCAGTAAAGTCACAGCTGGGGTTAGAATTATGTAGAAACCCTAGTATGAGATACTGAGTAAAAGTAAATTTTGATATTGTTTCTCATCTTGTTGAATTACCTTGTGTAAATAAGTACTATATTTTATACAGGCTGATATTTCCATAAAATAACATTAGTACTTTTATTGTTAAGATTGTGATGATCAAATGATTGCAAGAAGTTTCACTATTTCTGTTTTTTAAAGTAAGAGTAGTTCTGGAGACATTACTGTTCTGTATTTGTTCTGTAGAAACCCACAGCCTTCTTTCATGTCCCGTCTTAAAAACATTCTTGTCATTACAGGGTAACCATGATATGGCCAGAGAACTGTATCAAAGCCTGCTGACTCAAGTGGCTTCAGAACACTTCTACTTCTGGCTGAACAGCTTGAAGGAGTTCTCCCATGCAGAACAGTGTCTGACAGGTTTGCAGGAGGACAACTACAGCTCTGCACTCTCTTGCATTGCTGAGGCTTTAAAATCCTATCACAAAGGAATAGCGTCACTGACGGTAAGCACGGATCTTCTACTTGAGTGATGGTGTTTCTGTATACTGCAGCATGTCTGTTCTGTTTCTGTTCTTAAACCTATGAAAAGGTTTTAAAGATGTCTGACATCTGCCAGACTTCTTGAGGACTGCAGGGAAGAGCTAGTTCTATCACACTGCACCTTCAGAGAGAAGATTCTGTAGCTCAGCTAAGTGTGATTAGTAACTTCTTTTTTTTTGTCTTCCCCCCTCGTTTCCTGCCTTGATCAAATCATATATATGACAGATCTTTTTTAAAGCTGTGGTACTTAAAGTTTTCCACTCCTTGTCTTGGCTGAATAAATGCTGTTATAATAGTCAAGCTTGGAAATTTGTCTAAATTGACTGGTATATTCTTGAAATACAGAGAAGGATCACGTTGTCAAATACAAAGGCAACATGAACTCAGCAGGAGGGAGGAAGACAATGTGATCCTATGGAATCCTAACAACAAGGCAACACCAATTTAGAGGAGGGAGGACAACTCAGTCTTGTCAAATCAGCAGAATTCAGATGGTACCTGCTTTTATGCAAATATTTTGTTTCTCTGAAGTGGTAAAAATAGCAAGCAGCTGCTGTTTGTGATGTCTGAATGTAAACAAAAATATTAATGAATGTGGACCATGAGTTCTTACTGTCATGTTGCTGCTTAACAAAAGATGATCCAGCTTTACACAATACTTTCTTTCATGTTTTAGTTTCCATGAGGAAATCTACATAGTTTTCTGTATGTTGTTTGAATGAAGCTGCTTTTTTTAGTTACTAGTATGTCAGTGTCAGACAATTTAGATATTAATGTTTAATAAAGTTCAGATATTACTGTTCATTAAGCTGTCCCTGAATAAGCAGGAAGGATGTAAATTTTACACCTTTGTCCTCAGAAGGCTCCATAGTTCCTGAAGTATGTGTCTTGGCTGAGTGAATAAAGCTTTTAATTCATATCAAGATTTTTCTGATGTCTAGAAAATGTTGAGGGGGGTCCTCATCTGATTAGATATTAATATTTAATACAGGCAGGAAAATAAATTAAGTTGGTCATTGTGTGATTCAGTAATTTAATTAGCCTTTCCTTAGAGTTTGTTTTTTCTGTTGCAGGATTCCAGTCCTCGCTCTTCCTGCGTTGCATGTAGTGCTTTTCTGGGTGCAATACTTGTGGGTGGTTGTGGTCCAGAGGAGTAAATACTGGTTTTGGAGGGCTAGAGAAGAAATTAGGTTTTATTACTGAGTGTTACTGGCTTGTTGCATTGCTCTGGACAAATTCCTAACTGTGCTTGAGAGTATCAGCTGTAAAAGGAGCCACTCACAGCTTGCATCTACAGAACTCAGCTGCTCAAAGGGGAGCAAAGTGCCATAAAGTGCACATGATAGTCTTACTGCTGAAGACTCTTGGTGTCACTTCCCTCTGGCTTCAGCCTTACTGTTGCTGCTGTTTTGGTGTAGAGCATGACTCAGCACTGTTGGTACTGCAGACTGTTAGTGTGTATGATGAACACTGTGTAGCTGTCCACTTTGTAGCTGGAAGACACTGCTGGTAAATCTGTTGCAGGTGTTCAGTAAACCCAGTTTAGCAATGATGAAATACTCAGTGTCTGATCTTGTCAGAAAATTTCTCAATTCCTTCTTGATATACATGCAACTGTGTCTTGCATTGCAAAATGTTCTTTCATGTGAGTTAGTCCACTTAAGGAAAAAAAGTCCCATTACTTTATGGATGCGAAGTGGGAGGGGAGGGCAGGAACTTGTCAGAGTATATTGGCCACAGTCCACATCTGTCTCACTGTATGTGCTTGTATAGTTAGCAAAGGCTTTGAGCAGGACCTTCTGTTTCTGGCACAGAACATGCATCTCACTGGAAGCATTGTGCTTATTTTTCACTGCTGGTAATCTAGAGAAGGTACAGAACTTGAACAAAGCACTAGTATAACCATGAAGTAGTGCTGACTCCAAATACGTTGATAAGTGGTGGTGTTTGAAGAACTTGGCTGAGCTGAAGAACTTTCTGTCATTTTTGGAAAAGAATTGTAACTCATTTATTGCCCATGGCTGTCTGGGTAGCAGATAAGGTAAATTGCAGTATTAATGAGATAAGCCTTTATTTCCGTTTACAAGAATCAAGTCCAATTTGTGCTACTAAAAATGTCTGGATTTTCTGATATAACTACTGGTACTTTACTTTCTATAAAAGCATGTAGTCTCTGTAGAGCAATTACAGTGCACTGAGATGTCTTCCACAGAGGGTTTTCTGAAACCATTCATGTAGAATAAACTGGACAATTTCCATTCAAAATGGATTTTTTTACTTTCCCTTCTCCAAGGGCATTAAAGTGGTAGATCATAGAATCATAGAATGGTTTGGGTTGGAAGGGACATTAAAGATCATCTAGTTCCAACCCCCCCTGCCATGGGGCAGGGACACCCTCCACTAGACCAGGTTGCCCAAAGCCCCATCCAGCCTGGCCTTGAACACTTCCAGGGATGGGGCATCCACAACCTCTCTGGGCAACCTGTTCCAGTGCCTCACCACTCTAACAGTAAAGAATTTTTCTAACATCTAATCTAAATCGACCCTCCTTCAGCTTAAACCCATTACCCCTTGTCCTGTCACTACACTAAGGGCTAAAGAGCTCAAGTGATAGTCTTATTTCTTTGGTTGAAGTCTAGCTCAGTAGTTTAAAGTGGTTGCAGCTGGCTGATCTTTCCTCAGTTTAGTCAGTAGTGGGCCAGTTCTCAGATGGCATGATGTTTTGGGAGAAACTAGTTTATTCCTTTCCTGCTGGTAAAGAAATGGTTCTTAGTAAGGTTTTGGGATGGGTTATAACTTCTTGCTTCCAGAAGTGACCTTTTCTTAGGAATAAGAAGCACTAGGGAAGACATGCAGAGACTTTCATTCTCTGAGTAAGAGAAAGTCACAGTCCTTTGTTCTGCAGATGGCCTTTTCCCCCCTAAAGAAAAAAGTGTATACTGCTCAAAATCCACCAGTATAAGAAAAATAAATAGTGGATTTTTGGTTTAACTAGTATCAAATATTGAGTGCTGCAATTTACCCCCTCCTGGGTGTCCTCAACTGTCACAGATGCTCCTGTAACTTAGATAAGCTCTTAGGGAGCAAAGTTTGAGTCATATTTTCTAAATAATAGCAGCATGTCTGCCCTCCTGGAGTTTTGTTATTTACTGTTCTTAGTTGTCACTGAACTGTATCTCTGCCTTCATCAAATGCAGGATTCAGTCCTGTTGTAATGTTCCTGTCCATTTCACAGTTCCAAAAAAATCAGAGGTTATCACCCCTTCCTCTTGCTGCAGGTAACTTTAGCCAGTTCTTTCTCTTCTGGCTGATGCAGAGAACCACTTGTTCAGTCCTTTGTGTTTCTGTGTGCCTTTCAGTTCAGTGTGCTCTCTCTTATGGTAAGAGCTGTCCAGACTAATGTCATTTGAAGCCTGGTGGTTTGGCCCTGGAAAAAGAGGAAATAGGGCCCTAACAGCATTGTAACAGCTTAAGTCACATTTGTTACAAGTGTGATACATTTGAAATAATGTTTTGGTAATTACCTGACTTGTGTCCTTTATGTTCAGTATGACTTAAACTGAACAAATCTGTTAAATGCAGTTTTAAAAAAAGCAGCTTTTAGAATCGAACTGAAGGGTTCAGTTGTCTGAGACAGTTCAGTGACATTGCAAAGTTATTTTAGCATGTTTGCTTTTGACCTAGATTGCCAACATTCCTATTACTGTGTTTCAGGCTGCTAGCACACCACTTAATCCTCTGAGCTTTCAGTGTGGATTTGTGAAACTCAGGATTGACCTTCTGCAAGCTTTTTCTCAACTTATTTGTACCTGCAACAGCCTAAAAACAAGTCCACCACCAGCTATTGCCACAACAATTGCTATGACATCAGGAAATGATCTCCAAAGGTGTGGACGCATCTCTAACCAGGCATGTGTTCTTGTTCCACTCTTGTGCAGTTAATGACTCTAGTATTAATTTTCCTTTTCAGCAAACATATCTAACAAAAGAACTGAAAAGTGGTAGTGAAGAGTTTTGCTAAATAGTGGACCTTGGTTTTCACCTGTAGCTGTAAAAATGTCTGCCTATAGCAGGCCATGTTTTGAAGTTGAGCATGTACATACGTTTCCTCATATGTTCATACATACAGCTGCCAAGGACATGCGTGTAGTAAGCCACTCAATATACTCAACCTTGCAGCAAGACATTTCATGCCTTGTTTTGAAACACCTCAGATACTGTGATTACACTAAGGAGGAAAATATACTTTAGGATGGTATTACAACTCCTTTGGTGGGTGTTGGCAACTGACTTGATACTGTACAGAATACTAGGACAGTCTGCTTAAAATGCATGTAGTGTGCAAGAAAGAATCAGTGGGTAGTCCTTGAAAGACAGCAATTTGATTTACCAGTAGGGAATGGGGGGAGGTAGGTGGGGTTTTTATTTTGCTTTAACTTTTAACCTAAGGGAGGGTGTGTTGGTGCTGTGTTACAAGAAAAATATCATTTTAATGTATGGATAAATCTGTCACTTGGGTACTTTTTTTATCTGTGTGAAGAAGCAAGAGCTTTATATATTTTTGCCAGAGTACGTTGTTTTATTCCTTCAGCATTGTATGTTATAGTGTAGTGGTTTTCTGGATGTGGAGTTTTGATTTGATTTTTTTAACTAGTGACATTGTCTATGTAGATGAAACACTCAATGGAAGAATTCCGAAACCTGGCTACACGGTATGGAGATCTGTATCAGTCATCTTTTGATGCAGACTCAGCAACTCTGAGGAACGTAGAACTGTATCCTCTTAAAATCTTAGAATTTGTCCACTTTCCTTCTCATGTGGACAGCATGAAGCTTAACAATCCTCTTTTCTGTGCAGACTGACACAAAGTCATTTTGAAGCAGTAACATAAAAATTAGTTACTAATTGCTTGAAACCTATTTGGAAATAAATATTGTCATACTATTGGTTGGAACTACTTTATGAATAAGTTATGACACAAAAATTGCAACAACATAAAACTTGGGGTTTTCATGGTTCTTGCTCTGTTTACTAAAGGAGTAATAACTGTAGGATTACTTCACAAAAGCTAGAGAAATAAGGAAAAGTGCCAGTAAGTAGACTGCATTTCTTGGTTTAGGTGCCAATTTTCTAAGACTTAACTCCTTAATATTAATATCAGACAACAGCAGAGCTGCCTGTTGATTTCACATGCAATAGAAGCTCTGATTTTGGATCCAGAATCTGTAAGGTAAGTTTGATAGTTAACTTTCTACTCCTTTGCTATTTATTTCTAAATCCTTGGAGCTTTAAGCCTAGGAATTCAGAAATGTTCAGAAAGTTTCTCAGTAGACCCTTCTAACCCTACTCTGGGCAGTCTTGAGGACTTGTTGCTGCTGTGCTATGCTTGGCAGGCTAGGGACTGTGTTTTAGGTTCTGCATTTTATACTGATTTTGCTCTTGAGCACTATACTGTGCTTGTCTTAAATATAGACTTTCATTAAAAAACTTTTCATCTCTTTAGCCACCTATTTTAACTTGTGTCTTTCTGTTAGCTCCCATACCTACTGTTTACACTTGCAAGTGCACATTAGTTTCCTTCAGAGTCCTGAAAATATATGCACTAAATCAGTTTAAACTTTTTATGTAAATCCATCACCTCTGGCTCTTTAAGTGAACTTATACCCACATGTTGAAATACCTATTAATTGAATCACTCTTTAAAACTCTCAGGCTAAGATTAAATGGAAGACAATGTGGATAAACATCTCTTTAATTGTGTGATTTTATAACTGGAAATAAAAGTGAACATCTGAAGTGACTGTCCTACTCATTATGAATTAAGCATTGTTTAAAAGATGTATTAATCATACTTGTAAAAAGCATGAAGCTGTGGACTTTAAAACATTAGTTGTCTAGGAGATGGAGTTATATTCAAAATGTGAGATTATGAACTTCTAGATCTAGTTTTAACTCTGGCATTCTTGCTTTTCCTTGAGACTTTTAAAAACACTGCAGGTTAAAATAAAAGCTAGGGGAATTAAGCATGTAGAGTCTGCTAGACTTCTAACTGCTTCAAGTGAGAGAGGGTGGGCACAAAGTGGTAGATAAACTGTAGTTAAGAAAGGGTTTAACTGTAAAGGGTTAGTTTAAGGAAAAATAATTTTAAAAAGAGTAAACAGTTTGGAACAGCTATTTTTAATGGATTTTTAATGGATTTCAAGTTGTAACAGAAGATGGGCTTCCTTGGCCTGTTTGGGTGTGAGCTTCCCCGATTACAATGAGGAAAGTGTTAGATAAGATTTTTTTTTTTAGTTTCCAGGAATATAGCTCAAATGGAACAGCACATGTTGAGAGCGAATATGAAAGAAGAATGATGTCTGTATTTAATCATGTACTGGAAGAAGTGGAATCCCTCAACAGGAAGTATGCTCCTGTGTCTTACTTGGCAAGTAAAAGTTTTAAATGGATATTCTATACACAAAGGTTCCAAAAACTTGGCAACTCCATGGATCTCTGGTGGTCAAGAAACTGAAGAGCACACTTGGTTAATTAGCATTAACTGGCACAAATGGTCTCTACAGAGACTCATTACTTGGAAAATACTTCATATAAGGTTTTTTCTAAGACATCTGTAACCTTACTGGTCTGACTAAAAATAATGTTTAAAAATTCTGATACTGACTACTACAGCAGATGCTGATACCTAAAAGTAGTGTCAAGTTTGTCAGATCTCTTGCACTCAGATACTGAAGCTCATTCTCTTTGTTCATGCTGTTGTCATGAAGGAATTCTTCCTGCACCACACAGAGCTGTGGAGGGTCCAGCACTAGCCTAGCTTTGGTCACTGAGCTGTTGGCAGTTAATACTGTGTTTTGTGAGTATAGTGTTTCTCTTATCAATGCAGGTCATCAGAGAACACAATGTAAAGTGTGCTGAATGCAAACAGTGAGCTGATAACATACTCCTTTACAGGGCTAGTATGGTATGGTTTTCTCTTTTACTGTTAGTGAACACTATAAAGCTGAAGTGCATATTGATAGGAATAAGGTAGTCCATTTGTCATGGCTGGCATTTATTTGCCTTGTTTCTAAATTCAGTAGTCCTTACTGATTCCAAATAAAATAGAAGAATGAGTTTTGTAAAATGTAGCAAAGGTAAACCCTGTAAACTTAGTTGTTACTGGCTCCTTACCAATGCAGCTCTGACTTCAGTAGTGCTGCTTTGCTCATCTGAGCTGGAAGCATGGTATAGTGCAGTGGGGAAGGAAGGGTAGAAATGAGGCTTATAACTTAATTATTGCACTGCGTTAAGTTGTGGTAGATGCCAGTCTTATTTGCTTAGAGTGGAATTGTTATTTATTTGAGAGTTTGAATTTTTTGTGTACAAGTTTCAAGCAGATCCTGCTCTGCTGACTCTAACATTAGGACTGAAATTATTTAGATTTTTCTTTTTCTTGGTCTCCTTATTCTTTCCAGAGCAGAATATCTTCATAAAGGGCAGAACATAGACTAAATGTCGTCACTTTTGGCTGTTATCCTATGAATGTATCAATATATTTCTGGACAGTGGAAATTACTGCGGTTTCGGTACCTCAAGTGCGTATCTTATTCCTATGCTATGAATGATATTTGCTCTCAATTGTTTCGGCTCTGTTTCTTACAGCATACAGCTTGTCTGTGCAATGCTGTCATTGCATTGTTGAAGGTACCCCTTTCATTTCAAAGGTACTTTTTTCAAAAGCTGCAGTCTACAAGTATTAAGGTAAGTACTGCTCAAATGTGGCCTAAGTTTTTTTCTTTATAGAGTCTTTGCTTCGTGAGAAAAGCCTTACTGAGGGCACAAAGCTTCAGCATTTTTAGTGAAGATACTTGACTGCAAATAGCATCTGGGTTTATCTGTTAGGAATAACTTGAATAATATGTACATATGATCATTAGGAAAGAACCACTAGGCTTTGACTTAGGCAAGTAGGATTCAGTTCTTTGATTGCAAAGCCTTAAAGATAAAACCTAACCAGATTTTTTTGTTAATTGAGTCTGCAAAGCTAAATATTCATCTAGTCCTGGGAAGACAACTTTTAGAAATTTGTATTTTTCCTTTTCCTTATATTGGACAAAACCTAATATTTATCAACTGAGTAAGAATGGCTATACGTGACCTTCAGTGGTCATATTCTTACTTAAATGCTCCTTTTTTTCTGGGAGAAGCAAAAGCCTTAAGGCTTAATATTTACTCTTGCATTTTACTTCTCTGTTCAGCTCAGTATACTTACCTGTGGCTATTTTGTAGAAGATTTCTTCTGTTTCTTTTGAAGTGCAATTAATGAAACTGATATAAAGACAGTGTCTAGTATTGCTGATGATGCTTATTGATTATTATAGTCATGAGTTTTAGATATAAAATCTGTGTTTTCATTTGCTGGTTTCCCTACCAAACATCTCTCTGGAAATTTTTATATAAGGTGTTCTGTTTCATCCTTGAATTGTTTGCTTTTCTGGAGGCATAAAATTACATTTTGATTTGTTTTCTTGTTTCAGCTTGCTCTATCCCCATCTCCAAGGAACCCAGCAGAACCTATTGCGGTACAGAATAATCAGCAATTGGCCCTGAAGGTGGAAGGAGTGGTTCAGCATGGATCTAAACCAGGCCTTTTCCGTAAAATCCAATCAGTCTGTCTAAATGTCTCTTCAGTCCTGCAGAGCAAATCTGGACAAGACTATAAGGTATGGCTAGAGTAGAGCCAGGAGGAGTCTTAAGCTTTTTTGCTGTATTTTCCTGCTCTTTTGTTTGGCTCTGTTTAGCAGAATTTTCAGGTTGAAATGAATGGGGGGGTTCTGTAATCCTCACTCTTGACAGTTGACATTCAAGCACTGTCCAGAGCCAGGCATAGTGCATGGAAGGGATCTGGGACTTTAAGTCTGCTGTATGCTGATACCTTTATAGTAACAGCTTTTCCAAACAAAAGAGGCTTTGTGATATTTGGAACAAATCGTTAGTAATCTACTTGAGATCAAGAAAATTTAACCTAGGTATATATCATATGAAATGCCACAGGGGGTGGGGGGAAAAGCAGTAGATTATTCTCTACCACATAGGCTCTAAACTTCTTTATCCTCATGTCAGGGTTTTTTTGTTTATGGAAATCAGGAGGACAGGCTGTCCAAATTAAATAGCACCTGAAGAGATACACATTAAATTCAAGTCAACAGTTTCATCAAAGATTGCGTGTCTGAAGTTCAGGTTCTAATAACATGTGACATCTAGTGAAAGGCTTGTTTTGGTGAGGTTTGGGGTTGGGTTTTTTGTTTGTTTTTTTTAAGAGGGGGAAGGGAAAAAAGTTGGTTGCTTCTAAAATAACAGGACCAGGAAGGGTATAATGTTTGTCTGACTTGTATTACTCTGGAAAACTAGAACCTCAGGGAGAAAAAGACTTGTTAGCTACCTGCTTCTGTGAATAGATATATAAAACTCATTTGTCAATGAAAAAGCATGTCAGGCTGGCCCAAAAAGGCACATGCATTGGTTTAGGAAAATTGAGGACAAAGTCTTTTCTCTTTCCTCTCCTTTAAATGGAGAGCAGAAATCTTACTTTAACAGGCTTATATAAAATAGCATTTTAACCTACCATGTGTTCTCAGATTCCTATTGACAACATGACCAATGAAATGGAGCAGAGGGTGGAACCACACAACGACTACTTCAGCACTCAGTTTCTGTTAAACTTCGTGATACTTGGCACCCACAACATCACTGTAGAGTCCTCTGTAATAGATTCAAATGGTATTGTCTGGAAAACTGGGCCTAAAACAACTATTTTTGTTAAATCTCTTGAGGATCCATACTCCCAGCAGGTTCGTCTTCAGCAACAGCAAGGACAGCCACCATCACAGCAGCAGCAACAAAGAACAGCATACTCAAGGTTTTAGTTCCCAGAAGTGACTCTAACCTGGTCAATGGTGTTGCAGTTTTTCTTGGATGCTTTTTTGAAAGACCTACAATTTTAACCTTCTTCTAGAAAGTCTGATACCAATTTGTTGCTTTTTAAATTATCTGGGGTAAATTTGAACTTCATTCAGCAGAAGCAACTCTGTGCAAATTTGGACCTGTGCTTTTAATATAAGAACTTCTACCTGATCACTTCTGTTTACAAACCTGTTGCAATAGGCTCCACAAACTTTGATAGTAGGGGACACTAAGAGCTCTTTGACTAGTACTTTCTGTACTTTCTCTTTTTGGAGCACATAGGTTCTAATGTTAGGCTTACAGGACATCAGTAAACACTCTGACTAGTTAATACAGAACTGAGTGTAATACCAAGTCTGTATCTTTTAATTTGAAGGAATTGACAGGAATAGCCAGAGATATTTTTTCTGACATTTTAATAGCAAATTTTATTATTTGGCTGATGTATGTGTATTAATACATTTCATCAGCACTATTTAATGCATACATATGAAAGCAAAAAGTTGGAGCTCACTTCTCATACACAGTCATTGTAGAAGGAGGAGACTGCTTGAAGCGTTGCTGTCTGGGGAGTCTTAGAAAAGGCAGAATTTTACAGGTGGGAACAATGACCTTCTCAGATGATACAGAAATTATGATGTTATTTTTAAGTCTTCATGTATCTGTGTTTTGAAGTCTTTTTTTGTTAGTGTTTTGCTTGCTTTTTTTAACAGGGAAGTTAACTTGCAAGTTGTCATTCATTAACTGCTTTGTTTTTAAAAAAGGACTTATATAACAAACCTTTGTAATCTTGTGTACTCTTTAACCAATTTAGTAATCTTAATTGTTACTTTTTACAGAATAACTCAAATAATTTTGCCAATAGTAGCAAATGATTCAGAATAATTTTGGAAACATGCTGCTTTGTACATAGTTGCCATGCTTCCTTTGAGACATAAAAGGCTGAACTCTGTTTAGACTCTCAGGCAATAGATCATGTAACACATCTGTTACCTGGTCCTCATAAATTATCTCTGCTTATCACTTTTCAGGGAAGTAGGACCCACTTGAATGGGGAGGAAGAAGGATGGCACTTCTTACAGCCTTCAGTTTGTAAATGGTTTAATCCCTCTCATTGGAGCAGAAACTTCTGTTACTTTCTCAGTAAACTCCTAATATACTGTTATTTCTTCAAGTTGATTTCACTGTAGAAGCTGACTGGAGCTTGCAGAGCCTGCTTGCTTTATGTGCAGAGAATATGATAAGTTGTCATAAGCCTAGATTTCTTTGGCATAGCTGGATGAAGAATTGGTTTTGCTGTTTTTCCTGTAATAGTTGCTTAAGAAAAATCAACTTTCTTCCTCTTGGCTTGAGATTAACTAAAAAAAAAAAAGGAAGTGATCATGGTAGATTTCATAATATCTTGGTCAGGCTACAATCCTAAGCAGAAAAGATAATCAGGATGCAAGATGAAAGTGGACTCACAACTGGAGAAAAATTCACCAGCATCCTTCTTAAATCTCATTTTTATTTTGTGTAGGAGACAACTACCACTGCCCTTCAAACTGACTGAGGAAAGTGTTGGTTTCTGTCCCCACTTCTATGGTTTATATACTTAATTTTGTGTGTGTATATACATACACAGCTATGCATGCATACATGTACCTATAGCTACATACAGTTAATGGTCTAGAAGGAGATGGTTCACCTAGCATTGTGTGTGCAGTTTGTCACGTTGAAGGTCTGAATGAACTGTGGTTGGTTGGGCTTTTTCATTAAAGTTGTAGATTAGTATCTTAACCACAAAACACTGCTTATGTTGTAATGTAAAAGACTAAGAGGTCAAATAATTTTTTTTATCCTGCATAATGAATGTGTTTCTTGCTCTGTTATTGACCAATATGTTGCTGGAAACTTGTGATGGCAGCATTCCAAAATAACTTAGAAATGAAATGAAACTTCCACACTGGGGAGCAGACTTTTCTCCTAAGTCATATGATGTTCACAGTGCATAGCTAAACTTATGAGAAAGCCAGTAAAAAAAAAACTTATTCAGGGAAAGCCCTGACCTGGCCTGAGGTTTAATTGTCTGCAAGTCACTAAGATTAACCCTGCTGCAGTTGAAAAAATGTTCCTTTTCCAAATAAGTTTGTTCACCTGATCAGAGACCTGTAGAACTCCAGGAACCTGTATGAATTCTGGAGCTGGGTAAATAGTTACTGAAGTCTGAAAATCTGGATGCTAGGTATGGGAGATTGGGGTTAAGGGTAAATGTCTTCTGGAAAATGGCAAGTAGTATTTATTGGAAATTAGCTTGTATAGGAAGGTGGCTTGCTGTGCAAGTATCTGAATTTCTAACAATTTCTAAAGGATTTCTCATGCTGACTCATCTGCAGGTTAGTTATGTGTGCATGCTGATCAGGAAAGACCCTGGACCTGTCATTAAACTGTCATTTTATATAAGCACAGTGTTTTGTGTTATGTGGGGTTTGTAGTGAGGTTATTCTTTGGGTGTTTTTGTTTTCAAACATTGTATTTTTATTCCTAATACACTTGGCAAACAGGAACCAAGATTTTGGTAGAAATCAATGACTCAAAATACCCAGAGAGAAGTGAGGAAGGGTGTTACAGCAATGTACAGAAAGCTGCTGTTGGAACTATTAGTAGTGAATGTGATCCTTGACTATTAATAGAAGCAGGGAGGTTATCTTGAATCCTGCATTCTGTTTCTTTGTTGCACATCTCCAAGTACAGACACAAGAATGTAGAAAGTACTTCTGTGATATGGACCTGAGTTAAATCTCCTTAGTGTTCCTCAGTAAATAAAGCAGTAACTTGATCACTAAGCATAGTTGCAAACTGATAATGGAAGACTATTCAGATCTTTTCACTTACTGGCAAAAGAAAGAAAATATTCAGTGCCTAGGACACTGGTCTTAAGGCTGCTGCTAAGAATTCAGAAAGGTTTTTGCAGGCAGCTGCATCATAGTCTTAATCAGTATGATATGCTTTCATCTAGCTTTGATAAATTCTTGGGCTGGGGAAGGGTGGAGATGATCAAATTAAGATGACCAGAGGTATTCAAATATGTGCAGTTCTGCATTAAGCCAATAGTAATTGGTGCTTAAGCTCTAGAATTTAACCTGACTTCTCTGTGGATGATGTAGGTAGTTACACTCATACTTACTACTCACATTCTGGTGAACCTGTGATCAGATGTACCAGAAAGTGTCATTCCTAGATTCCTGGCTGACCTTTTTTGCTCAAGGCAATGTGAAACTCAATGGGTAGGAAAGGAATTTCCCCTGTTAAATCCTGCCTTCCTCTGGAGTTCAGAGTGTAATCTCCTCTTAAAGTCTTTTAAGTGTGTTTCATAAGTGACTCCTTGAAGTTGTGCTCATCATGGTTATTCGTGGCATCTTAGACTTCCCTTTCTTCACTTTTTTGTTTGCTTAGATAAGAACTCATTTTACCTGAGGATTGAAATGCCTTAATTTAGCTAAGCTTTCTGTATTTGATAGTGGATATATGTATGTCTTTGACTTAAATACTGTGAAACTGTATAGGAATTGGACAGGTCTAGAAGCAAGTACAATGGTCCTTTAAACATGCATAAACTTTTAAAACTGCTTTCTGCAGTGATGTCACAACTTTAGTTAAATTTATTTAAGGAACTGATAGGATTTGAATTATAGTGCATTTCTAAAATATCTTTTGAATGATGTTCAACATGTCTATATTTATATAGAATATATACACAAAACACAGCACGGAAGCATCTTGCCTTCAGAGTAGCTGTGTTTTTCTGGCTGTTGTCTTTCTGTTGGCCTGCAGTGCTTTGCTGTCTCCTTGGTCAGCATACTTACACATGTGCCCTTTTAATTGACAGCAGCTTCTCAAAACAATCTGTTCCTTTTGTCGCAGTCCAGGTGTAGTCAGGTATCTGCACTGTCCAAAGCAAGAGGGGGGAAAAAATAAAGGAGGGTAGAAGGGGGACTTAAGAGCCCTACCAGCTCACAAAGCTGTTCTGAGTTGAGTGGGGCCCAAGAACTGGTAGTTGTCTCTGCTTGACTGCTGTAACCCATTGTCCAGCTCTACTGGAGCTGCTCTTGCTTCACCCACAAAAGATGCCTCCAAGGACACCACCTTAGATGCTAAGCAAAAGGAGGAGTTATGCAGAAATTTGGCCTGTCAGCCTCCAAAGCAGAGCGTGATAGAGACAAAAGCACTTTTTGAAAGCAAGGGGGAAAAACAAGTGCTACATCTGCTTTTTTACATGATATGTTATGCAGTGTTGCAATTACCTTCTCCCCATGTGAATTTTTAAGCCAGGTACTGGTTTGTGTTCCTGGGAAACAAGCCTATTGTAGTGGTGACCCTAGATAGCTCCTGAGGTCTCTGTATGCCAAGAGACATCTCTGACAAACAGCAGCTGCTCAAACTCACCGTTGAAATCACAGATTACATGTATTTCAGTGAGCAGTCATCCCAGTTGTTTTGCACATTTAAAAGTTGCTCTTCGCTGATTGTCAGCATAGTGCTGAGAAATAGGAAGGATCTTCTTGGTGTTCTCGGTTTTTTTTAGGATAAAGTCTTTACCTCTTGGCCACCTCAAAGTAATGCTATCAAAATTAAGGACAGCTTGGCTGTATGTTAATGGAGTTTGCAGTTAGCCTCAGCCTCCTGATCCGAGGTAAGAAGAGCATTTGGTGAGTTTTGAGAAAAATCTTTCTCAGACTAGAAAAAGCATGTGGCAGTGTCTTATATTCTTGAGTCTACGGGATGACCTAGTAGAGCAGTCAAGGAGATAACTGCAGCTCTTCTGTTGTGTAGAAATAAAGCCTATGCCATGGCAATTTCACAGTCTTAAAAGCATCCCTTTTGTTAATGGATAGGGAGTCTTACATTCACATTACTTCAGATTTAAGTTTCGGGTTTTCAAGAAGTCTTTTAAAACTCTGATTAATGTAGTTTGGAGTTTATGGGTGTCAGTGGTGACTACAAAGCTCTGAAGATGATAAAATTAAAGCCACTTGTGTGGCTTGGCTAATTTAAAGTACCTTTGTTCAACAGTTTGTGACTTGCTGGCAGTCCATGTAGATACCTTCCCTGCTTACTAGAAGTACTAAACTTAAGAATGCAGTTAACTTGAAATAATAGCTGACTCTGCTTAACACAAAGCTTGTAACTACAGGGCAAAACCAATGAGTAGCAGTTGGACTAGAGGAGACTGATAAATATAAAATGAATGGTATGTGGATGGGTGGACTCTGCCAAAGATGATGGGTGAATCTTCAGGGTACAGTTTCATGATTCACTTAATACAGCCTAGGGGTATGTTGCTGAAAGGGGTTCTGTGCTTATTCCTGCCTCTGTCTTTGCATCAGATCACGAGTTTAGTTAAAACAGTTTCATTTTGGGTGTTTTTTCAGCTGCATCAGCAGGTTTGTCTTGGCTGACTGTGCAGCAACTTGATCAACAGAGCCAGTACAAGGAAGGTGCTGGGGAAGACCTATGGTGTATCCTAGAAGTAATAATCAACTGTTGGACTGACCATGTATCTGTAGTATATTTCTGTATTTAACACAAGTCTGGAGGGAGCAGTCTGTTCACGTACATCTGACCCGTGGCATTTCTGCATGGCCAGTTTGAAAGGGCAGAGATCACTGCAGTGTTACCAGCCAGCTGTCTGGCCTTCCCATCTGCTGTTGATTCATCGCCCACATGTGAAGCAGCAGAAGGGAAGAAGGGCCCTGGTGGAGCAGTGGATGAGGCCAAGCTTGCAGCGAGTTGTCAGTCTTTGCTTTGGAGTGGGTGAGAGATGCTTGAATGTGTCCTCATTTGCCAGCAATGCATATGGGCAGTAGCTAACAGTTGTGAGCGATGACAGCTGACTCACCTTGTTTCACAAAATTCTGAAGTGTGTGGATGTTGAGATTCTAATGTCACATTATTTTTTAGTTATACTGGTGTTATTCCTACATGAACTCTTTGAAATTTCGGCCAAAGCCAGACTTTTATCACTTAATCTTAAATCCACTGGCACTAGTTCCATGGATATGTATTGGCAGGAATTGGTCTGTGCAAATGACAATATTCAAACTAGATCATTGTCCACTGAGTAAAGTGGAAAAGCAACAGGGATGGAGACATCTGAGCTAGTCACCCACCTCAGGAAATTCCAGGAGTTGTAATAATTAACAAAAAATGTTGTTTGACCTTGTCAGAAGGTCTTTCCCTTCATGAGGGAGGAACAAAAGCTATTGTAATTAACTATGCTAATTGATGGAACTCATTTAGTGAAGCTGTCACTCTGACACATTTTTTCCTAAGCAGTGTGAATTGATCCTGTCTGCAATGTACAAATGCTGATAGTTTTGTTTCCTTTGTTTCTCTGTCATCAGTAAAGAACTGATGTGCATTTTATCCTTGCAGAGGAAAAGATTTACCTGACACTCTTCTGTGTCCTGAGAGATGTAGAACCTTTCCTTGTTTTGCCTGTTGTGAGGGTTTCTATGTTAGTGTGGACAAAGTCTTTGTCAGTTGGGTAGTAACTTGAGAGGATTAATCCTTGGTGCATCTGGGTGGTACAGCCCAATGATGGAGCCCATAGAGATTTGTGTTTGTTAGCATGTATACACTGGGTTAAGAACAAAAATATACTGGCTCTGGTTTTGGGGGAAGTAGAGCAATACAGGTGAAACATAAAGATAGCTTGAAGGCTATAGGTTTAGTTGTCTTCCTGGTATTTCAGCCTGACCCTAAGAAAAGCACCTAGCTGTTTTGTTGGCTTTCCCATTAAAACAAAAAATAAAACAAACCCCTAATTCCTTATGCTTTGCTGTTCAGAGTTTTAGAAATTCATTGGTGCTATGGAAGTACAAAACTGTGCTGTTTTGTGAAGGGATATTTTTTTGCATAGAAAAAAAGAGGTCCCAACCCTTGACTAAGTGTGTTGCAATACCTATGGTAGTTCAACTTGGCGAGATAACAAAACCAGGGCAGAATTTGCATGGCATTAATGCTTTTGATAGAAAAGGTTTTAAAATACCATGCTGATGAATCAATCTTTCTCCCTCTTTTTGTTGACAAGTGTTATGAAAACAGTGGTGTGGACCAGATATTCATGTCTCGGTCTGTCCTTTAATGATGTGTACTAAATGGAAGATGGGAATGTTGATGAATCACTGCATGTATTTATGTAAAAATGTAAACACTACCTCATCAGAAAACAGCTTACCAAGAGGGATACAGTAACTTAAAATTTGTTTTCAGTGAAGCCCATTCTGTAATACGAACACAGTGAGCTCTTGCTGTGACAAGACAGATGGGAGAGCCCTCTGCGATGCCTAATCACCTGAAATGTGCCTTTCTGCTTTCTCTTGGGCTTTGTCCTTATCCTCATGGCTAATAACAGCACTTACAGACTAATAATCTACTGTCAGGTCAGCCACTGTTTACCTATGATGTAATGTAGCTTTTCTGATTCATGAGTTCTTACCTATGTGTGACCACTTATCTTCTGCTGGCAGATATAAGAATATTCTTTGATATGAAAAGCTGCTGGGAGCTTGATGCTTTCTTCCTGCTGTAAATCTTAGCCACTGGAAGCAGTCTCCAAGGCAGCCCAGGGAGAAGTTGGCATTGGCCACCTCAAATACTCTGCTATGCAATCTGAATAAATTAAAAAAGTGCCACTTTTAATCTTCTTGAGCTTTTACTTTCAGCTGCATCTCCACAATCATGATAGTCATAAATCATGTTTTGCATAATCTCATTCCTCATTTTTATTTTTAGTACTTGACTTCAGGAAGTGTGACTTTAAAAGAAAAATATTTAAAAACTACTGAGAACCAAATGTTCAGTAAAATCTATCCTTCTGACAATACTGTCAGGCAATTCGATTAACTTTGATTTGGCCTTCAAATGCCCAGTCTTACTGGGCTGTGCCTGATATATTTGGCTATTCAAGGAGTAAAGGAACAGCAGAACAGGAAATGAGCAGAAGTTTTACAAGCCAAGTGTCTTCCACTCAAACCTGTAGAAAAGGAAGTGTGGGCGGGAGGTGGGGAACACTTGTGTGAGTGAGACTTGCAAGTTGACAAAAGTTGATTCCAAGTTAGCAATTTAAAAATGTGTCATTGTAATTACCACCTGGTTTATTTCCTCCTCTCCACCTTTTGGAAGAGGGAAAAACCTCAACACCCTCTGATTGTGCTCACAGAAATGATTACAACTAATAAAGTTACATATTCAGTAAACTGGAGTTTTGAAATACTGAGATCATTGGGAATAAAAACAACGCATTTTGTCCTTTACCTTCAAGGAAAGACACTGACCAGTTTACTAAAGAAGCTGTGGAGCCTGGGTTAGTCATACAGTTTAGCTGGATGAGCACTGATTCACTTGTACCTCGTGTGATGATGTACTTGTACCCTAGTTGTGATGTTGGTAAGGAAAAATTGATGGCTGAAAGTACAGGATAGAGATGGAAAGAGCCTTGTCCAGCAAGTAAGCAGCAACCTGCACCTGTGCTGCCTGAGATTAAACTTGTTTGTCAGTGATTTGGTTACTTGATGGTCTAGATGGATTCACAAGCCATTCCCAGGAATCAAATTTCTAAACAGAATGTAGATAAGTTTCCTTTGATGTAGGACAAATCCTGTTAATACTGTAGTAGGGTTGACACAGGGCACAGGATCTCTGCTCTGGTTCTGCATTGGACTTCTGTTAAAGGTAGGTACATAATTCATGTTCAGCAGAGGCAGCTGAGACCATGACTCATTTGTGCCACTCTAAAATATTAAAACTTCCAGGCCACTTCAATTACAAGCCTGGCAGGATATACAACTTGATACAGTGAAATATTTACCTGTGTTATCCAGGCAATGGCAAAGAATCCAGTCATTGCAAAGACTGCTACTTGTGACGAATGATGTCATTATTTAAATTGTTTCTTTAATTATTTTGACTATCTAGAAGTAGAAGGAGCTACAGTGGAGTGGACACTCTACTTGCTAAAGTATGTTGGAGATGCATGAAAACTTGGTACCTTTTCTTCAACAATTTAAGTCTTTAAAGTATTTGTGTGCTACTCTGAAGGAGAGTGGAAGATAAGAGAAACTGAACAAATCTATGCTTCTGTAAGAGCAAAGATTAAAGATGAATTCTAAAAGACAATTCGAAAAGGATCTTGAAGTATTTGAGTTTTGGGTGGGAGATGTTAACAGTGCACTTAACACATGCTATTTGAGTGTATTTATTAAGTAATGAAACTAGTGATCAAAGACTAATTTAAGCATACTTGATGATCAAGTCTAATGTAACAGTACTTCTGAATTGCTAAAACGAGAATCTTGTTAAGCGTCCTTTTTAATCTAGCTGGTAGCAATAGCTGGAATTACATTGTCCTGTGCTTGTTTGTGCATTTGGTTTTTAATAGCCAATCTAATAGCATTGTATCACAAACTTGAAATTTGATTTTTTGCATTTATGTAGGCAGCTCTGAAGTGTTTGCAGACAGCAGTTTTACTTAGGAGTGGACTTACCCTGGACCCAAATGCATGCAAATAGCTCTATATGTGTAACTGTAGACTGGACTGAAAAATCTGAGTATTCCACCTCATGTTTCCTTGCATAATGCAGTCACTGACTAGTACGATCAGATTATATGTCATCTCTAATGTGTGTGTATATATAAATGCCTAGGTTCACATTAACTGTTTTTAATCAGTAATTCATATTGTTTGTCTTGCATGATGAAAGGATATAAATGAATGTGCACTTGTGTACATTGTGTATATGACCTTTGTAGAAACCCTGCAGGGTAATAGTTCAACTGAAATTCATTGTGAACCGGATCAGCTGTTACAGACTTGCTATGATCCCAGTAACATAGCTCATAGGATGAAGAGCTCTGTGAACAAGGGCACAAACCTAGAAAGAAACAGTTAATTAAGTAGAGGTTCTACTGAAAAGCAGTGGTAATACTTGAAAAATACAGGCTTTCAACTAAAATAGCAAATATATAGATTTTTTCTGTGGTGCTCAACACTTTCTTTTTGGAACAGAATATTAATCCATTGTATTTTGCAAGGATATTTAATTTGTCACTGTTTTTAAAGATGACCAGAGACAGTGTGAGGCTTTGCAGCTGCTGATCTCTGGACTACAGGATTGCAAGACTCAAGTTGTAAGTCAATGTTTTTATCTTTTTGCTTTGATCCTAAAGTCAAGTAGTGGTGTTTTCTAAGCCTTCGGTAAATACTGGTGAAGAACGATTGCTTCTGGGTGTGTTGGTCAGAGCAGTGATTTTCAAATCTTCCTGACTTCCTGTAATGGTATAGGGTTCTCCAGAGTGTATTATGTGGTGTATTTGAGCAATCTTATGTAAACACTTGATTAACTCTTTTCCCCTACAATCCATTGCCTTCATTCTTCAAAATCACAAGTGGATTTCTACTCTAAAGTGTCTTTATCCAGCTGCTACCTTGCATCTTTTCATCCATCTCCTCAAGACATAATCCATAGCTTCTAACAGGTCATCCTATCCAACAGTGTTAGCACTCAGTCCTTTCTAACACACCTAGTGATTCTTTTTGTCATTCCCTTAAGTTACCTTTGCAAAAGTTGTGATACTTAAGAATCTTTCAGAGAAGGAAGAGCAGAAGGAGCTTGGAAATGTGCCTGTGTGGTGGGGTTGCCTTTGCTGCTTTACAGTGAGCAAGAGCCTCTGCCTGACCAGGCTGAGTTAGGGCTGCTCTCTTCCATCTTCACACTTCACTAGGAACATTCAATGGCCAGGAGCAAGTGCTAAGGTGGCTGGCAGTATAATGAATAGCAGAGATGCAAGTGCATTTCCTCACCTAGAATGTGAGCCTTTCTGCTATAGATTGAGACATGTGTACCTTATGCTTGCTTCCTAGTCCTCTGCCATCTATCAGACTGGAGCCCCGGGGATGTTTTTGTGGCCTCATTTAATGACTGCTATTTTGTGGTTTTATTTTGGGGGGGTTTGGTTGGTTGTTTGTTTTAAGGTGCACCCCATCCTTAGAGGAGAGATGATCAATACCTAAAGTATGTAACAACTCCTATACTACCTCCACGTGGAGACAGAAGTTACCACAATAAGTGTGTGTTGTAGGGAGTGGAATGTGCAATACAACTTGCAATATTCCAAATTACCAGCCTCCACCCCAGCTTGAGACAGCAATAGCTGATGTGGGACTAGGTGTCAAGCCTCTGCTTCCACTCCTCCCTGCCTTCAGGAAAAGAAACAGTTTATAGCTGGGCATGGTAGATCCTCCTGCAGATTCCTATGTCCAAGACACTGCTCTGGCTACGGTTGCTCCCTGCTAGGCTGTCAGCTGGTGATCTCGGGCACCAGAATAGTCTGGAATTGAAGTACCACCCCATCATATGTCCTGTTTCTTCGCCACACAAGCTTAGGAATCCTTACTAACAAGCTGTAACAAATACAATACAAATAGTTCTTCAACTGCTGGATTTTATTTTTGTGTTTATCTTTAGTAACTTTGCTTTAATGGTCTCAGTCATCATTGAGTATTAACAATAAAAAAGAGGATGCTAGGCTGGTTTTGGGAGGCAAAAATCCCCTGAAATACACACGTACGGAGAAGAACACTGAATAGTAGGTTAAATATTCAAGCCTACACTGTATCTAGCTATTTCTCCAGCATATTACTGATTTGATCTTTACTTAGTTTGCCAATCAAGACACATTTTATGACAACTTTTTACTTGGGTTTTTTTAATATTCTTGCTCTGACTGGAACTTTCTGTTTCTCTGTAAATTTTTGGCCTAAGAGGTTTGAATTGATGTCTTCTCTTTAGACAGATGCTGCCATTTAGAAATGTTATCTAAAAGACATGCAATTAAATCTTGACCTCAATTAAGTCAGTACAAAGTTCTCACAGCTCAGTGTGATAAGCAGTTATAGTTCTATGATACTGAATTGGCTGTGATGTATCATTTTACCACTCAGAATTAACACAAGGCTCATTTTGTTTGATAATTTTTCAGAACCTCAACATATTAGCCTGTTTCCTCTTCTCCCCCCAAATCTAATTATAGTGGCTTTCACTGCTGTCTGACAGTTTTGAGAATTAGTAGTGGAAGCAAGTAGAGAGACCTGAGTTATACCAATAACCAGACATCATTTATCAATCTCACATCTTTGTTTACCATTTTTTTTTACCCCTTGAAACTGGGGATGAATCTCCATCTGAACAATGTGGTGAGTGTCCTGGGGTAAGTACGCTGCAGGTGCTATGTCCTGCTCAAATATGTTGTCAGACCAGGTTGTGCTCTTCTGCTGCCTCCTGCTCTGGGCCCTTTTGGCCCCAGCTTCCATTTGAACCCTTAGAGCTATAGAGTGCTAGGAGGAGAAAGCTGGGACTTTGGCAAAACTGTTACATTGGAGACTGTGTGAGGCAGTAGGCATAAACACCGCACGGTTGGATCAGCTATAGCCTGGGCCAAGTGGGATTGACAAGGGTGTGTATGTGTCCAAAGCAGCTCAGTGAAACTGAGACTATTGGGAGCAGAGTATTTGCATACAGAGGAAAAGGAATAATAGTTTAGCAGATGTTCCAAAGGGCTTTTTCTTTTCCCCTCGCATCCCTTTTGTTAGTAAAGGGAGTTTCTGTTGTTCTTATGTTCTCTAGTTGTTTTTTCCGGAAGACATAGTAGATTAATAAAGCTAAGCAAAAGTAGCATTACAGTTATGTCTTCATCATTTTGCAACCTCAGTTTTGTTTGCCTTTTTGTTATGAGGCTTAGCCTGAGCAAACCAAGCCATGTAATCCCTTGTGGCCTGGCTGGATTCATCCACGCCATTAGGATTGCTTTTCTTAGCCATGGTTAACAACAGTGTAATGGCTTTTATAACATTTTATTAAGTTGAAATGCATCAATAGCAGTAATGATAAACAATTGTGGTATTTTAGGAGGAACAATTTCCAGCACTTACTGTACATGCCAACCTGTGGACCTTCTGGGCAGCACTTTGACTCTATGGCATGAAAATACAGAGTATTTGTCCCTTACAAATGTTTGTGCTGTGGCACAGACTTAAGGAAACTGGTCTTGGATGTCTGTAATAAGTATATAAAAGCACTGCTTTTGTTAATCTCTAGATTAAAATTCCTCTTCAACTGATGATGACTGTTGCTTAAGTCTTTGCTAGCTACTGTAAATCAGGATACAATAGTATAGCTTGGATTTGCTGTGAGGATGACGGGAAGAGGCCTCCTCGTTGATGTCAGTCTATGATACAGCAGTTGTAATGCAGCCTCCTCCCTTCCTCTTCCTCCAATGCATGTTGGCACTGTCCCTGGCTTAGGATGATAAACTTAATGTGAAACTACAACTAAGCTGTATTAGGGTTTTCTGGAATTCTACCTCTTCCTGCATCTTTAACTCTGGAGAGAGAGGGGAGAGGAGAAAAAAAAGCAGGCTATCTTTTAATGCCTAACTAATAATGTTATCTAAATTAATGATTACTAATTAACCAATGCCAACAGTACCTTCAACTGAACTTTTCCCAAGGAAATGATTAATTGCTGTTAACAATGGACAAGTGGTATTTACTATATTCAGCAGAGACAGCAATAGTGTTTTTCAGCTGTGAAACAAGCAGGTACTGAGACCGCAGAGGATGTGGGTGAACATAACTCAAGTGCAAATTATGATGTGACTTCTCCTTTTGGAGTTCCCAGTGTTGCACTATTTCTTCAGTCAGCCTCAGCTTGTTGTGCAAAAACTGCTTGACTAGCTTGCAGCATGGATGTATTTATCATTACCTTCTTTTGGTAACCAAGTTAAAAGTAATCTTGAGGAAGTCAAGCGAAAGAGTTGCAACACTGTGCGTGGCATTGTAAGAGAAGGGGGTTGGATTCTGTGTTAAAGGGTGCTAAATTGGGGGAGGGGAGATGAAGTGGTTTTTAGTAGATCTCAGTCCTGATTAAATGTCAGTGATGGTATTTATTTTATGATACCTGCTTCCTAGAAATGCCCAGTGGACCTTGGATCAGACCCGTTTAGTTTGTCCCCAGTTCTTCAGCCAGCTCAAATGGGATGGATCTTTGCACTTTGCACAGTGCTGTTTGAAGTCACTGGAATTCAACACATGGACAAATAGACTCCCCTGCAAAGGCAGCTGTCATTGTTACACTGGACTTCTTACTTTCCTTTTTAAACTAGAAAAACCACCACTTTTCTGAAATGTCAATATTAATTTTAGCTTGTAATGATACAGAATCCAACAAACATAAGAAGGATAAAGTAGCCTGAATACCTCTTTAATTCTGGAACAGGCTATTTGCTAGGGATGTAGTGTGAGAATCAGAACAGTGATAAGTATTTATTTAGTTGTCCTGTATTTGTGGTTTGATCTACAAACATTGACTGGATGTTGATAAGAGTTTACCAAAACCCAAGTCAATCAGTCTGGTAAATGTTGACTTGAAATGAACTTGAATGGATTTGAAGAAAATGGGAGCTTCATTTGATGACTGACCTCACAGCATGTGATCTTTATGATCAGGACCATGCTGTGTAGTGCTTAATTTGCCAGTACAGATGGAGAAAAATATTAGAGATTAATTCAGTGCAGTTAAGTCCCTGGTTTTACTACATTCTTTTTTTTAAATGGCTAATTGCAAAACAGCGTGATAGCCAGAAAATGTTAGTAGTCTCATCTACCTAAAGACAGGTTGGCTTCATCTTTGCTTCCATATGTGAACTTTATGGGCTTATAAAAAATCCTGCAAAGTGCAAACTTATAATCAGCATATCATCATTGCCTGAAGTAATATGATTCTGTATATATGACTGAACTGAATTATCATAGATAAAAGATTTCATAACCAAGCTAACACAGGTTGAAGATTCAATAGGTGGTTGGAGAAACTAGAGCTCCTTTCCTTCAAAAAAACCCCAAACACCCCCAAACAAGCCCCAGACAAACCCAGGCCAAAAGCAAAACCTCAGCTCAAACTTACCTGGGGTGACAGTAGTGTCAATGCTTGGAAAACACCTGTGTAACTGAGAACCCAGCTTTGTTGTGCCCTACTTGAGCTGCCCACTGATGGACATGCACAGTGTGGCAGAAATGCATTACATGCAGTAACAAATGAAAGTGTTGCTTGCTGACCATCTGGTTGCATTGTGGTGTATCAGTTACCCATCTTTAAGTGTCTCTATTGAAGTCTTTGGTTTAGCTTTAATGAGAAATCAAACACCTCAAAACATCTGAATTATTCATCTGTTGCAGGTGTTGGTATGGGAAAACTTAGTATGGTATGAAATGATATTGTAATAGCAGGAACAACCATTTTTTCCTGTTGGGAGATGTTCATACCCAGCAAAAATCTATTTTGACACTGCCTTGGCCTCAGGAAACCATTGGAAAACACATGATAAATAAGAATTAGCTATCAAATGGGACAAAAATATATTTCTGTCCAGAGTGCCTGACTATGGCCAATTAAACTGAGCAGCAGTAACCCAAGAGATGGGCTCAATCTGAAGTGCAGAGCAGAGGAGCGCAGTACACATGTTCTTGAGATTTCTCACTGTACAAAGACCCGTTTTGCTGCAGGAGCGATGGGACCGTAGCCAGACCCAGCATTAGATGTGAGTGGTCTTCTCTCTTCCCCAGTAGCACACTTGATAATGTGTACTTGCACTGATTTAGTGTAGCTGTGTCTTCACGTCATGTGGCCTCCTGGGCTATGGCTCAGCTTGCTCTCCCTAGAAGCTGTGTGGTGAATTCTAATTTTTACATTATGTTGGACAGAATTTCAAGCATTGCACTGGAATGGAATATGCGATGTTTCCTCGCTGGAGCCAGACTTTGTCCAACTATATAAAATTCCCTGGAGCAAAATTACAAATGCAGTAATACCTGGTTATAAAATATTTATTTGGTGTTATTTAGGCTTACAAAATTTTTGGAATGAAATATTAACTCAGAGCTATGTAACAATTCAATTTGCATAATATTTAATGATTCCTGATTTAAACAAATTAGGGTAGAACAAATACCTACCTTTTGTCTAGTCCCTCTTACCCTAGCAGTAACTTGTTTATTTGGTTGTATGTTTATACGGATTGTTTAAAACCAGGAAATCTTTTTTTGCCACCTTGTCCCAGGAAATAAATGACTCTAAAACAACTCAAGGCCTTAACTTGGCATTCTGCAGTCTGATTAGAACTAACACTGGCTGAGGTATGATGTCAACTCAAGCTAGTGGGGGTGGGGGGTGGGGAAATACCAGGCATTTATGAGCCTGAAATTTTTGGTCACCCTTGTGACATTTTCTGAGGCCTATAATTTTTTTAATAAAAAAAATACCTGGGCTGTCATCTAAGAGTTAAATTTTAGAGAAAATAAGCAAAAATGACAAGTCTGTATGCTTGAACTGTAGGAACTGGCAAGGCTGACTTGTTCTGCAGCTGGCTGGTCTTGGTGAGGGATACTGCATGTGGGATCTGGCAGGGGAGGGGGAAGGCAGGGAAGGGAGCTTGTTGGGAGCTTGAGCCCTGTGTCAGTGCAGTTAAAGCCTTTTTACATAAATGCAGGAATGTAACAAGTGTTAAAGTTAATGCCATAATTTACTTCCATTTTAATAGTGCTTTCATGTTACCCTGAAGCATTCTTAAAAGAATTTGGATGCTAATACAGGCATCTTTGACTGAAAGGTCAAATAGTCTGGTAATGCTTCTTGGGGAAAAAGAATCAGAAAAGGAAAATGTCTGGGTTTTGTATTTTGTGTGCGATAAATGGATGTGAGTCTTCAGAAGGAACTTGCATATCTAAAAGATTACTGAAAGTAGAGCTTTTTATTAAAAAGTGTAGTCTACTCTTAGATGAGTGAGAGAAAGGACTTAAGAACAGCTTGCCACTGAAGGTCAAGGGACTTGAACAAGTATGTTTCCTCCATTCCTCCTGAGGTACAGCTGGTAGAGATGCAGTGACTTGTACTGTCCTCTTAAATTTAAGAATTTACCTGGAGAATAGAGGTGGGTTTGTGTCATACAGAGGATGTAATGGAAGCTACTGTTACAGAATACTTTGGAATGTTTAACTGTTATTATGAAAAGGAATGAAATGTTTAATGTTCTGAAGACAGCAATGCAAAAATTCTCCACACTAGGGTATTTGTAAAACAGCTCAGAACTGGAGGATCAAATTTAATTATCTTTTTTTAAAGGCCCCACAACTTTCTCTTTTTTCCTTCTTTTTTTTTTTGTTGTGGCATATAGAAAACATAGTTAAGTTCTTCTTGGTGCTTCTTTAAACTGTTATTTTTCTGAATCTAATGCTAACTACTTAATTCACTTGTGATGCTTTCTGGATTTATGCTCCCTTGAGTATACACCCTATTTCATGTTATGCGTCTTCTAGCAGTCTGTGCTCTGCACATGCTCCTGTCTTTGTAGTTCCTCATGGCAATGCTGTCTACTTTCATCTTTTCTGTTGTGCTATTTTTTTAATAAAATCATATAAAACTTCCCAAGTAGCAAGTTGTTCTTTCTGAGAGATTGGAAACAGTAGTTGTTTTCTGGTCTGTAGAATCTGAGATTTCTCAGGCTATTTTCTTGTATGACAGGCCTTTATGATTTTTAAGGGCAATTTTGGATTTAGTGTCATCAGCACGAGTGCATCTGCCTAACCCTTTTTTCTCTGAGCATATGGCATTCAGTTTGCTACAAGGAAAGCGGGGACAACTGATTAAATCTGGTCAGGACAAATGAGCAGCTTTTTATTTCCCAATCTTTGACCCAGACAGAAGTTCAAAAGCATTCCAAAACTTGCTGTTTCTGAACTCCAGAAACAAAACTTTTACTTGGTTTGGTGTTTACGGCTTTGAACCTGATTTTCATTATGTTTATCCATGCCTCTGTGACTCATGGACTACTTGAATGTCTACAATGTGTTTCTGCCTCGCAGCTACCCTTGCAGGCAGCTCTAATGCTATGGCAAAGTTGGAATGCAAATATATGCCACTGAATGGTAGTGTATGATGGTGGCTAATCACTTCTTGAAGTGTACCCAGAGACAAAATGTTATCTTCAAAAGCCTCTCAAGGAGTTTGACTAAAACCTGACTTGAATCTTGCAGCTAGGTACAGTGATCAAATCCAGCCTGTGTGAATTAAGAATCTTCCAGAGCCTGCAGCTCCCTTGCAGTAACCTCTCTGCTGTTTAGGATAACTTTTTAATGGTACTGAATGTAACAGATGTGTCTGTTTATTACTGTGTAACATGCCCACCTCAGTAATAACATGTTTTTCCTTCTTGCAGACAAGAATAGGTCTAACCTTTTTCTGGAGGTGAGTGGGAGACATCTCCAATACTTAATTATGTGCTCCAGCAATCCTTGACATCTGTTAATCACCTAATATTACCAATGTATCTCTACCAGTTAATAAGCACATTAAAATGTATTTTTATGATGATCAGTAATAACATCCCTGTCAGTATTTCTGAAGGGCTGAAAAGACACAGTTACAGAAGGGTATTTGGTAAAAAAAAAAAGTAAACTTTAGAAATGGTATAAAAGGCCACCAATTGAGTTGCTTAGATTAATCTTGTACATTTTTGCATTTATAATAGTAAAAGGACAAACAATATATAATGAAATTTCATGAAGCTCAGAGGTTATGAGGAATTGCTTCCAAAAATCAGAATTAAAAAAATCAAAACAAAAAACAGTTGTGAAACTGTTAATGCTGAAGCTCAGAATTTATTGGCCAAATGAAAAAAATTTTGCTGCTTAGTTGTTTCCTTTTCCTTTGCAGTAATGGCCCATACACATAGGTGTTACTTTATACTGGAAAGGATTCTTCAGAGGCTCAGACTGAATGACAGCAGACTTAAGATCTGTCAGGGGTATTTCATTGTGCATGTTTCCTTGGAATTGAGTTGTCCATGCGAAGGCCAGGAAATGAGGAACAGGGCTGGGTCTTTGCTACTAGCTCATTCAGCAAAATGCTAAACCACAGCTTCCTAAGCTTTAAGGCAGTCACTCTCACAAAGAATGCTTTGTATGCCTGCTTCCTCATGTGCAATTCCTTTCTGCAATATAAATTGCCTAATTCATTAGTTGTCTAACAATTTCTGCAGTCCCTCATTTTGATGCACCAGATTTGAGAACATTATTCCAAATCATACAGTATGAATAAAATTAAGAGGTACTAAATTTTATAAATTCATGGTTTTCATCATGGAATAATATATAAACAAGGCTTCATTTTGCTGTTGGGATTAAAAAAATAATGTAACTTTAATTGTTCTTATTCTCTGCTGAGAATAAGTTCATGTGCATGCCCAGAGTTCTTTGCATGACATATGAAAGGAAAAACCCCACAAAACCCTAAGTCTTACTAAAGCTGCTAATGCTTCAGAGTAGCTCAAGCTGACTGTCAAATTTAACCTAGTAATAAAAATAACATAGAAAAACACCCAGACTTGGAAACACTTATGCAAGATGCATCCTTTTTGTCAAGAAGGTCAGCTGTTTTGGTTTTGTTTTGTTTTGCTCAAATAGAACATGATGGCATTATTTTGTTGTTTGTGTTTTTAAATTCTCAAATGACATTTATCTGCCATAACAACTTTGTTTTCTTCCTGGAATGGAGGTTGGGATTTAATTTTCTTGGTACAGTCATCTCTGAAGTCCACTGTTTCCTAGACAATGAGTTTAGTTTTACACATGGTATGGTTTGTATGTGAAAGCGATATGTCTTTCTGTTCCAAGTATTATAGTTTGAAATTTTTCTTTTTTATTTTTTTCAGCACAAATGACTTTCTAGTGTGTCTCCTTCTTAAGCTATAGTTGTGTTTTTTTTTTTTTTTCCCCATCTGCTTCTATTCCTTAACTGTGTTTTGGGTTCTTAAGATCACTTGCATGAGCCTTTCTGTTCAGTGGAGGTATTATAAGAGTTGGGCTAAGCTGAGGAAGCTGGGGCTGGTCAGGCTGGAGGTCTGACTGGGCTCTTCCAGGGCTGGTCACAGAAGACAGGAGCAGACTTGCCTGACAGGCACAGTGAACGGATGAGAGGCAGCAGTCCTGTGTTGCCACAAGGGATGATGTAGTTACACAGAAGGCAAAAATTCTTCACCCTAGAGCAGTTTTTGTCAGGGTAGAGGCTGTCTGGAGGGAGCTGTGAAACCTTGGGTTGAGGGTTGCTGTGGTATGATCACAGATCTCTGTTGGGGGGTTACTGGAAGTAGAAGAGTGTTTGCAGGGTAGGGTTGAGAGAGTATGAGAACCTCGATATATTAAAAAAAAAAAAAAGTGAAAGGGACTTAGGATTACAGGGACGAAATGTGCTGTTCTGGGCAGGGGCATCTCGGGTGGTGTGGAGGGGAGTGGTGACCGTGTCCCCTCTTCCACTTTCCCCATTTACCCAACTTTAAAAGAGCTGCAAAGGGCGATCCAGCTGCTGCGTGGGGCCAGACCGTGCTGCTCCCCGGCTGTCCCGGCATCGCCGGGACGGGAGCAGAAGCTGCGGAGGCCGTTGCAGGAGCGGCCCCTGCTACTTTTCTCTCCGCGGAGCAGGGATACCCCCCCCCCGGGCAGGTTCGGAAAACGCTCCCGGGGGGGGGGGAGGCTCCGCTACGCGCTGCCGCGCTTGTGCCTGTGCGTGAGGGGGCGGGGGGCGCAGCCGCCCGCGCTCTCCGGCGGGGGGCGGCGCTCGCTGCAGCGCCAGCCCCGCTTCTCGGCTGCGAGAGAGCGAGCGGGCGGACACGCAGCCGGCGGGGGCGGGGAGCGCGGCCCCAGTGGCCGGCATGAAGCCCGGGCGGCCCGCGCTGCCCGCGGCGGTGCTGAGGTACGGACCTTGGCGGGCCGGGCCCCCGCCCCCAACAGGTGCAGGGTCCTCCCCCCCCCCCGCCAGCGGCACCCGCCTGTCCTTGCGGGGCTGGGGCTTGGCGGAGTCCCGCCCGCGGAGCGCCGCGCTCAAGCCGAGCAGGGAGGGGAGGGGAAGGGAGGGGAAGAGAAAGGAAAAGGGTGCCAGGCCCGGCCGCTGGCGCGGGAGAACCGAGGTGAACCCGCGGTCTGCGCCTGCCCGCCCGGCCCGGCGCTCCCGCCTCTTCGCCCGCCGGCCCCCGCGCTCACGCCGCCCGCCCCCCTCTCTCCGCAGGGAGCCGCAGGGCGAGTAGCGCTGCCGCGGCCGGGCCAGCCACCTCCGGGTCCATGAGCCGCCGCCAGCCTCCGCCACCAGCCGGGACTGCCGCCGCCACCGCCGGGCCCAGCTCCCCTAGCCCCGCCGCCGCTTCTGCCGCCGCTCCGCCACCCCGCTGGAGGTGAGTCCCGCGGCCGGGCCCGCCGCCGCCCGCTCCCCTCAGCGTCACCCGCGGGCCCCGGCTCCTGTCAGCCGCTCTAGGGCTGGGGGAAGAGGCCGCTGGCAGCCGCCGTAGTGCCCGCGACCTTTTTTTGGGGGGGGGGGGGGATAGATGGAGGCCGGCTGGGACCGCGCGTGTGTCCCCCTTAGGGGAGCTGCGGGTAGGGTTCCCCCGGAGCCCGCTGAGGAGGGGAGAGGTGAGGTGACGCCGGCGGGAGGGTCGCGCCGCTTCCTTCGTGCTACCCCCCGCGGAGCGTGGGTAGCTATTTTCCCCGGTGACTAACAGCGGAGGCAGGCGCGGGCGGTTCGTGGGAGCGGGCTGGGTCTGGGGCCGGCGGGCGGGCAGGGACCCTCGCCTCGCCCCGCTCCGCTCGGAAAGCGCTACCTGAGCCTTGTTTTTCCTCTCCCCGTAGGACGGTCCCGCGCCCTCCGCTGTGAAGAGAATGGCCGTGACTCTAGAGCAGGCCCAGCGGGTGGGCTATACCTGCCTGAAAGCACTCCTCAGGTTCGCTTTTATGGTCGCCAATAACCTGGTTGCTATTCCGTCCTACGTCTTGTATTTAATTGTGCTGCAGCCTCTCCGAGTGTTGGATAGTAAAAGCTTCTGGTATATCGAAGGAGTATTATTTAAGTGGCTTTTAGCTATGGTGGCTTCCTGGGGCTGGTGGGCAGGATATACAGGTAAGAATGTCTTATTAATTTAAAATATACAAGTGTAAAGATGTAAATAAGTATTAAAACATAGATGGTTTAGTATGGATGTGTAGGGGAATATGTAAATATAGCTGATACGTGGGATGTTTTTCTTTCAGGTTCCTGATACAGATTCTTTATATTTCTGCATTGAGATGCTGAGTGTACTGAAACACTTTTTTAAATTGTAGGTACAAACTTACATGTTAAGCAAGGGTTTTTCAATCACTATTTTGTTTTAGTATAATCAGAAATATGGCTTTTCCTAAGTACCTTGATCGCTTTGTTTTAGCGTTACGTGAAAAAGGTATGTCTCCTCACAAGAGAGTTGATTTGTACTGTGCACGTAGCTGATAGAGCCAAGTATTTCTTTAAGTCTGTGCATCTGTAAATCGTCTCCACTTACAAACCATCAGGACACAAGGCTAAGAAGTTTGATACGAAGCTCATGTCAGAAGAGCAGGTCTTCTGTTCCTTGCAACAGCCACTGTCTTTGCTGCTTCAGAATGGAGGGAAACAGAGGGAACCTCTTTCATGCAAATAGTGATACACAATGTTTCTCTACTGTGTGACTCTTCATTTACTGTTAGCAGAACTAATTACAGAATCTGTAGGGTTTTTCCCCTCTGCATGCTTGCTTTGCAGTTATTATTGAACTTATTTTTGCTTCTTAGTATTCATAGGCTTATCAGGGTGATGGACTGAACTGAAATATTAAGGAAGACTCTAGTCTTGTCCTCAAATGCACTGCTTTTCATCCTGGCTACTGCACTTCGTGCAAGAAAACAGCCATCAATTCTTTGTATGTGCTTAGACCTTGGAAAGGGGAGGAAATGAATCTACTGAGTGCAAAATATGAACATCCCTCCTAAAATTCTTTCCCTCTCTTCTGCCCAGGCTGCATCCACAGGTCTTGTCCATGTAAACAAGGAAAAAAAGGAATGGCAGCACACAGCTCTGGAGTCTGGTCAGACTCCTCATTAGTCAGAAAGTCAGTGTTGACCCAGATGGAGCGCTCTTTTTGTTAGGCTGCAAGAGCTGAAGCCTCTGTGATAATGTGCCTTTTGGTACCCTGTCGTGTGCCTTTCCAAGATGCACAAAGTTTCTGTGGATACTCTAGGTGAGCTTCCAGTTCTTCTTTAGGAGATGGTGGCAGCAGCAAGCTAGATTCTGGTCTGTTGGACTAGAACTGTCGCAACGTTGCACTGCTTCGAAATTGCCTTGCCTGGTACGGCTCAAGCTTTTCCAGATATGCTGTTTAAAAAGTCTTTTTATATGTTTATATTTGCTCATTAAAAGAAGTCCACATAGTATTTGCAGTGGCAGATGTATTTTTGAAAGTCTGCTTCATGCCTTAAAGCACAAAGGCCTTCTAGAAGGAAGGATTGACTTTCAAGGTGTCATGTTTGTTATTAATTGGAGATGGGAAAGTTTATGGGCATAATGGTAATGTTAAAGTCATACAGCACATGACCCCGGGGATTTGCTGTGTATATTGAATGTGCTAGTTAAAATTCAAGCTATTGTCCCATGACAATATGGTTGTCAATTTTTGAAAGCAATTTCCTTGGGATAGTTTTACTGCTGACTGCAGAACTGTGTGGTTTCTTTTGCCTATTGCTTGGAAAGTGGTCTTAGCATGATCTGCATATCCTAGAGTTTTCCTGAAGCATCTGTTGATTGGTGTTGCTGATGTTTCTTGACAATTTGAAATCCTTTGTTTTACAGTCTTGAAATGTCTTTTGTTTGTTTGAAGTGTCATTTACAAACAGCTACACAGAAGTGTTTTCTGGGATGGTGTATGGGTAAGGAGGCCCTTCTTTTTGCTTTTCACTATAAAGCATGGCTTTCGGGAGAATTTTAAGCAAATGCTTGTACGAAGTCTCAATTTAAATATATTCTATTTGATATGAAGACGTTAACATGTTTTATACTGAAAATAGCAAAAATAATATACAAAATAGCAAGAATAGTTTATTTCTTTGTTCATTCTTTCTTTCCCCTCATCCGTGTTCACCACCACATGCAGAACAAACCTGGAGAAGGTATCTTTCTGGCTTCGGTATTTGTAGACAGAGTAATTTGCGTGTCTGTTTCTAGACTGATAGATTTATAAAAGACTGTTGCTCGGCCCCCTCTTTCTATACAGTACAACATAACTAATTCAGAACTGAAACGCTACTTTATTAGAGTTGGTGTCCAAGACTTGCAGTGGTGCCTCTGAAAGAAACATTGCTCCAGAATTCTTCTGTTTTCAGTTCCAAAAACTAAGTCAAAGATAGGCTTCAATATGTTCTATCTTTGCAAAAGTAAGTACAAGATAGTAGGTATGTTCATTGCGAAGATTAAGGATTTTTCTTTTGAGTAGCAGAGCAATTGGTGAGTTGTTTTTTGGTTTTTAGTTTGGTGGGTGGGGTTTTTTTTTTCTTGATTGAGAGGATGACCAGCTAAGTATGTTTACTTGTCTTTTAATTGGAGGTAGTGTTCTGCTTCATTTGTGCTGAAGGCGTGTTTTATTTTTTTTAATTTATTTACTTCTTCCTCTTCCAACCTTGGGTCATCTGTTGGGTGAGAAGTGACATAAACCATTTGTAATTAAGCACTTAAACTCAGCCTGCAAAGTAGATTCAGGGCATACTTCCCCCCCCCCCCCCCCGTAAGTTTGTATGTAATGTGTAGGAGAGAGCTTAACACCAAGTGAAAAAAATATGGTGAGTGCTAGCTTTTCCTTCTGGGCTTTGTTGCTGTTGCATAATCGTTGGTATATTTTATTGAATAAAGCTGAAAGAGCTGAGGAAGACTCATGAACTAGGTCTGCCCTTCACCCACACATAAACCTGTGCTTTTGTGCTGGAATCCTCGAGGATTTGTCACAGAAATTACATGATCTGTGTCTTATAGCAGCAGCTCTAATCTGTGCTTTTTGATAAACATAGGTGTTTCTGTTTGCAGATGCACTTGATGTTATGTAAAGAGATAGTGTATAACTGGACAAGCAAAATGAAGGAATGGGAAGAGAAATTGTAAAGGTCATTCTCCTTTCCTTAATCTTTTTCTTCTTAAGATACAAGTATGAGAGAGAACTTGGGAATAATTGGTTGCCTTTGATTTTTAAAGGGCAGAGTATGATAAATATCTATGTTGTTCTCTTGAACTCTATAGTGTTTCTTATGAAAAGGAAAACTGAGTGTTTTTTTATGAAGAACATTCAGATGGTCTAGCAATGTTATTTTATTTTTATATGCTTTCAGAAAGGCCTTCTTATAACTCTCCTAAGCCTTTTTCTAAGGCTTTTTGTATAAATGTATTGTTCTTGTTGTAGGAGTTGTTCAGTTAGGACACTCGGAATATGCATATTAGTGTGATTTGAAAGGCACCTTTGAATAACACTTCTAAATATTTTCCTGCATTTGTTAGAAGATGCATTCTAAAAAAAGCAAACTCGAGAGTGCTTAATCCTTTGTTGGCAAGTACCTTTTTCTCCCTATACTATAATTTGTCATTTAATATACAAGTAAACCAGAAACCACTAAATAGTGCAGTAGATGTAAGGGAGGGAGATGAAGCATATCTGTGGTGGTGAATTTCTGATGACCTCCTGCTCACCTGCAAAACTAGTTTTAAAGCAACCATCTTCTAGATTTGAGCTTCTTTTGGCAAGTAACTATTGCAGACTAAAGTTTAATATCCCTGTTCCTAATCAAATAGCTAAAAATTGGGGTGCTAGAGAAAAGGACTTAAATGCACTTAGACAAACTGTTTTGTTGTCTTGTGCTGTCTAAATGCAGAAGTTAGCATTAGCCTATGATAGTGTTGTTGGAGTGTTGCAATTAGAAGTCTCTACGACAGCAGAGTAATTGGTTAGCAATGCAGTCCTGATACTCATGATGCTAATCTTGTGCTTCACTCTGCTCCACGCAGCTCGATCCCATTGTAGGTAGCGGTGGCGTGTGCCCAGCCCGTTGGGGATGAGGAGGAGCTGGTGGAGGATGAGTGTCTTCTGTCCGCAACAACCATCAGCACTCTTCTGCCTGTCAGAGCACCAGAGGAGAGTTGTGTGTGGTCAACAGGGTTGTGTGCATCTTGGCAGGGGGCTTCCTTGAGAATTGTGCTTGGAAGATTCCATTCTCCAGCAGTGAAGAGGGCAGGTTGGCACTACCTTCTCTTTCAACCTCTCACCAGCACACATAGTCTTGCAATGAAGTTGGACAGATTGGTGGGCTGTGAGCTGATGAAAGGAAGAGTAATATATCTGTTACCACACACAAAAGTGTTAGTGATGTGAGCGTGCTTACTGGTATAATGATGCAGTGCTTAGTAAAAGGTGAACTAATCCTATGGTATTGCTTGTTACTGTTCTGTGTTAACCGGGAAGGTGACATTTAAATAGTGACTGTAAGAATATTCTGGTTTTGTCAAGTGAAGAGAATTTCCCTTTCTTCATTCTCTGTTATTCAGCCAAGTAGAGTAAAATCAAGATTTGGATTTTTTAGTTGTGTTCCCCGCTCCTTTCCCCTCAAGTGATTTAAAACTTACTGGCTCATTTGAACGTACAATTAAGTAGTGACCACTCTATAATTTTTCCAGCAGTCATACCTTCCCCCCCCCCCCCCAATTCAAAATCTTCTTTGTTTCCATTTCATCAGTCAACAGCCTCAAATCCTCTCATCTTCTACAAATGTGAGTATTTTTGTTTTCCAGAACTATAAAAGATACAGGTGGAGTTCCTGTGACGACACTTCCTCTGTGCAGACAGTGCGTGCTGTGCTGCTTCTCATGACAAGTCAGCCCCTCTCCTCAGGCAGGAAGTGCAGCAGAAGCTGGAGAACAGCAGATGAGATAAAGTGAATTTTTTGCCCCAAATAAGGCAGGAGGTGTTTTATCAGGAGACCTACTATGCATCTAACCCTGGCATTGTTTCCTACCCTCCTCTGTTCCCACAGTATGATTTTTAACTGACAATATTTGGGGTTTGGGACTGTTCACCACTCTGAGGTCTGGTGGGGGAAACACGCATGTTTTTGAGGTCAGAAAGTATGTGAAATGGGGAAACAAAATTGTTCTTGTCATGTGTTTTCTTTGAATGTGCAAAAAGACCCAATAAGACTCAGTAGATTTGGATAGCAACATACCACGCAGGCATAGCATAAACTAAAAGTTTCTATATGTTGAGTTTCTAGGTAGTCCCTGGGTTAAATGCCACTTTCTCTGATGTGTATGATTTGTGTGTGGGTTATGCTGAGATCGCACTGGGATCTTTGAATTTATTTTGCTGTTTGTAAGAGGAAGTTTATGTGTAATTTGTGAGCTGTCTCGATAAGAAAAGGTCAGAGTTGAATGAGTTGGGGACATTGGAGCTGTTTCTACCATGGCCTCAGAGCAAAGGCTCATTGTGCCTTTGCGTAAGAGGAGGTAAGGAGTACAGTGAACTTACTGTCAACTTCTTTGTGCAAGTGATGTGTCTGTAAAGAATGCTACACAGTGACCCTTGTCCTATTTTAATAATGTGTAGAAATCACACCAGGAAATTCCCATCACTCCTTTTTGGGACATGAATTACAGGCTTTACCATGCTGCTTTGTAGTTCATCTAGTGTCAGCAACATGTCAAAAGCAGTAAAGCTTATCCTTCTTCTTTTTCCTATGCTATCGTTTAACTGTAAAGGATCATTCCAAAAGATTAGGTATTGAAATGCTCTCTGAATTTTATTTTTAGAAAGCTACTGCATTGTGGCACAAAACTTAAGAGTAAGAGCACACACTTGTGTTTTTCCTAGTGATATTTTTGTTGTTTATTGCTATTTACTTTTTTTTTTTTTGAATGGGTTAGTCTCTGCTCCTATTTCACCTACTCTGGATAATACAAAAACTATTGCAAGCATACCCAATCCAGCACATCTGCCTAAGGCTAGTAAAGATGAAATTATTGAGGAATACCTGTACAGAAAGGTATGATGATTTACTTTTAAGTCCAGAAAACATTGTGGGATACTTCTGAATTAGCTTATATGCTAATAGCCAAAGAAAGACGAAGTTTTCGAATTCTGGATTCTATTCCTGCTTATGGGTGAGTTTGCTATTTTTAGGATGTGTTTTCATCCCTCCCAGTTCTTCTGGGCCTTTGTTTTTAGTGTATCTATTCATGCTAGTCATCTTACTTCTCCCTTCATCGCTGGTTGAGTGCCTGAAAGGATATGACTAAGAATACCTGAGATGTGTGTCTGTTCTCTGTACCCTTTCTTGTTCTTTTTCTTGATGGTAGGCTTTTAGTAACCATATGAAATAATTGCAGGAAAGCTTTTGTCCAGCTCTGATTTGGAAAAGCAAAATCTTAGGGAGTTAAATTCTTTGTCCGCAAATTCTTTGCAGAGTGCATGAAGGAGGAATTTTTTTCCGCTTTGATGGTGTGATCATGTCTGTATTGGAACATGTCAGAGATGATGCCTTTTCTCTTTCTTGTTTAACATAACTTTTCTAAAGTATAGAAATTCTAGAGCTTTTCCAGAAAATAGGAGGTAAAAAATGGATGTTTAATGTGGATAAAACCTATTTTCCCTGTCATTTTGTTCTGAGACATTACTCTCTTAGAATGAAACTCAAAGGAACAGAATATATCCCTTTCCCTTTCTCTGTCGGGTGTGTGCGAGGGACAGGGAAGTCGTGCCAAAGGTTAGTTTGGCAAGGTTTTAAGCCACTGAAAACAGGATCTTAAAAATGGAAGAGTTGTGCAACCTTAATTAGACAGCATAGTTTGTAAATCCTTTATGGAATATAAGCTTAGTGGTGTAACTTTCCAGTGTGAACCGAGCCAAAATACAGCTCCAAGATATGTAATCTGCTTGCGTTTATTACAGTGGAATATAAACTCTAATGCTTAAGATTACATGTCAAATGCGGGATTGCGTAGGCATGTAATTGCACTGCTGTTGCAGTCACCACAGCGGAGATAATAGTCCAGCCATTCGTATATGCAGTTATTGAAATAAATAAGGTTAATATGTTTGCATTCCTAAAACTGTTCCGTGGCACCAGTGAGGGATTCTGCATGTGAGGCTGTATTCCCCCTCCCTCCCCTGCTGCTTCCCTCCCCACAAGCATTTCAAGCAGGGAGTGCCACTGAAGAAGGCCACTTCCAGCCTTTCAGACTCATCCCGCCACCACTGCTTCAGTTTTACTGGCCAAATATTTGAATGATTGTGTGGTGATTTGGATCACAGCCCTGATTCACACTAAAACTACCCACCCCCACTTTTTCACTGAGTGACTTAGAAAATACAATCCCTAACCCGGTTCATTTTGCGGGTGTGGTGAAAGAAGAAGGTGGGTACAAATAGCAAAGGGAAAGAGGAAGGAACTGCGTGTTTTGGTGACAGTACCAGCTTAAATGTATTTGTTGAACTACTGTTTACAGCCTCAATTCCAGAGGGCAAACCTGTGCAGGATAGGTGTCTAGTACATGAATAAAATATCACTGAAGCAGACTTCTTCACCTTTGCTTACTATTTTGTTAACTGGTTAGTGTTGTTTAGACTGGAAAAGTGCCTTCTGCAAAATTCCTTTAAAGAAGAAAACTAAGCGTAGCGTGAGAACAATGGGTTATCATAAACTGAAAACTGTTGATAAAGGAATAAAAAGACCAGTGTTCATTTCGATGAAAGCTTAGCAGTGGGGTTCCTCTAAAGTTTTGTATGCATACTGTTTGAGTTTGTTAGCTACAGAGACAATTGTAAAGAACTTGAAAAGTACTTAAGCTGTATGAACAGCGAACAAAATGCAGAAGTTGTTCAGAGTTGAACAGTCCAAAGTAAGAAACATGTAAGTAAAGTAGCAGTTTAGGAAAGAGATTAGTGTCACGGTGGAGTCTCTAGGGAAAGTTTCGGCTCAGTGCACAACTATACATTGTTATAAAATATTTAAAGAACAAGATGGAGAATAATATTAAAGATATCAGTAGTTCAACATCATGCTTTGCTGATTTTGTCTCAGTTGTTTTAAAGCTATTGAAGAGTTAAGAAGGGGCTCTAAGAGGGTCAACAGCTTCATTAGTGCAAGCCGAAATCAAATCAGAACAATTTCATTCGTGGCCGAACTTGAATTGGAACTGAATTGGACAATTCAGTGATTCCGTTTCCTGGGCAGAATAGAGTAGAAGAGATGCAATCTCCCTGCCTCTGTGTGAAGAAGAAGGGGACTTTTTGTGTCATGGGAAGGTAGAAAATTAAAGTCTTTAAGATTTAATAAGAGAGCAGTGCCTGGGGGTTTTGTTTGTTTGTTTTCTTAAATATTTTCATTATGTCTTTTCACAAATACTGACTTTGCAGGATAGTGTCAATGGTGTTACTTCTTTTGAGTCATACAATATAATCTGAAAACTTCTTGTTTAAACGTTACAGTTCTAAAAGGTAAGGAATTGTCCCTATTTAAGGAGTCTAATAGTTTAAACTAGCTTAGAGATTCACCTCAGTTTTGTAACTTAAGTAGGGGAGAGGAAAGATTAATAGCTTTATTACTGCTTCTCACTTATGTAGAACTAAAAATAGAAATGGTATTCTAAGAGCAAGGGCCAGCATTGCTGCTGTTTGGGAGGACACAGATTCTGGAAAGTTGATTCATTAGAACAATGGCATGAGTGCTTGTGGATGTGGGGTTTTGGTCGCAAAAAAGAGGATTTTGTCTGAGGTTTTTTTCATTTAATTTCATTTGTTTTCTAGCGTCCTGAAGTTAGTAGCATGTGCAGTTTCTGTGGAGGCCTGTAGTGTCTGTCTTGCCAGAACTGGGGAGAAAACCTCATTAATATTAAGAATATGTGGTTTTGGTTAATTTGAGCATCAGTTATGTTTGTGGTGTTTAGGATGGGCCATTGAACACTCTTTTAATGTCATCTGGTGACTTGGGCATTTTATTATCTATGTAGATAAATGTGACAGTGTTTTAAGCATAGTTTCCTGATGGGATTAAGCTGCTTGTTTAACAGCTATTCTTTCTCTCACCCCTCCCACACTTCTGATTTGCCTCCTTGCAAATCTGTGCTTGACCAGATGGTTCAGATTTTAGACATAATGGTGTTCTCAAGAGTTTTGTGAAAACTGGCAGCTGACGAGAGACCCAAGTTAGTACCTCAGCTGAGGGTAAAGCAGGCAGATTTGGCCATGGTATGTCTCGTCTGGCATCTGCTGCACGTCCAACCAGTGCATTGATGGGTTTGGGTTTGCCACGGTGCCGGCATGTCTTGTCCAGCCCGTTGAGGAGAAGGAGGTTAGACGACAAGTCTTTAGGAAACCAGGCTTTGTTACTTCTGCTGCTTCTGGAACAACGTGTTAAATCTGGCAGTGGCAGACGGTGTACGAAGCAGCATCCTTTCCTTTAGAAGATGTTTAATCCACCTTGCTTGTCATAGCCTTTTAGATCCAAAAGGCATATGCAGATAACTGTATAGTCTTAATATTAGGAAAAAGGATAAGGTGGTGAAAGAACTTAAATTATTGTGTTTTTAGGACTTTCTACTCTGCGTGTAAAACAGGAGTTGGTGTAGGCTCCTAAAAGGAGGACTGGAAGGCCAGCAACTTGACTGAAACTCTCAGCAATGAAAAGTGATGCTCAGATTACTGTAGGCAAGGCAGAGCCAAAGAGAAAGTCAGTTATGATTCTGACCCAAGGACATGTAGGCACACGAGGTTAGAGGTGTATTTGGGGAGAGAGCAACCATATGGGTGGTAAGCAGCATGAGAGTTTGTCAAGAAGGGTGCTATACAGTGGAGTTTTGTACCTGAATCTGTTCTATTTTGATATGCATAAATATATATAGATGGCCTGGCAAAACTCCATCTCTGGTAACTGCCAGTTTCCTCTCCAAATGCCGCCTTCTTTCATAACCATTTTTATTTCCTGTGCTTGTCTGGGATAAAATTCAGTTGTTGTTCCTCCTAGCAACAGCTTTGCTTTGAAATAAATATAACTATAGCTTCTGTATACACTAATATAACATGAAAGACTTACGAAGTTTAGTTTACATTTGTAAAAAATGCTTTCAGATGAAGGTGTGGTTAATATAAATGTCTGTTAAGCCTCTTGCATATAGTGGATTCTATGAAAATAAATGGAAGAATATTTTTGTGTATTTGAGACTCTTCTATTTGTATCATCAAACCTAATACTTTAGTCTCCTAACCTAGTAAAGTAGGAAGGGAATGTGACAACAGCAAAGCTTTTGCCCAGGTAATTCTGTTGTCTTGGGTGTGTTTAAAGGTTGTCTGATGCCTACCTTGGGCTTCTGGAGTTTGATAAGGGTTCTACAGAATGGAGTAGCACTTACATCCCTCATCTATTTCAGAGGGAGAAAATGCTGAAACATGCCTTCCCCCCTGTCCTTTATTGCTTACATTCTTTGCGAATGTTTTAACAGCCTACTAAACTTTAAAAGCTAAAATGCAGAGCCGAGTTCATGTAACAGTGAGTGGCATCACTGTAGGAAGGCTAGGGGTTATTTGGGTGGCTCCTGTGGTGAAGAAAGAACCGTAGCAGATGGCCTACTCCTTCCTTTTTCAGTCCCGTTACCACCCTTTCCTGATACTTTGCAAAAGCATTGTGGCAAATCTGAGTGTCTGGTCACTCACTGGGTTTGCTTGGAGGCAGAGTTTCTTTGAGCAAAGTACAGAGGATTTAGTTGGATAGGCTTAGAATTCAGTGTTTGAAGTGTATTGACCAAAGCTCTTGCTCTGTGGGAGTGCTAGACTTTTGTAGCCTGAATAAATTTGATTTTGCCTAGTTTTCTTTTTGTCTGAGGAAAGAGCAATTTGTAACACTTTTGCCAAGTGCTTCATGAGTAAGCCAAGGCACTTGTAGCCACACAGCTCATGACAAGTTGCATGTAAAGTGTTTGCAGTTCCTATTGCTACCCACAGACTTAGGAGTATTCACATTAATTGTTTAATTGTAAAGTGGAATTTAGAGATTTGTAATATCTTTTTGCATTTCTGGCACACTTGCTGTATTTGAAACGGAGAAGTCCGTTTCCACTGTCTCTTTCACAATTCTGTTGTTCAACCCCTTTACTGGTGCTCTCCAGAGAAATTGCTCTACAGTGAAGTACTGGTTTTAATTGAAATTCTCTGAAGTCTGTTCTTTTGTTCCCCCAGCATTTGTCTGCTGTCATTTTTACCATTTGTTCCCAATGTACAGAAAAACTTTTTGATCTGAGATGTGGAATTTTTTTTTTTTTTTTTTCATTTCAATTTGAGGAGGGAGAAGAGAGAGAGGAAGAGAAGCCTCAAATTACTGTCATTGCAGCAGCATATTTCAAAATTGGGACCCAAGTATTTCATTGAAAGGTACACCAAATATTAGAAGGTGTGCTGAGGGTGAAGGGTAGGTATTGGAGCCAGCCATTCAGAATGTTTGAATAAATTTATTTGTATTGAGTCCAACCGGTTTGTGTCAGTAAAAAGTACTACTGAAACTCCTGGTAAGACTGTCAGCCACAAATCCAAGGTATTTTTTGCAGTTGTTAGCAGGTATAAGAGGATTATTTGTTTTGTAATAGTAACAGATGTCAGAGAGCTAAACTTTTTTTAAAATTAGGAACAGTAAACTTTCTGCTGCTGCTTTTGAGGTACATCAGCTAGAATAATCTATATGAGAGAAGCTGGTTTTTCCTGCTAAGTACTTCATTTCTGAGAGCCTGAGAGTGCCATTAAGGATGTTGTGTCTGATTTTACGACAATGGACTTCTGCTTACGGGCAACCTGAAACATGGCCACACACAATTCTTAAGAGTTGGTGAACTTGTATAGGATAACCTGGGGTAAATTTAAATACGGTAAGATGCTTTGTTGGCTTGAGTCATTTGCTGCATCATACCAGCAAAAATACTAGCTTATGTTCCTGGCTACAATTATTGTCATACACTTTCCAGCATGCTTTTCAAACTTATTGTGGCCTCTTGTTTTATTAATGGGACTTGCATAAACAGAAACATAAAACTGGATATAGGAATTTGCTGTTATGTTAATCTGCATCATTAGCTTCTTATTGGTTTATGATTACATTATTTTGATTAAATTTGTGGTAACTGAACATCATCTTCCCCCTAGCCTTTATAAAATCCGTTATTTGAAAAAAATGAACATAGTATCTAAAAAGTCCAAGGGGAAATGTTTTTACAGTTCTTGTTCATGTTATAACTTTGTTGTAAAGACTGTTGTTTGTAGCGTGGGTGAGAAGTTTAATAAAGTCCTTGAAACCTAACAGTGCAAACATTTAAGGCTTCTTTTAAAAGGTTTGTCCTTCTGCTTCCTTGCATCTGTATCCAGTTATTTTTTTGATTCTTTGCATGCCTTTCATTATTAAGTTTTCTTCTCCACATGGCAACTTAAATGCCCGATGATTTGGTTCTGTTTTGTGGTATATGGCAACACTAACCCACTGGAATTGGAGGATGGTGCAGAGGTGTATGGGGGAAGGAGAGAATAATGCTGTAGCTGTTTGATTAGTAGCCAATTTTATTGCTTGAGGATATTGATCTTTAGATTATGCTGCTTCTGCAATCTGAAAATACACTGATTATGTATTTCTATTCTTATGATCATTCAGGTACTCAGTAGCTCTGTGTTTTCTGTCCAGAGTTGACTGAGTTGAAGTTTAAATGGTCAGTGTCCTTCAGGTGGAGACAAGCTCCTCAGTTCTGAGATTACTGTAGGGAGATGGTAAATAAATGTATAGAATGGCCTTTTGCCTTTCTTATCTAGGCCATTTAACAGAGAGAATCTAAAAGTAAAGGGTTTTCCAAGTACATCCGGCACTACTTTTACATGGTGATAATTTGTACTGTATCATGAGTTAGGCTGAAAAATGTCAGCCATGTAATGAGACAGCATCAACAGCATTTTGTAGTAACTTAGGCAAGACCTGAAGAATATGAAGAGGTAACTGCAAGGTAACTGAAGTTGATTTAGATAAGCGGAAGGTAATGACCAGGGCTGGGATATAGGGGTGGTGTTACCACATTCAGAATCTTGATTTCCAGTAATAGTATTGTTGGTTTAGTTGACTTGGACCTTCAGGCAGTGATTAAAGTCATGCAGTTTGCTTCCGTTAGGAGGAAAAATTGATGAAGATCTGTTATTTTTTTGAATCAGTATGACTTATTTAAAGGATATATGCAAAATCATGTTTCTGAGCCCAGTTGGATTTGAACACTCGGAAAATGGTTTCCTTGCTCAGTACTGTAATTATGGGGGTTTTTAACCTAGCACATCTTCTGAAAAGCACAGTCTTAGTTCTTACCTGTAGTCACTCTGGCAGCTTTTCTTGATATACCCTTTTGGCTGTAACCCTTGCCTGCACCCAGTCCTAGTAGTCTAGTTCTAGAGCTAAGTAGTTGAATGCTCAGGGCTGATCAAGCCTTTTCACTGTGCTATTTAATTAGGCTTGGTATGTAGGGAGAGATGAATGCAAACTCTCACTTGGAGTTTTAGGCAAGTTCCACATCTTGTTTAAAGAAAAAATAATGTTTGCTCACTTCCGACCCTATTAGAGTTTTTTGGTTCCTGTATTTGATAAACCTCAAGGCACTTCAGAGAATTTCACGGGTAGCAGAAAACCCTTGATTAGTTACCTCTTTAGGTATGATCTAAGTGCACTAGAATAATGCGCTTTATCAGCTTCCTATGAGAAATTGCTCTCCCTCTTTGTGCAATTTGATTTTCTGTGTTCTGCATGTCTTTTACCTGAAAGAGCCTCTTGTAAAGCTTCTAATGAGACTTCCAACTCATGTCTTTTCATCGCTAGCTAGTCTCTCCAGTCCCTTGTACAGTAGGTAATAACTAAATTCTGTTGAGTTCTTCCATTGTCGCCAGAAAGACTTGGTATTCCATGGCCTTGGGATATTTGTTGTAAGATTGCCGAATATGTCATGTTATTTCTGCGGCTGTGTTTTTTGGGAAAAAAAAATCTGAAAAGCTTCTATGTGTTCTGGTTTCCTTGAAATGATAAAGGAAGCTTGCAATCTACAAATCTTAAAAGGAGAGGAAATGGCCATCTCTTCCTGAGCAGTTTCATTGCTATATGCCACCAGTTATTTGCTCTTTAAAGCCACATTTTCAACTGGCCTGACTTGGACTAAGTCAGAGCAGAATCTTTCATATGGCTAGAACTGTGGCTTTCCAAATACCTCACTTTTTTTAAGAGCTAACCAGCAATTTTTGCAGAACTTTGTTGTAATAGAGCTTGCTCCCTCTTAAATAGTGAAAATTTTGTGCAGCCTTTATCAGGAGTTCATTGTGGGCAGTTATCACAGAATATACTTGAACTTTTCATAATAAGTTCCTTCAAGTCTTATGCATTGCTGTTCAGAAGCAAGACTTGAATCTGTCCCCTTTGAAAGCAAAAGCAAAAAATCTGCTGTGAATTACACCTACCTATTTATGATAATAGGTGGCTCTTATCTTCGATTTTATTTTTTTTTATAGCAATCAGACTCTGCTCTTTTTTTCTCTTGAAACAGAATTACAGGTTTTCCCCAATTACTCGTTTGAAGGCTTATTCCAGTCTCGTGGGTGCATTTCTTTCCAGTGGACTCTTTGTCTCATTTCCCCAGTATTTGTGGGTTTTTTCTGGACGATACAGTGCAGACTCTATTTCTGTTGTATAGAGAAGAAAGTTTGATTCCTAGTAGAAAGTGCTGTGGTGTTGCAGTGCACAACTCTGTGTAAGCAGCCAAACAAATGAATAGAAACTGTGGGATTGCCATGGTCCCGTTCGATGGCTCGATGATCGTTAGTTTGTTTTAGCCAGCCTGCACTAGACCAACTAGTTTGCATCTTGCATTTCTTCTGTTTCGATCAATATCCTTAGAGTTAACAGCTGAGGCTGCAAAGCAGGTTTTGACCATTCCCCCTGCTTTGAAAGAGATAGTCCTTTCTCTGGAGGAAACAGGACTGCTATTTCACAAGTCATTTGCTTTGCATAGACCATTACCCTAATGGAATTTTTTATGCAGGTGGTTTGGATATACTGTTTTCTGGTGTTGATTACACAATCTGAAAAGTATCCCTTTACTTAGGGCCGTGAACCTGGGTGTATTGTCTGGGTATTGTCTCTCTTGAAACCTGACTGGGAAGATCTGCTTTTGTGGAGTATCTGTTAGCTTTTTAAGGCTGTATGATATGGTAGCTGTGATTTTTGAGCCACCTTAACAATTGAGGGAGGTGAAGTACCTTATGAATGACTCTTTGGCATCACAGTGAATTTCACATCTGGAAAGACAAGCAACAGGATCAAATTAGTAATGCATACCATTGCCAGTGACTCAAAAGGAAACTGTAGTAATAGCATTGTAGCTTGCGATACTGCCCCTGGGTAGATTCTGCTGCTGAACAGTTGACTCCGCAAAGACAGTTCAGGTTATTGTTACAATGCAGTACTTTAACTGTGACAGAGGGCGTGCTTTCAGAATGTTCTCTTGGGGGGAAAATATTTCTGTTAATTTGCTTTCCCCAAACAAATTCAAAACCCACTAAAAATCAAACAGCTGTCACCCTGTCCTTGCCTAAATAGCAGTTCTGTAGCATCTGTGGCACATGGCTACAAAATTTTTATAGCAAGGATGTTTATCTTTCTCTTGTACTTAAGCTTATAGCGAAAAGGAGAAGAATGGGAGTTTGCACGTTTTTAACATGTTTTAACATTCTTTAAAAGAAGAAAACTCTACATTTGCCATGGTCTAATGTCCACAACGTGTCTAACAAGCTTTTCGTTTGTTTTAAAAAGAAATTCATAGCAATCTAGAAGGCAATTTAGGTGACTCGTGCTGGTTATGCTCTGCACGTTTGGCCAATGGGGACTTGCCTGGCAGGTCTTCCAGCATAGCAGACCGCAGTTCCATAAGGATTCATTCTGGTTGAACTGGTGCTTGCTTGCCCCATCATCCCACCTTCTGATAGCTCTCATTGTGTTGTCTTGCCCACCCTCTCCCCCCCCTTTTTTTTTACTAGCACAGATGCTCATGTGATGTTGCAGTGTCTCTCTCTTGCTTCTCAAGTATTAGAGTAACTTGCCCAAAAGAGGAAAAATAAGAAATATCTTAGATAAAGATAGTAAGGGATATAATTGAGGCCTTCCCACTTTACATGCTTTTTTGTTGTTGTTGTTTACTTGTTACTACTCTAAGTTTTATGTTTAAGTAGGTGCCAGTAGCTGTATCTGTTTAGTAATTTGAAAGTCTTGGTGTTTGAGTAACTGAAAGTAGCTCAATTTGAATGTAGCTGCTTGCATACTTTGTGTTTGACATGCAGAGAAAACAGTGTCAATGGAGTAGTTTAATTTGCCATAATATTTCATAATATAGCTACAGATACAGATAAAGATACGGATGAAGATATCACAACTTTATAGCAGTGAACACAATTACTTACTCTGGCTAAAATGCATCTTTGCCTAAAGTTTGCGGTGTTGGTCACTGGTCTCACATTTTTGCCTGGGTCTCATGATCCGAGGTGAGTCATATTCTGCTTCTTCCTTGATTAAGGTTTGAACCATCCTTCAAATTGACATCTTTGCTGCAGTTTTGCAGCAGTAAGGTAGAAAAACCTTGCCAGTTCGTATTTGCAACATGTGCTTTGTGACTGTAAAGGCTGCTCCTTTTCATGCCGTAGGATGAAATTGTAGATTTTGTTGTAGCTGAAGGTATCTGCTAAGAAAGAGTTCTGTTAACACTGGGTTTTTCCTCCTGGTGTTAGGCTGTAGAACACAGAATCACAAAATTGTTTAGGTTGGAAGGAACCTCTGAGAATAATCTAGTCAAACCCCCTGCTCAAAGCAAGGACAGCTAGAGCAGGTTACCCAGGTCCATGTCCAATCATGTTTTGAATAGCTCCAAGGATGGACACTCAACAACGTCGTTGTTCAACCAGTGCCAGTGTTTGACCACTCTTATAGCAAAAAAAGTGTATTTATTTTTTCCCCTGTGTTGAAGTGGGATTTTCTCTATTTCAATTTGTGCCCGTTGCCTCTCAACCTGTCATTGGATACCGCAGGAAAGAATCTAAGTCTTCTTAACTCCTCTCCCCGCACCCCCATCAGGTACTTACATATGGGTAAGATTCCTCTTCTGGAGCCTCTTCTTCTCCAGGCTGAACAGTCCCAGCTCCATCAGCCTCTCCTCGTATGAAAGATGCTCTGGTCACTTAATCATCTTGGCCTTTGTTGGACTCACTCCAGTAAGTCTGCATCTTATATTGTACTGGGGAGCCCAGAACTGGACCCAGTGCTCCAGGTGTGGCCTCCCTAAGGCTGAGCAGAGGGGAAGGACCACCTCCCTCCACCTTCTGGCAATGGTTTTCCTAATGCAGCTCAGGATACTGTTTGCCCTGCCATGAGGATACATTTCTGGCTCGTGCTCAGCTTGTCCACCAGGACCCCTTTTCTGCAGAGTTGCTCCCCAGGTGTGGGACGTGGCACTTCCCCTTGTTGAACTCCCTGAGTTTGCTGTTGGCTCATTTTTCCAGCCTGTCTCACATCCCTCTCAATGGCAGCACAACCATCTGGCGTATCAGCCACTCCTCACGGTTCTGCGTTGTCTGCAGACCTGCTGCAAACTTGCAAAGGGTACGCTCTGTCCTGGTGTTCAGGCTGCTAACGAGGATGTTAAACAGTACTGGTTCCAGCATTGACCCAGAGGTACAGCCCTAGGAACTGGCCTCCAGCTGGACTTTGTGCTGCTTGAGGTGATGATTTTCTCTTGTACAGCTTTCCTGCTTAAAGCTCAAGTCCCAGTGTTGACATACTGAATTTCAGACTACCTTATCCCTTTTTAGTGCTCTAAATGACTTTTCCCTTTCCCCCACATTTTATTTCTCATTCTTTTTGTATAGAGAGAGAGAGAGAGAGAGAGAGAGACAAGGCTTACCTCTCTCTGACTTGAACCCAGGAAGGAACCACTTCTTCAGCTCCATATGGGAATTTTTGTAAAGATACCTGTAATTTTTAAAGGGGAGGGAGACGGCTTTTATTAAGTTGTTCCTGTCTGTCAGTGTTTGATGTGTCAGACTCTGTTTGTCAGCTCTGTTCCTGCTTGGTTAGTTGCTCAGCAGTAGTGATGGGGCACATGAGTATGGGTAAGTATTGTAGTAACCTGCTGAGTGCAAGTTATTAAAATACAGAGCTGCAGCCAATTGTTCTTTGCTTGAAAGGGTGATAAGGGTAACAATAAGAGCAAGCTTTGTGTTTGTAGCATTGTTTTAATTACGCAGCTGCACTGGTATGTTTTTTTCATGAGAGAAAAGAAACACTCTTTCCTCTTCTCTCTGCTCTTCTGTGGTACTTCACATTTTACAAAGAGAAACCTGCTTGAATTGTTGTAATGTTCTTGTATTCTGAAATTCTTCTGTTTTCAAAGTAACTTTTCTTGTTAATTCCAGAAAAGCCAATCTGTTTTTAATAAAACTATCTTATAGATATAACTTTGAGCTTAAGATATATTTTGCATTGTAGCCTTACTTAATATACTGTAGTTTCAATATACAGTACACTAAATATAACTTTTAAAACTGTGGTGTCAAATTCTGCAAATTTGATTTTGGCCTACCCTCTTGTTAAGAGTAAACGTCAGTGTTACTGGTGAAACTGCAAGAGTTTGACTGTTGCATTTTAAAAAAAAGGAAAAGTGTTCTGTGGGTTTAGTATAGTAAGTAATGTGCTTGAGTGGTGAGAATCCTTCCTCATTTGTAAAAATCATCCTTGTGGAGAAAGAGACTAAAATGTAGGACCCACAGCCTTGTCTGACATAAAGAGTCTATTTATGCAAGTGCTGGACCTTTTTGGATTGACTGTGATGTTTCCATCATTGTTGCTGACCTGCAGTTGAATGACAGAAAGTGCAAACTGGTAGAAAAAAATTTATGTCTTGGTTCTTCTCCTTAAAAAAATTCCTAATTCATAGCATCTGTCTAGGGAGCAATAAAACATGTGTGGACCGTAATTTCTCAGGACATTTTTCCATACGAGTGAACTTGTGGCCCTGTTACTGTCAAAACAGGTTTCTTGCCGCATAAAATTGTGCAGTTTTAGTAAGCTGCAAATCTTCTCTTTGCGCTGTATAACAACTTAGCTGAGATCTTTCTATTCAGTCTCTTCAGTGCTTGCTTTATGGAAATATATTTCTTTGTTTCTGTCACTTATGGTGTTACAGCTTTTTGGTCATCCTCAGAGTGTTTAGAAGCTTTTAACCAGCAAAAGGCAAAAGTTCATCTTTAGTTTGTATACCTCATTTTGGTTTATTGTCGTCTTAAAGACAGTCCTGTAAACTTTATATCTTTATTTGAGGATATTGGAAATACACATTTTTGAAGATAGACTGACAGTGTGTGTTTCTACAGTGTAACTGGGAATGACCAAATTGAACATAAACTGAAGTGATAGCAGTTAATCTGAAGTATACTTACAGTTAGATCAGATCCCTTTGTCTTTTTAGGAGCTTGCTGATTATGAGTTTCTAACTAGGTATTTTTTTGTGCATGCTTTGAAACTGCTTAGGATTGTTTTAAACTTTCAAGCCTGACTGTTTGATTTTCAGTATCCCTTAATAACCTGTACTGGTTCTGATGTTTCATTTCCTAAGTGTGTTAAAAATGTAAAAAAATATTCTCATGGTGAGAAAAAATTGTGAGACTGCCCCATTGTTTTGCTGCTGCTGCTTCTAGGCCTCAGACTAATTTTTTTCCTGGCCATTGTAACATCTGCAGTATGTAAGGTACTAGAGCTTTAGGATATTAGTTCACGAATGCATTGATGTTCCTCTGGGTAGTTAATACTTAATGTATTTTATCTGTCACTGGGGAGGAATGTGCTGTACAACTTGCTCCTTCTGCAAGTGGTCTGACTCATGAGCTTGAGGTACTTCAAAAGGATTTCAGCACTCCATCCCATTCTTCAGTCTTGCAGTTGCTTTTCTAATAATAGAAGCAGCAAAATGGACAGTAGAGTCGCTTCTCGGCTGCTACAGTTTATTACCAGTATAGTCATGAAAGCTGACATCAGTCGCAATCTTCATGTTTCACAGTCCACGTTTGCCTGCGTGGCTATGAACACTGCCTCTCTTGTACTGCTCCTTGGAAGCAGTAACCACCATATACAACTGGAGTTCCAGTTTGGATAATCAGCACTATGAGCCATGGGACTTTGGTGCCGCTACAATTCAAACACTGTTGAGGGAGTGGCATAAAATAGCTATTGGAGACCTCCAGCAAAATGTGGAGGGTGAAAGATATGTTCTTCTAAGACTTAAGATATATTGGAACTATTCCTTAAATATCCGTAGGGAGCGTAGCCTGTGTATCCTGACAGAATTTGTTAACTTTAGAAGTTTTCTTATCATATAAACTGCTTGCCTAGCATAATTGCGAAGAGGTGAGGCTCTTGAAATGATATCGCCTGTACCAAAGTCAGTGGAAGAAGTTCGCTTCACTGAAGGTGAGCTAAGGTTTTGCTTTTATTGATTCTCAGTCACATACGGGTAAAAGGAGCCCTCTCTTGAGCCACAAGCATCATCTCTTGTGCCAGCGAATTATAGAACTGAAACAAACTGTACCCATGAGGTCTTGAACGTGCACTCCAGGAAAATTAAGTCAGTCTTCAAAAGCCGTCATTGCTAGAGCCTATTTCCAAAAGGAACTGCTGTACTTTAGGAAAAACAGTTCTTGGGTTGGTTAGAAAGATGAGAGCCAGGACATCTCGGTTGTCTCCTGTTTTTAACACCTCTTACTGTCAGTTAATTGAAGTAAGGGAATGGGTTGGCTTAGTGCATCAATATTGTAACTGCTAAAGCCCTCTTCTCCACAAAGCGGATCTGTCTGTAAACTGCAGAAAGAGAGGGTGGAAGCTAAGAAGAATGGAACAGAAAGCAAAAGGAAATGTGGTGTTTCCTATGATGAAATGTAGAGGTGTGCAAAATGGTTTGTCACAGAAAAATGAAGATGGTGACTGCGACATCTTAAACCCAGCCTTGGTTTATTAACATGTACTGTAGGAACAATCTCCCTTTATGTGCAGGCTTCTCTTCCCTAGCTGCTGCTGCTTCTCTGAGTTCTCTATGATAAGTGTTTTTCTTGCTAGAAATAAAAGAATTGTCAGTGCGGGTCAGTTTTTTATTCAGGCTTTTACAATGATAATGCTAGTTGTCAAAGATGCTTTTTTTGGTATCAAAATCTTGTTTGAAACTGTATTTTTTACAACCTTAAGATATGTATATTGTAATAGCATTGAAATTGACAATATTATTGTTAGTAAGGGTACATTCTTTAATAGGAAAAGAAGGATAACACCTTAAGTGAAGCTGTGTTTAACGAGATACGATGTTCTATGCATGTTCTTTCCCTCCTCTTCTGGACTGTACTTTTATTGATACCTGTATGTCCTGTGTGTACTTAGAGACAATATATGAAGGTTTCCTTGGCAGTATGAATTTTGGAGGGAATGGGTGAGATAGGAAGAGCTATTTTTCTCTTTCCAATAGCGCATGTCTGATTTTATAGAGGTTTTTTTAAATACCTTCTAACCCTAAAATATGCACTTAATAAATATAAAAAACTAACTACATGCTGATTTGCTTAGTCCATTGTTTGTTTTCCTTTTTTTCACTGTAGGCAACCAATTTGCAGAGACAAATGCCTTTAACCATTTTGTTAAGGAGAAAAAAACCACCTTTAGCACATCTTCTATTTTTTATTTTTTTAATGTGGTCTAGGCATGCTAAGTAATATTTAACCTCTGGCATCACTTCTGGGATTTCTTAATGCCTGCTATCAATGAATCCCATCTACAAAGAAGAGACAAATGAGTTTAACAACTGTACGTAGCTACTCTAGCTGAAACATGCTTTGACGAGCCATTTGTGGATTACAGTAAAACAGGGTTGCAACTTGCCAGACACAAATGCTTGAGTATGAGGAGGAATGTTTAAAACAAAAACCTGCTGGTTATGAATTAGTCACTATTGAATACCTAATAATAACATGCTCTCTTTTAGAAAGCAGGATAGCTTTTGAGGAAGCAAAGGAGACTGCCCATTAATAATGTCATTTATTTGTTACTGAAGGTTTCCAAGTGATCGGAAAGGTAGTACTGTTCAGTTCTAAGTGTTACCAAGCTCCAACTTCTTGGAACAGGTTTTCTTGAAGTCTTGTGTCATGGATGCAAGTGATTACAAGTGATCAGAAGGAAAATAAACTTAAGAGGTGGGAAGTTTTGGAGTAGAAGTTCTTGTCCAATTTCTAGAGAAAGTTGTGAATATTGTTTGTAGACTCAAATCTAAATGGCAAATAAAGTGGATATCCAAATCAATTATATGTTTACATGAATCATAACTTTCAGATGATTTACCTAACTGTTTTATGGGTTTGGGCTTTTTAATAACTGTGATTAGAACACTTAGAGTTTTCCTGACCTTGCCATAAAACATCAGCTTTTCATGTTTTTTATTTATGGGATTAATATATAGCTTTTAGATTTGGATGATGCTAGTATGAGGATTGCATCTATATAGTTCCTTTGCTGCCTATTTCCTAATGGGTGTTGAAATTTCTGGCAGGAGGCTTTTTTTTTGCTTTCCAATTCAATGGAGAAATACGAAGTTAAAACTCAATATATTTTGAAATGATAACCCCAGGTATTCATTAGCATTTAAGTTGTTAAGATGCCAATAAAATTTATGCTGATTGTTACGGCACACACTGTAGTGAAACTATTAACTATAACAGAGATGAGATGGTCAAAAATTTCAGAACATTTTTGAAGTTTTAAAAATGCAGTATGCAAAATGAAGTAGTTCATATTAATTGCTAGGGACTTGCACGGAATACTAGACTGCCATTCTTGCCAGGTATATTCAAAAGTATAAAATAAATCTACTGAATTGTTCGTTAGCTGAGTAGTCATTTGGCCAGCCTAATGACATACTGCAAATAAAGTGCTTGAATATTTATTCATAGCATTGCTTACATGCACACAGTTATGTTAAGGACATGATTACAAAGCAGCCAAGTGTTCTGAGAACTCTCAGTAGGTACATTTAGATGTGTAATATTTCAGTAAAAATGTGGAAAAAACCCCTCTTTCATTGCTTTTCTTCTTTAAGGCTTTGCAAGGATTGGCTAGTGAAAAGCTCAGCTTGCAGCTCACTGTATGAAATATTTTCTTGATGTTTTAGAGACTTGTGTATATCCTGGTCTCCTTGTTTTAAGAGAAGGATAAATATTTCTGTATTACAGCACACCCAGTTGCAAGTAAACTTGTCTTCATCCTTTCCTTTAGAAGCCTTTTGCTTCCAACACCAAGTTGCAGGTGAAGTATCTCTTACATCTAAGACACTTCTGTATCAATCTTGTCGGTAAAAGATGTTATGACTAATCAGGATTACCAGATTTTCTTCATACCATGAGTTCAAATTACCAGGTTACACTGATTTCCTGTTCCTTCCTTCCTTTCTGTTATTTCACTGTTAAACTGCATTTGCAGAAATCTAACTATTGCAAGGCTGTAGACATAGAACTGGTATCCTTATAAAATGTGCCCTGGCAGTAGAAGGAAGCTGTGGAGGAATGTTTGCTGGTTTTCAAGCCCCTGAGTGACAAATACTTGTCTTTGAACTGTTTTTTTTCTGATCTTGTTACAGTGGAGCAAAGCAGTGTTCCTGGTTCTGCTGCCATGCAGCTGAGGTTTTGATTTGAGTGTTTCCAACTGCAGTGGAGGAATGTAATAGCACAAGTATTTCTTAAAGCAAAAGGTGCTCCTTTTGAAAATTTCAGTGGGGTGAGAAAATTGAAGACAACCATTTATTTCCCCCACTGAGTTTAAAGGGACACTGTAAACTTAAAATTCTAGACCTTTGCAGAGGTTTTTCTTCTTTTTAAAAAATGATGGTAATGGTAGTGGTTTTTCTGCACACTTTTGTGGTTTGCTGTTCTGTTTCCGATGCAGAAATGCTCTGTGAAGGACTTGCACTGATTCTTTTCTCCTTGATAATAAGGTCAATCAATTGACCATAAAGCGTTATTAAGCACAAGAGACAGTCTGATTGCCTGAGGAGAAATGACAGAGGGAAAAGAAACTAGAAGATGTCCAGCTGAATCACTGTGATTTAATAACTTACTACCTGTCAGTTGAGCCACAGAAGTTGAGCTATTAGCCTGGCCAATTGATAGATAAAATGAATTGAGTAAATCAATTAAAGAATTAAATAACACCCTTTTTTTTCTTTTTTCTTTTTTTTTTCTTTTTTTCTTTTTTCTTGTTTTCTGTTTTCTTTTTTCCTTCTTTTTTCCTTCTTTTTTCCCTTGGATTTGGAGTGGGATAATAGACCCCACTGTCCACTAGACCAGGTTGCTCAAGCCCCATCCAACCTGGCCTTGAACACTTCCAGGGAAGGGGCATCCACAACTTTTCTGGGCAACCTGTTCCAGTGCCTCACCACCCTCAGAGTGAAGAGCTTCTTCCTGATATCTAATCTAAATCTACCCTTATTCAGCTTAAGGCCATTACCCCTTTTGTCCTGTCACTACACACCCTTGTAAACAGTCCCTCTTCAGCTTTTCTGTAGGCCCCTTTAGGACCTGGAAGGCTGCTATAAGGTCTCCCCGGAGCCTTCTCTTCTCCAGGCTGAACAAGCCCAATCGTCTCAGCCTGTCTTTATAGGAGAGGTGCTCCAGCCCTCTGGTCATCTTCACGGCCCTCCTCTGGACTGGCTTCAACAGCTCCATTTCCTTGTTGTACTGGGGACCCTAGAGCTAGATGCAGTACTCCAGGTGAGGTCTCATGAGAGCAGAGTAGAGGGGGAGAATCACCTCCCTTGACCTGATTATGCTTCTTTTGATGCAGCCCAGGATACGGTTGGCTTTCTGGGCTGCAAGCGCACATTGCCAGCTCATGTTGAACTTCTTGTCCACCAACACCCTCAAGGCCTTCTCCTCATGGCTGCTCTCAATCCAAAGATGAAGGGGATCTTCCAAGTTCATGTTGAGAAAAATAAGAAAGTATACGTGCTTAGCTTGCCTGGGGAAAAAGAATGAATAGTCCTCCTCACCTTCATATCTCTAGACTGTTTCTGTCTACTTGTGACCAAATACAGCATTTTATTTTTTTACTTTGTGTTCAAGTCTCAATTCAGTACTAATTTGGGAGCCATTAGAAAGTAATAGAAGTGGCAATTTTCAAAGGTGTGATGCTGATTGGATTTCTGCAAGGACAGGGAAGCTATGCATGGATTGTTGCTTCTTGTCTTCAGTGTGTAGCCTACTGCTTTTGCATCAGTTAAACCACTGCTTGAAAAGACAGTAGTGAAGTAATTAATTGTCCTGTGATGAGAGTTGTTCACCACCTGGAGACAGTACTAACCATAACACTACTAAAGATTCAGTAGTAGAGGTGAAATACTTCTTTTGATGTCAGAAATGAAAGTAATAGCCAGTAAGAACCACCTAAGATACCGAACAAACACAGAAAAATAATCACATCCTACGTGCATGGGCAATGCATCTTACTTTTCCTTTTGAACTTCATAGAGCTACTCTGCCTGCCCATACTTTCCCTTTCCCTGCATTGCAATAACCATCCCTTTTATCGAAGAGGGCCGGACTCTACTCACTTGTCTCTTTGCCCCAAAACCAGCATTAGATGTATTCTCGTCTTTGATTTACAACAGACTTTTTCTAATTTTCCATCCTGTGTTCTTCTGCGGGAGGCAGTCTTCTCTTTCTTGAGATGATGGAACTAGCAATTTTAACTTCTCTTTACCTCAGCGTATTTTTGCTACTCAGTGTAGATGTTGGATGATGAACAGCTGTAGTTTCTTCCTGACATCATTCTTGCTACTGGAGTATCTGGTTTCTGGTCTACAAATAGTGACTAATAGTTTCTGTCATCTGAGCAGCATTTTCTGAACCCACTCTCTTGCCTGTAGCTAACTTGTTTGAATTAGCGGGTTTGTTTAAAGTAGCATTTTAAACATAATGATCCAACTACAGATTTTTTTGGTATTACTTTTACCCGAGTAGTTTAATAACAGTAAGTGTAGACATGAAACAAACTTGCCAAGTTTAAAAACAAACAAACAAAAACCAAACAAAAACCCATTTTTGACAACTTTTTTTTTTTTTAGTCTAATGAGGTGAGACAGTCAAATTTTAAAGTTTGGTAAAAGCTTATGTAATTTTGAGACCCTAAATAGGGAATGGTATAATGACACAAAAAGATCAATCTCTGTATATATGTTCTGGTAGGCTATTTTTGGTTTGTTCTTATTCTGTGCATGCAATTTAAAACTAAGCTGGATACCCTCTGCTTGGAAAAATGATCTTGCTAATATTCCTATCTTTTATGCTATGTGCCAATTTAAATTGACATGTAGCATGCAGGTTTCTTTATTATAATTGTTTGGGTGTGGGGTCTTTGGGGGTTTTGTTCTGTCGATAGTAAAATTTCCATGTGGTCATTGTAAAATTTACCTTTTTCTTTTTTTCTTTTTTAATAGTAGTGGAATGGGGTGATGATGTTAAAGCAGTATCTGAAGATGAAGCCATGGTGCTGGTGAACCATCAAGCAACAGGTGACGTCTGCACTCTGATGATGTGCCTTCAGGATAAAGGCACGGTAGGCTACAACTGGGAAATGGGATAGCTTCCATGTTTGCAGTCTGTTACCTTGGGTGTGCTTGCATCTATGTGCGATACTGATGACTGACCTCTGTGTGTTAATCCACCAAAAAATCTCAAGGCCCTGAATAGGAAGCTTTTTGTTTAGATTTGGTTTAATGTGACAGCCAGTAGCTTGGAGCAGGTTTTAGACCATAAACGTTTTCTTTGAAGAAGGTCAAGTACGAGCTGAGTCAGTGTGCATCCAGTCTAGGTTAACATAGAGGGAAGCAGATCTCCTTGCAGGTAATCATGTACTTGACTTTTTCCTCTCACCTCATGCCAGCTTTGCTGAAACCAATGCAGGTCTAGCTTCTTGGTTATGACTTTATTCCAGCATGGAATTCTTCTCAAAGTTAGAAGCAAGTTGTTTATGGGATTTTTGGTAGGAGTTCAGAAACCGAAAGTGACTTCCCAACGAGGGTATGTCCAAGCTAAGCCAGCTAGCTAAGGTCAAAATTGCTTGAGCTCTTATTTCACAAACTCTTAAGCATTTCTTGGCGAAAGGTGCAACTATTGTCAATTGTTTCACGCATTGCTGTTCAGAAAATTCATGTCTAGGGAGTGTAGTGCTGGAAACTAGAGTATGGAATCTAAACAGGAAATTAAATTTATGTGCAAATCAGGAGGAAGAGGTATGTATGATGAGGCTACAAAGGGTGGGAGACATACCCGGCAAGCTGAAAAAATGCATTAGCTGTGTCTGTCTTAGTGTTGTCTTCTTTCTTGCAACAATATGGTGAAGAAACAAGGAAAACAATTGCTTTTTATTGCATCTGCACAACTTGTAATTAGCACTGTTTTTCTTAGTGTATATTAATATAGATTCTGTATGTGCTGTATCTCTACCAGTGATTTAAAATTTTTTAGAAATTCTCCCAGATCTTAACTCGTAACAGCAGAGCTGATTAAAAAAAATTAAACTCAAACCAAACTCAAAAAGAAAGTATGAAAATGCCACTCAAGATTGAGCAGAGACTAATTTATTTCTTTCTACTGTTGCCTAGAGAAGACTGTGTTTTAAAAGTACTTTTAATTGCTTTAATTTATTTTGGAATTGAGGAAATTAGTTATATATGGTATTCTGTACTGTACCTCAATGAGTAGAATGACAGAATAAACACTCTTTAATTCTCTTCATCAAAATTATGCGTAGGACAATGTTGTGATAAAGATATGACTGTGAGGGTATAGTCCTGTGGATATGTATTGCATGTAATTGTGACATTGATGTCCCAGGTGTTTTAAATATCACAGAGCTTCATTGACTCATGTATGTATATTAATGTGTATATATATCTAAACCATATTTATTCAGTTTGACTCCATAGTTAAAAGGTTTCAGTCAAGACAGAGTAAGTTTCAGTGAATGTAGATGATGTTAAAAATGGAGGAGGGCATTGAGATGGCAAATAATCTTCACCAGGGAAACTGTTAGGTTTGCAGGTTTTCAGAAAAGCAAAACATCTTTAAAATCAGTACTTCTTCCCTTAAATAGTTGTAGTCATTGCTCTTGGAATATCCATGACCAGAGCCTAGTATGGCTTTAATGTTTTTAGCTAATAAAAGAAAGAAAAAAGTGCGAGCTTCAACACATGCTTAAAATATATCATGGGTAGTACAAGTGGCTAAAAATAATGAGAAAGATGAGGATAGTTTATCCTTGATAGAACTTGCGGAATCAAGTGTTTTTAAATAGCATGCTTCATATTTCTGAACAGAACAGAATTGTCTTGAGTGACTGTGAAATGGCTGGACGAAAAAAGAAAAACCCACCTGTCCAAAAGAAATCATTATACAATAGGCAACTATTTAAATTAGGTAGTTTTCTTTAAATACAGTTTAAACTTAACATGAATTCCTTCACAACCTTGATATTCATCTGTTAGTAACAAGACAGAAATTTCCAAGAATTGTTTTTATTTTGCTTAGGTTAAGCTGCACTAATTCCTAAACACTTTTTAACACTCAGACAACACTTTTTAGCGCTCACAGTCTTTTGTGAAGTTGAAAGGCTCACTTCCATTTCACACAGAAGGGCATACAAAGAAGCAAATCAGCTTACTACAGGCGGCCTCTTGGCGGTGATGATGCGGTGGCAGAGCTAGGAAGACCTTCCTGCTGTGGCAGACCAAAATTTCTTTTGCTTGCTTTTGCCAGCCAGTACAGACTGAAACCAGGTGTAATCTGTAAGCACTTAGCATTTAATGCTGCTTTTAAAAAAAAGTTAATTTAAGATGTCAGGAATGTTCAATTTAAAGTTCTATGTTTTTCTGTGTAGTGAGATAGAATACTGAAACGGTCTTGCAACTTGACAATGTTTCCTAAGGGCCGTGTCAGGAACTGTGATGCTATTTTTTTTCTAGTATTCTATATTCTTATATACAAATGATAGTGTAGCCTATCTGTTTTAAGCAAATTTAATCTCACTAAGCAGTGAGCTACAATACATGTTAAGATGTTTCTTGTCTTTCAGATTCACTTACGTGAATAAGGAAAGCATGGTCTCTTATTAGGGAAGTGGAACTTAGCTAAAAGTTGTCATTTTAATGGAAGGACTAATACATGTTATCATAAGACAAGCCACACAGAGCAAGGTTTCAGCTGAATCAGAAGTGACCTAATTACACCTTTTATGTAGTTCAAGAAATCATTCCAATTTGTTTGTGAAAGTAAGTGTTGAAAGAAAACTTAGTTGAGGTCTCACAAAGATTGTGTGTTTAACAAAGAGAAGTAGGTTAAAATGCTGCTATTACTGCTTTCTGACTGTTTTAGGACTGATAACTGTGGCTATTTTTATTGATTTAGTGCAAAAGCAGTGCCAGAAAGGGTGCAGTGGAGAGAAAAAAGTAGAGCTTGTAGCTGAGTGCAAGTTTCAAGACATGCGTTCCCAGGTTTCATTGTTAAGTTAGAGGTGCTTGAAAGATGAAAGTCAGTCTATTCTGGTTGCTTCGTTATGAAATCTATGTAGAGTGAAATGAAAGTGGGCCTTTGAATAGGAGGCACCTGGATTTTTTGATTTTTTTTTTTTTTTTTTTTTTTATAAAATTGGTAAAAGCTTTTTCTGCATTCTGAACTTAGTTAAGCAGGAAGGATGAAGCAAAAAGGACCTGAAACAGAATCCAAAAATTCTTTCAATCCATAAACAACTATGAATCTGTGCTCAAAACACTTCTGAATGTTTTTTGCTTGAAATGCAAGTGATAAGAGACTCATCTGATAAGCATTCTTTTGTTCCTGAGGATACTAAATGGAAGAACCACCACCAATATCTTGCAGTGTCCTCTATTCTGTCCTTGGTAGCATAACAGAATGAATATCCGTTAATCTAATTTGCCTTTTGATTGCGTTCTACTCTTTGAACTCCTTCTTTTTTATTTTATGTGTTAGTGTGTGTGTATATATTCATTAATTCATATATAAAATATATGTATTACCCCTTTGTACTTCTTACTACTGCCTATACTTATAGGCATATTTGTAATCACTGAGCTCTGGAGTTTGCCTCTTTGTAGCTCACTTGCAGTAAACTGTCTGTACATTTTGTCTTGGTTATAACTTGTATGTCACACTGATCTTTGACAGTTGCATCACTCCATCTCAAAAAGACTGAGGAAGTCCAGGGATGCTAGTTAGAAGCCCTGTGTCACCTAAGACATGGTGAGATGGACTTCAGGCTCTGAAGAGCAATGATAAACTTTAAAGAGAAACCTACCGTCATCTAAATGCCCAGCTGGTACACAACAGTAAAGTGGTACGGGAGGAGAGAAGCCCTAGCATTGCTGGGCAAGAGTTCCTCCTCCAGGATTGCCATAGAACGTCTAGGGACCAGTGTTGACCCCTCAAAGGCACAAACCTTTTCTTTTCAGGGAAGCAGTTTATTAAGCTTGCTTATCTCCCCCAGTAACATAGATTATGTTGGTTTAGCTTCTACTTGTTATAATAAAACAATATTTGTCAAAATGCTAAAGAAAGAGATGAACACTGACAGTCATATGGGTACAGCTGCAGGCTAGATCATCATCACTGGAATTTTGGTGGTGGTTTTGTCAAAGGATATGGTTCACTGCATGAACGTGTCATCTTTGGGCTGGTGTGCAGCCATGAACCTGGGATATTGTAGTGCCTTGAAGAGCAATAACACCTCACAGAGATGCTTTTTTTTTTTTAAACTCTTGTCCTTAGGGCACACCTTTTCTTTCTTTCTTTTCCCCTCCCTAAGGCTTTCTAATTTACTGAAATTAAAAGAATGTGAATCTCTGCAGAGAAGAATTTTTGCTTTAAGATCCTCTCTTTTATTTAATGCAGGCCCAGGGATAGCTGTATGAGAAACTGTTTCACCTATATTAGTCTCAAGTGAGGACTTACGTCTAGGAACTAATTTTTCTTTTATCTCTCATAATTACATAGTATGTCTTTGTTCACTTGGATGTCTAGTAAGAAATACCACTGGCAGTCAGGAAAGGATACTAGCATGTCACAGTGAAGAAACGGATGCTTGTTTCCGAAGCAAAACCTCTTAGATCTTTGAGAGCTGTCCTTTTCTCTCCAATATGGTTTTCTTTTCCGCTTCCAGTGATGCTAGAGGGTCCAGAAATTGATGCTCTTGCATTATCCAAGATCTTCAAATAAAAAGTTTGCTAGAATTTTAGACCACAAAAGTTGGCGTCATCTTAATGTATGTGTTCTTAGGCAAGGATAGCTGGCTTCTAAATGTGACAGATTTAGCTGGGAGATCAGCTGTATGTCTAAGGCAATAAAGGATCTTAAGCGTTCTTTGGCAGGTACGTTCTTGCAAGTGTGTAAAAACTTCACTTTGCTGAGCATCTGGCTGCAGTTGCTTAAGGATAAGTAAAAGAAACAGGGTATGTGACAGTTATCTTTCTCCAAATATATAACCCAGGATTCTTTTATAGCTTCTGTGGTCAAAAGGGAGAACAGGTAATCAGAGCACTCCAAGAGATAATTAGATTTTTGGGGGAGAAAGACTTACTGATACATGCAGTTCTAGATGCAAACAGCAAATTATCGAGCTGCTTTTACAAAACAGAATTCCTGCATGAAATATGATCTGCTGCTTTTTATAAATTCCATGTAGACATGTGAAGATGTGAAAACAGGTAAAAGCCACCATCCTCCACTGTGTCAAACTACTTTGTTAGAAGTATTGTTGGAGGCATGGGTGTGGCTTCTGAGTATTTCAATTACTGTGCCAACCTCTGGTGTTTGGAGAGAAGGGTAGAGTACATTTTAGCAGTAGATGTAATCAACTAATACATGAACAATGCATTGTATTTTCTAAAGGAAATCTTTATTTCTTAGACTGCTCTATTTCTGTCTTGGCCCCAAATTATGTATCTAGGACAGCTGAAGGTGCCTGACTACCAGAGAAATACCATGGTTCTCCATATACTTTTTTGATTGTGATAAATGGAAGACTATATGTTATATGACTTTAAGTTTCACTGAACTTGAATCAGTATTGATTTCCCCCTATAGAGGGGAAAGATGTGAGAGAAGCAGCTTTTCCCCTCTATTTTTTACCTCTTCTGGAGTAATTCTTCTATTTTAAATTTCAAAGGGCTGAACAGGTATAAATCGGCCTTCGTCATCCTGTAAGAAGTGATGGTCAAAGTGAATCTAATGGCTCAACCTCTGTTTTTCCCTTCTCACCATGCTTCTTGGCTGGGACAAGGAGCATGACTTAATGAAATTTTCAGAGATGCATGTGGCTGCTCTGCCATGAGAGAAATCAGTAATAGCATGTGGACTGTACGTAGGTCTCAGTGAATGCTGCTGTTCAAAGACAGAGTGAGCATGTATGGAGCATGTGCACAGCAGAAGCATGAGAACAACATGATCTCATCCCTAAAATGGCCAAGTACAAAAAAATACAAGAAAACATGTCTTCGTGATAGGCATAAAACGGTTGGAGATTTCAAATAGAGATCTTTGTTTTGTGTACCTTAACAAACACTGAAAATGGTTTTAGTTTGCAACTGGCTTAAAGTTGTGGTATGTCAGTAAGAAGCATTACATTACCTGTGTGAAAAGATGGAGTAGAAATTATTCTAGCATGTGGCTAGAATGTAGAAGTGTATATTATATTACAAAAAGACAGCTATTTAATCCTTCTCTTGAGGGAGAAGAGTAATATCTGTGCTGCTTTATCCTTTGGGGCTTAAAGGACTTTATTCCATATATTTGCTAGTTTTATTGCCATTGCAAGAATGACAAGAATGTGACAGTGTATGCATAATTCTCTGCACTTGATAGTTACTAAACTTTTTTTTTCTAACTTTTCAGGTTGTCCGTCAGATGATGTGGCTGATGGATCATATTTTTAAGTATACAAATTTTGGCATTGTGTCTCTAATCCACGGAGACTTCTTTATAAGACAGGTAAATAGGAACATGTAATAGTGCTTTGATTTATGCTTACGTTTGGAACATTGTGTTGTTATGGGACTTACTCGTTACCTCCTGAATGGTTTGCAGGATGAAATAACTATGTTGTAATGTGTGTATTTGGGTAGAGCTTTGTTCTGAAACTGCTTTTTTCCCAAGCTTATTTTATTATTTGCTTAGACAAATGTTTACAGAACCCAATTACGACGGGAGCCTTTTATGAGAGGTGTACAAGCAAAGTACGTGGGCACTCCTTTTTGTCTCTGAGCTTCTGACTGTCCATTGTTGGTGCCTCTCTTCTTTCCTTAGTGACCTTGAAGCTGTGCAGTGAGTCTGGTTAGGTCACTGTTCTGACTGTCAAAGTTTCCAATAAGGAAAGGCAGGACCATCCCTTTTGGTGGTGACATGGTAGTAGACTAGTTTAAGGTGGTGATGGACCTGCATAAATAGTAATTTATTGATACTCGAAGGTTAATTATTATTTGAGTATCAGGGAAGAATGTGTGTTGAGCTCAGCATCTCAAACATTAAGGACTGAAAACCTCAGATTATTTCTTACAATTTTTTGTTGTTGTTGTTGTTTTGGTAGCTGTTGATCAAACTGCACTCTAAAAGTAGAAACTTAGAAGTACAATGATAAGCATGAACCTACTGCCAGTTATGTGAACTGCGACATCCAGCATACACATTTCTTTCCTCTCCTTATTTTTATTCGTCTGGACTTAAAATGTGTGGGCAGCCAGAGCAAATTAATGAATTTTCACTTTACAGAGAAGCAGCTAATTTACTCAGAAAGAAATAAAGAAATACTTAATCACAGCTATATACAGTTAAAGTGAGATTTCTCACTAAGAGTAGAGGCACGGTTAGAAAACCTCAGGCAAAATTAGATAATAAAATAAAGATCTCTAGAGATAAACAACTGTGTACTGTGAGAGTATGGAAAGGAACTGGGTTTGACATTTTGTAAAATATAAATCTATTTCAGTAGCTAAAATTCACAAGATACACATTTTGAGGTACACGTGGCTGTCAGCTTGTTAATTGTGATTTCTGAATGTGGTGTTGCAATTCCAGTTACAAAACCAAACCATTACTGAGCTGCAAAAACTAAGGCTTTTCCTCATTTTTGTGAAGTGGCTGAGATATGCAGCATCACAAACAAAATTATGTCATCATGAGTCTAAATAGAAACCAACTGAAAATAAAATGTTTCTTGGCTGTTAGTTAGCTTTTGGGTGTAGCAAAAACACTTAAGGTGAGTGAATAATGGTCCTTTGCCTAGCTAAAGAAAGGCCCTAGTAATATTGATTATTCCCCACCCCCATCCCATAAAATAATGTAATTTGATCACGGTACAATACATCCTATTTGTTAAAAATGTACATTAACTTCATTCTCATGAAAAGCATCAATGGCAGTTTTAGGAATGCTTCTGAGGTCTACTAGAAGTTGACTAGTGTTTTCTCTTCTCCCATTGAAAAGTTTACTGGAAACTGAGACTGTCAGTAACTTGCTGTATTGGTGGTGCAAAGTGCATGGCATCCTAAAGAATTTGTCAGCAGTCTGCAGCTACCTGTTTTCTTTCCTCTAAAGGAAAGAAGGCTGAGCCCGTTCCCTGTCATGGTGATCAACTAGCCATGGTCTTCAAGAACTGGTTGCATTAGGGAACTGCTTCTGTATGACTTACTTTCTTTTCTTTCTGGACAGTATGTTAACTGCCTTTTATCTTCCAGGACTGTTCAGTATGCTGTTAGTCACGGTTACTTTTAAACACTCCTCTTTCCCATTAGCCCAGTAGATTTTTCGATATTGCAGCAGCATCTTAAACCCCACTGTATTTGCTAAACTACAATTTATCCACCAGTCATGTTTGTTAGGTTTGTTTAGGTTTTGGAGAGTTCTAATATCTAATGTGTGGGAAGTTTATTGTTCACTGCTCTTTTCTTAACTACCATGCTATCCCAGAGTCCTGTGGTCTGGTGAGAAAGGACTGGTTTAACTGAGGAACTTTTATATTGCTCTTTAACTGCATTAACATGAGCAGGCAGAGCTTTTTCTTTCCCTTTCCTAAGGTAACTTGGAAGTAATTGCAGTCATGAGACTTCAAAATCTAGGAGAAACACTTTCACAAAAACTCATCTTCAGTAAAATATTGTTTCTTGATGTCTTCCACTCAATCCCACTCTTTCCCTCTCCTCCCTCTGCCAAAAAAAAAACCCCAACCAGCCACCAAACAGTGGAAGGTTTGTGGCAGTTTTGTCGATGTTTCAGAGAATTGAAGTTGCCTCTGCTGAGGAGAGCTTAAATTTTGGACTCCTGAGTCTTTTGAGTGATTTAACAAAGTCACTTTTGAGCACTCAAATACGAATTGATGTAAATTCATTCCTGTGAAAATTTGGGTAGCTCGCTCTTGCTGTGTGCAGAGATGGAAGAGAGAAGATTGTTATTAAGATATTGAGGATATTTCTACAGTAATTAAGGACATATCTTACTGTCTTAAATGAAGAAGTTGTGCTAATATATCAAAGAGGAGAAATGAATGAGTCATTTGAGCAACACAGATTTGGGTGAAACCTGTGGTATCTCAAATCAGGCCTGGTCTTGAGGTCTGTCTGTGGTACCTCTGCATTCTAATAGGGGATGGGGGTGAGGGGAAAGGTGGGTAGAAGATAGTGTAAGTAAAGATACTGTTTGGCTTGCAAAAATTACTGATGATACATAGACCTCAAAATCATAGCTTGAATCCTAGACTGTTTGCAGAATTCAGTGTAGCAAATTCAATTTGGAACCTCATATCAGCTAGGCAATTCTGTAAGTACATTCTCCTGTTATGTGAAGTTCCCGATTACAATCTGGACACTTTTGCAGAGAAGTCATCAAATCAGGAGCTTCATCCTCAATTTCAGGGGCTTTTTCTCAGGCTTTCTGTAAAGTACCTACCACCGGTAGGTACTCTGAGGAGAGGGTTTTTGTGTTGTCTTAGGGGCTTATTTGTATCTCTGAAAAGAGAGAAATCTTAGAAATGCAATACTTCTGTCTAATGTTGTCTCTTTTAAGCATTCATTTTATTTAGGTATTGTTTTATCCTTATAGGGAAGAGCACACCGTGACCAGCAGCTTGTGTTACTCAAGGAGCATCTAGAAAAATATTACAGGAGCCGCAATCGGAAATGGATTGTTTTATTTCCAGAGGGTGGCTTTCTTAGGAAAAGGAGAGAAACAAGTCAGGCATTTGCCAAGAAAAACAATTTGCCATTTCTTAAACACGTCACCCTGCCAAGACTTGGGGCAACACAAGTAATTCTGAAAACGCTTGTAGCGCCGCAAGAAAATGGAAATCCAACAGGTGGAGACGCTGTGATAAAAGGTAAAGACCACTTCAGTCTTGTGGATAAAAAGAAAATTGAATGTCCAAGATTTGAGTTAAGCAAAACATTGTGTTGGATTGGTGTTGTGGTTGAACCCCAGCCGGCAGCTAAGCATCACACCGTTACTCAGTCACTTTGCCCTCCCTCGTGGGATGGGGGAGGGAATCAGAAGGGTAAAAGTGAGAAAACTCATGGGTTGAGATAAGGACAGTTTAATAATTGAAATAAAATACAATTAATAATAATCCTAATGAAAAGGAAAATAACAAAAAGAAAAATAAAACCCAAGAAAAACAAGTGATGCAAATGAAAAACAATTGCTTACCACCTGCCGACTGATGCCCAGCCAGTCCCCAAGCAGCCATCACCCCCCGCTTCCAGCCAGCTCCCCCTGGTTTATATGCTGAGCATGATGTCATATGGTATGGAATATCCCTTTGGCCAGTTTGGGTCAACTGTCCTGGCTGTGCCCCCTCCCAGCTTCTGGTGCACCTCCAGCCTTGTCAGTGGCAGGGCATGAGAAACTGAACAGTCCTTGACTTCGCATAAGCACTACTTAACACACTGATGCTTTAGTTGTTGCTATCAACATTATTCTCATACTAAATCCAAAACACAGCACTATACCAGCTACTACGAAGAAAATGAACTCTATCCCAGCTGAAACCAGGACAGCTGGTCTCTTTAAATGTCAAATACATCCATAATGGTCCATCGTATTTATATAAATGTTTTCATATTTACTTTTAGTTGCACTGACTTTATTTTTTGATGTTGAGAGAAAGAAAAAAAAAAAAAAGAGGACCTTAATTTTAATATGATGTAGTCTGTGGTGTGGCTGCATGGATGCTGGGCTTGACACACATGATGGGTAAAATCAGATAATAGAATGGGCACTCAGAGTGAGCAGGAAGGTGGGCTGCTCCTTTCAGCAAGACTGATGGTTTGCGCTGGTTTATGATGGTATGGAACTGTAGTAAAAGTATTTCTGGAATTTGCAAACTATGTTCATGTTTTTATTCCTGGTTTTAAAAGTTTCTTTGCATCCAGTACTGTATACTTTATTCTTCTTCTTGAACTATTTTCTGTTGAGTTCAAGTTCTATTCTCTACAGATTTTTATGATGACTGTCCTCTTTCGTTGCTGGAGTTAACTGTCACTGATGACTAGATTTTGAAGGATTGTTTTGGCTGTCTTATGTTAGAAGAGTTATGAGGGAATAAGAATATTCTTGCAGCATTATTGTTGCGGGATGCCTGGGCTGTAGGGTATAGCTGGGGTATAAATAATGCCTGTATTTATGGGACTTGGTGCTTTTAGTCTCTCAATTTTTAAAATTGACTTCTTGGCACGTTTGAGAGCGGGGTTAGATCTTACTTTAACCTAGTTGCAGATTTCTGTTACTTACTATAGAAACAATGGATTGGGAGTTTGTGGTGGTTTCTTATTGATGGGTGGTGCTGGTATTTCCATAGCCAAATTATTATAATCATTTGGCAGCTTGAACCAAAGATGAAGACACATATGCAGATGACTTTGGGTTTTTCTGCCTGAGGTTCAAATTGCAGGGTTAGCAGGAACCTTCATACAGAAATTGCTTCCAGATTTTTAGTTTTGAAGTTAATCTTGTCAACATAGGAAATGAATGGAAATGATGTTCTTGCAGGAGTGGAGGGAAGATTTAAAATTAACTGAAAATCAAGCTGTGGAATGCATCGGAATATTTCCTTTCAGGCTACATTCAGAAAAGAAAGGCTGAAGAAAGCCCTTGTTGTTTTAGAAGATTTTAGGTTTAAAAGAGAGAAACAGAATACCTCAGTCCTTGTTAAAAGTTTGAGGGGTTTTTTAAGGAGAAAAGTTTGGTCTGTTCCTGTTCTATTTCTTTCCATCTCAAAGGCGAAAAGGTATGAAAGGAAAGAAGTTCTCCAAATGAATTACAGCCCTTGACCAAAAGGGGACCAAAAGCACTCATCAAATACCAATTTTATGTTTTCATACTCTTAGATTGCTATCAACTTAGTTAAACATCAAGCCTGGCTTTTTTTTTTTCCCCTGAGTGACATGATTTAGACTCCAGAGAAATGAGCATTTGATAGTAATTCACCTAACTGGGCACTGAAATAAAGGCATTGTCTCAGAAATACAATGGAACCACATCTGTCCATCCTACTCAGAAACAGAAGGAAAGAGAAGTGGGCAAAAATAGGAAAGAAATGCATAATTTTAGCTATCGTTCTTTCAGAGTAATGGACATGAAAACATAATAAAAGGGCTGAAAGAGAAGTGAAAATAATTTTCTATGTTAGGAAAGCGTAATACTTGATACATGATGAAGCTGAGGTATTTTAAGTGCTCTCTTAAGTTCACAAAAATGTTTCTAGCATGGTAAAACTTCCCTTTCAGAGATGTTCAAAAGGTTAATTCTTGATCTATTTCTTGTATAAAAGACTCTTCCTCTAATCTTCTGCCTTCCAAATGCTTTTACTACACTCTTGCCACTTCAGAAAATTTTTGAAGAATGTTTGTTCAGTTGAATGAAATATAATTATATAAATTGATATGATTATATTACAGAGTTAGAAGCCTAACAAGTTAGTGATCATCTTTACATTTATCTCTTCTATCTTTCCCTTTTTAAAACCACATGAAAAAACCTAGCTGAGTGAAATCAAACTTGCCTGTGTCCTCTTGTTACCATCATTGAGTTGTGGGTGCTAGAACTAGATGTAGTCTATACGGTAAAGATTTCACCAGTGTCTTGCATAGAGATTGTGTATAAACTTTTTGCACGTTATTACTGTACTTGTTTGCTTGTGAAGTGGCTTGTGTCTCAGTAGCATCACGCTTCATGGCTCACTGAAAACATTTTTGCTCTGCACCACTTCTTCTTGTGCTCTGTAGTGCCTTATTTAACAATGTTCCTGGTGTCCTGGGTTACCAAATTATTCAGCTTACTATAATAAGCTTTCTTCTCCATTATTTATCATTTTCTCGATCTTTTTGTTACTGCCAAGCTTTCCTGATAATGATGGGGGTTCACCTCCTCCCCCACCTAATTTTAGTTAAATTGGTTTTTAGATTAAGGGTAACTCCTCATCAAAAATTATGTCTCCTTCCTGTTGAGTTTCCTGGGTAGCTATGAGTCATGATACACAGTTGTGGTGTTCTTGAGTGCTGTCATTTTGTTAGTACTTAATTCCTTTAAAATTATCCTTGTAGCTTTTATACCATTGCAAATTTTATACCATTCTAGTTTCTCAACTGGAATGGTGTATAATACTGGGTGAAAGAAGAAAAGATGACAAAAGCCACTATAATAAAAGATGGTTCATTCTTAATATACTGCTACGCTGCACCCTGATTTGGGATAGACCAAGTTGCATACAGTTGTTTCGTCATGTCACCCACTCGTTTGCTTTTGTACATCAAATGTCACTGGAGTTACAGCCTTCAAATCGTAGTTCAAGAATTGTGCAACAGCGAAATGCTACATCATCTGTCCTTCTGTAAAGTCTCTAATCTCATTTCTGTCATCCCTTTGGTGGGTTTATGTTGTGAAGGGCGAGGTTCAGTAGCCTCCTCAGAATTTCATTAGCCTTAATTATGATTTTCATTTTCTTAATATTCAGTCCCCTTTTCAGTTTATTTTTGTACTAGTTATGAATTTCCCACAGTTTATTACCTGATTCTTCCTCTGTAAAGTGACAGGAAGAACAAATGTTCCTGAGCTAGATGATCAATACTATTTGATTATTCTTGTACTTAAGCTGATCAGTTCTTTATCAGTTGGTTTTCCAAGGCAAGCAGCCTCCTATGTTCTTAATTTCCTCCTCCTAACAGTTTTCCAAGCCTTTTTTCCTATTTAAAGTTCCAAGTACTAGCCTTCATCAGGGTGAAATTTAATTTATTGCTGGTAAATACTAAATTACATTACTAAAACAGTTGTTGCTTTTGCTGCCTTTTGAAACACATGTTTAATTTTAATGAAATTTTACAATTTTATTCTTAAATAAATAGAAGGATGGAAAAAAATACAGGAAAGGTAGTACTATCACTTGATGGCTTGAGTGCTTCTGAAGCTAGAAAGTACAGACAATGTAGTTAAGTGGTGTCTGTCCCTGAAAAAATGGAGTAAGTTAGTTCTGGGGTCAGATGAAAGCATCCCTCCGGGCAGATGTGCTGTGCCCCCAAACAGAATGCTGCTGCCAGCGCCTGCATTCCAGGAGAAGGTTTTAGCGCAGAATAGCAATATGGGCAGCACAGAAATACTTGACGCATAGCCATGCATGTAGGGGCTGATGTATGCGCAGTTATTTTATGGTTTGGTTTTGCTCATTTAATTTTTTAACAGAATGCTTAGTCTCTGACATAGCTGCAAGTACAGCATTTCTTCAGTTAGTAAGAACTGATCTTCTTGTGAGTTTTAGAACTAGCAAAATGTTCTAAGTGTTAAACAGGTGGCAATTCAAAGGACTTCGGAGTAATTGTTCACTGAAGATATTGTTCCAGAGCTTATTTTTGATCAACCTTGCTCTAATGTGTGTTTGGTGTGGTTTTTTTAATTCTGCTTTATTTTACCATGCAGCAATTTTTTGTCTGATAAGAGGTTGCTATGAGCTTGGTTTAGAACCATATTGAAATCTTATCTTACTGTTTTCAAGTGCAGCGCAGTACATTCAGTTCTGATGATTTTTCTCAGAGAAATTTAATTTTCCCTTCTGCAGAGTTGGACACTGGAATTTGTAATTGATTTTTTTAATCAAACTTTTTAATTCACTGTTATGATGAATGTGACTTGAATAGCATGAGAAGGCTTTTTTTTTAATCCTGGAAAGGGGCTTCTTGTTTTGTTCCAGGTGATTTGTTACAGAGAGATCTTGGATAATGAGTAAGATGTTCAGTCTGAGAGCTAATCTTTGGGAAAAGAGTTAATTTTAAGGTCAGTAGTCCAGTTGATCACACGAGGACAAGTAGAGGACAAGCAGCAAGTTGCAAGAACGCACTGCTGTGCAGCGGGAGGCCACAGCCTCTTTTGGCTGCATTTTGAGTGATGTAAGTGTTCAGGAAACCACACCTGAATGCTAGTGAACACTAGTAAATATTTTCATTTTCAAGTGGAAGCTGCGGTCCTCAGGTTCACGCCTGGCTGGTGCATTCTTTTCCACTTCGGATGCAATTTGGCAGTATCACACCATCCAGAGCTCGGCTGGAGGTGAAGTTTCCTGCTGAAACCTGTCTTTATAAGTTGCTGTTTTTCTCAGTGGTAAACACTGACAGTCTGCTAGTGGGTTTGAAGAGTCCTGCACATTGTCAAATCCAGCTTGTAGCACTGATTGAGAGTAACCCCAAGGAGGACATAGAGGAAACAAAAAGAAGCTCTGAACCCCACTAAATTTGTGATTATAGACAGTCAGGTATCTACTGTGAGAGGACCATAGAGGATGACGGAGCACTGGATGTCCTGACAATGCTGGTAACTAAGTATTAAGCAACTTACTGGCACTGAATCCAAAGCTAGAACAAAAATATGGCAACAAGTTATGAAGATTTGCCTCTGCTGGTGATTTAAAAAAAACAAACCCAAAACCAAACAAAAACCCCACCCCACCCCCCCAGAAAAAACCCCCAACAAGTTAGGAGACTGGGGTTTTTTTATTTTTTGGTGGGGTTGGTTTTTTGTTGTTGTTGGGGTTTTTTTGTCTAGGCTGTTGCATGTGATTGTTCAGTCTTGTCTTAGCACTCATAAGGCAAGTATGTACCATTCATACTAAGGTACATTATTACTACATGGTTTGGATGCAACAGTGTAGGACAGATGCCTGCAGGCCTATTTTGAACATTTATGTACTACTTAAAAAAGAATCAGACCGCTAACATTTTGAGGCAATTTGAAAAATCAAAATCTTCCACCTATGCTGAAAGTAGCAAGCAGACTGACACCACAGAAGAAAAATGAGTCCTCGGAGAGATCGGCTTAAACTTGGCCTCTGCAGCAGTTTCTTCTGCTGCATTCAGTGGCAGCCACACTGCTCAATCTTTCAGCAGGTACTAGAAATGAAGGATGAGGGTGTCTTTTAATGATAGGTAGAAGATTCAAAAGGGTTTGGCTGTCAGAAACATCTGTGGCTGTGTTGGCCAAGCCAAACTTGGCAAGGGGAGTTCTTGAACAAGTATATGCAACTCCCTTTTTTTCAGCTACAAATGCCAGGCCTGAGAGTCACACTGTATTATAACTAATGCAGCAGTCTTTCTGTTCTGAGTTCCTGTTAGTGTGCTCCATTTTAAAAATAATAGGGTTTATTCTTGTTCAAAGGTCTGCTTAGGCTGGAAAGCATCATCCTCGGGCATACTGAGTGGAGTTGTCTGTTTCTTTTTCAGTTTCAGGATCTGTGACTTTAAAATAAATATGCTCACAACACAGTATAACCCCCCCCAAAAAGGACATCAAGATTTAGTTCAAAATTAATTTTCTGAAATCCTCGGTGACTTAGGGTTTTTTAGCAATGTGAGATCTTGAATTATTATGTAAGGCTTATTTTAAACTAGAGGATGCAGAAATATGCCTGTGACTGTGATTTGATAGCACATCTTGGTAATTGCACGTGGAGAGAGCTGCGCTAAGACCTGCTTTCTCTAAAGGAGGGTCTGTGGAGGCTGATGTTACCTTCAGTTTTTGGGTTTTTTTTTCCTCTAACCTGGAGTTGCTGGTGGACTGTCAGAGGCAGGAGTTTTTCCCCACCCTGCCCTGGAAGGGGCTAGAGATGAATTTGGAGCTGGTCTTGAGGAATCCATGCAGCAGCTCTGCTCCACAAAAGCAGAAGGTAGGAAATCAGCACAGAAGAGGACGGCAGGAGTCTTCCTGTAATGAAGTTTGAACCATTATCCACTGAAAGAACAGTTTGAAATAATAGCTAAATATTTAATAAATTATTTTAAAACATTTTACTGTAAATAATAAGTTAATGTGCCCATATTCATCTGGCACTTTTTAATTGCAATTAATGATCTTTGTTGCTTACTCACTTAGACAATTTACTTGTCTTTATCCAGTCTTACTTTACATCTGGGAAAATAATAAATTGAATGGCTTTGTTCTGAAATCCATTTCTAAATGAATACTTCTGTGGATTTACTATTAATTTCACATTGGCTTTTCTCTAATACATTGCTACTTTTAAAATGAAGGACTCTGTACTTAGTGCTTTTCTTCAGAGAGACTTGACAAGCACTCTGTCATGATGCTGGCAGGCTTGGAGCCTCTAATGGGACCTCGTGTTCTCATTTCACGTGTCTGTCAGGGTTTTAAAATACTGTATTTCTAGAAGGTGACACTGGGTGTTTCAGCTTGACCTGCGTAGCTTGCACTTGGTCAAATTTTGGAATAGCACATTGCATGCTACTAATAACTCATAACCTAAATATTAGGAAATACTGTCTGCCCTTATTTCAGGTAGCATATGTGCATTTGTAACGAAGCAGTGCTACTCCATTGTTGAGTAGGCACCATGAAAACACTGGCTGCTTGTTAAAATAATTGATAGATACAGAAGATAGTGATGCTGTAATTGTCTTCTCATAATTAAGTTAAATGCAAATTAAATTAAATGCAGGTAGAAACTTGTGAGTCCTTGCACATATGTTCTACTTGGTGTTAATGACTGTGGCTTTGAGAGTGTGCCTCAGACTGTGTTTTGTGAATTTCTTCATGTGTGTGGTAGCTCTTCTGTAAAATTCGAGTTGAGATTCTGGGCAAGACCAAACATCTGTCTCGCCTAACACCTTGTCCATGACTCCAAGTGGGTATCAGAGGAAGCGTGTGAACGCAGCAAATGTGCATCATACTTCTCCTGCAGGCTCTCCTAGGTTCCGACTGTTTCCACTGTGGTAGGTTTCCAAGCCAGATGGGGGTTTCTGCTTGTTTAGTTAACCCTCCAACAGATTTCTTCCATGTATTTGTCCAGCTTCCTCTTGAACCCAGCTCTTGTCATCCTTGACGTCCTTTGGCAAGGCGTTTCCCACAGTTTTATTCCCCTCTGCACAAAGAATCATTTCTTTGTTTGCTTTGAAAACTTTTCCTCTTGGCTTCATTTTGAATACGTCTATTCTTGTATTGAGAAAGATGAGGAACAGTCCATCCCTGTGCACGTTCTTCATGCCAATAGTGTTTTTGTCAACCACTATCGTATTTCTTTCATAGCTATCTCAGCTGCAGGCTTGAAGAGTCTTGTTCTTAGTACTAAGACCTAACACCTCTTACATGCTTCTGCCAACAGGTGGCTGGTTTTACTAGTCAACTTTTTAAATGCTTTAAGATATTTCTGGGTATGATGTAAGCGTATTACTATACTAGTGTGTTAAGCATTAATTAAGTATATTACTATACTAGCCTGAACATAACATGACCTCAGATACAAGGCAGCTTCAGTTCCCACAGAGTAACTATAAAATCGCCAAGCTAAACTCAAAGTGCCATCTTGGCAATGTGCCCCTCCTTGGTTTGCTTTCCAGATATGCTGCTCTCCTTCTTCTGCAGACCTGTGAATTCAAGACATGCCAGAGAGAGGTCATGGCTAGGTTGATACCTGACCTTGACTATTGCTGGTAGTAAACTATGTTCAGGTTTAAATTTGACTCTCCTGAATAATCTTCATAGTGAATATTTTCACCTCCTTTGATCCTTTTTTCAGTTTCTAAATATGCTGAGCAGCATATGAACATGTATTGGTATCAGTCTTTCTGGGACCTTGTGGATGCAATCTGTTCTCTGTTGGAAAAACTCTTCCATGCATTGCTTTCTTGTCTTTAATACAAGAAGTGGTGTATTTCCTCTTTTTCCTGTAATTCAGATTTTTAAGAACCTTTTGATGGATCTGCATGTCTGTTGCTTCATCAGGGAGCTGCAACTACAAGCACTTATGAAGGCCCAGTTGTAAATGTGCTTAAAGCACAGACCAAGAAAGTTGGATTTTTTAATTTTTTTTTTTTACATTTTCCTTTTGGTGAGTGGGGGGAAGCACCTAACATTTGGTCAACGTGTTATGTGACTATACTCACACTCAGTGAGTGAACTTGTTCTATTCTGTGTACTACAATATGTAAGAACAACAAAAGTAACCATGAAAATAAAATCCTGGTCTAGCTGAAGTTTTTAAGAGTATTTCTGTGCTCAGTAATGAAATCTGGATGTGATTTTTAGCTGCCTTATTTTATTTGTGCCTCATACCTCATGAAGCAGTATAAAAATGGAGTAACTGTCAAATAAGTGACATGCACTTTCTGATTACTTTCAATACCATATTTCTTTTTCTTCCTAGAGAGCAAATCAAAAGGCCTCCAGTGGGTGATAGATACAACCATTGCGTATCCCAAAGGTGAACCTATAGACATCCAAACTTGGATTCTTGGCTACCGACAACCAACAGTTACACATGTACATTACAGGTAGGAAATAAACCTTCTACTCTTACATTGAACTAAAATACTGAAAAACAAGTATTCACAAATTAGTAACATCATGTTTCAGGATATGGGAAATAAGTAGCAATGTCTTTTGTATGTACGTCTCATACAGGTGGGCAACTCCTATTATCTGAACACAACACAGTTTTCTTTTGAAAAGTTCAGTGACCATTCCATATCTGAGCACATTGAAGTTTTTTACTAATGTCCTGTGGCTGAATATAGTTATGGGGAATGTATTTGATGGTTAGGTCATCTTTTCCACTTTAACGTTAAGGTGCTGGTAAACCCAACTTGATTTTTAAAATTTTTTTCTAAGTAAAAAACACTGTGTTATTAAATAACAGATTTCCTGAGAGATAATTATATATTGTATTCAACTTTCTGACAAAGAAATGTCAGCTTTTTCACTCAAAGTATACTCTTAATAGTTGAACAGAGCAACACTCTGGAAATAGTAGCAAATCTCATAGACACGTAGGATGGGATACTATTAAAACTTTTCACCTCAGCAGTTCTTTGTCTCAAGACCTAAACTAATGGAGACAGAAGTTGCATTTTGCTTTTGGTTTGCAGTTAATTGCAAGTTTGAAATCTCCAGAAATATTTTAACACCCTTCCTATACCAAATAAGTTGATCACATTTTATCCCAAAATTGCATTATTTTGTCTTAATTCCCTTTTACTGATTTGGGGAGCTTTTAGACTTTCAGTAGACTTTCAGATAGCCATGTGTGGATCCCATGGGTGGCAGTTTAACTGGGAATGACCTTCTCCAGCATCACTGCTCTGTCAGTGTTGTGTGATGCAGAGTACAGGCTGCTCACTGGAGCTCCTTTCCACAGTCATGTTTAAATCTGTCCCTGCTTTTTATAGAATCTGCCTTCAAGTTTTTCCGAAGGTGAACATACTTACACCCTAATTTATCTAAGATATCATAATATCTATTGTGCTTTATTCAGGTCACCTTAGTACTCTCTCAGATCCCTGGGGTAATTGCAAGTTGAATGTATTTAGAATTTTACTAAAGAGTATTTCCAAAAATACTTCCTTTAAAAAAGAGAGAAAGTTATCCTAAGTTGAATTAACTTCCTGCTTTTAAACGTGTGTATTCAAACCCTATTTTTGAGCATGACCATAAAGATGATGTAACCTTCCTGGCATTGAACTTGAATGCTGCCGTTCTTGTAGTACTAAAAGTCTAAGAAAAAAATATTAGAAAATGTTTGTTGTTGGGTGTAGGTTTGTTGTCTTCCTGAGGGTCTAAATTACTGGTTTAGTGTTTTAGTAGACAGGGGCAAGCCTCTTAATTTTTTTTTTTTTTAATTTTTTTTTAATAACCTCGAGTTGTTATGGCTGACCCTGTAAAAACATTTGAAGTATGTCCCAAATGGAAACAGATGCAGCAGCATGTCTCTGAAGGCTGAGAGCTGGATGTAATACCTCTGAAATAAGAACTGAGTGTCTTGGTTTTAACTGGAGCTTTGGCTAACTCTCCAGTCCTGGTAATTCTTCAGCTGGCACAGCAGGTTTAGGCACGTGGTCTCTGGACCGTAAGGGCTTTAGTGGGATGCAAAGTAGCAATTCTTAAAGACGCATTGAACAAGGTACCCTGGCTCTGACGGCGAGCAGCAGCAGCAAAGACGCAGGAAGGCAGCCCACACGTCATCCCTCTGCACGTAAACACGCGGTGGCTGGAACATGTTCTGAGCAGGCGTCACATCTGGATCACTCTTTTGATAGGTGCTGATGGACCTGGCCTTCATGAACTTGTTTAATACCATTTTTTAACCTGCTTCTACTTAGACTTTTACAATTTCCGGTGACACAACGTGTAGCTGTTCTTGAGCGTGGCAGATGGGACCACTTCCTTTTTGCCTGTGTTCTCCACCTGATGCCTTCAGTGGGTGCATCCTGGTTCCGATGTCCTGCCAGTGGTGGATGAATCATTCCTCAGTGATGCTCTCCATGACCTGTGATTTTTCACAGAGCTTCCTCATGTCCTGCCTTAGCTGTCCCTGCCCCCTCCCAGTGCAAGGAGACTTCATCTATTTGGTGTCTCCTTACACAATGCCTTTCCCTGATTACCTTGTTACTTTTGTCTGCACCTTCTCTGGTTCTGCTATAACTAGTTTGGGAGTTGATTGACATCCTGAATCCCCCGCAGTGATTTCAGGATCGCTTGCTAGGGCAATCGTAGCTAATTGTAGGGCCTGTGGCAGTGTGTCTGTAGTTGCTGGTGCTTTTTTCTTCCCCAGTGTTCATTGCCTTGCATTTACTGATGTTTAATTTCCTGTGCAACTACTGTCAGGTCCTTCGGCAACTCTTCTCTTTGACTACCCAGAATAATTCTATACCAAAAAAGTTATATTGCTTTTGTATCCTTTTTTCTAGATTTAGCGTATCATCTAGCTATTATATGCTAAGACCTTTTAATGTATCTGGAATTAGAGCTGTAGATTGGAATGAATACAGTGAATTTTCACTTTCAGTGGTTTTGACAATAAAATTTTTTTAAGATGTTTTTATGTGGCTTTAAAAATATTTTTCTGCTTTATGTGAAGGATATATTTATCCATGGCAGGATTAGCAGAGAGCAACTGAACAGCATGTGTGCATTAATTCACTCATGTTGCATCATCCCTTTCTATTGCTTATACAGAAATTTTCCTGTTGGATTCCCTTCAGGGCAACTGATTTTTTTTAATTCTTTTTTTTCCCCAGATCATCTGACTTTACTCATTAGGGATTTTTTTTTTTAGCAGAATGCTGTAATGTGATGGGCACCCTCAGGGTTTTGACAACTTTAAATCATGTATTGATGAGTTGTTGGTACCACTGAGAACCTGTGAAGACAGAGTACATGCCTGGGAAACTGGGGGTGGCAGACAGGGAAGAGTAGGGAACAACCATTTTCTCCTAGAGGGTTTCTGGTGTTAAAGAAAACCTTACAACTCTGCTATCACTTTATTGAGCCTTCTCTAGGATTGGGAAGCCGGATAATTGAAGCCCAGTGGGCTGGCATCAATTTCTTAGAGCTTGTTTTTGAAATTGTAGGTATGGTCAGTGGAAAACTGTCTCTCAGGAGCTTTGCATGTGTGCCTCCTAGGTCGTGTCCTCACTTGTCTGAAAATCCAGTGGTGCTTCCTGCCTGTTTCTGTGTCAGATCTTAATCAGGAGCAGTTCTGGAAAAAAACACCAAAACCCTTTAAACTGGTAAAACAGCGCATGGTACAAACAGCTGTACTCTGTGACCAGCTAGCTGATCCTTGCCATGTCAACCTCCTTCCTCTTGTCCCCAATGTGTCCTTTTAATGTGCTGAATAGTGTCCTGGGAGGTTTTTGTGCAGTGTTGCTCGCTGAGAGCTGGTCAAGCTGTGGGGCGAAGGATGATACACCAGACCTGTGTAGCGATATGGCTTGACCAGGAAACCTAAACCTCTTCTTGAAGTTCATCTTCCACGTGGAGACCAAAACATTGCTGTAACAGAGCCATTAGAGTATCTGGGGTTGTCACCTGGGAATGGCAGCGTTTATTCTGCAGGTCACAAATTTGAGGTGGTTCCTCAGCAATTCTTAATTTTGATAACAATTGGCTATTAACTACTCTTTGTCCTTAAGAGTGTAGGCAAGGATTAAATCAACAAGTGAGGTTTGAAAAGGCCTGTGCTGTGTTGAGCCCTGAGATGTCCGATGTAAAGCTGGTGCATTTCTTTAACTCTGTGAAACAAACTCAGCAAAGGAAAACCCAACGCAAAGTAGACTTCATCCTTAACAAGATGGAAATATCAGAAATGTCTTCCAAAGATGGAAAATGTCAGAGGTGGTTTTGCTTTTCTGTGTTTGACATAGATGTCCTCTGAAATTTTAAGGAAATGTGTTATTTAAGGACTGTTGGTATTTCCCCCCTTTTCCTTCATTTAGTGCAATAAAGTTTTGCTCGTTGTTTGTAATTTGGAATGTCTGAGGAGATTACATTTGAAATAAATTTTAAGGGTAATTTTTAAACAGCTGGGGAGAGAGAAAGTTCTGCATGAGTCTGTATGCTCTAGCGCACTAGTTTCTCATAATTTCTTTTAACTGAGTTATAGCAAAAACCCCACCAAAAACCCCCCACCCTTTGGAAAAAAGTAGAGAATAGTTTTAACCAGATGCCCTCTCTACTGTATGAAAAGAGAATCAGGATTTAAACATGCTTTTCCCCTTTTTATAGTAGTTCAGAGTAAGGAATTGATGCATGACAGCAGTGGGGTAAAAAAACCCAACATTTTCTGTGCTACTCGAACTGGAGCAGAGGAGACTGCAGAGCCTCTTTTGTTCTGGTCACTCAGTTGGTCTTTTCAACCTGTCTCCCTTACAGTCTTTGAAATCTAGTGTTTTCCTTTTCTTATAGCCTGCCCTTTTACTGCAGGATTATTTCTTTTTCATTCTACTTAGCGAGCAACAGAGGAGTGTAGAGGACAAAGCAACCAGCCTTATGGGTTTTTTTTTCGTTTTCAGATGCTTTTCTAGCTGATGGAAATGGCAGAGAAGGTTCAGTTTAACCCAGTAATCTTTTTTTGTTTGAAAGCTCAATTTTGATAATGAGTTGATTGCTTTTCAAACTTCAGTTTTCTGTACAAATGACATATTTTTCAGAAGTTCATAATTAGGCTAAGCTATGGCCTGATTTTCTACAAGATATCAAAAGACATTTCCCTAGGAAAAAGGACAATTACCAAATGTCAAATTCTTGAAAACACAAAGGTGTGAGAACTTACCCTTGTAACTATCAAATAATTTTTTGACCGCGACACACTTGTCTCCAAACTCATTGGAAAGTGCTGAAACACTGGCTTTGCTCTCTGAAACATAATACTCAAAATATCTAATTAACTTCTTCCAGGTCAAATGGCTCTGGTTTTGTTTGGGGGGGAAATTTCAACCCATCTGTTAAAGCAGTAAGCACACAAAAAAAAAAAAAAAAAAAAGGCTGGAAGGTGCAAGGCATCTTTAACTAGAGGCATCACTATGAGACTTGCCTTTTAATGAGTCTGTTGAAAAGGTTTGTTTTCTCTTCTCAGAATGGTTTAGCTTTACGCTTGGGTCATTTTGTGATGTGCGTTGACCATAAATCCAGATTCACTGCAGTTAGACTCAGAAAAAGTAAGCTGAGTGATTTGGTGTCTGTGTAGCAAAACTGCATGCTGGCTGCTCTTCTCAGCTCCCACCATTTCCTCACAGTGAGTTGAGTTTTGGGATTATTTCTTTTCTTCTTACACCAGTCACTTCTTTAGTCTAACTGACTTGGTGTTTCTCAGCTGGTCTCCAAATTTCTCTAGTAGTAAGATGTCCCCTGTGTTGCAGTTCTGTTGTGAAAACCCAAGAGTTAAAACCTGAAAAACCCCTGGATATGAAGTTAGTTTGATGCTTAGCTTCCCCTCGGTTAAGAATGGCATGGGGTTGGGGTTTTTTTGCATTAGCTTCCCGCTGGGTCGTACCCTTGTATGACCAGCTGCTTTCGCACTGTGCGATAGTGGTTGCGGGGTAGAGGCCCTGAATTCAGAGCCGGCCGTAGTCGCCTCCACCGCAGAGGATGGCTGCGTTTATGCTGCATGAGAGCACCACGCTATTTCCAGCTAACTCAGCTATCTTTGTGCCATAATGCGGATGAGTACTATGTCACCTTTCTTTCTTGTACTGGTTTTTGTACTGTGCTACTGTTGAAACGAGCTTTCATCTACTGAGGAAGTTCTTTTTCTGTGTCTACATTGATACAGATTTATTGAAATAACCCAGCCTTCTAGCTATAAATAAGACTGAATACATTGTGGTTGCTGAATGAGTTTTGCAGAAATGTCTATGAAGGGCATCCAGTTTGGCAATATATTTTAATATGCTTTTTTTACACAAGTAACTTATTTTTGGTCATGCCTGAGATTGACCAACAACCTCCATCATGCTGAGTTTATTTAAAGAGTCATTGAAACAGTAAATAATATTATGATTTAGAAGGTGTAGGGGCACTAAAGAACTTTTAATTCAGGGTAGGACAGATGATGAATGACAATTAGTACTTCAAGGTGGTATCTATGAACTTCAGCATTTTAATACAGAATTAGAGATTGTTTCTCCAGTAAGGACCATTTAACAGAGATCAAATGTTTCTGAAAATGCTGTATTTCTGAAAATTATTTGGGGTTGTTCGAGAAACGACCTCTTAGTAGGTTAAGTCTCCACAAATTCTTACTTATGCCAACATGTCTTTGGCCGTTACATCTCCTTTTTTAAAAATCTTTTCTTCTTTCCTGGACTGTTGTTATACTAGTATATTCTGGTTTGGGACATAGAAACACATTTGTGTAGTGGTTTAAGAAAGTTGACGTCCCTCAGTCAGCTACGTGGAGTGTCCCGTGGCTGTTGTCACCTTGCAGCTGCGGATAGGTCACCTCCAAAGATAGTGCTTTGTTACTGAGACAGCTTTGCAGATTCCCATTGGAGTACATCTTTACTTCCACCACAACTTTTAACTTCTCAGGGTGCAGCCTGTGGTGGCACTGCTTTTATGGAAGTTTAGCCCCCTCCCTACCTCCCTCTGATGACAGCAAAGCAGCTGTTCCCTTGATGAGAAGTGAAAGGAGGAGGTATTTCCATTCCGCTTGAATTTTTTGGTCAAATTATTTTATCCAGGGCTATTAAATTCCTTGTTTGCCACACCAGGAACAAAGACACTCTTTTCATGCAATGTGAGGTTAGTTTTGTCCAAAAGCTAGAAAGATTCAAGCGCCCAAGAGAATTTAGAAGCTTCAGAAATTACATGTTGACCTTGTTCATTGTCAGGACAGTTTTATGTGGTGGTAATGACCTGGATGAGGGGACAGAGTGTACTCTCAGCAAATTTGCTGATGATACAAAACTGGGAGGAGTGGCCAACACACCAGAAGGCTGTGCTGCCATGCAGTGAGATCTGGACAGACTAGAAAGTTGGGCGGAGAGGAACCAAATGAAATTCAACAAGGGCAAGTGTAGGGTCCTGCAGCTAGGGAGGAATAACCCCAAGCACCAGTACAGGTTAGGGGTTGACCTGCTGGGAAGCGGCGCTGCGGAGAAGGACGTGGGAGTCCTGGTGGACAGCAAGCTCTTCATGAGCCAGCAATGTGCCCTTGTGGCCAAGGCGGCCAATGGTATCCTGGGGTGCATTCAGAAGAGTGTGGCCAACAGGTCAAGGGAGGTTATCCTCCCCCTCTACTCTGCCCTGGGGAGGACACATCTGAATATTGTGTCCAGTTCTGGGCTCCCCAGTTTGAGAAAGGCGGAGAACTACTGGAGAGAGTCCAGCAGAGGGGTACAAAGATGATTAAGGGACTTGAGCATCTCTCATGAGGAAAGGTTGAGAGAGCTGGGTCTGTTCAGTCTAGAGAAGACTGAGAGGGGATCTGATCAATACTTAGAAATATCTAAAGGGTGGATGTCTAGAGGAAGGGGCCAGACTCTTTTCAGTGGTGCCCAGCAACAGGACAAGGGGCAATGGGCACAAAGTGGAACACTGCAAGTTCCATCTGAATATGAGGGAAAAACTTCTTCACTGTGAGGGTAACCAAGCTCTGGAACAGGCTGCCCAGAGAGGTTGTGGAGTCTCGTTCTCTGGAGATACTCAGTACCTGCCTGGATGTGATCCTGTGCAACGTGCTCTGGGTGACCCTGCTTTAGCAGCGGGGTTGGACTAGATGATCTCTAGAGGTCCCTTCTAACCCCTACCAGTCTGTGATTCTGTAACACTTTATTTTCCTGAGGAGATCAGCAAACTGTTTGCTGTTAGTGGCATTCCTGATGCTGGAAGCACAAAGGTGGGGTAGAGCCAAGATGATGTTCATGCTGGACCACGTTGACAATGTTTACATACCTCATGGAAAAGAAGAAACTATTTCCTGCCTCTTTCAACGCTAGACCTGGCAGACCTTGCAGCTGATGTTGAGAATGACCCTGCTCCAGTTAGAGCAATGGCTTTCAGCCGTTTGGATCGTCTGCGTAGAGAGTTTTGTAACATCAGACATTCTCAGACTTTAAGTCTCCTTAAAGAGGATGTTCTTTTAAAACACAGATGCCAGCTGAGCCATCTAATAGGCAGAGAATGATGATAGTGGCAGTACGTTTAGTATAAATACAGGGTTTAGCTTTGCCTTATCTAGTACAGGAAGGGCTTGTTCCACAGTTTAAGATTTTTTTTCTAAACATTTCATCTCTAATTTATCTAAGTTATTAATAAAAAGTTCCACTTGTAAAAATAACTCTGGATAATTTAAAAATGCGTTTGAAAACACTTCTAAATACACTAGCACTTACAATTGCTAAATAGTGACAGCCAGTGTAGCATTATTGAAAAACCAGTTGTTTTCCACTCTGCATTAATATTCATTCAAAATGGATGTAACAATGATCACTTCTTAAACTCTTAAAAGTGGAGTTTATATCCTGAGATTCAAATATTCTGGTGCTGTATTGATTCATACAAGAGCCTGGATGGATTCAAGCAGGAAAGTGGTATGCTGTGTTCCATTAGCCTCTCACAACATTGGGATCACTTATGCTACTTTGCAAATCCATTAACGTGCCAGCTCATAAATTGTTTCTAATGTGTATCTTGTAAGCTCTTGTGATAATGTTTTCACACTAGTAGGTACATTTTTGGAAAAATACCGGGCATAACTAAGTTATTGAGTTGTAGAGTGAGGAGTATCTGCAGTTTACAATGGAAACTGCACATGAGGCCAGGTAATCCTAGACTTCTGTCCTGAGCCCACACATGCGTTCTGCTAGTTCTGAACCATCTTCAGACTTGCGTAAGCAAGCATCTGTCCTTCAGAAATATACTGTGAAACACAATAGTCCGTTGCTGAGTCCTTTTATCTCTTCACAGCAGATAGGCAGAAGACAGTAAAAATAGTGCTTGGCAACTCAGTTGTGTTTGGGGACAGATAATAAGTCTGTCTTGGTGTTATACCCGCAACAAAACCAGCCCTTTCCCTGGGGAGGTGTCTTTTACTTGCCTCTACGTGGTTTAATTTTAATCTGCTGTGCAATGTCTGGGCTTCACGATAAAATAGTTCTTTTTACCGGTCTTTGCCATTGCTCTTAATATGCACACTAAGGACTTGAGCTCTTTATGGGACCACCACCTAGTTTGTAGTATTTGTCTTTGGCCAAAGACTTCTCTTCAAACTGTATTTTACCTGAGTTAACAGTTGCTAATTTCTGGTTACTGAGACTAGAGCACAGAGGACTCCGCAGTGTGAGAAAGACATAGGTAGAATTGGTAAAAAGGCTCCAGAAATATCTGAGTTGATGCCATAGTTGGAAAATAAAATTGTTCATCATCTTATATTGAAGTTATCTCTGTATACCGAAGCACCATTATTTTTAATTCACTCATTAGAGCAATGCTTTGCTGCTTTTCTCGTCCACTTACAGCTTATTTTTCCACGCATCAAACTGAAAGGAAAAGATACAAATGACTTGCTAACAAAGCAAGCAAAAATGTTGAAAACAGTAACAGCAACAAAAGCATTCTTCATAAGTGTCTTACTTCTGTAGTCTGACATTCCCATATCTCTTCAGACACTTCCCACGTGATTGTGATGTTACTTAGAATTCTTTTCAGTATAATCAATCAAGACCATGTTCAAAAAGAAATGAAAAATCCACTAATGAAAATAGAAGCGTGACGTAGATGACGGTAAATCGAGAGCTCACCTGAAAAGAGAAACCTACAGTAAAGGTCTTACGTTTCAGAGTATGAATTTTCTAGGCTAGCCTGATACACAGATCTCTTCTGCCTTGGCCTCCCAGTGAAACACAGTGGATATATAAGTTCTTGTATATATCAAAAGGCACTTAGGGTCTGCTGAGGAGATTTCACAATTACTATAAGACTTGAAATTCTATTTTGAAAAAAATCCAGTGAGTATGGTGGGTTATTTGAGGGTTTTGGTATGTACATGTATCAGTGAGTTCTGCCCTGGATATCCCTGCCCTATAGTAGACCTAGAGTTCTGCGTCAAAGTACCGAAACATTAGTGATTCTTCCATTGGAGTTTTAAAACAGAGTAGCAGTATTTGGGTACACTTACTTACATGGTCAGTTTTCAGTGTAAAACCTACGTTTAGAAATTTCAGACAAAGATGCTGATATCCTTTGAAAAGCACAGAGGACTCGTTTTCTGGGATACAGAAGGGAGGGCTTTTGGTACTTAGTGATGTTGTTACGTAGCTTCTGTCTGTTGAACTGTTTCTTTGAAATGGTGGATGAACCTTCTCAGTCTTTTATTTCTTTCTGTTTCAATGCATAAACATCATTGCTTCTTGGTTTGTATTTTTTTAAGGATAGTAATATAGTGTGGTGGTATTCTATTTAAAAAAAAAACAACTTAGCAACTTAATAGCTTTTATCAAATGCTGTCGTGCAGCATTTACTAGAAGCTAGTAATGCCTGTCTTGTGTGTGCGTATGGCTGATAACCTGGAATATTCCAGTTTGTGTCCTTAATGCTTATGTGATCTGTGAATCAGAGAGAGAATGAACCCTGCAGTTAGACTGATACCAAACTCTGGTTCTCGATGTTTTGGGGTGGGCTGGGGCAGAAGGGAAGAGTTTTGTTCTTTGCCTAGAGAATTCCTGGCTTTAATTTCTGTTTCTTTTGTAGGATTTTTCCCGTTAAAGATGTACCTGCAGAGCCTGAAGCTCTTGCACACTGGCTATATCAACGATTCATTGAAAAGGAGGATCTCTTGACACATTTCTACGAAACAGGTAGGATGATATCTAGCAGAGAGAGCTGTGCTTTGTTAATGTCTTTGTCTACCAGGATCTCAAAATGTTTTAAGAACACGTGTATATTCTTCACATGAATACCGTAGATATAATTATCAATACTTTTTATTTGGCAAAAAAGTATGATAAAAAATGATCTAGGAAAGGTAAATTACCTGGGTAACATTAGAATAGGGGTGGTGTTTGGAAGCTGGCACATTCAAAACGGATCTAAGGAAATCCTCTTTTTTCTGCGATAAGATACAGTTCAGTGGTGAAACCTGCCGCCATGGGATTTCATTGACTGGAATAATGTAGCAAGATTCAGAGAGGTAGTGAACATTTACACGCATACTAAAAGTATTCAGAGCTCATGTTCAGTTCGGAGGGGATATAAAGCCTTCAGGATTTAAAATGAACAAGTTCTTGACTAAAAGGGATTAAATAAGACTCTTACATGAGGCAGGTCATTTTATCTGCTTATTGTGGCTATTTAGCATGTTCCTCTGGTGCTTGTACTGTTAGAGAAAACGAATCTAAGGAGTCTGCAGGTCTAATCCAAACCCATAGTCCTCTTCTGTTCCTCTTAAGCTAACCAGAAAGATGCTATGATAGGGAGGATCTGTTAGAATTACAGAGCATAAAGTCCCTGGAGTCCTGATCTGCAGCTCTGAGCTGTCAGAACTGGCCTCCTTACTGCGAGGTACTGAGGATACCTTCCACCATAACATAATTTCAGTGCTAATCAATCAGAGGAATCTAAATAAATTTAGGGCATTAATAATGTTACTGAAGGGATACTGGCAAACACATAATTTAAAATATCAGGTAACTACTATGAAATGATAGCTCTAGAGGTGATTCCTCAAGGCTCTTTTTTTCCATCCAGTTGGTGGTACAGAAGTGTGTCATTTGCCTTCCAGCAGGTGTGTGCGTGTGTGTCTGCATTCAGAATACAAAACAGAGGAATTCATCAAAATAAAAAAATAAAAAAAAAAAAAGAAAATCCAGAGAGGAAGAACTAGTGGTTTATTTAGACATACCGGAAAGGAAGTTTATCAAACATAGACTGTGTAGGAAGACTCCGTATGAAATAATGCAGCTTGTCTCTGAAGAATCTCTTCATTAGCAAGTAGCACAGTTGTTGAGGGGGAGAAAAATACTTGGTGCCTTGAATCAACTTGAGTTTAGTATTCCAGAGTGACTATGTTAAACAAAGACTTTACTTCTATTAGATGATCTATTGCAAAGACAGCTTTATTTTGGATTTGACTGCTTAATTTATCAATAGTAGTGCTTAAAAAGATTAATAGAATTCTTTAACAACCCAGAGTTGGATTTTGCTTTATGAAATACTGCTGTCACTCATCCATCACTGATGGCAAAAGTCAGACCCTGCTATATAAATGCCATCCAAATGCCTATATTGGACTTTATTAGACAGATAAGTTTGTGAATCTATTTAAAACTACAGGTGTAGTCAATAGGAGGTAAGGAATTATTGTTATTGAGACATATTGGAGCACCTCTCCTGTGAGGACAGGCTGAGAGAGTTGGGGTTGTTCAGCCTGGAGAAAAGGCGGCTCCAGGGAGATCTAATTGCAGCTTACCAGTACCTGAAGGGGCCTACAGGAAAGCTGGAGAGGGACTGTTTATCAAGGAGTGTAGTGACAGGACAAGGGGTAATGGGTTTAAGCTGAAGGAGGGTCGATTTAGATTAGGTGTTAGAAAGAAATTCTTTACTGTTAGAGTGGTGAGGCACTGGAACAGGTTGCCCAGAGAGGCTGTGGATGCCCCATCCCTGGAAGTATTTAAGACCAGGTTGGATGAGGTTTTGGGCAATGTGGTCTAGTGCAGGGTGTCCCTGCCCACAGCCGGGGGGTTGGAACTGGGTGATCTTTAAGGTCCCTTCCAACCCAACCCATTCTGTGATTCTATGATTCTATGATTATTTCACAAATACTATTAAAGTAAGTCAAGTATCTCACTAGACCTGAATTTCAGACAGGATAATGAATATAATCAGATTTATTTATTGAAATGTGCTTCCAAAATAGGATAATTGGTTATAATTTGCCAATGTAATCAGTATGAATTAATAAGACATGTTTTAAATGTAAATGCTATGACATAGGAGCTTATTTGGCATAAATTAGCATAATTTAAAGTTATTACCATTTATACCATCTCTCTCCACTTGAGAACTTGCTTTTGGTGGCTTACTGCAAAAGTGCTGTTACAGTTTTTGGAAGCTCCTTGGAAAAGTCCTGAGGCCTAATGTGAGGGGAGTCCCTGCAGTTGCTCAAGAGCTACCTTTGCATGGACGTGTTGTGTTGTCTCAAGTTGGTGCAGTTTTAAGACTTAGGGCTGTTTCAGCAGTTTGATTTGATTTTTTTTTTTAAATACATACTGCTTAGGAACTTGTCTCAGTTCATTAAGCTTACTTCCTAAAACTGGACTAACATTTAATCCTATGTGAAACTTTAAAAGTTTGCATTGACAATCTCATTGGTAGGGATACATTCTTTTGGCATATTTTTATTGGGGAAGAGGAAGAAGCAAAGCTTAAACCACCTTTTTCCTTTTTGCTGTATTCCTCAGCATTAAGAACTTCAATGGAGCCGGGGAAAACCTGTAATATTAGACCTCTTAAAATTAGACCAAAAAAAAAAGCATCAGCCTAAAATTTGAGTATGAAACTGTCCCATCCTTTCTTACAGGTGCATTTTACACATTTCATTTATAAAATTAAAACCATTTACAGTTAATATCTGTAGGTATAAGCAACACAACGACTCCTATTTTAGCAGCTAGTGGAAAGCTTGTATTGGCAAGTTCATGATTTCTCTGAAGTCTTCAGCAGGATAACCTTCAACACTGCAGTAACACAAATGAGATTACATTTAGCAGGACAAAAGCACTTGGAGACTAATTAAAAAGAACCTATAAACTAGGAGCTTATCAGTTGGAAATGAGTAATTGTACACTGAAGTCATCACGCTCCTCACTCACTCTGATCATGATGTGATGTAACTGAAAAAGTAAGCAATGTCATCCTACAGGCAACAGGAGAGGGTTTTCATTGTACCACATCTGAAACCTCATCTGGAAACTGCACAGAGGTCCATCATCCCGCTTCAAGAAACAGGAATTGAACTGGGAAGAGGGACAGGCAATAGGTGCTAAGATGATTAAGGGGAAGGAGTCGTCATTTCTGTGAAGGACGATTAAAAGTGCTTGGCTTGTCTCGCCTATGAATGTGGAGGATCGTTCTCTCTGTAAGATACGAGTTGGCTTGGGAGAGGGGGAAGAGGCAGTTGCTAACGGTACTGAGGGAAAAGGAAGGTTATTTAAACCAAAGGTCAGTGTTGGTACAGGAAAACAAATGGGCTGTGGAAGAACAAATGTAGCATAGAGTGGACAAATAAAAGCTTAGCGGTGAGAATTCCTGAGGAATAAATGGTGTGGCAAATCTGCCCACGTGTGAAAATACCTATCAGTGAGAGAAGGGTGCGATGTATCAAGTTGGGGTTTTTTGGGTTTTGGGGTTGTTTTGGTTTTTGTTTTTTTTTTTTAAAGAGCATTCATAAAGTAAGAAAAGCTTTGTCTTAAACGCTTGATTGCAATTCCTCCAGTGATTGCAAATGTGAAGCATAAAGATGAGTTGCTGATGGTATCTAATTGCCCAAATTGTGTGGTTTCTAAGATTGCAATTGACACTGCTGTATCTTTACTCTCTGAATCATTTGTCTCTTGTTCTTCTGTGAGTGGTTGTGACTCCAGAATGCTGCAGCAAGTACATCATCTTCCTTGGTATATTTAGAGTTTTTTATATCCACTGTTAAGGATTAACAACAAAAAAGTGGTTTATATCACCTGGGGTTTGTGCCTCTCAGTAAAATGTAATGCAAATTATTTAATATGCTGATGTAAATATATGCCAACAATTTGCTTTCATAAAGCTCTGATGTATTCAGACACATGTAGTTTAGTGTTGTAAGTCAGAAAAGGTCAAAATAGAGAAGAAATGAATGTTTTTAATCATGTCAGCTGTATCTCCTGCCAGTCTTTCTCGTGTAAACAGACATTTCAAAAAAGTCTTTCTGGAAAACTGATTGCAGTGCTTCCTTAGGCTATATGACTGACTGGCCAAGGAATGTTCAAACAACATATGGAAACTATTGTTTACATGTACACACGCACTTTTCTCTTTATATTCAAGAAGAGTGTTGAGAGTGTATGTGTACTGCTTCTTCGCAGCGTACAAAATCATTACCAAACAGCTGTAAAGTTTACTATGGAGTCCATTCCACTTGGGCGTATGGACATTAATGTAACTTCAAAAATAACACAGAAAACTAGTTGACAGTCGGACCTCCCTGCAAAGGCTGAGGATGGCTGCTTTTAAGGAATGCTTTGAAGTTGATGCTTAAAGTTTAAGTTTATATCCAAATGAAATGAAAATTGTTCTTAATAATAAAGAAAAGAGTTAGGTTTTCTTATTTTCTTGAAGATAACTGATAATGCCGGAGAATCTTTTGAAAGTTTAACAGCATGATAGAGAAGTAACCAACTCATTGTTTGTGGGCACAGCTGCTGGGACAGATAGTGATGGTAAAGAATCGTGCGCTGAGGCTATCGTTCCTGCTGTGGAAGCATTAAATGTGTTTTCTTTTCTCTTTTAGGAGCTTTTCCTCCGTTGCAGGGTCAGACAAAAGCTATTTCTCGGGAGATGACCCTCAGTAACCTGTGGCTAGTCGGCATACAATCACTTGCATTTTTGTCAGGCGGTATGTGGTACTGCATCTTTCAGTATTTTTATCATTGCCTATTTTAAAAGTGGAATGGGACCTGAGGACACAATGGGAATCCAGGCTCTTGCAAATGAGTATCATGTCGTATGTGCAAATGTGAATATTCAAGAGTAAAGGAAAATACTGGACGGACTCTTACCTCTCTTTGGGGAAATTTTAAACTCCACTAAAAATGCAGATCAGTAACATAGTGACCTGATGATGTATTATTTTAAGAATTGTCTGTATTTTTAAAAATGTATACTCTCACCCACACTTAAGCAAATTCAGCATTTGGACAAAAGGTGCAATCGTACAACCACCGTAGAAGAATGTCTGTGACAAGAAAGCTCTGTCACCGCAAGTATTTCTTGGCATTGTAGTTAGAGCTCAGAAAATTCAGCAACTTGTCTCTTCAGTAGTCTGTACAGCGTCGGTGTGGTAGAGATTCCTCATTTGCACAAACTTGTACTTTATTGCAACTCATTGTGCTGGAGTCAAAGATACTGGCGTGGAGCTGGTGGCGGTATCTTTGCAGCTACGCAGTCAGCAGTTGTATTAGACACATTGATCTAAAACCAAGACCCAAATAAGATGCAGCGTCAGGTGTGTTTTGTGAGGAACCAGTCCTCAAAAAAAAAAAAAAAAAAAGCATTGCAGCATCATAGTGTGATTAAAAGCTGTCCACCTTTAATCAATCAGCCCATCCGTGCTGTGGTCTTACCATCAGCTCTCCGAATTCCGTGTGCTACCTGTATCTCCTATTATGAGGAAACTTGGAAAATATAAAGTCACTTGGTTTATTTTCCCTTTTTTGTTCAGAATGCATCTCAACGGTCATTATCAGTTGTCAAAATGCACTTTTAAAGGTGAAAATACAGTGAAGGAAAGACAGAAAACTGAGGGAATAGAGGAAAACTTTGTCGCACGTCGGAAGCCAGAGCCATTCTAGCTGTTTCTGAAGGTCTGCTGGTGCTGCTGGTGATTTTTAGCCACCTTTGTATTTTGTATACTGCAGTCCAACCAAGGTGACCTTTGAGTGGTTTATAGAGGCCTTTTTCTCCCCGCTAGTTGCAACAGCGCTAAATATACTTGTGGGAGAGTTTAAATAATTCAATGCCAACCATCTTCATGTTTTGCTAAGGAGTAATAGAAGAAAAAAACTAGTTTCTTAAAAAGAAAAAAAAATAGGTATAATTGCTATCGTAAATCTATAGGAGGATATAGATTTTTTTCTACTGAAAAAAAAAGAGTATGGTAAATACTCTGAATAACTACATGGAGGGCAGTATTAATTAGCTTACCACTGTGCTTACATCTTACTAGAAAAAGGATGAGTTGAATTTAAAGGCAAACTGGAACAGACGACACTTTCAGCTGTGTAGCATAGGATACTTTTGAAAGGCTGTCGATGATGCACGGTCTTTCTTCTGGCAGGTCTAGTTGGCATCATGTTTATGTGATTATACACAGATTGGAGAGAGCTGTTCCTAAAATAAAACTAATCTCTCTAAATACAAGCAGGATAGCCAGAACTTCAGATGTTGGCATACTGCCTTTTACAGAGTAATTTTACTGAGAACAAAGTAAGCCCTCAGTAGTTTTGGCTCTGAGTTAGCAATATTGATCCCCGTTCTCTCTCCCTCTCCTGTTACCTGAATCACAGTGGGTGGTGTGCAGAATACAAAACCTAGCCAGCGTTCCCTTTGCAGGGGGAGCTAAGAGCGTAGCAAAACACGAGGCAATGCCAATTTCCCTGTCTTAATGGAAAAATACCCAGTCAAATATGCCACCCCTATCCCCCTCCAAAGCAGTAGTTTTACCCCGAGTGGGATGGTTGCAAAGTGCTACGCCGTAGTAAGTTCCCCTGACCTATGAGTCCCCTCATTGACTTCAAAGAACCACTGCAGCTGGGAGGCGAAGCATGGTGGTTGCTTCATGGTTTAAGAAAGATACTATTTCGAAATCCAGCTCTTTACAGCCGGTCACACACCTGAATTCTGGTGTAATATAAAATCCACTTAAAAAGAGGTATGCCCTGAAAGGGAGGCAGTCTTGGCAGGTTTTTTTCCTGTTGCTCTTGCTAAAGTACAGCTGATGGAATGAATGTATTTAGTCTGCCATTTTGCAGGAGGGTGTTGGGGCAGCCCAGCGCCGTTACCTTGTAAGCGGTTAGGTCTGCAGCACGTGGGTGTATACAGACTCTCAAAATTGCAAAATGCAGATGAGAAGCTACTCGTTTCTGTCCTCCACCAGGTGGGTTGATCAGAACCACAGAGATGCCCATAGTGCAGCTGGTTTTATTTTGAGCTAGGGCAGACTGGAGTGATATAAAAAGGGAAGTTTCTATAAGCAGATTGCACAGCAGTAACTCCCATCAGGAGGTTGTTCTTTATAGACCTTGTGAACTCCATGTCAGAGCATACTGCTTTTTCAAATGCAGTATATTTATTTTTTCTGGTGGATTGCAGTCAATAGTGTTCACATGCTGCCTAAAGAAATTAGTAATGCGCAATAATGTTTCAGATAATCATTTGATTTATCTGGTCCTGTTCATTTTCAGTTTGTTCCTCCGTAGTTCTTACTTTTGCGAGACATTTGTTTTCAAGCACTGATTGTTGTTTTGGTAGGGTGAGTAAATAGTATTAGGTCTTGGGCTTCTTTCCTGCCTGCACTGGAAAATGTGAAGAGAGCCTGACGTCGTGTCTCCTTACGGCTGAGTTGCTGCAGATGACAGTGGAATGAAACCGTCGGTAAGAAACTCTGAAGTACTCTCCCAGCACGAACCTGAATGCTGCCTCATGAGAGAGAATAAATTGGATAAAAGGTTTTTCTACTAAGGAAAAAAACGTAAAAGGTATAGAATGTATAGGAAATTCTGTGCTAAAAATACCATGCTGGTCAAGACTGTTGGAGCTTAGCAGGCTAGCTTGTAAAACGTAAATTCCTGTCAGTTGCAGTGCGGTTCTACCGTCTGGCAGGTGGCCAGCGGTACAGATGTAGCGGGCGTTTTGCTGCGCCATCCACAGGCTTCCTCGTCTGAAGAGTTCAAAATGCACTTGATAGAAAATGATGTTAAAGAACCGTGCAGTTGATTACAAAATGGTTAATGACTGTAACTTGGAATTAGGGGGAATATAACGGAGGAATGTATAAAGTGATAAAGAATGAAAAATTCACAGAAAAAAACGCAAAAGGAAAGCTGTTGCGCACAGAAGTGAGAACATAGCAATTGAAGTGTGTTGCGAATAAAGATGGTTCTTTGCCAGGGCTGCACACAAAACATCTGTATGTTTCCATGTTTCATTGTTCATAAACAAGTTGTTACAGTTGAAATGATGGAATGGTTTAGCGTTGCTGCTCCTCGAATCCCATTACGTGAAGACTGCCTGCCTGTTCACAACGCGCAGGGTTTTCTTCAGTGCCCTTTGGCGAGCGCGCTTTCCTTGCAGGTTCTCCTGTACTTTATGTACAGTCTGTCAGGCTTTTCAACAGAGATGTCTCTTGCAGGAGGGATTTTCATTTTTTTTTCTGTTGCTCTCATCAGATTTTTGAAAAGCGAGATTTCAATTTACCGTGCTCACTGGAAAATTAAAAGCTTCCTTCTCCCTCCTCCAACCCCAGCATCAAAAATAAGATGCATCTCTTACTGCGGTAAAAATACAATGATCACTGTGGTACTCTTCATTATTCACTTGTTTTGCAAACGATGTCCCTTTTTTTTGTCTGACACTGCCATGAAGTGCTGTTAGCTTTTTTCACCTGTTTGTACAAGACAATACAGATACCGATCACTGTGTGTGACAAGATTCAACTGCTCCACTTTGCCTTGACGTAAAATTTTTGGGACCAAAGGTACTTTAAAACTGGGATTTCCAAATCATGAGTCTGGGGTTGGGTGCATTCTCTCGATAGTCAGCTGGAGATTTTGTGTGGTGATCTGATACAATCACACAAAATAATTCTACATCTGGGGTACTGTATTGTTGGAAATAATGGAGCCATATGGAATAAAAGGGTTATTTTGCAAAATTGCATATTTGATAGTTTTTACACTTTTTTTAAAAAAAAACAATTGGACGAGCGACATTGAAACCATACTCTGGTTTAAAATGTCTGCATACATTATGAACACTTCTCAGCAGCTTTATTTTTCCTGTAAAAACTGTAGACTACCTGGCTGTGATATAGAAGAAGTCTTTAAAAAGATTCTATGCATTTTAAAGTTAAACCTTTTATCATTGGATAATGAACTAATTATACACCGAACAACTGTCCTATTAAAGTCAGTTAGTTCCTTAAAATTATTCTAGAATAGTGTTCATTTTGTATGATAAAAATTAGTTTTCTTGATGCCAGTTATTTTCACCTCCACTTTTCTCCTTCCCTCCAGCGTTACCTGCATTTTTGTTGTGTATGATAAAATGGATGCAGAAGCCTGTATAGCGACTCAGTGATTTTGCAAAGGGCTGATCGTGTTTGGAATTATTTTACTGAATTTATTTCATTGGATTTTTTTATCAAATCTTTCCAGCAGCCAAGATGTCTTTCAGAAATGTAGGCAGATACCAGAAGCAGCATTTCTCTACGGAGATTATTAGGTGTCTTTTCCCATTATTTTTTTTGTGTGGCAAAAATAAAGTTCATTTTTTTCAAGATTATTTCATGTGCTTCTAATCCTTAATAGATTATTTTCTTTGGTTGTATTTATTGTCTTATATCCAGTAGATACACGATTCCCGTTGTGTTTACTGTAAACACAACGAATAGCCAAATAAACACTTCAGCTCACTATACAGCTGCAGTGTTAATTTGTGACAGATAACATTGCTTATTAGAGCTCTCATCAGGAAGGACGGAGAGACAAACGTTTCGATGCCAGAAGTGGTAAGGGGAGGAGTGGAGCAGTAGGGAGGGAAGGGGAAGCAGCTCCTGCAGCCCCTGCTCACTCCCGCACTTGCTGGAAACTTTGCTGGCGCTCAGGCTGCAGAGTTTCCCCGCAGGTCACTGCGTAGCAATGATGCCCCTTGAAATTTCTGAGAGTTGAGGGCACACCATGAGCAGAACCTGGGCCCCCATTGACCTTGGATTGCCACCGTCCCGGAAAGGTGTGAATCCAACCTTTCCTTCTGTAGATAAGTCCATTTTTTAACAGAGCGCTCTGTTTTTAAACAACTTCAGCGAGGCAAAGCAATATCGAGTTGGTTCTGTGGCCCTGGCATCTCTCTCAGCTCCGTGTCACTTGCTGTGTTAACCGCTGGTGCGTGATACTGCAACGTAGAGCAAAGGGAAAAGAAACTCCTTGGAGCACAGTAAGACACCTTGCACAATTTCCAAAACTGTGCCATGGTTGTAGTTATGTCTACCTCTTTGTTTCCCTTCTGGGTTTTGTCTTGTTTTTCTGTGTGGTGGTGTTCTGTGAGGGGTGGGGTGAAGTGGGGAGGGGGGAGAAAGTGGGAGGGAAAACCGGAAATCTGAATACAAGACACTGGTGGGGGATCCAGTGCTTACCAGCTGTGTTGTCATGTTGAAAAAGCCATTGTTGTAATTCCTGCCTAGTGTGAAATGTTTGTTTTAAAAAAAATCCTTCCTGCTGGAAAGAAAAATGTATTTTTAAAAAGAAAAAAAAAAATCCCTTTTGGCTATGAGAGTGTCAGCTGTATGACTTGTGACCATATCATGACATGCTGATCAGATCTAAATAAATTTTTATCTCTCAGGACTCTTATCTTGTGTTTTTACTCTTCTGGGAGCTGTCACAGGTTTTCTGAGGGGATGCTCTGCATTTTTCAATATCACTAATTTCAGCTGAGGCAACAAAAAAGGGTACGTAAACATCATGTGTGCGCACTCCGGTTAACAAACATCTCATGTTGATGTAAAAAAAAAAACAAACCAAAAAAGGACCCTGTGAAATGTACTGAAGGGCTGGCTGCAGGTCAGCTCAGAGCACAAGGGAATTGCTGCACTTCGGTTCCAGCTCCAGGTGTCCCCCTGCCTCTGGGAGCTGCTCTGAGCTTCAAATACACCGTGAAATGGCGTGCTCAGCCCACAGGGTGCACAGAGAGGGTGCAGAACTTTCTGGCTGATTGTAAACGGGCGGCTTCTTTTAGAAGGTTCAGAGTAACTGGCAGAGCTGTAAGAATGGGGCTCGCAACGGACCGGGAGTCTGAAGTGTGGGCAAAAACGGGCATCTGCAACGGTCAGACGTGTTATGTGCTGCAGGTACTCTTACTTTAGCGATCACAGGATCTCCTCCTGCAAAAAGTCTTTCTTGTTGGTATCTCTGTATAGATAGGATCCATTAGGACTTAAATTTCCGGTATGTCCTTAGGTTCTCTGTGGAATAAGGAAGAGGTCTGGTGTGTCTGGTCAGTTTTCCTTTCTAATATCAGTCTGGTTTTGTACCGAGTTAGCCAGTTGGTTTGATTAAGACTTCTCTGTGAGGTTGGAGAAGCAATACACCAGGAACTTCAGAGCAGCTGGTGCTAGCATCTAGTGCAGCTGAATAAAAGGGCTTATATTTTTACTTAAAAAACCAAAAAATTGTAGAATTTGTTGTAAATGCTGTTGCACAAGTACTAAAGGCCGACAAGAATGGATAGGTTGAGCCGTGCATATTAAAGATGGCAAGGAGCTCACTGGATTGTGATGTACACATTTTTTTTGAAAATTGGGAAAGTGGGTATTGTGACAGTGACAAGTAAGATCAAACTCCAGGTCCATGCAATGGGTAAATAACAAGCTCACCCTGGTAGGGCCGGTTGGCGTGGCTTTGGGAAAAAGCAGCAATGGCTTTGCTGAACAGAAACACAATACCAAACTTGATGAGATGGCGGATGTGGCTGATTATTGTGCGACAGAATATTGTTGAGGCTTTGTAGTCTCACTTGAGAATCGGAAGGAGAAAAACTATAAAAGGGCAATTTATATTAAATTGCTTTTGAACAGAAAATTTTCCATTTGCAGTTAACTAGTATAATTCTCTGCAGATCTGTTCAATGATACACAATGTTTTCATAAACGATATGAAATACTTTTTTTATTGTAACAATGTTAGTTACGAGGACAAGTCACTGAGTAGTCCAAATCACTTGGTAAGGAGTGTTTGACAGTAAGCATCATAACAGAGGCAAAAGGCAGGTCACCTAGCTGCAAGGATTAGATGAAGAGTCTATCAGGAAGAAAAGTTGTCCCAGAAGACAGTGACAGTGAAAAGATTCGAGAGACTGGCACAACTGATGGCTGCATCTGAGTTTCCACTGTAAAATACGTATGTATAAACAAAGGGCAGATTTGACCCTTTGAGCAGACATGCCAAGTAGGAGCAACGGGCAGTGGGATTTCAGTCTGCAGCATTAGTGAGACTGTACTGACTCAAAATGGCTAAGCAAGATGGCAGAAAAAAGTGTTCTTAACCTGTCTTTCCCTCCTCACGGTGTGCTTGCTTCTGGGCTAGGCGTGGCTGGCTGGCTGACTTTGAGTGGAAATCAGTGCTGCCCAGTCCCTTAGTAAGGTTTTCTTCACCTCTGCGGGGTGGCTGGCTGCTCACTGCTCTTCCCAGCTCTCTTGTCTTTGGTGAAACTGCACACTCCCACCTCTGAGCTATGGCTCTCTAACTCATCTGCTTGTTACACCCTGAACCTTCTTTTTTTTTTCCATGCCCCACAATCTTGGTGTTTTTTTAGGGAAGAATCATTGCCCTTCATCTACTAGCTTTTCCTTCCGAAGCAGCCGACTTACCACACCGGAGGTTAGAAGCTGAAACTTCAGATGCAGATGCAATGACGTTAAACACCGCTGCTGATTAACTTCTGTCACACCCTCACCTCCCTCCATAAGTGCAGTCGGCAAGCCTGCTCCCTTTCTCTTGCACACCTCTCCTTCCCTGAGGAGTAGGTGATGGGTACAGCAGCAGTGTGAAACCCAGCCTGCCAGAGCTTTCCTCCAAGGTGAAGCTGCTGGGTTTTCTTCTCCCTCCCCTTTTGAAAACACTGAAGGTGCTTTTGTTGTTGTTGTTGCTGTTGTTGTTCCCCCATCTCTGTGGTTCTCTTAGCCTGACACACTGGGTCTTCCGCATCAGCAAGTGTTTGAAGAGGAGAAGCTCAGACCTAGTAGACAGGAGCTGTCCCTCTGCACCTGTATCTTGAAGTGCATGAGATTGTTACGCGTCCTTTTGAAACAGAAAGGAAACTCCCTCCACTGGATGAGGCAGTAATTTTCCTGCAATGAAAATGGCAAACTTAAAATCTGTAGAACAGAATTGATGGCTCAGTTTTGGTTTTTTGGGGGTTTTTTTGCCACTGCTTTGACTAAATACTCCCCTGCGGCTGGTAAAAGTAGCGGAACATTTTATGTGCAGGGCTCTGCTCCGTTACACCACAGCCAATGACTTACAGGCCTACGCTTGACAAGCACGATTTTAAGAGCCATCAGAGCTGAACCTCATGTGCTGTAAGTAGGGTGGGGTTGTTTTTCCAGGAAGTTTCTTAGCCAAAACTGACGACAAAAATAAGTATAAATACTATTTTCATAGACCAGTAGAGTTCTAAAACTAAGCTCTGTTAATTGCCCACAAGACTGCAGTCATCTTTGCCGAAACGTCGTCGATTAACCAGTGCTGGATTAATTTCTGGCAAATAAATTTTCTCCCACTTCTGTTTATTCCAATATTGAGTATTGATTCCATTGTCACTTAAAGTTGTAGCTGATGAGTTTTGTCACTCTAGCCATTGCCCTGTGGTAACACTAAAAAGGTGTGGTGTGTGGTTTATGTTTACGCTGTAGCTGTTACCTAACAGTAGTATGTTTTGCAGACAATGAAATAATTGCTAAGCAGGCAGAACGTGTACGGGAGGACGGTCTCCAAAGGTTGCCTGTAACACCTGCTGCCGTGTGCCCCTTACACAAGTCTCCATTGTGCTGACAGAAGGATCTAGATCAAGATCGATTCTTAGCATTAGTCATTGAATAAACCTGCCGCACACACACACAAAAATAAAACTATACCAACCCAACCCCTAAAAGACTCCAGACAGAGCCAATTAAAGCTACAAAGGTAATCTGGAAAAACTTATCGTAGTGGAAGAATAAAGTCTAGTGTCTGCTTAGTTTATCCAAGGGAAAGTAAAAACCAATTCTAGTATGTGCTCTCAGTCATGGATTCCAGCCTGGAAGAAAAGATTTAAGATGCAGCATTTCAGTGGAGAATATAGGTGAGTTCAGAATGGGGAGTGAAAGCCCCAGCTTGGGTATGTGTTTGGGTCTCCATCCCTCAGGTCTTGAAATCAAAACTGTTGTCTTAAATGTTTTATTACAGTGCTGAAATAGAAGAAGGTGCTATTTAGCCTAATTACAGTGGGAGGTTGTGACCTACATTATGCAGGTAACTAGAATAGCTAATTGTCAGGATGGTTCTTGGCCCAAAAGTCTATGAAATTCATCATTTTATTAATAGCTAGACAGCCAATTCTTTTTTAGGCTTTTAACTTCTCAATGCAATGTTTCTGTTTTCTGCTCCAGGCTTACAAAGACCCTGATTCTGCAAGAAACAGCAACAAATACAACGCTGATTTTTCAGACTACTCAATAATTTTCTATTTGGAGTAACTATTAAAATGCCTACCTTTATTATGTAAACACAGATGATAGGAGCTGCACAGAGCAATCAGGCCCTGGATATGTCTGAGCCATTATCCTCACGCCCAGAATAGCCAGGACAAGTGCCTCAGGGAAAATTGTAAGGATCCCTAGAGTGGACAAGCATCTAATAACCTTACTATATATAGGAATTTTCTTCCTAAGCTTTCCATTAGGACCTGGCTTATGTCCTAGCCCACTGAAATGTATATCCCTATTTTGTTTTCCTTTTCGTTTGTCTCCTGGGTGTCGGGTTTGTTTTGCTGTCCTGGTACTTGACACAAGGTCCTGCGCCTGGGTCGGGGCAATCCCGAGCACAGCTACAGGCTGGGTGGAGAATGGGTTGGGAGCATCCCTAAGGAGTACCCTTCCAACCCAAACCATCCTATGAGTCTGTGATTGTTGAGCTTGGGGAGGTTAATGAGTCCTGCAGGCCACTTACAAGCTCTTTCAAAAGGCCGGTTTGTTTCAGGAAAAGCTTCATTTATTATAAAGGTGTCCTTGCATTTGTTGTTCCTTCCCTTTTGTGTTATGAGAGGTTTGAACACAAAAATCCCTGTTGGAGCTTTTTTTTTTCCTTTACCTTTCCTGGTTTTATATACCTCTGTCTGTCTACTATGACTGAGGGTTTCTCTGAACTATTTACATTTCTGTTCTCAGTCTGATAGATCCACCACCTGCATAGTTAAGTGCCTTCTGCTTTTTATTATAACATTCAGAGAATTGATTGTCCTATCAGAATAATTTATTTAAATACTTATTTAAATACAGCTTGATGGTGAGAGGATTAGATTTATTAATGGATTTTCCATTAGTGATTTCCTGACTCCAGTGACACATATATAAGTCAAACAGTAAATATGTTAGCAGCTAGAGCAAAAAAAAATCACTGCCAATAGTTTTTAATTTCCTGCACAAAAATACACACATTTAATTTCATTGCATAGTGAAGAAGACTAAAATAAAGCTGTTCAATTAGATGAAGTGAGCAAACAGGGAATTTACTAGTCTGTCTGTTTTTAAAAAACAAAACCCGATTGCCAGTGTCTCCCTGAAGTCTTTGAGACACAAGCAGGTGTTCATGGAAACCAACATGCTGCTACCCTGAACTGCTCTAGAGCTCTCTGGGGAACCGCTCTGTCTCCCTCAAGGATCTATGAAAACATGGCCTCCGATTTTTATCTGTGGCCTTTTAATTTATTGTATGCAAAAAAACCCCATCAAAAATATTCAGTTAAGACAAAGGGTGAGGAGGTGGAAAAACTACATATCCCTATGCAAAAATCTCCTGGCCTTTATTTTCTGGTTTGCATGTATCTCTCCAGCACTCGGTTGTGTAAGGAGGTATTATATATGCTGTGTATGGTAATGCAGGCAGCACAGCCAACCTGAGCATATTAAGGGTAGATATCACAAGGTCAGAAGTGCCAATTGCATTAATTAGTGCAATCCTGGCTAAGAACAGTTACATGACTTTATTTTTAATGAGCGCAAGGATTATGGGAATTTAGATAGAACAATAATCTATTTTTATCTCTATTTTGTAAGCTCAGAAGATGAGTCAGGAATAAGCTGTGTAGTAAGATAGGCCAGAGCTGTAGCTAAAGGAACAAAACTGCAGGAACGAAAAGTTCCTTGCTTCGCAGCACCCCATGGAAGTCTCCAGGTTATGGCAATAACCCTTTCTTGGGATCGAAAGTATGTTACAATGACAAGGGAATGTACAGGTGTGGCACGCACCTAGGAAACTTAGTATGACAAGATTTTTATTATTTCATTAATACTTCAGTGTTTGCAAGTCAGGAGGGAAAGAAAATACATTTTGCTAACAGTTAATTATACTTATTTTTTTCTAATTGCTGCATTATCTGTTATTGAATGTTAAGAAGGCTAAAACTGTTTAAAAAAAAGCAACAACAAAAAAGAAGCTGTAGAAAACTGCAGCTTTTCGACTGCTCAGTCTTCCTCAATGTCATAGTACTAATAGTCTGACTTAATGTTTTAACTTCATCAGGGATTCTTTAAAGACAGTTGATGGTTGCAAGGCATAAGAGGTGCCCAATCTGTAAGTTGCTCAGTTACGTTGTCGTTACTGTATGTGGCACGGGGTTAGAGAATGCCCCAAGGCAGCACCACACAGCAGTTTCACGGGCTACGGGCTGACGGTGAACCAGAACAAACTCAAACAACAAGGCTCCTCTGCCTACACCTGACAACTGAATAGGTTGTGTTACAACTGAGAATCCATTGCTGGCTCTTCGTAATATGTTCTATCATCCTTGAGGTTGCACTGGTTTTTAATTATGATTCTTACAAAAATAATTAAAAATTAATTATTAAATAATTTTAAAGCATGCTTTTGTGAAGGGACTAAATGTTGTTACTCCAAAATGCTTTATTTAACATCCACATCTTCCAAAATCAGGATGCAAAATAGTACATAGACCTTCTTCCTAGAAAGACTGTGGTATTTCAATTTAAAAAAGGAAGAAAAAAAAAACCAAAACAAAACCCACCCCACATTTCTTTGTCTCTTTGAAATGGGAGCCTGTGTTCTTAGATCACTGCTGTCCATATATGCCTTGAAGACGAAGCTGGGTGTCAGTTACTCCAGACCTGTTACTGTGATAATAACTGTTACTTGAGACTAAATTAATGAGCAAGCAATAAGGTGCATGCAGGAGTCTTGGGTACGTGTTTCCGTAAGGAGCAGGAGTTGACTTACATGTTTATGCAAAATATATGTTCTATGTACAGAAAGGCTCCGCTCTGAGATTTGCTTACTCTCTTTCCTGCCTTGTGCACTGACTGCTAGTAATTAAATCAAACATCGAAGATGGTATCTCCTTTTTGCCAGGAAGACATTTGCATTTCTGAAAAGCTGGAGGCAGGCAAAATTGAATCAGTGGGAAAGTCAAAACAACTTTCTACATCTTGAGAGCCAGGAAAGGGGACTTGTAGCTTTTAAAGGTTTGTTAAATCTCATTCAGAAAAGGATGGGGATATGAATAGGATGACTGGATCTCATGAGGGCACCATCTCCTTGGATATGCGATTCTAAACCTGGACCACTCTGGTAGGTCCCTGTATTCCAGTACATTTTTCCAAGGGGTTGAAAAGATAATGAAGTGCACCCCCACTATGCTACATGAGCTGGTTGAATCATTTGCAGTATAAGCATTGGCGTGGGCAAAATATTTTTTGGTGATTAATCTCACTTGGGAAAGTAGGGTGAATCCAAGTATCCTATAGGGATTATAATAACAGTTGATAATTTAGTCTTTTTTAGATATTACCTTTTCAGGTAAGAGACAGACCAGGATTTTTCCTGTATCAGAATGTGACATTAATGTCAGCAAAAGTTAAACTGGGTCTGATTTGAATTGTGCTGCTCTTTCCTCAGTCAAGCAAATCCCCATGGTACTAAAAACTGGATGACTGAACATTTGGATTGCTATTTCATGCCCAGAATCCTGTGTTAGGTTGAAAACAAGAAGCTTGAGAGCACATGGAGAAACTACAATTTAGCATGAAGGATAAAACGATGGTTTCAGCTGTGCACAAGGCTGTGGGCTGATTGCTGGCTATGCCTTGCTCTTTGTACTCCAAAGAGTTGCCACAAGCATAATTGCACAGGCCAGCCTGTGGGAGAGTCTTGACTTTTGGCAAAGCTGTTCCTTTAAGATGATAACTGTCTCTGCTAAACACTTCCCAAATGCGAAATCCTTCCAGAAAGTAGCTGCCACTTCTAGAGAGAAACCTGCTATTTCTATCTAATTTTCATTTGAAGGTCTGGGAACATCTCTAAAAGAACAGCTTGTAGCCACCAGCTGCACCTGGATTGCTCACTACCTTATTATCTGAGTAGTGCAGAATGACGGCATTACCTCACCTGCTGTGGTTCGGCAGAGGCTCTGCTACCTCAGATCTTCAGGACACCAAGTATCTTTTTTCCAACTTGCATCATCAGTGGAAGTTTCCAGTGCTGAACTATTGGAGTCCTTCACCCCCTCCAAAAGCAGATGTATCAATAAGAGGATTATTACAACTGTGCTGAGATTTTTGAACTGGACATTTTTGTTATTTTGAAAGATCTTTCAAACTGTTTGATGTCATTAGTTTTCTCTGGTGATGTAGCAGGTTACTAATTACGTTACATTCCAATGATCTGTGGTAGATACCAGGTTTTTGCTAAACTGGCTAACAACTGGATTTACTTCAAAGACTTCTGTGCTTCTGTGGCATTGGCTTAGCATCTGTATTGCTCAGTGTGACAGCCCAAAGAGGAGTTTTTCAAACCACTACTGTGGGATCTTGAGCTTGTGCTTAAGCAATGACTGAGAGATTTTACAATAAATGTTTCAGCTAAATAGCCAAGGAGAAGCTGCTCACTTACTAGCCTCACTTTCTCCCTGCCCATGTGCTGTCCCAGAGCTGGGGAAGAACTCTGCTGATGGTGTTCTCTGGATTTTTAGCTAAGTAATGGCTTAAGTATCGCGTGAGGAGAAAGCTCACTTACTTATCTCAGGCCTGCACCGTGTAACACAGGACGTAAAGAGGTGGGAAGGTGCTTCTATTCAGTCATGTCACATACTGACAAGAAAGACTTAGAAGGATATTTAGAGAGTTCAATTTGCTTTAACATTTGCATAAAAGCGGAAAGAAAAGGCAGTAAGTACGTGTGTGGCAAAAGTAAAAAGAAGAGTGGCATTTACAGCTGCTTAGTTAAAAGCGATGAGTAAACATGATGTGAGGGATGCATTATATTTTTGCACTGTACTGGAAAGTCTTCTCTTCCAGCTTTATAAAACGTTAATTTTTATGTTTTTATTTTAAGCCAGTAGGAATCTAGGACTAGCATTAGTTATGTATAGAGTAAATGTTAGGGCTAGCAAATGTGTTGAGGTTTAAATCCTGGTTTATATTGTGTAATGGCTTTTTCTCAACAGAAGATGTATCAGGGAGGGAATGAATTTCAAAGTAAATCCTTCAGCTACTTCTACCTTGTTCTTTCCAAAAATCTGAAGAAAAATAATTACTTGATTGAAGCAGTTAATTTGAATGTAAGAGAGAGGAAGCAGCTTTGTAGAAATGATTATGTACAAGCTTACAGTGGTTTAGTTAAACTGGCTCAAGCATGTGCAAGCACACTTACTTTGCTCGGAGACATAGCTTCCGCTGTTCCTCGTAAGTCTCCAAATGCACTAGTGGTATTGTTGTAAGCAGGACCTTGAACTGGTGCTGCTGTGCAGCTCAGCTCTGCATGTAGACCAATTTCTCCCTTTTCTCTCCTACATCTACTGCTGCACAAGTAACACCCCAAGTTAAGAGTCATAATGGTAAAATCACCTGCTCTGGCAATTGTATCAAGCTTTGGAAACAGATTAGCATAACCAGAGATGATCTTGTTCTTACTTTTAGGAAGCATGAGAACAATGTCTTAAGAAAACCAGGTCACCTGTTCCTTGGACCCATTTTCATGGAGGCGTCTGTTCGTATCTCTGATGCCGTGTGTTAGGAGGAACATTGATCCCTGTAAGCGTCCGCCTCTCATCCTTGTTGACTAATGCACACTAATAGATACTGCGGGTGAAGCATTGTTATGTAATTGTGCTTGTGTTGCAGACATTGACCCTCCCATGACATAACAGATCCTGTATTAAAGACAGAAGCAGCTTTATCCTAAGTATTATTGCTAATGTGAACAGACCTAAACATGAACAGATGCACTGCTGCTACATGCAATGTTCTGCCACTATGCCATTAATAATTTTCAATTTAAAAAACATATATTGTTTAATTTGTTCATAGAGAAAAAACGGATCTTTGGGTTCTGAAGATTTTGTAGTTTAACATCTGTGGTGTTATAAAGTCAGTATTAGAGAATTGTAAGATGTACATTAAGCGACATATTTTGACCTTGACTACTCAGACCTCAATTATTCAGCCCTTCTGGTTATTATAAAAGGGGTCAGGTCCTCTGACGTCTACTAATTAAAAATAAAAATGAAAACATTCCAAATTTGTCTGAAACCTCAAAACATATTTAGTATACCAACAGAGAGAAAGAGATTAATAATGTGGAAGGGGAGAGAGAGAAGAAAATGAAGGGCCCGATTCATCAGAATAGTACTGATTTTGAGGCTGGAAGGTTGGAGGCCATTTCAATATCTTAAACGACACACAAAGCCTTGTGGCCAGTCCACTGGCCTGGCATTGGAAGAGACTTGGAAGCCATGCCCCGCTGGCCTACCGAGTCACTTTGCCTCCCTGTGCTTTTGTGTTCTGCACTGAATGACACTGGCAAAACCCTCATGCCCACCCAAACCAAACTAGCTATTTTCTGCCTGCACAATGTACTGAATTAGCTTGTGGAGGGATCAAACACCAGATTCTGTGATTCTGTCTAAAATGAAACTACAGAGGCTAGGGAACAGGTCAGTGTTTCCCCTTGGATGTGACCAATATCAGGACTAACAGCTCCATTTCAAGTGAGGTTTAAACTGGGGTCCTGCGCCTTGTGGTATGTCTTCTAAGCTTCTTTCCTTGTGGCATGTCCCATGCAACCACAAACTGTGTCCTCAGATCTTCTGGACACTGCTACTTTATTTTGACTCAAAAGTACAAGTTATCTTACTTTGATTATCACTTCAGTACACCAGTACTATTCAATCAATGAATATTAGAGGACATTGCTATTTTTTACAAGTAGTTGAATCCTAGACAGCTAAAGCAGCAATCTTTATCTGAATTTTTCATTTAAAAAAATGAAACCTTTCATGGACCTGACTAAACTGCCTGTGTGAGCCAACAGGCGACAGAATTGATTGATTGATTTCACAGGGACTGTGCAGAATTCAGTGAACTGTACCACTGAGAAGTGCAGAGCAAATGGTCACGCTGTTACTGAAGTTACTGAATGAAAGCTGTTGGTTTAGTGCAGTGCAGGCCAGCACATCTTAAGCAGAAGTATTCAGAGCCAATTCTCGTTAATTAGGAGTCACACAGTAACTATATGGTATGTTTTTCCATTAAAGACATTAGGAAAGGCCTGTTTGGAAAAGAAATGTAATTTACTAGACTGAATAATAAAAGGTACTGTCTCTTCCTACAATCTTGCTTGAGTCATATCCGTGTATTTGCAATGATCTATAGAAAATTAAGAGTCTATTTTTAGATTCTTTGACACAATATATAGCAGCAAAGCAAGCATGAAGCTTCCGGAAGTGTGCTGCAGGGTATGTCTAAGTTGAACACATAAGGAAATGACTGAAAGGCTATTTCTAATAGACACATTAATGCAAGAGAAATAAGAAATTATAGTGGTTTGTACCCCCAAAAGTTCATGACAAAAGTCTAACACCTATTTTAAATCATATGCTTGCTCCTGTGTTTCTGAGGTGAGTCATTGGTCACATCCACCTGGACACACTAATCAATCACTTAACCTCCGTAAACAGCATTTGTACATGGACTGACATTAATTGAGATATCTCACATCTTTACTGCTATGGCACTCTCCCTTTCAGTCTATGTATTGTAGCTGTAGGCCTTTCTGGGTCTCCCCATTAGCTTAGGTAAAAGCATTCTCACACAAAAAATGAACTTGCCTATGACCTTCCTGTCAATACTAACATTGTAAGCACAAACACACTACACTATTAAAATAACTATTTGGACTTTCTGCAGTTAGCCAGGCCAAAGAACAAACAACTTCTAGTACTTTTACCTACACTTTTTTGTCAGCCTGTGGCTTAATGGAAAACTGATCTTAAGTCCAAAAAAGTTAGATGCAATTGTAACAAAGGATAGCTCTAAAATTAGGCTCAATTCTTTATATTTTCAAGGCATTAGAAGTATACTTTATCCATATATGACATTTTTCATTATGAAATTTATAGACAAAATTATGTTCTCCATCCACTCCACCATACTAGCAATTTGCAATAAAATATGCTATAGGAGCATTGGATTACCCCAAAACCAAAAGGTTTTAAAATCTAGAATGATTATATTAAGATATGAGATTATTAAATGCTTATTTAGGACATGAAAAAGGATTCAGCCCTGTCATGATAACATAGGGAAACTAAAAGATGAAAATGCTTTTAGAGTATTGTATTACATCTTATTGCCATAAAATAGAAGGTTGTCTGGGAGTGTTCATGTTGCATTTCCATCCCACACATTAGGGATTGGAGAAACATCCCCGGTTTCCTAAGGTGAGATGATTTTTGGAGTTGATCCATCTGTTGTTACCCTGCCCCATAGCTTTCAGGCCTATTGACCATACTCAACTGCATTTAAATCAGGTAGAAGTCTCAAAAAATTGATAGCTGCGTGGAGGGCAGACTCCCCAGCTTAATGACTCCCATGGAAAAAAAAAAAAAAAAAAAAAAAAAAAAGGTAGGCATTTTATATAACCTGGTCAGCTGGCCAGTCTGTGGGTGGCTGCACAGTAACTGCAGCGTGTGCTGTCTATGCCCGGCGGGCATTTCAGGGGAAAATGCAGCACAGCCACTATTACGGGGTGCACAGCAGAGTTTAGGAGACAAAGAATTCAAATCTGTAGGAATCCAGCGTTTGTTGGGTCTGCTGCTCATAGAACAGCTTGGGAGGATTTATCTTCTACATTTCTTTGAGGAATAATTCTTGGCTTGTGCAATAAATTACTACAGAATAAATATATGAGAATATCAATAACAAAAGCATCTTGCTCTTCTATGCTGCAACCCATCAAAAGATCAAAATCTTGATCACTACCTGTCTCCTGTGGAGTTGGTAGCAGAGCTCATTTCATTCCAGAGAAACAGAAGTGACGCACAGCCGCTGTGTCTAACTTGACCGTGGCCACACAGGAAAACCAACAGGGAGGTTTTCAGTAAAAACAATCCTCACCATTTTTAACAGCAGCATGTGGATAACTGATGTTCCTGTTGTCCTTGTTTAAAGTAAAGGAAGGACTTAAAACCAGAGCTAGATGTCTGTATTATGGTTGTAGCCTACTGAAGTAATTGCTATCTGGAAGTTTCTTGTTAGATCAAGTAGGCAATTCTGCTATTCTAGTAGAAGTCACTTTTACAGAAGCCCTCTGAAATCATCTTGTTTCCTGAAGCTTTTCAAGTATCATATTTAAACTGGTTTTTGTAGATGATGTCTTTTTATTATAGTCACTGTGATGCAGGGCTAGTTACAAAAATAAGCCTACATTAGCTATTCAGAGTGAGGTCAGAGATGAGGCACCTATTGACTTGAATAGAGCTGAGACTTTGTCTTAATACCTTAGTACAGCAGTAAGTTCTGATTTTACAAATTCAGCTGTTAAGATATTAAAAGTTAAGGAAAATTCTTTCATCAGCTGGATAGGAACCTGTCTATGTTGTTTGTAAAAATACTAATAGCCCTAAAATGTTTTCTGAGCTAACAGGAGGCTATCAGAGCAACGAGCTAGGAGCAGATCAGGCTGAGCCCTGTTCTCCCCAACCCTCTTACCTGCCTCTCCCTTGCTTGTAATGCCTGTCCTCACGCATCTTGGCATTTTTGCCATGTTTGAGTTTCTTCAGTGGCCAGCTCCGCATCAGTCTTTAGCTTGGCTCTCCTCAGGAAGGTCACAAAGTCATTATGTATCAGCCTGTAGGGATCAAGAAGAGACCATGTCTGAGAAACTGGCAGGGAGCCCAGAGCAGCTCTGTGCTACGCTTTCTGTGGGTGTTCTGGCATGGCAGGAGCCAAGCTCACACAAGGTAAGTGGAAATCACATTTCTTTTTAGAAAGGGGAAGAGAAGTCAAAGGGAAGTGAGGTTGTTTTGAGTGGGGTATAAAGAGACTGCAGATCGGCTTTCTTCACTCTGGGCCATTCATTATTTCAGGACTTTGCCCTCATTCTCAGGGTTGCAAGATCGATGTTACTGTCATTGCAGAAAGGGACAGGATCCACTCTGATACTGTGTAGGGATTGTAGCCAGTAGTGTCTGTTTTGATGATGGTATTGGCCTCAATGCTATTCATTCTGCATTGATACCAGTATTAGAAAGAAAAGAATTGTGCATATTTTAAATTTAACCTGTACTGTTTTTCCTAGCTATGTACACAGAATGCATCCCTTCACTGCCAGTTTGTTTTGGGCATTGTTAGTGGAAAAAGAGCCAAAAGGAAAATGAAAAGTTTTCCTGTTTCCTGATGGAAACAGCCTTAGATGTCCTATAATTTGAGCAAGGTGTTTGACTACATGATCTCCAAAAATCCCTTCCATCCAAAATTAGTCTATGATTCTATGCCTGTCTCCTGTTTAGAAGGAATTGCCACTTCCCATGGACCTGTGTGTGTTATGCACTTTGTAGCTACATGCGGACAGTTTTCTATCTCCAAGCTAAAGCTGCAGTTTTGTGGGACTTCAGGGCTCTTGCACCCACAGAGGCTGTCAAGTCCAGAGCTGCTGCTCTGCCTAGACAGCAATGTGTACGCGTATGCATTGTATATAGGGTTGTCTGCTGTTCAGAGATTCCTTGCAATATCAAAACTTGTGGGTGGGGGTGAAGTGAGGTCAGGACGACACTGTCCATAGCAGAAATACCTCACAGTAATAGTTGTCATCTCCATTACTGTCAAATTAATTCTGAATTGTTGCCCATCATACACTGTTTAGCTTGAGGGAAGTGAAATGGTGGCTTTGCTTCTGTGGCAGAAATGAGAGTAGTTCAGCCCTCTGAGGAGCCTTGCAGAGTGGCAAAGGAAATGTCAAATATCATTTGGTCACAGTGTGTTGTTAAAGTCCTCTCAGGAGCAGTCCTTGCTCTATATACTTTATCTCCACTACATATATAGAACAGAGAAACAGAGGTGGTTTTTTTAGGGTTTGTTTTGTGTTTTTTTTTTAAGGAAGTATCAGCTTTCAGACAAAGTTGGGGACATTTGGAGTTGAAGCTACATTTGGATGGAGACGTAAGTTTTACAGACCAAATCTGCACCTTCAAGCAGCTATACTTCAATTTGAGAGCAGGAATGAGCAGTAGATGGGACAAGAGACTGAAATTCAGCATTAGCAGCTCAATTTCTGGATCAACGATTAACTTGCCATGTGACACCAAGCAAGTCCATGGCACTATCACTACTTCTCCTCTAATTCAGCACAGTAAGAATCAGTGCAGCAGACCTTCTAGTCCAAACTATCTCAATATTTAAACTTTAGACAAAATCTAGGCATGTGTTTAGGCACTCTGAAAAATGAGATTGCATGACAATGAGTGTTAAGTATCTCAATAAATGAAGACTATCTACTTAGATGCCTAGCTAGAATTAAAATCCCCAAAGAGGTTTGTTTCTGCCTTTGGAGTATACATATTATGTCTAGAGAAAGAGAAAGATGATCATATGATCATATGCTGAAGAGAAAACAAGGGAAACTGATCCCTCTGTGGACCTTAATCAGTTTTTCCCTGGATGCCTCTGTCAAGTTGCTGGTTCATTTAGGTGTTTTCTTCCCTCATCTGAAGATTTACATGAGCTCTTCTTGGATCTTTCAGCTTACCACATTGAAATTTGGTGGAAACATATTGAAGGAGAAAACAAGAAAGTGCAGCACAAGTTCTGTCTCTAAGAGCCAGTTAGAAATCTTGAGAGAGAAGCTAATGGTGCTGAATGAGTTTAATGTGATGGTCTTGTCTAGAAAGCACTATGCAGCTGAGTGCTACCAGACCTATACATTAATACCAGAACTACCTCAGATATATGGAATGTGAGATAATGATTAGGCCTCCTGGTCTACATTGCTACTGGTGTACTGCACTGAGAGAATTAAATGTTTAGGAGTCATATACTTCGGGTGATTACACAAAACCTGGATTATTCTCTGGGGTCAAGGCAGTGCTATTTTTGGTTAAGGTTTCACAGATTAATGGTCGTCCTCCATCTTGCAAAGTGACCTTAAAATTGCAGTCAAAAAGGAACTTAGAAATTATGATGACAGTCTGCACTAATTAGTCCATTTGAGTGCAAGTAGGTACAAGTAGTTTGCTACATATGCATTCTATACGCCTGGCTAAAAACAATGCAAGATTCTCAGCAGGAGTTGGTGAGAAAACAGCTAATGGGAGCCCAGGTGCAACCAGTACGGTCACCTCAAGGACAGAGCAATCCCTGGCAGGGAGTTTAGAGACTCTGGATTTTGCCCTCTCCCTTGCTTTCTTCCCCGGGCTCATAATGGTGACTGTGTGGCTCCCTGTGGCCAGAGGCAGAATCACTTTTTCTGTGGTGTGCGACTCCGGTGAAGATTTTATTTGTGGGGTCACTTTCACATAATTCTAGAGGTGGCATTGTAAATTTTGGCTGTTAAATGCTTCAGTCTATTCCATATAAAGCTTTGGAGCATGACCAATTAATATAATAATCACCTCTAGCAGAGAACACATTAACTGCCTGAACTCTCAAGACTTAGAAGATCAGAGAGAACAAGTTGGAAGATGCTGAGAAATTGAATTAGCAGAGTCTCAGGATGGCAGCCAGTAAGGGACTTGATGTACTCGTGTGTGGTAAGGGATGAGCTCCGTGCCCCAGGGACACAGACAAAGCTGCTGTCTTCTCTGGGATTACACCATGCGGGTACTTCCCTGAGGACAAGAAGGGAAGGAGCTCCGGAGCGCTCTGGAGCCCTGTATTTATTCAAACTAATATTCTGTGAATCAAATGATCTAATTAACTAAATATGCATTTGACCACAAAAATGTTGTGTTATTTTTAGCTAACATTGCAAACTTACATCAGGGTTGCTTTTTTTCCCTCACTGAAATTCTGCATCTATTTTCTACAGAATTCCCCTATTTTTCTGATTTAAATCATCAGTGACCTGTGTGGCTATGCTTGAATTTTGATCCTCAGAGCCTGTTATATCTCTTCATCCTTTTTAATGATGAGATAAGCTTCTAATAGATAGACAGAAATAATCACGTTCTTTGAAACAAGTTGGAATCAAACAATACAGGTACAACTAAAGTTCTCTCTCTGTTTTCAAGAAAAGAGAGGGCAATTACAGATCAATGTGATACCCAAAATTACATTCCAATTTGGATTTTTATTACAGATTTCCAAGCTTAAGGCTAAGCTTGAGATGACACTGAAATCACCAAAATTGGAACAAATAAAATAGTCTGATTCTGAGCTTCAGCCCCTCGAAAACTGAATGAGGTATCATAGAAATCGCATTCAGAGAGAGTCTCAATGGCCTTTGGCCTTAAGTATTTGTTTGTTGCATACCACAATAATTATCATCTTAATTTTGCAGACTTGGGGACTGTGGACTGCCTGAGCAGCCACTACTCTAAACTTTTCTTTTATACTGTAGCCACTAACAATATATTGCCCTTCTGCGTAATATCGCTGCAACATTTTGTCCCATTCTCAGTTTCCAGAAGGATGATAGCAATCTGGAAGAAAAAAACATGATCAAAGGCTGCGCAGATGGTTCTGTAACAGCTGATAGGTAGCTGCAGTTGTTGATGAGTATTTTGGAGGTGACAGACAGCAAGGGCAAAGAAGAACTACTGCCACCATTTCGAGGGACTCTGCCAGGCCACAAAATAATCGTGATGAAGAAATGGCTTCAGAAATGTTTCCAGCATTGAGATTTTTTTAAACGGGAATAAATTCCCCAAAAGACAGGGACATCTCTCTCTCACTTTTTTTAAGACAATTTAAAACTATACTGTGCAGTAGGTTTCAGAAAATGGGACCCTAGAAATAGAACTCTCCTAAGCTATTTGCTGTGTGCTGCTGTGCACAATTACAGAATTACCTTCTGTTGTAACGTAGTACGTGCAGTCTCTTGTAGGAAAGAGCTCGGGTTGTAACAATAACCACAGTTCCAATCAAGTTGACTTTTGACAGAGTACCAGTCATATATCACTGCAAAGTGCAGAAGAGGCTTACCATGGAGGCTGTTTGACACAGCAGGTAGATCTTCAGGGTCCTTTAAGAAAAGCCTTGATAGGCTCATGAGACCAAATCCATCAGCTAGTGACTGTTCATACCCAGGAGTGCTCCTGGGTCCAGGTGCGGTCAGTCTGGGACTGCAAGACCTGAGCATGCCCGGCAGCTGAGAACAGTGCCCAAGGCATCGTGACATGTGTGGCAGAGGCTCACCCAGGAGCCTGTGGCTACCCAGAGTGCTCTGGGAAGAGCGTTACACAACCATGATCTGCACCTGCAGATTGCACCTCTTTGCTATGCTGCCACATATAAAAGCTCAGCCATGCAACCCCCCCATTTACTGCCGCAATGCATGTTGACAGCAGGAGGAAGTGGGGTATGTACCAATTATTGCATGTATGATTAGACAGTTGTCATGAAAGATGAGCATGGTTTCAGTCTTATATGTGTGTGAAAAAAATGAAGTTCGCATAACTTCAACATGAGAACCCATGACCAGATCAGCAGCAGTCAGGGAGTCATTCCCTTGGACCTTGACACATCCAAGGCTAAGGCCTTCCCCGTATCCCCGGGTTGACAAGGTGACTGTCAGGTTCGAAGGACAAGAGGTTTCTGAACACAAATTCTTCCTTAAAGAATAGAAGAGGTACTGTTTCTCTACCAGCAGAGGTTTTTAAGGCAACTGGGCCTTTCAGCAGCCTGCGGGGGGGTGTGGGGTGGGGGTGGTGCCACCCACCGGAAGATATCTAGGCAGCCAGTATCTTTTACACAGAAGATATTTCACCAGCTTGGAGGTTTTCATGGTGGGCTTTGGTGTCTTTCAGGTAGGCAAGTAATTTCATCAACTTTGATCAGTCTTGGGAGGAGATGGAGGAGTTCGTCCCCAGAAATAATCTCTGAACTCCAAGACAACCTTAAGGCCTTTACCGAGTGATGGGCTCGGGAGTGGGAGTGGAGCACTAGCAAGCCACTTTTCATGTTTCCCTTTTTCATGTTTCCATCCTTAGCAGTGGGATATGGCAACCAGATTCTGAGATAATGCTTTCAAACATTAAACAATGAATGACAAGGACTGAAGTTGTGTTAGGATGCTGCGTAGGAGCTGGTCCTAGCTCCAAACTTCACAGTCATTCCTGATGCATTTAGCCTCTTTAGACAGTTCTGCTCTTTTTATAGGTGCCCTTGCTCTGTTTGAGGACCCACTCCATACACAGACAATTGAAGCATAGCCACCTGCCAGCTGTGTTGAATATGTCCCTATTAGCTGTTTTACTTAAGCACTCTGAGCAGCCTCTAATTTCTGACGGTGTAGTCCAGCCTTTCCAGGAAAGCCTGACAATAGATATTTTTATTTGGCTATTAAACTACCCTATGCTGCAGTGACCTTTTTATTCCTCCGTGGTCCACCACAGGGCTGAAAGCAAATAATCCTACAGAACAAATAATCCCCTGGAAAGTGATATCAGCCCTGAGTAGAGATCTTTCATGCAGCAGGTTCTCCCTCTGGTCCCAGATATTTCCAGGTGGCTTTTGATATTTTCTGTTGTTGGATTTGCTGAGTGCCAAGATAACTTCCCTCTGAGGGGAGCCGAGGAACAGCTTCATTGACCTGGAAAATGATGACCTGTTTCTTCTCTTTCACTTGGAAGATTAACCTTGAACTTCTGATGCCTGCCACCAGCAGCTAAGTCTCACTGTTTGCAAGTTGTGGTGAGTAGTGTGAGGCACAGTGCTATGACCTCAGTGCTGCTTGATGCCTATGGCTATATAGAAACTGCAAAAGTTCTCCCATCTATGATCATAGGTGTCCTTAGCTCGCTCACTGAAGAATGACGGCATTCTGAGCCCGATTTCCCAGTCCTAGCCTCACACCTCTTCTCTGCAGTGAGCTTAATGCATGTCTAGGCAACACATCAGCGTGGGCTGTGAGAGGATAAATCAGGCTTTTGCTACAGGATGGCATTCAGGATCATGGGTGAAGTACAGAAAAGTCAACTACACTGTGAGTATTGGAGAATACTACATTAAAGGGCTGCGCTGGTTTTAAGAAAAAACTCAGCTGACTCCCACTGAAGGCAACCAAATTTTTGGTTGCACAAGGAATATATATACTTTTGTTTTGAAGTGCTCCTTCTCAAGATATATATTCTACATCTTCAGATCAAAATCCGAAGAAAAGGACAAGATTTCACAACCATATTGGCTTTATCATTCCTTCAATAGTTGGCTTCCTGTTTTCTCTAATTAACCTGAATCTATTATGTCTGTCTTTTCCAAAATGAGTTCCACTCAGAACTTGGTGCTCCCTAGGCAAGAGGTTAAATTAATGTCATTAAGTCTCTTCCTGGAAGCCTCCTACAGTAATAAGGCTGAAAAATTGTGAGGAAAAAAGTAATGTGGCCACCTTGCTCTTTAAAGACATATGTCTAACCACTATATTTGTTGATTGTTTCAAATGAGGACAGCTGAAAATATTTAAACATATTTGAGCATGAAAGCAAAATCTGTTAAACTGTATCTGTCAGGTACCAAATGTTCTACAGGCATCTAAAATAGATGGGCCCTGCCTTACCCAAAGGAAATGCTGAGGCAGTGCATTCTTTAAAGAGCTATATACAGACGTTATTTCCCTTCTGTTACTTACTCTGATGACAGTGGGCCTCCTCTACAAGCCTCACTGCCCACCTCTTGCTTGCTCATAAAGTTTAAGCCAGAAAGAAACATGCTCTCATCTGGTCTAACTTCCTGACTAGAAGATTTCACCCTGCTATTATGGATAGAACTTAATAATCTGCATATGCTTAAGGTTTATCTTTCAAAAAGAAACACTGTCCTGATATGTAAACATAAAAAATCAAGAGAATCTCCACTCACCTTAGTTGACTACTCGTAAGGTTACTTGCTCTCAGAAAAAAATTCAGTGCCTTTTCTTCTAATTGGTCTGACTTCATCTTCTCCAAATCAGTTCATGTTATGCCTTTCTCCATTAGTCTAAAGAGCCTGTAAGCTCTTCTCCAGTGTCTCAAGAACACACATTAGTCAAAGGTTTTCCCAGCAGTGAACCCATTCATCATCATCATCATCATCCATGTGGATTCTCTGGTCTAATAATACAGTTGAACACTTTAGGATGTTTCTTCCCTCTCTGCTGAGTTATTTTCTTGCAACTTGTAGGAGGGGAAGGGATATAGAGATGATACAGAGACTGATAGAAATACATAGGTGATACGATCGGTTATGTTCCATTTCCATAGGGAACCTGACAAAAAAAATCAGTTCTATGCAAAGTAAATGCTGTTTTTTAAACCTTTGCAGTGGAAAATGCCACTGCAGATGGTTGCATTTGGACAGTCTTGCTTTCAAAATCTTTTTTTGTTATCGTCATTGGGAAACCCACATACCAGGATCCCCACAACGGCAATGGGTGTTACAATTGTACAGCAGCTCCAAAATCCAAATCTTTCCTGTTGAAAATCAAGCAGCCAGTTTCCTGTAGTTTGATCTTAGGGACACCAGGGAGTTCTGTACCATATGTTAACACAATATTTGTCTTCTGCCAAAAATTTCTGTCTCCCCATCCTCTGCTCCAACCACATGGCCTTTTTTCCTTAACAGTCAATTACATCAGATATAAGTGATATTCTTGGCAGAGGAATTTATCATCTCCTCAAAGCAAAGGATTGTTCTGAGGTTTCCACGTGTTTCTACAGGGGACTACAGTATGACATGTACTTGCACTGTCAATATTCCCAACAGGTGCCACCTGTTAAAACACTGCTACAACTGTTTATGGATCTTGCTTCATGGAAAATACTGTCTCTAACCCATCTATCTAATGCACTTGTAACCTTTAACATTGCAAAATCTGACTGTGTCTTATGGGCAGTACCCAAATAAGACTAGGCATTGTAACTTGAGATCAGTATGGTATGCAAACTGATTCCTTCAGTATCTGCTACCAAAAAAATAGCTGAAGCAGGTATTCTAATTGGAATAGATAACTAAAGTTTTTCTCTTCTCCATTTGGTACTGAATAAGCAAAATGTAGGACTGATGAGGGCTAAAGTCTGCCTTTGTCTAAATAGAATAGGAATAGGAGTGGCACTGTGTCTCTGCTGGCAGTGAGTTTTAAAAATTTGGTCAGTGAGTGGATGCTTCAGCCAAAGGAAGTGTGGTGTGAATGAAGCTGGAGAGGGCTTGGCTGTCCTCCAAGCTTAAAAGCTGAGTTATCAAGACTTTGCAGAAGCTGTTGTGTCATTAATGAGTGCCCTGAAGTGTACTGAAGCCTTCCATTTGAAGGTTCTGCTGACTGTCTTTCCAGGTGCGGTGGCTTGTAAGGCAGGAGATATTTGGCCGTGACTGGACGCTATCTTACTGCCTTACCACCTTCTGAGTGTACAGAAAGGTACTGGGTTCAGAGTCAGCCTGAACTGCGTGACATTTTGCAGGTGCGATAACCTGGGAGAGAACGTGGGAGAAATTTTGCCATCACTATTAGTGATACCACTTCAATGTTTAATGTGATTTCTGTGCATTTTTCTCCTACTGGAGAAACAAGGCAGAGGACAATCCATTATTCTTATGGATAGCATGGGTCTATAGACATGGGGGTTTAGAAAAATGATGACTGACCTGGTAATGAAAATATCTGTGTCAATAATGGTGCATGTAGATCTGGTGATGGCTGTACTTGAAAACATTTCTCCCAATATATCTGAAGGGACTGTAAGTACAAATAAACTCACAGAAAAATATTTGAGACTGTTCTACAATGAGGAATCTTAAAATTGTTACTTTTTAAAAAATTAGGCAGCTCAAGTCAGCAAAATATTTACTTATTGTATCACTTAAAGCATTTTTTGTCAAATATTTTGAGAGGCACTACCTATAAACTTTAATCTGGAGGGTAAGTGTACTACGTCCCTTTCAAAAGTGGAGAAATTGAGGCATAGATCCTAAACTTGTCTACTTTTCTAGGAATGAGTTACTAAGCGAGCCCAGAACAGAAATCACAGCTTGTCATACTAGAGTTCTTGCTTAGAACTTCTTCAGATTTTGATGAATTTAGGATTTAAGGTTACTCAGGATTTTCAATTTGAAGTTATATGCAACTCAAAAAAAAAAATCAGTCTCTTAATCAGTTTTAATAGTGGTCTTAAAGATCAATTCAAGCACTTTCTGTTCTTAAGGTAAATGAATGTTTTGAGAATTAACATATATATATATGAAGATGTATATAATAGGGCTGTTAGTTTCAAGAAACAGAGCTAAGTAATTATATACTTGCAAAATGTCCAGCCATTTATTGTATTCAAATATTCCTTTATAGAATATACAGAATGGATAAAGCAAATCTTCAGTTAGTAGAATGCATATACTCCCCTCTCTGAATGCAAAAATGTGTCTTTTCTACTCTCCTCAGTCTCCTCCTCATTAAGTCCCATGCTGTTAGCTTTTTGGTTTTTTTCAGTGCTTCACGTAAAAACTTAACCTGCTGCTGAATTTATTTCATGTGGGTTTACACTTTCCTCATTTTAATGGCTTGTAATGCAAAAACATAAAGGTACGGTTGCTGCAACAAACTCCCTATTGAAGCTTGCCTGCTGCACACATTGTTTTTGGAGTCTAACTTGGCTTTGAATCCTAACATTACAAAAAAACAAAACGTAGCATGGTCTTAAGTGCTGTAATTAATGCTTCTAAATTTTGTTCCTTTGCTGTACTGTCCACAGCTGTGTTGTGCAGAATTTCTTCAATGAACATGTTTTTGTTTCCCTCCCAAACCAGTAGAGGAAAAATACTAGGAAATTTTACCCTCTCGTACTTTTTAGACAGTGCTTCTGTCTAATATCCCAGCTTTTTATATATTTTTGTTAATCCTAGATATGACTTTTGACATTAAAGTCACCAACTAGAAAATTAGAAAAAAATGGTGTCATCTGTGTACAATAATTCTAGGCAAACATAAAATTTCTGTGCATGGATCAAATGAGAGAAAGTGAGGAAAAAAACCCAAAACATTGTGCATAAAGACATGAAAGGACAAATGCAACTGAATATTAAAAACCCAAACTACTTATGTGCGAAAATGCACTAAAATAAAACACTTGTCTCGGTCGCTCCCAATATTTATAATCCCTCTTGTTGTCATTTAAAAGCATTCTTAAGATCTCTTACCTTGCTAATATTAGATACTCAATTCCTCCTTTTTTGCTGGAAGACTTTGGCATATTTCTGAGATCCTGGAATATGATTTTACATGTCTTTCACCTCTTTGAAGAGAAAAGACAAAGTTTTTCTCAGATATTTTTCTAATTATTTATATAAAAGTGCATTTGTTTTTCATTATTCATCCTCTTTCTGTGTTTATTTTCAGTACTTTTCCTACTGAGCTTCTTTTTTGCTTCTGAACCTGTACTTCCATGCAATTTTCTCTGATTGGCTAACAAAAAACATTGTCAGAAACATAATTTAATTTGCTACAGTACTTTAGAACACTTTTTTGCTATTAATCTGTATAATTATACCGAGTCAGACTCCCACAGCAAAGTGTTAGCCATTTATTTTTACTTACTTGCAGGCGCAAAAAAAGAAAATATCGAAGAGAAATATCAAATTACCTACCATATTATTTATCTTCAGCATTTAGTATTTCGTCAGAAAACTAGGCCCTGGAATAAGGGAAAAGGTACTCCTCGCAGCACAAATGACAGATGCCAGAAAAATCGAGAAACTTTGGCGGAGAACTACAGAATATTTTTTGTATGTATGTTAAGTTTTGGGAAATGATTAGTGAAATTTGATGTAAAAAAAAAGCAGAATAAAATATTAGAAGCAATACTATAAATAGATTATTGAAAACTATTTGGGAGCTTTCAAAGACCTGAAGTTAGCACATGTATTTTCAAGACTAGAAATCTATGAGTTGCTCCTGAACTAGAGATCAGAGTTGAAAATACAATACCTGATAAAAGAGGACCCCATTTCAAACCTGATACAGCCTTTTTGAATCATCTGGATTCTCTTATATGGCCAGCATGAAAATCAGAAAGAAAGAAAATGGAAATGCCTACTGAAATTTTTAATGACCACTTTTGGAAATGCATTTTTTCTCAAAATTACCCAGCTCTTAAAAAATAAGTATAATCACAAAATGACTGTGCTAGTGGGTTTTGGAGCATGACATTTTGACATTTCTGTGACTCAAACCAACATTTCTAAAGAAACTTTCAAGATAGTCCCTAGACAAAACACAGTATTGAAAACCCACTCTATTTCTTTTGAAATATAAATAGTAAGGCTCCCGCTGATAACAGTGGGAATGCATGATGACCTTTTGCTAATTTGAAAGCACAGAAGTTTGAAACTGAGATATCTGAAACCAGAAATGAAGCTTGTAGCCTGAATAATATGTACTGTACTTTTTGTCATTTTTATTGCATAATGCCATAATTTATTTACCATGCTAATGGTGTATGTGAGGATTTTCTTCTAAGATAATTAAAATCAGTGATAAAAATGAACTATTTAAAACACTGTTACTCATTAACAAAACTAAGATGTCTTTACACTGTATAATTCATTTGCTCATTTTTTCCTATAATGAATAGACATTATCTACAGATAGAAAGCTATAGGATTTTTATAATGGATAACAGGAGCTTTTGTGCCTCCTGATGATGAAAGCAAAGGCTTAGGTTTTTCTAAAGACTAATATAAGAATATTTCATGAGTATTCAGTAATAGCATGATACCTATCCCCTCAAACCTTCTTCAAAGCCTGAAACAAAATGGGGAAATGATTAATGAGACCATGCGGAGATGCAATATGAGAAACTACTCTGTACTACTGCTGAATTTCTAGGTCAACAAATACAACTGTTCCCTTTTGCACCTGATTCAGGCATTATACAAGCATGTTACAATGTTTTGCTGAAGAACTAGGAGTTCTGCTTTCAGTCACAGCCACTTCCACATGGTGAGAGATTAAATTGAATCTAGAACTGCACGCTGGTATCACTCCAGAATTATCATAGATGCTAGAAAATACACTACGCACATCTTAAAATTTCTGTAATGTTATTTAGTATATTGTGGTGTTATTTAGTGTTGTTTCATGTAACCATAATAATTACTGGTCCAACTTTTGGATATGGACCCATGCATGCCTGTTTTCAAATTTACATTTTAAGCCATTACATTATATTTGGTTTATTTTCAAAAGGTGTTGGTGTATGGGATAACACAGGTGTTTACATATAGTGTGACAGTAAAGCTGCCATGACTTTTGGAGTTTTTAATGAATAATTTCTTGAAGAATCATGAAGAATTTTCCTCATTGGTTTTAAAAGACAACTTTCCCGAACAAATTTCTATTATTTTAAATACTTTGATTTTTTTAAACACTTCTCAATTTTAAAAAACTGTTAAGATATTCCAATTTCCTATCAGTACCCGTACAATAGACTGAAGTATTTCAGGAAAGGGGATAATTTGTTGTTATTTTTACTGGGGGGGGGGGGGGGGGGGGGAGTCTCTTCCGCAGGAGCTATGAGTAAGCTACTTAGTTATACCCACACACAATGGGTATGTGCCGACATGTTCATTTCAGAGCTTGTTCTCCTTGGAACACCTGAACGAAAAAAATCAGAGTGGTTTGGGTTGGAAGGGACCTCAAAGACCATCTAGTTCCAACCCCCCTGCCATGGACAGGGACACCCTCCACTAGACCAGGTTGCCCAAAGCCCCATCCAGCCTGGCCTGTAACACTTCCAGGGAGGGGGCATCCACAGCTTCTCTGGGCAAGAAACCAGAAGCCGTCGGGCTGGCGGAACCCCGAGAGGCCGCCTCAGTGCCTCACCCGGTCTGCGGGGAAGGACACCCGCTACCCGCCTCGCTCTGGGAAATCGCCCAGGGAGGGGCGCTGCCCGCCTAAGGGGTGGCCCCGGCCGCAGTGCAGTGCCCTGCCCGCCGGGGAAGCAGCCCCGCAGGTCACCGCCCGCCCGCAGGGTGTCCCTCAAAGCGCCCCTCAAAGCGTCCCTCAGAGGCCGCGGCCGGCGACGAGCAGGCAGCGGCGCGCGGACGAGGCGGGAAGCAGCGCACCCCAGCTCTCGCGATGGCTCCCTGACGCCGCCGCCCGGCGGTTGTAACGGCCGTAACCTAGCACTCGCTGTTTACGGCGACGTAGCCAATGGGAAGGCGGAGCGTGTAGGCGGGGCTGCGAAGCCCGTCCAATGGGAGGGAGGGGCGGTGCGTTTAAACAGCGCGGGTGCTGAGCCAGCTCCTCTGGGAGTTTGAGGCGGTTGTGTCGCCATGCCCGGCCGCACTGACGACTACGAGGTGCTGCTCACCATCGGCGCCGGTTCCTACGGCAAGTGCCGCAAGGTGCGCCGCAAGGCCGACGGCAAGGTGAGGTGGCGGTGGGGCTGAGGCTGAGGCACCGCTCTGTTAGTCGTGCCTCCTCGTAGCGTGCCGTTGCTGTCGGTTTCGGCTGGGTGCTGGCGGCTCTCCGAGCCAAGCGAGTGGCTTTCAAAGCCTCTCTTCCCCCCCTGCAGAGCTCTGGCTTTTCTGTAAGTCACTCCCTAAGGATTTGGTGTTTTGCTGTTTTTTTTTTTTCCCCCCTCTCTAGATCTTGGTATGGAAGGAGCTCGACTACGGCTCGATGACAGAGGCAGAGAAACAAATGCTTGTTTCGGAAGTGAATTTGCTTCGTGAGCTGAGACATCCGAATATTGTCCGGTATTACGATCGGATCATCGACAGAAGCAGCACAACCCTGTACATCGTGATGGAGTACTGTGACGGGGGTGACCTGGCTAGCTTAATTGCAAGGTGCACAAAAGAAAGGCACGTGAAACCTGTTTGTGGCAATTTTGGAGTATCTAGCATAAATGTCTTGGGCAATCAAACCAAAAAGCTCAACGTGAAATGTATCTCTTCCTAGTAACTCCTGAACAATTTCAGGTCTCATCCTTTGGACCTGACAACTTTTCTAAAATGTGAAAGGGTTGTGCAAAATTACAACACTGCTGGGAACTGTGCTAATGAATGCACTGATCAGATGTTTATGTCCAAACAGTAAAAAAACCTGAGCTCTCTTATGAGGCAGAAGCTGTTGAAGGGTTTCTTCATGCAATGCTATGCATGGTGTTGAAAACGTAAAACAGTTCTTGCAGAGAGGTAGCTTGATCTGTGAGTTCTTTTGGCTTGTCCATCAGTAAAACCACTTGTACCCTATTTTTTTATTAGAACACCAACGTGCACAAAAGGGAAAAGTTATTTTGAACATCATGTTAAAAACTACTTTATGTGCCTGCATAAAAAGCTTGTGGAGACAGCAGGTTGATAAGACTTCACCATGGTCTAATCTTAGACTTAGCAGCCTACTTGTTAAGTATTCACATTCTTAAGTTTTCACATTCTTAAGTAAAGTAAGTACATGACACGACATGTGTGGCTTTGTGAGAATAGTCTAAAATGGTATGGCAGCTGCCCCCAAACATATCAGTATTTTCCCTTTAGGAGGGTTATATTAAAAATAAGTCCTGTCTTGGCATTAGTGTTGTATGTTCCTCATAACGGTTTTAGAAACAGCTGACACTAATACTGTTATCATAAGTGATCAAAGGGGCAGATCTCATCAGAAAAGCATTAAACTGTTGTTTGTGTTGTAAGTAATGGATATGCTACATATTTGTTAGACCCTTTGCAGGAGGAAGGGAATATTATGGGGATTCTGCAACAAAAGTCTAGATGTCCTCCAACATATTTGGAGTGATTTAAAAAAAAAAACACAAAACTTCCATTTTTAAAATACCATATGTAGATGCCTGTTGCTGTTAGTTTTCTATAAAGGTGCTAGGATTGATTCAGTGATGTTTTATAGCAGTAGTAGTAAAAAAGTTACAGAACTAAGACTGGCAGCAACTACTTAAAGTGATGGATACTCAGAGAATACCTTTGTTAAACAATGTGTTCATCTTTCAGGCATTACTTGGAAGAAAGCTTTGTTCTCAGAGTATTGACTCAATTGACATTGGCCTTGAAGGAATGTCACAGACGGAGTGATGGTGGAGTCACTGTGCATCGTGACCTAAAACCAGCAAATGTCTTTCTAGATGGCAAGCAGAATGTAAAACTTGGGGATTTTGGACTGGCTAGAATATTGCACCATGACACCAGCTTTGCCAAAACATTTGTTGGAACTCCATATTATATGTCTCCTGTAAGACCTCCCTTCTGTACCTTATCTTCCCTCTTGTCCCTCTAAGATCTGTTTTCTGCAGTGTTGATCTCAGAGTCTATGAAGGCTTGGGAGGTTTTAATGAAGAGTTACTAGTCTTAAATGTAGGTGTGTATGTTCTGGAGACAAGGTTAATTGACAGCTATTTTAATTCCCTTTCTTCCTCACACCATCAGTGCCTTCTAATTAAGGTGGTTCTTCACTGTATAAGTTTTTATATGTTCTTGGAACATTAGAGATGTAAGGTAGTTAATTTGGAGTATCCTGTTCCTGAAAAGGAACAGGGAAGCTAGAGTGCTTTTATGTTTCATAGTCTTAAGCTAAAGAACTATTTAAATTACCTCTTGATGGTAGGATTTTAACTTGCCATGTAAATAAAAAGAATGAGTTATTTCCCTGATACAGTGCATTTTGTGTGGGAAAGATTAATGTTGACTGAAATATGGAGCTGTATCAACTGAAGATTAATGCAACACTTCATTCAGTCTTCTACAGTGTAGTATGCCATAACTTGTTAAAATTCTGCTAGTAAGAGTAGCTGTGGAGGTTAATTAAGATGGAATCTTAAAAGTAATGGTTTAGTTCAGGTTTGAACAGTAGCTGAATATCCTGCAATAGTAGAACAATGTCTTAGTTAATAAACTTAAGATTGTTCTCTTTCTTTAGGAACAAATGAACCACATGTCATACAATGAAAAATCTGACATCTGGTCTCTCGGATGTCTCCTGTATGAATTATGTGCTCTCTCGTAAGTATACTAGTGTGGTAATGAATGTGGAAACATAACTGTTAATGCATTTGTGATTAAATTTTGTATAGATGAAAGCTTAAATGTTTCAGAGACTAGTCCTAGATTTTTATTTCTGTATTGGCCTTGACATTAGGTAGTCAAACCTTTGATTGCAGCTTTTTACTTAGTCTGATGCTTTTTTTAAATGAAAATAAGTCCTGTAAAACTAGTGAAAGAATCCAAGAAAAATGTTCTTCAGGCCTCCATTCAGAGCTTACAACCAAAAGGAGCTGGCAGAAAAGATAAGGGAAGGGAAGTTCAGACGAATACCGTATCGTTACTCAGAGCAGTTGAATGATCTTCTCAAAGAGATGCTGAATGTGAAGGTAAGAATCAGTTACTAATTTTTCCACCTATAATTCAAACTAGTACTGAAATACTAGTTTTCCCTCTCAGTTATGAAACAGACTGATCTGAAGTAGTGGTTGCTATCACCTTGTCACTGGCAAGATCAGTTGTAGGGGAAGGAGGGAGGAATTGTGCTTTGAGTCCATTAAACAAAGGCAGCAGCTCAAGTGTTACATCAGGTTCACAGGATGCAAAAAGGCTGTCTCAATATTGGCTTATACAGAATTTCCTAACAGGGTGCTTAACAAGGTCTTATAACTTCAAGATTAAAATGGTTCCAGTGTGTTTGGAAGTTGGAAGGAGTTGTTTTGTCTTCATTTGGATTTTGCTTTTTATGGCTAATGTGTAGCTCACCCCCCATGGTTGAGAAGAATACTGCATGGGATAACAAAGCTGTAACAAGAACCCTAGGCTCCAACAGGTACGGATCCTTCAGGAATCAAGTGACAGGTAGAGATGCAGTATTAGCTGCAGAACCTACTGCCAATTGCCTCTGTAGGCTCACCACCCCATTCTAGCTCTGAAAGGAGTGGGTGCCTGGACTAGGAGAGCCAGACTTGCAGCTTCTGGAGCTGAAGGGCTGGTAACAGTCTCCTCCTTCAGCTTTTGTCATCTGGTTGCGTTGCCCCTTCCTAACTCCATTTTTCTCTAACTTCTCCTTTACTGTATAGCATGGTTTCCACCTGAGGTGGGTCTTGTTTGAGAATCCCTGGCCTTAATGTTTCTATAGATGGAACCTCTTGGTAATGTTTTTCCTTTAGGATTATTGCCGACCTTCTGTTGAAGATATTCTGCAACACCCCTTGATAGCAGACTTGGTGACAGAAGAACAAAGACAAAATTCTGATAAAAGAGGCCAGAGATCATGGGAGCCAGAAAGGCTGCAGCATTCAGATGCTGTAGTGAATGAACTGAAACGGAAGGAACAACAACTACAGGAGCGAGAACAAGCCATTAAAGAGAGAGAGCAACGTTTGGAGCGTATGATATTCCACTTGGGGAAGAGGGTGGCAATGGGATTATGATTTGAAAGAATAAGTGTGGAGGAAGGAAAGGTAGACAGTCTTCAAACCCCTCATTTTAATGCACTAGGAGATTGTACTCCTGCATTCACTATTAGAATTCTGTCTAAAGAATAAAGAATTCTTGGGCTTACTTATCTATACTAGTTCTTGTTTTAAGTTACTAAGATATAATTGGCAGTTTGGATACAGATGTCTGGTTTGGGAATATTAAATATGAGTGGCAATTAGGAAAGTATACAGAAAAATAGGGTCTGAATATATTGTTCTGCACTGCACACTGTAGGTTGCTTTTCACCTGCTCTGTGTAAGTTAACATTGGCTATTGAGCCTGATGGAGCAAAATATACCTGAGTAAACTGTCAACTGCTTTTACAGAAGCTGCACCCTACAGGTAGCTTGCCTGTGAAACTGTATAGATGGCTTCTCCTCAGGTGTTGGGGTTTCCTGCTCGCATAAAATGCTTCTTTGCATATGCAGCAGGCTCTGTAATACAGATTTTAACTATATATATTGTTTTCTGAGCCTGAATAACTGCTGCTGCTGTATACAGGGTGTTTAGTCATAGCAGAATTATAGCATCTGGTATCTAAATATTTATTTAGATCTGATTTAATGTGTGCCATGAGTTAATGTGTGGAATAGAAAGCTGCTATAGCTTCATTGTTGCAGATATGACAGAGTTGGGGGCGGGGGAGGAAGCATGCCTAGCATTTCAGAGTACTTGTCCAGTGCTTTATCAGTGCGTTGATAAAGGTGTATCTATGCAGCAGTTATCTTGCTTTGCTTAGAGCTGTAGAAGCAGAAATATGGGTGCATCTGACAGGCTATTGCTGCTGTCTTTTTCTGCGAGAAAATCCATCATGCACAATCACTCTAACGTTTACATCTTAACTCTGTATACTACCATATTTCTACTTCCAGAGAGAGAACGGGAACTCTGTGTTCGAGAGAGACTGGCAGAGGACAAACTTGCTAGGTATCTTACTAACCTATAATTGCCTAGATTAGAAACTCTACAATCTTACAACAAAAAGCTTAAATTTCTCTTTTCAAAACAGAGCTGAAAACTTGATGAGGAACTACAATCTCTACAAACAGCAGAGGACATTAGCTTGTGCAGATGGTCCAGGTATGAAAATACGCAAGAAGCCGCTTGCACTGATAAATGTAGGCTGGTATGACCAGAAGAATGCCCCTGATGCTCAGCGTGCTGTACCTAGTCCTATTGTAGCAATACAAACCCCAATTATCTCTGCATGGTTTGGAAAAGACTCTTTATTTTCCGCTTTGCGAAAAGACTTAATGAATGATGCCCAGCCATGAGTGTGAGTGATCGCTGTCAGCACTGCAGTTTTGCGCTGTTTTGAAAATTAGGTTCTTGCAGTAAGCTGATGGAAGTGCTGACTTGTAACCCAAACTTTCTCAGAGTTGTACTTACTTTTACTTATGGATGTATTTTTATAGACCTTTGATTTAGTTAATTTTAATAAAATTGCATGTGTCTAAAAAGTTCAACTTTAGTTCAACTTCCAAAAACTTCAAGGTGTAAAATAATATTTGTTGCAAGTGACCCAGCTGTGGTGATTGGTGCATTCTATAAGCTCTGAAGAATACAAACTGCTGTTATCATACTTCAGTTTAACTCACTAGAAAACAAAAAGCTTTGAAAATGTGCTATAATGCTTCCTGACTACTTGTAGGCCAATCTGTTTTACAGTAGTTATCAGCCCATAAGTATTTGACCCTCAATTTGGCCTTTATTGTTCAGTCCTTACTATCATAAGAGGTAGTATCATCTGTTCATTGCACCTGTCCTTTAATAGTAAAAATGATCCAAGTATCTAAATGCATTTTGAAATATTGATGGAATATTAAATAGCTGGGTCCTAAGTAATACTGCAGAACAAAGAAGCGTGAACACCCTTTAACACGCAGCAACAATCTCTTCATTTAGTTTTGCTCATATAAAGCAAGATAAGCATGTCAGTGCCTCCAATACGAATAAAACTGAAGTTGCTTTTTTTTTTTTTTTTTCCCAAGAAGTGCCTGTGACAGCAGGAAAGAACACAAGTAAAATGCTACCAGAAGTTAGTGGTGCTCAAGCCATTTCTAACATTCCTGTCAATTTTGAGAATTCCACCTGTCTCTCAATATCTTGTCTGACTTTGACACATTAAAGAATATAAAATTAAGAATAAATTTGCCTTGGGCTTTCTGATGTTGCCTCTAGCACTGGATGACTGAAGGTAAATGAGCTTCAGCATTTGCTTCTGTTCTTTTCTGCATCTCCCACCCCTTTACATGATATTTTGACCTTAACAGGGGTATTAATTTTTGAAGATGGGCAAAAAACCACTTTTGAGTAGTTAATACCTTGACAGACAATGCAGAGAAGTGAATATAGTTATTACAAGAGTGACCAAATCTTGAAAATATCTATAAATCACTTGATTCAACATTTGTCACAATGTTTGCTACTCTTCAAATTCATTCCATGATACTCTTGTAAAACTGTTTCTAAAATTCTCCCTCTACTGATATGAATGGACTAAGTGTTTCTCCAATATGTTATCCACATTGCGTCTCTTATCTTCAGTTACTCTATGACTGTCTAGATTGCATCTTGCACATCTTGGATCCCTAATTTCTCCTCAAAGTCAGTTGTGTGCTTCACAGTAAAATGGAATACCAAAAATCCTGGTTTCTAGGACCATGTCTCAGACACTACCCTATTTTTGCAGGGGATTTTCTGATTCTTAGGGGAGGGATTTAATGTTAAAACAGATATAATTCACTGATATGAAACTACAAAATGCTGAAACATTCACTAGCCCCTTCAGTTTGGTCCTCCTCACTTTTCTGTTTTCCTTGCTTTAGCCTAATGAATTGAAAATGAAGGCTTAAGCAGAGTTAGGATTAGGATAGTTACACTTTTGATAAGGTCTAATTTTTTTTTCCTGAGTTGAGTCTTGTGAAGCTGGTTTTTATGAGACAACGCTCTTTTGATGGTAGTTTTTGTACCCTAAGTCATTAAAAACAAGACAAAACAAACTGACAGCCTTTTGATTGTGGCAGTTCTATACAGCTAACGTATAGCTATACTATGACAATTCCTGTCCTGGAGGCTGCAGTGAAAGTAACTTGCTAATTGTTACAGCATCTAAACTCATTATTCCTCAAATCAGAGCCTAGTTTGTACCCTATTAACTTAATACAAGGATAGACTTGCAACAATGTGGATAATGTAGAAAGACCACTGGACAGGTTGGGTCTGCCCCTGCTATAAAAGACAGACAAGGTTTTTCAGTATCCAAGAGCCTAATTCTCCATTTTCCTTTGGAACTGGATTATGTTGCTGTCCTGCCCTTCAGAAGAAACTCCATGTCTTTTCTCCTTATGTCAACTAATACTTCCTTAGGTGTTGGGAGATACACCCTAGAAACTACAATGGCACCACAAATATTTAAAAGCTTTGTTTCTAATTTTTCTTCCAAAAATTGAAAAGAATTTTTGCTATGAACTGAAATGCATTTAATTAGATTACTTAAAGCCACAGGTAGTTAGCAAAATGGGTAACAGGGTTAAAAGACATAAGCTAATCAATAAATGCTGAAAGACACACTAATTCAGTACTCTTTTTCTATTTTTTTATTTCTTAAGATAATGCACTCCTGCTCCCCTTTTCTACAACCAAGAAGAAAGTACACTTTGATGGAAGTGAAGAGAATGCTGTGCCTCCTGTTAATTTGGAAAACTGTCCCCTTTCCAAAGGGAAATGCACTGATCTCAAAAAACGTCTATATGCTGCAAATCTACGGGCTCAAGCACTGTCAGAACTGGAAAAAAACTATCAACTAAAAAGTAGACAAATCTTGGGCATGCGCTGAAACTGTAACATAGATGTACAGTATTTAACTTTTTAGAGTTGATTAAATGTATAGGAAGATACTTGTGCCTCCTGTTTTTAAGCTGGAATCTACTGAAAATATATTTTAATAGTTGTTATACAAACCCTTAGTCTATGATAGGTAGTTCATGATAAGGACATAAAATATTATGAAAAGTAGTTCTGATACCAAATTAAATAAGCTGAATGAATTGTATTATTAAAGAAAAAAATATTTTGGTCCTCCTTCTGCTTACCATACATTACTCTTCAGAAGATATAAAGAATGAATATTCTAAACCAGATTTTTTTAAAATCTGGTGTGAAAAACTTTTTGGATGAAAACCGCAGAGATTCACAATCTATAGGTTAAAATGATGCTGTATGTAATGTATAGTATTTGATAAAAGAGGTATTGATATTTTGTATATGTAGAAAAACAGTGGCTTTTTGTCTGTGCTTGTAAATATTTTTTAACTATCAAAAGAGCAAAAAGAGATTTTATGATATCTCTTCCTACTAAGTAGGTGACTTATCAAAGCTGGCTACTTTTAGTTTAATGTCTGACTAATAAGTGGGATGGATAATTGATGAGTTTATAGTCCTTTCTGCCTGGGCAGCTGAATGGCTTGTCCATCAGCTCCTTAAAGGCATAGCATTTGAAATAACACCTTCTTTGGTTTGCCTTGAAATTGTGTTCTGATCCCCTGAAAGTCCTGTCCTGGATGGGACACCATCCAGGGTATTAGCACCCGTGTTTGGGGAGAGGCAATTGTACTTTGACTAGCAAATCCTTATTTTCTTGAAGCTTATGAGGTATCTCCATCTTTCCCTTCACAATTCTCTGCCAGAGTAGGAGTTGCTCACTTAAGGTGATGTAAGTTTCATGAACTATCTCAGACTCATTAATTAAAAAAAATCCTTTGGAACTGTAATGTCTGACATATATTTTATATAAAGATTTTCTATCTCTGGGTTGAAATGCCATAAAACATACATTTTTAGAAAACAGCTAATTTTCAGAACATTTGGTTCCTTATTGGGCTATGAATCTTATCTAAGGAGATATTCTAGATGGTTTTTACTCGAAAAAAGAGAATCTTACTTGAAACATCAATTTAATTTTGCATACTTGCTGATAGACAAGTACCTGTGTCACCAAACAATAGTTCTGCTCTAGCATTCTCAACCACCCAGCAGAATTTACCATATTTGTTTGCATAGCAGTTAGTGTTTTCACCACCACCTTTGCTTAAAAGAATTAGAAAGTGACCATTTGGTTTGGTAGTCTAAAACTACCATGATTCTGGTAGTCATTACCCAGGGCTAGGTGTGGTTGGAAGTGTCTGGCAGGTATGCATGGTCAAAGTAGCTGTGCCACAGGGATCAGAGCAGTTTTCCTGCTGCATTCTTTCATATTGTTTAAGATTCTCACACGTATTTGGAGGGTGAATCCCTGCTTTCTCACCATGTTTGCATATTCAGATTTTTCTTTTCTGTGTTTCAACCAGATCTGCAATGCAGTTCTACTGGCCTTCATGTGTATCTTTATTGTATAGCCCATAAAACATCAAAGGGTAGAATATGCAGTAGTGTTCGTCTAATCTGAAGAAATATGTATGATGCAAGAATTTTGTTGTATGCTTTATCATCTGCAAAATGCAGGTACCAATTAGTGAAAGGAGGAAACCAAGCAACAAAGAAAATAAATTAGTAATTAATGATTCAGGAAAGACTGCATTGTGAAATGGTTGGTGTTTGCAAATGCTTTGCTTTTAACAAGACCAAACAAAGAAAATGGCTTGACACTCTTTTTTTTTCTCTGAACATATAGATGGAACAAATAATTTCTGCATTTAAAAGTAAAATACCTTCAGAGCAATACCTGCAGCTTTCCTCCTCTTTTAATTTTCTACTGACCTCAAGGTGGCACTGTTGCCCTGTAATTGTTGGGAATTTCCTTTAGTCTATTGATACATTCATACAAAATTTAAGCTGATTTAAATATACTTTCACCTGTTTTGTTTCAGAAAATCGTAAGTGTGTTGCTGCAAGCTGCTGATTTTCTTAGGCTACAGATGCTTTAGTACATGCTGGTGCAATTAATTGTAATTATCTTCAATTTGCCATTTTGCATCTTTTATGCATGTTTTATAAAAATAGTTGAATCAAAGTCTTAGTTAACAATTACACTATTATGAATAAGAAATGCTACGGAGAGCCCAAACTGTATCAATCACAATGGCAGTAATAAATGAGAACAGCTTAAGTTACAGCTGTAGTATCGAGCTATTTAAGCTGCATTACTCACAATGTCTTCTTGAAGTATTATCCTTCTAATATGATAAATGCAGGGTCTCTTGCAGTTTGTGAAATAAGAACGTCCTACCAATGTTTGTCAAACATCGGGGAAGGCATCCCAGAAATGGTCTTCGTCTCTCTCAGGATTTTTGCTTTGCAATACTGCAATTCACATTTTCCTACAAAAGCGTAATTGTTTGTCTCAGAGCACGTGTGTAGCATTGGAATTGCATTCAGGATGTAATTCTCAAATATATTCAGGAAAATAGATAGAACATTTATGGGAATAGTGACTGGTTATAGAGTGCTTGCAAAACATCACCATCATGCTGATGGGTATACCTATCTTAAAAGTGAAGGTAAATTTGTACATATGTATATGGCACAGCTTAAGCCTTACAGGATGATAATAATGGTGCACACTGTTGAATGTCATGAGATAAATTTATCTGTAATATAGGCATCAGGAATTTGAATAATATCTATAGTTGTGAACACACAAATGACATATAGAAGTCACCTCTGAAATTATACAAGTTTTATATGCATAGACCATAATTTAACTCAAGGATAGACTGGAGGGGAAGTTGCATCATCTTTGAAAAATGTGGAGCAGATCCTTGATTTTCAGACTTCTTGTGTGACCTTGATGAAGGCCCTGTTTTGGGCTTTAGGTTCCCATCTGTCACAGGCTCGTCACAGGGGGGTGCTCAGAGACAGCACTGGGATCCTGGATGCGTCTTCTGCGCTTTGGGCACAACCACTTCGGTCTCCAACTTTGTGCAGCTGTACATGTACTAGGGAATGGAATTTACTGGGAAAATAGCGGTGAGTAACCAAAGTAATTTATTTAACGATTAGCCTGGTTAACTGTCCCCTCTGCAGCCAGTTGACCAGGCCATTCCGTGTGACTACAGCACTTAAATCCTGTGAAAGTGACGAAATGCTTAGAGGAAATCAGGCTTAAATATAGAGGACCATCAAGCTTCTTCCTAAACATAAATATCAATAGGTCATTTAATCCATACTGTATCATAGAACAGCTGCAGAGATAAATCCTCCTGGAAAAAATACTTTATCATAGGGACTTGCACATTTTTGCCTTTACTGTCGGTGAGTAAACCAGGAGGAAGTGATCTGGTCCTAATAGTGGCACAAGCTGGTTCACAGGCGCTCACTGCAAGAATCAATCTCCTGCAGTTTCCTGCAGGTACAAGAAACAGTGCAGAGCAGAAGCTCCCTGCTATGACTCTTGACTTCATCTGAAGAAAGGAGATTGCTCCTCGCTATGCTGCTTGTCATCCTAGCGAGACTGTCCATACCATATGACGGCATGCTCAGTATGTAACTGGGGGAGTTGGCCGGGTGGTGGTTTGGCTTAAGAACTCGCTGAGCATTGGTTCTGGGTGGTGAGCAATTCTGTCAATCATTTGTTTTGTACATTATTTTATCGGTGGTGGTGGTAGTAGTAGTAGTAGTAGTAGTAGTAGTAGTAGTAGTAGTAGTAGTAGTAGTAGTATTCTCTTCCTTTTCTGTCCTATTAAGCTGTCTTCATCTCAACCTGCGAGTTTTACGTTCTTTTTCTTTTCAATTCTCTCCCCCATCCCACTGGTGGGGGGCAGTGAGCGAACGGCTGTGGGGTTATCTCAGCTGCCTGCTGGGTTAAACCACGATAGTGTACCTCTTGCTGTGCTGGTAGAGATGAAGTCCATTTCCTGGTAAGCAATGCTTCTAGTATTCATAGTCCAAAATACAGTTGGACGCAGCAATGGTACAGTGACAGCTCTTGGGCCCCATCTTTGTCTTATTCTTCCCTTGTGTAATTTGCGTGAAGCGAGAGGAATCCCGGTAGCTATAAAGCTGGTGTGTCAGAAGCCGAAGCCCTGGGAGCCTGCTTGATAGGCGTTTCAGAACACCGTGGGAGACTTTGGCCTAATTAAGGCTACATACAGTATAATCCATATCAGGTATTAGAAGTTAGTTTTATTTATATATTTACCTTAAAAGTTAGCTGAAAGTTAAATATTAATCTTTACAATTTTAAAAAGCTCCACAGACTGATAGCGTAACGCCACATATTGTTATACTGCCTTTCCATTTAATCTTGCTTTCAGCCAGATCAGCAATGCTGAGAAGTTACTACACAAGAGGCAACAACGCCTCTATCTGACATATTATTTATTTTGAAGGCCAAGTGCATTTCTGAGGCTCAGCTGCCATGAAAGCATGAAGCTTTGTTGGAAAAAAAAATCCTTTGTATGCTACAAAATGAACTCGTGCCAGAGTTTTATGATATAAAGCAAAAAGAACGGCCACGGAGATACCTAGAATTAGCTAGCTCCAGATAGTCTTATTTTTCAATGTAGGCTCTTTCTGGGTAAGAAAACATATTTATGAAAACTTTTGGCTAGTTAACTTTCATTTTTGACTGGTTTAATTCCTGACTGATGGATGATGCTTGTTGCTGGGCTACCTGGTTCAAGCAGAGGTAACTTGTGGGCCCAGTTATTACTGCATTGTTCTCTACTGTGAATATATTATTGGTCTCAGTGCATTATGTCTACTTCCTTGGCAACTGAAACTCTGACTTGGACATGACATGCAGCGAGTAATAACCAATAACGCAGCTTCTGCTATCAACTTTCATATGTAGTTCTTTGTGGTAAAATTAATGCAACATGCAGATTTATGAGGAATAGGGCAGGTACTTAAGCAGGTGCTTGAATACTTGGCTAGAGCTAGTAATTTTTTTCCCATTATTCATACTAATCTGAAAAACTTTTTTATTTGCAAAGATAGCTGCTAAATACTTTTTTACTGTTTAATCAGCTCTTTTAGCAGGTCCTGCTCTTGCAAGGTCAGCGGAAGCAAGTGTATGCATAATACAAATTTTTGCACGTTTGTCTCAGTTGAAGTCCCAAGGACACAACAGAAGCCCAGTAAAGCCAATGACAAGCTTTCCTTCAAATTCAGTGAACTTTTGGCTGGACTTCAACTTCATTAGCATTAGACAGACTAGACATTTGTAAATACTCACACTTGTTTGCTATTTGGGGAGGAAGAGCACTGCCAAAGGCACAGCAGGAACAAACCATCCATCTTCCTCAACACAAGTAAAGACAAGCCACTTTAGGTAGAGCTCTTCATCTCGGCTTCTACCAAATCAGACTTTCTTTGACAAGAATTTGCATCCATAGCCCTCTGGCAAGCTTGAGCATTGCACAAACCTCTCCGCAGTTGTACGTAGTATTAGGGAACAGGGAATGCATTTTTTTCTGCACATCCAATTGCACAGAAAAGCAGTATTATCTACCTGACCTCTCAGCTCTTCCTAGACCATCAGGGAATACTTCAGTGTCCCCAGAGCTAGATGGCTGTTTAGGTCATCCAGGAAGTTTAGAAAATCCTTCCTGACAAATGCAAGTGTTAAAGTCACTGACCGACTCTGGTGCTAATTGCCATGTAGAGTCTTTTCTGACGACTACTAATCAATCTTTAGATGCCACTAGGGAAAGATAATATGGACTTTCTGAGACCTGGATGATAACATAAACAAAACCATCAGGGCAAATGGCAGATCATGACACATGGTGATTTCCTGGGAGATGAAGCAAATACCTCGGATGGCAATGATCCATATAATTACCTTGGACTGGATTATAAGTACTTTGTGGTTGCAACTAAAAGCAGGAGGAAGCATTAGCATTAAAAAAAATGGTATCATCAAGGAAGTATTCAGTTGATTGGAAAAATAACATATTTTTATGAGAATTATTACAGACTTACCTTTAGGGCACATTTTAAATATTTCTCCCCAGGTGAACTGAAAGCTAGGAAAATCTCACCATTGTGCCGGTTTCCAGAGGGACAAGTGTGATCAGAGAACTGCTACTGTATCATGCAGTCATAGGGATCCATCTGCCTGCAAGGCACACTGGGGCCTCACTCTCATCAGGTGTAAGAACATTTTTCACTGATCTTAATTTAGTCAACTTCAGCAATGCGATGGGCACAGAGCAGCAATGTGATGAATACAGGTGAGCAACCAAGAACGTGTCACTAAATCTCTGCGTAAGATGCAATGAGTAAAATTCCCTGCTCTAAATTTCCCATTCTTTTTCAAAGGTAAATTCCTGTCTCAGTGCTCAAGGTCTCAAGATGAAACTGGAGGCTACAGGGGGACCTCACCTCTGTGCAATGCCACATTCAGCGGAGCTCAATGTATTATCAAAAGGGGAAAGGGCATGAAACTATATTTTCTAGTTAATGATCTTAAGTAAGGAACTGAAACCTAGACCCTGCATTGCCTAAGTTCAGGGATTTTCTCTGGGCAGAGCCCTGGAAACCGTATTTCAGAGGCTTAGAACAGAATTCGTGTACGAACAACCACAGCCTTCACTTGTGCATGTTTTTAACCTCCTTCTGTGTTCATTTTGCCATCTCACGTTCTGGCTAAAAGAATCCATGGCAGACTCATCTTGTAACTGCTGCTAATTTGCACTTGCTGCTGGCATGGCCATGGGTGCAAACCAGACAGTTAAGTGTTGGCAAGAAGCAGTGAGTTAATCACGGCCTTGGAAGCGTGGTCCTCTGCTTGTGCTCCAGGGAATGAGCTCAACCGAATGGCAAAGTCCAGCCAGGGAACTCAGCCTTGGGTTTGTGCCAGGCAGTAACCGTGAGTTCTGTTTTCAAATCTGGCTCTGCAGTAATTTCTTACATAAAATCCTAGAGCCTGGCTCAAATTGACCAGATGTTCTAATGGTCGCTTGCTTTTTTAATCCTTTTTTTTTTTTTAAAAAAAGTTTAGATTCTATCTTCAAAGCCACTGTCTGGAAGTGAAATAGCACTTGTTACAGAGGTCTATTCTAAGCTCAGCATTATTGCAATGATTTGCCTTGTTTGCATGTGGCCTGCCATATCTGCATTGCCTCAGTTGCATGCAAAACTCTGTCAGAAATGGGAATTATTTCTAAAGGCTTGCTCCAGGTCCTGCCCCTGCACCCCTTACCAAGATGTTTCTCCACATCTTTAGCTTGGGCAAACAGCCAACTTTCTAAAAAAAAAAAAAAAAGAAAATCAAATAATAAAAAAAATATCATCACCTTTGTAAAGTGAGATTGAAGAAATTACTTTGCTGTGGTGAAGTACTTTCAGATCTGCACATGCTGCATAATGAATAATGCTATTTAACTCTTCATAACTTTGGTATTATCAGTGGACATGTAAAGACATACTGCATGTAACCAATTGGCATTGGTACAAAGTTGGAGAAAAACTCTGTATGTTTTGCATGGATTTATTATTATCACGTACAAACATGTACTATCAGAGATGCTGTCAGCTTTAGTCCTAATCCAGTATCCGGCTGTGAATGAATATTTTTTAGTGATCCTACAGTAAAATCACCAATTTTTCTCTTACATAAAATCAAAAGCATCAACAAGAAAAGCACCGAATAAAATCAAATCCTTGCAGTAGTAAGGACAGCTTTCAGCATATGCTGAAACACAGAATTGTCTTCCACTCTTCTTTTTAGTAACCAAACGCAAAACAATTAGTCTCTTCCCCCATTTACAGGCTCATTCTCCCTGGTGACTCAGCCTGGAAGAATAGTAGCCACTCACTTCTTTAACGCCAGGAGAATTCCTTATCGTGCTGTAAATCATCCTGCCCGGTTTCAGCTCCAGCAGCACACGTCCCTACATGTGTTGTGCGTGCAACACATTTAAGACCCCTGATTACCAGTGAGGTCCCTTCCTGCCCTTGGTAAATAATAAATAATAAGAGATGCATGAAAAGAACACTAGACGTTTCTCAACCTGGTTGTTATTCTAAGGAAACTCATATTTGGGACTTGCATTATCTGGCAGTGAATTTTTTTGGTTTGTTTTAAGCATGTAGCTAGTAGAAACAAACCCACGCTGATATATTGTCTTTGCACAGCTATCGGGTCCTTCACAACACACCAATGCAGGCCACTAGGCAAACTGGAAATCTCTGTGTGGCAACATCTCCCCTTCTAATTTTATTACTTTAATACCGGCCTTCTGATTGACAGCCCAGTAGCCTGACTTCCTCCTTTCACAGGAGAGGAAGTTCACTCAGAATTAGCAGGGTGAGCCTGTCTCCATATGCACTTGGTGCTCTGCTTTCTCACTGAGGTTGCTCAAAGTAGTGTTACTTATTTGTTTTAGGAAGTGGTTACTTCTTCAAAAAAGAGGAAAGATAATGTTAGGTAATTTTCTATAGATTACTGAGGAGGTATCAACTGATAATATTTGATATCTTTTCCCCTTTTTTTATTTTGCCTGAGCTAATTGTCCTTTGGCACGGGAGTGAGAGCGGCTGTTTAAACAACAGTAGTTTATTTACAGCTACTTGGGGTTTCATTATCATTTGTCTGGGATGGTAGAAACATTAACCCTAATTCAGCATTGTTGAAAGCAAAGGATTTCCATGTAATTGCCTTTGCAAGGTATGTGTTATAAATGAGAATTCTCATTTAGGACCCATTTCACAATCACTTCTTCCTCTGTGAGTTACGGGGAAACTTTTTTGCAAAATTTGGGCCAATTATTATAATAAAAAGTCCATTGACCACTTCAGCTGTTGTTTTAGGGTCATCTCTTTGCAGCACTTTACTTCTGGATATTGTCTCATATTGATCCTCATTAATGTTTTATTTATCTGCTTCTGAAACATTCCCCATATCTGGACCTGAGCGATTGTGGCTGCTCTTGCCAGAAGACACGGGCAACCAGGGGAATAGCCAGACTGCAGGGCTAAGATACTGAGGAATGAGATGGCTTCCCCATGACCTGAAACCCTTCCATCACTGCTGGCTAGATTTCAAAAAGACAGTACACAATTTAGGCAGGAGTCCGATGTGAGAATTTCTGAGTCAGGGTGTAAAGTTGTATCAATGCTACAGCTCCAAATGATGAACCTTTGAGCAATAACTTGAGAACTTCTCCTTGCGATTATCTGCACATTTTTCTTTCATCTCCCTTAAAGCATCTGTGAAGGGCAGGGGATTCCCAAAGAAACCTGTCCTTTTTGGCAAAATATATCCTACTAAGAACTATCCTACTAAAACCTCCAGATAAATGCATTTCCCCCACTCCCCTGCTGAGTCTTTTACATTTCAGGCCTGGGTGACATCAGAGGGACGATGGTGTGGGTGCTCAGCAGCTCTGGGAGACATCTGCCTTATGTCAGACACTGATGAACTGAGAGGTTTGCAAACAACTGAGGAAAAGTTGCTGAAGTATGCAAAGCTAGAGCAAGATTATTAGGCTTTGTCCTTTGATTGTAAATGCAGGAGGAATCTTGGCCCTGTGGGAGCCATTGATGCTATTGTGGCCTGGGTTGCATACAAAGTCCTGCCTTTTTGATTTAGTGTTTATTTGTTTCCAAACCTCTTTCCCCATCATCCCTCATTTCTGCTCTCCCTGGGGATGATTCAGCAGAATAAAGCCACATGAGTATAACACCCATCCAGTAAAAACACTTGAGGACAGACCTTAAACTGAGCAAGTGTTTTATTACTTCCTGAAGAAGAATGTTTTTACAAAGTGATACACTTATGTCTATTACAAACAATATGTCTTATTAATAAGTCATTTTAGCTAAAGACAAACCTGTAGGAACTGCCCCCACTGTCCCACAATTAAGTGAGGCTGGCAGAAGGAAGCAAGAACTTTAGAATTAGTAGAAAAAACTAACTCTGCCTATTATTTGCTTTTGATTTTTTTTTCCCTCTTGCTGTCTTTGCTCCATCTTTTCTGTCTGCTTCATTTCCTTTGTATTTTTCAGTCACACTGTTTTTTATTACTGGAACAAATAAAGCCCAGAATATTACATTGTTTGTTTGACCACTATACTACTCTCCAGCATCAGACAGCCAACAGTGTCTTCCCACAACTTAGGAAGGCAGGGATCCTTGCTCTTAACCTGCCTCCTGAACTGCATCTGCTCTGTGTGTGCACACATGCGTACACTAAACTGATGATGCCTCTAACAGTCACTGAGAGGGAAGATGACTGCATTTGTAATTACCAAGATTGTGTGCAAATAGATGCCCGTGCACAGTTTATGCTACATTTGTGGTCATTTGAAATTTCCCAAACTGAGACCATCTTCGAAATGCAACTATTTCCCCTTTTCACTTTAAGAGCAACAACCCCGAGAATTGTTAAGAGGGCTGAAGAACTCACTGATCTCACTGAAACTGTCAGGGGAAGCAGATAGCAGCACAGAAATGAGCATGCTAAATGCAGACCAGTGTTTACCTTGGGTATCTGGACTTTCTTTTGATGTAAAAGGAGTATTGTATTCTACTTAGTGCTTTGCTACAGAAGCATTTCCCCAGCAGTAAAACCGAAAAAGTAGGTTTAATTATTAGCTGCTTTGCCACCTCAATGGCTTCAGCAGGCTGCATGCAGACTTTGCAGATAATGGCATTCAGGCACACCCAAAGGCTGTGCAGGGCGTCTTGAAATGAAAAGCTGGAGGCAACCATTCCCCTTTACAGGCTCCATCTCTCCCAGATAAACAGCTGTACAGGAGAGAGTATGAGGAGCTGGTTGCAGTGTTGCTGCTCCTGTCAGCTTGCTACGGGCAAGAGGGTCCCCAAGCACGCGTGCAGATAATACAGAATCATGAAACTGAGCTGGCTCCGAGTTTGGGGTTACACTGGGGCACATCAATCAGAGGACACGGCACTGAGCTCCAAGCTCTGTAACCGGTTGTGCTCTACCCAGGGCAGGAGCAAGGAGGGCTGAGCGCCTGGCCGGGGCCCAGGACTCAGCACTGCCTGCAGCTCCCTTCACTGCCCGTGGCTCTGCCTTTTGGGCAACCCTGAGGGGGCTTCTTAATGTGATAAGGGATCAACACTCACTTTTTGACCCGTGGCTGGATTAGGTGACATCCAGGTGACACCTGGATTAGGTGGGTTTTGGCTGCCAGAGAGGGATGTCCATGTGCAGGGACCTGTGTTATCATCCCAGCCAGCACAAACAGGCTATGTGACACAGTTACGGGGGTGAAGGAAATACTAAGGAGGTCAGGAGGACACTATGGTATGTGGGGCTAGGATGAATCACCTCAATAAAGAGCAGACCCAGTCCTGCTATGTGCCCTGGTGGGAAGCGCTGGGCCACGTAGCACTGCCACAGCATGCCAGCTGCCCCGACTGCTAGGTCCGCCCAGAGTCAATGCCGGGAAACCATGACCATGGTGAATTATAATGACAGAGATCAAGCAGTTCCTCTTCTCCCATAACACTTTCCAGCCTACGTGTTGCCCACATGCCACCATACCGAACATTTCAGGAGAGGCCGATTCCATGTTCACCCACAGAGTGTCCTGGAGGGAAATACACTGTATGGTTGCCTCCCACGGAGGACTATGTCAGCCCAGCCTGTTACAACTCCTCGTGGAAACATGAACACACAAACGCTATCAGCTGCCTTTCTGTGTGCTTATAGGTTGCAATCAAGTCTCCAGGAATCTGAAATACCATGTGGGAAACATTTTTCCCTTTAGACATAAAGGTGTTGGCTATCATTATTAACAAGCATTGAAGCTCTGAAGACCAGCTTGAAAAAGATCTACTAATTCACCGATTTTTGATGGTTAGTGTCTATATATATATGTATTTTGATAGTGCTTATAGTGATTTTATATCACTACAGTGATATAAAATGCACGTACCAGTGCATTAACAACACTGGTGTGCCGTGACATCGCTCATCAAATAAGCATATATTTTGCTTATTTACATATTCCCTTTTTTACAAGCAGAATATCTTCCTATAGGGAAATTTCCAAGAAACAGATAGGCTCTTGTTTATCTAATTAGCAAAGGCACAAAATATGACTACTATATGTGACTAATAAAAACTGAATAAGCATATTTCTAGAACTTAAGTTGGCACCGTTCACGATCCTAAGGTTATACACAGTTTACCTGTAGCTTTTTGCACAAGAGCTTGACATATGGCAGGAAAAAGACCTTTATCCCCACTGTTAACTAACTAGATAATATACATTGTTAGTCAATAAGGTCGATGGAGCATGTATTTCACAAACAGATTACTTGGAAACTTGATGGACGAGTCCTTCCTGGGACAGCCACGGTAACTGCTGTATTTAGTAATTGCTTTGTCATCTTAGCAGTGATAGAAACGGGTTCCCTCCATTGGCTCTGCAGTTACTGTGGCACATCATTTAATCCACCCATGCTGATGTGAACTTTTGTTTTCCCAAACATTAGGACAGAAACATCTGGCTAGCTATAAAGCAGGTCAACACAAATAAAGCTTTCAAGAAGCAATATTCACAGTCGCTATTTCACTATGCAAATAGCTATCCCTAATGAACTGTATAGAATTAGCTTCTAAGATTTAGATGAAGGGTTTTTGAAAACTGATGCCTGAAGTGAGACTCCTCCATGCTTAATCACCTACATAAATGACCTGCTTTCCAACAGCAGCCACCACTCCTGTTTGCTTCTAAGAGAACTGTTGGCTGCCCAGGTGTTTTGATTAAATCAAAACACCTCCTCTACACCTGTGAATTTTAGCTTGGAGACACAGCTTTGAACATCACATTTCTAGTATGTTGGTATAAGCATTAGTATTGGCAGGACAGGCCATTGGATTCTACTCTTCCTTTTGACATTATTCAGTTTGTGGCATTAAATAATTCACTTAACTCATGCTTTAATGTACAAATAAGAAAAATACTTTTCTCATAATGGGCAGAACTAACACTTGGGGACAGAAGTCGCCTCATTAGCCCTTGACCTAATCTCTGAGCTATTCACATCAGGCTTTCTTTATAGCCAACAACAGAACTGGGCACTCTAAGGATGGGATTCATCTAATCAAGTACATACCACTGTAGGAGGAGATAAACCACATTGCAGGCTCCCACTGACAAAGCTGATCAGATCTCTGCTGACTCTAAAGGGAGACTCACTCGTGATCCAAAGATGTTTGTGTGTCAGCTACCAATTCCCAGGCATGAATCCCTCCCTTATTGTCCAGTCGAGGCTGCGGTTTCACGATCACCATCAGCAGCTATGAGCTGTTGCCAGTGTACGGACACACACTTTTCCCTGCCCTAATCACATGGTCCTCCATGTCAGCTCTAGCAATCCTCCAGCCCTAGGTAAAAAGCATTAACTTGCTGCATTGGCTGAAAATTAATGCTGAAGAAAAAGAATTTGGTTTTGGTTGCACTGGCAGGCAGAGCTGATGCCCCTCATGGCATCACATGCCCTAATTTCTAAATCTGAGGCCTGGCTGGGGGCAGGAATGTCATTTTGGAAGGGGAAATGTGACTGCCCTTTTTGGCATCAGCTTTAAGTTGGACCGGCTTAAGCTGACCGCAAAACAGCCTCCATGGAAGGCAGTTCTAAAAATTAATAGACTTAGTTACATAACATAAAGTTAACATGTTTATGCTTACTGTCTTGGGATATGATTTGACAAACATCAAATACAATTGATCCTTGAAAAGAAAAGAGGTGATGAGACATAGCACAGACCTTCATCTCCCCATCCTTTTGTGCAGGCCATGTTTGATGCCTGGGGAAAGGAGCAGTGTCCAGCAGGTCTGACAGTCAGGATCACAGCACATTCCAAACCACAGCATCAGCTCTGGGGAGAGGCAATGTTAAAAGATCAGGACTGAAAAAAATGTTACTTCTGGTCTGGGCAAAGATGCTTTTCAAACAGGTCCCAAAACGCTTATCTGCAGAACATGTTTATAGTGGGTGCAAACTTGCTTTTAGTAGATGGCATTAATTATACGACACCGTTTGCTAGAATGACTTCTTTCTAAACACCTGCAGCTTAGAAAGGGCAGTCTTGGTCATGAGCTTGGTTACTGGCTGATAAACAGCTATTAGCAGCACTTACAGACCTAAACAGGATCTAACGAAAACACTTCAAGCAGCAAAATAAATGGTGTTTTTACACCATTTTTACACAGATATATCCATCTGTCTAATAAAGGGAAATTAATCCATCTCAAGCTGATACAATTAATATCTAATATATAAATGGTAAACTGATGAGCATGCTAGAGCTCAGGCAAAGGACTTTACATAAAAAAGACATTGTGTCATCAAGACAGATGGATGCAGTTCTTGCCTGATGTGCGTCGTGGCAGCAGGACCAGCAGAGATGTGGGTAGATGAGCTGGCTGGAAACACCAGGCGTACCCGGCTTGCCCGCTGAGGGTGAGCCTGCGGCTGCCCTCCAGACCAGACCTGCTGGTGCTAGGTCAGAGTGGGGGCCCCCATGCCCGAGCATGCCCTACAAGTCCTGTGCCACCAGGCTGTTTGCCATGCTGCAGGCGGGCCTGTCTCGCAGCGCAGAAACTATAGGATGTGCCATATCCTGCGCTCGTGGCTGTTCCAGGAACAGCCCGGTGAGCTCTGTATACACAGCCAGCGTGATGGTTTTCATTCCAGTTTGCCTGGGGATCTTCCTCTTCTGAACCAATACTGGTCTCGTACTAAGTTCTTACATTGCCCAGTGCAGTCCCTGGGACTGAAATCAGATCTCTGCACAGTGTGCCCTTGATGCCACTGAGCTCCCAGAAGGCACGGAGGTGTACCAGCGTGGCCCAATTTCTCAGGGCAAAATGTGCCTTCACAGGGCATTTCTTCTTTGGCAGCATTACACAGAGGCATTCTGCAGCCTCACACGCTTCAAAGCTGCACTTGTTGAACTAGTTTTGAACTGACTTTTCTAATGCCAGAACATGCACGTTTATGATTTTCCCTGCAGTATTAGCTGTTCTTGTAGGGACTTCTAGGGACTTACCTCGAAGGACCTGAGCAACTTTCTTCCACCAAGAGACCTTTAGAAATCCTACACCAATGAAATCCAGTATTCCATAGCGACAGTGGAAGCCTATGCCCCCAAATAACCAACTTTGATGCCAGAAAATATTGTATGTTCTCTGACAGGGCCTGATATTGTAGGTAGGTGGAGCAGGCGCCACAATGATTAGCATATCTCCCTCTCTCTGTGTCTGTCCTCAGCAAACACCCGTTGATTCACAGATATTGCCAGAGGTCCATGAAGATTGGCTTAGATTAGAGCTAGCGATCTCATGTTCTTTCTAAGATAATAAAAGGCAGAGCTTAACAATACGATGTATTTAAAATGTCATATGAAGGGTAATTTATTTCAGTAATAATTAAAAATGTTACCAACCAATCAGCTGCAAAGACATTTTTTCATTCCCTGAATTCCATATTTACAAAATTTTCCCATCCCTGTTGAATCACTGTATCCTTCCAGCAGAGAACCGTGCTGTGTGCAGAAGTGAATAACACCACATTTTTTCTGACTTTTTTTTTCCTTTAATGATTAATATGGTGGTGATTTTTCTAGTAGGATCCAGTTGAGTATCGGCTGAATAAGGTATTAGCTCTAACTAATACCTTATTAGTATTAACTTCGCAGCTGATTACAGCAACTATTTTGCCTGCCTAGTCGTGAATTTTAAGAAAATGCTAGTTGTACTAGAAGCAAAGTAGTAACCAAAATAGCCAGAAAATGCTCTTAAGTCCACCAAAAAAAAAAAAAAAAAAAAATCATGTTATTAAAAACAGTTATAGATTGGCTGTGCAGTTAGTTGTGCCAGAAGTTATGAAGCAGTTGCAGGCTGCCAAATGCTATTGGATCAAATGAATGGCTTGATAGTAAGAAAGCAAAATAACTAACCTAGAAAGAAAGGATCAAAACTGGAGATAAGAAAGGCATATTTTAAAACCAGTTGTTTCTTTATTAGGGAGAGAAAAGATATGGAAGGGAAAGAAGTGGTTTTTCTAATCTGCTTTGCAAGGTTCAGAAGAAGTCTAGCAGGTGATACCCTGACCCCCTCAACTTGTCTGGAGTTCTGCCACTAACTTCCAAAGTGCCCAGGTTTCACAGACAGGGTAACCAGCTAGGAGAAGAAATCTCATTATAGAGCAAGATCTTCTTCATTCCCTATCATAATGCCAATTACAGCTATAGTCTTTTTTCACAGGTCACAAACAAAAGCATGTAAGCACATGTTTAACTCGCCTCTGTTCCAAGGCGGCCTTCTAATTAACTGCAAACACATGTTTAAGCCCTTTCCTTGATAAAGCTGCTTTCCTGAATCAGGATAGAACCATGAATTTGATGTGGAGCTATGCGAACAATAATATTCACTCTTCATTTGGATTGTTTTTCATTTCAAGGAACAAACTTGTTTATGTAGGTAACTGGACAGTGAAAGCTTCTGTTGGCTTTGGTGTTGCTGACTGGATCTAATTTGAAGAAAGCTTGTAAGGACAGCTACCAGAGAGAGACATTGCCTGCAAGAAATGCAGCCTAAAATGAACACTGACAGTCTTGAAGTGGAACAGACAGATGGAGTCATGTTTGCCAAAGTCCCACAAGCCTTTATTAAAAGCAGACAGGTCTGATGACTGCACAGAAAGGGAACAAGTTAGGTGTTAAAGGAGGCAGTGTGCTCTGTAATACGTGACTGCGTTAGCGGTTTATAGACAGGGTTTCACCTTTTCCAAGCGGAAAGGCACAGAGCGATGAAGAGCCCTCCGTGGCGAAGATCTCTCCACTTGCAAACTTGAGCAGAAATTCAAAGGAAAAAGCAGTGACTCTATTCACTCAGCAAACATGCTGAGTAATAGTGAATCTCCCAACCAAAGTCCTATTCCCACAGTGCTCAGCTGACTTAAGAAAGCTCAGCAGCACTTGGTGCAGAACGTTTTACCTCAGAACAGGCGACAAGCAGCAGCTTTCTGTTTAGCCTTTCTCTATCTTGTCACCCAGTTCTGGGGTGGTATGAAGCTGCATGCTGGAGATTCAGAGTGACTTCTCCCCTCAAAACACGGAGTATTTACAGTAGGTAAACAGATTTGGAGACTGGTTGTTCCACACGTGCGGACCGGAAACTAAGCCGCGAAAGAACTGGGTGAGTCAAAAACAATGCCTGGAAGCCTAAAAAAAAAACAAAAAACAAACCCCCAAAAAAATCCTGGAGTCCTCCCTACTTTGAAGACATAGCATTCTCCTCAACAGCATAAGCGGGAACAAAATGTTCTCCTGTAACACACCATTTAAGGATTCATTAAGTACCTTTATCAGTCACCTTCCCATTAATCTTAAAATTTATAACGTTGCCAGATGGACAGCCCTAAATTTAGGAACTCTCCCTGTTCTTCTTTGTATGGTAATACAATAGAAAAGCCTGGGAACAGCAGTGTAGAGCACTCTGGTTTATGAGAGAGGCTGGGGAAGAGGTAGCGACGTGAACTCTTGTGTGGTCCAGCTGCCAGTCTATGCCTGCCACGTCCGGCAGCAGGGCTGGGCTGCCACAGGGGATTATTCATCTAAATCCCTGTATTTGAAGCCAACAAAGACAATGGTGGCTGCTGGGTCCCGTAGGACAAGACTATACACCCAGCCCTATTCATCAGGGAGCAGCAGAAGACCTGAGGAACCACTGTTACTTCCCCCAGCCCCCTGAGGTATATGGTCCATATATTGTGGCTTTTGGCCCCAAGAGGAATTTGGTATTCAGCCTGGTATGGTAGGAAGAAAAGCTAACCCTGGACAAGGGCAGGATCAAGAACATACCATCCTGTAAAGGGAAGACAGCAGTAAATTGACCAGCGGTATGGTATCCCTGAGCAGATTGGGAAGTCTCATGGTGAAGAAATGTTAGAAGGATCACAAATTGATGCAGACATTGTTTACATACCAAGAAAGAAGCCAAAAAAGCCATAACCCAGCTCCTGTAAGTCAGTCAAAGCTCTTGACACACTTTATGTTCAATGCCAGTTAAGTTTTATTCATAAGGGTGGTACTGATACTGATACCGTTTATTTCACTCAGGAGGGGCCTGAGTACTTTTAATCAAGAAAAATATGATGACATCACAGCGGCAACCAACTAACAGTTTCAGTAATTCCTGAAGTCCTCCCTTCCTAGCTAAATTCCACCAGATTAACACCAATCCCTGTAAAATGACAACCCGCCCCACCTGCCGGAATTAGAAAAGGTTGGAGCTGTACCAGTTTCTTTGACCCATATATCCTAAATTTGGGCATGTTCCATTTCAGTATAATTGTTGGTCAGCTTCCTGATTATTTACAACATCTTATTAAATGATATTATGGCATATGGGAAGCCAAGTAGATGAGAAGAATGTTATAGCAATCTAATTACTGACTCTCTTACAGTACTCTTTACGATGATCATTAAAGCATTCCATATGGGTTCCAACCGCTAAACTAAAAACATAACAGACCTAGATTTTGACATATGAACAATCTCACAGAAAACAGGGTTCAGGGTCACAGGTCCCTGTGACAGGGGCAGCCTGTCCTGAACTACTGGTCTCGGTCATGCTTGTTGGTAACTCTTTTCTTGTGGAAGTATGATCACCTTCTGCCATTTTACTCATGAAATGAGACTGGCTGTCCAACTCCAGCTGTCAGGAACCCTCAATCATGAGCCCTTCGGAATCTCCAAGTATAGCAACAGGCTTTTCATTCTTGCTAGATCTTCCTTTTCAGGGCACTGGTTTTCTTACTGCCTCTATATGTGCATACACACAGCTACACCCCTATAGCTATAGCTATGGCTGTATGTTTCCGCTCTCTCCATTTTCTGCTCATATTCTTGGATACTCTCTCTCTTGCTGCCATGTTTGTTGGCTCCCTGGAACACAGCAAGCAAAGAAAGAGGTCAACTCTGCCTTTTGTAATGTTTGCAATTTGCTTTTTTGTGACTACATTTTTGTGATTTTTCTGGATGTCTCAAAATATTCGCTTTCCCTTTCCTTTTTTAACTACAAGTTTAATAAAACAAATAGTATCTAGGACCGACTTCTTAGCATTTATGTATTTTGTTAAGTTACGGCTTTTCAAAACTTCCTCAAGCAAAATTACTTTCTTCTCTCCAAATCTTTTAACTCCTCATCAGTTACTATTGCCTCATCCCTCATCCTACAGCCCTCGGTGGCACAAACAGGAGAAAAATGAAACAGAAATCTCCCTGCGGAAAGGCCAAACCTCAAACAGAACCAGGAGTTAGAAAGGCGGTAAGAAATGGCTGTTGGGATGTACTGTGGCGTGTGCAGCAGCTGGAAAATGGTCCCATTGATCTGACAGCTGGGGCTGGCTGCTCAGTTCGTGCAGTTTGCGGGCTGGTGGCTGGTTCCTTCCCCCGCTCCAAGCAGGCAGGAGGAGGGGCCGTGGCGAGGAAAGGCCGTTCCTGGTGCCTCAGGAGCTGCAAGGCCGGCGCGCCTCCCGCTCGCGTTTGGAACCCAACAGGCACAGAACACCCTCCCGTGAAAGCCAGGGCTTCAGCACGGACAGAGGCAGGCCGGCCTGGGCCCGGGCCTGGGCAAGGCTGCCCGGGGGCGAGGGGGCAGCAGCCAGGCCCCCGCCGCGACCCCTCCTCGGGCACCTCCCCGACACACGGGTTTCGCGATGCCGGCGCGGAGCTTTCCGCCCCCCCCCGCACACCCACCCGGGCCCCGCGGCCGCCGGCGGCGCTGGCCAGCTCCCGGGGCTCACCTCCTGCCGCGCCGGCCGGAGGGGACGGCTGGCTGGGCCCTCACAGCTCCTGCCCCGGCCCCCGACGGCAGAGCCCTGCGCCACGACCGGCGGCCGGTGCTGACCCTAACGGCCCCCGCGTGACGTCACAAAGCCCCCCCGCCCCGCCCCCGAGCGACCCCCCACCGCGGAGCGGGCCCTTCTCCCACCCGGCCCGCAGGGGGAGCCCCGCCCCCGAACGCGCCGGGCCGGGGCCGTGTGAAACGCACCTTTTGCACGAGTCCCGCTCGGCGCGGGGCGGGACTTGCGGGGCAGTGGGCGGGGGAGGTGGGGGGAAGCCACCAGGTTCAGCCAATCGAAGCCGTCTCTCCCGAAACGTCACCAGCGGCCCCGCCCCCCCTCCTCCGGCAAGGCGGGGCGGGGCGGGGCGTCCGCGGCCAATGGGCGGTACCAGAGGGGCGGGGCCTCCTGTCGCGAGGGCGCGCGGGCCAATAGCGGACGAGGCGGGGGGCGGGGGCGGGCGGACATCGCAGGGCGGGGGGGGCGGTGGCCAATGGAGCGCGGGCGGGGGGGCGTGGCCGTGCCGGCTCGGGTTCCGTGTGGAAAGAGTGAGGGGGCTCGGGTGCAAAGTTTGCTCGCCCAGCGGCTGCGGAGGGAGCGGCGGTGGCCGGGCCGCCGGCGACGGGGAAGGGGCCGCGCTCGTCCTCGGGGCTCCGCTGCGCCCGCGGACCGCTAGCCGCGCCGACCGCCGGCCGCTCTCCTCGCACCTCCGCCGGGCCGGGCCGGGCCGGCAGCCGCTGCCCCGGCGCGATGTGCGGGGGGATGGCGGCGAAGGGGCCGGGCGGGCCGCGGTGGTGGCAGAATCGGCGGGCGCGGCTGCTGTGCATGCTGGCGCTCACCTTCCTCTTCTTCGTGGTGGAGGTGGTGGTGAGCAGGGTCACGTCGTCGCTGGCCATGCTCTCCGACTCCTTCCACATGCTCTCTGATGTCATGGCCCTTGTCGTGGCGCTGGTGGCCGTGCGCTTTGCCCAGCGCACCCGCGCCACCAAGAAGAACACCTTTGGGTGGGTGCGGGCCGAGGTGATGGGCGCCCTCGTCAATGCCGTCTTCCTCACCGCCCTCTGCTTCACCATCCTGCTGGAGGCCATTGAGCGCTTCACGGAGCCCCATGAGATCCAGCAGCCGCTGGTGGTCATCGGCGTTGGGGTGGCGGGACTCATCATCAACCTGCTGGGGCTCTGCCTCTTCAACCACCACGGTGTCGGGGGCCACGGCCATTCCCACGGCCACGGACACTCGCACAGCGGCAGGCAGCACCCCCGCAGCGGCACCAAGCCCGAACAGCCACCCGGGGATGGGGAAGCTGCACTGCACCGGGAGGAGACCAGCACCTTGGTGGAGAACTGCAGCAGCTCCAACGGAGTCAGCCAGGAGAAGCTAGGTAAGTCCTGTGGCACCTCTGTCTCATCGCAGCATAGAGGTGTCAGGCGAGAAGGAGAAGCCCCTTCCTTGAGGAAGGTGGTGGGCATCCTGCTCCCACCTGGTCTAAGCTTCATGGGCACCACCCATCCTTCCTCCTGGGAAAGAGCAAGAAACTTTCTTAGCAGTGCTCTCGGCTACACGGCCGTTGCACTTCTACCTCACACCTCTCCTTTGAGTGCAAAAAGGAGTGCCCCGAGTTGTGTGTCTGTCTTGCAGACAGGTCAGAATGTAGAAGAGTTATAGGGTAAAGCAGTTTCCCTTGGAAAAAGTTGGTGCTGGTAAGGAAGGCACATGACAAGTGTTTTTTGCCTAGCGACACAAGCTGTCACAAGACATTGCCCTAATGACTTCTGAACTGGCTGCACATCAAATAGAGTGCAGCTCAACACCTTGGTCCTGACAGCTGGATCTCTCTATTGGGTCGGTTATTCGCTACCTGAGAAGCTAATCTCAATCTGAATGTAACATAGTGAAGTATATTCCATCGCAGTAACATTGTACTTCTTCATGACATCCGTATTCATAGGATGAAGTCTTGGAAATACCAATCAGAACTGTGGAAGTCATGCAATAGGCACTGAATGTGGAGCTCACTGGTGTCAGAGTACCTGTGTGGTTTCTTTGAATTTGTTTTCTTTAGCTTTCTAAAGCATGCACCTTCCCACTCACTTGCACATAGAGATAAATTTAAAATCTTTCCTTCCCAATTGTGATCAAACTGTCTATTTTGTGGGAGGGAATTTCTTGGGTTATTTTTTTAATGGACCCAGAAGCCTGGATATTTTATTTTGAAGTCACTTGGTTGAAGCCAAGTAAAAGGTGCATAATTGCCGTTTCTCTAATTACATGGCATCCCTGTTACCAGAAGGGAAGGGGTTTCAGTCTTCAGAAGCCACATCTCTTCTTTATTTTCAGAGTGACTTCAGGAGACCAGTTTTAGCTTAAATTGAGCTTTAATTGAGCAGAGTGAACTTTGCTACAGTTTCGTTTTTTCTGTGGTCAGAGGTTCCAATACACATTTGAGAAACTTAGCAGTTTCTCTCTCTCTCTTTTTTCTCTCTTTCTCTCTCTTTCTTTCTCTCTCTCTCTGTTGTGTTTTGACTCCATGTTGGTTTTGAGAAGACAGGTTTTGCAGGAGGATAGGAAAGTTCCTCTGAATATAGTATACCATTTTCTTGACCACATAATAAGCTCTTAATGTTGGTTTAGTCCCAACAAAGCTATCCTAATAATTACTTTCAAACAATGTAACATTCCCTTAACCATTGATCTGACAGATATCTTGGCTTGTGAATTGTTCTTGCATGGTAAAACATGGCGAAAAGGTGTGCTTTTAGCCAAGTTCTGGACTAGTTCTAGACATAAAGATTAACTTATAGTGTGGATTAAAATGTATAGTGCTTTGAGCTAACCTGTCTGGAATTTCTCGTGGATGTCCTCCTGGCAATAACAATTTGTTGTGGGTGTTTAGGTGGTAATAGGGCATAATTTTGGCTACAGTGAAACTTTGAAATAAGTTTGTATTTCCTTCTATGCCCTGTCATGATTATGTAATGGATGAAGTTATTCATAGTTTACCCATGTAAATCTTACAGGTAAAGATGCTTGAAAACTTGTGAGAAGGTGCAAGATGTGTAGGTAAAGACCAGGGAAATGACCAAGATTTGAAATTAGAAAGAGGGGCAGACCCTGGTTTCCTAAGGTGGGAGTGGAAAGCTAGTGATAGCCTTAGGGGCTATCTTTGTGCATGTACTTTGTGTAAAGCCATCAGTTTATAGTTAGATTTAAATGAGCATATTTCAAATGTACACATTTTAACTTTTTGCCATTAAAAAATCTCAAGTGCTTTCTGGAACCATTTTTCCTGTTACCTAGCCTTATAGATAGGTCTACTAACTTCCCAAATCTTTTCTCTGAGTACTTGGTACGCAGCAGAGTGTCAGAAAAATTCCTCTTTCCTTGCTCTCATCGTTGACCCTGAGGTCTGAACTCGGTAACCTAAGATATTTTCTTCTTATTTATTGTTTTCTCTGGAAAGTTACAGGTTCCGTATTCCATAACTCCTAGAAGTTGTGTGGAAAATGTAGCTGGAGCTTTAGGACAGAGGTGTGATGCATGAGGTTATGAGCCTGGGGCTTGGAACTAACCTGCTCAGCCACCTTCATAGGAGCCCTCCCCCTCTTCAAAGAGGAAAGAACTTGTAGACACTTTATGATTACAGAATCACAAGTCATGAGAGCAGAGTGGCAGAAGCTGCAGGTCATACTAACATGTTAATGTTTACAAAGCTCTGAACTGGATAACCACGGAAGCAGTCAGAACTCCTTGTTTCAGTTTGTCAGGCCAGTGGCCAGTGCCTATTACATTTCTTTAAGCCTGTAAGTTTTCTTTCTGAAGAAGAGCTTTTGAAGAAAAGCAGGAAGTTAATCATATAAATTACTTTTAATTTTGAACATTGGAAGATGTTTTTCTTTCAAAAAACATTCTTCTCTGTAAGGGTGTGTGCATTTATTCCTATATAGCTAGTAAAGTGTGATGGAGTGGTAATATCAGAGTGGTTTTGACAAAGGAGGGCACTAAAATGTTCATTTATGCATTGCATGGTCCATGACATATGGCTTTGGGCATCTACAGCTTTATGTCACTCAGCAGCTGTATGTCACTTAAAAAAAAAAAGAAAGTACTAAAACCGTGGTTTTTATGTATTCTGAAATATAACTAACATTAGTTCATAGCCTCTGAGAGCTTCAGTGATAACTTACACTGTCCTGTAGTCAATACTGCTGATAAATTCTGCATTTTAGACCTGAAAGTTTGGCTCATTGTTTCTCACAGTTCTGCTGGCTCCATGCACCATGTCAGAAAAACTTCCTTTTCCTTGAATTCAAAAGTCTTTTGGAAATGAACTACTAAACCTGAGAAGAAGTTACTATAAAGCTGTATCCATACAGCTTTTGAGCTCCTGGCCTCATAGATTTTAATATAGAATAGCAATGCAGTCCTATGGTTTAAGAGAGATTTTTAGCAATGTGATTAGCCTTCTGGCTTTTCAAAAGAGGGAACAAATGTAAGTTACTTAGCTACTTAACCAGCTTTTTGATACATGCTCTGTAATTCTGCATTTTGTTTAAGAAATGACTAGTGAGTGATCAAATGGTTAAACAGCTGGAAAACATGAAAACAGTTTTTCAGTAGAATAAATTAAAATGCGGTCATCTTCATACTTTGCCACTTTACATCTTTAAGCTCCAAGTAGCAACGATGGCCTTCTAGACTATTTAGATCACTTACTGGGACAACTGACTCTTTCTCAGCCAGAGAAAATGTTGCTAAGTGTTATGGGTAGAATTGCTTGCTTTTCAGTTTCGTACTCAATGTGGCAAGCTTAACGTTGGTTACTATTTTATATGGAATTATACTAATGTATAGTATTATAGCATATGCCTAATCATTTTCCTGTTTTCTTCTCAGGTGATATGAAAGATGACATGACTGACCTACAAGTGAACGGGAACGCTGGTCATTATTCTCTGGATGTGGAGGAGGTTGAAGAAGACTCTAGTGCACAGCTTAACATGCGTGGAGTTTTTCTGCATGTTTTTGGAGATGCCTTAGGTTCAGTAATTGTGGTAGTGAATGCCTTGCTCTTTTATGGGTTGTGGAATCCATGCCCCAAAGATGGGCCCTGCTTTAATCCATGCGTCAATAATCATTGCATGGAAAATGCTACTTTATCCCAAATGCTTGGCAGAGCAAACAAGTCTGAGCAAGAGAGCATTACGGTGGCTGGTCCGTGCTGGTTGCTATATTTAGATCCCGTCCTTTGTTTGATTATGGTTTGTATACTCCTTTACACAACTTACCCGTTACTTAGGGAGTCAGCCCTTATACTTCTACAGACTGTTCCCAAACAAATAGATGTTCATTCTTTGAACTCAAAATTGCGTACCCTTGAAGGAGTTGAAGCAGTCCATGAATTACACATTTGGCAGCTGGCAGGCAGTAGGATCATTGGCACCGCTCACATAAAGTGTCCTGACCCTTCCACATACATGATGGTGGCAAAACGCATAAAGGAGATCTTTCATGACGAAGGGATTCACGCAACTACCATTCAGCCTGAGTTTGCCAGCGTTGGCTCTGAATCAGGGAGAGGGAAATGTGAGTTTCCTTGCAGGACTCAGTGTGCTTTGAAGCAGTGTTGCGGAACAGGAGAAGATAGTACTACAAAGAAGACAGAAAAATCTTCGTCGCTTAGTATTTCTTGTTCAGAAGTTGTCATTGAATTTCCGAAAACTAGGAGGACTAAGTCGGAGAGCATCCCTTCAGTTAAGCTTGAGGCAAACACCGATCAAAATGAGCAGTTTGAATCATCTTTGTAACTCCCTGAATGGTGCTACCTGAGTTTTGGTGACTTTGACAACAGCTATATTGCAAGAGGAAGAGACAGACGTTTGAGATGCAATTTTGCCAAGTAGTGTAATTGCTGAAGTCCTTGTTCTTGTCATACTGCTAAATCTAGAATGCTTGTTTTAAAGAACATAATGTCACTGTCATGATACAATGTGTTTGTGTTGACTTTGTACTGAGACAGACAGAAAGTGCACCAATGCTGTAACAACTTCAGAAAACCAGTTTCAACATTTCAGCGGAGACACTTTTTGCTGTGCTTCAAATTAAAATATTTTTTCCAGTGAAAAGGTATTTGAGGGATAAGCATGTAGGAACTCGATTTGTGTTACAGGTTTCTTGGACCTACTCTTTCCTTTAATATTTGATTTGTAGATATTTTAATATATTGTTTATTTAGAAGCCCTAAGGAAACCAAAGTTCATAGAACGTTTTTAAAGATATAACTACTTAAAACTGGAAACCACTTTGCAGTTTCACATATTTTTCTTAGACCTATATAATAATAAATGTGAAGGCTTTTCTAATGGATTTATCATATAGCATATTTTAAAGAGAACATCATGTGATTGTTAGAAACTGTCCCCACTTTTTCTGGTAAGGTAGCGAGGTAATTAAAATCAACTGCTTGTGAAAATATCAGATGTGAAAGGGGTTTTTTTTTCCATCAGAATGGAACTTCAAGCTACTGTATACTGCTCTGTGATCAAGACATGAGACTGACTGATAAAGTAACGCATACTTTAATATTTTATGGATTTTCTGGTGTTTCTCCTTATTTCCAAGTTGTGTCTGGTCATAAAAGTCTTTAAAGAATCCTTGACTCACAGTGCTATGAATGAGGAGCTGGAGCTTCATTTTTAACTGACGCTCAGTTTACTAAGATAAAATGATTAGTTATGTCAATAAGTGCTCTGTTGGGGAAAGTCTGTCAAGCACCGGCAGTATGATTCATGCTTGTAAGCATGGACAGTAGCCTCCATAACAAGTAATTCAGTGGTGCATTTTGCTGGTAGTTGAGTGTGTCTGTAAGCACTTTCAGTGACTGCAGTCCTGGTCCCTGCCGTGTCCTCAGGAGCCTTCCACTGACTTTTGAGGAAGCTGGGCAGGGAGTAGGATCTCATTCACTGTATTTCACACTTTGAGATGTTTATGTATCACATAATTTCACTTGCGAAATATCCGAATCTATGGTTTAAAATGTTAACTCAGTTAACTGACAACTGGCTCTACAGAAGCTGTTACAGTATGCTGCCAACTTACACCTTAACAAAGGAGAAACTGGTCTAGGTACTCTGAATTTGGCAGAGACTAGATGAGGGTTGAAGATGAAGCATACGAGAAATCTAATGTAAAACCCTGACCCCTTTGATCTACCCTCAAGTTATGTATGGGAAATAATGTCTTGTGATTTAATTGACTGCTCCTATGCTCAAAACTGGAAAGCAGCTCAGATCTTCCATTGTTTGCTCTATGACTCTGGACCTGATAAACACTCTGCCTCAGTTTCCCTGTCTTGAAATGGGGATAATACCTACCTCACAGGGGTGTTGTGAGGCTTAACTCTTGTGTGAAGAGCTCTGAGATGTGTTACTGGAAGGCAGTGGAAGGAGTATAAGATACTAAATTACATGGTATTTACTTCTTCTACAAATGTATTGCAATACCTAGGCACAACAGAGGGAACTGAGGATAGCTTTGGCCTTATGAAATTCTTTGATGCTGTGGTTTTCAGGTTTTTAACAGTATTTAAATGTAGATTTTTTTAAAAAGAATGTTTTGTTAGTGAAGGGAATGTAGCTTTGCCTCCGGATACAGAACACCTCGCTAGTTTGCATTTCTAATATGTGTCTCGTATGATAATTGCTCCTAAGTAGTTCAAAAGAGTCTGCTGCTTGTTGGACCTGGATTGGCCCAGGTCGTGTCAGTGGTCTTACCCAAATTCTCAGCAGAGCATTGCAGTCAACTCTCGATTATCCATGGGTGGATTACCAGTGTTGTGTTTTAACCGTGCAGTCTACAGGGCCAGACTAGCTCTGTATCATATGCCAGTGCGTTGGCCAAATGCTATGTGCCAAAGCATTGGAAAAGTAGAGGAGCTCCGTCTGGTTCCGGGCGAGCTCCCTCTCACAGGGTTTGTTAGCTTGGGTGCAGCGCGGCACCCTGCAGTTATTTTGCCTCTTGGCTGCTCAGATGCGTCCACAGGAAGCTGCGGTGCATGGATGGGTCGGTCCAGCTTTGCGCTAGCTTGGGGATGTTGGTGCTTCACAGCCATCAGCATCGTTCACCTTTTTCTGTGTTTATGCTTGTTGTATAGTCTCATAAACTAACTTAAATATGTTAATATAGTATTTATATATGTTTTTGTTTTGTCTGAATTATCTTAACTCTTTTTTTCTGTTACCTGTATATGATCTAGAGTTGACTGTTAAATGAGATCTTGTATGAGACTACATTTGCAGATATGCTACCACTGCTAGTATATTATAAAGTATTAACCAAGTAAATTTTGAAATGAACAAAGTACTGGGTTTTTTTTGGAAATGTGTATCCTTGCTTTTTATGGTAAATTTTCACATTATTTTGCTCACTAGTTTAAAATTGGTCTCAGTCAGTACGAATTATTGAGGTCCTGCTGTATATCACTAATGCGCCATAGAACTACTGCTCTTTATTTAAAAAAAAACAACAATACAAGACAAACCGTAGTAGCACTGAGAAGCCTGACTTCTCTCCTCTTGCTCTTATAAAAAGAGAGCAACTATTAAGTCTTGACAGTTGCCACCATTGGTTAACAGTCTCAGTGAATGCATCTGAATAGATGGAGTTGTAGTCACTAATTCCACGGTAACTATTTAATCTTTTTTTTTTTTTTTTTTTTTTGGTGCCAGAAGTCATATTTTTCTATTTCTGTGTCCATTGCAGGCAATGGCTAGCTTAAAAGACAAAAAGCTCTCCCCCACACTATTTTTATTATCAGGACAGGATGCAGATGTGATGATGATGATGGGGGCAGAAGGGGGAGTTGCGTGGCCTCTCTGTCATGCGCTGTGTCGCATGTGCAGCACCAGCTGGTGTTAGGGAGGTCCTTTAGTCTCTTTAGCCCTCGATGGTAAATTCCCTGAAATCATACAGTCAGGTCAAGGTGGTGGCCGTGCAGCAGCAGGAACACAATTTTTGTGTTTGTTCTGGCTGTATGAGACCCAACTGTAGCCTGCTAGCTTGTGATATAGCTTGATTTTTTTTTAACCTGGTCTACCTGTGGTTGCACAGGCTTGGTTTGTTCTGAAGATCACCGTTTCAGAATACTGGGAGCATTCAAAAACTCTGTGCAGTCTCTTTTTTTTCTTTTTTTTTTTTTTTTCCCACAAAGCATGAAACTAGTGAATCTCATGTAAGTGAACACTGCAGTGGTGGGGAGCTAATTGTATTGTGTATCACATTCCTGAATTTTTAAAATAAAAAATATGGAACACTGATTTTAAGGAAAAATAAGTTTGTATTTCAGTGTCTAGATTGTTTATGCTTCTGATTAAATGTGTCAGAGATATACCAAACATCATTGCGTGAAATATTTTACACTTAGTACATGTCTCATCCAGAAACATGCTATTTTAGGATCACTTCTTGGATTATATCTGCAACTTAGGGTGCAGTGCAGAACTAACTCACTCAGTGGGCTGGCCACCATACTGTGAAGATTTAGTTTTTAACAGAGTAAATTGCTTCGGTGGAACCCCTTACAATTTTAGCTCGATTGCTTTCAACATCGACTCCAGGCTTTTGGCAATATCTGTTATTGCTGTGTCATGGTATCTGGTATGGATGTACACGTAGTTACGTAAAAGACAAAACTAGCCCCAACTTGTGACTCCCCAAAAGTCACGGCAAGGGCTCAGTTCTGTAAATTTCTGTATTCGTGAATAGTTTCATCAGGCTGACGAGTAGGTACTTGCATGCAAGGAATTACTTGCGGGAGTGAGTCCGAAGCTTCTGCCAGTACAGCCTGGCTTTTGAAGAATGACTGAAGGTACCTAGATTTTATGGGTGTATTAAAATCAGGAGTACTGTGGTGTTTCTAAATTTTCTGCAGAAATATTATCAGTTTGTTACTATCTTAATTCCAGGATTTAGTACTTTTCCCTGTTCTCTAAAAGAAAGAAAAAGTAGCCCACTGAGTGTCTTAAAACTTGTTAACAAGTTTAGCTAAACTGGCATGGATGTTTGCTTCTGAACTTGGGCCATGTGAGTTTATTAAACACTGCCTAGTGGAGTTTGGGGAGGAGGGATAAAGATTCTTGCCATTCTCCTTCCCCTGCCCCCTGCTTTGACTGCACTTTCTAATCTCTTCAGCTATGGAGAGGCTGGGGGGGGGGGGGCGCGGAGGGGGTCAATTTTGTAGCTAGATGTTCTGAGTTCCACGTGGAGGGAATGGGAAATACTGCTAACTATATTTAAAAGCATATAAATATGCTGTAACTATTTTAGTTTCATAGCATAGCATTGGTTACGCCCTTTTTAGATATGCATTTAAGTTGTTCAGCTCTGTAGTAACTTTGGCTTTTTCTTTCTCCGCTGGACGGAAAGAGGTGGATGCGCCATTTGCCTGAGCTACAGCCAGTCTTGACAGTTTTCCAAATCAAACGTAGCTTTGCTGATAACAGGAGGTCTGATTATTCCTTATGACCTTTGCTTTGTGTGGTTAGCTGCATGTGAGGTACGGTGCCATGTTTTAGCAGGCTTACAGTTATATTTTTTTGCATTCACTGTGTTACCTAAGTCATTGAAGAGCAAAACCACGATACTGAAAAATACCTTTTATCTATATGTCTCCGAAAAGCATGTGGGATTAATTTGGCTCCTTTTTTTTTATGTCCTGGATCCTGTTTCTGAGCAATGTTAAAATATAATTGGCATAGCTAGTGTTCATTGATGATACTTCTTTTTGCCTTCTTTTAAAATAAATAATAATGGGGGTTTGGGGGGTTTTTTGTATTAAGTATTAAAGTCCTCAGAAAATAAATGGAGCTCTTGAATGTCAAATACTTTTAGTTGGGATTTCTTTCTCAGGTCAGTTCCTAGAAAGAAATTTGACTAGTAGAAATGCACTTTCACCATCTCCCAGAACCTCAGAAACAAGTACAAAGAGCACAAGTAGAAGAGAAAGTAATAAACGGGTTGTAAAAGGATGGCCTCCAACTGTCTGGATTCCAGGTGCAATTAAAGGAATAGTTGCTCAGTTCTAGTATCATGTGAAGAGTTAATTATGCAAAATGCAATTGTTTTCTCCAAAGAAAAAAGGCCTTTGAAAAGAATAAAAAAAAAAAAAATCTTCCCGCCTGTTAATTGCCCATGATTAAATATCTAACATACAGGTCAAAAAAGGTAGGCTTCCTAAGAGAAGTCTCTACTGGTTTATTTGATGTCAAAGGCTTTGGTAGATAGCTACTTTAGAGCAGAAGATGCTCTGGTGGTTTTCAGCTTTGTTTGTTTCTATTCAGAACCACCGCCGTTTGTAAAGCTTGATGGGAGAAAAGCACTGACTGCAGGAGAAGAGAGAGCTGCCAGCGATAGTACCGAGGAGGAGGGCAGGAGGGTTAGTTATACCCGCCCTGGGCTTGCCGTGATGGGTTCATTCTGGAGCCCTTCACTGGTGTAACTTCAGCAGCTGCTGCTTCTGCTTCAAGAGGGCAAAGTGGTTCCGTATTATTAGTTATATAGGAAGGAAGGTGTTTAGTTGTACTGTAAGCACCGCACATGAGCTTGAATTTTGCCCTTTTCCAAGGCTACTTCAACCTTGTCATGAAAAGATGTGACTTAAGCTTAGTATGAACATCCTTTATGAGACATGCCAGTGTGGGAATTTTTAATTCATAGGGTGGGAAAGGAAACCCCAGGTCTACAGCTTGCTTTTGCTTTTACATGTACCTTTCCCCATGCCATCCCTAGACTGTAACCTCCTACCCCAGATGGTTGCCTGACCACGTCAAGGACCAGATCCAGCTCCCGGAACAAGTCCCTCTTGCTGTTTTTGCATCAGAGGTGCTGATGCCGTAGGGGACAGGCAGGATGCAGGATGGGAGCGAAGCTGTGTCTGACTCCAGGCAGGCGATCCCTTTCAGCAGGAATCTTCACCTCAGTCCGATCTGTGTTAACATCCCAAACCTGGCATGAAACCCTTGCCACCGAAACTGCGGTTAGCATTTCTATATATGTATTTTGTGTTTTCTTTTTTTGTGACAACCAATACAAACTTTGGAGTAGCGCTCAGGCCAAATTGCAATCCCCACTTCTGTCACAGAAGCTCCGTTTCTAGCCGCAGCATTGGTAGGCATCCCAGCGTTTCCCTTGCACCAGCTAGCACAGCTAAGAATAGCCGCGGCGATGCTGTGGAACAGGAAGCGCAACCTGCTGGGTTTCCTGCGTTTGTGCTTGTGTCGCTGGCCTGGGCTGAAGCCTGTCCTCCTCCATCTTCCCTGCTAGCGCTGCTGCACTCGCTAGGTGAATTTGTTAGATTTAATTTCTCAGATCAGGTTTGCTGTGGGCTGGCCTACACTTGTTTCAGCTGCATTCTGCAGTATAGGCAAAACCTCTGCTGAGTGAGATATTTACTTGCTGCCAGTCTTTCTTGCTTCAGAGTACGGCTGCCGAGTGTACGCGATTGCTGGTGGCCCGCTGCAGATGCGGCAGATGAAACCTGCGGACGTGGATTCAGCTTTGCTGGTGGGTTTGATGTTACCGTGTTGTCCTTCTAGCTGAGGGTGTAGCTCAGCGGGTGTGCGCAGCGAGTACAGCACAGTGAGTCTCAGAAGGTGACGAGGTCATTGGCGCTTACCTGATCTTGGTGCTCATACCCTAGTTTAGGAGTGAAGAACACTCCTACGGGTAAGCGCTGTACATACTGCCATACCCTCAAGATTTTTGCATTAGGCAGCATTGGCTGGAGACACGGCCCATCGTTCTTGTCCTGGGATGCTCTAGGACTCCTCCCTCAGTCAGTTGCAGACAAGTTTATTTTCCCTTGAGAAAGGGATTATGTGAATTAACAAAATTTATATGATAATTTTCACTTGTATTTTTGTGGCCATGTGGGAAGGTTCTGGCCCAAATGGATGGGGTTAATTCTGTGTGTTTCTAGCTGGGTGTAAGGAGGAGTTAGGTTAAAATACCAGGTAAAATCTAGGCTTAAGCAGTTCATCTTCTAAATATCCATAACGGCAGAGGTCTTAGACTTCTATGTCATGCTGTTTTGAAGGGATTTGCTCTTCTCACATTGCTGTTTAAAAAAAAAAGGAAAAATGGTGTTTAATTATCACAAGAATTATTCGCCAGCTTTGGTACCTGTGTTTCCAGTTTGTCTGAAAACCTCCCTGCACAGAGTAGACGCACAGTAGAGACACTGATGAGTTAGTCGGCAAGCTATCGCTAAAAAGGAGGTGTTTGGTCCATATGCCGCAGCTTGGAAGTGGAATGACGCTTGGCACCATAATGTCCCAGTTATCTTTTTTTGAAGGAGTAGGAAAACTGCAGAACTAAATATTGAGTCAAGCTGCGTGGGCAGAGCTCCCATGTCGGGACCGCACTGGCGTCACGGTCGCGGCGTGACATCGCCAGCTGTATGTGAGAAGCTCAGAGCAGCACCCAAGCCATCTATGTTATTCAAAACCTCAGTAACATTGGCTTGCATGTTTGGTTCTCCCCCCGCCCCTTACACATCCAGAGAAGTTTAGCCATGCACCTTAAACATCTCACTGCCAACTTAGAAGATGAGCTGGAAGGCTTTAGACCGTGGTGTGCAATTCACCTGCGTTGTAACGGTGTGTGTGGCTCTGGAAAAAAGCGTGCCAAGAGTTTGAATGCCATTGCCCTCGTGTGCCCTTTCTAAAAGTATCTACGAGAAACAGGTAATGCCAAAATAATGTTTCCCTATTGAAAGCTGTTTGGCTGCTAAAGTCTACGGCTTCTGCAGTAGCCGCCTGTCAACAAGAGGCTGACTGTCTCGCTTGCAGTGCTCCTCATCGCAGATGCATCGCAACACCAGCATCTGTGGGGCTCTTAATTGCTGGCCTCTGCCCGGACAGTTATTTTAGCTATTAGTCCATGTTTGGGAGTTCCGCAACAATTAATGTGACATAGAAAAAGAAGGGGACAGGCACTGGAGTTCTCTAGATTCGTTTTTTTAAGAATGGAAAATTCGATCTGCAAGATTTTTGCCCAAACTTCTTTCAGCTCTGTTAGTACCGGGAAAGCAGGTGACTTCTCCCATGGTGGTCACTCTGGTTAGCAGAGAGCAAATGAAATTATAGCATCAATGGAGAAAGATGAGCAACAGAGCATGTATGGGGTTTGCTTTTGGACTGGTTATGATTTTTTTTTTTCCCCTGCATCTGTTTTGGTGAGGGTAATGATGTTCTTTGGTCTTCCTCTATAGCTCTGCAGCGCTTAACAGCTTATTACCGTGAGACCTACAGGTGATGTCTGTGGAAATCAAAGTTAGTGAAAGACATGGAAAAAAATACTTGAACAGATCACAGCTGAAACTGAGACCTTAATCCTTCCGAGACTGAGAAGGCAGCCAGCACAACCTCAGCTGTTACGTCAGGAAAGGACAGTGCGAAGTACCAGGCTTAGCACACCGCTGTAAAAATGGCACAGCAAATCAGGTAACAGTAGTTTTGTGTCACACCTGAGCATATAAGAAGCAGCCTATATTAAGAGACTGCAGCCTGGCAAAAGTAATGTCTTGGCACAGATGCTTTGTTGCTGGCAGTGGTTAACATCCTGATAGAGCAGCGTTTCACCAAGTGACTTAAGGTAAAATCAAATGCAGAGAGCCCTTATGCAATATGGAGTTCCCCTGTCGAAACAGCGGTTTTGAGAAAAGAAGTCGTTGGTCTGGGCTAGGACAAAAATTGCTTAAACAAGATAAACAAGGGTGGACTGCTGCCATCTTTCCCTTCCCCTTTATCTCTAAACCTTAACCTTAAATTACCAATCTGAGGTTAACAGAGTGCAGTGCATCTGCAACTACTGAAACCAGCTACGTTTTAATAGATCTTCTTTATTTCAGTGATTATGAAGGTTTGAAAGTTCCTCTAGGTAACAGGAATATTTCTATGCTTTTAAAGTTCAAATGCAAGGGTTTTTTTAATATTACTTAGAATGTTTTCAAATTAAATAATTAGTTCTCCCAAAAAAGCGTTTCATAATCAACAAGAAAATTATTTACTAATTCTGTAGCCTTGTTTCTAATCCAAGTAGTACACAGAACATAGAAATAAATTTCATTTTCACAAACCTGTCCAATTTTTGCAGGCATGGTATTTTTTAAATGTCAGCTAGAAAGAAAGGAGGTCTCAGTCATAAAATTTGAGCAAACTACACAATCTCGGTAGCAGGTCACTCACCACTAACAAGTACTTTAGCACTGTATAGAGCTCTGAGCGGCTGTAGAACATGTTGCGAGAGCAGGGACCACAGCAATAAAATAGGGTGGAAAAAGCTTTGCTTGAGCTCACAAAGAAGAAACTACTTCAGTGATACGTAAGAAAAGTTCTAAGTTGCATTTTTCCTTGTATTATACATAGTGTCCTGCAAAACTAACCCTTCAAGATACTGGTTAGGTGATGATGACTTTATTCCAGAAATACCAGATTAGGTCCTGGCCTGTGCAATGGTTTATCCTGGCAGTGAAAGTATGGTAGGGAACAGTGGAGAGCATGAAAGAGACGTTTCTGGACTGTACATCGCTCAGCTAGTCCTTGGAATCCATGTATTCCTTCTTTTAAATAATGTGAAAGTGTGTTTAGGATTTTACCCAAATCTGATCATCCTGGTTTTCAAACAACTTTGTTCTGACAGGTTCTTTTTGAAGGAGAGTATCTTAACCAAACTGGCTTCAGAGTGCCTTGCCACAACACAGCCTTTGGGTGCCACGTGCTGGCTGGCTGAGCCAGTGACACCGTATTTTCCTGTGCTCAGTAAGAATAAAAGACTCTGAACCAAGACGTACCGAATGGAGAGTATTAAAGACCTGGAAATATGGAAGAATGTGTTGAAGATGAGGCTAGATTAATTCTCAACACCTTTAGCCTTTGTTAAGAAAGAGGGTTTTTTTCTGTAAATGTGATTAATCCCAAACAGAGCCGCTCATATTTAGAAGAAGGAAAGCTTAAGATTCACTGAAATTTCACCGCGGCACTTTTTGGTAGGTCTAAGCTGTTTACTAAGTAAATTGGGTAGGATGGTAGTGGTTGTTACAGAAGCCCTTAGAGCATGTTTTCCATCTCCTAGCATCTGTGATAAGTAGATTACAAATATAAGAGCCTGCCCTGGTACAGTGTTGGGGAACTCTGACAGAGGTGAAAAGCGCTCTCTGTTCATAGCGCACGTGGGGCTCTGACCCCTGTCACGCTTTTCATCCATCAAATGTCGCTAGGTAGTGTTTAAAGAAATATGAAGTACTCTGTGAGACGAGAAAATGTGACAGCTTACTTTGCAGTAACTGTGGTTCTCTGAGTGGTCTCATTTGTCTCCATATGGACTTCAGTTTCCCCAAAAAGCTAACATTTCAGATTTAGGATGACCTCAGAAATAGGGATGGGAGGTGGCTTGTAGAAATCTCCTGGGCATCCTGCAGGACTACAGCCGTGCTAGGGAAAGAAGCCATCCTCCCTTTGACAGCACCCCGAGCAGACCCAACCTGAGCGATGGAAAACCAGCGGTCCTCGTGGGAGAAGCCCAGATTGCTGCTGTTGAAACTCCTGTTGCAAAACACCCACCTAACGACAAATGCACATACAGGGCTGTCCCTCAACGTTTAAAACTCTCCGTATAGGAAAGGCTTCCAAATCAAGGCCGTGTATGGCGTAGGTGTAAGGGAGCGATGGGCTGGTGGAAACGGCACTGGCGCTGATGTAGCAACTCCGATACCGGGCTACCAGTCTGATTGTTCCTGGGATTAACGCTGCTGCTGAGTTTAGATCTGACAAATGAGTCTCGAAACTCAATTTATGCAGAAATGACTCCTTGGTTACTTCTTTCCTTGTGCAGGTGGCTTTTCTAGGTTGTCAGCGTTTCCCATGATGACTTCTAGGCACTGCTTGGGCAGGGGTTGTCCCCTCCCAGCATAGCACCGAGCACGCAGGGGGGTATCCTCCAGGCAGGGTTGCTGGGTGCTTCCTAATCCGGTAATGGGGAAAAACACCCACCACGAGAGTTTGCAGCGCTTCGCCAAATAGGTAATAGATACTAAAGTCTCCAAGACCTTGGCATGACATGCACTCTGACTTTTCGTGCAATGCTATAAAGTGTTTAGGTAAAAGGTTAAAACTATACTTACTCTAAAATAAACTATAGTGGAACATGGTGGCAGAAAGACAGACAGAATTAGTACTGCCTCCTTCTTTAATAGGAGTCAAGCTGAGACAGATAAGGAGAGTTTATAAATGTTTTCTGTTTAGTTTTTTTCCTTTCGCACTTTGCATGACTTCTTGTTAGAAGGCTGGAAACAGACTTCTGTTAACTTTTGGTTATTAAAAAAAGCAAAGAGCAGTCTTGGAAAGAAATTGGGGTCTGAGAACACAGCAGGGTAATGGGAAACTTAATAAATATCCTGTTGTTATAACATCTGTCATTTTAGCATTAACAAGCTCATGACTTTAGCTGTTGTATGATCACAGCTCCACGCTGCAGATTAAGGGAAAGGCTGTTAGACCTTTCAAGTAAAAGCTTTCTGCATGGCAGGATGCTTTAACCTCTTGTATCCTGAAGCTATTTAGCTAAAGCAGCCTGAAAGTGATATTGAGAGACTTCTATGTGGGTCAATTAGGAGGGACACAGAAGCAGTTAGGCTCAAGGGTTTTCCTCATTTTGTTCTCTTTGATGTCCAGAAGAGCCAGAAGAAAAAAAAAACAAACCCAAAACCAAAACAATGGGGGTTGGGCTTTGTTTATATTTTATTTTATTTTATTTTATTTTACTTTGGTTTGGCCATACTTTGGTTCTCTTTAAGAGAGGAGATTTAAGAGACTGTCTTATTAAATGAACATCACTTGAGCAAAACTACGGTAGATGTCCATTGCTTTTAAGGCAGTAAATGTATACAGACCGCAAACACCGAGCGGTATTTTGGTTCATTTAAAACAGGCCTATGTAAGGACCAGAACAACTGTACAAATACTGAACTCCATGCAGCATCTCTCACCACCTGTTTCTGTGATTTCTTTAGCCTGTTGACTCATATTTTTCTTTTCTGGAAGCTAAGGAAAATGCCTGCCACGCTGAAAATGCTCCTGATTTGGTTTTAATCTCAGACGAAGTTCATCCAAAACAGTTCCATGGTGATAATGTTTCTGACTTCTTTTTTTTTTGCTTTTATGTGTCAGGTGGTGAAATGAGAGCCCTCCACGAGCTGTATGCAGCCCGTGCTGCAAAGATACAACAAACATCGCTCCCCCAGGACGCGGCTTCTTACGCAGGGAGGAGCAGAGGGGCTGAAAGAAAGAGGTTGTCTCGGTGCTCAGGAGAAGTCCGTAGCGTGTCAGGTGCAGGCAAGAGCTGTGGTTTTAGTTGTCCTCCCTCATTGTCCTCCCCCAGGGTGAGGAAGCGCTGCGTCCAGCTCACAGCTGCCTCCAGGACCCGTGTCAGTCTACAGAAGTATGGGTGGACCACATGTCTCACAGAATGAATGTAAGGACAAACCACCTTGTTCATATCCTGCTTAGATGCTTCTGAAAAGCCCAGAGGCATCCATTTGTGCTCCCAAGTCCCTGCGTACTTTAGGAGCCTACATCCCAAGTAATTTTTCGTAGAATTTAGACTCCATAACTCATGTTTGGCATGTTAAGGCTCCTTAAAGTATGTTTCTTTGCTTTAAGCAGAACTGAGATTGTCTTGGAAATGCTACTATTCTTTTTTGGGGAAAAAAGTCTTAGGAAGGAGTAAGGCCAAGTGTACAGAAGAGATGCTATCTCGTGTGGCATGGCTGGAAAACACAGACGTGATCTGGGGCACTGGGGCACACAAAGCCCTTGCTCAGGTCCTTAATAAGCACCTGGTTTACTTTGTGTGCTTTCAATTTCTCTTCCTTTTAGTGAAGTTAAAGCAAGAGCAGCATATTACATCCTCCTCCCAACTTTTGAAAATACCAGCACAAATATTTCAGTAGCTGGTGGTGGTTTCACTGCAGTGACAGACTCTGGGGAGACCTTTTATTTTTTTGTAAAATGCTTTAACTTCCGGAAATATTTTTTTAAAAAACTGATTCTAAAACATTTTTTGTTTTTAAAAACTTTTCCCTTTTGTAAGTGAAATTACAAGTTCAAATTTTCACAATGCTTTGAGTAGAACAAAACATTTGGACCCCAGCAGATTTTGCTAAAGATGTTCAGAGCTGCTAACATCTAGAAAATCACTTATTTGCACGGGGCTAATTAGAACCCATCAAAGAATGAGAGAAACGAATCCCAACAATGCAGTTCCACGGTAGCGCTAAGATCTTGCAATTAAACTGCGCTGTAGGATTATGCATATTAGCACATGAATTACTCTTTAAATGATAAATGTTGAACCAAATAATTATCTACAGCTTCTGGGAAGGGATAATCAGTGAGGTTAGGCTGGTGAAATACAATGCTTTTCTTTTGCAAAATACAAATAGAAGTACAGCTTGCTGAAAACACAACAAATTGTTCCCCACGACTGAATTGCCAGGTTAAGCCACATTTCTTCTTTTTGAAATATGGGTGGCACGTTATGCTTTCTTCCCTTTAAAACCAGGCAGAATTAGAATAATCAAAACCTTGAGGAACGCCTACCAGATTTCCAGAGACTGACTGCAAAAACCTACGAAGGTGCTAATTTACGTCCTTCTCGCTCCAGCAAAGAGGGTGCTGGGAAGATCAGAGGCCGGCTGCGTGGCAGGGAGGGCAGCTGCGTGGGGATGTTGCTCTCCGTTTGACACCAGCATGGGCGAATGCAGCCTTGCTGCTGTGCCTGGGCTTGTGGGAGCCGGCTGCCTCCAGAGGGTCTGTACCTCTGCAATCCTCGTGCATGGCTGCAGTCGCCATGCACCTCTGCAATCCTCGTGCATGGCTGCAGTCGCCATGCACCATTGCAATCCTCGTGCATGGCTGCACTCACCAGGCACGGCTGCAGGCTTTGTGCATGGCTGCAAACCTCTTGCACGGCTGCAATACTTATGCACAGCTGCAGTCCTCGTGCACGGCCGTGCTGGGGTGGCCCTGGGCAAGTGCAAGGGGATTGATTACAGGGGTTTGGCCGCTGGTGCGGGGGGAAGACCCACACTTATCTCCCAAAGCAGCCCGGCACCGCCCTACCTCTCCCCTGGGCAGCAGGGCAGCCTGGGGACTGCTGTGCTTGGGCTTGAGCAGGGCTGGCCAGCAGCGGTGCAACGCTTTGCCGGCCTCCACGTGCAGCAGCAATTTACTGAGCCCTCCACCATTGCTCACTCGCCCAGGAAGTTTTAGCCCAGCCCCCTGCCCTGTGCCGGTGACCCTGAGGGGCATTGCCCGCAGGATCAGTCCCGATTTCTCCTGCTGGTGGGTCCCTGTCCAGAGCTGCCCCACAACCACCCCAAAAGATGCCAGCACCCTCTGACGCCGCTCCTCCTGAGCGCAGCCCATGATGGAAACCAGAGCAAGGAGGTTTGTGGCAAATGGAGCGACAGCGAGGCTTGCCGCAGGGCCGCTGCACAACCCCAGTGATGTGAGCGATTGCCCTCGCGCTATAAAATGCAATTTGTCAAAATGAAACCGCTCCGGCCGCAGGCACCCGACCGCAGCATCTGAGCAGCGCTGGAATTGCCACCACCACAAGAAAATAGGCAGCCGCCATTAGCAGGGAAATTCATCTTTTACCAGAGCCACAATGGGCCGTTAGCTTTTAACCAGGTTTTAGGGGTGGGAAACAGTTTTCCTGTTGGGCAAACCCTAACAAGGAAATAACTGGCTCCAAACATCCAGGGGCGGCGGGGAGTTCAGAGCAGAGTTAGCTCTGAACTCCGCAGCTTGAGCTCCTCGGTACAATGCAGCCGGCTCCTGCGCGTGGAGGAGCCGGTGGCGGAGCTGCAGGGAGCTGCCCTTATTTATTTGTTCCTACCGCACAGGCTGAGACAAGGACTGTGTTTTATGTTCCTCTGCAGGAAGGTGATAAAGTGCCTGGGAGCTGCTGAAAACCATTCACCAATAAATTCAAAGGGAAAGGCCATTTCTTGTGCCTTGGAAGGAGAGCTGAGGGATGCTGGAACCAGAGAAGACTGAAACGGCGCATGGTGCAGGAGTGTGGCGGGAGGCACCGGAGCAATTTTTCTGGTTCGTTTCATTGCTTGGTTGGTTTTTTTTTTTTCCCCCATCAATGATTTTTACTCTGCCTGTGGCTAGGCAATCAATATCTCTTTGCCACCAATAAATATTCCAGGCTTTTAAATGATGATGTATTCCAGGGTGAAACAAATTAAGTGTGTGATTGCTGCCCTCTTGTACTCAAACTAATTCTGTGGGTCTAAATGGAAACTTGGAGAGAGATTCCTGAACTGGATTCTCTGGTGCAGCAGATTTGAACAGGGGGAAAAACATCAGGTCTGGCTTCAGCTTGCCACTGATCCCTCTTCTTTCTTTCACTGAGCCAAAGCAGAGATTGGGGCGAGCCGTGTGAGCAGCTTCGCAGGCTGAATCCTTTGGGGACATGCACATGGCTGAGCATCGGCCTGCCCAGAGCACCGCAGTGCCCGTGTTTCCCTTGGCAGAAGTCTGCGGAGCTGGGTATGGATTCAACCGCCTGGCCTGCCAAGCATAGACCAGGCTGAGTGTCACTGGCTGAAACACCCGCACCCCAGGGTGCCACACCAGCAGGGACTTCAGCTTTGATCTGTTGGTGCGGTGGCTGGTTAGGGAGCATCCCCGAGGACCTGCTATTAAAAGCAATCCTTCCCTTCAACATCCATCCCAGGGACCTGGGTGGGAACCTATCTGGAGTCCCCAGAAGTCTGCTGTGGCTGTGACAGCAACCGATCCCATCCCCATGTGTCCAAGGGACAGCATGGCTTACTTTAGCACTGGGAAGCAAGCTGGTTTGCTTCTTAAGTGGAGTTGGATGATTTGGTGCAAATAAATTGTTCTAGGATATATTATTCTCTTTGGTTTCTCATGGTGTTTTGCTGAGGTGGTAGAGGGTTTGTGTAGCGACTGCCGCTGTGTTTCTCTCGCAGTGTCACTGCTGCTTGAACCTTACAGCAGAGAAACTTTATGGGACAGTCCAGGAAATATTTGACTCTGTATCCCAACTTCTGCTACAACGAGAGCTATTGCTTTGCAGGATTAAGACAACTGCGGAAGACGAAGGGCAAAGACACTGGGTACAGCCCTCTGACAATTACTCACTGCTGCCTCCTACACGTGGGTGGGGATGAAGCAGAGGCACGCACCACAAAAGCGATCGAAAGGGACTTCAGGCTCTTAGGGCAGTCACTGAAGGATTCGAGAGCGCAGGTAATATTCTCCTCCCTCCTTCCAGCTGAGGGCAGCAATCTTGGGTGGAACAGGTGGACACAGTCCATAAATGCATGGCTCCGTGGCTGGTGTTAGCACCACAACTTTGGGTTCTTTGACAATGGGGTGGCCTACATGGCACCGGGCCTGATGAACCCTGATGGGATTCATCTCTCTCAAAGGGGGAAGAGGATCTTTGCCCAAGAACTAGCAGGGCTCATCAACAGAGCTTTAAACTAGGCTCGAAGAGGGAAGGGGATAACACTGGGCTTGCCAGCGACATGTTGTGGGACAATGTGCCCAGGTTGGAGGGATGGGGAGCTGGCGAGGGCCCTCGGCCTACTGCTCAGAGACATGCTGGATGCACTACAGCACGCTTGAAGCCTAGAGGAGATGAGCCAGGGGCCCCGGATCCAACAGGAACCAACGGGCAACACTGGGAAGATACATCAAAAGAATCCCAGCCACCCCAGCCAGTAAGTCAGCCTCATCGGGGGCACAACTGAAACGCCTCTATGCAAATGCACGGAGCATGGGGAACAAACAAGAGGACCTGGAGACATGTGTGTGCTTGCAAGGCTATGACCTTATTGGCATTACAGAGACGTGGTGGGATAGCTCCTGTGACTGGAGTGTTGGGATGGAAGGGTACAGGCTCTTTAGGAAGGACAGGCAGGGCAGGTGAGGAGGGGGCGTCGCCCTCTATGTCAACGACCAGCTGGAGTGCATGGAGCTCCACCTGGGGATGGAGGAGGAGACCACCGAGAGCATATGGGTCAGGATTAAAGGGAGGGCTGGGGACATCATAGTGGGGGTCTGCTACAGGCCACCTGACCAGGGAGACCAAGCAGATGAAGCCCTCTATAGGCAGATAGGAGCAGCCTCACGCTCACAAGCCCTGGTCCTTATGGGGGACTTCAACCACCCTGACATCTGCTGGAGGGACAACACAGCTGAGCGTAAGCAATCCAGGAAGTTCCTGGAACGTGTTGATGATAACTTTCTCCTCCAAGTGATAGAGGAGCCCACAAGGAGAGGTGCCATGCTGGACCTTATTCTCACCAATAAGGAGAGACTGGTAGGGGACATGAAGCTCAAGGGTAGCCTTGGCTGCAGTGACCACAAAATGGTGGAATTCAGGATCCTCAGGGCAGTGAGGAGAGCACTCAGCAAGCTCACTACCCTGGACTTCAGCAGAGCAGACTTTGGCCTCTTCAGGGATCTGCTTGGTAGAATACCATGGGACAAAGCCCTGGAAGGAAGAGGGGCCCAAGACAGCGGGCTAATATTCAAGCATCACCTCCTCCAAGCTCATGAGCGATGCATCCCAACAAAGAGGAAGTCAAGCAAATCCACCAAGAGGCCCCCATGGATGAACAAGGAGCTCCTGGGCAAAGTCAAACAAAAAAAGGAAGCCTGCAGAGGGTGGAAGCAAGGGCAGGTAGCCTGGGAAGAATACAGAGAAACTGTCCGAGCAGCCAGGGAGCAGGTTAGGAAAGCCAAAGCCCTGATAGGAATTAGTCTGGCCAGGGATGTCAAGGACAACAAGAAAAGCTTCTATATGTATGTCAGTGATAAGAGAAGGACGAGGGAAAATGTGGGTCCCCTCCAGAATGAAATGGGTGAACTGGTTACCCAGGATATGGAGAAGGCTGAGGTACTCAACGACTTCTTTGCCTCAGTCTTCACTGGCAAATCCTTGAGCCACACTGCCCAGGTCATAGAAGGCAGGGACTGGGAGAATGAAGAACTGCCCACTGTAGGAGAAGATCAGGTTCGAGAGTATCTAAGGAACCTGAAGTTGCACAAGTCCATGGGACCTGATGAGTTGCATCCCCGGGTCTTGAGGGAACTGGCAGATGAAGTGGCCAGGCCACTCACCATCATATTTGAAAAATCGTGGCAGTCTGGTGAAGTTCCCGCTGACTGGAAGAGGGGGAACATAACCCCCATTTTTAAGAAGGGTAAAAAGGAAGACCCAGGGAACTACAGGCCGGTCAGTCTCACCTCCATGTCTGGCAAGATCATGGAGCAGACCCTCCTGGAGACTATGCTCAGGCACATGGAAAACAAGGAGGTGATTGGTGACAGCCAACATGGCTTTACTAGGGGCAAATCGTGCCTGACAAACTTGGTAACCTACTATGATGGGGTTACAGCATTGGTGGATAAGGGAAGGGCAACTGACGTCATCTGCCTGGACTTGTGCAAGGCATTTGACACTGTCCCGCGCAACATCCTTGTCTCTAAATTGGAGAGACATGGATTCGATGGATGGACCACACAGTGGATAAGGAATTGGCTGGATAGTCGCACTCAAAGAGTTGTGATCAACGGCTCAATGTTCAAGTGGAGAACGGTGACGAGTGGTGTTCCTCACGGGTTGGTACTGGGACCGGCACTGTTCAACACCTTTGTCGGCGACATGGACAGTGGGATCGAGTGCACCCTCAGCAAGTTTGCCAATGACACCAAGCTGTGTGGTGTGTTTGACATGCTGGAGGGAAGGGATGCCATCCAGAGGGACCTTGACAGGCTGGAGAGGCGGGCCCATGCAAACTACATGAAGTTCAACAAGGCCAAGTGCAAGGTCCTGCATGTGGGTCAGGGCAATCCCAAGCACAACTATAGGCTGGGCGAGGAATGGATTGAAAGCAGCCCTGAGGAGAAGGACTTGGGGGTATTGATTGATGAGAAGCTCAACATGAGCCGGCAATGTGCGCTTGCAGCCCAGAAAGCCAACCGTGTCCTGGGCTGCGTCACAAGAGGTGTGACCAGCAGGTCGAGGGAGGTGATCCTGCCCCTCTACTCCACTCTGGTGAGACCCCACCTGGAGTACTGCATCCAGCTCTGGGGGCCCCGGTACAGGAGAGACATGGAGCTGTTGGAGCGAGTCCAGAGGAGGGCCACGAAGCTGATCAGAGGGATGGAGCACCTCTCCTGTGAGGACAGGCTGAGAGAGCTGGGGTTGTTCAGCCTGGAGAAAAGGCAGCTCCAGGGAGATCTAATTGCGGCTTACCAGTTTCTGAAGGGGGCCTACAGGAAAGATGGTGAGGGACTGTTTATCAGGGAGTGTAGTGACAGGACAAGGGGTAATGGGTTCAAGCTGAAGGAGGGTCAATTTAGATTAGATGTTAGAAAGAAATTCTTTACTGTGAGAATGGTGAGGCACTGGAACAGGTTGCCCAGAGAGGTTGTGAAGGCCCCATCCCTGGAAGTGTTCAAGGCCAGGTTGGATGAGGCTTTGGGCAACATGGTCTAGTGGAGGGTGTCCCTGCCCACAGCAGTGTGGTTGGAACTAGATGGTCTTTAAGGTGCCTTCCAACCCTAGCCATTCTATGTTTCTATGATCTTTGCTGGGAGCAGACATTGCATTGTAAAACACAGCCAGCCCAGAGCAGGCAGATACCTCATGTCGGTGACCAGCAGCCCCACTCGCTCATTCCCCACAGCCGTCACTGCCAGATCCTGGCCTCCTGGGTGGGGGATGGAGATCCCCATGCAGGGTTGTCATTCTCTCCCCCTTCTTCTTCGGGGTGGGGGGGAGGGTCTTGCCGTTTTAATAGTGGCCATAGTGTACTATCTGTGCATTAATCCTCATTAGCTTGTACATGCATGCTGGGCCTTGGCATTTGCCATCAAGAAAATGAAGTCCTCCCAGTTTCAGGTCACCCTGTCCTGGTTTTGTACCAAAGCTTTTCATATCAACAGCCATTTCATTTCAATAAGCTAATAATAACCCCTGCAAAGCCTGTATATCAGCAAAAGGCTCTCCACAGCTGCAACTGTCAGCAAAACAGGAGCTAACACTGTGGAGGGGCGAGTGCTGAGGAAGTCTGACCCCTTGTCCGTGGTGAATCTCAAGCAGCGTTCACCAAGCCAGGCCCATCACGGGGCTTTGGCTCTGTCCTAGCCCCTCTCTGTCATGCTGTTGGTTGAGTTATCGCTTGGGAGAGGAGGGAGCAGTGCAAGACCAGGTTCCACAAATAATTACCAAAGTCTTTACTCATCCTTTCTCTCCAAGGAGAAGCCCCTGGATGCCAAAGGAGGCCAGAGGAATGCTTTGGGTCTTCCACTGCAACGAGAACCAGCTCCGAAAAAATTTTCATTGGTGTCTGGTGGGAATATTTGGAGCACCAGGGCTGAGCCTGCTGCTTCTCATAGAAATCAGCAGGAATTTTGTTGCACGCTTCTCTGGCCCAACTCTGCTCCCATGGCTGGCAACTGCCGCTAAAGAAAAGCGGGGTTTGCTGCGGAGGGTATTTGAAGTGGAGGGTGCTGGGGAAGGGGCAGGCTGCCTGCTGGGAGGTCCTTTGGCCTGAGTGCCCCTGTAGCCCTGAGGCCTGATGTTCATTTTTCTCTCCCTTGGGTTTTGCCCAAGGTAGCCTGCAGGTTTGCCGCTGGCCAGTGTGCAGCTCGTGCAACGTGGGGCCCCGGGGCTGGGGGTGAACCGGGGAGATAAGCTATCTGTAAGCATAAACGTGCCTTTAGCCTTGCACGCCTTGTAGGAAAAAGGAGAATTTCTGAAAAGGAGGACATGCTGAGAGAGGGGCTGGACAGTGCATGCCTTGTTTCTCACCCTCTTTCCAGCAGCACCCGCTGCTGAGTCCTTTTGGAGGCAGGCTACAGAATGAAAGCCCTGTTAGACCCAGTGCAACAGTTCCTAGGTGACAAAAATACAGGTATTTATGAATTGATGAACATGGGATACTTCTGACCCTGTGCAAACAGAAGAAATACCCTGCTTAGGGGCTAAGCCCTGAGATCTTCTAATGACCAGGGCACTTGTGGCTTTTTTCTTGCAGCTCTGGTATCTGGGTGCCTTGATATTCATCCATGTGCTGCAAGATTTGAAACGTGTATCCTCAAGCCAGTGTGCTGTTCAAAAAGTAGTAATATGGGCAATTTTTCAATCCTCTAGCACAGTTTGGAGCATAACTCTCATGGGCTGCAGTGAAACTTCCAGGCAGGCAAAGTGGTGGAGCCAGTGGAGGTGTTGCAAGGTGCTGCTGAGCTCTGCCGCTGCAGCAAACCTCATGAGCAGCCAACGACTCAGGTCTCTGCTGTATTCCCTAACAAAATGCTGACAGATCTGGTGTCTTTGTATTAATCACTGCAAATCCAGCTCTCCACTGTTAGTATCTTCCCAGGGTTTTGTGTATCTTGGCGTGTTTAGATAACCAAATGATTTTTTGAGTCCTCTGCTGAGGAAAAACACTGGTAGCAGACTCCTAGGAGGCAGCACCATGGGCTGAGTAAAAACCGCAGAGCCGTTCTGTGTTACACTCGTTGCAAAGGGAAAAACCTAGGACCACTGCGCCATTGCCATACACTGCGCCGTATTTCAAAATGAGCCTGACGTGGATGGGCAAGCAGATTCTCAGCTGAGCAGAGTCTGTTTCCACTGTGCCCTGCAGTTTCTGTGAGCTCGGTGGCCTGCAGAATGTGCTAATAAACGAGCAGCGTTCCTGCTAATTTAGCGTAATAACGCTCAGTACCTCCCTGAGAGGCTGTAAGGAATGAGCTGCATCTACTGCAGCCCAGGGGAGCTGCATCCTTCTCCTCGCCACGCTGCTGTTTCTGTGGTACCTTTTATGTCAGGTCCGAGATGGAGAGAAGCACCTGAGCACCAGGGATTTTATACCACATGTGTTACTCCACAAACCCCAGTCTTCACGGCTCCCTCTTTGGCCAGGGTGCTTTTAGGTCAGGTATGTAGCTCTGCCCACAGCCTGTGCACCTACCTCAAGGTCTAACTTGCTGTGCTGCTTACTGCTTTTATTTGCACAAGTTTTCAAAACTTTGTCACAGTGGCCAAACTTGATGGATTGCCTGCCTGAAGTAGCTGGATGATCAGCTGAAGTGTTTATTTGGGCGTATTGTGTCCTAATATTTTAATTGCTGAGTTCAGCCTGCAAACTGTTTTGGGGAACTCTCTTTGGTATTCCCTGTTCCTGAAGTGAAACCCCCTTTGTCCGTACATTTAATGCTTTCCTATATAAAGGAAAACAGGATTTTATGTTTGAGTAAGTAGAATGTAAAGCACTATCCAGCAGGTCAGTTTAATGTGGGGCTGCTTTCTGTTGATGGGCAAGAACACACTTCTGTTTGTTTTTCTTCAGTTTTTGTGATACTCTCTTTCTGTGAAAAATGAGCACTGCCAAGAAGAGATGAAACTATGGCTTAGCTATGAAAGGGAAGTACAGAAGGCTGACAATCCGGGAAAAATACCATGCAAAGGCAGAGCTGCTTTTCGGGCTGATTTCCCTGAGCTGTGTGATTGCTGGGGTGCTCACGGCCAGGCTTGTGGTTTCCTTAAAAGGCGCCCACACAGATTTCGTTTCCCTGCAACCCGCGTGCATGACCCTATGGTATTTCTGGCAAGTCCCCGTCACGTGCCTGCCAGCAGCTGCCAGCACGAAACATGACGGTCGGATGTGCCGCCAGCCTGGGGAGCCTGAAGTGTTGCTAAAGCACAAGCCTATGGATATTGAGGAAACAGTCAGGAAGCATCATCCCAGAAAAGAGTCTTCAACAGAGGTAGACTCAGAGATGGCATTTCTCTCCTCTCCCAAAGTCACCAGATGCAATTGCAGGTGCTGATGGGCTACCTGGCATCGCCTGGCACAGAGCTAGAATGAGAAGGGGACCCAGTGCTGCCATTGAGCTAGCGGTGGCACGCCAGGTATCTCCTCTTCTCCTCCTGCTGCCAGAGAGGCGGGTAATTACCGTATCCATTTTAGAAATGAAGAAACTAATGCATGCATAGGCGGAAGGGTTGAGTTTTAAGAATATGTGGGTGTCTGAGATGCAAATGCTTTGGGATACACCACGTCGTGCCTGATTTGCATCTGTAGGCATCTAAATACTTGTACCGATCTGACCCAGAGGGCCGTGTGCGAGGGCACAGGGAGCACGAGCAGCGGCACAGGGTGAGCTCCCTCGCTCCCTCGCTGGGGATTCCTCGCTCCTGACGGTGCCTGGGCCAGTCACTCCCCTGCCTTTGGACCCATTCCGAGGACAAGTGCTCCTGGGTTCCCCAGAATGGTAGCGATGATGGGGTGGGATGGGACAGGACAGAAGGGGATGGTTTCCCTCTTCACCCTGCAAGAGCAGCCTGCATTGGCAGCCTCGCTGATCCTCCCAGCTCCTCCTCCATGCTAGCTTTTTTATTTCAAATAGAAATCTATTTCGAAACTCAGCAGATTTATTTTGCTTCAGGAGTAGGAAACCTGTCGGTTTTGCCTACCTGAATATTGTCCCAGCCCAGGCTGGATGCTGCGTGTCACCTGCCAGGCGCCGTCAATGCTCCTGGGCAGGAGGCAGAGCCGATGCCCCACGCTCGCCTCTCCCAGTCCCTGCAGGACTTTGGACACTCCTCTTTATGATGATGACAGGGATGTTGAAAGCTATCGCCCAAGCTGAACTGTGAAAGAGTGAGGGAGATTACCTCAGTGGAAAAATAGATATAATTATCTGTAATATGCTCAGTAACTGTGTATGCGATCATTTCCTCCTGAAGACCTTGGTGCACTTGAAAAGAGAAACTTCCTGGTTTCTGTGCAAAGAGTGTCATCATGATTTATCATTAATGAACCATCCTGTTCCTAACCTTCGTTTTCCAGTTTTCGGTACACCTGTGGGATCATTTGCTCTAGAAAAACAGCCAGAGTCCAGCTCAGATTTTTTGGGGAGCTTTGAGGGACAATTTTGTTAAAGATCAAGAAGTACATTTTCAGCTGCAGCCAAAGGCTTTTCCTTTCTTTCTGAGTCTAATCAGTGGGTTTCCTAACATTGCCATAACTCTGAAGTCCACCTGCAGGCATCTGCTCGCCTGTTTCTGTTGAAGTGTGGTCCTGCCATTATCCCAGAGGGCATCTAGATGGGTGGCTGGATCTGGCCCTCCCTTAGCATGGCCTTTCTATGTGCTTTCCCACTTTCGGTTTCTTCCATACGAGCAAAGAAACAGAAGTCTTTGCTCCCAGGGCAGGGACTTAGCTTTATCCTCATGTGGCAAGAAATGTAAAGTTGAAAAACGTTGAGGTTTTTTCCAAAGTCTTTACCATAATGGTGATTAAAAAAAATCTAATTCGCTTCCCTGTGTGGCATGACCTTAGTACAGTATTTGAATGAGGGTACCCTTTCACCCATGGCCACTTGCACTGGTCTGCTTTTCAAGGTCCAAAATGCAAGCCCTGTTTTCACAAGTAATACTAAGATGCTTTATTTTAAAAAAAAAAAAAAACAACCAACAAACCAAAACCTGAAGAAAAAAAATTCCTTTTCAGGAAAAAAGTATGAAAACAAATATGTGAGCAATATGATAGAAAACCACAGCCTTTTTGTGGGGTAGGGTTCTGCAGCTGAAATGCCAAATTCTGTATCAGTCCGAACTACTGCCGATCATCAGTTAACCAAAAATATTTGTTTATTTCCACAGCTGACTCCAGTTTTTTTACACTCCTCCCCTGTAACTGGCAGGGGACTAACAGCAGTGGGAGCCCAGGAGGAGGCAGGTTTGGGGAAGAGGCACGAATGTCACGATAGCAGTGCCATAGGTGTCTGAGAAACACCGTGCAGAAGAAACAAGAGCAACCGGCACTGCTGCAAACGCCTGATCGCACGAGACTGGTAATGTGGGAGCCTCACACCAGCACAGGGAGTAAAATAAAAGGCCTCCCTGGTGAAAGTGGGAATTGTTAGAGGCTGACGTTCAACAGGGCGGTGGGATCAATGGGGAAGCTCTTGAGAAATGTGTGCTGCGATCTCTGACATTTCATCCCTTATCAGGTTTGAGTCAGTGTCTTCTGCAGCACAGTTATACAGTGAGGCGAGGTGGGCTTGGTGATAATAAGTTTTTTATTCTAGTGACCTTGGTTTTGGTTGAATGTCTTGGCTTGGACCTTTTGCTATTGCTAATATGTGTGCTGAGGAACAGCGCTGCAATGCTCAGAAGATGCCAATTAGAAAATCAGTGAGGTCATCTCACACCACCTTTTCCAAGCTCTTTGCCTAGGCTTCTCCAGCCTCTGAAAACAAATCACAAATATGCTTAAATACTTACTCCCTGGGGCACGGGCTCTTTTGAAGGCTACCTGTCCTGCAGGAGCCAGAGCCTGTGCTGCAGGGGTTCCGTGTCACTTTGGGAGGGTTCAGGGGAACCGGCATATACCTCTCCGTTCACAGTGGCTGTTATACAGAGGTGGCTGGGCAGGATGAATGGTGCCCTGGGGACACCCCGTGAGCCTTGGCTGGGGGTGCCCCTTGCATCTGTCAGGTCCCTGCTGCAGGCTAGAGGCCACGATGGGGCTGGAGGTTGCCCTGGCCACAGAGAAGAGGTGCCCCAGGTGCACATCTCTTCCTGGAAGTTTTTGGCACTGGCCCCTTGCTGTCTTAATCCTTTCCTTCCTGTCACTGGTAAAGCTCCTGCACTGAGAGTAGAGGGTGCTGCTCCTTCTCTCACCACCTCCCTCAGCAGCCCCTCCTTTCCTGTAACTGTTCTTCTCTTTGGGAAGCCTCCGCCCTCCCCCGCCCCTGATATTTAGCTATATTTCCCTCTTACCTTTCATGTCCATTGTTGCTTCTTGTTGTCTTCTCTTTTTTTTGGTTTGCCTTGTTTGGAGCCTCTCTGCATGGACAGGGGCAGAGCTAGCATCTTCCCTCTTCTTTGCCTAGGACACGGCTCACATCATACATTTCCTTCAGTTCCTGGATGAATTTACTGTCAGACCATAGCACAACTGGGTGAAAACCCACATTCCAAGAGCAGTTATGTATAGCTCAGCATTAGACTGTCATAAATTTACTCGCTTTCAGGGTTTTCTTTAAAAAGTTGGTGACAGAGCAGTGAATATGCTACTTGTGGGTGCTTGGGGTTGGAAGAAGTTGTAACTCCCTTCTCAGGAGGAAAGACAAGCACAAGCTGAAACACCCAAGCTGCAATCAGTGGCAGAACATCACTCCAGGAAGCATCATGGCTCCTCAACGGGTGTTGGCTTTCTAAGGCACCTCACATACTCTGCCAGAGTAATTAGTAGTGATCTGAATCAGACATCGCTATGTACATGTCTGTCTACAATGGTGGCATGTTTCGTCATACATCTGCAGTCAACAGCAGTTTTGAGGTGGATACACTGCCTAGCCCACAGTAATCACCTGCCTTGTGCTCGTTGTCACCCAGCGCGGGAGGTGTTTGTCCCAACGATCGGTCCTTCGGGTTCCTGCTCGGGTCAAAGCTTGGCTGCTCGTGGTGAGCACCAGTCTCTGTGGCTGAGCACTCCCAAAGCTGAGATCACCCTTCATTTATCTGCCTGGTATCTGCAAGAGGTCCTTGCTGTTTGCAGAGAGGCAGTTGCTTTGCACAGATCCTCGCGTTGTCTCCATGTCGCTCTGGGAGTCCCAGGCTTGCTGAGGGGCAGGGAATGAGAAGGGAAGGACAAAGCTGGGGGGAGATGTGCTTAGTTTAGCTGGGAAAAGTCAGGCATTGCTTCAACCAAAGGAAAGAGCAGGTTTTGATCCCACTGTGTTTTCATTTGTTCTGAAGGAAAAAAATGAGTAGTTTACTGGGTGCAACACAGACATTTCACTCTCAGCCCAGTGGCTAGGTAAACACCTCCCAGTCAAACCCTTAAGTTTACCATAAGAAAGCTGGAAAATAGGGGATATAGTGTTGCTCTTTCACCAAAAAATATTAATAACATGCAGCATGGACTCTGCCTTTTCTCTGACTACCCTGTAAAATGCCACCTGTCATGCTGTGGCATAGGTGTAGGTGTAGCAACAGTTGGTCAGGTCTAGACACCACCTCTTGCTCCGAGCGGCCACGCTGAGGTCATGTCTCTGTTCATTTTATTTTATTAATTTGTTTTTTAATTCTTTGCTTTCACAAAAGGCCTGTAATACATGATGGAAGGAGGGGAAAAATTAACCACTGGACTTTCGTGGCTTCTTCCTTGCTCTCTCCAAGAGACTTTTGGAAGCCAGGAAGGTGCCACGAGGGATGCGGGTGTCCCTTGTCCCTTTGCAGTGCCAGCTGGGAACCATCCCAGGTGGAAAGCACCCATGGGTGGATCAGTGGCCCAGGGCTACCCAGCTGTGGAGGCCATCAGCAGTGGGGCTGGCAGGGAGCCGGCGTCCTTCGGCTCTTCCCTCACCTGGGGGACAAAAGGGAAACACCTCGGCAGGGAAGCACAAAATGGCAGCGGCGGAAAGGAAAGCATGCAAGGTGAAAAGGCTTATGCATCCTCAGGAGGAGAGAAAGGTGGGAAAGGCAGAGCGAGGAGACATGAGGAAACGTGAGGAGGAGGGGCCGGCACGAGGCGGAGGGGAAGGGTGAAAGGCCTCCTTTCCCAGAAGGGAGCTATGGAGATGCCAGCACTGTGGAGCCAGCAGTTGGGGCAGGACAAGGGGTGTGGGTGAGAAGGAGGGAGACACAGACCGGCGGTACCTGTTTTGTGCTGCTTCACCCGTGACTACTCGTGCAACTCTTCAGACCTGCCTTTGTGCTTCATTTTTTTTAATCAGCCCCCAGGATCTCAATGTAAACTCTCTCGTCTTACCCCAGCTAGGACCAGCACTCCTCTCTCTGTGCCCTCTGTGCCAGCTGTGCTCCATTTCCTTCCCCGGAAAGCTCGCTTCCCTCTGCCAGCCCACAACGGTCGTCCACAGCAGAAGTGTCCATTGGCTCCATCGAGGCAGCCTCTCCCCACGTCACCCCCTTCGGATGAAATGTGGGCACCTGCAGATAGTGGTGTGATTTAGATCAGCCTCTGATACGGTCACGCTTCTCAGATGTCTGCAGCTTTCAAAATGCTTCTTAGGAGGAGGACAAACATGTGCTCTGTGCCCGATGGAGCTTCCCGAGCCTTGGACAGAGTAAATGGTTTGCTACAAAGCACTATATGACAATCCTGTCCTCGGTGGTGCCTTGGGTTGGTAGTTTTTTCTAGACTTGAAGCTTTGAGACATGGTATAGCGGTACAAAATGACATGTGTGTTTGTGGTATATGTATCCAAAGCAAACGAGGATATCAGAAAGGAGGACTAGATGTCCTCATTTTCTGGAAGGGAGCTATCATTTGATGGAGGATCAGACAATCTCCTTTGAAAGAGTTCTGGTTTTCAGGGGAAGTATCGGATTTACGTTGGTTTGGTGTCTTGTTCTCTGTTGCATGTTCCTAGCAGGGACTGTGCTTGCCTGCAGTGCTGGTAGATCAAATTTATTCACATACCTCCTGTCTTGTGTTTCAGCTGCTTTGGCAGCTCTCTAACTCCCAGTCATGGTGGGACACTGCTGGGGATGGGACATGCAGGGAGCATAACAAGGAATTTCACAGGTGTAGTGTCTCTCAGAACAGAGGATGGGGATGTCTAGGCACTGGGAAAAGGCAGTCAGCGGGAAGATAGCAGTGTCCCTTGTGTGAGCCAGGAAGGCTTCTGGCTCTGTCTGACCTCCAGGAGCCACGCTGGGGATGATGGGCTGGGGGTCTCTGGTCCCCAGCCAGCTGAGGCCTCGCCTTTTCACATCATGGAGCATCACTTGTGAGTGAGACCACAGCAGCTGACCAGCTAATGGTCTCCTGCAGCCCCGTGGGCACCCAGCCCCGTATAGAGAGGGGTGCCAATAGGGATCTGAGACACCCGCTTACCAGCCAGGGGGTACTGACCTGCCGCAATGTCCCAAGGTGTAGCTTTCTTCAGCAAAATCACAGGAAATCACTTTTCTCTACCAAATATGGCCTTGTGAGCCCAGGGAGATGTGATGCTGGCAGGTGTCCTGCCCTGCTGCCAGGCCGCCTGGCCGCCAAGATGACTGCCACGGGGGTGATAACCCACCTTGTCTCTCACGGGTGGCTCAGATTACAGCCAAAGAAAAGATGTTTTTGTCTGCTTCACTGGTCTCCAGACCCAACACTTGTATGTGACATGTTATCTGCTAGGTACTCCCATGTGACTCATGACCACAAAAGTAATAAAAAAACTAATGGGGAAGCTGGCCTAGAGGGTGTTACTTGCTTGCTGTTATTGTCCAGGACTGATGACTGTTGCTGAAGACCTTCTACTGTATAATTACAGCCCAGCCTTAGCAGGTCTGCCAGTCCATACGGCGCTGCTGAGTGGCGTGTGTGCCTCTTGCTTCCATGAGTGTGGCTCCAGAGGATAATTACATACACAGGATGAGGACAGGAGAGAAACCCAGTTGGGGGGATAAGGAGAACCTGCTCTGTGCCACCACGCGATTACATGCAAAAGCCCAGAATTTTCTGAAGAAAGAACAGTTGAGATACCATCAGCTACTCCTGTTATTACACCCCAGAATTCATCAAGGGCTGAAGACAAAGAGCTGGTTAATTATTTATGACATATGCATAAAAGGGAAAGGCAGGAACACGCAAAGGGCCATTTCATCGTTTTTCAGCCTAGTGAGGCTGTTTGGTTCATAGTAACCAGCTCTTCTTCTTTTAAGTCTAATTTTGAAATTTGCCAACAAACTCTTCCCTTCTGGCAACTGTCAGGCCAGTGGTAAACTCGGATTTCTGCTCTGCTTGCTTAATTGGTACCTCTGAACCCGGGGTTTATTTTGCCTGCCTGCTTCAGCTTGTCTCAGGCCTTAATTGCGAGGTCTCTGGGGGAGGACTCGTTATGTATAACGGGCTAACGTTTTTCAAACGGCACAGCTTTTCCCTTTGGAAGAAGCTGATTCATCAGCACGGAAACATTTTGCACAATGGTCTCAACTTCGCTTAAATTTCCAGTTAAAAGAATGATCAAAGTGCCTCATTTCGATATGGCCAAAAGTGTTTCCTCTTGTCTCATGTTGCAGTGTGGTGCACCGGACCTACCTCGGGTCCAGAGTCGGGGGCTGTGCTTCCCCAGAGGACGTGGGGGGATTGTGCCCATGCGTGGGTATGGGCGCTGCGGCCACTGCGGCGGCACAGTCCCACGTTGCATCTGACAGTGTGTGAAACCCCTCTACCTTCAGCAAGGTTGGGAGCTGATGGGAACAGTGCTGAGCTTCAGGCCAGTCTCCCGCACTTCTCAGAGGTCCAGCTCAACTGTGGCCTTCTCCTGGGGACCCGTCATGTGGCCCTCAGGCACCCTTTCCATCATGGGAGGTGTGCCCACAGGCCGGTAAAACGCATGTCTGCATGTTTTCCTCTGCTCAGGAACAGCTCTTGCTTTGCCTTCGAGCATTTTCCAGCAAGACTGAAGCACCTCCATCCTAGCAAAGGAGTGGTGTGTCTGACTGTGGATTCCTCTCTCCATCAATTAATTGTTGTGCTCTTGATCGTACCCCCTTTTTCAGACCCATTCCTCAAAAGCACTTTCATTGCAGTGTAACAGGAAGTTTTTAATGAGCACATTGTTGTTGGGATTCATAGAGCAAGGCTTTGTGCTGCTTCTGAAGAAAGTACATTTGGTAGAGATTATTTTTCTGGAATAATTTCAGTGGGCACATGGAGAGGAAGCTGAGCATGTCCCCACAGCAGTTTCCTTTCAGTATGAAGCTGCCAGAAGGGCTGGAGCCAAGGCCAGCCTGGCCCCAGCGTCTGAGAGTGCTTCAGGAGGGGCTCGTGGCCGAGCGGGTCAGAGAGGCTGACCTCTCCACCAGCAGAGACAGCAGCTTGCAAACAGTGCTCCCCGGTTGTCATTCCAAAGCGGTCAGCTCTGCCGTCCTCCCTGAGCACCCAGGAAGGGTGCCAGTATGTCACTATTGGCTTTCCCTTTGTGCAGCATGCTTTGGGTATTTTTTAAGCAGTTCCAGCTATGGCCTTGTGGGCGGGTAAGGTGAGCGGCGTGCTGTGAGATGCAGAACTGAACGTGGTTTCAGATGGAGGCTGGGGTTGCAAACCACGCTATGAATTCAGCGGTAATCATCAAAGACTGCTAGCTTGCAGAAAGGAGACAGCTCATTCCCACCTATCTGTAGCTACTGAGAAAAGAGCTAGGGGAGAAAAAGTGAATTTTCAGTATGACAGACACCACAGCATGGAACCAGGTCAGGGAGTCTTCCCTCCCAGGTCAGCCTGAGCAGAGGTTGTTTGGAACCAAACACTGCTGCATGTGTGACGGCTTTTTGCCTAGCATGCGTTAGACACATCGGTTGGGAGTCCAAGTAAAAAGAACCAGAGGTGAAGGAGTAGGAGATACAACATCCTCCTCATCCTTGGTGGCATCCTGTTTGTCTGAGGCCTGAAAAGATGGCTCGAGCCTCCTGCATACCCGATGAGTGTTTAATTTGACAAAATTGGAATCGGAGCCTGAACATTTAAGGGACCCAAAAGCCAAAATCATGTCACCTGTTATTTCAGGAAGTCATGGGTTGAACAGCTGAACTTATGTGAACCTTTTCCTCAGCAGGGGATTTTGGCATGAAACCATAATATTTAAAATTTGGTGACTTACCAGTAATTTGCTTCAGAAGGATCTATCCTGTCCTTAATTATGATCCTTAGATCCAGGACTTTTATTTTGTTTAGGTGAACAAATGTTGTGAAATGCCTGTGTGAATCAAATCTAATCAAGTCAGTATTCTCCAGCTGGAGCCTGGAAACCTGCCCAGAGTGCATGGCAGGGGAGGACGGTGAGAGAGGCAAGGAGTGATGACAACCTGCCAGAGGAGAGCTGAAAAAGGTGGAGCAGTGAACTGGCCCTAGCAGACAAGGAGATTTCGGTGCTTTTCTTCTCTAAAATGCCTGAACTCGAGGACACACTGGGTGTGTGAGTTTACTCCAGCAAGCCCGAGGCAGTTTCAATTTATGCAACTGCTGTTTGCTCAGCAGATGAGAGGCCCAGCTCTCTCTGATGTTCAGAGAACAGACTCTTCTGTAGCTCTCTCCAGCATTCAGATGGGCATCTGCCCAATGCCAGGTGTGGATGCGTTTTGCATTTTTCCAAGCCATGTTTTTGAGGGGGCTTGAAAATCAGCATCCAAGGACCCTGTAGAGACTTAGGACCAAGAAACAATTAGGATTCAAAGGACAGAGTGAGCAGAAGGAAGGGATGTGTTCCTGAGTTTTCATTCTGGATGTGTGATGGTGATTCACCTTCAGGGTTGGGGTGACGCATACCAAGGGGTCTTGGGCGCAGGGCTACGCAGCCGTGTCAGCCTCAGTGCTCTGACAGGGATTGCTGGTACGGTCGCAGTAGCATCTGGAAGGAGGACTGTCCTTCAGGGTCTCAGTGCATCCCCAGGCCTCTCCTGACTGAGCTGCTAACAGCACATGAGCACACAGCGACATTTCTGGTCGCTTTGGGGAAAACCTGGGATCCCAATCTCTGCAGAAGTTTGTGTCTGCGGTGCGGTGCAGCTCGATAGCTGTGTCATGTGCCGGCAGCATCTGCAAGCACCGGTGGGCTCGTTGGAGACGCTGGCGGTCCGGGTGCATCGCTCCCACGGGGCAGGCTGGCCACAGAGGGAGCTGCAGCTACAAATTGGCAATTTCGGATGTGCTGATGTATCTGTTCTATACTGATCTGCACAGCTGGAGCGACCAGCTTGACTTGACATATGCTGATCTGAGAGGCAGAGAGGAGTCCTCTTGTCTTCCCATGTCTCCTCATGGCAGCCTGTGGTGCTGGCACTACAGCGCTGTTCGGCATCAGCACTTACCACATGCTTATTAACGGGAAAATTAGGAGAAAGGTACTCAGCACGTCAGCTGTCACCACCAGACCGACAGCCTTCAGGAAATGCCTCGGTTCACAAATTGAATGAGAAGACTGCATCAGCTCACCCCTCCTTCCCAGGAGACAAACAAATGGGTGCATCCTCTGGGTGAGCATTGTATCCACACGCTGTGTTGGCGTGCCGTGCTGCGCAGGGGTCTCAAGTCTTTTGGGGAGGGCAAGGAGCCAGAGCCCAGCAGTGTATGAGGCTGGAGAAGAACCATTGCTCTTCAGTATTGAATCCAAAGAGCCTGACGTGACCCAGAGCAGAATGTAGGACAGTCTTGCGTCAGGCCCGAAGTACACACCTGCCTTTTAAAAACAATCAGCAAGTTGGATTACAGTGCAGCGTGGCAGCCTGAATGGGGAGACAAACAGTATGACTGGTATTTATCATCGGGACTGTAATTATGCCTGCAGGTCCCATGCTGCCTGGGCCCCAGTGTGGTAAGGGTTGTACGAGATATGATAAAAGATCATCCCTGGCCTGAAGAAATTAGAGTCTCATTTAAAACATCCCAGGAGGGCGAGCCAAATGGGGATGGTGTAAGGGATTGAGGTTGGGATAAAGCGGGGTGAGTTTGATTACAGATAAGGCTGCTTCCCGGAGGCTGCCGCTGAGCTGGGAGGGTTTGCTGGTACCTTTGCTGTGTGACGTCGGCCTCGTGGAAATGGGCACGCGGGGTGCAGAGGCAAGACACGGGGTGTTACAGACTTTGACTCGAGGAGGAGGGAGGTGGGCTGCAGATATACATATATATGTGTGCATATATATATATATATTCAGAGGGGGAGGAAGGCAAACGCTCCTTTTCTCAAGGCTGGTGGAGGATGAGGGCACAGCAAGTCCTCTGCAAATAGCCGAGACCGCTGTTCCCGGTTCAGCAGCACTCCCGCTCGTCCCGTGTCCCCGGGGCTCCCCGGGGCCAGCAGCACAGCCCCCCTCTGCCGGGGCGGAGGCGACCGCCGGGGGCGGCGGGGCCGGTGCCGGTGCCGGTGCCCGCCGCGCGGTGTCACTGCCGGCCAGGCGGCCGCCGCAGCGGAGCGGGGGTGCGGTGAGGGGGGTACGGGCTTGTAGCCCCCGGGGAGCCGGCAGAGCCCCTTCTCTCTCCCGCCCCTTAACCCCTGCAAATCCCGCGGGCGAGGGGGATGCTCCGAGAGAGCTCCCGGGAAGGAGCAAGCCGGAGGTTTGAATACCGGGAGGACGGCAGGCGCCCCTCACCCTTCCCGTGCCACCCCGCCGGGTTGGAGCCAGCAGAAGTGACGAGCTGAGCCGGGAACAACCCCTGTCCCCGCCGGGGGCTGGCAGGCCCGAGAAGCCCCCCTCGATACCGCTCGGAGTGGGGCCCAGGCGGCCCGAGGAGAACAGCCAGAAGTGACTAATCCGAGCTTGGGGTAAAACTCGGCTGAGTGCAAATGATTGCTCTTTGATTTATTAGTCCTATTGTTGATTTTTCACTTGTGCCTCAGCGCCGGCTTTAGCGCAGCTTCCAGCTGCTACACGGGCACCTACAGCCGCTGCCGCCCCACCTGCCTGCCGCAGCCGTCCCGTTCAGGAGGCGCTGGAAAGCTCGGGCCTCCCAGTTCTCTTGGTGAAGGCACATCTGGCATTCCTCGGCTTGCCTGCTGGTAATGAGTCACGCCGGACATGGTTAAAAAAAAAAAAGAAAAAAAAAAAATTAAAAACCCCCACAACTTTCTAGTTACAGGCAGGGCTTTCATACTACCAGAAAGGAGTCGAGGACAGTTAATACTCTTTTGGCATGTGCTGGATCCTCTTCTTTGGGTGGAGGAGGCTGAATTCTGCAGCCCCCAGGCTGAACACACTTTCCCCCACGTTTTACTTTAAAAAACAGTCCTCTGCAGGCTGCAGATTTGGTGAGCTCTGTTTGAGAATCTAGCTACAGGGAGAAGGCAGGTCTCTCAATCCCCTGGCAATCTCCGTGAGCGTGGTATTAACCCGTTCACCCAGGAAAGCCAACTTTCCCCTTCTTGCCAGAAGCCTGTTCAGCAGGGCTGCTGCAGATGAGTCCTGCCTCCTAACAAGCAGACGTATCGGAGCCAGTAACCTTGCTCTCACAACACACAAAGGGCAGCATTTAACCACGCTACATTTTCAAGCAATCTTAACTTAATTCTCCCTTGAGCAGATTTTAACAGCTTTCTCTGCTTCCTCTGGCTTCAGAATTTGCTTTGATAATTAGAGAGCCAGAGATTTCCTATGTTTCTTTATGATGCCTGAAATTTCCTACAGAAATCCATTTTCTCCTCCAGTTTGACCAAGTTACCAGATCTGATGTGAGATGACAGGCAAGAATTTCATACAGCGGGGCATACACTGAACAACAGTGTCTCTGCAGGCTCCTGCCCTCTGATACAACTCACTCGAGGTAGCTTTGGAAGGAAAACCCCAGTATTTCCTGGGCATACTTGATCTCCAGCACCCCTGTATCATTTGTATTTCTGTGCACAAGTATTTTGGCATATGTATTCAAAGCCCTTTGCAAGCAGTAGATCCCAGTCTTTGGGGGGCTGGGGGTGGCAGGTAATCAACCTGTAACTGATATTTGCTGTGGGCGCTGATATGGCCAGCAGTCCCCCAGGGAGCAAAACACATGAGCAGCAAACCTCCTTCCTTCCTTAAGCTTCCTATTCCTCCATTCACTGGTCTTTCGCTCTTTAGGGGAGTTTCTCAGTTTAAAAGTCTCCCCCCTAGATGCAGATATGTCTCAGTGTGAGTGATATGAGCTGCAGCAATACGGGCTGCTCTCATCCCCTCCGTGCAAGGTCTCATAGTCTGTTGTTCTCCCTGAGTGCCATCGTAGAATTATGAAATTCTGTGACAGTCTTGCTTTTGGGTTAAAAAAAAAATAAATCAATTCTAGCACTCATCTTTCTAGAAAGAAGCTTCACAACATAACTGGAGCACACCCAAGAGGCTGAAAATCAGAAGACAAATGAAAATATCCCACATTCAATTTTATGTTAAAGCTGGCAATTCTGAAAGCACATTTTATATGCAGGGGTGGGGAATGAGTGGATTTTGATTCACTCCTTGATTTTGGAGTTGGAAATAGCTGTCTCAGTGCAGGTGGAAGTATTTGCTTCCACCACATGTCTAATGCAGAACTGGCCTGTGCGTAAAACTATAGAATAAATGATGGCTGCTAAGACTTGGCAGGACTGTTCTCACCTGAATTATTTTTAGAGACATCTGGGTCCAGCGATGCAAGCTGGTGCTATCCTGGTTGTGCATTATGCCACCAAACCATCTCATGCACAGCTCCCTTCCCACAGGTGGGTATTAACAAGCATCACTTGTTTCCGTGCTTGCTGGTGCCTTCCTTCGCTCCATCCTCTTCACCAGCTGTCAGTTTGCTAGATGATTTCTGAATGTGGCAGGTGGATGCAATTTCCCTTCCACCATTGCAGCAGCTCACACAGATCCCACTTACTGCCCTTTTGGGAGGTGCAGAATTAGGTGCTGGTGGGTAAAGTCCTGTGGAGCAGCAATGATTTTGAGGGGGGGGAGGATCTGCCTCCCAGAGCACAGCTTATGGATGCTTGAGGCCAGCGCCAGATCCCTGGCACTCAGGAGACTTCATGTGGCCCCTGGTGAGGGTGGTACCTCTGTCACCAGCCAACTTGGGCCCAAGCAGCACCGCCTTGAGCGTGGGACTGTCTGATGCCAAGGGGAAGGCTGAGCTGAGCAGGAAGAAACTTTCTGGAAATGAGGACCTGGCAGGGCTCCTCCTGCCTGGAGGAAGGCAGTGAGCAATTCATGAACGGTGGGTTTCTGTGGCATGAAGGGAGTAACGCAGCATCTGGAGAAAACATAAGCTATGCAGCCATTTTAGCTGTGTTAATGCATATGGTCCTGCTTGTTTGAGGTATTTAGGAGATGAACAAATTCCTGCACTCCCACAGATAAATTAAATGATGCTGTGTACAACAAATATTTTATAACAAGTTTATTAAAGGCTGGAGAAGGCTTAGGCTGCTGTGAACAAAGATGTGGGCAGAGATGTGGATTGATTTGAATGCATGTACATGATATTTTTGTGTATAGGGGTATTTTAAACCAGCTTTACAATTGGCAAAGTTGCCTTAAGTTGAAAAAAGAAGTCAGACTGGCTACAAGGAAATGCTTTTTTCCCCTGTGACGACAGTTGAGCACTGGAGCAGGTTGCCTAGAGAGGTTGTGCAGCCTGCGTTCTCCGAAGTTCTCAAGACCCAGCTGTATAAAGCCCTGAGCAACCTGGTCTGGCCTCATTGCTGACCCTGCTCTGAGCAGGAGGTTGGGCTGAGACCTCCTGAGGTCCCTTCCAGCCTGAATTATCCCCAGTCCGGCCTCCATTCCTGGAAGGATTGGGCTTTGCCATGCAGCCGCAGCTCAAACGGTCCCTGTGCGCACACCCACGCAGACACGAGCTCGCCCCTTCCCTCCCCCCCCTCCTTCCCCGAGCAGCTGGTATTTTGCTGGTGGGTGATGTCATCCCATTTGCTTACTTAAGAGAGGCATCATTAGCCAGTAAGTAATTTATGTAATGCTGTTGCTAGTGCAAATTAAGATAGAGCCGGGTTAAGCAGGCCTGTGGCAGGGAGGGCACGCTGTGCATGGTGGGCTACAGAGAAAATTGCTGCAGGAGGCTAGCGGGCTGGATTACAGCAGATCAGAGGATTGTGGAATGCTGCATTTTCTTCCTATTCCTCATGCTCTGCACGGTAGAGCAGCTATGGGAGAGGGTTTTCAGTCTGTTGCCGTAAGGGAGCTCGGTAAAGGCGTGTTCCCTGGCAGTGCCCTTTACCCAAAAAGACCTGTGTTTGGAGATCAAATGCAGGCTCAGCTTTAAAAAAAAAAAAAAAAATTCTTTAAAAAAAATCAGTCACTGTTGTGAGATCACTTTTTCTCTCTGCCTGTTTAGCTTTCTGTACCAGTTTTGCCTTGTGAGGCTGTACCAAACCCCAGAGCTACCAAGGTGCCGTAGCAGCTAAGGACTACGGGTGGGGGGGACCTACAGACCTCACAGCAACAGCCGAAGCTGCTCTGCAGACAAGAGGGAAAACTTGAAAGGCAAAGCTCAGGAAAAGAGGAAAGTTGCTACTTGCAGGTTGTTTGAGGAGTAGATGCACCCTGGTGTTTTCTTCCCCACTCATGTACTATGTACTGCTTATACTCCAGCAGCACTTAGAAATGACAGCGCTGTTATGGAGCAGAAATAGTGCACAACAGAGTATTTGCCACCAACGGAGTATCTCAGACCAACCAGAAAAGATGGCTAATGGAAGGGCAGCAGCTAGAGAGGGCTGCCCAGGGGATGCGGCACCCTAAAGCACCTGTGTCCTGACCGTACCGTACACCTCACCTGCGGAGATGTGTGTCAGACTCTGGTCTTTCCTGACCTCTGATGGAATTTGAGCGTAGAGGGCTTATGCCTGTCATAGGTCAGAGTCTGACCCTCCCCACCTCATGTAATTGAGCAGATGATGTTCCTACCCAGCTTAGCCTATGCAACACTGGTTTGCTCATGTTGCTATTGAAGATCTGGCTTGGATTAGCACACAGGGCTAGGTGATCAGGAAGGAAAAGAAATGCAAAGATACAGCCCTTTGGTAGGCAGGAGAATAATTGTTACTCACTGGCTCACTAACAAGGATCTTGCCACTGTAAAAGAATAACTGTTATTGAACAACATTCTAAAAACACCATTCCCTCTAAGGAAGGAGACCAGACTCATGGAAAAGGAAAATGTGAACCACGTGAACACTATTGATTTTCAGAGTTTTAAAATGTTATCAGGAGAGCTGTCAGCATATCTTAGGTGACTGGAGAGAGGCAGGGGACAGCTTCCATTGGGATTCGGGGCGGCACAGTCTGTTCTGCTGATTGGAGACCCCTTGGTGGGAATCTGGCAGGCGTAAGTGCTGGCTGAAGGCCTGACAAGTGCTACCAGTGCGAGCTCTAAGCCAGCGGAGCACTGCTGGGCATGCAGCTGGGCTGCAGGGTGCCCTGAGATGGATGTGACATGTTGGTCCCTCCTGCCAAAGCAGTGAGTGCTGCGGGAGCTAAGCTGCAAGTCCTATGAAGAGGAATTGCAGTGGTCAAGCCTGTGTCATGAGTGCATGTATTTCTACTGAGAGACCCTGATGGGATCTAATGAAAGGATAACAGGAGAGGAATACCTTTGAATTATGTGGGCTTTCTCAGGCTTTCCTGGGAAATGAGGGGCTGAAAGGGCTGTGGAGGCTTGCCTTCTGCATCCACCTCCACCTTATCCCTGCCAAGAGGCAGTTGGTGAGGAAAGAGGGGATTTTCATCCTGCCAGCATCTGCAACACACTAAGCGTTTGCTGTAACTGGGGCCAAGGACAAAGGGTTCCCCGTTCAGCTGGGAGATTCCCGCTCCCAAAGTAAATCACAGCGTGAGAGATACACAGCTGGTTATCAACCTAACCTTACACCCCACCTTCAGCCTAGCGTGGGCATGACCCCTCCTAGCAGTTCTGTTTGTGCATTTGATCACAAGTTCCTTTACTGCTTGGGACTGATGCTGTCGCCTGAGCCTTTTGGGCACGGTTCCAATCAAAAGGGGAGCGCACCTTCATCCCTCAAGGCGGACCCCACCAAGAGTGTGATGCCCTCCCCTCTGTGAAGAGGATGGGCTTAGGACCTGGAAAGGACTCACCTTTTGCACTGATCCTGGCTGATGAACACCATCTGCACCCTGCAGCACTGCCTGTTTTGGGAATCCAGGCTCTGTCCTTGGGGCCGTCCGGCCAGGGAGAGCTGCTGTACCCCGAGGACTGCAGACCAGCGTGTTCAGCCAAGCTGAGGGTGACTGAAATTGCATGGAGGTAAAAAGTAAAATTATTTGTTACCACACAAACCTAAGTAAATGCACAGTTATTGTACTATGTATTGTTTTTAAGGAAAGCTATTCTTATAATCACATTCACTGACAATTAAAAGTTTATATATGGAAATCTAGCTAAAGATACATATGCTACTTCTTGATTATAATGACAAATTGGAAAAAGAAAAAGTAGTTCTCTTTGTTCTGCCTCCCTTACCTGAAGTAAGAACCTGGTTAAATCAGTTAACTATTATCCTACACTTCAGAATAATGCTGCTAAAAATGAAACATAAAATTAGCCTGTCATTTTTCTGTCGCTCACTTGAGATTTGAGCTGTCCTTCTGCAAAGCTTTTAATCTCCATTAAGATACCTTGCGGTGGGTGTGTGGGATTTCAGCAGCAGCAGTGATTGACCCCAAACTGGTCCAGCCCTTGCCTCCTTCCAGCATGCCCTGCCTGCTTACTGATCACAAAGACCCTCTTGTAGCAAATCTGGCTAAGAGCACAGCCCCACTCTCCTGCCTGTGGGTCCTAGCTGTGCTCCATGGGATGTCCAGCCCTTCCCTACTGTGCCATGGTCATTCCATGGCCCTGGCATGGACAAGTGGGGCCGGTGGCTTGTCCCAGCACAGTCTCCCACATCGCCCAGAGAGCCAAGGTGGCCACATGGCTGCCCTGCTGTGTGCTGGCGTTGGGAAACAGAGGGCTGCTCGGGGGGCTTTGCTGGAGCTTTGTGAGGCCCATGGGAACCTGCTGCGATCCTCGGTGGTGAGCCGGGGAGGAGTCCAGATGTGAGCAAGAGCCATCTCCTCTCCTCCAGGGCAAGTCTCCGGTGCTGTGATGAAGCTGGCCTTGGTTCAGATGGCACAAAGAGCCCTGGCAGGAGCCCAAGCATCTGCACAAGATGGCCAGAGTGAGAAAGACAGATGGGGTGATAGTCTCGGCACATGCTGTAAGGAACATCCTACTCTGGCGAAAGGGAGAGGTGCAGGTCAGCTCCAAGGCAGTACCACCCCCCGATACCAGCGAGAGCCCCTCCGGAGACAGTGCTGGGATTTCTGCCGCAGGCAGAGATTCCTGTCAGATCTTGCAGCACATCGCAGGTTACGAGTGTGCCTTATCTAATGGGTGGGAGGCAGCACTAGTTGGGTAGTAATACGCATTCTCATTTGGTTTGGCTATTTTGGTGCTGGAGGAAATTTTTTCTCTACTGGATCATGAAGAGGCCCGCACTGTTCCCATCTGTTCGAATAGTCAGTGCCTTTGATCAGTCGGCCAGGGAAACTGGCTAAACTCCTTCTGAGATTCTGCTCCTTTGGTGGTTTGCTTGTCACGAGCTTCTCAGTTTTATCTTTGAACAGCCAGGATCAAATGGTGAATTTTAAAAGGCTGAGGAGAGTCTAGAAGTGAACTTGTTTCTAGTTTTAGCTGGAGGACTCCGTGCGTGTGCTGGCTGGCGCACAGCCGATGCACGGGCTCTGCCCAAAGCCAGCCGAAGCACTTCGCCCAATAGAAATTCTCAGTCTTATTTCTTCCATCCACAGGCTGCCATTCTGATTTTTCAGGTGGTCCCTCTGCTTAATGCTAATTTTAGGATTTCACCAGTAGTTTCTAGACCTAACTTGGCTTTGCTTTTCCTCCCCGGGTTGAAATGTCTATACATCACATCACTAGGACCAAAAGATGTGTGCCAGTTGAAAACAGTTATTAGCCATAGCACAGTCTCCAAGTAGTCCTTGTGTGCAAGTTTTCATGCCAGGTCGAAGCAGGCATCATCCAGCATTAATAGCGGTGACCGTTCCTAAGGACAGACCTAAGGCAAAGCCGATCAGTGTTTGCCATCACATCAACTCCTTCCAGACCAGTGCTCGAGGACATGACATTAGTAACCTGGTACAGACATGTGCAGGCACAGGTGGTGCCCGGTGATGAAATCTGAGTTCAATTGTTAAAATAGCTGTTACAGGCTCAAAGGTAACTGTGAACTGGGCTTTTTCCCAGTGGGGGAAATGGGCCATGGGAGGAAGGGATGTCCTGGTGCGTACGCTTCCCACATTCAGAATGAGCAGTAGAAATTTTAAAACAGCTGACAGTTTGTCCATGGTGCAGGGGGGTGCATGGTCTTGCAGTAAAACTGTCTTGCTTCTAGTAATGCAGTCTCTGTTCCTGTTCATTTAAATGCTGCTGTGTGCCTTCGGTGCTTCTGACAGGGAGTGCTGGCCAGGGCCAAATCCTTCCTCCAGCTCTGTGCACCGGCTCACTTTTGACCTGTAATATTTGGTGAGCTTTTTTTTTCAGCAGAAACTGTCAATCATGTTAAGCAATGTGGAGGACACATGCTACTGACAGGCAGAGATCATCAAGATTTGGGACTGTTTTGCTTATTGTCACCTCTAACCCGAGACGCATCAGGAAAGGCTGCTCCCTCCTGGGCCCTGCCTGGTTCCTACGTAGGAAGAGATGTCAGTACTCCTGGCAGCTCACCTCTGCTTGCAGACATCAGCCCACACCTGATCCCAAACTCCCTTGGAGTGTAGGGAGCTTGGCTCCTCTTTGGTTTGATAGCTATTTTCCTTTCAAAGGCAGTGGCGACTCTAGTTGAAAGGGCACCGGTGTCTAAAATACACACACCCACACCCACACACACCCCCTTCCTTGAAAATACAGTTTTTAACTTTCTCAGAGAGCCTTGAAACTCCTGTTAGAGTCACAGGAAGCAAAAGCGGCAATGTTAGGAATGAATGAACGGAAAGTGCCTCACCCACTGCTGAAGTTCATCTGTGCTCAGCGCTGTCATGCCTGGGATTCAGCGGCCAGCCCATTGCAAGCCTTTGGGGTGAGCAGTGACTCATCCCCCTCATTCTGCTTTTTACACCTCCACACATCTGCCCGTGTTTTTAGAGTTACACTCCAGTGAGAATAACAGTTTGTTTACTCAGTCAAGGCAACATTACCGGTGCCTCAGAGCTCTGCATGGTCCTGCTATTGGTGAACAGCACCACCATTTTCCTAAGTTATGTGAAATTGTTTTGACATGCTGTCCAAAATATTATAAAGAACTAAATGGAGGGGTTTTGTCAGTACTTGTGGTTTGACACAATTTGCATCCTTGTGGCTTGCAGGTTGCTGACCCCCTCTTCGACCAGCCCATACTGTATCCTGTTAGCCTGCAGCACCGGGACCTGCGGTAGTATGGGAGCACCTCTTCCAGAAAAAACCTTTGGGAGGAGGGACTTTGTGACATGCCAGAGGAAGAGGGACATTTCCTTTGCATTTCCCTGGGCTAATGATTGTGACTTCCAGGTGACAGCTCCCTCCCAAAGGCCGGGAGGATACAGGACAGCTTTGCGTTAACTCGTGCGCCAGAGCAGGAACGTGCCAGCTTGGTCCCACAGGGATCCTTGCTGGAGGGATGCAGGTAAGTCCCTCCGTGTCAGCGGTCCCCTCACTGACCCTGGTGGGTTGGTGCTGGGCTGTCCTGTCTGCCAGGCCACAGATGCAGCTGTGCCCGGGAGCTGCTTTCCACACAGTGTCATTAGTCTAAGTCAAGCTCTTAATGTGAAGCCGGGCGAGGCTGCTGGCTCCAGCGCAGTTTCAGCTGTCTGTAGCAGAGATGAGGTCTCCTCTCAGGACCAGTGCCTGGTGTAACTTCCTTGCAGCCAGCGTGCAGAGTGAAAGGAGGGTTTGGCTTTCCACAACCAGTTTTCTGAAGTGACCCACACACTCGCTTGGGGCAATGACTGAGTAGATGCCTAATCTAAAAGCTGCTATTAAGCCAACAGGAGCACTGAGTTTTTAACTTTAAAGATATTGGACCATTTTATAGTTGGGCATCTTTTACTTCAGAGTCAGTAGCTTCCTCTTTGTAAGTTTCTTAATTGCCCACTTATTAAAACCAGATATCTGTGACCCTTATATTTTGCCCCCTTCAAGGTGGCTGCTAAATACATGTTTAGAACCCCCCAGGTGCGTGTCTACAGGTTTGTGCAAGGCAGGGTAAGTGGGAGTAAGAGCTGCTAATAGAGGACAGCAGGACCTCTTGATTTCCTGCTCTTTCTATTGCTTTCAGATACTGCCATGCAGTGCAATCTGCAACGATGAGACTCCACTCTATCTTTGTCATTTCAATTTCTTTCTTTTTTTGCTGACCTGAAAGACTAATTCCCTGCCTCTGTGCCTTGCTGTCATTCAATTCCTGCAGCACGACTCCTGAATCCTGCAGTTCCCGGAATACAGTTTACCCAGTGACATGAGGTCTTACTCCTCAGCCCAAAGCCTAACCTAGAGGACAGCTTAATTTATGTAATCAGCTCCCAAAATTGTTGTGTGTGGAATTCCCTTTCCTAGACACGTCATCATTAAATCATCCCAAACAATGTGAAGAGGGCACACACACATTTTTCTGCTATGACAGAAGAATCAGCTGTTACGGATTCCAGGACTTCATATTTTTCAGGCACGAGGTAAGCAACATGCTGGGCGCCAGCTGCGCACAAACTGTCATCTCTCACATCACATATCGCTTGCTGCGCACTGGTTGACCTCTGCCAAAACGTTATCCCAGCAGTCACGCCACATTTGGCTGCATAAGAGGTGCCAGTGCCCTCAGCCAAGCAGAAGACCATAGCATTGCATCTGCTACGTGCAGGCTCAGAGCAGTGGCCAGATCCTTGGCTGCCATAAATTGTTAGGGTTGTGCTAACCTCGAAGGAGCTACCTGCATTTGCAGTGCATAATCACCATTTAGGAATCTGGGCCATTAACGAGACAGATGGTCTTAATCCTCTTCTTACTGGATAGTTGTGCATATCACAAGTAAGACTTATTGGACTGTTACGAGCAATCAGCAGAGACCTCAAGGACTAAGCGTCAGTGGAAACTGAACGATTGCTGCCTCCGCAGCTGGTCCCTCCCAAGCCAGGTTGGAGCAGATGGCAGGCGAGAAGCTCTCCGTATGGTATGTGTTCGGTCACTGAAAAGATGACCAGTTCTCAGGACAATTACAGCTTCCATAAAAAATAAATAAACCACCCACTGAGCTGAATAATAGCTCCAATAGCCGGGGAACACCTTAAAGAATAAATGTGCAGGTAAATGCTGTCACAGAGCCATCTGAATCAGGGTGCTGAAACTCCTGTGAGAGTTGACCGGCGTGTTTCTGCTGAAAACAGCATTCCTCGCTGGTGTTAAGATTTTACTACAGTTGATGTCATAACTCAAAACTGCATTTATCTGTCTTTGTCAAGCACCAGTATGGCATGACGGGGGGGAAAAATAGAAGTGCTGTTGTACAAGCTCAGTGAACGCTTTAGCTTACCACAACCCAATCTTTCTTTTTTTCTTCTTTCCCTTGTGCTACTGCCTCAGCCATTTTTGAGTGCTGGCCCTGCTGCTTTATAAAGTGTCGTAGTGCCCATGGGTGCCCACCTCCACCTTCCAGCTTTCTCTTGTTAGTGTACAATGAACACCAGTTCAATGCCAAGGGTCGGGCCCCATGGGTCAGTGTGATTTTTTTTTTTTTTTTTTTTTTGGCCACTTTCTGTGGTCCTTTTCAAATTCATAGCAAAGCCTTTCAGTAGAGTTAATGAATTATTCTGCAGAGGCCAGGCAGTTTCTGGAACGCTGGACTCAGACATCACAGAACTAATCCTTCTGTAGACCCGTCACTGAAAACACACCAGCGTTTCTCCCGTTCAGCTTCCTTGCATTTCAGCTGCTGGTAGAGGACCAGGTTCATTGTGGCTGAGCTGTTTTATGCATCATGGCAAGCCACTCCTTGCAGACATGATAATCATTCTAATCTTCTATCAGTATCTCCCAAGGCATCAGGAATGTGCTGGATAAATATTTGCAGCAAAAAAAAGAGACCTCAACTCCCTGTGGCTGAGCTGAGTTAAAATCTGACCTTCTGCTTTGAGCTCATCTCCAGTCAAAAGCTTGAGTGTGACAAGCACAGGTGATTTGTTCAGAGCACGGCTGAAACAAGAGTAAAGAGAGGGTGAAGGATTCCTAAGCCAGCGTCTGCTCTGATGTACGCATGGGTTAGATCCCATGCTGGTGTGACCAGAGTGAATTCAACACAACTGCGGTGGTATACCTTAAGCTGAATATCAAGTCCTTCAGGGTAATAGTTACTGAACTGTAGCCATCAGAAGTGTACATCATCAAAAGGAAAAAAAAAAACCCTGAGACATTAAGTCACCAGGTCTGCTGTTTGACCTTCTAGAGTGGGAATCAGTCTCCCTCACATGCACCCATGCTCTCTTTCATGATAGCATACCAACTGCTGCTGCACTGTTTATTTTAGCCTATCTGCTCCTCCATAATCACTAGGTCGGCAACAAGATGTTAAGAACACCTTTGCTCCACCTGCTCCTTCTGTACAGGGCAGTGCAGCCCTTTGCGAAATGGAGCAGCTTCACAGCTGTGCAGGACCCATCATTCCTGTGAGGTGGCCAGTCAGCGTGGGCACCAGGGGCCGGCCCCAGAGCCTCTCCACACCACGTTTCGTATGAGGATGTAGGGCTGAGCTCTGAGGAGGAACCAGAGTCATCCGTATCGTAACTCAGCACAGATCCCAACGTCACCGTGGTCCGTCTCCAGGTTACTGGGAGGCCTTTAATGAGTCTTAAGTCGTGAAAGGCCAAGGTGGAGGAAGACAGAACAACTGAGGAGCAGTGTCCCCATAGAGGCACTGAAGAGTTTGGGGCTGATATTTCTATACATCAAGACTGCGACTTTGTAATGGCAATATATTCATAAGCACATCAGAAAATCAAGGCAAAGTAGGCAGTGCCAAGGCTCATTTCTCTGGCTCAGCTGTCCCAACAGATGCAGGGACCGGCTGGGGGGCCTAGCCAGGGAGATGTGCTCACACCCCTGGGCTGCAGAGAGAGGCCAGTGCCACAAGCTGTGGTGTGCACATTCAGGGGCATGTACCCCTAAGGAAGACACACCACTGCAAGGTGGCAGGCCGCCAGCTGCTGAGCACCATAACCCAAGGAGTCAATCTGCCGCTGCCGAAGTGCAGCCCACTCCTCAGAGCCAGCATCCTGCGCATTTGCGCAGAACCTTCACAGCCCACCACCAGCAGAATGGGTGGGCTGGACCTAGCAGCAGCAGCAGGAAAAGCTAAGGTGGCAGTCTGACCCTCTGCTTTGAATGTTGTAGCTTGTCTGTCACTAAAATCTTACTCCAGAAGTTACATTTTGCCTCAGCATTAGGTCTCTGTGTGCACTTGCCTATTAAAAGCACTCAGACCGTCAAAGCAAGCTGGTCACTGCCCACAGGAAGCTCTGCTGGACTCTGCTGACGAAGACAACACGAGCTGCCAGGCATGGACAACACACCGTGCATTTATGTCCTCCTTGCTAATAGACAATTCCACTTTAGCAATAAGAAGCGGAAAGTGGAACGGGTCTTTGGTTTTGCATTTTACTTTTTGTCAGTAATTTTCCAAGGGAATCTCTAGTTCTGCTACCTGCTGTTAAAACAGGTCCTGGAAGACCTGTTAAAACAGAGACAGCAGCACCTAGCCTGCCCTCTTGAAAAAGAGAGTAGCCTGGCCATTCAGGTTTCTGTTTCATCTTTTGCTGGCACTGGAGGCTTGTCTGCATGATAAAAATAAGACAGCATTGAATATTACAGAATATATTATTTGAGAGAATTGGGAAAAAGCAGTCTCAGCAGAATACCAGTGTCCATGCAGTAGCTGCTCTCAAATGAGACAGTCTCTTCCTCCTGGTAGGCAAGCTCTGAGCATGCTACCATTTCACAGTAGTATCAGTACTCTGGAAAGAAAGGGTGCTTTCATTTTTAAACGATTCCTTTCCAGCTCAGCCATGAGTTGAGAAAGTAACTGGTGTGAATTTGGTGCCGGCACCACTTGGGGACCATCAGCCTTTGGGAAGCAGAGCTGCAGCACCCAACTCCAAACAGGCAGAGCCATGGGAGAAGCTGTGCAGGTTTGCGTGCCCACTGACATGAAGGACCTCCATCCCCTCTGAGGGGCTGGGCCCCAGCTCGAGAGTGCAGGTTGTCCCCATGTCCAGCTCCACACCTGGCCTTTCTCTCCAGACCTGGAAATGCAAGCACTGGAAATGGGGGGTGCAGAGAGCCACCCTCTCAGAGACTGGACAGGGAACAGTACCCACCGTTGCACTTCAAACCTCTTTTTCAAGTCCATGGAGAGGCCAAGTGAGTACGGTAGGACAGAGACTGCCTTTTTACAGAGGATTAATTGAAGGCAAAGTTGAACGGAGATGTTCAGTATTTTTTTGCTAACTTCCATGAGGGAATGGCTTGTCTTTTCTTGATATAAGGGGGTGGACAGCTTTTGCATATGAAAAGAACTTCTTGCTTCTACATTTGTCTCTCCAGACTGCCTCTGCTCTTGCTTGCAGAGCTGCCTGATCACCCAGTCCTCAGATTTTCAGCAGCTCCAGTCCCTTTATTTTCAACAAATGATCCCACCTACTAAACAAGTGTTTTCCACATTGGGCCTAAGGAACTGAGATCCCTCATGTCCTGGGATTTCCTGGTAGGTAAGGGACACAGGGAGCTCAATGCCTCGCAAAATTAGGTCCTGCATATTCTGAATTTTCTTGCCGAGACACTAATCATAGAAAAGAAACAAAATTCTGTGGTACAGTGGCTGCGATTTGCCTGGCTCATCTACAAGGAGGAAATCTTTGATAAAGTCTGTATTCCTTCCCATTTGTCCCTTCAAGTTCATGCAGATAATCCAGGATCGAATCTTCCTCTGAATTTGCAAACAGGTTATAGCTTCAGTTTGGGAGGACGCATGCTATGTACTTCAGAGGCTTTGTGTGTGTGTGTATATATATGCGTGTGTGTGTGTGTGTGTGTGTGTGTCTAAATGGGTGGCCTGGGAGTTACGGTTGGCCCTGACTGCCTTTGTCTCACAAAAAGGCAGTGCTTTGGGGGACATATTTCTCTGCTTTTCTTGCAATGCTGTGCATTATATCATTCCTCAAGCTAAGAATAGTTAGCCTTCATCTTGATGGCTGTTGAAACAGCATGGACCAGAACAGCAAATCTTAGTAATATGCAGGCCAAATCCTGCTCTCAGCAGCAGAGACTTCTGTGCAACAATTTAAAAGTTAATGATGCACTAGGGACACTGTGGTGTAGATGAAGTGCCATAACAAAGAAGTGCTGGTTGAAAAACCACTCTGAGAGCTCTCTCTGGTTCCTTTATCTCAGCATAGGAGGTAATTTCAAATAAGGTCTCACAGGGATATGCTATGAGCCTGGCTCCACTGGATATTTTTATTAGTGTCCAGTGGGACTGACTGGAGAATATATTTATATCATTTTGCAATGACCTTCTTGCCAGAAAGGACTGAAAGCGCCTGGACTGAGGACCTGAGTTAAAAATTATCTGGACTAACAGAGAAAATGGCCCAGAATGAAATTCAGTAATGATGAAGGTGCAATGATATATTTAGGAATGTACAACTACACAAGTGGCAGAAGTACTACAAAGTCAGACCCAGGGGTCACAGCAGGTCATGAGATACATACAAGTCACAGGTATGCTACTGTGGCAGCTCTTCTCCCCACCTCCTTGGTATAAGATGAGGATGAATCAGGTTAATTTGTGTGAAGGAGAACTTACGCTAGACATGAAGACAGACGTTGTTACTGTGAAACTTGTGAAGCACAGCTAGTAGCCAAGGGAGGCCACAGGATCCTTGCCATTGTGGATTTAAGAATAGATTAGATGAAGACCTGTCAGGGATGGCTGCTGTGTGCTTCACGCTGCCCCAGCGCCGGTGGTGGGCGAGGTGGGTGAGGTGACCTCCCCGGCCCCTGCAGCACTGTGCATGCTCAAGCCTGTGCAACATCAGTCACAAGTGCCTCGTGGCTTCTCCAGCAAAGTCCTTCCCCGTGCCGGGGCCAGCCGATGATCCGGACCTGCGAAGGGGGCACACTGGGGAGGTGACACTGCTGCTGGGGGACCTGGGGAGGCCACCGGCACCAGCCGCTGTTGCTGGGAGGAGGCTTTGCCACCAGCGGTGGCCACCTTTGACACCTGGGCTTCCCCAGCACGGGGATGGGCAAGTTAGCAACGTTTTGTTGGTCCCTCCTTGCTGTTTCACCACTAGGCTTGGAGCTGGTCCTACTGTCATTTGGCAGCAAATTGGACCTTATCCTTAAATCCTTATTTGAAGGAATACACTTTCACCACGTAAATAGTCCCTGAACATCAGCAGGCAGCAAGGTTACGGACTGGAGGGACAGGATTTTTATTCTGCGCAAATTGTGGGACAATTGTGCAAACTTGCTGAATTTCTCCATGTGGAAGAAGAGGTCACGAGAGGGTATTTGAGCCACCATGTGCCTGTAAGGTCCTACGTGGACTTTACAAAAAGAAAAGAGAAAGTGACAGTCTTGTTGCCGTATGTTAAGAAGAGACAAAAGAACACTGACCAGGCTTTGAGAAAATAATTTAAGAGGATTGGATTTTGAAGCACTCATGTACACTTTGAACAACTCCTTCTCTGCTAAAATCCAAGATTATTTCATAAAGTTGCCAAGCAACACAGAGGCTGTAGATTGTAAAGACTATATAATCCAGCAACTTGCTTCTTAAAAACGAAAACAGGATCTGAAGGACAGATCAGGAAAATCTTGCTTTTCTGAGCCTCTGCTGGGTTTCTTGTCCTTCTGCTCCTTCTACACACCTAGGGCCCCCTCCCCTGCCCCCCGTATTCCTTCCTTGCTTCATTTTCTGTATTGGGAAGGAGGAAAGAACAATGTGGTTAAAGAGACAACAACAAACTATAACAAGAGGCAAAACTAAGTGTGCCAGCATCTCAGTAAATAAGGAAACACCAGTTAAGTTAGACATTAGCAACACAGTTTGTATTTGAGCATTTCCAAATAGATCTCGATAATGAAATTCAGTAATGATGAAGGTTTTCATCATTACTGTGTAAATGGCTCTGCGCCATTTACACATCCCCCTTTGCCAAAAGGAACAAAGGTAGTTGCTGTAATGCTCGCAGGAGAGGAAAAGGAGGAAACAGACATGGATTTAATGGTACACTTTCTGTCATTTTTTTACTATTTTTGGTTCTACTCTCTGAGGGAGCCGGTGAGTGAAAGGCTTTAAAGCAGCAGCCTGGCACTACTGTATAAATGCTGGGGAAATGCATACCTTGTGTGTGTAGAGGGGTGGCAGGGACCTGTGCGTAGTTCCCACCGTGCTGCTCCTTCATTTCTGCTCTGCAGACTAAGCCTAGGAGCCCCTTCCCCTACATTCTGCATCACACTCACTGTTTCCCTGTGTCACTGCAAATGCCAAGTAATAATTGGGATACTCTCTTCTTTTTTGAAAATACAGATATTTTAAATATTGTTTTTCATAAACAGGTTGTTGGAAAAGTTGTTAGCTTCAGAAATGCACTTAATCTTTGCACAAATAGACTTTAAATGGTGCACTGTTGTCTGGCAACTATACTATAAACAGCCCTCCATTTGTCTCCTGTGGGTAATCACTGATTTCTCAGGGATTAAAGCTTAAGTAACACTCCAATCTAGGTGCGTGCATCAGACTACAGCGTATTACAGCAGATTACTCCTCCTAGTATACAGCTTGCTTAACCATTTAGAATCACAACAGAAAACTGATGGCTGCAATGATAAGAAAATGAGCACTAGCTTGTCAAATAATTAATATTTTGAGTTATGATGTGGAACATTTTACTGGCAGGCTCAAAAGGATTTCTATCATACAGAAGGGTGGGGTGGCAGATAAGCATGAAATTAGAAGATCTCATCTAGGTTGAACCTGAGTTATTTCGGATATATCTTGATAGCTGCTGTCCAACAGCCTCTGCATGTTCTGTTGCATTTGCTGCCTCATGCCGCAGGTATGGAGTTTTACCTTCCAGTGGTGTGCAGGACACAGTGGGATACTACAACTCACTTGTGGGCACAGAGGCTCAGGACTCATTGAACGGACTCTGTACGTGTTGTGAATACAGTTTACTAGATGCATGTGCTTCCATAGATCACCGTCTGCTTAAGAGACTGAAAACATGTGCTATTGCTAAATCACTGTGTTTAACACCTTCCCCAGTGAAGCTCCCCTGCGGCATGTGCTGTCTTTGGTTGCTGATAGTCTCAGCGTAGTACTGGGTAATGGATGAATGGGGTGGCCTGGGGCTGGCCGTAAGGAAAGAGCAATTGTTAGGTTGAATTTAAATGAAATAAAAAAAAAAATTACAAAAATCACAGGCTCTAGATTTAGAATAAATCTCAGCATTTGTGGGATTAGAGTTTCAAATGTTGACCTCCCACGCTGAAAGAAATACGGGTCTGTGGGTGGGTAATGCTACATATCTTACGGAAAACAGGCGTTTAACTGAAGAAATTATGTTCAAGATATTTTTCTTAAGATTTATCTTAAGAATTCACATTTTGAAGAGAACAAGTTTGATATGACCTGAAAAATCAAACTCATGCTGGGGTTCCCCAGTTCCCCACCCTCCCCTTGCAATCCTACTTTAATGGCTTGTTGGTGACCCACAAGCAGCAGCTGAAATCTCCCCTCGCTCCTGCAACACTCAGGCTCTCCAGGCTTTAAACGCGCGGTCAGGAGGCAGTAGAGGCAATGCGCTCACATAGTGTGTCAAAACCTTGTGTGCAGGAATGGATAAGTTGTTGTGACTGCCCCCCCCCTTTTTCCAGCCCAGCTGAACCAGAGCGGCTCTTGCAGCTTCTGCGGCAGTGGACCCCTCCGTCTGCAGGCCCAAGTGGAGAAAGCATGGGGAAAACAGGGAGCAGCATCCCTGAAGGGAAAGATCTTCCAGGGCCAAGCCAGTGTGAGGGTTGCAGTATGCCAGCTTTTGTTTCCAGCTGTGCCAAAAGGTATTTGGGGCTTATGGCCAGTGTTTAAGTTGGTGGAGCAGTGCAAGGGGCACCCCAAATGCTGGGTCGAAACCTGGTTAGATACCAGTGCTTTCCAGGCGCTGAGTCATCTGGGAAAGAATCCATGGATATAAATGATATCCCAGGGAATGCTGCCCTCTGAATGCCCACAGGGTGCTGCCCTCTGAAACACCACCATTTCAGAAACCTTTGTTCGTAGGCAGTTGTTGGCAATGGGGAAGGGGTGATCCTACTTCCATAACTGTGTGATGTAGGCTTTAAGGTTTTAGGATATAGTGACAGGGAGATTTTGTACTCTGCATCTTTTGTTAAGTGTTTAAAAGAAGCATCTTTTGGACCCACTGAGGATACAGGCATCCTCCAGAGCTCGCTCTGCCTCGGAGTGGGAAGAGTTGGCACAACTTTCTTTGGGAGGCACTACACAAACAGTGTGCTCCCACCGGGACTTGTTTGAGTTTTCAGTTCTTGCCTCCGGAGGATCCTCCCGCTGTTGTGTCCTCCAGTCTCAAATCTCCAAAGCAGTTTCATAGGTATCCTTGTCTTCTTTCTTCCTACAGATCTCTCCTGAAGGGGATGTATCTGATACAGTTAGTATTTCTTTTACAATGCATCCCATAAACTTTTGGTGGTATAATTAGGTTATACACTGTATGGAGCAACAATTAGATTCCCTATATGCTCTGTATGTGTATTAAAAGAAACTACAGCATTATCATCTCCCTCCCTCCCCCCCCTCTTTTTTTTAATTCCCTTCCAAATCAGCTCAAATCCCTCCATTGATTTCAGTAGACTCTGGAACAAACTCAAAGTATGGACAAAGCCTTGGTCCTGTTGAATTTAATGGCAAAATTCCTGTTGTACTGAATCTTGGACAGTAAGAAATTCATTTTTGGATGAAAGAGAACAAACAATTCAAAGCCCGCTGGGACTAATGAAAATTCGTCAATTGCTGTCAGTTAGATTTGCATCAAACAGTGTAAGAGAACATAACACATATTTAGGTAAGACAGAGGCAAAACCCCTGCAAATATGGTGTGAAAGCAGTTATGTCTCTAGTACTAGAGGAATTTTCATCACATAATGAAAACTGATGCTTAAAAAATTATTACCCCTGTAAAGGTGACATTATGGACTGTGTCAACTTTTGAGGCGTGGTCATTTTAAAAGCCAACAACCTTGATAATGTCCGTTGGAGAGTATTGTTTGTTAATAGTGTACATTAGGAATCAAGCAATCATAGAGAGTGCAATTAAGCGCATTACCACAGATATTTTTGACGTGTCTACTTTTAGGCTCCATGGCATTTCTTTTGCATATCCCCCCCTGCAGCCTAGTGTCTTCAATTAATTTATCATGACCATCTGTGTTGTAATTTTTGCTGCTCAGCTTGCCTTTCTACATCTGTTTTTTGGCTGAATATTACATGACACTTCATCATTTTCACTCATAGAGCTAAAAATACGGAAATAATATTTGCTCAGTTAAGTTGCTCGGTTAAGATAATCAGCAATTAAACAGACCACTACACTTCTGCTAAATGACCCTTTATAATGGAGAACAGAAAGGCAAGAAGGAAGCACCAACATTATGAAAACTGTGTATCAAGTTTTCTGGTGCTGCTTACTAGAGGTAAAACCATCAGTGGTTCTGCCAGCTGCTGTGGTGCATGCTCTGAATCTCCAGCTTACAGGATGTTTCAGAGAGAAGGGGGTATTGTCATGGCCGGAGGGTTATTTGGTTACTGTGCTGTGGATAATCTCCACGAGTATAAGTGTTTTTGAGGGCCGTAGCCACCTACAGTCACCGCGTCAGGGTTAAGGATGCTCTGAAGTACACAAAGATCTGCGTACATCCAGCCTCTCTCCGCTGACTACGGTATATCATCAGAAGGAATAAGCAGTTAAAGCTGACTGCACTGGGTGGGCAACGCATGCAACAAAGAAGAAAGATTTGTAGGTTTTTACTTCCTAGTGCCATTGAGGTTAGGGGTACAGTGCTCCTAGTAGGTAACTCATTCCACCTCCCTACAGTGAAGCAAACAATTTGTATTGCTTTCCCAGAGTCCTTTGAAATGTTCAGCTTGGGGGCTCATCCACAATAAATATTTGGCCATGACACAAATCTTCTATCTGAAGTCACTGCTTCTACCTAATATTCTTTCCTTAAATTTCTTCCTTTAGTTAATACTCATTTTAAGCAATCTTTTTCCACTCCTGGCATTGTAGCACCTTGTGATTCTGTTTTCTACAGCTTCAGGATCTCTATGTTTTAGTAAACCATAGCAACTGTCATCTTCTAAAAGAAGGAAGGAGAGCAAAAAACCAACACCAGAGCCTAATCAGATACAGTAAAACAGGCCTATCACTCAGGAGCTTGTATAAGGTGACAGGAGAAAGGCTGTTCACTTTAGTAAGCGCTATCCTTGCAAGAACATTATGGTATGTTTATCTGAAGACAAAAGTCCTTGATGACGTACAACCCTCTCATAATAGACTTATCTGACAGGTTTTCCTGAGAAAGACCTGTATACCATGTTCTTCATCCAGCTGTGCCCTGGAACACAATATCCAAGTATCTATGTCCTTCACTGACCCAGGATACTATTTTCTGAGTTAACTTTTTTTTTTTTTAAACCTTCTGGATGGGTCCTCATCTGATGGCATACCTCTCAGGTAAGGTCACACCTGCAGCAGCTGAGGTATCTGCACCCATGACCCAGCAATAGCATATGGAGGGAGAAAGGGGAAGCTTCACAGTGAGAGGGGAGAGAAAGAGAAATTTGCTAGAAGAGATACGGTACCATTGCCAGTTTTTCCTCAAATGAGCCTCAGCTATGAAAAGGCTGGGGACTGCTGCTAAAGACTGAATGAACTTTCTCTTTTTCGCTCATAGTGCACTTCTGTGTGGGTGGGCTGACTGGATTTGAAGTAAACAGCAGGAAGAAGATCTTCCCAGTGAATGAAAAACTGCTTTGCTGAGAGAAAACAAGCGCTACAAAAATATGACAAATAGCTCTGGAAGTGGCACTTTTCTAAGCAAGGTTTTAAGCCTATGAAAAAGGCAACGTTCTCTCTGTGAGCCCTGTTACATTCATTGACACACTTCAACAACTTAGCCAAAAAACAGCAGGCTCAGTATAACCCTACTACATTATACTTGCTTTTTGACAATGATTAAGTGAGATTATTTGCTTGTGGCTGGACCCATGCAGAAGATAGCGGCAGCATGATTGCTACCGATTGAAGAAGTCCACCTTTAGCGCCAGCATCAGAGGTCTGTGACTGACACTGAAAAACGAAGGCTCTGCAGCTAACAATCACAGGGGCTGCAGCAGGGGTGTGAGTAATGTGCTCAGGTGAGTCAGGGCAGCATCTGATAAATCATAAAAAACCAGCAGTCCCAAAGGGGCAGCACTACATATGACAATATGGTGAAACTTGATTGTCATGGCATGTCCTGGAAAATGTATTGCTGAGTGAAGCTTTACTCCATCTATGTTACTGGAGTTCTGCTACTAAGCAACTGATGATTTGACTGCTGACTGATCAGGTAAGTCATATCAGCACAATGGTATAAAAGCCCTTGGTTTCAACTGCTAAATAAGGTATAGGGGAGATGAATGATTCTTCCATTGTGAGGCTTATATATCGGCAAATAAATGCTCCTGAAGATATTCCCCAGTCATCAGTGTCTCTGACTCATGGCAGGAATTGCCCAGGAATTCGCTGCATTGAAAATATAACAACTCATTTACCTAGTACCTAAGTATTTTCAAGATGGGGTCTGTTCTGCATTAGTCAGAGTTGATGACTTTTGAAATGGTCTTTAGCCATGTAAGATGACTTTTTTAATTAAAACTCAACAATCCCGTGCTGAGCAGAGCATACCCATGATATTATAAACCTCTGCAAACTGGGCAGAATGCTCAGCTGGAGCTGAAGCTCAGGACAGACATGTAATCCTCCACAAATAATTAGAGCAGAAAATGCTTCTAATCTCTTTGTTAGTCTGGTTGTGTTATTTGATCTAATAATAAACTAGACTTTAAAAAAAACCCTCCTCATACATTTTCATTTGGACTGCAATGGGCATCTTTCAACCTGTAATTGTTTAGCTGGCCTGTTTTGAAATGTAGCTTCCTCCTTCTCTCTGTTTTGATTTATGCATGCACTGTACAGACATACATGGTCTAAAACGCCACTGTCCTCTGGCTGTCTGCGTACTGCATCACTACCAATGTGTCAGAACGTGGGCCCTAATTGATGAAAGCTTTTCAGCAGGGACTTGGTGGACTTTACACACACACAGACACACTTAGGTTTCACACGTGCTTGAGTGGTGTCACCAGTCTGGCCGTAGCTCTGTGACCCTCTGTTGCAGCTCGACTCCCCTTGGACTCAGCGGGGGTTTGGTCAACAACACCTGGGGTGTCTCTGTGCATTTTTGCACTGTGGGAAGAGGCAGGGCGAGGAGCCATCAAGGGCACGAGGCCGGGACCGCGAGCGCGGCCCCGTCCCCTGACAGGAGGTGCTCCGTGGGGTGCGGGGGCCTGCTCCCTCACTGCCCACAGCCCCGTGCAATCGCCTGTCTCTCAGGTGGTCTGCAGGCCAGTTTTCACTGCTTTTCATGCCACTCACCTCTTACCAAATACAACCACTTCTCAGGATTTCCAAAATCCACGCCTCCCTCGCAACTCCTGGTGCTGCTTGTAACTGGCTTAATTCTCAGATGAAGTGCTACCCTCTGACCTGTCCTTCACCTTTGCAACCGCACAGCTCTCCCTCCTCGTCCTCTTTGCCTCGTCCACACTCTTCCAGCTCCCATGCCAACCCCTCATCCTCCTTCGTCCCTTCAAACCTAGTGAAATCTGCGTGACTTCTGTGACTGAATCTCCTTGGACAGCTGTAGCTATTACTGAAGGCCCTGGCGAGAAACAAAATAAATAGATCCATTTATTTATCCGTTATTTATTAGTGCAAATTTAATCTGTAGAGGTAAATCCCTGCGGAGGGCCCGACGCCGTCCCGGGGCCGGGGCCTAGCGGCCGCCCCGGCGGAGCGCACCGCCTCTGGCCAAATCGGTTTAGCGTAGTCGCTATGGCAACAGCGGCTGCCGGCGGGGGAGCGGCGGGCGCGCCTCCGCCCGACTGAAACCGGCGGCAGCGGCGGTTCCGCTCAACTTCGGTGGAGGGGCGGTGTTGAGGCGGCGCTGCCCCGGAGCGGCGCGGCCGCTCGCCTCAGCGTTCGGCGGCGGGACGGGAGCGAGTGGCCCGCGGTAAGGAGGAGGGAGCACTGCCGGCGGCGGGCGGGGTGCCGTGGCGGTGCCCGGCGGGACGGACGTGGTGCCAAGCGGAGGGGACAGCTGTGTTTCCCGCCCCTTTCCGCGAAGTGTCTGGCGTTGGGCTGCCCTCCGGGCAGTTTCTGCGTTTGCCGCCGGTGTGGTTATCGCTGTCCGGCCCGAGAGACTCTCTTGCCAGGGAGCGGCGGTCGCCTGCTTCCCGCTCTTCGCCAGGGCAGCGCCGTTAGAGCTAACGGCCGCCCGTGGCCCCGGGCCGTGAGGCGCGGAGCTGGGGTGGGTGACGGCTGGGAGCTGGAGGTGCGGGGCGAAGGGAGTAACGCAGCGACCCTGCTTTAACGGCTTTAGAAAGGCGGAATTCCGTGAACTGCATTCGTTTCTTCAAAGTGTCGGCTCCGCTGCAGATTAGAAAACCCCACAAAGTTCTCAGGTTTTGGAGGGATTTTTAAACAGGTACCGAAGTCTGCCTAAGCCGAGAGGTGTCAGATTCTTGACGCTAGCTGTGTCTTCCAGAGGTACTGGACCAAGCCCTAATAGCTTAAAAACACTGCTGTAAGCCCAGCTGTTATCCCTCGTCACCAGAGCTAATCCATACCCCAATGTGGATTTAAGCTTGCTGCGCCGGTTTAGAGGGCTTGACTTCAAACCACGTCCTCTCTCTGGTACCCTCTTTGCTCGCCCTGGGTCCGTCTGTCCGCACAAGCAGCGGGAGCGCAGCTGCCAAAGGTGAGGCGGGATGGGTGGCAGGGCCGGGGTGCTCTGACAGCTCTCCCAGGCTGGGCTCGGACACAGCACCGCGGGGCTGCCTGTGTGGATTAGTGCTGGGTAACTGGTTACGTAAAGAACAGGCAGTCGAGGAGGAAAGCATGGTTTATGCTGCGTTATGCTTATGCCACTCCTGTTTAAGATCTCTCAGATTAGACACCTGCCCTACTAAATGTCTTCCGTGTGGAAGTCTGATGTGTAGTAACCACGGTGTCATACCACTAAGGTCAGTCAGATAGCTTTGGAGTTATGGCTGTGTAACTGAGGATAGACTACACTGCACATCTCTAAATGCTAACACATTGATTAAAATCTGTCTCAAGACAGAGCTCTTCACTGCGTACATGGCTGCTCTCTGTGGATGGGCTGTAGGTGGGTCATTGCAGGAAGAAAAGCATGAGCTTTCCCTTTCTCTGCTGGTTGCTCCCTATGCTGTATGTGATCTCTACGAAGAGAGGCTTAAGTTTTCAAACTGTAAGCTTAGCATTCTTCTTCTGGGTGCTAATTTTAAAACAAAAGAGGTGCGAGTTGTGTGTATTTTTAAGTAATTCCTGTCACAAGGACCAAACTTTAACACTAGTCTTAGTATTTTCCAGTACAGGAGAAACTCCCACCTAGGTTAATATTTCTGCAGTGAATTGAGACAGAGTAAAACTTGGGGATTTCTGGTAACTATTCTTTCTGATAGATACTGTAACCAAGGTTCAATACTGAATACAAATGTACAGGTCTTTGTTAAAATGTATTCTTACCTTATGAGGCAATGAGTTACTCCTGCTTTCACAGCAGAATCAGTCCTCGGTCTGGATGGAGAATGTACATCTTACCCACCCATTTTCACAGCACTTAGTCTGGTCTATGCCACAACATATGAATAAGAAAATAATCTTCAGTAGACCTAACAGGTGAAATATGCTTTTGGATCTGAGTTTCAGGCTCTTATTTTATATAATTCTATAGATATAAATATCTGCTGTGAATGAGAGTATTAGAAACTCTACTTTGTGACATTACTGCCTCCTTAATAATGTTGTGTAGTTACAATGACAGCAGAATAGGGAAAGGTGAGCTGGGGATTTCTCCAAGTTTTAATTTTGAAAACCTTTTGTGTTGGAGACTTCCATCAGATGCTATGGCTGCTTTATTGCAGCAATACTTGTTTTGTGGTTTGAGTAGTTTTAATAACAGGAAAGCTATGTGTCTGTGTTACCTTCCAAACTCTCATTTACATGGCTGAATAAATAGTGAGGAATACTTCAGGTCCCTCTGTCCTGACTGGAAACCTGACTTTGTAGTCTGCAGAGATCAAGTTCCACAGTAAGATATGGAACTGAAGATGTGTTTGATCCACTACAGTAAGATAGCCGTATCTGAGCAAAATATAGAAGTTTTAATAACAAGTTAGGCAAACAGAGCAAATCAGTGTGTTTTAACTTCCTGGCTTCAGTAGGTTTAGATAACAGTCCAGTATAAGTTGTATATGATAGAGTGGTTTTATGGTTGCTATTAGAAAAAATTGTTTAAAGCAGGAGTGGGAATTTGGCATGAAAATAGTCCTGTTTCTCAGCAGATGGAAATAATTTGCTCTGATAAGTAGACAAACTGTAAAATGCTACTCCGCTTCATAAGCAGATTTGAGTAACACCCACCCTTTTGCTTCTGTAGATAACACAAAGATTATCTTCTGTAGAGAGTCCCAGCCATTAGTAGAGCTCTAGGCCCTTCCTTCACTTTTTCTTTAAGATCTGTAGACTGGATTTTCATCTGGAGTTAATCAACACAGCTCTTCTACTTCAATGAGGCAAATCTGTTTTATATTAGTGCAGCTCATGAAGCTGCACCAGTTAGATCAGCTACCTTTTCTCCTCATGTTTTGGCTAGCGATTGAGAAATATCTTTCTCATTCATACTTGAGCTTGGAGCTCAGTTCATGCTGAATTCATGTTTCTTTACCCCTTTTGCAATCAAAGTGCAGATGTAAAATGCATCAGATAGACTCGTTTTCTAAAAGGTTGAAGCTCTAAGAATGTATTACAAACTGCACAAATGTTGGGGAGGTGAAAGCAGTCTTTTTCTCAATTTTAAAGAGTTGCATTACAAAAAATCTTTTGAGGGCTACTACCTGTAGAAAATGTGATATACCCAGGTATACCATAACCGTTGTGGCATTTTCAGAAGGCCACTCAAGTTTTCCTTTGGTAGAAACGGTACCGCTTTTCATTCTCATACCATGTGATATGCTCTGACTGATTCTCATACCATGTGATATGCTCCGACTGTCCTCCTGTTATGCTACCTAGTGGCAATTTTTACAGTCGTGCACGTTCACAAATGGCTTAAGTGGCTTGTAACTCTCTGTGGCAATTACACCAGACAAAGAGCCAGCCCATTTCCGTAATACTGAGAACGCAAAATCTGCTGGAGAAAAACTAATGCTGAAATTAGACTGTATGCCAAGTGGCAGCGTGGTTGTCGCGTTTTTGAGAGCACTTGTCGTTCAGAAGCAGACGCGGGCAGCAGCAGGAGCTGTCAGCCTGCAGCAGGCTGGTCGGACCATGGGCACTGCCCCGCTGGGTGCTGGGTGCCACAGTGCCCTGTCATGGTTAGCTCATTCTTAGGCACTGCTGTGAGGCTCTTTTTGCTCTCCTTAATGAAGGAGCAGCCACCAAGACTTGGCAATAAATAATGTTTCATTCAAAGTGTTGTCTTTATCCCCTACACTTTTGTTATTCAAAACTCCTTGCTACTTGTAACAAGGTCATATCCCTGGATACATTTTAACCACTGTAACTTTTGTTTTTTGTTTTTTTCTCGGAGGGGGAGGATGCCAGAAATAGCTTTTGTCCATCACAGTGAGAGAATTGGTATGCTCAAAGCAAAACACAGGTTCTCTGCTGTGGTCTGTAAGGAGACCCCTGAGTGTCCCCAGGAGTTCTCTCTATTCTGCAGGTCAGAATAAGGAATACTACTGTATTAATATCATGGCATTTGCATTGCTTTTAAGTTTCTTGATTGAAAAGCTCTTTCTACTGCTTTTTCAGCATTAATGTTCTTGTAGCAACTTTGGGAGATAGATGTGGGCTCTCAGGCTGAGGTTCTCATAATTTTCACTGAGATTACAATTGCATGGCAAGTAGCTGTAAACACCGTAGACTTCCATGTCACTAAACAAGAAGAGAGATTCCAGACAGAGAGGAAGTAGGGTTCTTCGGGCCCTGGTGAGGTAAAAGTCTCCGTATGGAGAGGATAATGGTAAGTAATTGCAGAAAAGCGGTGGAGAACAGGGATTCTTTTACAAAGCTACGATGGACTATATAAATAAAATCAGGAAGGTGTTGGCAGCAGTATCTTAAATAGAACTTGCTAAGATTCTTTGTTTGGAACAAAATTAAAATATCTTTGTCACAGGAAAAATAGAATTTGGGTTCATCTATGATGCTGTTGCTACTTAATGCTACTTCATGCAGGTATTGCTAGCAGCATAGCCATGACCGCAAATTCTGCCTGAGAAGCTGGTTAAATGTTGCATCAGTTAGCACATACAGACTTCTGAGATGGGTGTAGCCAAACCAGCTTTAATCTACCTATGAGTTGCAGTCCAGGGAGATACTAGATACCCTTTGCTAACCAAAGGACACTGAGCTTTTCTAGATACTGTAATCCAAACTTAAATTATTTTTTTAATTTGCTTCTTTAGTTAATATGCTCTGCAGTTTCACATCATCTGTTTTCCCCATGACTGCATGTCTTTTTAAAAAGTACAACTATGAGTACAATTTGAGGATGGAGCTTGTCCTGCTTCTTTTAGAAATAATTTTCCTTGTTTGTTACCCTCTGATCTGGCACATGTGGAAAAATGTTGGGTGAGTATCTTGCATGAACAAATTCTATCTCTCTGCTCTCTGACTGTAGTAGTAAGAAACTACCACCCACAAGAAGGGAAGGCAGGCATTTCCCAGCAACTCAGTCCAGTTTGTCAGTAAGCTTTGCCTGGATGACAATGGATTTCCTGGGACTCTATCTATGGCCAGCTGAATGACAAGATTTCCATTGATACCACTGGACTTTGGATTAGGCTCCTACTCATCCAGCCCCCTAAGACTTTTCTCCTTCTGCTCTGACACAACTACCATACCCCCAGGACTACTGAGAGTCACTAAGGGTTGTCAGTAGTGCTCCTGAGCTGACGGACTGTGAAGGCAAAGGCAAACCACAGGAGACTTGTCAAACTGAGGACATACCTTTATAGAGACTTCAGCTGTATTCTTGGGTTTTTTTGATTTGTTGGGGGTTTTTTTGTTTTGGTTTGGTTTTGGGGGTTTTTTTTAGTTGTTTTCTGTTTTTTCACAAATGCACATTTCCCACCTTCTGCCTACTCCTTTCCTGTCCTGGAGGGTGTTGGAAGCTGGGAACCAGGAAAAAGGTCAATGGAAAGGGAATTTTTTTATTCTCAGAAGTTCATCTTCTGCAAGGCAAACAGGTCCTGCTGATTGACTCATGGTTTACCATAAAGCAGCCCTGCTGTAACAAGCAAGTGGTGATCTAACCTGCAAGAGCCTGAAGGAGACTGATGTCTGTCGGGTTATACAAACAATCTCCAGTTGGCCAAAAAACAGCCAGGGAGCAAGCTATGGAAACATATTCCCTTTGTTAGTAAAAGAGCTAGGAAAGGCTGAAATCCTGTTTTAGGAAGGTGAAAAATCAAATAATGCATGTGGACTTTAATACTTCTGATCATTCTTTGGTGCATTCTCTGGAGCAAGAAGAGGAAATCACATGGATAAATATGGGGAGATGAGGTGAAATTGTACAGAACATGCTGTGAGGAAAGAATGGAGAAAGCTGTAAAGTACGTGAGAAGGAGAAAAATGCAGGAATTGCTGACAATATGGAGAACAAAAATGAGATTGGGAGAGAGGCAAAAAGCCCCTTTAGAACTAAAGCTAACAGGAGACTTTTACATGAAAAAGTCTCAGAAACAATCACTAAAAATTGAAGAAACCCCTCAGAGGCTGTGTGAGAGAGAGAAAGCGAGGTATTCCAGACTTTAACTTTGCTAAATTATGCTTAAAACCTTGTGAGGTGGTTGGTCAGACTTGCAGTCGACAGTGTGAGGGGAAAGTTTGCCTTCTAGACAAAGGTCTAGGGTCAATGAGGCAAAAGTCTTGAAACCCAGAACTGCTTCCAAAGTGGAACTTACATAAACCACTCTGAAATTTTGCTTGAGTAACACCAGAGTAGTTCATCAACTGGATTAATGTCAGCTCCCAGGACAGCCTCTGACAGGGAACCAGAAAATGGACTAATTGTACAACATAAAGATCTGTATTCAGATCTTTTTCTCTTTCTTTCTTTTAATAATTTTAATATGAATGCTTGCAAAGCCTAAATTTGTCCTTTTCCTCAATAAGAAGGTCAGACTGAAAGTTTTGCCTTCCTTTAGTTGCCCACATCCTGCTGACAGTCTTTGAATCTTTCCTAATAGGAAAGCCATTTTGAGTCATTTAATGATTAGCCTGCATGTGAACTTTAATTGTTGCTGCTGGTTTTAATTTAATGGAGCCCACAGTATCTTCTGCAGGCTGCAAAGACCAGTAGTGGGAAGAGTGTTGGCTTGTCAAGCCTGCTAAATAGAGATGGCCAGTTTCCAGCTCTCAAAAGCAGGAGATGATGGATGAGAGATGGGGAAGGAAACAATCTCATACAAACAAGGCTCCCTTGGGAACAGCCAGCACAAGCTGCCAGTGTGCCTGAAATGCTCGGGTAGGATTTTCCTTCATTTGAGAACAGGCCACTTAAACTGCAGATGAGTTGCCTGCCTTACTTTATAATCTTCTCATGTGGAAGTGGATTTTTCAAGTAACTTGAGGAAGACAAATGGAAGTCCTGTTCAGTGGTATCTGTGTTCCCATGTCAAAAGCAAATCTGCTTGTTACCAGTGTTTTATGAAAGCTCTGGGACAGTGCAAAGCCTAGTTTCAGCAGGCCTTGCTCAGACAAGGCATCTAAAATATTTTTCTGATTGTCCTCTGCAATATTAGTTCTAGGCAAAACGGTTCTCCTCATGCAGAACTATTTGCTTTGAGGGAGACCTGTGAGATAAAAACATAAAGGCGGTAAAAACAGCCCAGGACCATGTAAAAGCCAGGGCAGGTCAAATGAGAGCCCAGGTCTCCTTGCCACCTTTCCCTGTTCTGACCATTAAATTCCCTTCTTGCTCCTCTGGTGAGCTAGGAATAGCTGGAAGGATGGACATTCCTCAGCTTCACACTTATACTGGTTTATACTGATTTACCCTAATGCCACTGAAGTCAGCGGAGTTAAACCAATGTGAAACCAGGTCATAGCCAGAATAAAAGCAAAGCAAGCTAACCCTTTGCTGGTACAATACAGAAGGGCATGCTCACCTTCATCGGGTGAAGGCACAAATGGAGATAATAATGATACCTTAATTGGTCAGATACCTGTAAAAGCTTGTGGAAAAATTGCTGTTGTCCCTCAAGCTGAAAAGAAACAGGAGACTTTTAAATCTGTTACAACAGTCTGTGGTCTGTTTTGCTACTCACTTTTGCTAGTAGAGTGTTCACCTATGTGATACGTAAGGGGTGATAAGACCAAGGAAAAGGTCTTAAGTTTTAAGGATCTTTGTCCTTAATAATATGTAATGGTGAGTGGAGGCCACCATGTAGCAAGATCCAGGTACATGTGAGGATGGTGGAATTATGGAGTTGAAGCTCTCAGCACATCAATTCCAGCCTGAGTTCATTCAAACGTCTTGGGCAAGTAAGTCAGCAGCAGGCAGCCAGAGCGCTGTGTGGTGATTTGAGAGCTGTTAGCTGGAGTCACCCTGGCGATGAAAGCAAATGAAAGAACCTGCTGCTCCTCCTTCTCCAGAGCACAGAAATGAGATAGGAGCAGGGTTACTTCCCGCAGCTGCTGACTATGGCTGCTGTCATATGGATAATCATAGCTGATACTCCAGGGCGAAAACAGTCACTACAGCGATCCCTCACGTATAAGCACTGTAAACTAGCAAAGGTGTTAATGTTTATATGGGCTCAGAAGACTACCTGTGGCCTTACACACCTAGGTAGCTAGATCTGTGTCCTGTGGAAGTATTCAGTCCTTTTGCATCTTCCTTCTGAAGAAACTGGTATCACTTACTGGGAGAGGTAGGATGTAGGACTAGAGAAACTAGTTCTTTGATGCAGTTTGGCAAACTTCCTGATTCTAGAAAAGCCTAAGCATTAGACCCTGAAATTGCTTTAAACGTGGGGCACTGTACAGACTATCCAGGTTTTTGGAGCATTTTCCTTTAATGGTGTGATGTATTGACATGATATGAACATTTTTGAAAGAGAACAAGGCTATGTTACTGCAAGTGATAAAGGTATGAAAGCAACTGAAGCACCCTTCTCGCCTCTTGCAGACGGTGACAGTTTTCCAGGTGGAATCCTATGGACCATCGCCCTTCTAGGGACTCTGGGAGCTCTTGGCTCTAGTGGGAGCACTAGTTATGAGCTTCCGGTGATTTGCACAGACACTAGAGGATCTAGGCCTCAATATGGCAGCATAAATCAAAACCTATTTTTCTCCCTTTTATGTTTGTCTTCATGTCTGTGTCTCGGCAGTGAGGATTTGTTCAGGCCCTGCAGATTCAGGCTCTTTAATCCATTGCCCTCATGTTAACTTTTGATGCCATGTCCTGATTGAGCTACTGCCAGGAGTAGCCTTTTGGTAATCCCAGCTGCAACCGTTATTTGGGCCACCCCTTCTCCCTGGGGGCTAATGGAAGGGAGCAACAAGGCACGTAAGTATGCTGTGTGAAGAAACAGATGCTGTTTTGCTCCTGTTCAGGTCCCTAGTGCCTGCTTTGGACTCCATTGTGTTTAAATACAAATACAACAGTTAATAACTTTGTTCCATGCATTGTCCTCTTGAAGTGAAGGGATTGGCTCAGTGGGCAGTTAGTTCCATCTTTTGCTGAGCTGATTGGTGCAGTTTGTTCTGCCTTCGACGTGCTGGGTAACTCCCCTACAGCAGAAACCTCTCACTTAGAAGTAGTTACAGTTTAAATCTTGGCATGCTGCTACTTCCCTCTCAGCTCAGTCTCAGTTCCCTTGGTGCTGATGGTAGCACCTAAGGCGTACTCTTCCCACATAGCTGATAGTTGGACTTCAGCTTGTAGATGGTGTAGCCTCTCCTCCTGCATGCAACAACACATTTGCTAAATAATGGTTAAAGCTCTGCCTGGCTTTGTAGTTAATGCAGCTATTGCTCCTGCCAGTATGACCTAAGTACGTGCGAGCTCTACCACCTGTGTTACAGCAGCAGCAAACCTACCCAGGTGTATTGGGTTTGCATGGCCAGGTTTTGGTAGCAGGGGGGCTACAGGGGCAGCTTTTGTAGAAAGCTACTAGAAGCTTCCCCTGTGTCTGTCAGAGCCAATGCCAGCTGGCTCCGAGATGGACCTGCTGCTGGCCAAGGCTGAGCCCATCAGTGATGGTGGTAGTGCATCTGGGATAGCAGATTTAAGAAGGGGGGGGGTGGGGGGGTGGGGAAAGGAGCAATTTGCAGCCAGAGAGAGGAGTGAGAATACAGGAAAGGAACAATTCTGCAGACACCAAGGTCAGTGAAGAAGGAAGGGGAGGAGGTGCTCCAGGTGCCAGAGCAGAGATTCCCCTGCAGCCCCTGGAGAAGACCGTGGTGAGGCAGGCTGTCCCCCTGCAGCCCGTGGAGAATGATGGTGGAGCAGATATCCACCTGCAGCCCATGGAGGACCCCAGGCTGGAGCAGGTGGATACACCTGAAGGAGGCTGGGACCCCATGGGAAGCCTGTGCTGGAGCAGGCTCATGGCAGGACCTGTGGCCCTGTGGAGAGAGGAGCCCAGGCTGGAGCAGGTTTGCTGGCAGGACTTGTGACCCCATGGGAGACCCACGCTGGAGCAGTCTGGTCCTGAAGGACTGCACCCCGTGGAAGGGACCCACACTGGAGCAGTCTGGTGAAGGACTGCAGCCTGTGGGAAGGACTTGTGTTGGAGAAGTTGGTGGAGGACTGTCTCCCGTGGGAGGGACCTCACCTCATGCTGGAGCAGGGGAAGAGTGCGAGTTGTGAGACAATGTGTGATGAACTGACGGCAACCCTCATTCCCCATCCCCCTGTGCTGCTGGTGGGGAGGAGGTAGAGAAATCAGGAGTGAAGTTGAGCCCAGGAAGAAGGGAGGGGTGGGGAGAAGGTGTTTTAAGATTTGGTTTTTATTTCTTATTATCTTACTCTGATTTTGATTGGTAATAAACTAAACTAGTTTCCCCAAATTGAGTCTGTTTTGCATGTGATGGTAATTGACGAGTGATCTCCCTGTCCTTATCTCGACCCATGAGCCTTTTGTAATATTTTCTCCCCCCCCTCCCCCCATCCCAGCTGAGGAGGCAAGTGACGGAGCAGCTTTGGTGGGCACCTGGCCTCCAGCCAGGGTCAGCCCACTGCACCAGTTCACCTATCCTGTCCTCCTCCCTGAGGATCTCCTGCTGGCTTGAATGTGGCTACCAGCAATCGTTTGACTCCATGTGCTGAGTTTTTGCACGTAGGGTTGCTGCAAGGTGTGCCCTCCCATGAGGGATCAGACAGGCGAGTCCTAGCCCCAGCTCTTCTGTGTGGGCAGGAGAATGGTTCCCCAGCCTAACCTGGAGGGATAAAGATATCCTTATAACTTGATTTCAGATGTAAGACCTGTGACTGTCATCTTAATTATGTGGTGACTGCAAGTTCAAGGGAAACTCTGCCTCTTCACGCTTTGTCTCACCCTCCGCACAAGTTGGCTGCTATGGGTGAGATTTCTCAAGGTGCTCAGCACTAGTTAGTTCTTAGTGGCTGATCCAGTAGCACTTTTAGGTGCTACTCAAGGGGTGTGTGGGGGAGAATGTTCTCAGCTGAGGTGTGTTGATGATGGCGCTGTTCTTTTTTTCTCCCTCCCTCCCCTCAACCCACTCCCAATGAAGGCACTCAGAGCACTATGTCACTGGCATCCTGGTTCAGGTGGAATGAGCCCCCAAACCGCGTTTCCCAGAGGAACCCCACAGAAATGGTGGTTGAGACGCTAATGATGGAGCTGAGCTGGCAGACCAAGCAGGCAGAGAAGCAGCAGCGAGAGCGGGAGAATGAGTATCGCAAGATCAAGACTGGGGTGGACTACGGCTGGCTGGTCAGCTATCCAAAGCAGAGCTATGATATCAGCCCAGGAGAACGGCTGCAGCTGGAGGATATGTGTACCAAAATACATCCTTCCTACTGTGGGCCTGTCATACTCAGGTACAGTAAAAGATCTTGATAGTACAGACCTTTCCTTTTCCCCCCTCTATGATATGTGAGGAAGGAATGAGAGTTGTTAGGACCAACAGAACCAGAACTTGGCATCCTGTATCATAAGTCATGTTGGGACAGTGTCTTTGTGGAAGAAGGGAAATCTAATGTTTTGCATCATTTTAACATGGTATCCTTTCCTCCAAAATGTTACTAAATGCCATTTCCCTCTGAGACTGGCTTGAGTACTTTATGCTCCTGAGCAGCCAGAGTAGCTTTGTCTTGCCTGATGAACAGTTACCGTGTCAGTATTGTGATGGTTTTTGCTTCAGTCTTTAGAATTTCAGAATAATTGAGGCTTAAGGGGACCTCTGGAGGTCTGTGCTTCAACCTCCTACTTGGAGTACAGCCAACTTCAAAGTTGATCAGGTTGCTCAGAGCCTTGTGCTGTCCACTGTTGAATATCTCAAAGAGTGAAGATTGCACAGCCTCTGAACAACCTGCTTTGGTATTTATCCACTCTTATTGGAGCCTTGCTTCCTTGATTTAAGCTGCCCAGCAAGTCTGTTGAGGCATTTGACCCCAGTACCCAGACTAGCCAAAAGGTGCTATTGTGTTTTTCAGCCTGTGAGCCAGGTATTCCCGGAGAAAGGAGGGATTGCATGCTTCTCCTTCCCCTACCTGCCCTCCACACACTTGACATGGAGTAGGATGCAGGTGGGGCATGTAGCTGGCTTGAACAGTTAGGTAGTGTTTCTGCCTTCTGCAGTGTAGATGTAGACACAGCTTCTTGAGCCTTTCAAGTGTTAAGACATAGGATTGCTGCTTGCCAGCTGAGTAACCTGTAAGAATGCCTTCAAAAATAGATCCAAGCCTGCTGTAGCATGCAAACTGGAAGGAAGGGAGGTGACTCTTCCTTTGGGAGGGGTCTTCTAAGTTAAACCCTCTTGTTTAGCACAGTGCAGGTGAGTGTGACCAGTGACTCTGAAGTCTACCTTAGCAAACGCAAAGTTGTGAAATGGGCTTTTATAATCCACTTCCCTTCTTTCAACACGTTTTTCAGCTGGGATTACCAAGAAGACAGTCCTGGCAGGCCATATACAATGGGGTGCTCAGCACCCTGCAGTCCCTCACTGCAAATGCTGGCACCTGTTTTCCCTTGAACAAATGAATCTACAGCTCCTGAACTACAACCATAAGAGGGCTGGAAATAGCTGGTCTTACAGTGGGGGTGGCCAGGAAAGGATGCCAAAGCTACCTCTCTAGTTCCCATCTTGCCTGAGGCTGAACCTTGGAAGCAAGCTGGTGCAGGGCTTTGGCTTTTGCAAAGGTTGCCATGGTGGCAGAATCAGAGATTTGGGATCATTCAATGGCAGAGTTCTCTCCAGTGGAAGTTTGCTGGGAACAGCACCTGTCTTTGTACAACTGAGCTATACTGTAAACAAGGCACTACAAACCCCTTGGGGTTCAGAGTTATTTTCACCATCCCCAGGGCCACTGAGCAAGGCCTGTCTGGCAAACAGGTTTTTTCCATGAGAGCAGGTTTCAGTTGCTGGATGTGGGAGGGGCCCCAAGTTCATCATCTCCTTCAGAAAAGAGTATTAAGCTGAGCCATATAGCAACTTGCTGCTGCTCTGCTTTTTTTTTTTTTTTCTTTTTGTTTTGCTTTTTTTTTTCCTTTTAAACTGAGATCACACAAGACGTGTGATTTCAGTGCAACTTGTAGTAGTTGTTAGCTGTTGTTCAGGATTCAGCATACTGTTGACAGTAGATAAACACACTCGGCAACATTGGTGGGCTCTATGTGGGCATAATTGAAAACAGATAAAATCATCCTCTTAAAAATCCTCTTATAAATTGCTATTATAGCCTACAATAAATTGTATTACAGTATGATTCAAGAACTGGCATGTTTTTGTTTGCTCCATACTATGCACTTTGCATGGTTAGCAGAGCCACATTAAAAACTGAGGCTTGCATAACCTTTGTTGGTTCAATTTTGTGACTGAGAAGGGAATGTCATAGCCATGAAAATGACAGAATTGGATTAGGTCAAAGGTCTGTTTGATCTGATGTGCAATCTGCATGTGAGACAGTGGCCAGTAGCATCAGTGTAAGGAAAAGAGACAAGAAAAATGCAAGGAAATATAACAGTATGGGCAATTACAGTATCTTGTATATAGCCTCCAACTTACAGTGCCTTGTTACTTGGAGACTTTTGGAGCCAGAAGTGATCCTTCTGTCCATAATTGCTCTACAATGCTTTTTCTTTCAATAGGTTGTGGGGTTTCGCTTTTCTTTTGAATTCATGTAAACTTTTAGCATTTGTGGCACCCCATGGCAGAGTTCTACATGTGAACTACGACCCTGCTGTAGAAAACTGTATTTTGCTTGTCTCAAACTAATGTATAGTAGTTTTATTTGATAATCCCTTCTCGTGTTGGAAATGTGAACAGTTGACCCCTCTTCTACCTTCTACCTGAGAGCCTTGTGGTTCAGAAATCTTCATTGCTGACATGGAAACAACGGAAAAGAATGGGGCTTGCCATGCTAGGACTGCGAATGTACAGGAGAAATAAGGGCAATGCAATCTAGCTAAAAGACAGCCAAAATGGTATAACTTTTCCTCTCAGAAAGTGAGATATAACGTGGAAACTTCCCCAAAATTGCACAAGATGAGTATAACAGGAATTCAACCGAAATCTTCACATTTCCAGTGAAGTACTTTAATCACATTGCACTACTCATGTTTCCTCTTGAATACCCTGTGACTTTCTAATATGTAGTAACTTTTAGAAAAAACTTCCACCAAAAAACCCCCTGTGATCTTGCATTTGGAAATTCAAATGCAGAGCATGCACCTTACTGAAGCCCTTGGTTCTGTCTGAAATCCTAAGCTTGTTCCTTCTCCTTCCATCTTACACATCTGAAAAGCTGAAGTCCTTTTTGATGTACTCGGCAAGCATGTAATGCTTAAATAACACAAGTAGCATGCATCTTGCAAGACTGCAGAGTTTGTTTTGTTTGTGTCATGCAAGGTCTCCTTCTTTGTGAGATTCTAAGCTCAAAGCCAGAACAAAACATTTTTGTAAGATTTGTCAGAGATGTCACTTTAGTCTCCAAAGGTCTAAATGATTATCCAAATTGTCCTCTTTTTTTGTGGCTACAGTCACATCTGTTGAGAGGCAGAGTTTCTCTAGATTTGCTCCTTTAGATGTAAAGGAGGCTGGAAAGGAGCACTGCTTAAATAGGAGGGGTTTTCTTCAGATTCTGTTTTGTATATTGGGTCAATAGAAACTTTTCTTTGAGTCTCTTGAAATTTTGGAAGGATTCAAGTACACTGCAAATACCATCAGATATCTGGAGATTGATTCACCTCATATAAATAAAGCTACTGCATTCAGGTATAACTTAGCTCTAGGTTACTGAGCTGGAGACCACTGACTATATTTAGAATTAAATCCTGGAGCCAACTGAAGGAAATGACAGTGATTTTGGTGAGGACCTTAGTACCAAACTGCCACAGTTAAACTGAATGAGTAGATTAGTAGCTTGCTAATACAGAATGCTAGATTTTTGCCATCTTTATTCAGAACTTTAGCTCTAATCAGAGCTAGTTATGGTCTGTTTAATTTTTTTCTGTTTCAGCAAAAGTGAAACAGTGGGTGTCTGTCCTCCTCTGCAGAGAGAAACAAACAAAAAACCCCTAATATGGAAATGTAAACCTGCATTTTGGTGATCTAAGATGTTATTAATATCACAGGCTAAGGACTGTAATTTTCTAAGGATTGTATATAGCTGAAGTGGACTTCCTAGTGTAGCTTGAATGTAAGACAAATTACTAAAATCAGAAATTATTTACAATTATGAGCTTAAGTTTGACATGATGTGACATGAGCGTTGCAGTTAGCGTAAATGCCATAGTCCTTTGGGAGTCAAGTAGCCTTCTCCAGCAAAGATATTCATGGCTTTACAATATAACCAGAATTCCTCCTCAAAATAGAGATTCAGGAGTCAGCAGTTAATTATTAGCACTAAGCACCCCATGTTTTCTTCAAATGACTAAATCTACTTAGAGCTCCCAGTTCAGACAGGCACTCAGGAATACACTGAACTACAAGCATATTGTTTAAGTCCACGGACTTCCATTGGATTTAACAGGTCTTTAAAGTTCAGGATGTACTTAGGAAACCTAGTGAACTGGGGACCTACAGAATAACATAGGCAGGTGACAGCACTTTAAAAAAAGCAGTGCCAGTATGAGCCAAGTGCAGTCAGATTCTTAAAATCTAATGGCTGTATGAGGAAAGGAAAGGGTCACAATTTAAAGAACAAATCTGTTTGAACTGTGATTAAAACACAGCCTGGACTGGGAAATGTGCTTGTCCCTATGTGTGCATATACACGCTCCCCAGGCTTCTGTGCTGGCTCACGGTGAGTTTTATTGACAGTCATGTCTAAGACTGCGTGACTTGCGTAATATATTACATGTTAGCTACCAGTAGTATCATAACTTATTTCACAACTAAGACAGATAGGTATACTTTTCTGATGAGTAAGGAAACCCTGTTGAGGATTTCTAGATATGGTTGTGCAGTTGCCTAGTTTGAAACCATTCCATGAAAACCGTAAGGGTGTTAACCTGTGCTAGAAGACAGGTGAGCCTTGTGCAATTTTGTGTGCTTAATTCCACTGAGCAGCTTTGTGTCGAGTTTGTTTCCCAGGATACAAACCCATATTCCTTGATTCCTGCTTTTATATGTTCTATGTTTTATGCAGAGAGCAGACTGCTGGATCATCCAGCACATCTAGAAGGGGGTCTACAAGAAAGCTGGAGAGGGACTGTTTACAAGGGCATGTAGTGATAGGACAAGGGGTAATGGCCTTAGGCTGACAGAGGGTAGATTTAGATTAGATATTACGAAGAAATTCTTCACTGTGAGGGTGGTGAGGCACTGGAACAGGTTGCCCAGAGAAGCTGTGGATGCCCCCTCCCTGGAAGTGTTCCAGGCCAGGCTGGATGGGGCTTTGGGCAACCTGGTCTAGTGGAGGGTGTCCCTGCCTATGGCAGGGGGGTTGGGACTAGATGATCTTTGAGATTCCTTCCAACGCAAACCACTCTATGATTCTGTGATTCCATGAGATATCAACTGGCTTTCATTGATAGCTCAGGAAGATGGCTTCAATTATGTGTAGGTGGCTGCAGCAAACCATCTATTTTCTGACACACAGACTGGTTTAACTAGACCTCAGCCCCTGATAATTTGTCCATCCTTTCTGCTGAGAAATATTTGTGGCATGCACACCTTTTGGATTTCATACATGGGTTGTCTCTTGTACAGACGTGCTGGTACTGAAGTTACGTGAGGATTAATAAAGGGGCAAAGTTAGTTCATCCTGTTGGGGGAGAGGAAAGGGTCCCCTTTCCCTTCTTTATCTGAATGAGACGGCTTTTCTTTGGGTGACTGGCAGACAGTCTGTTGGATTGCTTTCTCTTTATTTCTTACACCTACTCAAATCCATATGAAGTCATTTTTGTGTTGGTCCTGCAAAGTCAGAGGTAAATCTTTAACAGCAAAAGCAGAGTTCACAGAACAATTCTTGCTGCCATGGCTAAGGAGAATGCAAACAGGCAGATAACTATGAAGGCTGAAAATTACACATTTTAGAAAACTTTCAGCTAGATTGGTTGGGAGTGTTACCAGCATTAGAGCTCTGTGCTCAGAGGGTAAATTTGCCATCATACCACTTATTTTTCCCTCTTGTTCCCACAGCCAGTCACTGGTCCAGCAATAGCCTGACACATGCTGCTACCTGCTCTGGAGCCACAATGCAGCAGTATGACACACAGCCTCTAAAACTGGATGCACTGATGAGGCATTTTGGGTGCAGAATTGCCAATACAAAAGAAGAGGATGTACTGATATATATCTCTCTCTCTATAAAATAGGCCAACATGTCTCTTTAAAATACACATGGAGATAAAAGAACAGAATGACTCATTCAGTTCACCTCTGCAGTAAAAGTCCTTTGAAGGTGCTTTCCCTGGTATAATAAGTAATGTTGCGAACACTTGGGTTTCAATGGGCTCATCTGTCTATGCTTCTGACTAGGATAAAGGGAAAAGCGTATTTATTGTGAAAACTGTATTTCTGGCTGACAACTGAAGGGCCCCTCAGAAGGCAGAAAGGATGTTTGCAACGTACAGCAAATCTGTCACCACTGTTATGCGCTAACCCTCAGCAAGACCTAGTCTCTTAGAGGAGCTGCACAATTCAGATTTAGCATCATTGTGTATGTACTTATGTACCAGTGTGAACTGCAGTGCCTCAGAGGCTTTTTGCACGCAAATGTTCAAAATTTATATTTTTGTGGGGGTGGGGGAAGGAGATTAGGAATTCATTCAAAGCAACTGAAATGGTTCAGGCCCATCTTGGTGACTTTGGCAGGTTTTGTGACAAACTCCTCTAGCTTGACCCTGAAAGGGGCTGGTGCTTCTGCTGATACTAAATTCCCTCAGCATGAGGTACTGGTGTCTCCACAGCTGTACACATAGCGGCCAATACTTGCTGTGAGAGAAGCACACTGAAATATCCAGGATACAGCATAATATTAAGATGTATGTCCAAACCAGGCCTCCACAGTGAATCAAAAGGCATAAACGTACAAAGACTTTTTTTTTTTTTTTTTGGTTTACCTCTGGTTTTCTTTCTGTCCTTATTATCTTGGGTACCATTTGGTACACCATTAAGCAGTGCAATTCTATGGTGTGCTAAACTCCTTGTTACATTCCTAGGGCTTATCAAAAAACCAAGAGGCAGGATCTTATTATATCAGCTTCTGCTGTATTAGGCTTATTTAAATGCAATCCTACTGTTTTCCATCCTCGTTCAGTACTGTTGGAGAAAAATATCAAATTCTTACAGACCTTAGACACTTTAGCTTTCATTAAGTAAGTGTAACAACCTGGATTTTAGTGAAGTACTATTTTAGCTCTGTGTCTGCTTGTAGATATAACTTTTATGTTAAGAACTGCATATTTATTAGAAGAGTAGCCATATTACCATCTGTCATAAACGCATACTATTACAGAATAACTAGAATATCTATGTGACCAGTGAGTGAGACTTGGGAGTGGATCCCACATTCTCCAGGCTGGGGACCAAATCACCCAACAAGGTGTCAGGAATGGTATGTTCTCTTCTTGGCCCAGCTGGTGGGACTTTTGTTTGTCTAGTGGCCAATGGGGAATGAGAACTGGAAAGAGGAGAAAGTCGAGTGGGACTTTCCTTGGTTTATCCTCAGCTTCTGGTAAGCAGCAGTTCAGGAACTACTTGAGCAAGGATTTGCATTTGGACAATCACGTATAATCAGCAGCAATGGGGACATTTTCCACAAACTTGTCTGATCATTTTGTTTCTTATGTTATTGATAGCACTGAGTTCTGATATAATAGGTGTTGTGTGAAAAGAGCACTTCCTTCGGTTTCAAACTTGCCACCTTCCAGCTCTGTTTGGTGTTCCCTATTATTTCTTGTGCTTATGAGAAATGGTGATTCATTGCTTCCTTACATTCTCTGGCTTGCTTGTGATTTTAGAGACCTTGAGCATATCTTCATGGCTCCTCCCTGTTGTTGTTCCCTTCAGTCCAGGGAGTCCCATTTTGCAGGAAAGTGCAAGTTCCAAGCCTCACACAGTGACTTGGCAGCAATCCCTAATTTGATGTTTTTAATCAAAGCTGTGCCTTGACTGTACTTTCAGATTCCGGCAACTTGTTGCTGAATATGAACCGGAAGTGCAGGAAGTATCCCGGCTCTTCCGCTCTGTCCTGCAGGAAGCTGCTGAGAAGATCAAAGAGGAAGAAGAGGCCAAGAAGCTTGCCAGGCAATGGAACACAAAGAACAAAACCAGCCTCTCCTTAACAACATTTAAATCCCGGTCCAGGATTTCCCCATTCATCAGTGACATCAAGACCATCTCTGAAGATGTGGAACGGGGCACCCAGCCCACCAGGAGGGTTTGGAGCATGCCAGAATTTCGGAATACCAAGGATTACTGACTCTATACTGAACAAGGTTTTTAGAGTGATCTTTCAAAATCCCAGTTAACCCTTTTTTAGCTCTACTGTTTCTTCTTTGCTCCAGCTCTCTCTTCCTGCCTGTCTCTCTCTTGGAAGCTGTGTCCATAGTAACTGCTGCTGATGCCTATGGTGTGTGACACAATTTATTACCAAACACGTTAGCCTTTCCTTTAATTTAGTAGTTATTCAGTAACCTTAAGGGCAAGGCTCACTTACTGTCTCATTTTTATTACTGCTTTCTTGTGGAAAATGAATTAGTTTTGTGATGTCTGTCTTTTCCCTTTCCCCTCCTAGCCTGGATGTAGTTTTTGGCCCAAGCTAGTGAGAGCTGCTGTCTGGACCAATTTTGCTGAAAGCAAGACAGCCATTTACATGAATAAGGCTTGCAGGATCAGGCCTGGGAGTTAAAGCTAGTATCTGATTTGGAACTGAACTTCCTTTTGCAACTAATAACCTTCCTCAGTGCTAGAAGAAACTTTACAGGTAACCTCAGCACTGCTCTTGATCAGCTTTTTGCTGACAATTAGCAATCCAACCTAAATAGAAACAGACTCAAGCTTTTTGAGATGAAAGACCAATATTATCCACAGCAACCAGCTTATGCATGCTCAGGTGTCTTGAGTATTTTCTCTTTTGTGCAGGCAGAGCCCCCTGAAACTTGCACCTGCAGAGTAGATGATAGAAATTTAACAGCCTGCTGTGTAGCTATACAGGCGGATACATCAGTGCTGTTCTTGGCCCTCAGTGTTCTGTGTTGCTGAGGTAAGTGCTCCACCCTGCATCCCGATAATATGTCAGTGGGCTGAAATTAATGTTTATGGCTAAGCCTGAAAGAGGACCAAAGTATCATATCAATGTACAGGGAAGGGTGAAAGAAATCAGCATTTATCTGCAGGGCTCTCTGTACAGCTGCAATAGTTGAGATAATTTTAAGAAGCTGCTCCTGTGAGTGACTGAAGGGCTCTGGTAGATGAAGATTTGTGCCCTCAGTCTTCTCTCACAAGTGCTCATAAGAGAGCTTTCCAGTATCACAGGCTGCTGGCCAGGGAGTTGATACTATTACAAGTTTCTTTAATGCAAACTGAGTAGCTCATAGGCCAGCATGGTTCTGCTGAGACCTTGAAGAAACAGGGAAAGGCTGCTGAGGAAAAGCTACTGAGGCTCTAACTCAGCATCTGTATGGAAAGCTGCCACCAGCAAAGGAGACAATGGCACGCTGTGAAAAATCATGGGTCCTGTAAAGAAGCCAAGGATTCTTTGTGGTGACTTCTTAGGATGCTTTGTGGTGACTAACAGGAGATGGGGATTTCCCTCTATGACTGGCTTTTGGGGAATCATCCCAGTGGGGTACAGCCTCCTGAAGGACCCCATAGCTTTGTTGTTCTTTTGCCTGTTTCCCCACTCTTTTCCCTGGGGACCTTTGCAGCAGCACGTGGGTACTACAGCCAAGATAAAACCCTTTGAAGCTGTGCCAACTCCGGGAAAAATTCCAACACGTGAAATCTATCCTAGAGTAGAAATGTGCAGTTTCTTCCAGAGCTGGGGGAGGGCAGCATAAAAAAAAAAAATCAAGCTCAAACCCTTAAGAGCTCTCCAAGACTGTGGGATTCTGGCTCTTCCTCTCTCCCCTCTGGGTTATCTAAGATTGAACACAAGGCTTTCTTACTAGCACCAGGCTGTAGTTTCTAGTCCCTTGGTAAACTCTGTTGCCAGCAACCCTCCTAGGGACAGAAAGCAGAAGCTCACTTTTAATTAAAAACTCAGGGCTTCCAATTACAGCTTCCAGTTTGGGATGGGCTATTTCAACTCTAGGTCCACAAGAGGGAGGTTAAAGCCTTCCAACAAGCAGCTTGGTGTTTTTTTAGCTGTATGTCCTTGTGAAGTAATGTGATTGTGTATATGAAGTAAAAACAAAGGCTTGACTTAGCATAGCCTTAGCTGTCTAGAAGATGTGGGATCTCTAGCAAGGGATCACAATTCATAGAAAAATTTTCATTTGGAAAAGAGTTAACCATCTTTTTTTATATTTGCAAGCCACTGTATGGTAGTGAAGGCTGAGATGAGTTAATGAATTTCATGCTACAGCTCTGTAGTCATTTTACTTGCACTCACATTCTATTTTGACACTTTCAGTATTGACTGTACTGATGCAATATTTGATGGACTGCTGGGAGAGATGGGACATTCTGACACACTGACATAAAGCTCTTTTTGTTACAGTACAGTGTCTGTAATGTGTTCAGTCTTTCTTAAGGAGAATCAGGAGTAACTAACTTTCCTATCCCCATGTACAAAGCCAAGGAACTCACCTGAAGGGTATTCACACTATCACAGCAGCCTGTGATCATACTGTGTCCTTCATTAACAACCTCCAGCTAACAGATACCATTCTCATTTAATAGCCAGGAAAGGGAGACAAATCTGCCCTTTGGTCAAAGCCATACATCGTATGGAGGCCAGGCTGTGGCAGTGCCTGCAACAGCTGTTGTGCCTCAGCTTACCTAGAAATTCTACTTCCACAATAAAATGTAATCCAAACTTTTAAACAGTATCATTCCCTCTGTACCTCTTCTGCAAGTTACACTGGGCTCACAGTAGCATCTGACACTACGGAGATATTCAGATACCAAGCTATGAGGTTTCTATTCTTACTATATGCTAATACTCTTAAAGGTGTATTAGTAGTATCATGTTTGCCTGTAGCCAGCTGTGTGGAGACTGACTGTGACCTTCTGTGTTGTGTGTACACCAGCAGGTACTGAAGTAGAGCTAGGGAGGTGGTTAGGATGCAGAACTGCTGCACTGTTCTTGGGGTGCTCATTTTTCTTAGGAATGCTGTAGACTGAACCACATGGTCACAGCAAGTGTCAACAACTACCCACCCATGTTTGGCTTGTCCCAATTCCACATTTTGTGTGGCTAAATTAGCCCTTTAGTTAAAATCAGGAGCGTGCAACTCCTGCTTGTCCCAACCTACTGTGCTATGGTCCTTGGCGCTGGGCAGGCACAGTGGGCAAACTAGATTTCTTCTGGATGAAGCTAACTCAAATGATCCACTGCAGCTGGTTCACAGACCATAAAGCTGAACTAATGCTGGTCTGAATTAAACCCTCATGACACTTGCACAGTGTGAACATCAGATCCTCACTGATAACCTGTCTGATTCTACAGCTCTGTTCCTCCTGGGCTGCACTATTTGCTGGCACAGAAAAAGACCCAAACAATCAGCAAACCAAAACATTTCTACACAGCCCTGATTAGACTCTCTGATCTGTTAGCCCCTCCTGAGTAGTCCAGTGTCTTAATTCTTTAAAAAGAATAAAAAGTGAAATAGCAGCACAACATCATTAACAAGCAAACAAGTAAACTGAGTAAGATTCATTCTAAATCCTCAATCATTCTCTTAAAACTGAGCAAGGAGATTTTGGTAGCAGCCTAGAGCATCACTGTTGCCCCACTGCTGACAGTGTTACAGTGTCCAAAGGACATTGTTATACCCAGGAAAAAAAGCAGTCCTAGACTTACTATACACTCTAACAAGTAATGGCAACACCTCTATGGCAGCTTGGCTTCAAGGGGCCAACACTCCTCAGAGTTGCTACTCACCCGCGAGAGACTGTGCAGTCCTGCTTCTATGGCTTCTACAGATGAGCCTGGCCCACAGGCCGGGGTAGCCGGCAAAGGTGTGCAGGAGGTGAGGTTCCTCACCCATATCAGCATGTAGTTCTAACAACTACCACACCGTGGGGAACTGGAGTAAGCTTTGCAGGAAATACCTGTCTGCTGAGATTGCACTGTTTATACATTTCATCACAGAACCTCAGAGAATTAAAGCAAAGCTGTGAAATAGAAAACAAATTTTTTGTACTTGTCTTTAATTAAAGATCTCCTGAAATAGTAACTGTCCCCATCTAGCCAAACACAAGAGCTGTTCCACTGCCCTACTGTGTACTGTGTAAGTATCAAAGGAGAAAGGCAAGAATGGTAAAGGCACTTGATCTAAACAAGAAACCCCATCCTCTCTCTACAGGCTACAAACGCAGCTGCCTACCTTCAATCTTGCTACCTCTACAAACAGATCCCAAGATTTAAGGTGATAAATAACCAGGATTAAACAACTGCAAAGGTCTGAAATTCTCTGAATCTAGGTGGTTTACAGATACAACGTTGAATTGAAGTCTTCTTCAATGTGCTTCCAAACATGTCTTACATTAACCAGTATTACCACAAAATGAGAAGATATAAGTGACAAAATGGATGTTTTGTCTCCAGATACTTTTGAGTCCCTCCTGTTGATTCTGTACCTGATTCTGGGTACTACAACACCTTAATATCAGCAGATGGCCTCAGATGGCTCAGGGCTCCCTGTGCTAAGCATCGTACCTGCAAAGTATGCATATGTTAAACAAAAGGAAGTAATTTTTTCCCCACACAAAGTATTACTGAAGTATGGATTGCATTGCTCAGCACATTCTGGAGATCAGACAGATGAGTGGTTCCAAAAGGGGACTACACGCGTTCAGAGGATTAGTAAACCACAGTGGTCAGGATGCAGCCTACAGCCCAGGGCTTAAGTCACTCCTTGCCAGAAGCTGTGGACAAATCTCTGTGTTGTTACTTACACTACTTCCTCAAAACATTACTATAGGCCTATAGACGGCTAGGTCTTGACTGGATGGCCATTCTGATATTCCTGTGTTCTGCTGCACCTCCCTGAGGTGTAGGACACTGCACTGTAGTTTTGCCCAAAAGCATTCCGAGAAGCACCAGACCGATGAGTCACAGCTTTTTCAGTTGTGCCCTGAAGTAGAGAAAAGGGCTATCGAGCTTCCCTCAGTTCTACCCACTCATGCCAGGCAGAGACATCGTAATCACAGCGCCTTTCCCTGGTACTGCCATCTGTGGTGTGGGCTGTCAGCACAAAAGGACCCTCTTGTTCCCTTTGTATGATCAGACAAGCCACATTTCAAGCTGCCTTACATCAGAAAGATACTGTGTTGGCCCTGAGAGTTGGGTCTCAGGCCTAGGTCTCCCAATGACTGCCATTTGATTTTCTGTGCAGTTGTTGCACAAAGATATTGTCAAACTAAGGGAAAATCTTTGCAGGATGAGATCTTAGTATAAATAATAGAAAGGAGAGGAAAGGTCTACAAGAAACACAGTGAATTACGTGGCTGTTTATGGTCATCTGTGTATATTGTACACTTCATAAAAATATGAATTCCTAGGGTCTTGGCTAGATAACCAGATTATAGCATCTCACCTCTATATTTCAGTCACAATTACATTTTGCCTCTACCAAATAAGTCAAGCAAGACCCAGCAGCAGATACTGCAGAAGTGCGGGAAAGAGCATGTGTGTTTTCTATATCAGAGTATCTACTCTCAGAATGTAATTACTGTTACACCTGTTTAGTGATCACAACGCTGTATTCTCAGAGGCCTCTATCAGGTCACAATCCATGTACAGTACCTTTTACAACCTTATTCTCTGCAGTGTCAGGTTGCCTAGAACAACAGATTGCACCTGATTTAGTCTGAAGACTATTTAAATAACCAGATGTGGTATGAAGCAGTGACAGTGAAATACTCCTCAGGTATTTTTTTCTAGATTCTGGCACTGCAGACCTGAAATTATTTAAGAGATGGAGAATAGCAGAGTGCAGTTTCTGAAGAACTCAGCAGCCCCAGGTAGAGACGGTGCAAGAACACCTGGTCCTTCCACTGGCTCTCAGCAACTTGCTCCTATTGCATTCAACTACTTAGAAGTTAAAGGCTTCCTTCTGCCTTCGGCACACAAGCACCAGCAGGAGGGACTATTGTCTGTCCACAGCACAGCCAAGAGCAAGGAGCAAAGACTGGATCAAATTCATAGGACAGCAGTAACAAATGTTCCCCATAAACAATACATAATTAGGGCTTTGCAGGCTAATTATAGGGTTTTAGAATAAGAAAGTGCAAAGCCAACGTCCAAAGGTTAAAAAAATTATTAAATAAACTTCTGTCCAGCTGGAGAGCAATGCCACCTGCCGGCAGATTTCCCAGCACCAATTAACGAGGAAACAGGCAGCAACTTTCAAACCAGGCCTCTCCCAACAAATACAGATTCCTCACTCTCATGCTACCTTTCCCTCACACCACTGTCACCCAGAGAACAGCTCGTGAACAGAGAGCAAAATAAACACAGCTGATGTTAGCTATAGTGTTTAGCACCTTAGTGGAAGAGAGCACCAGTGGCCAGCACGCTGGTACCAGAAGTTGTCCTCTTACATGTTGTGCCTCTGTGATCGATGTACACTTATCAGACTGGATGTCAGTGATGTTCTTCAAACCATGCTTTCTTAAAGCCCTCAGCACCACATCCTGCTCTCCCCTCAGAGAACACTAGGTACTTCATACTCCTTGTGAATCACAATTTAAGAGTGAAATTGAACAGGCAGGAAAAAAAATACCTGCTGTCAACAGCTAAATAAATCATAATCTCTGCACTGGACAGTAATTTTGATGATTCATTTTGTCCAGAATGGAAATATAAGGCCAGGTGTTTGACAATAATTTTAAGAAAAGCTCCTCAAAAGCTTTTCACCCTACAACTTCAAATAGAACCAAGTAGCAGACTGGAAGATTTTCAGGGGTGCCCAGGACCTCATATCCTTCAGGAGGACCCACTACCACTTAACATCCAGCCATTTCACAGAGTGCCCAAATGAGTGGGACTCCCAACCTTGAAAGCAGAGCAGGAACTTTGGAAACTGGTTTCTGAATACACACAGCAAAGACCAGGAGAAGTACATTTAACATAGACAACAAAGCGTATCAGAGCTCCATCCAGTGGTCAAGGCCCTCACCAGGGCAAGTTCAGCAGGCAACTCCAGGGCAAGTTACTGCAGCCTCCCTGACCTCTGCCTTTCCCCTGCATATAAAGCTTACTCAGTTTTCCCTGCTGCAAAGGATGACTGGGAAGCTCATATATTCCTGCAGCATGAAATGTCCAAGTACATTAAAACAGCACAACAACAGAACAACTAAGTTTAACCATACTAAATTTTGAACAGGTATCAAAATCGCAGGCTGTGCTAAGCACCGCAGGATGATACACCTTAGTTCAATGGAGGCAAGTACTTCCAAGACAAAGTGGTATTTATAAGCATTTTCTCATCTTGATCTCTTGTACATTTTTGCATGGGCAAAGGAGTCAAGTTCAGGCAAATCACAAAGGAAACAATATCAAAGAATTGTATTGCCCATGAGAACTGGTTGAATCACTTAATTACTTGCATCCACCATTCTTTCATGTTTGGGTTTTTACCTGTTTTCCCTACATAAGAAAAGTAACTTATGTAACTGTGCTCCATACCCTTCAGATAACTGAGATTTGAGACTATTACCAGTTGTAACGATTGTGGAGAGATCTTTAGGTATACCTGGTTCCTCTCCTGTCTCATGACAATTACTCACTTGGCCCAGGGGGTCCAAATGAGCACCCTCCACCACGGGACCGATGAAAACCACACAGCCATTTCACATTTCTGCCTGCCTAACTGCACCACATGCAGGAGGTAGGACTATTGTGGTAGCAAGGGCTTAAAGAGCACAAGGCATAAATCCTAAGGCACCAAGTCTTATAAATTCTGCTGCTTGTAGCACAATTTCTTGTAAATGGGACAGAATACTTAGAACAGTGCCAAGGAGGATGGGCATGGTGGCAGCAGCTCAGAGAATATATCCTTCCCCTCCTTCTCACTCCAGTGACTTCTTGTTTCTGGAATTTCTATTGTTTAAAAAAAAAATATATATATATATATATATATATAAAAAGAATCAGTTGAGTTCTGCCTGATTCCCAGAATGGAAAGTGGTGCAGGGACACAAAGTAGGTGTGATAGGGAAGACTGTCACTCACAGACACACAAAAAAGTAGGTTTCACATCTGACAGACTTCTATTATTCAGCATTTTAGCAAGAATCTCAACTTGTCCAGCCAGGTAAGCTTCTGCAGCCCTTTGCTTATCATCTGACCTCTGTCCCACTCCATAACTTCTGACAGCAGCAGTCTCCCTCCATCCCTACATCATACCATTTCTATTGTTCCAGCATTCATCTTCCCCCCCAAGATATGCACTTTTTTGAGACCTGATAGCAAGGCTCTCTATCAGCCATTTGCATATCAGGTCAACATCCCACACTGCTTGACAGCTTCCTCATGCAAATTTCTCTCTCTGTATTTCATCACATTCCTCTACATCTCTTACCTTACTATCATAACCTTCACATCTGGTTCAGTCTTTGGTTCAACTGCCACAATGGTAACCTGTAGCAGTACTAAGAAGCTATGCTTCAGTGATAAAGTCAACAAAATTAATTTATTTCCTGAGGCAGCAAGGCATAAACAATTATTCTGACTGTATAAGCCTGTGCTCACTAGGGAGACTGCAATCTGTTGGCCAGCCCCAAACAGCAGTCTCAGAGATACTCAGTCCCAAGATGATGCATGTGATCTCAGTGCTTGTGGGGAAAGATGAGGGAAGGATGCAACGTGAACTTAAACCTGTACAGAAACCCGAGAACCTAATGGAGGTGAGTAGGAAAGGAGGCTTCTAAAAGCAGCAACTGCTGGGAAATTTAGACAGCACTCATAACTGACTGGAGAGAATAAAACTGAATCAATGCCAAAGAACTTAAGCACTTCTTCTAAAAGAAATGATAGCTTAGAAGTAAATGCTGGCATAGAAATACTTTAATGTGTCACCAAAACATATCCAGCATGTCTAAACTGAACAGGAAAAATGTCTCTGTTCTGAAACAGCCATTTTTTTTTTTTTTTTAAAGAAGTGGTCTGACTCATTTTTGTACAGTCAGAATTGGCAACTACCAAAACCCTAAAAGAGGAACAGACCACATCATACTACTAAAAGTCCTTTGCCTTTTCCATACTAGCCTGGAACAATGAAGGAGTTTTACTATCTTGACCGATCTTGAATAAAGCAGCAAAAAGCAGATTATTTCAATTAAGTCTGAACCTTCCAAGTGAGATCTCTTGGGTTTCCCATTCCTGTTTGCTCTGTCTTCCTAATTTCTACTTCCCCCCCCCCCCAAATTTTCAGGAAATGATACTATCTTTACATATAATATAATCTAGGGAATGGCAAGGATGCTAGTGTCTTCTAAGTGTGTTTGGGATTAACCTCGTTAAGCGGATTTTATCTCTGGACTTCTCTTATCTGGGGAAGAGGCTTTGGCATCTCCAGCTAGAAGATACCAGAGTAGCATAAATCAAAGCACGGCCCCCATGAAACAAAGGGGGAGGATTTTGTTTGGTTTTTTCCCTACTGACATTTCTGAGCATTGCTTCCAAATAAAGCTTCCATCACCAGATTAAAAGTCGAGGAAACTCCAGTTCTTACCTATGTGTTTTCATGTTTTATATCCTTCTGAACATAAGCACTTCCTCACGTGGATCAGGGCTTTTGACTCTGAAGAGTTACACCTCTGCAACAATTGCAAAATGTTTCACAAAAAGAAAAGACAGGATTCTAGCATCTTCAGAAGGTTTCACACATCAAAATAGTTTTAAAATTATCCCTTGAACAATTGTACAAATCCTCAGATTTACTTAAAACACCATGGCAGACACAGACACAAAGAGTTTTCTGTTTGTTTTTTAATGAACTCCCCAAACCCTGACCACTGTACACCTGATACTCTTGTCAAAGTCAACTACCCTTGACTCCTTTCTTCAGGCATTCCTAAATCGTGGTTCCTGAGGAACACTTGCTACTCAAGGGATTCATGTGGAATTCCCATGTCACGGTTATGTACAGAGGGGCCTGCTGGGTAGTCAAAAGTCGAGGCTTTTGAAGGAAGTGAGCAAGCACCAAGAAAACTACTGCGGCTAAGACACACACACAAGTTATGCTGGGGTCCAGCTGTGTATCCAGACCTGTCTCATCTCACAGTGGACTGCCAATACACCTGGAGGGTCACTGTCACTGCCTGCCTCGGCATCATTCCTATGGCTCTTTCTATTAGACTACGATAGGCGATGTGTGCCATGTCCCACTTCAGACAGAGGAAGATTTGATACACGGCTCATGGCATCAGAAAGGAAGGCCAGAACTCGCGAGTTTTTAGGTCTAGGAACTGCATCTCCAGATGTGTGGGGGTAAACTATCTATTGTGATCTGCCTTTGAATAGCTGATCCAGATAAACAAACAAAACCAGAGACTGTCCCGGCTTCTATTCTGGGATAAAAATAATTCAGCTATCATTATTGCTCTGGAGGACTTTACCATTACACTTTATAGTGAAAGAGAACAATAAACTGTCCAGGGAAAGATCATACCTCAAACTCTGGGAGAAAATAATATATTAGTGAATGAACTGTCAAAAAAATCATTTATGTAAAAGCATGTTCTATTTACAAAGGTCAACTTGCTCTTTGGAACAAGTAAAACCAGTGCTGGAAAAAATACACATATGGAAATGCCTCATCTTTCAAATAGACATTTACAAATATTCTGTTTTGCTTAAAACTACTAGAAACATTAAGACATTTGAAATTGAGAGTGTTTTCTGCATGCAGTTAGGATAGAAATTACATTATTGGACTTGAGTGTGTCATTTCTTATCATTGTCAACAACACACTCTTAGGCTCTTCTAAAACACCACAGCCTGGCTATTACCTTAGGATCTCAAAAGGACATGGATCTTCATTAACAAGTTATCAGTTACCCTCCGTTTTGCCATTAAAAAAGGACATCCCGATTGTCTTCTCAGCAGGAGAGTCTGGTCTTGTCAAACTTGGCGTCCTTTTCCCTGAGTTTCCTTTTAGCATTTTGCTAGGCATGATGATCATTGGCTTGGTATATTTACAAGTCCTTGGTCAATACTCTTCCCGTTATAATGCAGAGTTCAGAAATTCAAGGAGTTCTGCACGGTTCCGGTCTCTCTGTAGAGCAGAAAAGCAGAAGCAGCAGTTCAACAGACTTGTACTCAGCGGACCAAAGCTGCATAACCCTGCTTTCTGTGGGGCTTTCACACCTCAGCATGCTGCACAACAAACACTACCACATTCAAACAGCTGGATACAACTAGCTACCGGTAAGGCATGAGTGCCTGGAGGAAGTGCCAGGCAACGGGCGCTTGGCAGAGATGCTATAGGAGACAAGCTGTCACTCTCACTATTCTGTGATACATTTTCTAAGTGGCTCCCTGGTAGAGGCACCATTGGGTTGTCATCATGTAGACTGCTCAGGAGGGAACTCACAAGCAGAACAGATGCAATCCTCTGATGTCTGAGGCAACTTTCACTGTACGCACAGCAAGTCTGGTGCTTTGGGAAGTATAATTTTTTTCAGTGCACAAAGCAGCAGCTTACAGCATAACAGAAAGGGAACCATGAATTTAGATTCTTTCTTTACATAAGAGATGGCCCAAAGAGTCAAAACACTCATTTCTGGTGGTTTTAAAATCACAATTTATAAAACAATCATTGAATCTTAATTCTTATGAAGAATGGATGTTGTTCAGTTCAGTATGTTCGTTACCACAGACACCAAATCAAAAAAGGACAAACATCAAATATTTGATATCAAATATTGTAACAAGCAGGTTACTGTGATAAGGCTAGCAAGCGTTCAGCATAATTTAACATGAACTTCAGTGCCATAGGAAAAAAGATAACATATTTTTGATCAAATTTAACTTGGAATGCTTAAGTCTGCTTTGGTAGTTACAGAATGAACTGTTATGGCCGAATTAGAATCCGCCAGACTGGATACCTCAGCAAAGTAATGCTTTTAATACATACTGACTAGTATCAGAAGCCCTCTGCAGATCACTCTAAGGTGTGGAAAGTGCTGAAAAAAGTGAACGTATCATTTAAGTGCTGAGTCCAAACACCCATAGCACTAGCACAAAATGCTATTCATGATATCTATTTCCCTGGGTATCTCAGCAAAAACAGCTGACTGCTTTGAAAGAATGCATGAGCACGTGGTCCTAATACTACTATTGTCTTTTTTTTAATTCCTCTCTAAATAACGGCTAGTCTCGCATGCACACAAAAAACACAGTAAAGCAGCAATTACCACAATTGATCACAAGAGACTGGAAGAAGATGAGGACAATTAAAAACAGTGCAAATTAAATCTGCAGAGAAACCCACGAATCAGCTAAACATTACAGACTGAAATTCTAAGAACCTACACAAGCATCCCTTGGTTTATCTACACATGCCTGAGTATTCCAAGCCCACTCATAGCACAAAACTTGCCAAAAGAATGAATTAAAGTCTCAGATGGCATCATAGCCACATTAAAAGATACAATCAATTTACAACTCCTAACTGTAAGATCTACTCTTCTACGAAAGACTACTATTACAAAAATGTTAAAAGATACAGTATTTTCCCTAAGGGACATACGGACTATTTTAACTCTTACCTCTTTATCCTTCTTGGTCTTCTTTATTTTCATCTTAATTTTCTTTCCAGTTATCATGCTGTAGTTTTCGTTCTTCTTTTTGTTTTTAAAGAACTAAAATGAGATCACACATAAGAAAGACATAAGCTTTGCTTTATTTTGTAATGTTACAAATCTAAAATTACAGACAATAACCTTTTATACTTCCTAACTGTCCAAAACAATAGAGATAGGTTTTATTTGCTGATGACAAAACTGGTGGTGTTTTGAATGTTTTTATGACAGGACAGATTAAATGTTTTGATGAGAAATTTAATGGGAATTCAGACTCACACAAACATACCTTGGAAAGCTGGACAGGTCCTGTTTTCTCTCTCTTTTTCTTCTTTTCTTTCTTTTTCTTCATTTTGTTCTCTTTTTTCCTTTTCTACAAGTATAAGACATATAGTCTTATGCTTACAGATTTACAAAGGCAAAAAAAGAAAACCCACAAGTAGCTCGTAACACCCCAGCTAGTCAAGACAGCCACTACTGCTTGCCCTTACCACTGCTAAATAGGTACTATCTGAAGCACACAGCAGGGTTAGTAACCCTTGAGATCTTGAGAAACAGAAGTGGTCTCAACCCCGATTCTCTCTCTTTTAATGTAACCCCAATATACATTAAAAAAATAAATCACTGAATAAATCCTAATAAAATGAAAAAGAAAAACAACAGCAAGAATCTACTACTCTCACTGACTAAAGTTTCTTCTAACAGAAATCCTATAAAGTCATCAAGATTCCCCACTTCTCTCTTCTTCAGAGGCTACTTTAAGTTCTAGCTGGACCAACAACGATTGGCAAAAGGAACATTTAAATTATTTCTCCTTTAGTGTACAGTCAAATATGCACCAACCTGTCAGCTTACCTGCTGCAAGCCTAAAAGCATGATCCAGATTTACATAGCCACAGACAAAAGCATTACATCTTACATGACAGTGAAGGTTATTAAAATACAAAGAACTATTTTCTGTTTGTTAACTACTTATTTCTCTTAGTAAACATTTACCTTTTTGTTGTGTTTTTCTTTTTTCTTTTTCTTTGATTTAGACTTAGGAGAATCTAAAAAAACCAAAAAAAACCAGAACAAAACAAAACCCTGTATGTTTAACATTCTGAAAGAGGCACTTGGTTTTATAGATAAGGCATATAGAAATGTAAAACATAAGAAGAAAATGCTTTAATTCAGCTATATATATTAATGCTGGTTGAAACTAACCCTGAGAAAAGCAACACATTAACTTACTGCCACTTACTGGTCTAACGTGGAAACTCAAAACACCTGATTTATTCTGTGATTACTTATACCAATATATTGTATTGATAGAGGCAATACTTCTCTTTTCTTTCTGCAGCTGTGCTCAACAGATTGCAAACATCTGTTTTATAGCCAGGGATTCTGACTCACAAAGCAGACAACAAAAAGCACAGTTGGGGCTGACAAACCACAGAAAATATTATCACTGCTCAAGGCAAATGAAAAGCTTTTCCTACTGACTCAAGTCACCTTCCAACTTCAAGGTTTTTAGTATGTTTTCTACAGCAGAAACTCCTAAGTTCTATAAGCCAATCATAGATTTTAAAGAAAACACTGTGACAGTATGTGAGGAAGTTGATTTTGAAGCATCAGCTTTAACTATGGGACTGTAAATCCAGAGAGATTGTGAAACATCTTTCTGGTCTTCCAAGAGACTGCCTTCAAGCTATCAGCCCTCCAGATTCTTTACAATAAATTCCAAGCAAAAGATAACATTATAGGAATATACCAGAGCACAGCCAGACTCAAAAGTTAGAAAAGCCTAAGGTGAGGCTGTCCAAGCAATCCTCCTTTGGCCTCCTAACGACAAATGCAACACAGGCATGTCAGAAGAAACAAGGGAAGTGGTAATTATATCACCACAGTCTCTTGGTAACAATGGATTGGGCTAAGTGCCCACAGGGGATGGTGTATCTGGCCAGAGGACTTTTATAAGTGTTTGCCAACGTCAGGAAAGGGGTACGTTCAAGAACGCTGGGTTTTCTTCCAGACCCTGAAAATTGGTACACTATGGTGAACAGAAACTTGCCCAGTTTTATCCCTTTGCCCACATATCATCCAGATTCATTTTTTATCTCCCACCATCCCAGCCACAGTTCTTGTGGCAAACCCTAGAAGAACTTCTCTAGGCTTCTGCACTGAACCCTGGACTTCCTAGGCTAAGCCAGGCCATCTTTTCCTGCTGTTCACTCTTTCTGAGTTGCCATCCCTCACTGGCTCAATCTGTTTCCATACTCGGCCACCCTACCTCCCTAGCTTGAGTACCGATTTGCCTGCTTGTCTCCTGTCTGAGGGGAACTCCCTTCCCAACTCCACCTAACAAGCTGCCGTCCCAGTTTCTGTATCCCAATGTCTCTTTTTCCACAGAAAAGTGTGTCTTTTCTGGATTCAAGTTAGCTTCATTATCCATATAACCTATGTTACCAGCAAGGTTGGAGAAGGTGGGTGGGGGATACAACTCAGAGAGCAGAAGACAGTTTCCTCCACTCTCCTCTGTTTTCCCAGCCACTGCCCAGTGTCTAAGAGCCACAGTTACAGCTATACTCATTAAGTAAGAGAAACACAGATTAAAAAAATGCCAGAAAAAAATCTCAATTTTACTATCCCCAAGGAATGTTAACTCCATCTCTGTTATAGCCAACACATCAGACCAGGGCAACTTTCCTCTTTAACTGCAGGTTAGGCAAGCTATTTCACTGTTCTGCTGCTAGGATGTATTTTACTAGATCGAATTCAAATCTCTCCTGTTGCAATTTAAGATCATTTTCCCTTGCTCAGAAAGTCACAGAAAGATTTTTCACTCCCTCTCCATGGTAGCCACTACCTAAACCTATATATCTGTCTTAGCTCAACTACCTCGCATCTCTTCTTCTCTAGATGGAGTAAGTTGAGTTGTTGAAACATGCCCTTGTAGGACATTTTTACTAGATTTTCTGCTCTCCTCTGTGAATGGGAAAACTTAGGGAATTATTAGCTGTAAAGTTTTAGCAAATCTCTGAGCAGGCAGACTGACAACTTGGCCCTAATTCAGAATGATTTTTTTCCTCTGATATATGTTTCTTGACACTCCTCCAAAAGATGAGCCAGAAAGCATGCCAAGCATGTTCACACAGTCAGTGGCTGGCATGACACTTTAATTCTTTTTAGAAATGTTAGAGTGTATGACATAGGATGAAAATTCATTCAAGAAGAAAGGAAGAGCCCTGCAACCAAATGTACAAGTTCATAGATTTGAACATTTTCAGAATATATTTATGCCATTGAATCAAGCCACTGAAGTATGAGAACAAGTAATATTTCCATACAGATGTAAATGCACTTCAAAAGAAGCGGAACTAAGTCTTTGTTAAACTGCCAGATACACAATCACAAATACGAGGTCGTATACCACACTGAAAACTCTTTAGCTTCAGAGTCAGGGGAAGTTTCACATCAGGAGAACTCTATTTCTCCTAGAGTTCTAGCTCAAATGAGAGTTCCTCCCAAACATAGTAAAAAAAAAAAAAAAAAAAGAAGAATACACTTCAGTGTTTAGCCTAACACATTCTACTAAAAATAGAATGGCAATTTGGTCATCTTACCTGCAATGATACCAAATATTTTGATACAGAATATCAAAGCAATACAGTCTTGATATAATCAGCAATACACTCCCCTTGAGGTCACAAGTTATACCCATACAAAAAATATGCACTTCATCCCATACAGTACCTTTAAAAAAACGCCAAACAAACTACCTCAAGTCCTTTTAAGTAAGCAGCAGCTTAGTATGGGGTGTCTTAACCCTGCAATTCTTGCATACATGTTCCCACTGAACTCAGTCATTGGTATTAATAAACTTCATGTGAGTCCTCAGAGTTAAATGCTTGGAGCTTTAAGACCAAAGAAAGACTAAATCAAAAACTGCAACACTGGTCTAGAGGAGTGAAGCAGAAAAAGATCTGTATTCATTATACTTTCAAAACACAGAGTTTTAAATATAAACAACATATTGTTACAAAGTAACATTTCTTTGAATGGCCATTTGTATTTTAAGGTAATTTAAATTAACACAGGAAGGTTGCATGCTGTGCCTAAAGAGGTACCTTAAAACAGCAAGAGAAAAGGGTTATGAGAGAAACACTCTGATCATGCAGTACTAGTATGCTACACTGCCACTTTTCAGTGCTTTACCCACATTTAAAACAAGCTTTAAATGCTTCTAAGAGTGCTATCAAATCTGGCAAACACCATGTGCACACATGCAGGTAGCTCACCTCTGCTACTTGATGATGACCTTGATGATGAGCGTGACGAGGAGGAAGAAGCAGATGTAGTGCTGGAAGACGATGTGGATGAAATGGATGATGATCTGCTTCTACTGCGTTTTCGTTTCCTTTTTTCTTTCCCTTTGCATAACACAAGGCAACAGTGACAAGCATGCTAGTAACTACGGTCTACAAAAGTGAGTCTTCACAAAACTTAAGCACAATGAACTCCTATTTCAAGAGTGTCCCATGGTTAATTACCATTCTCGAGTGGCAATGCTCGACATCAGGGTCGAACACGGCAACTGAGATAAGGACAATACACCCAACGCCATAACCACTGAAACGGATTACCAGTGCCTACCTTGGACTTTCAGCTCTTCCTGTGAAGTTGCACACAGTGTCCTATGTTTTTCATCCTTCCTGTTATCCATATCTAGTGAGAGACAACAGCACAGTCTATAACATCACTTCCAAAACACTTTGGGAGAAAAAAAAAGGGCAGCACAGAGACAGAGGGGCCCAGGGAGCACAGCCACACCACCGCTCTACCAAACCGCACCGCACTATGGCGAAGTGCAAGCTTAGGCTCTCACCCTCTTGCACCTGGAACCCGAGGCCAAGCCCCTGTTTTCGTGTCATTTCCGATGAACGCACCGTTAACACTGACGCAGATTTTTGCCGCAGCAGCTATCGGCGGCTTACCGGGTCCTGCCCAGCGCGGAAGCGCTCGGGGCTGCACCCAGCCTGCAGCCGCCGGGAGGGCCCCGACCCGCCCTACGCCCGCCGCGCCGCCACTCACCCACCCGCTCACGACCGCACACCAGCCCCGCCGGCTGCCCGCGGCCCGAGAGCGGCTCCCCCGCCGGCCGGGCCGGGCCGGGCCGGACCGAGCCGAGCCGCTAACCGGCACACAGGCACGGACAGGCCGCGCCGCCGTTTCCTGGCGGAAGTCTGTCTCCCGCCCCCCTTCCGACCCTCCTGCACCGACCCACCGCGGGAGCACGGACAGCCACTGCCGGTCCGGCCGCCTCCCGCCCTTACCGAGGGGCCGGCCGGGCCCCGCCGCGCCTCGGCTGGCGACCCGGAAGCGCTGGCGCGGCCCGGGCGCCGCCCGCCGCCACTTCCTGCCCGAGGAGCCGGCGGTGGCGGGAGGCGGTGGGTCGGTTTCCGGGCCCTGCTCGGCCCGCGCCTCTCCTCAGGCCTGAGGGCTTCCAGGGGCCGAGGCGCCTCTGCCCTTGGTCTTCCCCTCGCTTGGGTGGGTGCCTTGGGCCGAGATTCACACCGTGGCCGCGCAAAGGGGCCCTGCCAGCCACCCCCCGCCGCCCCAAAGCCCAGGGGCTGCTGCACGGTGCTGGGCCAGGCGCCTCCTGCGAAGGAGAGGGGACAAGCCCAAACCTACCTGCTCGTGAACTCCTACCTGACCCACCCACTGAGCTTGAATGGGTGCTTTGAAGCCTTTGCTGAACCTCGCCTGCGACTGAAGCAAAAGTTACTTATTCCACGTACCCGTTAAGAAAATTAATGGCTCTTGCCACAGGAGCCTGAGCCAAACAAGGGTGCTGCCCTGTTGTTCAGCTCTGCAGTTAGCCCTGACGGGCCGCAGCCCTGCACGGACTTCCCACAGCTCCCGAGGAACTGCTCTGGGTGAGCCACGTCCAGCTGCGGCTTCTGCAACGGAGACCCCTCCCCAGCCCAAACCTCCCCCACCACCCTGTTGCTGTGCACCCCTAGGCAGACACAGCCCTTCTGCCTGTCTGCATCTCCACGCACATAGATGCGAATCAAGCGTTGGCTGTAAATCAACTAAGGGAGCTCGCATCCTGCCCTGGGACCTCACTTGCCTCTGGCAGCGTGAAGGCTGCTCTCGGGGGAAGGCTGTCTGTCACCCCCATCCTGCCTGCCGTATTTACTGGGACGCCCCGTGGCACTGAGCGAGTGTTTGAGCTCTCACAGAGGAATGGGAGTCAGATGCTAACATTTTTCCCAAGCTCATTTCCAACACTTTGGACTTAACCCCACCAAGTCTTCCATTCCCATTTTTAAAATACCATGTTCTCAAGCATCAAGTAATCATGGGATACTGAAACAAGTCCTCTATTACTGGCCTGAACTGAAACAAATCCAACCTCAGCTGAACCCAAACCTGCTCCAAACAGAAATAATGTCCCGCTTTGATCCCGATGGATCCTTGGACCTCGTGGACCTTTGTCTGATCTAGCTTAGCTTAGAATTTACTGAACTTCTATGTGCAGCTCTTTACGATATTCCAGTATAAACCGAAGTATCTATGAAGCACATTGCTTCTTAATCCAAAGCAGTGTTGGGTGGGGTTTTTTTTGTTTGTAAAGAAATATCCAGTACTCCACATCCTTCTAAAGTCTGCTTAAATTCAGCCAAAAGGAATATATGCCACACTCACTCTGGAAGGATGGTAAAATTATTTATTCTTACATTAGTTTACATATACAGTGATAACATTTGGCTAGAAAAATGCCCGTATCATAGTAAGAGATATTTAAACAACTACAAACGGTCAATAAATACATTAAAAACATCCTGTATGCTGATGTAGAAATACCCTACGCTCTTTTGGTTATTTACCCAGTACAATATTATTGAAAAGTTTTTTTGGTGTTTTTCATGCAACATCAAAATTCTTCCCGACAATTCATGCTATACGACATTTTTTCTTTATTAGGAATGGGATGAAATTTAAAATCCTGTTTACAAGTAGTAAAAATTGCTGAAAATTTTAACGTAAATCTCTCAATTGCTGTAATAAAAAGAACCAATTTAAAGAAGGTTGTCTTTAAAAAAATTAATTTTCTCAACTAATTCTTTATAAAACAGGCAGTATTTCAAAAGGGATGTTTCCTTCACCCAGGATGAATCATTTGTGCTTCAAAATTTTAAAAGGAATATTCGTGGCTAAAACCTAAACCCAACTGGTAGGTAGAGGAATGATTGCAGTATGGACTGGCTAAAACCGAACATGCTTTCAGAATCTGCCCAGGAACACACTAAACACTTACCCACATCACTATGCCATCACCTACTCTAACAATTAGAAATGGAGTTTTAATAATACTTAGCTCTTTTCATGCTCAAAATTCTTCACAAACATTTAAATAGTCCTAACACTTCTGCAAGTATTATTATCGCCATTTTACGCTTGGGGTGTTGGAGGTGGAGAGGGCTGGGAATTTGCCGGGATACAGACCGCATCCTTTCCCTCCTTGCCTCCCTTGATTCTGCGGGTTCTTTATCGCTTTCTGTATTTTACACTCAATGTACTGGAGAGTGCCAGGAAACATGGGTGGTACATTTCCATCAGTTAGTAGTGGTTATTATGCTAGTTGTGCCACTTTGAGAGTTACATGACAAATATTAAAGTAATAATCGACATGAAGTCCACGTCCGAGGCTCGGGATCGATGTCCTAGAATGCCACACCATTTTCAAACCAAGCTTGCTCTTTCTGTAATAAAGTGTTAGGGACATGACACCTAATTCTCTCTGTTGTAGGGCCAAAATGAGTCTTAAAGTCAGTTATGGCCATACAAAAGAATAAAATCTGGCCCTTACCATCTGTCCCTGGGAACACGGAAAGCCCCTACAGTAGCCCAGTACATCCTAACATCGTACAACAAAAAGGACATCCAGATCAAAACGAAGATTTTGGATGCACTAACCCCCCATAAGGTACAGATAACTAAGGTCTCTTCCCTCCCGCCCCTGAATTTGAAAATATTTGTGTCTGAATTAATGTCCTAGAAACTGTCTGGGAAAGTAAATGCCTAGTAATGAGATTCCACATACAAAATATGGTATTTTGCTTTCCTCTTAGTATCGATCCCCAAATCGTATCGTTCCAGTTGATATCAACCTCCTGCACAGACAGGGCATTTTTGATTTTGCCACATTTGCCCTCTTGAATTTTCTACCTTATACCTTGCAGTCTGTGCCCCGTTTGGATTTTTATCCTGCCTAGTTTGCTCTTACTCTAAACCCAGCTTGGTTTCTTGCTGCCTCTTGACAAGCTCCAGGTTTGCTCTGCCAGTGGACTGCAGGAGCAATGGATAACGTGGCGGTGTTTCCACTACCTGATCCATGAGAGACGAGACACACAAAATTCTGTCACTTGTACTAACAAAATGACCGAGTGTGCAAAATTACATCCCTCTTACAGGCACTCAAAAGGCTTTAGAAAGGCACATGGATTCTTTGTCACTTGTTCCTCAGTGCCTGATCTTGGTGGTTTTAGTGTGTCTCAATAAACCTCATACAATGCACACATTGCCTTGGGGAGAACTTGAAATAAAAATGCAGATCTTCAGACATACTTCATAGTTAGCCGTCATTACTCAGCAGCTGTATTGCTCTTTAACGAATGCTACAGCTGCACTACCTGTGAGAACTGCGTTCATACAGCAACCTCACTCCCTAATCCATTTTCCCCCTCCTTTCCCAAGCATCCAAATTTCTAGCAGAGGGGAACAGTGCATGTTACGTGGGGTTTTTCCCAAGCAGATATCCAAAGCTCTTCCTGCCTTCTGTAGAGCTGGTAGGCCAGAAAACATCTCTTTTTGTGCAGATGTTGGAGCAAAAGTACAGGATTTTTGCCTCCCTTCCTCCAGCAGCGCAGCCAAGAGCTGGCAGGCTGGCCGAGTACCCCGCTTCTGGCCGTGTCCTGAGAGGTGAGAAGTGCCTGCGGCTTCTTTTGATTTCAGGTGGGGACTGTGGATGTTTACCACCAATGGAAATCAGTCCCAAGGCACTAGGCAGGAACGGAAAGGAGATAACAAAGCTATTGTGACCTGGGGGTACTCTATACAGCTGACATATCAGGCTAGAAAAGTAAGAGGCATTGGCATCTTCCTCTGGGCTTTCTGGAAAAAACAATAAAACAAAAATAAAAGATGCAAGATCCCAGGCAAATGTTTTCCCTGCCTGCCTAAAGCCATTCTCCCAGCTTCAAAAGCCAGGAGATGGAGGGATCACGATACATTGATTCAAATGTGCCAACGTTGACACGTTTCCATTTCAGACAGGTGAAATGCAGTTGCACGCTCCGGCATGGCTTCAATTCTGTGTGAGGGACGGGAGCCCACAGGCCTGCTTGGGCTCCAGGGGGCTTACTGGAGGAGTTTCATCTCCAAACACCAGTCTGGTGGTGGGAGCCAGGCATTCCCACCAGGCTGGACTGGGCCAAGCCTGGATCGAATGCATGTTCGCATCAAACTGGACTTCTAGCTGCCTTAAAAACGCAGTCTTGAAAAAAAAGGTTAAAAAAGGAAAGGCTGATGCTTTGGTGATTCATTATCTGTTACACGGTCCAAAAGCCTCAAAACATTATCAGTAGCTTGACTAGTGGCAATTCACCATTGCATGGCTGGTAGTCACCGAGAAAGCATTTCTTAACGGTTAAAGCTGTCACATTGATTGGGCACGTTTTTCACAATTCCTCCAGATCAGTTAAATCCACAACCACTTTCAAAAACAGAGTGTCATCTCTGATGTAGGTGTTCTTTGTGTTCTCCAGGACCGTGTGTGGCACGAAGCGCGGACATCCGGAGGCAATGTTCATTTCTCCGTCCGGCCTTTTGAAACTGCTGCTATTGGGGTCAGCTCTAAAAACTTCCACAATGTGATTTTTTTTCCCGCTTTGGTCCAGAAGCATAAGCGTAACTTTTTGCTTGAAAGGCCACAGCAGCAGCGAGTCAAACTCCCCTCTCATCACTACGAAGTAGAGAGAGACGTGTGTTCCCTTTCCTGAGCCATCCCCGTTCAGGTAGGCTCTCGCACATAACCTGTACCCGCAGCGGCTGGTATAAAAGGGCTGGCTGAATATGGAGAGCACACGGCCTTCCACCGCTTCTTTTTTCTTCATCTTGTAGTCTGTGATTTTCCAGATTAATTTCCCATTGTAGCACGTGCCTTCCAAAAGCTTAAATCGTTCTTCGTTTTTATTGAGCTGTGCTTTGTGAATATTGATCTGGAGATCATGTTTGCTGGACTGACCTTCCAAAACAACTTGGGGTGGGGGGGGGAGGGTAGTGGGGTGGGAAAGAGAGAGAAACATTTGGTAAAATAAAACTGCTGGAGGGCTGGATACAAAACCAGACTCAAGCTGGCAAGACTGAACTACTCAAGCCTGAGTACAGGCTGCTAACTGGTGTTACTACACCTGTTAACTTTTTTTTTTTTTATTGTAATTGCAGCTGGTAGGTGAATAAGGAAAGCCAGTAACTACAAGCAAGATTTAATGCCAGACTATGGCTAGTACCATTGCCTCCATCACAGTGCACCAGCCTGACCAAGCCCAGCTCTCTGGTCCTGCAGCATCCCAGGAATTCGGGAGACATTGTGGAGTAGGGGAAGGCGGGAGGGCACAGCGCGCACCACCACAGCTTGTTCTTAGAAAGCAGGAAGAAAGCCCTTTCTTGCTAATAGCTTCAAGTGACTGACTGCAGCACCAAAGCCTCTACTTTGCCACCGGTAAATCACAAAAACCCCACACCCGTGCAGAAAAGAAACGAAAATCCCAACACACCCAAGCGCTGATCATACGTCTCCATCAGGGCAATCTTCTGTTTTACATTTTCAATTGTGTCAAACAGGGGTCGCAAGTCTAATTTACTTTGCTGCTGGTTTGCCATCTGTATTAGCTGCTTCACTTGTGATTCCAGGCGCGCAGACTTATCTAGGTGACTGGCCAGTGCCTTCCCAGTTCATGTCATTGCAAGAGGGTGGAAGCGGAGACAAGACACATTCATAAAATGAGCCATTTCATTTCAAATAAGAAAAAGAAGCCTTTAGCATGTCAGCAATATCAACTGTATGGTGTATTCAAAAGTATTCTGCTGGCTTAGGAACATATCCAAATGCTCCTTCACAATTAATTTGGCCATCCAGGTTGGATGAGGCTTTGGGCAACGTGGTCTAGTGGAGGGTGTCCCTGCCTGCAGCAGGGGGGTTGGAACTAGATGATCTTTGAGGTCCCTTCCAAGCCAAACCATTCTATGAATCTACGATTTAGTGACTGAGAAACCATCCCTTACTCAGATCCATTTGTACTGCATCACTTCATTCAACTGATTATTCAAATTTACATTTGCCATGAGGATCTGGCCGTGAGGATTTATACAGTGCTTTTTGCCTAGATCAGATATCCAAACTTCTTTGTCGGTTAAAATGAAAAGACAGTACTGTATTGGGAAAAAACAAGAAGGGCTTGCAAAGTGTCTGGGAGACATTAATAGCAGGGCAATAACAAAAACTAACAACTATTACTGGATAAACACATTCAAGGATACAAGAAAGCAATTGGCCAAAAAAAGATAAAGTTAATGTCTCACCTGCGTGCTTACCATCAAGTTGCTATTTTTACCAAACAGTTGCGTAAACTGTCTGAATTCTTTCTCACACTTTTTAATGGCCTCTGCTAGCTGCTGGATTTTAATCTCTTTACATTCCAGGCTCTTATACAGGTCAGAGATCTACAGATGGAAAAACCAGTAAAAACGCTAAGGCACACCAAAATATACAACAATCAAATTAAAACATATGTGACTATATAGGAGAAAGTGGAAAAGTTGACAATGCAAAGCCTCTAACTTAGCTAGATATAGCACTACTTAATTCACAATTTTGGATAAGCACTGATAAGAATGGAACATAAGCTAGTCATATTCTTTAATAGATCTGTGTGGCAACAGCTGCAAAGAGATTCGTATCTCTAATCCCCGTCATGACGATCCACTTGGCTTTATAAGGGGATAATACATACTTACAGGCACACGTGCATGTGTGGGTTTTTTTCTTCCCCTCTACTGAGGTCTAACGAGTAAAAGAGATGAGTCAGTGAGGGATACTAACTCCAAAACCAAGCTGGAGCACTTTGGGACACTTATTTTTAACATAAACAAGCAGAAGAGTAAGTCAACCATCAGTTTGGATGCATCCAGGTTAGTAGGATTGGGCACGCACCCAGAAACGATTGTGAGCGGAAAGGTGCTTGTGACCGGCTCTGCGCTACTCTGTGCTGCCACTACAGAGGGAGTGACTTGGGCATCTAAAGGCTCCTTGTCGGAGCAATCTGACTGGCCTCTGAAACTTTAACATGGTGTACTTCCAAACCTCGTATCCGCTGTAAGCAGAGACTGAAGGCAAATGATGTGAGCGATGGCAATGAGCCTCCCACCGTGCTTGGTGGAGAATATATATGCCTGAGCACAGAGAGGTTTCCATCTAATTGACTGACTTCACTAGAAAAGCTCATTCTAACTTCTGAGACGTGCAAAGACGGTAAAAAAAGTCCTTTAAAACGTAGCTGAGCTAAACCAGGCAACGAATGCAGAATCTCATATCATCCTCCAACCAGCCAAGCGCTGCTGAAGAGTGCTTGTTAAATATGATTTACCTGTTCTTCCAACCGGGAGTTCTTGTCTAAAATCTGCAGCATGTGTTCCCTCAGGGCACCGTTTTCATGTTCGGCAAGTTTCCCTCTTTTAACCTGAGTGAGGTAGAGGGGGAAGTGAAGGAATAAAATAATAAGATACACAGATTTTTGAAGCTGTTAGTAAAAAAATGTATTGATGCAAGCATTTAAAATGTCTCCTCTGTGCTTTGAAACGGGGGAATGGCAGTCCTGATTCTCTAGAACAGCATCTTAGCCAATACTAGACATGGTTGTGAAAGAACAAAAATTGATTATTTTGATTAATTACTCCGATTGGTTTGGGAGACAAATTGCACTCCCAGTACAAACAAGATCTATAAAACAGTACCTTTACAAGACAGCCGTACTGCTTATACGGGCAGTCCACTTCTGCCTCAGGACACACAGCGTGGTGCTTTTCAATCTGCATGTATTAACAAAGAAACTTGCAATGAAATAAATGTTAAGGAACTTGCCGCACTGATAAAAATCTGAATGCCTGCATAAAGGGTGAATAAAGGCCAATGTCATGACACCACTGAGCACGTAAAGAAGAAAATGAGTATTCAGAGTCAATGAGCAAGCCAGATATTTTCTCCATGCTGCAAAATGCCAATGCTTTGCAGTGACCAAATACCTCGCTTGTAAGATGGGTCATAGATCACTTCTGGGACCAAAGAAAGAATATACTCAGAGCAATGAAGTTTTATTGGCATGGGCCGATGTGGTCTGCAACGTAATTTTCAGTTTTCATAAACGTGCGTGATTTGCTAAATCCCAGTGTGTGAAAAAAACAATAGTACCTCCTTTTTCAGAATTATTTGTGAACAGTTTTGGAGACAAGGCACAGGATAGTCAGGACAGTCATTTTTCTCATGATTCTGGGGAAAAGAAACAAAACAAGGCAATGGTTTGCATTTTTGTAGTGTAGCATACAAAGAGGAAGCTATTAATTCTGGCATGCAAAAAGTTATCCCAAACATACCCGTGCAAGCCCCATATCACACTGTAGTTCATAAGAAAGCAACAGTAATTGGTATTATTTAAAGCACATTTCTACTTTCTCCTTCAGCTACTCAGCCAAATTTTGTTTCAGTTGTCAAGCCCCATTGCAATGCTGGAAACTTTTCATTCAGCAACACTAAGAGGAAACACGTGCTATGGATTCCCAGGGAATGGTTTATAATCTTACCTTTATGTTAATTAACACCACATATTTATTACAGTACTGACACATTTCTTCTCGAAATTTACAGTGCCGGCTCAAGTGCTCTTTCAAGTCTTTCCGAAGAATTTGATCACAGCATCCATCATTAGTGCATTGCACGCTTTCAAACAAACACTGCTGAAGATGCTCCTGCAACATGCAACAGCAAATTAAACCCCAAAGCGTTTCACTGCATCTGCAGGTGCCCAGCAGACCCACAGAAACATTCCGCAGTTCGGTAACAAACAAAACTCCAAACCCTCTTTCCTCCTTAAACTTTTTCCTTTTCCAACCTCAAAACTAAAGTGAACATGAAAATTTGGAGAGTCCTTTGTATGACTCCCACTTTTCATTCAATTGATACCCCAAAAAAGGCCCAAATGGCCGGTATGTCTTGGCAACTTATCTCGAATCAACCATGACGTGGTGCCTAAGCATACAGAAGGTATGTATAGACGCTATGGATATACTAAAGCTACATAAAGCAAACGGTTCTTACTAAACAAATGACTAAGGCAAAGCTGGAACAAGCTCGCAGCCATCATATTTTGAGCTTAACGTTTGTTACTTACAGCGTATAGCTAGTCATAATCTTTGTACTTAAACCACATTGCTACAATAGCTCTGAAGAAGGCAGAATCACTGGAATTTAGCTTATAATAAAAACGCAGAGTTCACATGAAAATAAAGGCTTCAAAATTTGATCAAACTAACCTGATATCGTCCCAGAATTATTTTTGAATTGCAGTCAGGAATGTTTTTGCAGAACACATGCAAGTTGAGAACTTCTCTTTTACAGCAGTTGTCTTTGAATACCTGTAAAGGAAACAAACCAGCTCTCATATTGCAGCCACACAGGATGTTATAAAGAGTATAAAAGAGCAAAACACCACAACAAATCTTTTAAGCACACAAGTGCAGACTCCATAATTGTGAGTATGGTTCTTGACAATTCATATTGAAAATGTATACTAAAAATATGAATTAATTCTAATAAGCATAGGGGGTTTTCCCCATATAGTTATTCCACAGATGCTGATCCATCCCACAGCCAGCAGAATTAGTAGCTCAGCAGCTGCAAACCCGCTGCCAGAGCCTGCCTGTATCTAGAAGAAAGCAGCTGGAGGTAACGCGCCCCAAAGGCCAAACCTGCTCTGTGCGCGCTCCTCCGGTGTTTGAGCAGTGCAGAGCGCCTTTGGGATGGAGATGGTGCTGAGATATCCCTCTTATAGACTCTGAGAAACAGCACTGTTCCCAGTTGTGTATGCAGAAGCAAATTAAGCCCCCAGAGCAAACTTTCAGTCTTAATTAGAGATCTTCCTGTAACAAGCATTGTAAAGCTGCTCGCGTTGCACCACTGCCATCAAAATTTGCACAGAGTAGAAGAAAGCGAGTGAAAAATGAAAATCACGTGGACAGTCTGATTACAATTTCCTATCAGGAATAGGAGAGAAAGAGGAAAGAAACATTTGATTTTCACTGGAAAATTCATTCTGGCAGGACCAAGTACGTAGCATACTTGGCATATAAACAAGGACAAATGAATCCCTTACAAAAAAATCAGTAGCTTCCAAAATAAGAAGCCTGAACTTGTATTTCCTTCTAAAAAGCTACCAAAAAGTAGATTAAGTCTGCAGAATTAATGAAAAATAATGGAAATGGTTAAGGCAGCATATTATAACCAAGTGAAACCCAAGACAATCAAATAAACAAGATTCCCCCAGCAAGATGGGGCATCACAAACGCAAGTCAATAAACTCTCTACTAAAAAAGACATCTGACGGCTAGGGAAGATTTAACAGTTTGTGAAAATCTTTGACACTTTACTGGGAAAACAGAGGACTAAACCGAAATAACTTCAGAACATAAGGTATAAAATAAAGCTTTAGTTATACATTCATACTTCCTTTCTGGGAGAGCATCACTGAATACACCGCTTCCCTTAGCATCGTTTCAGAGACAAAAACTGCTCTGCCCCTGGGGACTTGCAGACTAAAAGCCACCTGGTTCTCAGCTGCCTTGCCTTTTCCATGCAGATGTTGACTGCTGAAGCAAAACTACAGCCACTTACCTCGTGCATTTTTATTGTTTCTTTGTCGACAGGACAGGTGGGTACGGCATTCAACTCTCTAGATCAAAAGAAGAGTCATGTTAACCCACAGAAAACTTAATTGATTTTATGAAATTGGGCTATGCTAGAACCTGACTCTGGGAGAAGTCAGTACTAGATACCATAAAACCCCCAAAAGTGCTTCAAAACCACTTTCATCTGGCAATGACACAGCCAAATTCTGCCCACAGCTCTAAGAGGGTATTAAGCTGCGACAGCAAATATGTAACAGAAAGCAGAGTTTGTCCTGTGAGCGTTAATAAGATGGTTTTTAATTACGAGGACTTTGTCAGTCTCTGGCCATCTGCTGCTCACAAATGTCATCTCTGAAAAAATCCCGTCGCGTGCATTAAACCCAGCCTTTGCCTTGCGCAAGCAGCGCGCTCCTTCCTACGCCAGTGAAAGAAGATCTAATGGCTCCTGTCTTAAAAGGCTTCCAGAAGTCCTACGATAAAGGACAATAAAACACTTATTGAGGCAGTGCAAAAAGCAGGCAACCCAGAGAGAGAAAGCAGCAAACACAAAGCATCTAAAATTCATAAAAGGTAAATGGAGACATCCATCCACATAATGGGCCTTCTCTGCAGCCTTCCCGGGCCAGATCCTGCCCTCAGGTGCACCAAACAGTACGTAATGAGTTTCCAGACAGGTCTGCGGGGTAAACTCATTTGTACCTGCAGGTAAATCCCAAGCAGATGGATGCCAGCAGCCTCACCGTCCGACCGTAGTATCGGGTAATACTAACATCAGTTTTATAACTCCACTAAAATCAAAGAAATCATACAGAAGCAAATGAAAACAGCTTAATCTAACCACCAGTGCCAACGCCGTGAGACATTAATGGAACAAATTCACCTGAACGGCACAATTTGAGACAGACAGAGACAGCCTCTCACGCAGTAGTGCTTAAGCTTACATCAAAAATTTCTTTACGCTGACTTCCCTGCAGTTGCCAGCACTGGGTAAGGTCTTGAAAGACACCTTTAAAACACTGAGCTCACAGTCATTGAGTTCAGCAGAGTCTTTCCCTTGACTCCTTCAGCGTTTTATCAGATCAATGCTATCATTATGGCACTCACTGCTGATTTATAGAAGGCGTTGAATTCTTTTTAGGAAGGGGAGGACGGGGAGCTTGTGGATGCAGAAGGGGTTTGCACTGACCTCAAAGAAAGAATGCACTGCTGGCAAAATCGGTGGCCACATCCTGTCTGGTGGGGATTGCGAAGGACGAGGTGGCAGTAGGTGCACTTGTACCGTTCTTCCAAGGTTTCGACAAACTTGTAGTCGGCGTCAGGCTCGAAGTCCAGAGAGACGGCGCTGGCAGAGTTCTGGCGCGTGAAGATGCCCGAGAGACCCGCGGGTTCGTCACAGGCCATGGGAGCTGCACTGGGAACCAGGCACAGGGAGAATCTCTTCAAATATTCACCAGCAGCGAGGCCGCCTCGCTACCCCTTGCAGCAGGCTGTGGCTGTTGCTCGCGGGGGGGCTGGCATCTGCAGCAGGGTGCGACAGATCTCCGAGGAAAATGTGGTGCCAACTGTGGAAGAACGACAAAATGCTCAGTGAACCACAAAGCGATGGTTACATGACAAGCACCAAAGCACACTTCTTCGGAAAAGAGTTTCACGATCTGAAAATTATTCCCCAGAATAAAGATATTTTATGTTTTTTTAAATTTTCTCGAAGGAGCTCTTAGTCTCAAAAAAATTGCAAGTCACAGGCAAGGTTGGGCAAAGCAGAGGCCAAGTCTTGGCCCCAGCGTCCACCAGGAAAGACTACAGTTAACGTAGAGGCCACCCACATGACTTCGTGAGTTCACTGCTCTGGTTCAAGCAAGAGATAGCTTCGTGGTTTACAGCAAGGAACATTAAAAAAAAGCAGCAAGGGGATTTTACCTTCAGTTTAGGTATGACAGGAGTCAGAGCCTCTTAACTTGACATCTTGCTTTTCTCAGTTGATCACTCATTTATAGCAGTAAACTCTAATCCTGTTTTTTGAAAGTTTTACTTGTTTATGTGCAAGTTCTTTGCTATATTAATCCTACCTGAAAGAAATGTTGGAGGGAAAAAAAAAAAAGAAAGGCAAAATTGCAATCAGAAGTGTGATCTAAGTTTTTCTCTCGGCCTATCAAAGCTCATACATACCACAGAATACAGTCTTAGTTTTCTAATAGGAAAAATCAGCAACATTTGTTTCCAGCCCTAAGTCACAGACCTTGAGATTTTCCACCGGTCCCTCAATCTTGCAATACTTTTTCTGCAAGTAGCTCAAGACCTAGAACCACTCCGGTTTTCATTTCTTGTGGCTTTGCATTCAGAAGATATTTTCTCCTTACAGGATGTGTACAAAAGCGCAATGCACCTGAGCTCTCAGATCGTTTCACGGGGGAAGTGCTCAATTTTATCGCCGTGCTGTGGGAAGCTGCATCTCCTCTGTGTGCGTCACCCTCCCTGTCAGTCACTCGAGTCACTCTTACTGGCACCAGCACCTCTCCGAGAGCTCTGACTCAGCTCCTGGAGGGTCACCAAGGGTACCTGCTGCTTTCCTAGGGAAGCAGGGCCAGCACATCACCATTAGTAACCTTACGGCTAGCATTAAACCCTGTGCCAACTACTGCCATACTGCCCTATCTCCTTGCTGCAACAGATTCCTGGCCCACGAAAGCGGTGATTAGCATTGCGCTACGCAGAGCGTAAGCACTGCCACACGCCTCCTGGCCTTCAGAAAGCAACATCCATTTTCCTTGTTGTTGTAAAATCCCATACTGGGCAAGGAAATTCTCTCGCCAGGTAAAGTACCTGATTCAAAATCAAGCCAAAGCACTTAACCAGGGAAAGCGTATTTCACAACAAACATTTACGTGCCTCTTACTCAGCACCCTTGTTCTGGGCTGTATGCAGTATTTACCTGCCCAGGTTGCGAGAGCCTCCCTGCCCTCCACCAGGCTGAATGTCAGACTTACCCCAGCACAACTCATGTTGGTAACCCATAGGAACATAAGCCCTAATCATATTCCAGGCATAAAGACTTATTATTCCAACTGGAGTTTGCAAATTACCCTGTTCAGTCCCTCCAAATGAACAGCCTTCTGCTTCAGACCAGAAATGATTGTCCGTGTCGCTCCTTTCATTTTTTAACAGCTGACCTTTTCTCCTCTGAAAATGGGGTTCCTGGTTCTCTGACGCTTAATAAGGAGCAATTTTATTTTCCTCACGTCAACCAGAGATGCCAAAACGCAGCCCGAGGTATTACTAGCCTCGTGCCTGGGCCGCCTCCATAGCAGGCCCCAGCAGCAGAGCGTGCCTGCTGCTTCAAAGGCAGACGGAGAGCCGCCACCTTAACTTCCACAGCACAGGCTACCTACAGGACAAATTTCCTACAAATTTATTCAGTCGTTGGTTGGGGAGAACCCCGAAACACGTTTCCTTCCTCTCTCTTACTACTGCTCTCTCTCACTTACATGGCATCCAATTTCCCGAGTCCTGTTACACTCCAGGAGTTATATCATCTGATGACATGGTTTAGCAAGTTAATGCTGCACTGTGTAAAAACATGTAAAAAACCACCACCAAAACAATCTATGTTTTACCCATTTTTGCTTTTAAGGGTCTACCTTAAGTCCTGAAGTACTTCCAGCTGAGGTGAACAATGTTACAAACCTTACGAAGAAACATTAAGAAGAAACACAGTCACCAGCCCAAAATCCCATCCCCAAACTCCTTCAGAGCTCTCGCTGCTAATTAAATCAAGCACATTCATTCCCATCTCTTTCTGCAAGGAGCACTCCGCTGTGGTGCAACCTCCTCCAGCTCTCTTGCTGAAATGAGAACCTTTATCTCCTTAAACACCTTCATAACACACTGATATCCCCAACCCAGATCCCATTCCTAAAAAAAGGAGGCTCTCAGTATCTCCAGGAAAGCGTCTCCTCCACCTCAGCCTCGCTCAGGAGCACGTTGCACAGCTGAGGGCACCTCAGGGCGCAGGGAAGAGCACTTCAGGCAACGGGCGAGCCTGCCTGCTCCCGGGGCAGAACGGAAACCTCCGGGTGCCCAGAAGACTGGGGACGATTGCTGCCGCTGCCAGCCTTGCGGGGGGTTTGCAGCTGTTTTGCTGGAGAAAAGGGGCTGCCTCAGGAGAAGGCCTGTGGATGGCGATGCTTCGCCCAAGCTGGAGAGGTGCCCATGGGAATCAGCGGGGGAGACGGGCTCAGAGGAGCCGAGAAACGGCAGCCCTGTGCCAAACCTACCGCCGGCCAGCGCTCGGCGGGATGGGATCCAAACCATCACAGGAGGCGTGTAACTCCCAGCCCAGCACCCACCGGTGACTCAGGGCGGATTGCAGAAGCTCTTCTTCCACTTCTGGCCTCCCGCGCCTGGGCTCTCCGAACTGAAACCAAAGGGAAACCGTCAGGGAAAAAAGTGCTTTTTTATGACAGCCAGAGCACGCCGATGGTTAACTGAATCAATTTCCTGCTTACGCTAATGTCTGGCCTGCGTAGGAGACGAGGTACGCTTTCACTTCTGCCTGTTCACAGCTAAGAGCAACGGGAAGGCATCCTTTCTTTGTGTACACTGCGATTTTTCAGCACGTGTGTCAACTGTAATGCTGTTTTAAAATATTAGAGAGCGGCGGACTCATGCTGCATAATGATGCTCTTGTGGCAGATGCACAATGCAGGTGGCAAAGGGATATTCATTGCAACAGCACATACATGAAAAACCCTCATCTATGGACACTGAAAATCTACACCCCCCCCCCCCCCCAAAAAAAAAAAAGGATTTCCATATACTGAGATAAATAGAATTCATTCTGACCGCACACAGAAAAGCACTTTGAATCACTAGTAGCTAAGCCTGAGCCCTGCAAACAGCTACCCAAGAGTGGGAGCTCAATGGCGGCACAGCACAAAGAACTCCCAGCTGTACCCTCCTGCCGTTTCAGCATCCCAGCCCTGCCTGCAGCGCACACAAAACGCTTCTGGAACAACTCTTTCTATAACTGCGTTGTACGCAGATGCTTTAACCTCACTGGAAAGAATCCAAGGGGGAGAATTTTCATAATAAAAATAAACTTTCTTAAACGTGGGCTATCCTGTTTTAACTACCACCACCCCAAACTGAGCCCAAACGTTTTCCATTAAAATGCTCCACACTTAGTATATCTTAGTGTTTAGAAACTGAGTAAGAGACGAGCAAAACGTGATAATAAGGAGAAAAATCAGCACGGACTTACAATAATATAGCTATTATGATAACATTTGCAAAGCCACCTTCAAACAGTTCCCTTCCGGCAGTGCTGCTGCCTATCTACACCACCGGCAGTCAGGATGGAGAGAAGTGCGCAACACCAACATCACATTGAACTACTGTGGACAGGTTAACTTATTTCAGCCACGAAAACATACTTATTGCACACAGAGAAAAACATCCCTATAATGTGGTGGTTCTTTTTAAAGAGAATATGTTTTTCATGTTTTCTCTCTTGTTATCACAGATTTGGTGATCACGCATGGACAAGAAGACAGGACCCTTGGTCCTGCTGCCCAGCAAATAGGGGCTGAGAGCGTGGCTTCTGTCGGGTCACCACGTGATGGGAGGGTAATGCTCAGCTCCCCTCCAGAATTGGGGGATTGTTCAGTAAAAAGCACTGTGATCGCTTCCTTACATACCATGCTTCCATGAAATACATATAAGAGGCATGGAAAAAATTTATATACCTATATTCCTACAATCCTGGTTCTAAGTTCAGCTCCAAGTCCTTAGGGACTTGGTAAGGACAAGTCTTAAAAAATGCCCTGTCCCTCCCTCTGAAAATGATTTACCTTTTATCGCATGTCAGAACTGGAAGCCTGTCTTAGTCATGATGGGAAAAGTTTTGTCAAATTTGACATACATTAGAGGTCTAAGATCAGTTCTTTTCATTGGGAGCTGACAGGGAGAAATATGATGGAGGGGAACATATATTGCATTAAAATGATCCTCTCCGAGCTGCCTTATAAACCAGGTAGATTAGCTGCCTCCAATATTTTTGAATTAAAATAACAAAGTTATATGGTGAACTCTTAAAATACGGTCCTTCACAAAAGCTCTGCATTTTGGGGACAAGAAACATATGCCCCAACTCTTAACATACACAGCAGAACGGGTGACAGAGTCTTCTAAAGAATGACTGTAAATACCTACACACTTTAAAATACATATTTAAGAAACAGCAGTTTATATGGAGTCATGTGAAAACAGCAGATGATGACACCTAACATCACTGTGGGATCGTCCTTGTCCCTTCTAAGCCAGGAAGGGTTAGAACATTTTGACTGCTGACAATGAAAGGCACTTGCAGAGTGCCCATGGTGGAGAAGGACCCCGGCTGCACCATCTGTGCCCCCCCAGCCCAGGGGGAAAGGATGCCCTGTTGCACCAACACAGACCCACCACTGAGATGCCGGGCTCGCTCCTACTTCACCTGGCAGCAAGTCAGCCTCAGGAGCTGCTCTGCTGTTGTCCTAGTCGCTTAAAAACCACAGTGCAGTGACCAGCTGGTACCCAGGAGAGATTATTTCTAACAGTCATAATTTCCTATTGGATTTGTGCCTGAGACCCCACAGGGGATGTTGCTGCAGAGGGCGACAGAACAAATTTGTCTTCTTTTCTATACAGACAATATTACCCAATTCAAATTCCAGTATTACCTTATTCTCAAAGCACAGTAAAACCTTACTAAGCAAGCATCAATTTGCTAATCTCCATAGGCAAATTTTCACTAGGCAGAGTAAGACGGTAGGGCTTCCTTTGCATAGAGTTACAGTCAAGCATTACAATAAATTCCCATGAGACTAGACTTCATTGGGTTTTTTAAGGCATAGATTACAACACAGATAGCATTTAAAAAAAAATATTTAAACCAATACACTCTTACAACTAACAAAGTGTGCCTGGCACTGAAGTAGATTTGAGTTTATGGACACCTTGCTTGTTTGCTACATCTGCTGTTTTCCCTGGATCTCTTAATCATTCATTAATTTATGTTGTATAATCCAGAAATCTCTTTACATCTAATCAACACAATATTATTACAGTAATACGGAAAAAATTTTGTCTTAAAATAATCTCATTCACAGCTGGAAAATAATTTTATTCCCAGCACTTCTGTAACGTTTTTACCACCAACAGAAATTTTGGTTAGAAGGCACCGCCACTCACCTCTACGACACCCCAGCACCCCGGCGCCACTTTGCCGGTTCAAGGGGTGAACTCGGTTCCTGAGATGTTTCGGGGTCTGCAGCCTTCCCCCAACGCAGCCCCGCGCCGCTCACACCCCCGTGTGCCACGGCTCACGCCTGAAAAGCCCTTCAGAGATGAGAAGTAATTCTAGCAACGGTAGGTTCCTGCCGGCATTAACAAGACACGTTTTGGTAAAACCGTACCTGAAAACTGTAGCTGGTCCTCAATGGGGAGAAAATGAGAGAGAGAGCAAGAGCGAGAGTGCGCCAGTGTAAGCTTTGTGGTTAAAACAACAGTACGAGCATTTTAAAACAGCAAGGGAGTGGAAATCCCCCAGCGTAGCTTTGAAAAGATCATGTCTAAAAACGTTTCAAAACTGTTAGGACAGAAGGCAAGCCATTGAAAAGGATTTTCTCTTGCTGCGTTGATGTAGGGACTGCAGATTTTACCAGCTGGAGCAACACAAGGTCACCAAGAACTTTTCTTCGAGTTTTTGTCTGAGATAGGGAGGAGTTTTCACCTTTCGCAAAAGTGGCAAGTGATGTGACCAAAGAAAAAACACACGGGCGGCAGGAAACACGTAAGGATGTAAGGAAAACCCAGGTCCAACCCCGCAAATCCCTCCACAGTAGCCCTGGCGAGCCCGGGGGGGACCCGCTCGCTGCAGGAAGCGAAGGGACGGCTCACGGAGGAAACGGCACCGGCTGGGTCACAGCGCGACTGCATCAACTCACACCACAGGCTGCACGGGCATTTCGCATTTACACCAGAACTCTCCGACTGAGATAAAATCCATTTTTAAAAAAATAAACGTTTATATTTGGAGTTTTAATAATTTAAAGGGACATAAACCCTAATGATTTTGTAGCCTGCACTTAACTGTGCACACAGGATTCCTGGCAGCCTCCATCTCCACTGACTCAGTGCGTGTGTCTGTGTGTGTCTGTGTGTGTCTGTGTGTGTGTGAGCCTCCTTCCCCAGCGCAGCACGTGCTGCCCTTGCGGCAGTGCCACAGGCTCCATCTCTAACCCCACTCTTTCCTTGTTCTCCTCCGCCCCCTCCCTTGGCTTTCTAGTCTCTTTTTTTTTCAGCCCCTCCCCTAAAGTATCTTATTTTCTATAAAAGCAATAATTTTTAGGTCTCCTGTTATTTAAAGTACTAGTTTTTCAAAGAAAGCTTCTATTCAACTTGTAGTAAATACAACACATACCCTCTTTAGCCTTTTCCCTTTAACCAGCTTGCTCCCAGGGCATTTCTAACCTGGTGCAGTTTCCATCTCCCCTCTCCCAGGAGGCATCTCAACCTGCTGCGTGTTTTCTTGAACTTTCCCCAAAGGTCTGGCACAGACAAGTCATTGCTGAAGTCAGTGGCAAAGGGAAAGGCATCGATTCGAAGCCACGCTGCTTCTTTATGGGATCAATTAAATTGATCCAAGTTGGATTTCTTGACGCAGCCTAAGCTCAACTTCTACAGTCGAGCTTTTCAAACCAGAAGATATTCTTTCGTCCTTGCCACGAACTCATGTCCTCAGAGTGCATCCTGGTCAAGCTGTTGGCAGCCTCTGCACAGGCTGACCTCAGAACAGCAAATTGCTCGTACGCGGGCTTGCCTTGAACCTGGCAGCTCTGGAGGAACGAGGGATCTGGCCGGTTTCGTGGGGAGAAGGCAGCATTGCAGAAGGGTAGTGCTCTGCCAGCACGGCTCCAGGAAGCACCATCTGCTTCTGGGAAGCTTTGGGGAAAACCCCAAATGGAGAAGTTGAGTAGGAGCAGGATCTTAATTTTAAACAATTTCACTCTGCAGATGAGTAGAGAGCATTAGGCTGGTGTTATTGTTCGTGGGCAGCCCTCGATCTCCTCCAGCGCCAGCGGCGGTGCTGAAACCCTGCCCAAGCTTCAAGCAGGCTCAAGGGGGTGAAGGTGAGTGAAAGGACAGACAGCAACAGCATTTAGGAAACAATGAAGAAAGAGAGAAGAACAACATAAAGAAACAAAAGCGACTGAAAAGAGGCTACGATAAGGGACGGAAAGCAAGACAACTAACAGGTTGTTTTGGGGTATTTTTATTCTTTTGGTGTATTTTAATTGAAGTGGCATCCTCACTTTTCCTAACAAACAATAGGCCATTATGCATTTTGCAGAACTAGGTTTTAGGGGCTTTTAAGTTTAGTCCCCTTCCCTGCCCCAAGGGGATGCTCTATCCAAGACTTCAGTTGCTTTGACCGTTCAGCTGGTTTGGCCATGAATACCTACTCAAGGCATAAGACAATCTTGGTTTTAATTTTCCATGCCCCTGGCCCTTTGACTTAGTCTAAATTAAGAACTTAATCAGCACGTATATGGAAACCTATGAATCAACTCGATGGTTATTCATCTGAATTGCTAGGATGAACTCAACCTTTGCTGAGGCCACACCCTTCCCCTGACGCATTCCCTTAGTTCCAGGGATTCCCCCCCGCTGGGGCCTCAGGAATTCGTGAGTTCAGCGGATTTTTTTCTCTAATGCACACATGTATTTGATGACATATGGACACATGTTTTTCTAGTCACAGTCCTCACTGAAAAGGTAACTGCTAAGTCAAAACCCAAACGCTATCGGGGTCCCCACGAACTTGCTGTTGGGAAAGCAGTGACACAAAAGATTGTCACCATTTTCTTTTCCTAAAAAGACCAGGGAAAAGGATGTGTTCCTAAGAAGTCCTTCCCATGAGATCAAACAGGACAGGCTGGAGATTTATGGAGGTACAAACTGAGGTGGTGCTTTCACCCAGCCCCTTCTCTAAATCCAGCTGCCGCAGCCAGCCACAGCAAGCCCTGCCGCTGCCACCGGCCTGGACGAGTGCTGGGAGCAAGGCGCAGGGACCTGCGGTGGGCAGAACCATCCCTTTTGGCAGCAGGCAAGATGCCGTGTAGGAAGGATACTAACACGCTGCGGGTGGCATCCAACCCTGCTCTCGCTGTCGGCACCGGTTTTAGCCTTATTGCTCCTAGCAGTGAACAACGTCGCTGGTTTTAGCAGCCTCAAGGTGCATCTCAGGCATCACCAAGGAGCACGTTCATAATTCCCCAGTAAAAGACTGCCATGACACAAGGGTTTATGTTGACGACGGTGAAACAGACAAATGGGCAAGTTTTTTTTCTTTGCAGATAGTGCCCAGTAGCCTTCCGTGATATCTTTCATTGAATACGTGACCCGGCAACTGTTTGTCCCTGCTGTCGCTAAGGCCATATTAAGAAATTAACCCCTTGATTTTTGCTTCTTCCATAGTTAGTAAGGGCCACATTCCAATTTCAAGTGCACGGATATAGCGGACAAGACTGAAAACCGTTTGACTTAGCACAGGTCTGAGCATCGTGTGCCTCACAGCGACTACTTCGGGAAAAACTGCTTTGCAGATTGTTCCTCTCCTTGAGGTTTGGTTAGTCACTAGGTGGCTTTGTGTAATAACAACAATTAAAAAAATAACTTTTACATTTCAATATTATCTTCTGCAAAATAAGCACACAGCAACACATCCTTAGAGACTCCCTGTATGCAAATGCCAGTATATTACATACAAAAACTTGCTTTATCAGTCCCCCTCGCAGAGACAAGCATGCTTAACTACAGAGCACTCCGGGTAGTCCCATGTTAAAACCACTGTGGTTTAGGGTGCAGACATTTTCTCACACACTTATTTATTTGTTGCAAGGCCGAGCTGGGGAGACCATGGAAATTTTTGCAACATTTTTATTAACAATATGCATGACTCAAGTTTTCTCACCTTCCTGAGCCCAGCCACGCACCAGGGTAAAGAGGTTAGCTTCTCTCCTGGGCTGAGGGAAGAAGGTGGAACAACTGCACATTGCAACCCAAACTAGTGCAGATAAGGGAACAACGACTAACAGTGTGAATATTAACTCCTCGCGGTCATTCGCCAAGAAACTTGGACAGAAAAGGTCCAGAAAGCAAAAGAAGAGGTTCTGAAATCCCCACCACCATCCCCTCGGGTTGGCGTGCTGCTCCGGGCAGGCTGCTAACCGCCGCTGAGAACGGCATGTCTGCGAGATGAAAGAAACTACCTGTATCACTGCAGCCACCACGAACTGTTCTCAAGAAGATCAAGGAGGCCAAGAAATGTTATAACTCCTACAGGTTCCCTGGAAGGCCAGAGAGAGGAACACCTCTCCATAGTCAGTTATTTATTAATGATAAATAGCATTTATTTATGTAAAATCAAAGGGTTAGGCAAAGAATTGGAGAAGACAGAGGGCTATAGGTTAGCTTAAAGACAGGCCACAGATAAAGCCCGGGAGATCAAGCACCCTACAAGCCTGCAGCTGCCCACCGAAGGGACGTGGCAAAGTGACCCAAACTATACGCAGCACAGACCGAAGAGCTCCTGAGCTGGCCCACAGCTCTGCGCTTTGACGGCTACGCAAAAACTATGCTCCTGTCTTAGCGAGACTGATTAGGGAGCCCGAGGGGTGAAATAAAGAGCTGTCTGGTTTCTGCTCTTTGCACTCATTTGAAATGCCTTTTGTCAAAGTCTCCAACAGCAGCTTTCCAGCTTTAAAATCTTTTCCCTTCCTGGATGTCATTTCTCATCCTCTCTAAACTCCGCAATTACTCCTTTGGCTCAACCTCCCGTGCCCTCCACAGTTTCAGTGAGTGCCACAAGCTTTTCTTTCTTCCTTCCTGATGTTACCCTGAATCTTATTTCAGCAGCTTACATGTCTTCAGCCAAAGTTTCCTGCCAGCTACTCACAGACGTGCCCTATTGCCACAGACCACCTTCCTGCAGAAGCTGAGCTCTCAGCCTCTCCTCTGGCATCCGGGCCGTGGATGACTACCAGCTCGGGGGTAGCCGGCTGCCCCCCACCCCCTTCCCCAACAGACCTTCTTCTGCACAGCCCCTCGGTGTCCAAACCCGACACAGCCAGCCCGTATTCCACTTAGGTCCATAACCTTCATCTCTCTCTCTCAGGCTTAAAGCATTAGAGCTTCCCAATGTCTCACCAACTTGTCCTGCTTCATATGTCTGTATGACACTATTTCTTGTCCATTTACATGAATAAAACTCTTTGTCCATCATCATCATCATCATCTGGTTTTCCAAATGCTCGTTTCTCTTAAAACGCAATCTTTTACTTATTTACCCACCCAGGGTGCTGCCGCAGGGATCATTTTTCAAAGCCGCAGCTAAAACCACATCACCTCTCTGTCTGTTCCTCCACTTCCTCACTGCACCAAAGCCTCTTGACTTTCAAAGCCTGTTCTAATCTCCCTCCACTTGCCTCTGCACCACCTCCGATAGTTTGAAAGGGCTGGTTTCATCTCACAATGATATCAGGCTCCCCTGCCTCCTTGTTATGTATTTGAGCAAGCGCATACTGGGAGGGCAGATTGTTTTTTGGCGGGATATTAGCCAGCTTTTCTACTTCAAATCTCTTCTGTAAGATCTCCTTTGCCAACCAGCTGGGAACAACTGCCTTCTGATAAGCTGCGAGCACCGACTATCACACCGGCCCGGAGGGTCCCACTGTCACCTATTGCTCGTGGACATAGGCGCATCCCTCCCTCCTGACTTGAGCTATAAATCCCCTTCTGCCAAGGGCTGTGGTTTTGCCCTCAGCTCGTGCAGCTCCCGGCACACCGGGGTCCTCATCCACAGCAAACACTTCTCCACGTGACAAAAGTAAAAAAGATAATCAAGGCTAACAGCAAAGGAAGTTACTCTGGGTGGTTTTAGGACGAGCGTAACGCACAACCACCATGGCTGGCACTAAGATCAAAAGCAACAATGCAATGCAGTCCTCAGACGAAACAAGATGAAGCGCAGTACCAGCCAGGCCCGTACTCCTGCACGGGAGCGTCCCGGAGCCCCTCAATTTTACGTTCATCGTTAAATCTGCGTGCTCTGCGTAGAATCAGCTGGGGGGGTTTAAAAATACGACCATGTTACTGCTGCCAGTCTGGAGACGTGCCTGACCTGAATACACCCAGCTATTTTTAGCGCATAGCTGCACTCCTTTCAGCCGTCCCATGTTTATAAAACGGAAGTTATGAGGAAAGTTGTTCTTGGCTAGCACCGGGAAGACGCAGCCAAGCTAACAATAGGCAAAGCAACTCAAGAAGCGTAACAATGGGAGCTCTCCATTTTTCCTTCTAAATCTTAAGAGTGTTGAAAGTATTTAGTCAAAGCCTGCTGCCTCGCTGCGCTCCCGGAGCGCTGGGAATGAGGGGAAAGTCAGAGGGCTGGCTGGGTCTCACGGCACACACAGAGAGGGGAAATTCCCTCCCCCCGGCAGAACGCAATTAACACCAGCGGGGATACTTGTTACGGTTCCCTGCCATTTAAAAAGATGAGAGCCGCCGCAAAGGCGTTCGTCCAAGCAGTCGCTGCTTCTTTGTTTCCTTCTCAGCCTCCAAAATTTCAGCCTTGCCGGCCCGGGAGGCGTGCACCGGGCCTACACCTCCCTACGGCACCGCCGGGGGAAGGCGGCGTGGGTGCATCCCTCCCTGAACGGAGAGCGGAGCTACCGCTGGCAGCCCGCACCGGAGCCCGCCAGGCAGGGGCTGGGCTCAGCTCTGGAGAGCGGAGGAAACCCCCAGCGCCATGAGAGAGGGGCTCTTCCACACCAGCGCACAACTCCCGGGGGCACCAAGTTCAGGTTTTCTACACGAGCATCCTTTTCATGCGAGAAAAAGCGCCGCAAAAAGAAAAGCGCCGCGCAGACTTCCCCCCGCCCTGACCCGAGGGGGCAGGAAGGCAGCCTTCAGAGAGGGTGTCACCCACCGCCCGGGGCCTCCCGCCGCCCGGGGCCGCGCCCGGCCAGCCCCCACCGCCACCGCCCCACGCAGCCCCGGCCCCGCTCCCCGACACACCCCCGGCCTCGGCGGCGGCACCTGCCGGGCCCGGCCCCGGCCTCGGCGTGACCCCCGCGGCACGGCCACGGCACCGCCTGCTCCGTGTTCCCCCCCCTCCCCCGCCCCGCCGCACCTGCGCCGGCGCTCGCTGCCCTCCGGGCGGGGGCCGTGACGGGGCCGCGGTGGCCGCCGCCGCCGCCGGCGGGGCGCGGGAGGTGCGGGGCCGCCCCTGGCTGCGCGGGGCGCGGCTCCGTGCCGGGGGGGGGGGGGCGCGGCGAGGAAGCGCTAGTGCCGCCGCCCCCGGCTGCCGCCGCCGCTCCCGCGGGCGGGAGCTGCTTTCGGTTTCATGGCAACCCCCGGGCGGGGAGACCCCGGCGGCGGGGCGGCTCCGCCCGCGGGGCCGGGGAACAGCACCGCGCCGCTCCGGAGGCCGGCGGCGTTCCCGGGTTGGAAAGGAAGCGGCGGTGTTCTCCCCGAGTCCTCGGAAACGGCAACGCCGCTTAGCTTGAACCTAAGACCGGAGCTCCGGGCCCCCGCGGTGCAGGAAGGCTCCCCGGCAGCCCCCCCCGCCTTCGCCGCCTGCGCGGAGTTCACCACGGGGCTCCGCAGCCTCCCAAACGCTCCGGAGGATTTGGTAAAGCCGGGACACAGGTCCTCCGCAGGCTGCGGAGTTAGTTGTCCAGGAAGGGCTAATGAGAGTCCGTGGCGGGGAGCAGCGCTGCGTTGGCAGGGAGCAGCAGATTTCACCCGCTCCTCCTTTGGGAGATACACCCTACTCGCATCTCTGCCTGCATACCTGGCATAGGTAGTCTTTTTTATTATTTACATCTACCGTACTGAAAATAGCAAAACAAACCCATGGTAAATTCACAAAGAACACAGACATTAGCCATTACCACATGCCAGTATTACTTGCTAATTACTCAAGGCATACCAAAGGACTTTTTACAACACAGCCGTCCTCCAGCCAACAGCACGGACGCCAATTGTTTCACCGCTCGCTCCCCATCACCTGCTGCAGCACTTTGTTCTCTCTTTCGCATTAAACCGCCTCTAGAAGAGCCAGTCTCCAAGGAAAACACCATACTAGCACATGCACAAAAGCACTAAGGCTGACGAAAAAGAAACGATTGGGCTGTGTGATCCAGGTTGTCTTAAGATGAGCTCTAAAAATAATAGTAATAAAACGGTTTCAGGAAGACTCTTCTTTTGCTGATATGACTCAGACTTGCCCCTCCCCAGGGCGTCAGTCCATATCGCATTGACTCTGGGAGTCCAGCAAAGGCCCGGAGGCCGTTACTACAATAGAGCCCCCCCCTCGCAAAAATTGAGGACTTTTTTTTTTTTTTTTTCCCCTCTTAGCTTTTAGGAATATCCTGATTAGTCTGGGTACTACTTACCCAGGAAGTTCACAGGAGCATCAGGCATTATATTTCTGTAAGTAAATATTTATAAATGTAATTGAATAGTTTCTTTAGAGATGGGATCAGGTTCCCAAGATGGACATTTGCTGCACTCGTGATCCTCCTACTGCAGAACAGTAGAATTCCCCAGAACGGAGCTTTGTGGTGACAAAGACTCACCAAAAGGATCATCCAATATCAGGGTGCAGGCATTACTTTTAAAATCACAGTGGGCATAGCAGGAGGCCTGATTAAGACAAAATTAATAAGACATTAAGGCAAATTAATATCCCTGAAGCAGCAGCAGAGATCGCCATCCCCGAATCTCAGCACTTCCTTTTTTGCCAGTCCAAGGGAAAAACTTCAAGTCAGTACCAGCAACGAGGATTTATTTTGCCACTATAATTATTTCAGTGTACACACCTACACTGAAAAAGAGCTTTAAGATTAAAGAATAATTGATGCAACTGCAAAGTCACAGCCTTCACTAGTGAAAAGGACGTTCTACTTTGGTATCAATTTTAAGGATGTCCATTATAAAAACCAAGCCAGTTGCTTATTAAATAGTCCAGCTACCATTGCCTGTATATTTTGCCTCTCCTCCCTACCTGACTATAGATTTTTGATGCCTAATTCATCAGTAACAGACTGTAAGTGGTGTTAAAGAGTTTGTTTGCCTTTTAGATCTCACATACAGCTTCCTGTGATCTTAAAGCAGATGTCTGTTGCGATGGTGCCTGCTTTTAACCTGCCCAGAGAAAGGCAAACTCTGAGGTTTAGCTATTTCAACCTCAGGAAAAGCTGGAGGGTCACCACATTTATTAAAGCTACCGAGTTGCATTCAGCACAATTTAGAGTGCACCATTTTGCACTGGAGCTGCGGTGGCTGCTAACTCCTCTCCAGCTTCCTTTGCATTTTTAAACGCATCTCTGAGGGTTTGTCTTTGCCCTGACTTAGCTTTTGCTAGACCCCCACATTTCAGCCTCCCATCAGCTTTAACTTTAGTCTGTTCTTTTGCCAGCAAGAGGCACAATTTGTTCTAGTGACCTTCATCCTAAACTCTTCCCTAAACTCTGCAGCTCTGCTCTATTCATACAAACTCCCCCATATATAAGCTACTGGTTTGTGTTCCGTTTTCTATAAACTACGAAGTTTCCAGAATAAACACTGTATGATTTAAGAAAAAATCCCAACAAAATACCTAAGGACAGAGGTAACTATAATTCCTTTTGCTCACGATCAACTGCAAGACAAATTAAACTGCTTTACTATGATGTGCAAAGTTTAGTGATTGTTTTATTAATGCAGAAATACCTGCTTAACTTCATACCCATTCTGATTTAAAGTGCAACAATTAAATCTGATAGCTCTTGTACATCCAGATTTTGCAAGTGCTGTTCCTAGAAGACGTCATTCAGATTATGCCTTGCATTTGTAAAATCTGTCATTTTTTAGTACCGATGTGCTTTATTAACTAAAATAAACTGTACAAAAAGCTGTAGAGTTACATTAGCTTTGAACAATGTAGGATACACGTTCTCTGCCAAACTTCAGTGTGCAAACATTTTACATTTTTTAAAGTGACAAAATTAAGCCAACCTTGAAGTCAGAGTTCGTTACTACATTACAAAACAGGAGACTAGATATGGCAAAAGAAATTCCCCACTGAAATCAACACCATTGTATAATTTTATTTCTAATTCTTAAAAAAATATAAATGAATTTAGAAGAGAATCACAGTATAAGGGCCCTAACATATTAGACCATTACAAGGTACATAAAAATAGAAGACACAGATTTCTTTGAAACTTTAATCCTTTGATTAAGCAGCAAGCATATCACTCTCCAGGCAAACACTGCTTAAAACAAACCCTACCCCCCAAAACAGGACGTGCAAACTGTATGCACATATTCTGCAAAGCACACAATAAAGACATTTTGCTATGTACATACTTAGTACTACAAATGCTAGGAGTTCCCTACTGTGTGCTACAGTGTATGTAAATTAAGAAATACTACCCATCTCTGACCCTCCCTCCCCCCTTCAAATACAGCACCTTTGCCCAGTTATAGAATATTTAAACAAGATTAAACGGAATTACAATGTACTGAACAGTTTTACAGCAGTTGGTGGTGGCCAACTGTACTGCAACACCCAACATTCTGCATACTGAAGTCTATTGACAAGAGACAAGACAAAAATTAGCAAAGGTACAATACACACACCTGGGAGACTCAATGTTAAAAAAAAAAAAAGAAAAAGAAAAAAAAATCCTGAAGATGTATCTTATCACTGTTAACAATTAAACTGAGATACTTAGGATGTCAAAATGTACCAGATTGGTTTCATATCAGTTTTAAAGTCTGGAAAGCAGCCAGATTTGTGTGTAGCTGGTGAGGGGACACTTATGACTCCCAGAACACAAGTTTCAGTGACCACAAACTCCTCAGTGCTTGCTTTACAATGCCGCTTTTCTTAGACGAGGTCATCTGATGCGCACAGAGTGGCTAAGAATCTACCCCGATTCAAAAGAAAATTTCTAAGGAGGACCTTTTGTACAAGACCTCAGCACACCAGGGAAAGCTGTTTGGAAAGGAAAATCTCTCAAGTTTGATCTGAAAATATTTTAAAATTAAAAACTAAACCATAAAGGTCAACACCTTTACGGCAATTCAGGCCACAACTATCAAACTTTAATACTAGATTTACAAATGAAACAGGATCTGATGCTGTAAGAACTTCCCTTTGCACATAAAAAAGACCTTAGCCAGCTCCTAAACTGATTGTTAGACCATCCAATTTATCTGTGAAAAAGCCTAGGGAGAGCACATTCCATTTTCAAATAGTCTCATTTTAGTCAAGGGCAAATCTAGTTAATAACAGAATGGATTTAAAAGGATTTTCAAACACCATTTCAGCTATAAGCAAAACTGATTTTCTAAATAGTATGGCAGTTGACATGAATGTTATTACATAGTCAAGAATGCAATATTTTTTGATAGCTTGATTCAGGTCACACAGTTTCAAACAGTGCTACTCAAATTCGCAGCCTGGTTTACTTGGAGAGTAGAGGCATCTACTTTTTAAAATAATAATTAAAAAAAACCCCCAAACAAACCCCACTAACCTGTCCCACTCCCCAAACACTGCTGGGCATAAATCAAGGTTTCAGACAAGAATGCAGTGGAAAGAAAACTTTTCAATCTCCTACAATTTGGAAGCAATTTTTAATACCAAAATGTAGATTTTACTTATTCAATAAAACAAATTAAAAACCACCCCACCCACCCCCAATAGCCTCAACCCAGCTAATAAACTTTGCCAGAAATCAGAGATAATCATTTAACAGCAAGACTGGCAGCAGGTAACTCCACTGCCACAATATTCTATTACCACCATCAGCCTTTGTATTTCCCTCATGAATTCTTCGGCAAGGTATCAATGATCTAACATACACAAACTGGACACAGCCATTCTCAGAGGAATGAAATTCTACTGTACTTAAATTAGAAGAATTAGTGGAATAACAAATTAAGTTAATGGTTCTTGCTATATGGTTCCTCTCCTGTCATCTCCCTGGGTGGTAGAAGTTTCTCTCTCTCCACCTCAGCCCACACGAGATATTGCAGCAGGAAACTGGACTCCTGTTTTCAGTTAACTTCTATGAGTAGAACATGTGTGAGATTTACTAAGTTTGGTACAATAGCTCATTGAGTCTTCAGAATACTCTTTCAGAGGAGTATTTAATAAGACAGTACCTTTTTAAACAAGAAAAAGTGTTCTGGGAAAAACACGAAGAGAAGAAACACCTACATTTTACAAGTGCGTGAAATGCTTCTACTGTTATCTAAACAGGGCCAAAAATTCTGAATCTAAGGCCATTATTTATTTGCACTAAAAAGTAAAAAAAACAAAACAAAACAAAAACAAACCACAAAAAACCCAATAATAATTCACACACACAAAAACCCCAACGCTACATTTAAGTCTCCTACAATATTACCTATTCCTAGATTTGCCAGACTACTTTCCTGTAGTTAGATGCTTGACTACAAAGGACTGTAATAAAATAAATAGAGTAAAAATCAGTTAAACAAAATCTTGGTGTGTTGGACATTTATTCATTTAAGAAGTTAGCTTCCTTCAACAGTTATTCACATAGAGGAGGGCTGTATTGTAGGTCATGTTCTGCTGTACAAGTCTTCGACATAAAAATATTTTTATACAGGTGGTCATTCACGTGGTTCTGTTTCTAGTTATTGGCTTGCTCCTCTGTAAAACTGGTCTGATACCTGTGAAGGCTTGCTCTTTTCTCCCCTTCATTATTTGGAAAAAAAAAAAAAAAAAAAGTACATTGATACAATTTTTCAAATGTAGGAGTTAGCATAATTCTGCTTTATTTCTTCAGTGCAGAGTGGACTGAGATTCTGTCTGAATTCCAATAAGCGAGGGTGGCTGCTGGCCACTAACCGTGGTTAACACTGGCCTTGGGTTTAGACGAGGAGGCATGGAATTAGCTGGGCGGATGAGCGGTGGGGGAGGCTGATTTAGAGTCGGCCTTGGCTGAATAAATCGCGCCTGCTGTTGAAGTGGTGGAGGCTGGCGATGGAGAGCAGGAGCAGCAGGAAGCGCCGGACGAAGTAACGGGGGCGGCTGATTTAAAGTTGCCATGGGAGCGGTAGGTGCTGGAGCAGATGCCTGTGCTGGAGGTGAAGGGCCTAAACACTGAGTGGCCGGAGTGCTTTGTGCCTGCACAAAGGACAAAGACAAGACTGCGTGAACAGCCATCCCGGCCAGAACGCGATGCAGTTGGGCTGCCACTGGCCACTACACAGGAAACAGCATTTAAAAAAACAAAACAAAAAAACTGAGAAGTTACTGAAAAGAAATCACCAACCAAAACATTATAGACAGCAGAACTAAAAATATTTATGAAGCAAGAGTCTTCTTCTAGAACAAGAACTGTATTTTAACAATAAAACAGTAACGTGATCATCACTACGAAAGGTGCAGTCCTGCTCCCAGCTGGTTAACGACATTGGCTGAAGTTCTATGCAAGCTCGTCATCATTCTTTAGAATGCAGTTTGCCACTCCACACCAGTTAACCTTACATTATATCACTAAATAAAATGCTGTTCCTCAACCCATGCTTACTTATTTCTGGTACACAAAACACACCTCATCTTCTTCATCAGTGCTCTTTCCTGATGGCACATTAGAAGTATTTTTTGTGTCCTCCCCTAAAGCAGAAGCATCACCATTAGAAGCCAGGGTTCCTTGTTCCGCTTCCCATTCCTGCAATACCTCCTCTAAGTTAAACCGACGCCTGTAGTTTACAAAGAAGTTCTTCACTTGGCCAACAGTCTTGTTGCCAATTACATCTGCAATAGCTTGAAAATCTTTACCATATTTTCGGACACCTGGAAGGCAAAGTAAATAACATAGCTGTGAAGAATCAGTCAGACACAGCTACGTGTGATGTATTTATAGAGAGAACCTATGGGACCTGCAAACCAAGGACTCACTAATTAGGAGGACTTCTCAATTAGGAGGCGGCCTCAATTTCCATTAAAACAAAATAATTTTTAATTGCACAGCTATCAACATACAAATCAAGAACTTTATTAAAAGATCATTACCCACTCTTCTTAAATATCCTGGCTTACTCGCCAAGCCTCCCAACCTAAAACCACGGAGATCTGGCCTCTGACAAATAAAGTAAATCCCTCAGTGTGCTTGCAGTAAGGGCAGAAGCCCAAGACAAGTTCAGGATGGGAGAGGGAGGGTGACCGAGCATGCGTGTATAGCTGTAAACAGGGTATAACACTAGAAACATTGAGTGACAAACATTGACAGCTTCTACAGGTTCCCTCTGTGCCAGCTGCAGGCGGATGTTTCTTTGCCCACAACCTGTGCAGCAGGAGTGGTAGAGGGCAGTAGCTACTGGACCGAGCACAGGACAGAACAGGGGGGCACATTTCCATAAATCACGATATACTGCTCATCCCTGTGCTTGTGACATGCTCTACTGAGGCTACAAGGAGCAACTGGCAAGCATTCACCTGACAGAGTCTTTTTAAAGCTTTTGTCCACCATTTGAGCTGGGTAGAAGAATATGGGGGTTTGGGGCAACCACCTTGGGGCATGTAAGTAAAAATAAGCTACTGGTGTCTGGTTATAATACAGCCCAGCCCAAGCCTCCAGGATCAAATTCTCCAGCAAGAAGCAGCATGAGAGAAGATCTTTGCCTTGTTCTTTTCATTCATTTTCATATCAACATCACTTTTGTTTACAAGCACTTCACAAGAAAATCCCAACATGCAATTTTTAAAGTTCTAAAACTACATTTGCATATAACACAATAAAAGCATTGAGTACAATGCTCCATATTTTTTAACCTAAAATTGGAATTATAACTTAAAGTTTATTGATTTTCTCTCAGTTGTATTTTGGGTATATGTCTAGTTCTTCCTCCCTCCTGCTTAAGAAAAAAATTCTCAAACTCTCCGGCATCCTAGAACACAGCTGGTAGCTGCACAAAGTGTATTTTTAATCACCAGTGTCCAAAAGTTTGGAGACTAAAAGAAATAAAATAGAATTTTATTCCAGATTGAGTAAACAGGAGACTGATTTTTTACTCTCAGCTATGCATGCGTGAATTACAATTTGACTTCTGTGAAGCTCCTGATAACTAAACTAATTCAGAACATATGACAGTGCTTAGAGGACAGGCACTTTGTCTCATTAGAAGAAAAGAAATTTATGCCTGATTGCATGCCTCACTTCAAAAAGTGAAGCAAAGGATTCAGAAAGTGAGAGTTGTTTCAAATCTGAAAGCTATGTTTCTTTTCAACTTAATTGTGAAGAGTATGACCTTCAGAATGTTCTGCTCTTTCTACTTTCTTCATTAATAGGCACTTCTGATGTGGTAACATACACTCACTGCAATTTAAGAGAAAAGTTCAGCTCCAGGATAGTAACAATTTCTGTAGCTGAAGCTGATGTTTCAACTGTCAAGAGCCCAGCTACATTATTTAAGATCTTTTCTGGGGCACACAAAAGAATCCAACCATCCTGACTGCAAGAACCTTGGAAAGAAAACAAAGGGACCTAGCAGAGCCATGTGGGAGAGCATGCATCTAGGCAAAGACAGGGATTTGGCTCTGCACTTTATCAGTTGTATGAGGTATCAGCTATACTCCTTAAAAGCTGTGTGCGCCCACACAGCACTCCCTCCAGTGCTTTAATATTCTCTGATTACCCTACCATTACCATCCTTACTAATTTATAATGATCATTAAGTGTCCACCGAAACATATCTAACACCCTGTACAATTAATCAAGTGAACAAAGTGCCCAGCAGAACAAAGCACATTCTTATTTGAAACCTAATACAGACTTCCAGTGATTTCAGCCTTTTCTGTTACTATGCTGTCTATACTTCTTCCTTCCCCTTACTCTGCAAAACAACCGAGCCTGTTGGCTAACTTCAACTAAAGTTGTCACAGATAAGGTCTTTAAGCCAATTTCCAAGCAAACAGCTTGAAAACAGTGCATTTTGCCTTCACTAGAAGAAATATCTAAAGAAAATAAAATTTCCTTAGTTTAGCTAGGAGCACTACTCATTTTGGATTCCTTTCAGAGTGTTATTTAGTACTGCTCTAGCATCACCACAATGACTTCTACACAGTGATGTAGTAAATTCCTTTTAAGCTGCATCAGAAACAGAGGAAGTTCAATACATGTTTATGAAAGTTTATGCATAAGGTGCTGGCTTATCTGTAAGAGTTGATGCCAACCCATCATCCCTTTCAAATTGGTGCACATTACTTACACATCCTTATACAAATTCTGTGCTAAACATCACCCAATTATTTCTAAAGTGTTTAATCTGTTATTCACTAAGAATAATTTTATTAGGTTGCTGAAAGTGAAGCTCAAAAAAGATGACTGCATACCCTCACTTCACATGAATGACTGTCTTTCCCCCGACTCATTTGAAAGTAGCCCTTGTCATGGTAATCCTTCAAGCTCTTAAAAACTGCCCAGTTGCAAAGGTGCACTTGAACACGTGGATGCTCACTGTTACAATCTTGAATGTCTAACTCAGAGAAACTCATAAATCTAAGTCTGATGCTGTCTACGCTGCCTAACGTTGTGCAGCTCAGCAAACAGCAAGGCACACAAAGCATTAGCCTGGGTCCAAAGCAATATAATACAGCTCCACAACGAGGCAGAAATAGTTAATGGCAACCTCTGGGTTACGACAGCTGCAGTTTCACTGTGATGGGATGACAGTGCTCTTGGCAACTACCTTACATAGAGTTACATCCCAGTTGTCCCAACTGCTGTGGAAGTCATGCACTGCTTTTCAATTCAAATTTTGTTGTTTTGAACAAGTTTTAAACCATTTTTGCAACTGCAATTTTCATATGGCCGAGATCTTAGTTTGAAAAGATGATCCTGCCTATACATTTCTATACATAAAGTCTGTAACTTAAGAACACCTTAAGCCATGAAGTTGCCCGTTACATTCAATAACTATTCAGACAAAATTGAACAGTAACCTGATAAATTATACTGCAAAAGACTGAGTCAGAGATATAAGTCTGAGTTCACAACCCCACTGGAAGCAGCAACACTGCTTTTAAGATTACACACTCAGCTCTATTTTAAGGTGGGTTTTTTCATTGCCTCCTCTTTAGTTACAGCCAGTCTCTTGAGAGTAGCCCACAGATGAGAAGAGTTTTTTTGTGTTTAGGAAAAACAGTACCAAAATTACATTACTGCAGATTATTTTTATGATTTCTGTGGTTGGATTTAATGCCTGAATTCAAGTGAACAAAACACAGAAGTGCAACCTACCTGCTTAATGCTTATGGATTTCTGTAAAATTATTAAAAGCACATGCCAAAATGTATCAATACATTTGATGAAATAAATCTATTTTAAATGTACAAACTGAATGTCCCCATGGTCAAGTCAACTTCCAAGTTCAAGCCTAACACACATCATGGCTTTTAGTACAGCAACCATGGCTACCTTCTTCTAAAAAAAAAAAAAAAAAAAGAGTCAGGGCAAAAGATGGCATGGCTCCTTCTTGCATAAGTCTACTAGCTCAAGCAAGTATTTTGAAGCAAGAGATCAGTGTTCTTAGCCTGACGGACAGGGGTTAATACCTACAGCACTCTCATTCAAGGAGGGAGACTCTACTACCGGGCAGTAGGTAAGGGAGGGATAAGAATAATATTTTGTTCCTGGTGTTAAGGTTCTCTTCCCATCTCCATTTATACAGTGGTAAAAGAAGAGGACTAAAAAGGAAACAATACATACAAGCAGCACATGTAAATTCAGTGAAAACAGGTTTCTTTCAGAAGGCCTGATTTCTCACCCCACTCTTAAGTATTGAGGCTGACTACCTTTATAAAACATGAAACATTCCCTAGAGAAGAGACCAGAAGACTAGAACTCCTCTCCGGGGAGTCATCGCCAACCCTCATTCTCTTTTGCCTGTGCTCCAGTTCTATTATTTACCTTGTCAGTCACACACTGCCATAGCTTAACAAAAGCTAAACACATTCTTATTGCTCCCCAAACTGATGCTTAGTGAGAGTTCTGATAACTAAACTATGAAAATGCAAGATGGTCTGAATTATTTCATGCTAAGGCAGGTACAACGAACCTGGATTTTCCCCACTTCTCCAGCAAGCATTCTACTTACTGGACTATCATATTAAAGATAGGCATCTCCTTCAGTTGCATTTGGGAACAAAATTAAAAAGTGAGCTTTCTAGCAATACTGAGCTGATGACCTTAGGACAGAAAACTGTTTGGAAATGCAAATCCCAGTCTGAGGCATGTAAGTTGAGAGGCATGACTTCAGACACACCATGCTCTTCAGCATTTCCATTCACGCTTCAAAATAAGCCTAACTTGAGGTTCAGTCATCTGGCTAATAACTACCAGGTATGGCACACCTGACAATTTTACACCGATATTCCGATCCAACTGAAGGTTTTATACTAAAATTCAGCCTTTCATTTTAAGGGTGAAGAATACAGAGAAATAAAGCAGATGTGTATAACTAAGCTGATTATATTATCTTAGAAAAGATGATCCATAGAAGCGAGTCAATATATAGTGTCTCCAAGACAGCATTAGTCTGTCCAGGTATTTCCCTTGCATGTTCCTTGATTAGGCAGTGCATGTTAAAGGAAGACAAGAGTCAGTTTTCCTTCATATAAATGAAATAACTGAAAATCAGCTGTATCAATAGCCTAGTAGAAAATGTTGGGTTTTTCTCCAATAAGACTGTTAGTCAAGTATCCATATCCAGCTTCAGACTCTTAAAAGGTCTCCACTGGGTAGATACTTTTCTCTGTTCACGAGGGAATAAAAGAGCAGGTAACTGTAAAGACGTTTTACTTCTGCTTTTTCCTACTTTAAGAATACAGAGAGATGTCTCAGTAAGTGTTTACTTCAAATTTTATTACTTCAACTATTCCTTCAGTCTTCCACTTTAGAGAAATTCATGTAAGGTGATTTAGAAGATGATTGAAGGGACCTTTTGGTACTACTACATTAGTTAAACCCAGCTTAGCTTTTCTATTCAAGATTTAATATGGGTAACTGAAAAGCTAGTGTCATGTTGCTTGAATGAATGCCCTAAATATTCTCACTAGTTTTTCTGTTTTCTCAGTGACTTTCTTGTAAGACCAGATAAAGTTTACCTTTTCATTAAAGGGAAAGACAAACATAAGCCTGAGTACCTCTTCAAATCCTTTGCATCAGATTTCAAGTTGCTACTACTATTAACATACCTTGTACTGCAAGAAGCTGCTCTTCTGTGGTCCAACGGGCATTGATTTTCTGATTAGACTATTAAAATCAGAAAAATGGCACAAAGATCATTAAAATGTTTCAACAGCTGCAAAATATCTGAGCATCAGAAAGTGTTTAACGTGCACTACATTTTGTAACATGTCTTGCTTATAAGCCATAAATTTATAGTTTAAGATTGCTTTCATATAGAGGAAGTAACATTTAAGGATTGGAGCTTAGGACTACACCAATAGTTTTTTCCTCTGTTTTACTGCAGTTCTTAATATCAGCTATATCATAACTTATGCACAAGCTAATGATCTTTATGCAGACAGAATTTGAATTTATAGTTACATTTATCTAAACTATTAGGACTTGGTGTCTGGAATGTTTTGCATTCACCTTATGTTTCATATGCAAGTCTTTAAAATAAGCAAAAAAAAAATAGAGAACTTCAGTTGCAATAAATCATTCACTTTGGATGCCCAAACGTATATATAGTCATGCTTTTACACAGAACATAGAATTTACTGCTAGCAATCTGTATTATCTACTTTTAATCAGAAACCCCCCCCATATATCAGGGCTCAATTTCATCTCCCTATTGTCATGAACAGACACGACATTTCAGTTTTTTCTGCTTCTTTATTCAGCCAGTTGCCATAAAAAAGCCTACCACTAATTTCTTGTAAAGAAGCCAGACTCACCCCTGCATGTAATTCAACGGATCCTGTTTAAGCTGCTGCTGAAATGCAAACACTATGCTGCAGCAAAACACATTTCTGTAGCTTCCCACTAACGTAAGTGCAAGGCCACAAGTTCTAATATTTATTCTGATTTACCTCAGGAGGTTTGAATTCTTCAATCCCGCCTTCCATTTTCTGTTTAAGTGCACTGTTTACTTGCTTAGCATTTTGAACCTTGGTCAAAAACAACAAAGTTAATCAGCTCCACAAAGAAAGTTGGTCACTTTACACATATATCTTCACTAGGATTGCCACAAGTGTACCTCCTAAGTTAGAAAGAGAAATATTACGGTTTAAGGTTTCACTACTTTTAACTGTTTAAAAAAAAAATTAAAAAATACAGCACAGTTTACTATGGAGAGAAAAATATTTAAGCCAGTCTTTCAAAAGAACAGTTTGTCTGCAGGAATATTAAAAGCAGGACATAATAAGCAAGTTTGATAATGTTGCATATGTTCTTGAAGAAGAATGCAGAATATTCTAGACACAAAACTTAGTTCTTAGAAATCTAAGTGAGATGTATTGTATATATTAACTTCTTCTCCAAAAAGCACTTTGGGGAAAAAAAAAAAAAAAAAAAAAAAGATTTAGATGTTTCCAGTTAGTTCCTTCTGACAGGCTGCTTTTTCTTGACCTTAGATCATCATGATTTCATTTAAGGGTGATTTTTGAAATTATTTAAAATGTTTCAATAAAATATCTTAGTCTATAAAAAAGGAGAGAGCTTCCAAATTGTACATATACATATCTATTAACCATTTAAACCTGACAATGATGCACATAAGGTAACACAGGTAAGAAAATAGTGTTGCATACTACGGTGCACAGCTATTACAAGTGTTCTTAAGTATGGACACAAAAGCAGACAACTCAGTGGGAGATTCCAAAGGCTGCATCTCCGAGATCACTGCAAGAAAAAAAGAGAAACACAACCTCAAGGCTGTAACTCACCTACACTTAGGCTAAAGAGCGAAACCCACCTATGCTATTTAGCCCCAGAGTCCTGCTGTGACAGAAAGAAGCATATTTCTCCTGTAAAAGAATACAAGGGAGCAAAATCCCATGAAACGCTTTTTTCACTCCATGATTTTGCAACGTGGCTGTTCTTAGCGGTCTATAAGGATGCAGAAATTCCAGGAGATAAGCCTTGACTTTGTAGCCCCATCGCTCCTAGAAAGCAAGCATGCACATACTGCTGTACCCTTAGAAGCTGCGTTTCAACTTTAAATGCGAAAAATTAACATCTTCATGTGAAGGATGCAGACAATTGTCCTCTTAAAGGTGAAGACTACAAAGCTTTTCTAAATTTAATAAGTAGAAAGCTCATCAATTCAAACAGAGAAATAACTAGGCCCATGTTTCCTCCCACCTCCCCTACTTTCATGGTAGGTGGGGAAGCACATCCAGAAAAGCAGCTACAATTAAGAATCACAAATGCAACTGCCTCAGCTTCACTTGTCTTATTCTCATTTGTCACACAAATACTTTTAACAAAGTTGAAAAAAAAAATCAAATGTGACTTTGGTTTTTTCCTGTTCCCACATCTGTAACATTGTTTTCATGCCATACTCCCCCTTCCACCCCCCCTCCTTTTTTTTTTTTAAAGGAAGTCATCTTGTTTCATGTTATCCACAAGAGCACAGGAACATAGAAAACAAAACCGAAGAATAGCTAGTCAGCTAGTGTCCAACATTTCTGGTGATAACTGTGGAACAAAATTAGTAAGACTCACATTAAAGATGTTTCAGAATCTTCACAGATAATCTTCAAAATAATTACAATCAGAACAATCTGAGATGAAAACAAAACAAGACCAATAACCCATGGTACCTGTCGCTTTAACGAGATTAGTTCCATATCCAGCTGTCTAAGAATTGTGTTGGCTGCATTGGGACTACAGGAAACAGCTATCACATCTTCCTGGGTCAGGTACATGCCTTTTGGTGGACGACATTTGGAACGCTGAGAATGGTGCCGATGCTGCAAGCTCTGATACTCTCTTCTACCCAGACCTATTTTGCTGGTCTGAACAGGCTGCTCATTATTGCCCTTTAATTTACAAGAAATAAATCATTAAAGAATAACCGTATCTTGTATACAACTTTATTGTTTAATAAAGTATCACATAGCATTGTAATGTCATATTCATGACAAAGAAAACCTAAGCTAACATCCTCCTCTGCATGCAGTATCCAAACTAAGTCTTGCAGATGAGCTGATGGAGCATACCATTTGCTGGATAAGCCTGCATTAGTCTGAGAAAAGTCACTTTCCAAAACTTTTTTTTTTTTTTAACATCGCTGAAAATACAATAAATTGTATAGAAATCAGTCTGAATACTGTCAAAGAGGGGAAAAAAAAAAATCAAGAACCTCTTGTGTATGCAGAAGGTAAAGAATATATATATATTACATGTTTAAACCAAGTAATCAGTGAATTTACACGTTTATTTCTGGTAAGATATGAAAAGTTCAGGTGAAGATCAGGGGAGAAGAATGAGATAAAGTCAAGCAGGATAGGCAAGAACGCAAGATGACACTTTTCCCTGCTGCAAGTATTCTATGGAAAGCAAGTGCTGTTCGCTTTGGGAGGGGATTTGAGATTTGGAAGACAGAGGATGGATGTGCTTTTGCAGTCATTACAAAAATTCCATGTAATTTAGCAAACTTAAACCTTTGTTGTTTGCTTTTTTGAAGTGGAAAGGGATAGCAAAGGGGAGATGAAGTCTTTGTAACTGCTGTTTTGATACGTTCAGACACCTAAAAATTTCAGCTTTGTCTTCAATGAGCACTGTTGCAGAACAGCTAGTCTGCATGTATGTGACTCCTATAGAGCAACCGGGTAGGTTCCCTACAGACCAGGAGTAGAGAAGCAAAAATTACTTTCCCTGCAAGGATTTTCCAATTCAAAGCAATGCTTAGCACCAGAACAGAGATGGGATTCAGGCTTTTTGCTACTTGAAGCAGCTCCCTACTGCTCCTCCCTGCTGGCATCCAGGCAGGTTAAGAGGAGGTGGTCATCTGATCACAGTGAAGAGAAAACAAATTGCAGCAGCCATTATTATTATGTTCTGTAGTGTTAGTACAGATCAGCAGAGTATTTTGCCCTACTATGCTTGACCTTCTGCCACATCCTCTTCCCAGCTAATGTAACATCTTAATCCAGTGCACAGACTTCATAGAGGCCATCTTAAAAACACTTAAGATACTTGCTCTTCCTTGGAAAATTTATATAGAGCCTTACATCTTTGACATCTAAAAATCCCAAGGTTAATTTAACTTCTGGCCCATTTATACAATTTGTATTTTGAGTCTGCATTGCTCTTTCAGTATAAATTTGCAGTTCCTGTCTGTACAATCTGGATTTAAAGTGAAAATATTCTCTCGATCTAGAATGTTTGGTTTGTTTTAGTTTTCTCTGGTAACAGAAAGTTTCTATTGCTCTGTGCATTCAAGTAGCCTACTCAGTTTATATTTTGCTTAGGAAGTGAAAGTACACAAATCCTACCAGAAATACTAGATCACAAAATTATCTTATGTAGATGCAAATAGCTCAAACTGCAAACCTATTTGTCCTGTTCCTAGACATCCATGAACACACTACTTTCATTCTGGACTGTGTGTACCGATTCAAACAATAACCAAATAAAGTAAATTGAACAAAATAGCCCTTATTTAGAAGTGGCTTAGGCAGCAACTCAGATCAACAGACTGCAAGAACATTGTTACAACAGCAGAATGAAAAGTAAAACGGTTCATTATTAGACCTTGTGCCATTTCAAGTTCTAAAAACATATCCTGGCATGTTAAAATAAATCTCAAACCCTTTTACGGAAAGGGGCAATTGTCCTTTTTTCCCCCTGAGGCAGGCAGATAAAGCGATACATTGAAGGTCACTGCAAAGCTGAGAATGGAATCTAAACCTATCGCTTTTGGTAGAACTGCAAAGTTTTAATAATAATCCGAGATATCACTTCATGGGAATGCTGAGGTTTTACACTACCTCTCCTCTCATTCTCAAGAAGCATGAACTGTCCCATTTTAGGAAAATCACAAATGGAGTAAGTTGATCAAAGTAACAATCAAACGTTTACAAACTTAACTGTGTTTTTCTAGTCTTGTTCATAAATGACTTAGTTTACCAAAAGAACTCCCCAAACCCCCAAACCATACCCCAAGCACTGTTAGCTTTACAGATAAGTACTCTAAGTGTTCAGAAGGAGACAAAAATGTTTTTCCCTACATTTATTAGTAGAAAGCGTCTCAATAAAGCCACGTATTAGTTGAAATGCATAACCTCACTGTGGCTTTGAAAGAACAAAAAAGAAGTTATTCTTGGAAAATTGTTATTTAATTTTAAAGTGCAAAGAAAACATTTAGATTCCAATAATTTACAACCAGTAAAACTGTAAACATATTAACAAGACAGAGGCGGGAAAATGTTGTTTTACCACATACTAATAGCATACATCTCTTCTAAAACTTGAAGATCTCTCAAGAGGTAGTGAAGGTAATGAAAGATGCATTTATGCCCACAGAACGGCAAAAATACATGATTAAATATTGTTCAATCAGAAGTTGTCGAGATCTTGATCACCCAGAATTCCTGTGATTTCAGCAGGCTGCAAGGTAAACTCCTTTACTACAAGTCATATTCTTCACAGTAACACATTCACAGAAAAACCGACATTCACCATTACGCTATCTGTTACCTCCTTTTTGGCTTCTTTTTTGGGATCATAATCACTATCATTTCCATCCATTGGATGAGCTTCTTCTACGTCATCATCACTAAGGACAGATTATAGGAAGCTGGTCATTTTATCTATTTTTCTGTAATTGTTTCAGCTATAAGGTCACTAAGTAAGCATAAGGATTTTACATTTCAGGAGCTCTTTTCAATAACATATAATTAAATAGACCCTTTTGCTCTAGCTAGGCAGTTTTCCGTAGATGTAAAATTGTACTTTCCAATATAAACGTGATTATATTACTTATACATTCAACATATTAAATTAGTTTTTAAAAAGTGCAAGTTAATACTCAAGTATACTAAGTGCAATATAATTTTATTTTCATAGTAACTAGGGGAAACGTCATTCCCTTCTATCCAAGACAATGTAAAACTACTTTGAGCTCTAATTCTCTTTGACTGATAGCAGTTCTAAGTCTCCTAAAATAAGACTTTATATAAAGTTTTGTTATAAAGCAGTAGTTGGGCATTCTAATTGCTACAGCTCTTTACAGTGGTTAATCTTTCAGTTTTAATTCCATTCCAGTTCAAAGAAACCCAAACAAAAAAAAACCCAGAAACCCCACACACCTACAAAAACACTCTCCTCCCCACACAATAGTATAGGGTTAGACTTCTCAAATAAATCATAATTTCTAAACTGCATTCCCAGACTTCACACTTTTTTTAAACCCTTGTTTTTACAGTTATCCATTAAATAACACTCTTGAATGCTTACAACTCACACCAACTGGAGTAATATAGGTCTTAACACACAGGTACCAAACCCTCTGCTAAAAGCAGAGACATCACCACAGATGCTCAAACCTAAAAACACAGTTCACACTGAAACATAATGGCTAGAAATTACTCTGACACCTCTACCAAGAAAGACTTGGGTCTCTGGTTAGAGAGAGAATAAGAATATAAAACTTACCTGTCACCTTGATTATTTCTATTAGCTAGTTTTCGAGCCTGTCGATCCATCAAACTTGTCCTAGAGCGAGTTTTTTTCCAAGAATAGTAATATTTTACAAGGCTTGCAATAGTCTTGTCTGGAAGCTAGAAGAATTCATTAACATATTAATACTTTTTAAAATTAAAATTCCACTCAAGATTATAATTCTGCTCTATTTACAACCACCTTTACCCAAATATATTAAATGCATGGATGAGATGGAAAAATATATATTTCATATATATTTTTAAAAAAGGGGGAAGGGGCTTTTTTATTAGTGTGAAAAAGCTATAGGTCCAAGAGACACGATGATATTAACTTAAATCTTATATTCAAGGTTGTTTCTGAAGTTTTTACACAGAAATCAACACGAAAGTTTAGCTTATCAGGAGCCTTTGTTCTTAGTGCACCTGAACTGTTTAATGCTTTTGATTAAAATATTACTTTACCATTTGCTGGATCCTGTGAAAGCTCTTTCCATGGAAGCTAAATGCTTGTTCAAATAGGACTTTATCTTCAACTGTCCATTCATCAGGGAAAGGAGTGAAGTTAGGGAGATCCGCAAGGGACTTCTCAATATTGTGTTTATGCCAGAACAACATGCCGAGAGCCTTTGAAAAGAAATAGACCCTTTTTGGATTTAGTCAACTTTCTAAACTGTTAGGACAAGTTAAATTAAAAAAAAAAAAGTAATTTATTTATTTAAAATAAAATTTGACTATCAGAACCCCTTCTCAAAACGTATTTACAATTTTATTGGCCATGTACTATAGGTTACAAAATTCTCTTCAGAGACAAAATGAAGAGTGGGCACATTTGTACTTTATTAAAGGTATGAAAGCTAGACAATTACGGTTGGCATGGCAGCAGTAATTCTGAAGTAGCATGAACTAGGCTGACAGGCTCAAATCTGACCTGCTTTCTTCCTTTACAAGCATGTATCACCTACACAGTTCCTTATAGGTCTTCAGGCCTTTATTACCAGCCCACTCAAAAAAGAAAATAAAAATACTTTTCAGCAGCCAGAGGATCATCCAAAATGCAAGTCTGAAAGTTCAAAGTGAGAGAGGTCTTTCTACAACTCTCCAATCCACAAATAACAGCACGGTCACTTCCATGTCACGTGCACCTAATAAGGAATGGAAATTTAAATATGTTTTCTTACATAATTTCATTTCTCAATATTCCTAAAGAATTTTATGCTGATTAGACTTTCTGCCAGAGAATCAATGACAGATTTGATGCCAAGTCTGGCATGGCAATTGGAAAACGCAATGCACTCGGTTTCAACCAGACAGTGCAGACATGATCACCAGTTGTTCATCAGCTCTCCAAACCCCTGATTTCACATCCTCTAATAACCTGAACATAGCAAACCTCTCTTCTTGTTGAAATGACAAGTGACAAGCACCTCTTGCAAAGATAATTTCTATTCCACTGTGAACAGTCTACAAATATTTTGTACCAGAAGTTGTTTTGAAAATTAGCCTGTTTTGTAGACTTATTTTGAGATGTCTCAGTTCCCTCTCTCCCCTAACAAAAGCCAAGCCATAAACAAACATCACCAAACTGCAAGTATTCTGAACATCGTAACATTGACAGCTTCTTTTTCAGATAGCAGTTGACTAGCAAGTCTTTGCTGTTATGAGCTTCCATCCTCTAAAACTTGATCATACAACTTGTTTCCACTTGTACCCTAAATATTTTCTGCAATAGGTAATCTCACTTTTACACAAATTGGTTATTAATTTAGGAAGAAACTTGCAATAGAACTAAGTGCAGACCATCAAAGTTTTATCCTGTACTTTTTACAGGATGGTGGTTATTTAAAAAAAGTTAACTTGTTTGCTACTGTCAAACCCAGAATTTGATTCTGTTTTCCTGCCTCTGAAAAAAATCACTCTCTTAGAAATTGGTTTGCCTTTTTTTTTTTAATATGCAAGAAACATTTTCAGTGCTGTCCCTATCGCAATTAATGGTTCAACATTGTACTATATTTGAATTCTAATATTAAACATTAAATTTGTAAGCTGCTTTCCTAAGAAATTCTTTAGCTAAATATACACACACAATTGCATGACATGCCCAGTGTATCAAGAAACATACCAAACCTTTCAAAAGTGCACATTACAAGCTGAGCATGTCATGAAAACAAAGAGCTCAATCTTTTGCAGAGAATCCAGACCACAACTGTATGCAGATCCATTTAACTGCAGTGTTTGCTGCCGTGCCTGAAGAGAAACAGCGTTAATTAATGGTAACCAAGGGAAGAAAAAAAAGAGTTGTGTTATACTTTTATATAAAAAAAAATCCTTTAAATGAGCACTCTCATTTCATAGCACTTACCTGTTCCACATTGTATCCATGTTTTTCCTTTGCTATTGCTATATATTCATCCACTGTAACAAAGCAATTTCAGAATTATTCTTCGGTACTTTTAGTTCTGCTATAAGGTGACACAGAATTAGCCATCTAACATGGGAAACAGTCTTCCCATGCTTTAATACACTGCATAGGCCCAGGTCCCCCCAAAATGTTAAATGTATTCATAGCTTTATTAATAATAAATAAGCCTACCGTCTTTAATCCAACATTTAATTTTATAAACTTTGTACACAAGTTAATTCTCAGTGAAAAAGATGCCTGCTTTCACATTTTTACTACAACAAAGCCACAGAGGCTCATCATTTATTTAAATAAATCAGAGACTAGCTGGTTATTGAAAGGCTATGTCTTCTTGGAACCCAATCCTAAGAACAGAGACACGCTGCGAGGGGGGTGTCTAGACACCTGGGTTAGTTTAAAATTGAACTACTTCTACTGTTTGTATTCCCAAACATGTTAAAAATTAACGTAAAGAGATCCTAGATCAATGATTGTGCATATCCTCGATATTAATATAGTTTTCACTGACCAATGTTAATTTTAACCTGGCATGAAGTCAGTTTTCAATAGAGAATATGAAAATTCAATAATTAGGTCATCAAATTCACCAATAACATTTTTTAAATTGTATTTGGCCGTACTAGAGCCAGTTTTGAGTTGAACACTTCCCATCATTTTGTAATTAAGTCCTGCTAGCTTTGATCTTCAATGGGTCCTTTTTTTATTGAAACAAACTCTTCCCATTTGCCTTCTACAATTCACAATTAAGTGGCAACTAAATGTAGTTGAAAGGAAACACGATTGAGAAAAGGAAATAATTAAATCCTCATTATTCAAATAAACCAGAGATGTCCTTGCCCTGAACTTTTGCAGCAAAGAGTTAATTGTACTTTAAAGGAATTAAGAAAGTGTTTAATAATCATAGTTGCAGAGTATTTTATTTCAAACTATTCTGCAGTAGTAGAAGGTATGTTCCCTCAAATGCAGAGGGACACAAACCTTTACTGGTAATAAGCCAAAACTGTCCTGAGGACCAGGTTCTCATGACTGCATCCTCAAAGTTTACTCCCCTATGTTAGATATGGGAAATTCTAGCATAGAAGGCAGGTTTAAGCTAGATTAAACAGATAATTGGTCATATTTAGTGAGATGACTCCCATATTTCAGGTCACTTTTGAAGGGAGAAAATACTCAGTTTTTCCTGATAAGATAGCAATAATAATTTCACGTTGAACTGGGCCTCAACACATCTTTTCTGAATTTATCCACCGCAACTCCTTCTCCTAGAAGTTTAGAGCAGCAAGTTCCTCATGTTTAGATGTTTTACTCTTTTATTAATAACTAAAGGTTTCACAAGCACTGATGATCATGCAACACAGGCAGTGTGATTTGAAACAAAGACTTAACTATAAAATGAGAAGGTAATTTTTGCTTTCTCCAGAGTTCTCTAAATAAAAAAAAAAGAGAAGCTTTGTGTTTAATTTACTAATTTGCAATTTCACTCTGTGTAAAATAAAGAGCAAACAGGCACACCAGAAACTGTTATTTAGTTATACTTAAGCATCCTAAGCAGGGAAGGACTTACACTTGGCATCTGGAATATTATGATATGGAGACCATACAAGCATCCCTCCATTATCTTTATCAGTATATTTTGTGGCACCTGTAAGAAAACAAGTAAGTCTCAGTATTTGTAAATATGATCTAGAGAACACCTATTCACAGGGCAGTAAGTAAAAGTCAATCCTATTAAGAAGTCCAGCCCAGCTACTAAGGGGAGGGAAAAAAAATATCATTAATTCTACATTATTTCCTTAAGACATGAAATGGTTGAATTTGAACACTACTCTTATAAGGTTCAATCATAACTGGATATTAGACAGGATACTGGTTACAATTGCAGCATTAAAGCGCATTGCTAAAGTTGATATGGGTGCAAAGTTTAGAAATACTTGTGTTTGAACAGTCCTCCAGAAGTTATGATTGTCCATTAGTATTCTAGGAGTATTAGGATCATAGAATGGTTTGGGTTGGAAGGGACCTTAAAGATCATCTAGTTCCTGCCATGGGCAGGGACACCCTCCACTAGACCAGGTTGCCCAAAGCCCCATCCAGCCTGGCCTTGAACACTTCCAGGGAGGGGGCATCCACAGCTTCTCTGGGCAACCTGTTCCAGAGCCTCACCACCCTCACAGTAAAGAAGTAGTCCTATCACTACAAGCTGTGTTAAGTTAGGCTTCTTTATAAAAAACAACAAAAAAAGAGGTAAGGGGTAGAATACAGTCACCATCCATGATCCTTTCAACAAGGAATTATACCAGAAACAATTTTGTTCATCTGTCTCTCTCTAGTCTTGATATTCACAGACATGTAATTTTGATATTCATAGCCAAGCAAATTGTGTAGCTGCAGAAAGTAGCTAGGTGTAAAAGTCATCTTTGGTTGGTTGGTTGGTTTTTTTTGGGGGGTGTTGGTGTTTTTTTTTGTTTGTGCTTCACCTCAAGGTAGCAAGGGAAGCAGTCCAGGTTACCTAACCAATCAGGAAGACAGAGCAATTTTTGCAATACTGATGCAACTTTGTACAAAGCACTAAATCATACAGTCTCTGGTTTTTAAAAACACACTGTAAAAGGAAAGGAAATTCCCCAATACTGGAAAAAGCATTAACTAATAGTTACTTTTCATGAATATTTTACAAACATATGCTACTAGATAAAGTCTCTTACAATCTATTTGTTTACCACAGTTTATCTTGCTAAGACATTGCTCAACAATTGGAGTATTTACACTTGTGTCAGTATGAATTCCTTGAGGAATCACCCTCAGAGGAACTTTCCTTGAATCCTTCTTGGAGAAGGATGGATTTTTTTATTCAGTGAAACAAGCAACTTTTCACCCCATTTTAAGCTTCCACACTTTATATTTAGGTTCTACATCTTGTTGAAGGAAACAAAACAAATCAATGCTTTGGAAAAGAACAACTTAGTGCTTTCTAATTACGTACTATGTTTTGCTGCTCTTCCCTCTTTAGTTTGGCAGTGTTTTGTATTTGGTATCATCTTTGCAATCTTTAGATCCATTATGACTGTGAACTTTGAAAACCAGTTAATTAGAAAAACTAAAGAACTCATGTGTCTTACAAAATGAGATGTGTAAGACAGATAACTTGTTACAGCATTTATGGTGCATTTAGGTTAAAAATGTACATACATTCATAAAGCACCACTTTCAAAGCTCTGAAAGGGTGTTTGTTATATTAAGGAATTTGTTCTTATATACCTTCTACTTCAGAGCAAAAAAGCATGCCATTTTTAGTCATTAGGAATGCATTATTTCATTAAGACTAATGCAAACATGTTACAGGCACATTTCTCTTGTCCACTCAGTTTTTATCACACATAAATGACCACTACCCTGTACTCCACTAAGAGATGAAGAGAAAACAAGACCACTAGAGAATGCATCAGAATTTCAGGCTGTGAGCAAACAAGGTCTAAACTTAACATGGATATACCCTCAGTTTTTCCTTCCAAAAAAATACCAGACACCTGCAGACAAGCAGATATAATGGATATTATCAAGTATTGAATATTCAAGTACTAAAGTGAAAAAAAAATGTAGTTTCAGAGTCCTATCATTTGCACCTGCAGGACATCACGTATGCGGTGACGCTCCCCTACCGAGGTGCCACCCTCAGGTGACTAACAAGCAGCTCCCACCAGAACACCCCTTTTCGAAGCAAGGCTGTTTCTCCAGCAGGAATCAGACAACTGTTTCCATTCAGGTGGCATCTTCACACTGCCAAGAGGAAAGTAAGGATGACAAAGGAAGGATGGGATGCATACAGGTAGCTTGAAGGAAGGCATCCTATCCTCAACACAGGACATCCATAGCTACAGTACAGAGATCCCTCCATCTCCACACGCAGGACCACGATCTACCTTTATGAGAATTGCTTCTTGTCCTTTGTGCTCCAAGCATTCAAGTGAGCAGCACTCCCTCCCAAAAAAGGCTGTGTTATATCTCAAGGGCAACGTGATCTTTATCTGCCAGATCCATTCTTATTATGGACAGAGGCTGGAAATACCAGGCAACATGTTAACCAAAGCATCTTAGAAAAGCAGAGTTTTAAGCCAGTAAGAAAAACCATGAGCTACATCTCAAATACAACAAGTTTCCCCCTGCCCACACCCCACATTCAAGCCACTTAGGAAGAGGTTTCTGTATTTTGGCTGCTACGCTCCTCTGCTGATACCACTTACTAAACGGGGCTATCTGGAGATGACCCACAGGCACTCTCCATGGCTTCCAGAATAGAGAAACTGTAGCAGCAAGCTGACACTCTCTAAATTTCAGCTTAGCATTCGAAGTTCGGTACATGTCGAAGATGCTGTTCTGTATATGACTCCAAGTACTGAAAATGAAATGAAAATCTGGAAGCATACAAGACTTAATAAGGGCATTGTGGGGCAGCATGGCAATTTAAAAGTATATTGGTTTCCAGCATACAAAGTATGATCATCTGCTTAAGACCAAGCTTTCAGAGTAGGAACTGAAACACAGAAACTAACAGGAAGAAAAAACTAAATTTCTAAAGTAAAGGATTGGAAATCTTAAAAATAAATAATTAAAAAATCAGGGAATGTGATGACAGATGGCATGGAATAAGTAGAAAATCTTATATACTTCACCACACCATTTAATAATTCCGATTGCAAAACCCTGCATTCACACAGGAAGACTAAAGGGAGAAAAGTTATAAAGACATACACAGAAATGGATTCCATAAGTGACCTTACAAGTTAGAAAACATCCTTCTTGACAGCCTGAGAAGAGGTTAAATGGGAAATAAGTATTTCAGCACTAAGTAAGCAAAATTCATACTAAAGCCTTTGGGAAGTCCAAATCTGAGTAGAATAAAACTTCTCTAGCAGTTCTCTCATGTGTGGATGACACAACAGTATGGTGCATCTCCGGTGATGGCTTTCTCCCCTACACGCTACAAGAGAATGCAAACAGCCCACATGATAAGGATACCAGCTTTGTAACATCCTGCTACATCTAGAGGTGGGTCAGAAAGTATGAGCAGAAACAATTTCACCTCAAGAATATAAAGCACTATAGGAAAACCAGCGGGAAGAAACAAAAATCTGGAGTGCAGGAGATGGTTTATTAACTCAGTAAGTTAGGTAAGAATATATAGGATTTTTATTTTATTAAAACTGGTTTTTGCAGTGAGAAAATTTATCTCACTGCAGTAGTACCTAGTGACAATTAAAAAAGCTATCTCCCTTACAGCTCTATATGAAGGTTTGCTTGTAAGAAGGGAATGGTGGGGGAAGAGGTAAGAAAGAATATGTTTAAACTAACTTCTCCTATTGTTGCTTCCAACCACATTCCACTGCTTCCAAGAGACACTTACAAACAGTTGATTCACTTTTTCTTTAAAAAAATTCTTATTTAAAAAAATTCTTATTATCAGGTTAAAAAAAAAGTTTACTACTGTCACAACTTTAATCGTGAATGTTTTGTTCCTCAACGTATTGTTGTAGAGCATTGCTTACGAATATTTTTCAACACAGGCTAAACGAGGCCAAAGGATTGGTAGTTATTTTACTCATTTTAGTATTTTGTGTGTGTACTTTGTATCTTGGAGTTCAGTCTAGTTTCGTCTGTCATTGATTTCCTTCTCCCACCTATTTGTTTCAATGGTGCTAAAACCAGCAGTCAATGTACTGTAAATAAACATACATTCTAACATATCTGGTAAATCCTCAAAAAAAGGTATTAAAACCATTCCAAGAAGAAACAGCACTAAAATTAGTTAATTAGAAATAGTGCCTATGTCCATATATGCAAAGTTAGAAGTATGATGGAGTGTCCATTACATAATTTTTTGCTACCAAAAAAAGTAATCTAAGTGTAGCTATGACAAAGAGCACAGCTTTTTGTCCAGCGTTACTTCCATCTCTAAGAAATGATGCCTCAAGACTCATCAGAAAAAAACCCCAACCAACAAACAACCATGGCGTAAAACCTCGCTGAGATCTGCTCAGATAACCGATATGCTAACATGTTAAGTATGTATTATACTAACACACTTACGGACTTTTTTTTAAATTTTGTAAGACTTAAATGTTCAAAAAAAGTTACTATCTTTTTGCCCTAATAATCAAAATACACACACTAAGAACAATACTACGCATTATGCCTCTTAAACAAGATTTATTAAAGAAATATTTCCATCATTAAGGAAATTGATAAAGGAATATATATTAATCCCAGTTATTGGGGAAAGGAACATCAGTTAAATTCCACCCTCCAGAAACACTTAGGAGCTCTAAAAAGTCTGGTTATAAGACGCCATAATATTAGTTCTGTAGTTGCAAATACAATGATACCATTGCATATTTAGTTTACAAAACTGAAACCACAGAACCTCAGCTGTCCTACAAGGGGTAAAGAGTTCTTTTAATTAAACGGAAAACAATTTTTCTAATTTAAGTGGCCTGTAGGAAAAACAAGCCCAGGCTGCATGTTAGAAACAATCATTTTTATTTGTTTATTTTTATGTAGGCAATGTAAGAATAAAGGGTGTAAACGGTTAGACTTATTAACAAAGAGACCTAGACTATGCGCTCCTTTCTAGGGGAAAGGCATTTCCTTATGCCAAGATCATGCATCCATTTAATCCCACCCTCCCCCTTTCTTTCCCCCCGGCCTTTTCTTTGGCCTGTGGGGACTTGCGCCCATCAAGAGGGGCTCGCTCCAGCTTTAGGAGGCACTATGTGAGAAGCTCTGGCCCAATCCTCTTCCGGTAGGAAATCATCTGACACCAATGGAGCCTGTTTGGAGAACAGGAAAGTAGATAGGCTTCATCTGACCACTACAGCAAAACTAATAAACGCTCCTACGCTCTCACTGCTCGGTGTAGTAACGCAAGATAGCATTCTAGCAATTAACTCGCTAAAACCGAGTACCAGGCTATGCAAGCGTACCCAGTATTCCTCGGGGCGGGGCTGGGGGGGGTAAGGAAGGCGGAGGAGAGCAGCTCAGCCTGCAACAGCGGGGCTAGCGAGGCTACTACAGCACACAAAACCAGGGGCAGGAGTTTCCCACTAAGCGCATCTTCCACCCAGCGCCTCCAGCACGCAGCCAGGTCTGCTCTGCTTCCGGCAGGGCGCATCACTTCCCACCCTTGCCCGAGAACATCCATCACCCCTCGGCAAATATTTTTAAATCACCTTGTTAATATACTGTATGCGTTATGGTTTAAGGGGGGGGGGGGGGGGCATCAAACCTTCTTCTGCTTCGCCGCCTCCCGCCGGATACACATAATCCGGCTGATACCGAAGTGAAAATTTCCCACCGCGATGCCCCCCCACCCCCGGGTGCACAGAGAGCAGATGCTGCTCCTGCCAGCCTCCCGCCGCCGACACCGGATCGCAAACACAAAGGCTCAAAACCCAAAATAAATGCAACCCCTCGGCCCCTCGCCGAGTCGAGCCCACCCCAGCACCAAACCCCATCCCTCCCGCCTCGGGAACGGCGGCGGCAAGATGTCAGGTTATAGCCGAAAAGCGATTTACCGGGCTCGAAGTCAGGAATGCGCGCCTGGTATTCCGCTCCGACCCTCATTCCTACATCTGCAACGCAAAGCGGGGAGAGAAATTAACGGCTTGGGTGTCCCCGGGCGGGCGCTGTCCCAGGCTACCGCCGTGTGGCGGGCGGGCGGACGGACGGGCTGGCGGACGCGCCGCCCGGGAGCCCCCGCCGCCTCGCCGCGGCCGTGCGGAATAAGCCACCTCCCCCCCCGCCACCCCGCCCGCCGCCGCCGCCGCCGCGGATTAAGCCCCGACGACCGCCGGGGAGGGGGCCAGAGGGGGGAAGGGGGAGTTTATTTCAGCGGAACAATGGGGACGGCGGCGGCGGCTCCCGGGAGACACTCCCTATCGTTAAGTACCGCGGGGCCGCCCGGCAGCCGCGGGATCGCGCCGCGCGCTCCCGCGCCCCCCCTTCCTCCCCCGCCCCCCCACCTCACACGCGGCCGCGGCCCGGCCCGCCGCAGTACAGGCGCGCGGCGGCGGAGGAGTAACGGCGGCGGCGGCAGCAGCAGCAGCGCCCGCGCCGCCCCGACACCGGCGCGGGGGAGGGGGAGGCGGCTTGGCTCGCCGCCCCTCCCGCCGCCTCCACCACCCCCCTCCCCCCGCTGGCGGGGCGGCCCGGGGCCGGCCCCAGGCTCGCACCGTGCTCGTCGCCACTGTCACCGCCGCCGCTCTCCGGCTCCGAGTAGTGCCCGTTGGAGGGGCTGCTGCTCTTGGTGCCGTTGGGGGCTGCCCGGCTCTTGCCCCCCAAGAGCTCCGCTCCCTTCTCCATCATACCCGGCATATCAGGGCTTGGGCGGAGAGAGCAGGGGAGAGCGGCGGCAGCACGGGCTGCCGAGGGGGGGAAGTTAATACGGAGCCGCCATGTTGCCCCCTCCCCGCCCCCCCCTCGGGCCGCCGCGGCGCCGGCACCTCCTCCCCCCCTCACACCGCCCCGCGCTCCCCCTCCCCCGGTGCCGCGCAGCCCCCGGGAATCCCTCCGCGCCGGCCCGGCCGGATCTAGCCAAGGGGGCGGGGATGCCAGCAGAGCCCCGGCGGCGCGGCGGAAGGATTCCGTTCGCACCGATATCGGGACCTCGCCGCCGCTCCGCCGTGCTACCCCGGCGGGCGGGGGCGGAGGGGAGAGGGGACTATTTCTCCCGGCGGCGCAGGGATCTCGGCGGGGAGGGGTGGTGTTATGTCCTGCGGTGAGAGGCGGGAGGCGTCGGGCCGCCGCGGTGAAGTGAAGGGGCTGTGTGGGACAGGGGGCGGCTCGGTTGTGGGGCAGTGTCCGAGCGAGGCTGGGGCGGCGGAGCGGGGCCTGAGGGGAGAGGCCGCCAGCGGGGCCGGTGGGCGGTCACCTCGGGGGGCGGGGCCCCGGCTGTGAGCCGATGCCGGCCGCGGCCGGAGGCCGGCGCGGTGAGCAGCCTGCTCTGGGCGGCGGGGCTGCCTGCCGAGCCGCGGCTCCTGGGAACGTTTCAAACCAGGGTCAGCTCAGGTTGAGGGGATTAAGGGCACGGGGAAGCCGGCACCAGAAACGGGGAGCGTTGCGGGTAGCTCCAGGTGCTGTGAAGTGTGTGGGAAATAGTGCCGATTTTTTTTTCTAAATGCGTGAATTTTTTTTTTTTTTTTTTGCTTATTTCATGTAATTTTAGTGTGTTACCAAGCGCACAGGTGTTGCTATCCAGTTAATATAAAAATATCCAGGTCTTAAGAGGAAAAAAAGGCTGAGACTGGCTCTAGGTAGAGGCTGAGTTACAGTACAGTAACAGTCTTGTTACTTAATCTGGAAATGTGTTAGTCTGGTTTGTTTCTATGTGAATGCATTTAATGTTGTTGTGGCTATACTTTCAATATGTGTTAAAGGGTGGGGTTTTTTGATGATGCAGTGATAACTTGGCAGTTTAATTTCCTCATGTGGGGGGAAAAAAGTATAAACTAAGCTGTTAAAGTTGCCATTGCAATATACTGTAGTCAAGTCTCATGTTCTAGCTAAGGCTGACACAATCCGTTATACTTTGTCACATCTCAGCCGTTCTTCCCAAACTTTTTCCTGGCAGCTGTCTGCCCCAAGTTGAGTGATTGATTGAAGAGTGCTAGCTAGAATGGTCCAGCTGCTTTCTTACAGTGAGGTTAAGGAAAGATGATTACTTGTGTCCCTACTTGTGAGTACTAGGTGTCCATAGTGCTTTACAGTATGATTATGACGTGGTGTAGTCTGCCGTGTTTGTGGGGAGCTGTTGTTTGTTACTTGTCTTGAAATCAGCGCAATATGGTCAAATTCTGGATTTTTAGAAAACCTCTGATTTGCATGTGCTTCCTAGAATACGGTGGAAAAAATATTGTCAGGATTCTTCCTGCTCTGGGAATATTTTGGTCTTTGAAGAACTGTTTTTGTGACAGCTTTTGGCAATTGAGCATCAAAAATGTGAGAAAACAAGCTCTGACTCCTCTATGCTTGCTGTTCTCTCTAGGAGTTGGAAAGACTAGTGAGGAGAAGGTAGAAGCAAAGGTGGTTGATTACCTGCAAGTGCCTCAGCAATTGAGGAAAAAAAAAAGGTGTAATGTGATTTTGCATTTTAATGTACACAAAAGAATTCACATAAGAGAAAGCACTCACAAATACCAGAACCACAGGAAAATCTTCAAGCCAGGTTTGTACTTTTTAGATGCAAAATCAGTAAGAAAACTTGCAGAAGAAATTGGGCTTTGTTGTTTTAGTTCTCCCAGAACTGAGCGTTTGAGGCTTTTTAGCTTTATTTTCTAAGGATGTGAAGTTTGGGCATACGTGCAGTATTATGACTGCATATGTCTGTCGGTTCTTCTCTTAACTGATAAAGCCACTGGAAACTTTAATAAGCTATTAGAGCTTTCAGGAATATTAAGTTGTTAGAAGTGTTGTGAAGATAATCACCTGAAAGGAAGAGAGATTCCTCGTCATTATGGTTGGCAGGAGAACTGTCCTAAGAGCTTGCCCCTTTTGTTTCTATTATTCGCAAGGCTACCGTTAAAACTGCATTACGTTAAAAGAGTATAGATTCACTAAGTCAAGCACTGAAATATTAGCAAATACGTGTAGTGAGGTTTATTTTCCCCACACAATCTTAAAGTTGACTTGCCTGGGAATATGCCTTCTCTTGTATGGAAGTCTTGTTTGTTTGTTTGTTTGTTTGTTTACCCTCTCCACGGTTCCTCTGTCACATTCAGTGTCTGGGTGCTCCTGGATTAGATGTCATATGCTAAAGTAAACTGTTGTTTGTGAGATTGGTCCTGCGTTTGTTGTAGAAACTACGTATAAGGAATTGGCTTAGACTAATATTACCACATATATCCTTATCCTTAACTTTTCTTTCTAAACATAAGGCATAGAGGGCAGCAATGTAATAAATACATTCAGAAGGTATGACTTGGGACAGTCTAAAGATTGTTTTTATGAGCCTGTCAGTTTTTCATTCTTGGAGATGATGCATTTCTTCTCAAAACTTACTTCCCTAAGTCATAGTCTTTGGGGGAAAGGTTGTGTTTGGGCAGACGGGGAGGGATTGCTGAAGTGCAAACTGGATTGCAACAGAAAGGAAGGGAATTAAGGAATGGAGGGGTTGCAAACAAGGAAGGTGAAGCAGTTGCTTCTGCCTTTTAACAGAGTTGCTAAAAGGCTTTAGTAGAAATAGAAGCTCAAAGAGAAAGAGTTTTCACTATCCATGAATTAACTGAGCTTCAAACCCACATGATTTCTGAGGCTGATCCACACAGGGTTGAGGCCTCTTGCAATCATCTTTGGTAGAGCAGGTTCTTGGAATTTATTGCTTAAAATCAGGCTTTTAGGCTGTGGGCTCCTGCCATTCGTTATTATTACCTTGCAGTGAGGGATAATGATAGTATTTACTGTTGAGTGGTGAGCTATGGGAAGGCAAAGACTTTATTCAGAACAAAATAATTTTTTAAAACACTAAATGGTTTCACATCCCTATATTACTATACAATTGTGTAGATTGAAAAAGATTATTGAGTCCAACCATTAACCTAGCACTGCCAAGTCCACCACTAAACAATGTCCCTAAGTGCCACAACTATGTGTCTTTTAAATACCTCCAGGGATCATGACTCAACCACTTCCCTGGGCAGCCTGTTCTGAGGATTGACAACCTTTTTAGTGAAGAAATTTTTCCTAACATCCAATCTAAACCTCCTCTGGTGCAACTTGAGGCCATTTCCTCTTGCCGTATCTCTTCTTAATTAGGAGAAGAGACAGCGACCCACCTGGCTACAACCTCCTTTCAGGGAGTTGTAGGGAGTGATAAGGTCTCCCCTCAGCCTCCTCTTCTCCAGACTAGACAACCCCAGTTCCCTCAGCTGCTCCTCATAACACCTGTTCTCTAGACCCTTCACCAGCTTCATTGCCCTTCTTTGGACACGCTCCAGCACCTCAATGTCTTTCTCGTATGTTATGTCCATCTCAGATACGAAATTTCTAGCTCATTAAAAGTACTGCAGATCACATGCTTGGCTTTTTTTATCTTACGGTGACAGTTTTATGCTTTCAGTTTTTTTGAAAGAGCATTTTGACAGTTCTCTGGCTTGGGAATGTCCATTATACCATTTTTAGATCTTTTAGATCTCTTTAGAAACAGGTCAAATTAATTTGTGATCCTTCTTCAGAAAAATTGTGAATGTATAATGTGTGTTGTGTGAAACATAGAGGAAATGGGATGACTGTGAACACTTTTAGCAATATACAGTCTGGAAATTTGTGCTTTAATGTGAAGATTTATAATTTCCTTTGGTATGTATGTTTCATAAAGAAAAGTATGCTTTTTGTCTTCATAAACACATTAAGAAAAGCATGCCTGGAATCAAGGTAATTTCAGATAAATTACACTGCTTGGAGCGTGTTCGTTCCTCTGCTGGAAAATATATAGGTGTCATCTGTCAAGTACTGTGTTTCTTCTATATTAAACACAACTCAGCCTGCTGGGTGGTAGGTGGGAGGCTTAGAGTGGCCAGGGTGAGATTTATTAGTTCTTTGAGACTGATGGTTGTTGTTCTGTTCCTTGTTGCTGTTCCATGCAACATTCTTGAATTTTCCAAAGACTCCATGTTTTAGTGGAACCAGTAGAAGATGGTGGAAGCCACAGGTTTTCTACAGCTCTGGAAAATCAGGCCATCAGTCTCGAGCTGGGCACTTACTAGTATTTCTGAATTCAAGTCTTAATGTTTTATTAAGGCATAAATCAGTAAAAACTTGTTCTATAACTGGTCAGTGAAATGCAACAATAAACCATTTGCTAACTGACTTGCTGCTGTTAATATCTCCCAACTGAGATTTGAGATGATCTTCTTTGTTTACTTTATTTTTTCTAGTGCTGTCTTCCAGTTTTAGACTTCAAGAGCTATCTGCTTTCCAAACCTGGATGGAATTATTTTGCAGTTTAGTTAGCACCGTAGAGTATAGACTGTCTCTATAAGGACAGCTGGTAACTTATTCTTGGGAAATGGAAAAAAATCATGTTGCAGTTTCTTTGAGAAGTCTAAGGACTTCAGCAGTTGTAAACACTTTTCTGCTGTTTCACCTGCCACCAGCTGATCAAATCATACTCTTCTGAAACCTTTGCCAAAATTTGAGACTTAGGCTGTGTTGTACAGTGTTGGTGGTTGGTATGTTGAATGAAGCTGGGAATATTAGGACTTGGCACTCTGTTAAAATAGTATTTTGAAATGGTTTATTGCACTGTAGGAAGGCTTATCCAACAACTAGCATAATGGGTTAGTACTAACATCCATCTTGTTCGGTACTTTGATCCTGATAGGTACAAACAGCAAAGTCTACACAGCAACTCATTTTGGGGCAGATGCCATAATCTCCATTCTCTCTTGGTAAGAAGCCAGTTCTTGGTCTCCTAAAGATTTGTTGAAGCTCTGAAATGTAAAGTTTGGTATCTTGAAAAAAAATTATAATTTTGATTCCTCTAGGTGTTTTATGAAAACGTGTTCTACCTTGACATATTTGTAGTTTTTTATTTCAGTGACTTTCTATAGCAGTGAGTTGCACTGACACCGTATGATGGTTTTGTTGGTTGGTTGTTTTTCTTTTTTTTTTTTTTTGGGGGGGGTGTTGTTTAAAATAAAAATGAAAAAATTTGTAAATATCCTCTTTTTCTTAACAGGAAGGACAGGTGTTCCTGATCAGCCCATTGAGTCTTATTTCATTTCTCTACAGTTAACCTAAATATCTGGTAAACTGTACCATTTCCAGAAAGAGGGTTCTGTGTCTAGTTGACTATCATGACACACTGTGGCAAAAGCCTGAGTTTAGCTGGCTTAACCTTTTGTTACATAGGCAACTTGGGACAACAGATCATGTCAGAAAGTTGGTTTACAGACATTGTTTAACTACTTATATTTTTCCATGCTGTCTTCAAAGTAAATTGTGGTAACAGCTGGCAGTATGTCTTTGAATCAGAACATTGGCATTCGGTATTGTCAGCGAAGATTCTCAGTCTGTGTATGAATAGTTTGTGTACGTGGCTGAAATAGCAGCATTTCTGTACAAATAATTTGAGTTTAGGGCCAGTTGTTTCCCACAGGAGGAAAAAAAAAAAGGCATTGGAATTGTTTTGGTAAGCTAGTGTGCTTTTACTTTGTCCTGTCTTACTTTGGCATACAGTTACCTAAACTGCTTTTCATAGGACTGTTTAGTGAAAAGCAGATCTCACCTAATTGATAACTTGGTTGGACTTTCGTAAGAAATGTAACTTTACTTCTGCGTGGCATCTGGGGTTTTTGTGATTTGTTTGTTTTTAAATGGAAAGCAAAACGTGCTTTGATTTCATGCACTTAGTGAAATGTGTGCTAAACTTATGCTTTATTCTTTCTTGTCAGGTTGTCCATTGCTGTTGTACTTGAAGAGGTGACCATTTGCTGTGAGTTAATGATGTTTAAACTCCCTCCTATTTTTTCTCCTCCTTTTCCTTCTTTGAAGTAACATTATGAAAGGAACATACTGTGCAAGACTTTCTCATTGCAGATAATGATACCAAACAATTATTTGAGAGAAATGTCCTTTAGCACATATCAGCATAAAAACCCCTATGCTCTGGTATGTTACTATGTTGTGTGCCTAATCCTATAAAAGAGAGAACCTTGCCCCAGACAGCTTACTGTTTATTGAGGTTCCAGTCAGTATATGTAACCAACATTAGGAAAAACAAGGGAGAATGAGGGAAGTATCAGCGATATGTTAATGTGAACAAACCAGGTAAAATTACTGTAACCCTGTACTGCCCATCCATTTAAGAGACAGTGTTGTTGTAGGATTTGAAAGAACCAAAGGTAGTAGTGTTAAGAACCTCATTTGAGGACGATGATCTATCTTTGCATGTGAAAAAAAAAAAGTATAGAGTGCTGTAGTAACTAGTAGTGGCAGCTTGTTTTGCTGTGTGTCTTGGGCCTTGGACTGTAATAACTTTTTTTTTTTATTGCTACAGCATACTGGCACCTCCTGCTAAATTTTGGTCTTCATAGCTTATCCTACCTGGCTTCTTGTGGGGCAGGGAGGAGGGTCTAAAGTGGAAAATAACAGTGACTGTGTAACCAAAAGAAGGCTCCTGAGGTATTACAAGAGTTTGTATTTTTGTTTTCCATCTCATGGTTTCTATAGAAAAGCATATACTGTTTCTTAGAAATCCCTGTATTCTGGAGCTGTGCTGGATTTTGGAGGTCAGTGTGGCTGAACTGTGAAGATACTAAACATTATTGCTTTTCATGTATCATATTTTTTCTTACAGTAACTATTGTTTGGCTGATGTAACAATCCACAGTTCAGATATGCAGTTTAGGAAGGATCAGCAAGAGGTTCCATTTTGAGAGTATAAAGTGGAGTTGCAAGCAGTATAAAAATTCCTGAAATGTGTAAGATTTATTTTTGCACATGGAAACTGTTACTATAATACCATTTCACTGGATTTTTCTAGGAGTACAAATGGTTGTCTTAAGTCTATTATGTTAAAAACCAAGCAAATCAATATGGCTGTGTCTGGCTCTTCAGGTTGTATTATATAATGCTTTCAGGAATGATGATTCTGTCTTTTCTGGTCTGAGAAACTACATAAATATAAAACTGAAATCCACAGTCTTGCAATTAAGGGTATGGATGAATAGATAAAGGATTGGTAAACACTAGGAAAGTTCTCCTTGGGAAGATTCAGCGGTTCACAGTATTTCTGCTGGAGTGTTTGTTAAACCAAGAGGAAAACCAAAACCTCATGCTTATATAACTTTAGAAGGAATATGCTGGTTTCCATAATAGTTTTTAGAAAAATACCCACTTCAAATTCACTCTCAACCAATGTATTAAATACTCTGATGCTGGAGGTGAGGTTTTTACTTGCTCATATATAGGTCACTCTCATCTCAATTATACCCCTTTTAATGAAGATGGCTTTTATCCTCGGTTTAAGGGTCTACCTAACTAAAACTTGAAATACGTTATAGTCTGGGAGTCGTTATGAGGTCTGTTTGTGTTAGGCATCTAGTGTTGTGAAAAACCAAAGAGATGATCCAGGTTTCAGAGTTGCACTCTGAGCCCACTGCTAGAGATCACTCCCTAAAGATACTGCAGAACTGCCAAAGGCATCTTTGCTAGATGATGCTTCTGCTGATGCTTCACGTATAAACATTCATGTCTAACGAGCATGTGTCCCAGCCTATCTACTCATTCCCTAATTTTACCTTCCTTTGTGCCATACGCTGTATTTGGTTAGGTAGCTGGAGATAGGTTTGGATATTCTGTTGCATCTCTTTAAAAAGAATGTCCAGATGTTTGACTGTACTGTGTGACTTTAATCAGAGGCTTTTGTATCAATTAACTGGTAGTAGTCCTTGCTTCACAACAATCAACGGAAGCACAAAAAGGAATCCTATTGTATTTGTTTAAATGCTTCGAATTTCATAGAGCATCTGTATTCATGACTGAACATCTGTAAAACGTGAGCTCCTTATGAACATTGTAGCTGGCAGTGCCAGAGTGGTATATATTGTAAAAAAATTAACCAAAATTAGAAAAGGCATTAAAAAAAACCACAGCAGGTATCCATGTGTTTACAAAAATCAGTAGCCCATCAGAATTTAAGGTCATGTGATACTAGTCACTAGGACTAGATATGAGTCCAGTGCCGATAAAGGCCCTGGAAAAAATGCTCTTAAGATATGATCAAACTTAGAAAATTAGGATTTTTTATCAGTGCAACTGCAGAAGATAACAGTAAGAGATTAGATAGAATAAGAAAATTCGTAATCACTATATTTAAATTTTAAAAAAGTAGTGGTACTAAACTAGTTACAAAGGTTTGGGGTTTTTTTCTTTCTTTCCAGGTTTGTGCTCCTGAGTTGTTTGGCTTCTTCTGCGTATCCCTCCCGCTGTCAAAGAATGCAACAAAGTTCTGTCTACATAGAAAGCAAATACTGCGAGTAATCCAGCCTGTTGACAGGAAGATCAGTAAGTGGGAAATACGTGATGAAGTGTTAGGCTCGGTAAAACTTTGAAATGAAGTGAGAAGAGTTTGGTTTGCTTCCCCCACCCCCGTTGTAGGGTTTTTTTGGAGGGGGGTTGTTTTCTGTCTGTTGACAAACCTTCTAAAATCATGCAAGCAGCAGATATGGTCAGTACAGTTGTGAGGTAAGAGACCAAAATATGTAACTCCAAAACAGGAATTCTGAGCATGTGTAAGGCAAAAGCTATGAAATACAAGCTCTGTGCAAGGAACTTATTCACTGTGTTGAGCAGAGTTTTATACTGCTTACTTTTTGAGGTGTGTTTCTTGGAGAGGCTACTGAAACAGAGGCACTAGCAGTGTCTTTACCACTGTCAGCCTCACAGGTAGGATGCTTCTGTCCAGAGAGCAAGCAATGAGGTTTTTAAAATTGTTCTGCTTTTTAAATTAAACTACAGAGTTTAGGCTACATGTTATAATTTGGGAAGTCTGACTCCATATTATTTAGGAATCTTCTTTGTATTATTACATGGTTGGAAACGGCTGCAGAGTAGAATCCAAAGTTTGTTCAGAAAGCTAGGCACATGATTTAGATCAAGGGCAGTGGCTAAACCAGAACGTTTTTGGGCCAAAGTAAGGAGGGGGGGGGGGAAAAAAAAAAAAGAGATGGAAGACCTGCTAGCTAGCACAAGCATATTCCTAACTAGGAGCTATTTTTCCAAATCTGGGCCTGAAATAGTTAGATTTTGGTTTTATTCTTTGTACAGCGTATTATGAAAATATAAGATTAGAAGTAGCTTTTTGAGTATCATTAAATCAGGGACTACTGGACCACAGTTGAGAGATAAAAATGCAGTCAGTAACTCAGTAATACAGCATGCAGTGTTCCTTGCTACTTAACAAAAAAAAGTCACCCAAAACTAGGGGTTCCTAGGCTTATTGTGGACAGGGCATGCAAATAAAAATATTTATTACAATTACTTAGTGAGGACCCCCGCATTCTGTTAGAATTCAAGCAAGCTGTACCCAAGTTGCTTCATTTTGCCTTGTTTTATATTGACCCAGACACAGGAAAAACCCGACTGAAATAAACAATAAAAATGTTAACAAAAAACCTACCAGACCTGGAACCAAAGAAACTGTGGTTAATTTCTTTTCCTCCTCTGAGTAATAACACTTCAGTGGGTCACTGCCTCTGCTCTGAGACTGGGAGAGACCATGGGCAGGGAAAGACAGGGTTGAGCCCAGAGGGTTGGGTAGAGACACCTGCAGTGAGGAGAATGGTGGTAGTAGCCGATATCCTAATAGGGATGTGTGGAGGTTTTATTTGGTGTCGAGTTGTCTTTTGTTGTGTGGTTTGTTTTGTTTTGGTTTTTTTTTTAAACTAAATCTGGAAGGACAGCATGCCACCTCCTGTTGAAATAAATGGAGAGGGACATGCTGTCCAAATGGGGAAAATTTTCTATGCCCTTTTGAGCTGTTCTGAGAAGGAACAGTTCTTCCCTGTTAGCCCACACTCCAAATGTTAGATGTATAAATAAAAAACTGGCTATGTACTCTCTCATCAGTTTTATTTTGAGATTTTTTTTCTTCCATTCAGAATGTAGGATTTTTTTAGTTATTTTTCCATATTTGTTAAAGTCTGGAGGAAATTCAGTAATTCCAAAATGGGAAAGGTGTCCATATTTATTTTTTGACAGATTTGTTATGGCTATTTGGGAATACTAACGTTCCTCATTTCTTAGGTCTACAGTCTGCTGTACAACTCTGTATTTCCTTGAGTTAAAGGTTTCATTTAATTTTAGACCACAGAAATAATTGGACCTTTAGGAACCTTAGGCTGAACTTTGCCAATGTGTGGAGCATTTTGGTTAAAACGAGTTGTAGAAATAAATTGAACAGTTACAGTAAGATGCACAGATGTTTTCCTAAATTCTTTCCTTTTGATAGATGTGTGTACTTTTGTTTCTCATTGATTATTATCTTATGGAAAAAGCACGAGCTACTAAGTATTCAGGTATGTATGTACTTATATGGAGGCCTTAGCCTGCAAACTTTTGGAGGTAAGAATTTGTAGAATAATAACAGCTTTATTGATTTTAATGTAAAAAAAAAAAGTCATTATTTTTCCATCTTAGTTTGAATTCAGAATTTCTTCTTTTTTTGTTTAGTGTCTGTATGGCAGAGTTACTTGTGCATTACCTTCTGTAATTTGTTATCCTATCAATAAATGTATTTTATTTAGTTTAGCAAAAAAAATATGGTAGTATACAAATGCAACTCAATGTAAAGATGGCATGTTCTTTTTATTTTCAGGGTTGGTTGTACTTTGTTATAACTCTGTGGTGTTATAACTCTGTTTTTTGACAGTTTACTCTTTCCACAAAGAAGAAAAGGTAGTGTGCAAAACAGGGTGGAAATCATAAAGGCCTTGAAGAAAAACAGTGCTTTTAAATATAAATTAATTAAATTTTGAACATATGAGACTTCCGTAACTACTGTGTTTCTTTACTGATGCGATGCTGTGAAAGTGAAATGACAAGTCCCAAAGAACTGACGGAGTCTAACAGCCAAAGTCTTGTGCAACTTTGGAAGAACTGGGTTTGTTCAGGCTGAAAGGCAGCGAGAGCAGGCAGAGGAGCATTATAGCAGCTTTCCGTGCATTTGAAAACTTGCAAAAGGGTTGGTGGGTTTTGTGTCCACAGAAGAAAGAGTTTTTACTAGCTTTAAAGACCAGATGACTTAGCAGTATTGTAGGAAAAGCTTTCATATGAGATTTATTAGGTGTTGGAACAGATTACCTAGAGACAACCTATGGCCGACTAATGGGAAGTTACAGTAATATCTCTCAGGAGTGAACCTTGTGACGAGATGAAAGGAAGGAGCTCTGTCCTGTTCCAACATTTTTGTTTCATAGGTGCCATGGGGTTTAGTGAAATTCCCACAAGTTAGTGCCTGGAACTAATGATTTTATTGATGTGATTGAGTTTTCATCATGTTTGTGTGTATCAACGCTGGAAGTTACGGTCACATTAGTAAATGGGTTGGCATAAATACAGACTGCTGCCGAAAAGGGAGGTGTCTCAGCTGCCTTTCCTCATTCACCACCAGTGCTGGGTTTGTTTTCAGGCTGGTTTTCAATTCAAGTGGGTTTACAATACAGACAGCTTAGATGAAGGCAAATCTGTCCTTTTTGCAGCAGCAGGTGCTCAAAGTGACTGTGGAACAGTAGCTTAAGGCTTCACAGCCAAGGGACGGTCACTTACTGGGGTACTACAAGTCCTGAGCTAGAGCCTTTTTCAGGAGAAAAAAAAAAAACAGGCTGAAAGAGCAGCGTAATAACATACAACTGAATGTCCTCTATAGCAAGCTGTGACCTTTTATATTAGCCTTAAATGAAAGTGTTAGGTATTAAGTTCTGTCCAATAGGCTTTAGCAAACAAGCAAATGAAGCAGTTCCAGTTTTCAACTTTCAAAAAAAAAATAGCTGGAGAGAGGTAACCATTTAACGAAGTCAGAGACTGTATGTGTGCTGCTTCAAGTGAGGCTTTGCTTCCAGCTTTGCATTATTTGCAAAATTTACCAGTAATGGCAAGAAAATGAATATAGAATTCAAAATAATCACAGTAAAACACCACTAACACAAGTGTCCTTCTGCGCTAGTGGTGAAAAATTGATGTCACCAGCAGGAACTGTATTTTGCAGTGGGGAGAAAGTCTAAAGGAGGTAGAAGATAAAGGCAAAATCTCCATTTGCTATCACATTTTATTCATTTGCAATGTTACAAGGTAGATGTAAACTGCAACCTATCTAAAATGGTACCTTTGACATGGAATTTGTGGGATTAAGTGTGATGCTCTGAAAAACTAGATAATCAGACCCTGGACCGTGCAAGGCAACACAAACTGCAGCCAGCCCACATTTCATGGAGTTCCAGAATACATATGGCTTTGCTGTTTTACTCTGCGTCCCTTTGCTCCCACTTCTGTGTACTTGCTGATTCAGTTTAAAATCTTTTTTCTTTAAAGGCCTCAAAGTTTCTGTAATGTATGCCAGCTGCCAGCTGTCTCCAAGTCATAGATATTCCTGCAGAGCCCGGCAGAAGCCAAGATTACGTGCACTTATCTAGTCCTCTGGCACAGTGGCTTAGAGGACTAACGACACAGTCTTCCAGATCCCAGTTTTTCCAAACCTCACTCTTGCTTGTTAGCAGTTGTGTAAATTCATCGTCAAAGGTTACAGTTAGAATTTTCCTAGGGAAATTGCTGAAGAGTTTTAAGGTTTGGTCTGTGATGCTGAAGCTAGCAGGAACTAAATAACCTGGGATCTTCCTATGTACAGTTGTTGGGGACAGATTTAGCTGTGTAACGGTGCAAATTGATGCTTCCATGGGATTTCCCAAAATCCAGTAACATTTCGGGGAGAATTAGTAGCCTTTTTGCAACTTCAGGGGCTTGATTTTTCTTTCCTAACCTGTGTCTCTCTGGCAGCAAGTCCAGGGAGGGCCAGTCTATACAGTTCGTGACCGCTTTAAAAGCGGCTTCCATGTCACAGCTACTTCGTGTGCCTGGCAGCAGGGCTGGGCCGGGCCATTGGGGGGTTTTAGGAGCCACCTGGGTCTCCGGCTGTGTGAGGGGCTGCTGATACTGGGACGCTCTGGGACTTGATCTGTAGCGCCTGCTGCGACGCAGTCATCACCTGCTTCCACCCTTCTACTTTCCACAATACGTAGTGGGTGTCTGGTCACTTAATAATGCTGTGGCTTGTGCAAGGGCACGTGCGTGCAGTTGGCGTTTGGTCACAACCGCGGGCCGTGCTGTGTGGCTGAATCGGACCGCGCGCTGGATGGAGCTGGCTGCGGTTCCTGGCTGGGCCCGAGCATTACCTGGGAGAGAGCTCGCTGGGCAGCGCCAAAATGCGCTGTGCTAGCGCTTAAAAAGCCTGAGCGACGTGTGCGGTCATCTTTGCTGTGCTGTATTTGCTTGTATGGTGAGAAACAGGTTTTTTTCCCCAGACGTGATCACGTGGAAACATACTCGTGTCTTGAATGTGCCCTGAGATGGGGAGCCTGGAGGTGCTGCTGCGCTTAATGAGGCGTTACAGCAAATAAGCGCCAATGCCAGCGCGAGACCCTGCCTTTTGAACGGGAGAGATCCGAGTATTTTCCATTTACCGATAGATCTCGTTTCATCCCTGAACGAAAACCCCGTTGTAAATTAAATATTTCAAAGAGTTTAAGACCTGTCAAAGGTTATATTTAAATAGTTTATCTCGCGGCTTTCCGCTGAGCCGTTAATCCGTTTGACCACCTAACACTACGCAGCAATCATCATCGGAGAGCGTGAAGCGCGAGCCGGGGGGATAGCGGCACGCGCCAGCAGCCAGCCGGGGGGGGGCTGAGGGCGAAGCTCCGGCGTCTCGCGGCGGCGGCGTCCCACCCGGGCGGGGGACGGAGGTAAACCCCGCCGCCCCGGAGAGCTGCAGCCGTGAGCCTGTGAGTGGTTTGAAACCACTCCCGAGTTTCTCGGCACCCGGAGGGCACCGGGACGCCCCGATCCCCGCCGCAGCCGCCCCTGGGCGAGTGACATGGGCGCCGTGAAGCGCCACCTGCCCCCTGACGGGCAGAGCCCACCCACCCGCTCGGCGGCCGTTGGGGAGCTGGCCCCTGGCGCGCCCGCCCCGCGGCTATCAGGCGCCGCGTTTCCCCCTGAGCTGCAGCCGTGAGGGGTGCTGCCGGCGGCGGCCCTGAGCTTCCCGGAGCGGACGGACGGACGTCCCGGCCGGCCACCCCTCAGCGGTCGCCGCGCCGCCCCCAGACGATGGCGCTGCCGCACCGGCCTTGCGGCACGGCGGCGCGGGGCGGTGGCGGCCGGCAGGGGGCGCTGCGGGGAGGTCCGGCGGCGGCGGCGGGCGCGGGGCTGCGGTGCGCGGGAGGCGGCGGGAGGGCTGATGCCGCACAGCCGTGCCGGTCCCGGCGGAGGCATGAGGAGCGCGGGGCGGGCGGGGAGCGGCGCGGCAGAGCGCGGGTCGGAGCGGCCCTGAGCGCAACCTCCGCGCCGCGCTCCCGCATGAGCGACTATGGCCGGGGGAAGGCGAGGGCTGGTGGCGCCCCAGAACACGTTTCTGGAGAACATCGTGCGAAGGTCTAACGGTAAGGGGGGGACCGGGGCGGGAGGCGCCGGCGCCCCGGGGCTGAGAGCGAGCTCTCGCTGGGGCGAAGCAGCCTGCCGCTTCCTCGGCGGGGGCAGCCCCGGGCCGGAGGGGCGTCGAGCCGCGGTCGCTCCCGGGCGGTTCCGCCGAAGCGGCGCATCCAGGTGCCGAAGCCGGTGCCGCCGGCCGGCTGCGCCGCCCAAGTCCCGCGGAGCGTCGGGGCGGCGCGGGGCTCCGGCTGCAGGTGCGCCCGGGGAGACCTGCCGGCAGGGCTGTGCCCGGTGCGGGGCGACATCCGCGCCCGAGGGGCGAGCCGGGGGGGGGGGGCAGCAGCGCCGGGGCCCGACCCGGCACCGGGGAGCGGGGCGAAGGGCGTCGGGCCACCGGCGGGGTCCGGCGCTCGGCGGGGGCTTGCGGGGGCACGGCGGCTTCGGGCGGGGAGGCGGTGCGGGGATTCAAGATGGTCTCTGGGAAGGGAAAGCCCGGTGCTGGGGGATCGGCGAGGGCTGCCTGAGTTGAAAGGGAAGGTCTGTCGTAAGTGAGGAGAGAGTTTGCCATTTTGAGGGCTTGGGGTAGATAATTTTTTTTTTCCCAGTGCACTGTAACGAGGTCTTTCTCTTGGAAAACTGTGGAGTGGAAAATGCCTCGAATTTCACAATTGCATGCAAATATGCATTAATGTTATCCAGATTCTTTCACTTAGGGACTTAGCAAAAGCTGCTCTCTCAGTAAGCCTGCGACCGTGCAAACGTTTATGTGTTTGTTTAAACCCAGGCATGTGCATTTTTTTTAAAGCTATGAGCCTAAGTTCTGCCATTTTTAATGCTTCCATTGACTCCAGTGGGGTTGTTTAAGGGATTAAGAACTTGTAGTATGATTGAGAATATGCAGGATCGAGCTCCTTTTGAAAAAAAGACAAGTTAATTAAAAATATAGACAACCCTCTTGATAAGCAGCTCAAAACTCAAATTATCCAAAGAATGATTTTCAATTGGGGTTTTTTTGTTTGTTTTTGTTTTTTTTTCTTTTTCAATTAGGTGATATTATTAGAGAAATAGCCTTTGATAAAACCGTATTTTCACATAAAATCTTGAGGCTCTCTTTATAGGTTGTTTCTCTCTGCAACTTTCCTGTAGAAGGGAAGGGGTTGGAAGCTGCATTCCTTAAAAAAATACTCGCCATTCTTACAGTGAATCTTGCCCTCTTTTCTTTTTCTTCCCCCCCCCCCCCCCAAATGAAATATTACATCTCATCACGTTCAGGCTGCTTCTCTAATCTTCCAACACCAGTTATCTAAGGCTTTTCTCAAAACTGCCATGAGTTTGTAGATTATTTTCTTCATTAAACTCCAATTTTCTCTTTTGACTTTCAGTGCCAAAACCTTGATGCAATAAGTCAGTCGAGGTTTGGAGATGGGGGGAATCATGCAGCAGAAGCTATGCTCTGTTTCTTCCTCTCTTCCCTCATTATTAAGAAGGTGTCATAACAGAGTGTGGTGCTAGACAGCACAGGTAAAATGACAGCGCTCCATTTCCAAATGCTCAGCAAGTCCTGAGGGCTGTAATCAGTACAAGTTTTTAGATTAAGCCTAGCAGGAAGTGATGCACAGATCAGGCATATTAGGAGAAGTTTAGGGAAGTGACTCAGGTTTAGAAGCCCATTTCTTCTGTAATGTGCCTTCTAGTTTTTGCTGGACCCGGTCCAGCTTTGCTGTAAATGTGATGCCATCACATATGAACGCTGTATGAATCAGTTCTAACGTGGGACCATCATCCTCTTCTAACCTCTGTCTCTTTCAGAAGGCAAGGATGATCTCCTTTTTCTCCTCATCAGGCAGGGCTGCGCTGGCTGGCATGGGGGCAGCATGGAAACATGCTGGTTCCTTGTTGCCTGTCTCATCTTGGCCTGCCTGTTTGGCCTTTGAGATGATTTGGGATGCCCACAGGATGAGTGCTTAAATGGGCCCATAAAGCTTGAGGTTTGGCTCCCCCTTCTTGGTTTCATTTGATTGGGTAGTAATGTGACCCACAATGAAACTATCTAGGCCATTTGGGATTTGCCAAATAAACCTTAGGCTTGTTGTCAAACTGTATTTGCTGGCACATGCAAGCAAGTTAAATAGTGCCAACAGATATTGAGTTGATACAGATACAGGAATGTTCCTATACTGGGGAGGTTTCCCTTTGAAAGGACAGGAGTTTGGTCCTAGAACAGAAATAGATACTGAGTAAGTCCTTCACTTAAAGGTACTTGTATACGACATGCATCCATAGGCACAGGTGAACTGAGGAAAGCACATTCTTGCTATGTGTTATATTTTTGGGGCAGGGGGTGTTAACTCAGTGAAAGAGGTCATATAGTAATAGCAAAGTGCAACCACTTTTGGAAGCATTGCTCTAAGGACAGCACTAATTATACCATTTTCTGCCAACAGTTTAACAAGTAATTCTTTGGACAGCCTTTCATATTAGATGTGGGACTGGTAAGGTGAGGCACCTGCAATGGCTAAAGGTAATAGCAGTATGCATAGGCATGTAACTGCAGGGTTTTTCCTTTAGGGTTACTATTTTGCTCATGTTTGTATCACACCATCTGCAACAAGACTCACCTCAAACTCCATTGGTCTGAATCGTCTCCTTTAGTGTTATTAGGGACAAGAGCTGCTCCTTAGGTTGCAAATCAACTGAGACAGGTTCTCATGCACTAAATGCCAGCCAGAAGAGCTATGCTAGGGCTAGAAGCCACACAGTATTTATTTCCTTTCCACCTGCTGGAGTAAAGAAGGCATTGAGAATTTCTCAGCCCATCCTGGGATGGGATGGCCTTATGATAGCACACACAGGAAAGAATATATAAAGTGTCATTTGCCGAGACCTTTGGACCTCATCTGGTCCTCTGTGATTTCTTCTCACAAGAAGACCTTTTGGGTGAAGTGTGAACTTAAGGTTCGTTCTTCTTTGAAATGAGGGGCACTGTAATTCTGCTTGTCTTGTATTTAAAAACTCTGTTTCTATACTAGCCATGTAGAGCTAGAAAAATAAATGTTGCATGTAGTGCTTGGTTGACAAAAATTTGTTTGAAGTATTGAAATATTTAAAGACCAGAACACCCAATGGGACACAAAATGAGCCCATGCTGTAAAACAGTGCAGTATGTAAAGAATCACTAGCCCCTGATGGTTTCTGCTAATGTGATATTAATGCTTTTCTTGGGTAATGTAATACACCCACAGTATACAAGCACTATAACAATAACAGTTATAATCTTGGTTCATGGCCAAGGCACCCAATTCAAATGGTGCAGTATGTTATAGAGAATACTGATTCTTTGTGATATTCCGGTGCTTTATCAATAACTGGAGGCAAAAATACTTTTCAATTTATGTCAATGCCAGATAGATTCTGCAGTCCTTCCTTGGTCAAAATTGTCTCTGAGGTACGTGATAATTGTGCATGTGTAAGGATGGCAAAAGCAAGCCCTGTGTTTACATGGCTTTGGAATACCAGTGGAAGTCACAGATGCTTTTCTGATTTATTGACAAAATGGGGAGGTTGGAAAAAGGGGAGGTTAGAGGGCATAAGGCCTGTATGAATTTAGTCTGGCTTTCACTAAATCCTCTGGGAAGACCCTAAGGAGATGCCAGGTATGGAAGCAAACCTGCACCCTTTGATGGAGAATGCAGCGAGTTCCCTGTAGAGGGAAAGAAAAAGCACCTTCAGACACAAATTCTGAGAATAACAGACATTTCCATGATTTATGGCATTACTTCCATCAGAGACTGTAAAGTCCCAGTACAATAAACATTCTACAACCTGGGCATGCTAACCTTGTACCATTGCCTGAGACCTAGGAGAGAAATTAACTTTATTATAAACAGCTCTGAAAAACCTGTTTTTGTGTTCAGCCAGAGAGAAATGCAAAGGAAAGTACAGAGAATGAAGAACTAAACTGAGTTTTAATTTCATACTACTTCACTTGAATAAAATGTCAATTTAAATGAAAAGTTTGCGAAGAATCCTTAACCTGACGATGCTGTGTCTGCTGCAACCTGGCCCTGCCTGCCGCCTTCCTTTCAAAACCTAGAGCAGTGAGCAGCATGGTATGGAGACGCAGACCTGGCTGCAGATAAAGCGCTTCGGGTCCAGAAGCAGTACATGCATGCTTCCCCAAAGGTAGGGTTTACTGTCTTAAGTGTTGTGGATTGAATCGCTTTCAGGCTACTGAGCTGTTAAGTTGGTAGGGAACACCTCTATGAACACGACAATCTCTGCATCACTCTTCCATGTGTGATGTGCCAAGGGTAGTCAGGTCCTGGGCATCACTGGGGTGCCTCATACTACTGCAACACTTTCGGTAAATAGCATCCGTCATCAAGAAAGCATTTTCATACTGAGAACAGGACTGCGTTTGTTGAAATTAGCAAGCACGTTTTTGGGGTAGAAGTATACTTTTCTGTTTCCTTTTGATAGAATATGTTTGGTTTCCTGACAGTTCATAAATTTCCATAATTTTATATGAATCTTCAAGCAACATAGGGTGAAATTCATTATTTGCAGAGGACCAGCTCAGAAGCCTTGTGCTGCAGGTAAATTAAATCCTAGTGTGATCTAGTGAAGCTCTGTTGAATAGAGAAATGCATTTTAGTGACTGTTTTAGACATGAAACTACTGAAGAGGACAAAGTTAACTGTGCACAGGGAAGAGCAATATTGAGGTATTCCTTCTGAGGTGCAGTGTCCGGGTTAAGCTATGCTGCTGCTTAAAGCTCCCGAAGGGGTTGACTTGGAAGGCTGTAGCAGATATGCAGGAGGTTTTCTGCTCCATGCTGCCAGGTTAAGGTCTCATCCACCTTCCAGACTAAAGTGGGTTAATTTCAGCATAAACCCCCCACAAAGTAATAGAATAGGGAGGTCTGGCCTGGAGAATGCTTCCCATCCCTTCTATGGAAGGCTCTTTGCCAGAGTCACGCCTTGCAAAAAGTGCATGGAAGACTGCTGGACTAGTAATAAGGTGGTGCTATACGTGTAGGGTGCCTTTAGCCAAAGATTTCATTTCTCTTGCCATTACTGTGCCTTGCCCTGTGCAAGGCAAAATGAATGTTATCCTCTAGAAATCTGGCATCCGGTGGTTGAACTTGAGTCTGTACACTTTTGTATCTAATCCTGCAAGACCCAGTTTATTCAAGATTTCCTGTAAAATCACTTTTTGCTGAGTAAAGTCCACGAGTGGACTCAAAGAGTTCACCAGAGCATCCTTCGTGCCTTTTGGCACTGATTAGAACAAGACATTCAGTCATGAAAGCAGTAGACCTTCAAAAACCACGAGGAGACAACTTGTAGGTTCTGTGTTAAGGCTGTATTCCCAAACTGAGAAAGAAAGAAAGGAAGGAAAGGGCTTTGTTTCCTTCTGATCTTCCTTCTTTTCTAAGTTAACAACTGTGGAGACACTTCTATTTTCATCTGTGTTTTTCATACAATTGGTCAATACATCAAAATATCTATTCACTATTGATGATTTTTTTTTTTTCACGGTATCACTTGAGTTGAATATAAAATGGGGTTTTTTTCTGGCTTTTACTAGGCCAGAAGCTTCTAGTTTTGTGTGTGCATCTTTATGCGTTTAGAAATGTACGACCTGATTTCCTTAAAATGACTTTTATAGATAGTAAGAAAAAAAAAAAGTACAACACAGAGATGATAATGTGTTTTAAAATTAATGTTCTGAAAGCTCAAGAAGTTCTACTGTGATAATTCAACGTATCAATCCATTTCTGCATTAAATCCTAGAACAAGATCATAAAACAAATCTTAATGAAACCCATTCACTGGAGAATTTGTTAATGCATTTTTGTAACTCATATAGGTAAAAGTGAGCAGGGAGTTAGGTCTTGTCAAATGCTTTTAAGGCTTTTGATGGCTGCAGCTATAATCAGTAAATCAATAGGCTTCTTTAAACTGATGGAAGACCCGTATAATTGATGCAACTAAACCATGCTTTTTCCTGGATTTCTTTTAAGATCAGATGTGAGGGGGAAAACAAACAAATAAAAAACCTTGGCCAATTAAATGGTGAAGTCTCACTGCTAAACAGTATTTTTGTCTTTTATTAAGAATGGTGCAATGTATGACTCTTACAACTGATGAACTTTCTGATGTCTGAAGATCATCTCATGCTAACATCACATTTGTCTAAATGTCTTTTCCTTTTTTTTTAATTTCTTGGTATGGACAGTACTTCAGAGATAGGGAAGGAATGATGCTATTCATAAAATACTTCTGGAAAGTGCATGGAAGCTGTCATTTCAGTTATTCTTGTTCCATTATTCTGCACTAACTTGTTTTATTAAAAAAAAAAAACAGATAATTGTGAAGATTTTACAGCTACTAGTGTTGGAAAGATGTATTCTTTTAAATTTAAACTTTTCTCGTGGTAGAGGCCTACTGTGGAATATTTGCTATCACAATGCAAAATAACAGTTTTTCAGGTGGAACCAGTAGTTTTTATCTATACTGCTGGCTGAAATTAGCATTCATTTTCTGTAATGATTCAAACTGAGTCACTTGAAGTTGTTGTTTTAGTTAGTGTCTCTTTTGTTATTTGTGGTAAGTATGATGAAATACATTTTTTTAATAATTTTTTTTTTGCTCTATGGTCTGGAGTACACATGACAGTGTAAGTCATGTTTGAATAAAGCACGAAATGCCTGTGTATAGTGGATTGTGCTCATGCTGTAGCAGCCAAGGAGCTTTTAAATCCATTTTTGTTTCTGGAAAATAAATAGTTATATTAAACTTTCATAAAACATGTAAGCCCAAATTAACCTATCTATAGGGTTTTATATTATGTTGTTTTGTATTACAGTGAGGCTACAGCTTAAAATAATTTGGTCTCAATATTAAGGATGTACAGTTTTGAGGCCGCTATATCATTATTCCATAGAGAGATCAAGTTCTTCAATGGGATATTTAAACATTGATGCACTCCCACTCCAGGAATAAATACAAGGAGATACTGAGTGGATATGTGTATCCCTGTAGCACCATTGACTTCTACAGGAGAATGTGCATGGAAGAGCAGAGTTTTGTCCTCTTACTTTTATTCTACCATGTGAATAGTCTTTCGGTCCTTTGCGCAGCTCAGTACTTGCTTTGAATACAGTTACAGCACTTCTCTTAAGATGAAAATTTGGTTGTTCCTGTGTCTTTCCTCCCTGAAGCATGAGCCTTGCATCCTATGTATACAAAGAAAGGATTGAATAGATAATTGAAATTCACTTTGACCTATTTGTACTGATTTAGGGCCATATTTTGATCTCAGAAGTTACATTTGAACAATGTAACTAATCAGTGTGACTAAATGCTGCTGTTTTACTTTTTTCAAAGCTAAGACTAAACATGAGCAAAAATCCATACCCACCTATCCTTTGCAAATTGTTAAAGCAAAAGCAGGATATAAGCTGTGTGAGTGTAGCAATTTCAACAGGTCTACCTGTAAGCAACATTCTATTTCCATGCATTGTGTTCCTTACCAAAAATGATACCATCTCTTTTTTTTTTTTCCCATATCCAAATGATGCTACTTGTAATGCAAAGTCAGTAGTTTGTAAATACCAGAATTGTGTAGAAACTCATCTGTCCCTTGTACTTAAGTTCTATGATACAGTCTTTAATCATATGATAGTTGCACATGATTTTTGTCGACTGCACGTTTCTTATGCTGGCTGTGACGTAGCACCTATGCTACTTTATGGCCAGCTAACAGAACAGTAGCTAAGGAGGCTGTATCCCCCACCCCTATCCCCAGTGACTATGGGTAGGGTAAGAAACTTATCTACTAAGCAGTTCTTTTTAGTTCTGCTGTGGTAGTGGTTTGTGCTTTGCAATGCTAGAGGTCTAGATCCATGGGAGGAGTTTGAGACATGATAAAAAAGACATGCCAGGTTCAATAACCAGGGTTATGTCCTCACCCAACATGATGAAGGCTGTGGTCAGGAATGAGGAGGCAAATTTTTCTTCTGTTGGAGGCTGATGGGAGAATTGGCAACTTTGGTGAGGAGCTGGTCTTCCTAGCACGGTGAGCCTGATTCTCCTTTCACTGGTAGGGGAATAAATTAGGAGCATATCATCTCTTGAGTTTTGTATTTGTGTGATGACTGTGGGAAAAGATATTAATATATTTAAATGACATTTGTGCGTAGCGCCAACCTGAGCACACTTGTGGGGGGCTTTGACAGACCTGCGCACATATTTGACAGTCCAGTGGGCACCAGTCTCTGTTGTTGCCGAGGTCTGCACTACAACTCACTGAGCAGAGGTTTCCTCTTGGTTGCCTCCGTGTGCTTCCTCCGTGAGGCAGCGACGTGGGAACGTGTCTGGCAGCGTGCGGGGAGCGTGTCTGGCTGCTGGTCTCTGACCTTCTGCCAGTGCGTCCCAGAAGAGGGCCTGTGCGTCCTGAAGGGACAGGGAAGGCAGAACTGGTGTGCTGGCCTCTGGAAAGAGGTGAGGGGCTCAGCTTGGCAAGGTCCACCTTACAGGAGAGGCTGGGATGCTATGGGTGCGAATGTGCAGCAGTGCAGGGGAATGGTAGGGAGGAAGCCTTTCAGTAACTTGCTCCATGCTTTTGGCAAGGAGGTGAACTCTCTTCAGACAGCTAGTCCTGACCAGCTATGCGTCTGTGAGGTGCTTCGTGTCCTCAGGCGTTTTGGAGGTTTGAGCTGATGGACTCTTTCAGTTAAATAAAGCTCTAGATGTAGCAACAAGATTCAGTAGATGCAGTAGTTTTGGTGTTGTTAAAGGTTCGTTATTATTTGGAAAGACATTTTCTGTTTCTTCTGCGATGGTGTGTTTTGTGAGTGGAGGAAAGTAATGGTTTCAGTGACTGAGCAAAACCCTGTCTTACATTTTGGAAAGAGTTAAAATGTTTTTCTTGTTGCTTTAAAGCCACTGTGACTAGTTTAAAGTGATAATCCAAAACGGGTCTGACATTTGAGTGCATGAAGGCTGACATGTGGATATACTGCAGTGAACAGAACTGACTTGTGGAAAACACAGGCTAGAAAATACAGTGGGGCACTTCACAAAGTAGCCAGTGCTGCAGACACTCGTTGCAGAAGCCCACCCTACTCACGCAGGTAATTGGGCTGCCTTTGAGATGCTACAGCTGTTCCTTGTGTCTCTGCAGCCTAAGGTGCTCTGTGCTGTGCATCCACATATTTGTACGCCTCCCAACGATCTTGCTCAGACTGTGCCAAATGCAGCACAAGCTGGAACCCCCAGTCTTCTTTTATATGAGCCTGCCCTCTCCACTTCCTAGCTCAGTTCTTCTTGGAGCTGATCAGAAAGGCCAGTGATGCTTACAGCTTCTCCTTGGACCAGACAATACTGCTAACCCAATTGGGATTGTGATAGAAATTGATTTCCTGATAAGGGAATCCTTTGAGTCCTTTCAGAGAGGTGCCTCAAGTCACTAAATAGTTTGAGTACTGCAGCTATCACATGTACATTTTACCTCCCATCTTTGAAGAGAATTTAGCAGTGGATTTCTCCATGGTCTTCCTCTGACCAACTTCTCTCCTGGCCTGGTTGACCCACTTGTGAGTCGCCAAGAGGCTTTGCCCTGTGATGCTCAAAGAGTTCACCAGAGCATCCTTCGTGCCTGTTGTGTGACAAAACCACAGCTGTTTCCTGGCCTCTGGGACCCTGTGTCCCTGCAGATGGAGAGGCAACATTTGCCTCAGTGGATGTTATTTAATATTTTCCTATGTTAGGAACAATTGTTTAACAGATTGTGAGCTGTCTCCAAGCAGCACATTGTCAGGGATGTCAATGCAATTGAATGTAAATGATAGCAATGAGAACAGCCCTTCTACCTCCAGGTTATCTGTCAGAATAAACTATGCAGGGGAGTTATAAGTGGGAGTCCTTATTTTATGGTGTGTCTTGCCAGTGTTTGCACAGGCAAAACACCGTTGTCGGAGACACTCCTGAAGAAATGGAGGCATGTTCTCCACGTAGGCACACAACCACTGTTGTGGCATTGTTTTGTTTTTAAAGAAATCTGGGAAGAGGAGTGAGTAACTGGAAAGAAATACCTATTTGTCTCCAAGACCCTTTCTTTGCAGATGCTGGGGGTCCCACTCTGTGGGCTGTTAGGCCACAGTGAGTTAAAAAAAAAAAAAAAGTAGGTGCAGAAAGTTTGGAAACCACCAATGCAGATTGTCTCTCCCTTTGCAACAAAATCAGGAACAAAGAAACTGATCATCCTGAGCCTGGTAACCTCCCAAGGAAAGCTGGCAGAGAGTGGTGGGTTGGAAACCTCTTTCCTGGCCTGGCAGTTTGGATGGTGCTATGCTACAGCCTCTCCTGGCTGCTGTGCTCACAAGGGCCAACGGCTTCTCTGCAGGCTTTCAGCTACATGGGGACTTCCCAGGCACTGGTCCCTGCAGGGCATTTTTTTTGATCTAAGGATCACCCCAGGGCAATGGAGCTGGAGGAGCAAGCCCAAAGATGAGTCAGAGGTGTGGTGTTGACTCTAGAGAATGAGTCCAACCTCAGTATTTACTTTCTGTGTGTTTGTAAGCTGTGTAAAGCCTAGATCAAAGAAGGGTGAAGATGCATGAAGAGGGAACTAGCTAGGAGTGAGACACACGTATAAAAAAACAGTGGGATCATCAAAACCTTTGATTTGCTCTTCAAATTGATAGGTGCCCAAGTTTTGCCTTTAAAGCTTTGTAGATACATAACGATCTCTCAGCTTGGTTGTAACTCACAACTAAACGTGACCTGGACTCTCTGATGAAGCATTCTACCTCCACCTCCTGGAGAGGCTCACCCAATGTAGACTAACAGGATTGCCTAATAGGGATGCATAAAATACAACAGCCAAGTCATGCTGACTTAAAAACTCATACGGTGAGGACGTTAGTATCTGTTCTCTTTGATAGCTTGATAATTAGAACAGTCATTCAGGAGTTGAAATGAAGGCTGAGCTTTTGCTGCCCTCAGGTAGCCCCACATCTCACAGGAGAACACCCAAACTGCTAGGCTGTGAGGGGGGAGGGAAATATGTGTGTTTGCTCTAAGCATCCTTTTGAAACTCTGCCAGTCCAAAAAAAAAAAAATCAGGCTGCTTTGGGCCAAAAGGTAAGCAAGTGGGAATGTGATTCATTAGCTCCTGCAATAATGGCAAAGAATCTTGGGTATTATCTGTGAGAACTGGGCTTATGTTAAAAAATTAGGTATTGTAAGTAATATAGGAAAGAAAAAAAAAAAAACCCTCACCTTAAATTATCCCCTTTTTTCATTGTTTTCCATAGTTTACCTTGGGCAGGTTTCTATTTGCTGTGCTAATGTTTCTCAGTTCTATCTCACCAACACCATGCATGGAGCTTCCAGCTCCCAAGTCTTTGGGAGCTGGGCATCTAGGAGCCTAGGCTGTAGCAGTCTTGCCTTTTGGTGCTTAAATCCCTTTGTGGACTTAGTGCTTTGTTTTTACCTGTAAAAAGGGGATTAAGAGCACTGTCCTACCAAACAGAAGCATTGCAAGATGAGATAAAAGTAGAATGAGCACAGTAATGGTCATCAGAAAAGTGCCCTATATAGCTTTTAATAATAATAAAAAAAGAGATTATTTATCCAAAGACAATGTTGAGGTTTAAGTGTAAAAGGAAGGTCACTGCTTAAGTTAATAGAAGCTCTTCAAGGAGTTCTTATGGAAGTGGAGAGAAGAGTAAGTTACCTTTTGAGAAGGGGAGATGGTGGGAAGGAATACATGCGTGAAATAGCACCATATAGATCAGGGCAGGACCTGGCCTATCATTTGTATTTGCACATTTTTTTGTCATTTTTTTGTACTTCCTGATGAAAATTTAAAAATATCCTAACACAGTGCAATGGAGTGTTTATAATAGACACTCAAAAGCACTTGCTTTAGCAATGAGAAATGACTTGGCTTACTTATTCATAGGAAGGGGTAAAAGACATGTATTGTTTTTGGAACAAAGTGCTTCAACAAGCAAAACCCGTGGTATTTAGAAGAGGCTGTGAGAAACAAAGCAGTTAAAATGTCCTGAAGTTATACTACTGGTGTATTTCATTCTAAAGAGTGCATAAAGATACACTTAATCATGCTCATGGGATTGGGCAATGGATTTAGATAGCTACAGGAATGTTTTATTTAAACCCACTTGAAGTTTGCAACGGGACAAAAGATTTTGAAAGGGAAAGTTAAAATAAACAAAACTCTTTGCAATTAATAGGTAAAATGTCTTGTATGTGTCTCTTGGTTGCAGGAAGCATTAATGACAGCTATGTATGTTTGAACAGTTGGAGGTGGATCCTGAAAAGCAGACAGCATAGCGGACTCCCTTAAAGGCTCCCCTTAAATATGATGCCTCTTAATCTCAACGTGGCTGCCTAGCCTTTCTTTCAAAAGCCAGGGGGTCTTTGCAACTGTGAAAGGAGCCGCCATCTCCTCCTGCCCACCAATGCCCAAGCAGCAGCACTGCTGTCGGTCTGGGCTCAGGTGTAGTTAGTTGACTGCACAGGAGCCAAAGCAGCAGAGAAAAGCAAGGTCTGGACTCAGCATTGAGTACGTTCATATTTTGAATGAGGTATCAATGATTAAAAAAAAGTAGCACAGGCAGATCCAGTGAGAATGGAGGTGTGAATCCTGCTCAGGTTTTTTTTCTTGCTGATTGAAACTCCTTCTGGCTTGTACAGCGAACAAAAAGTTCTTTCTCCTGGTGTAAGTACTAACCCTAGTTGTCTGGTGTGTAGTTTGGAGCACTGTGCTGTACACGTCACACGAGAAGTATGTGAGTTTGAGTGGCCAGCAGTGAAGGCGGTATTGAGAGGAGCCACTGTGTCTACATTCAGAGAGGAGAGATATCACTCATGTGCTGTTTTGGCCGTGTACATTCAAACTGAGTATCATGGTGGATCAGTGCATGGGGCTCAGAGGGAAACAGTTTGGTGAATATGTCCTCAGTCAAGAGATGGATTTTACCTGCTTAACCGTCATGTGTTTCATTTGCGTAAAACCATCCTCTTAAGCTTTGCATGAGTAATTAATATTTTTTTTTAAAATAAGAATTTAGTTAAAACTGGGAATAAACCTGTTGACCGCAGTGGGAATAGTATCTGGGAAAAACTGTGCAGGGACTGAAACAATGGGGATTGGGTCTTGAAATGAGTATTTCCTCTAATGCAACTGTAGCCTTGTCTAATGTCTAACTGATGTGCTCTTTCAAACAGATACTAATTTTGTCTTGGGTAATGCCCAGATAGTGGATTGGCCCATTGTCTACAGCAATGATGGATTTTGCAAGCTATCAGGATATCACAGAGCAGAAGTTATGCAAAAAAGCAGCACCTGCAGGTATTTGAGAACAGATTTATTTTCTGTTAAATAGCTTGTAGTATTGTGCTTGTTGCTTGAGGAGAAAAGTAATCTGTTTATTCCAGTTTTGTCTTTTATCTCCTGGGGCTGCATCTGTCAAATATGCTTTCCAGGTGAAACAACATCGAAGAAGGGCTATTTCTAAATAGGTCCTTTTCCCACTGTAAACAAATGGCTTCATGTCTTTGTCTAGTATCTGACTTGAATTTCTCACTTTATTTGCAGTTTTATGTATGGAGAGCTGACAGACAAAGATACAATTGACAAGGTCCGGCAAACATTTGAGAACTATGAGATGAACTCCTTTGAAATCTTGATGTACAAGAAGAACAGTAAGTAGTTGATTGGTTTGTTCATTAATGTAGGTGTGTAAAGTTGTTTTAAAATACAGTTTAAACTGCAAGTCTGTCAGCCTGGAGGACTATGCTTTATCTAGGGTGAAATAAGCCCCAGTTCAACCAGTTGATCTACAGGGAGAAATGAGAACATTAGGGATGAAAGTCACTCAGGGAGGCAGACGAAGCTCTCTAATTTGTTCTGATGTTTAGAGCAATTTGTGTGTGATGCTCTAAGACAACACTCAAGATTCCATCAGCAATGATAAGACACAAGCTAGGTTTTTGCAAATGGTTTCTGTTACAGAGAACATACTTTTTAAATTTTTAAAAATTTGATATAGCAAAGCCAGTATTTAGATGTAGTTTCAGAATAAAAAGTACTCAATTTTTGTCTTAGAAGCTGAACTACTTCTGATGTTTTCAGATGAAACTGTCTTTTGTTTTGGACAAAAAAATCCTTAATTGGGATATGGGTTTTTTTCCTAGGAATTTGTCTGTAACTGCACGTGTCAGCAGATGAACTACTTGCCCAAATCTTGTTACCCCATCTAGTGTGGACTATATCACGGCACAGTTTTTCCCATCTACTTAATGTCACCTGAAGTGTAAATACACTGAGGTCTTCAGCCTGGCCAAATGTTAAGCTGAAAGTCTGCATTCTGTAACTTATTTTGCTCTTAACAATTTTGCCTTCTAATCATGAAACTGGTAGTGTCTGTGTACAGGGGAGGGTACCATGCAGAAGCACCCTGCTAGCACCTTCTTCGCATGACAGCTGTGATGGTCAGTTTGATCAGTTCTACATTAGTGGGGGACTTTAACCACAAAGTATAACACAAACGGCTATGATGTAATTTTTGACAGTTAACCTAATTCCTGCTTTGTTTCTTGTTAAAGACCAGTTTTCTGGGGAAAGGTTATCCAGTCTGTCTGTATGTGTGAACTGTTGGTATTTCTGTTGAAATGACTTGATAGTACTGATAGAGTTTGGTGAGAGAACCACAGGCACTTCACAAAAGCTAAAAGAGAATACTTACGTATGCTAGTGCTGATCTGTGGAGCTGCTTGTTTTCTATCAGAATTAATCTTTTCTTCTAAAAAGCAGTGGTGCCAAAGTACATGGAATTGTTTTTTTTTTGTCATCTTTTAGAGAAGGAGAAAAAAAAATCTTGAGAGATTTTTGTTTCATCTCTCCTCTAGTCTTTTTCTTCTCTTTTTATCCTGTTCAAAGCATCATGACCTCTGACATGGTGCCATTGCTTGGGGCTCTTCTGGAGCACAGCTTTGCTGGTCCAACTCATTTGAAAAGCTGTATGTGCTATCTGAATGGTCTTGCTTTGTGCTTCTTTCCTTCTAGTGTTATCTGCCTCCAGTGTTTACTTATTTCTTAAAGCTAATTTCTGTTCCTAGCTCAGTGGCCGTAGGGACATACGCAGCTCACATCTATGCATCCAAAGCCAAGTAAATAAGCTGCAGTTGTGGGATCTAGGAGGGTCTGGAATTCTCTCTTAGTTAACAGCGATTTGGCACCAAGAGGCTATGCAGCTACTCTTCTATCATTGCTCCAGCATATGGCCTGTAGTAGAGCCTGGGGCCTCTCTGTCTTTTATGCAGATTTAAAGCAAGGTAACCGTGGAGTGAAGAATGTTTCCTGCCCTGCTGTGCTCTTCCCTGAGGAGAGGCAGCCTAGAACAAAGTCCAGCTGTGCAGAAGCTGTGTTGTGCGACATGCCAAAAAGCAGAGCTGCGATGGTTCTGCTGTGCGCACAGAGTGGTCACAGGCATGGGAAAAAGGAAAGCACGTAGCTTGCTTTTAAGTTTAACAAAACGCAGTGCTCTTATGTTTGTTAGATTGGCGGCTTTAGAGGTACATTAACTACTGTTACAGAGACTGACTAATAACACTAGAGAGTTGTAACTGAAAAATACCAAAACCGGGACATCCTGGATCTTTTTCTCAGAATAAGCCACATCATGGAAAAACACTGTCTTGTTTACCAGTCACTTAGCACCCAGACTGCGAAGTGGTCTTGCCTTTGTGGTCACCTTACCTCTGCCCTGCCTGCAACTATGGCAGTTGCCTGCTTGGGCAATGGACATGATTGGTTTCAACCTCCTCTCAGTCTGAAGGTTTTGGAAAGGACCCTGAATTTTGTTAGACATATCTTTTCCTGCTCTTTGTTTCTTTTTTTTGTCTATCCTTCCCTTGTTCTATTTTTCTTCTTCAAATTAGGCAGTAAATTAGACAGGAAGTAGATTTTTGTTGTCTTTACCTGTCCTCTCCTTCCCTATAAACTAACAGCCATGATAAATAGCAAGTTTTTCTTCCATTTTTGTGCTGTTGAATAATTGGGACATTTTCTACAGCCTGTGCATTTAATGTACTTCTAGCTTCTAACAATACATTCTCTATCCTTTTGGGGTGGGGGTAAAGGAAAACAAAACAGGAGTTTCAAGTTAACTATGATGTTGCTAGTGCAGGTCGGTCTTCATCTTGTATCTTTAGGAGCAACGGTCATCTCTCTCTGTCTGCGTCACAATTATGCCCTGATCTTACACTAGATGTGTCCGCAATACTTTGAGATATTTAATAATGCTACTATAAGTGATAGGGTTTTTTTGGACAAGGCACTCTCCATGGTGGTGACCCAGTGGTAGTATTTACTTGGTTGTGCTATAAGAATATCCCATCCAGATGTTCATAGGTACAGTATATCCATCAGCTTCGTTGCAATTCACAGTATCAACTCTAGAAACAACGTAGGCTGTGGTATTTAGAAGAATGATACAATTTTCTGCCTTCGTCATGTTTGCATTTATGGATACTGTCTCTATCCTTATCTCCCCTCCTGTCATCCAAAAGTGACTGTCCTCCCTCTTTTCAGAACTTGAAGTTAAGATGTGATAGAGATTTGATGTTTCCTTGGGCTAGGCCCTTGATTAATTATGTGATGATCATTGTTGTTCTCTGGAAGAATTGCTCCCTAGAAATGCAGAGGTCCCTCAGGATAATTGGAAGCAATGGGAGCAAGCAGGTGCACAGCCACCAGATTTTTGTCACTGTTGCTCTGATGCCATCCTGTTGCATTCAGTGGGGATTCATGGTCATACCTGGAAGGAGACAAACTGAAAGCTTTCTTTAATCTGGACTGCAAAATGACAACAGACAGGTTGACAGTAATTTCATGTGAGCTTCAGTTCCGTTGTTTGATTAAATGTGAGTGTCCAGTGATGCTGGAAATATTGTTTATTTTTATATGGGAAAATCAAAGCATTGTTAAGTCTCGCTGAAATCAGCTAACTTACACCAAGGAAGGATACAGCCTAATGTATTAGAAAATATTTTGTATCTAGTCTTATTCATCTCTTAGCTTATTTGAACCGATGCAGCTTTAAATGTCTAACATCTTATGAGACTTTGACGGCCATATGTTAGGTTTTTACACTTTATGGTCAGCCTCATAAATTAAAATGGCTGAGTAAATTAAAAGTTGGACTTTCATTGCCTAGTTTTCCACCTACAACATAGGTCTGGGTTACAAGCAGTGCAAAAGCAGGCTGCTTCTAGATGCACTTGTTTCCATCAATGCTGAAATAAATTTTTGTCAGAATATGAATTTACTTGCTTCTGTCTGTCTCTGAAGAGTCGGTGCCTACTTGAAATCTAACCCCCTTTTCTATTCAGTACTTGATCTGCTTCAGTGGGGGAATATCTGAAGTGGGCTGGACTCTTCAAAGCTAAAATGCCTGAAGAGTTAGTTACAGAGAGCCTTCAAGCGTCCCCTGTCTGAGCAAAGACATTCCCATTGCTTACGGTCTGCATCAGTGCTGCAGAGAGCCATAAGACACCGGGGTTTTTTTTCTTTTTTTTTTTTCCTCAGATTTTCTACAGGTGAGGCCAGTGGAATGGAAGCAGCCAAGGGGTTGGCTGTAGATAATTCTTTTGTACACTGCAAAGTGGAGCACATAAGCAGTAGCTCTTCTCTGAGTACATATATTATGGTGAGAGTCCCAGAGGCTGGGCTTCACTTTCTATTTGTGCTGGGGTTCACTTCTCTGGTTTTCTGGGTGCTTAAATGTTTAACAAATTTAATATGATGAATATTTGTGTGGAGGTTTTTGTTTTGATTTGATTGTGGATTTTTTTTTTTTTTAACACATGCACCATGCCCCCACACTGTATTAGAAGGCTCTTAGATTTGTCAAAGAATGACAAATAAGCTCAAAATAGTGCTTTGGCAGATTCTACTTACACTTATCTTTGGGACCAGTGTTTTCTACAGATGTTAAAAACCAATTAAACAGCAACTCCATCCCAATTTATAGAGAGCAAAATTCTTTTCAGGGTGGTAGACCTGTGATTGCCCACCACTAGGGAGAGTTTCTCGTAACTAGTATTGGTTAAAACCATTTAAAACCATTTATATTTGTGTGGGCTATGCCTCTAGTGTCTGCAGATGGAAACCTTTGGTACATAAATTGCTAAACCAAATCATTGCATAGGACCAGAAGCAGGAAGGAATGAGGGTGTTGCAGTAAACTGGCATATATCCTCCTGACCCTCCCATTGAAATCTAGCTCCATATTTGTCAAGCAGCATGCACACCTGCATCTCTTCTGAAATCCATCTGCATGAGTTCAGTTACCTTCAGGAAGGTCAAATCAAAGTATTTTGGATTCATAAAACTCAGAATTCCCATAGATCTCACCAACTTCAAATGTGTTGCCAAGCAAGACCTGCTGTTATCTCCTCAAACATATTCAGAGCAATGAGTCTTCCCAGTAGCAGTAGTCCTTAAATATTTTATCTGGAGTAAATGGAAGGAATATTTCAAGACTTCCGTGTGTCTTCCCGTTACTTATACTCACTTTCTGTTCTTCAGAGAACTCGGAATCAGGTAAACCATATCAACACTGCTGCAGTACAAGGATGTGTGCTGAACCTTTTTCCTACTATGTTGTTCCAGTGTCATAGAATAACCCCTAGCAATTCCATCTTTGGGGACTGAAATTGATTTTCCTTGTCTTAGCATGTAAAGATCTGACCTTTAGAAGCATTAGCTGCCAGAGCACAGCAGCACCAGATGCGGAAAACATGAAGGTAACAGCTTTTAAAGTGCTGGAAATGTATTGTAAGGTGTATTATTATTGGCACAGAGTAGCAAGCTCCTGCATACTGAGTTGGTTTGTTCTCTTTGAGTGTACGCTCTCTGCTAGAAGCTAGAGTCTATAGGAAGACTTTTTCTCTTTGTTTTGCATGGTGAAATGTCAGAGGCTCCTCTGTGCTCCTAGTTAGAATCTGTGTGGATATAGTGGCTTGTCTACCTCTTTCTGATCACATCTAATCAGCTGGTTTGCTAATTTGATATTGGACAGACTATTTGGTCTGTGTGGGACAGAGAGAAACAATCTCATACTGAGTACCTGGGCGTAAGTGAAACTCCAAAAGGGGTGACTGTAATGGTCAGCTGTGCTGTTTATGTAACTGAAGTCCTGCTGTCTGCATGTAGGGGTTGGTGGAGACACAGCACGTGCTTCTGTCCATTTTCATTTCCATACTGCTTGACTGTTTACCTTCAGGGCAATACCTGTCTGATGACTGTTTGAGACATTATCAAGTAATACAGGGATGGTGCTGCTTTGAGGAAACTTGCCCCATTCAGTAAGGGTAGTGCAGACATCAGCTGAATTCTTAAAACATGTTTTTTTCATTGTATTTCTAAACTAATTTTGTTTTACTTTGTGGAAAAAAAAATAGCTTATTGCAGTTTTATTTAAGCAATATGCTTTTTGTAGTTTTGATCTCTTTGATTAGATGGTTCAAGGTATGGGGAATGAGTGTCTCTAGACAGTGATTTTGATATTCATTGTAGCCTATTTTTGTTTGACAGGATGGAACATTGAAGGAGGGGTCATCAGTATGCTCAGGGGGAGAAGATCTTTAATGAGGAATAAGGAATAGACTTTTAATGTCTCATTCACTTGAATGCTATGAGAGTTTCTGAAGGACCTCAACTACAGTGAAATAGCATGTTAAATGCTGATGTTCCTGGCAAGGGGCTAAACATATCACTGTTGAAATACACAGGACTGGAAAGGAGGAGAGGGAAGAGACAGTAGTATTTGTGTTACAGAGGGGAAATTATAAGGTGTGGAGACATTCACTGTGTGTTAGTCTAGAGAAGATTTGGCACCTGAAGCAAAATTGTCTTGGCTGTGCTCAGGCCAATGAAGACTATTAAAGCTGCTTCTATTAATTCCAGAATTAGCTACATAACTTTGGCACCATGAGACAGGCTGGTCCTACAGGCTACCATCAGAAGTTCATTGTAGATTTTCATTTCTTCCCAGTTCATGCTGCTTCTCCACCAGCTTCAAAGTGACATTCCCTTTTCTAGCAGGATTGGTCCTATGCCATTAGACAAACTCTGGATTCTTTCACTGTTGATTCCAAATCTAACAGAAGCCAACATGGCTCACGAGTGTTTACTTCTTTGTTTGTGCATTGGCATTATCATTGAACTTCACCAGTGAGAGATTTTGCCAGGACTGAACACAAAATGTAAATGAAAGTAGATGTATTGTTGGAAACACTGGTAAACAGTCTCTGCGTGGCTGTACATCAATGCAAACTGGGGGCATATGGGGAACTTACCCTTGTTTTGCTATGAGAGCTCTGAAGCATGCTGCAGTTTCTCTCACTGCCTGAATAACCCATAGGCTGAATCTGAAAATGACATTTTTCATTAGAATGGCCTTGTTTGTGCCTCTTGCCAGTAGTGATTAGCTGAGCAGGGACATCCGCCTTGACACCAAGAGTATGAGGGCTGCCTGTAGGAGGTTGAAATTCTAGTTTCCGACCTGATTTATAAGTGGTTTATACTTTAAGCTTTCCTGTTTAATAGTTAAATAAACTGTTTAATGTTTAAAAAGTAAAATTCTTCTGATAATTAAAGCAGTATGCAGGAAAAAAGCTGAGCACAGCCACATCTTCGCTGAGCCTTTCAGTGTGTTCCCACAGTTCAGATCCCAGTGCTGCTACGAATGAGCTCCTGGTTGCAGAGCACTGTGGAAAGCCCATGTAACCCTGCACTGTGAGCACTTACTTCATGATTGTATTTTTATATCCACTTGTCTCCTATTCACAGAAGAGACTGACGAGATGGTGGGGAACATACTGCAGGGAAAAATACTGAACAGTGTTGTGAAGGCAGATACATGGCCTGGCAGAATTTTCCATCTACTAATTTCTGCTGTTGCTGTGATACTGCGTAGATCCACAACTGGAAGATAATTTACACAGACCACCTGTGCCACCTTGATTTTATGTTCTGCCCTGGAATATACCCTGTTTGTGGCACTGTGACGCTCTGGAAATTATAAGGGTACCCAAATAGTGACAGCCATACAAAACACCTACTTTTAGCTATCAAGGATATCTGGCTCTTTCTTGTTGCCTCTGGGGCGCATCGCTAAGATCTACACTTGGTTCTGAGTAAAACAGTGTTTTGTTTTCCTTTTTACTATAAATAATGCAGCACAGGAGTGGGAGTCAAGGGACTCAGAAAGTGAGAACCCTGCTGCTATAAGCTCCTTGCCCTGCAGCAGCCTTCTGCAGGTTATCAGAAAAAAGTCTGTCCTCTTGCTGCATTCAGAACATGTTAGAAAAATCTTGCAACAACATATCATACCATAATCATAAAGAGAAGATGACAGCATGCCTCTGACAAATAGCCAGAGTAAGAGGGTGAATTGCATCCTTTCTGTTTCTGTGATGCGTACAGCATCTTCAAAAGTAGGGTAGTAAGTTTTTATAGCTGTGAGAGGCAGAGATGAAGCTGAGTATGTAATTCAGCCTTAATGCTATGAAGTCTAATTCTGAGCAGCCCATAGCAGAATGACTGTAGCTTGAAGTAGCAAAACAATACAAAGTGGTTTTGGGGAGGGAAAAAAAATCCTTAATCAAGAAAGCAGGTGCATGTAGATGGAGATCAAAAAGCAAGGCTGTAGAAGGAGATCCTGGCTGACTAAAAAGTTTCAGTGTTAATGAAGGGTGTTGAAGTGGGTAAAATAAAAAGAAATTAGTCACCAAGGAGTCTGTGTAAAAGCAAGATACGGATTTGATCAGCCTCAGAATAGTTCACATGTGAAGATGGGAAAAACAAGTAGGCAAGACGAAATGGAGATAGGCAATTTTAGGAGTTCCTGAGAAAGGGTAGTGTAAAGGGTGTTACTGTCTTGAAAATTGCTGTTGGCTGCTTTGTGGCAGTGTCTTCTAAGCTCATTAGCAAGTTAGTGATGATTTTACTGGCACAGTTACTTTGCTGACTCTTTTATTGCATTTAGCATTTTTGTTTGCTCGTACTTTATTGAAAGGAGTTGTTCAGGAATGCTAACTCTTTAAAAAAACGGTTTTTTTTATATATATATATATATACACACACACACACATACCCCTGAATACTTTCTGCCATGCAGGCATGCTCCAGAAATGGCCATCAGTGATTCCATCTGAATTTCTCTGCTTTTTGAGCAGAGGCCTCCGTGCATCATATACCCTGCTGTTTAAGGAGGTGGCTGTACATATGGCATGGAATCTCAGCCAGGGTTTGAAACTGTCTGTGCTATGCAGGCACAGTGGGAGCTTGAGGAATTGAACTTCATTTATGGAAGTTGTCCATGGGTCTTGGAGATACCCTGGCTTTCTGTGGCCAGCAAATATTGCTAAGTACAGAGGCTGGGAAACAGCCAGGCGAGGCACTGGTAGCAACATCATCTCTTATATTAACATAGTTGGGAAAAAAAGCTGCCTTTGCTTGCTTTGCTGAACAGTAACTTGTGAACTACCTGAGGTTTCCTTGTGACCCTCAGACAGTCAGGAAGCACGAGTGGCCCTAGCTATAACTAACTGTTGCATGAAATACAACACGTAGTACTTATGTTAAAATACTGACCAATTCAGGTGAAAGAGAATCTGATCTCTGGCCTAGAGGAAGGTAATGTGATCAAAAAAGAAAAGAAATAGTCTTCTAAGATCACCCTTTCTAAAAGGCTTTCCTGCAGGAGTGACAAAAATTATGTGTGGTGCTGTTTATTCTGGCTTTCCCAGATGGTTAAATTCCCACTGATTTTTACATCTTATATTGGCCCGTGGTATGTAGCCCCTCCTCTCAAGAGGGACACTCAAGAGAAATGTTGCTCACAGCAAGCAAGCCTGGATCCTGTCTTTGGCTCTTATATGTTATGCCTGCAAAAGCAATGGTGAGTTTTTTCATCATCATTGAGGGTGTAGGGATGGTCTGAAAACTCATGTACAAGCTCTCTGGAGGCCCAGGCCTGGTGACCCTGGAGTCTCCTGATTGGCATGTACCTCACAGTTGAAGGAGTGATTTTTTTTTTTTATGACCAAAGTGAGGACTGCAGACTGAAAAAGTGGTGCCTTCCAGGAGGCCATGTTATGACATACAGGAGACAACTGCTTTGTTCTGAAGTCTCCAACTAGCTTAGACTCAAATGTCACTAACACTGGTGTGGTGACTCCTGTGAAACGAGAGTGGTAGACACCGTCTTGTTACATGGAACTTCACTGCTATCACTAGAGTCTTTTCAGCAGAACTGCCAGAAATATAGAGGCAGGGCTGACTGACAGTTTCTCTCCCCAAGGTGATCTGTGTGGATAGATGTCAAGGAAAATTGACAGCAGCATCTGAAGGGTCATTATCTCGGATCATCTTTTTCTGTGATGTGCAGGCTCTGATCTCTTAAGCAGTTTTCATTAGTAGTTTATCTGCTGCAGTAATTGGTATAGTACACTTCTATGCAGTACAACTTACTCCCATCTGCAGCCCATGGTCTGGTCCTGATGGCTTGTTCTTTCCTGAATTCAGTGGAGTCTTACTTCAAACTAAAGTGATTGTGAGCAGGCTCAGGACAAGGCAAGCTGAAAGGCAGCTTGCAAAGGATTTCCCTTGCATGGGAGGATTTGCAGGCTAGGCCAGAGCTCCCAGAGCCTGGCTCTTGAAGCTGGGCATAGGCTGATGTAGTTGGTAGGGGATGATGCTCCCTGTTTGCAGAGAAGTATAAGGTCAACTAAACTGGTCATGCTCTTGAGTTGAGACTCCATATTATGGTCATGGTCTAGGTACGGCTGGCCTGTTCCTAGTTGCACGGACCCAGCAACACTGTGTTGCGTGCACCTTTTGCACGTACATGGGACTCTTCTTTCAGAACCTCTCAAAGCAGTTCATAAGTTCAAGTATTCACTTTGTAGATGAAGCCCAGGAATAGTGAGTGATTCCTGAAGATTAAAAAGCTAATCAGAGGCAGAGCAGAAAACTAACACTCTTGTCAGCTGCTTTGTCATTTTTCCTAATAGGTGTTTGAAAAACCCCCAACATTAAAGTAACATTTACAGATGGCTGATTTTGAAGTGTAAACATCTGAACTAGCACGTTTACTGTTCTGCCTACCATTGACCAACTTTTTGATATGTTTGTTTCCAGGAACACCTGTCTGGTTCTTTGTGAAAATTGCTCCAATTCGAAATGAGCAGGATAAAGTGGTTTTATTTCTTTGCACTTTCAATGACATAACGGCTTTCAAGCAGCCCATTGAGGATGATTCATGTAAAGGTTTGTCTTTTTCACAATTATATATTTATGTTGCTTCTGTTTGTTTGCCCTGGTCTTGAAAGAACTGAAGTCCTTTAAATACCAGAGCTAAAGAATTAGATGTTAAAACAGCTTGCAGCTATGCTACCGGGGACTGCACTGGTGCAAGAGATGGTCGTGGGTTTCTCAAGTGAATTGGCTCTGGCCTGCACTGGAAAGGGTCATTGCTAATGAAACCCCCAAGTGCTTCAGGAAGCAAAGTTTACTTAGCAAATAGGTGCTGCTCTTCCTTTTAAATTCATTATTAATCCACACTCCAGTATAGCCTTCAAGGAGTCACAACGTTGCTAAATATCCTCTTTGATGTCAGAGGGAACTGAAGAGTCTTGGGCCCTGTATAAATTGTGTGTGATACTGTATGCAAAACCTGAGGAATTAACCCTGTCTGAGTCTAGCAAAGATCTGAATGATTTCATTCTGCCTGACCTGATGTTACTCACCATTATTATGGGATTCTTTATATTAAAATTCTGGACTAGTTTCCTTTAACATATGTGAAGAGATTTCCATCATCTGAAGTTAAATCAGGTTTAAGCTCTCCCAGTGAGTGATGTAGCATTGCTGTACTTTGCTGTTAACCCTTTGCTGAGTTACACCCTGGAAACCTGGAAGCAAACTCAGCTGTGACAGCAGCATAAACTTTCATCCAGGTTCAGATCCTGTCAGAAATAGACCTTTTGTACCCATATGGAGAATTACAGAGGCTTGTGTCCTCTGAGGTAAAAAAAAGACGTAAGTTCTCCTGTTGTTTGCATTTTTGTAGTATTTAATAATATTTGTAGTATTAAATTAAACAGGAAACTTACTGTGAAGGTGAACTGATTTACATTTATACTCAAAATGTTATTCTTTAAAAACATAGTTTCTCAAAGTGGAAACACCTGTTTGCATGAAAAAGGAAGTACAACCTTTACAAACATACCCTCTTCCAAGCTATGTCGTTATTTTTTTCTCTTTTTAATGCTATTTGTTTGATTCTTCGTTGCTTTAATAAAACTAAAAACTGTATCTTGTCGGAAAGGTTGGGCCTACAGTATTTTTTTCCCTGCCTAGTGGTCTTCACTGTATCCTGATGAGGACTGACAGCAAAGATAAATCAGTATGATGCAGTAAAGCTGGCTCTAGCTTATTTGCTGGGACTGAAGGCCCTTGACTTCATGTAGTCAGTTGATAAGCAGGACTTTCAGTCAGGAGTGGTAGCTGTGTCTTTTCTCTTTGCTTTCACAGAAGATCCTTGATGTGATAGTGATATGCACTCTTGTGAAAAGAGTTTGTCCTTCACTTTCAACACAAGGAAACACTAACTTTTTGTTTTCAAGAGAAGTATGTTGAAGGAAGAGGACACCAATTGTTTTAAAAAATCTCCTTTGGATCTTGAAATCATGCTGTTCTTACAGTGATCATGGTAATTCTTAGCAGTTCCATATCTGAAGCAATATAAGCACTAAATAAGTGCACCAACTTTTAGAGGAATTAAGCAAAATGTCTTCATCTGGCCCATGGAAACTGGCTAAGTGAATGCCAAAAGTTGCAGACTGAGCAGAAGGACTGTGCCTATTACCCATTGATTCACAACTCTGTACTGCTTCCCTGAGTGCTATGACTTTATTTACAGAAGAGTTCCTGCACTAAACGAGTCTTCCAAATATTGTTTCTCAATCTCCTAAAATGAATGAAGTTGCACCAGTTTCATGCTGGTAGAGTTCTCTGTTGCTGTATGCACAAATTGAATATGATATAAATGAAACTGCACATTTCTCCTCTAATCCTTAATTTATCCCCTATGCCTGCCTTTCTTCCATAACTTACTTGCTATAGCCTAGCTTTGGAATTTTGTTGCATGCGTCTCAGGAGGTGATATTCTATCAGTTACTTGATAGCTACATGAGCAATTTCTTTGTCAAACAATTAAAGAATTTTACATGGATGACCATGTCTTTATTATTAGATCTCATTGTGCAATTGTATACTGTGAGAGGGGAGGAAAAAAGGCAGGTATGGAGTGTCAGACAATTGTCTGCAGTGGACTCTAAGAATCATGGAGGGGGGAAAAACATTTTTGGAAGATCTAAAAAAGGTAAAATAGTATTAGCTTCTTCTACAAATGATTGCTTTTACAGACCTGAGCTTTGAAGAGGGCATATTATTTGCACTGTGTACAACATTACATAGAAATTTTGTAGCATGCTTTTGAAGGATAGCAATTTTCGTAGGAATGTTTCTCATATTCTAAAACCAAATGAACTGCCAATCTGAAAACCTAAAACTGTGAACTTAGAGATTTATTCTTTAGGACAACTGAAAACTGATTGCTAAATCAATTATTTTTCCTCCTTTTGCCTTCAGTCAGCTTTTATCAACTACTTTTCTTTCACTGTGTTAAATGTGAAATCAGTTTCCTATGCATATGACCACTTACTATGTCATAGGCTGCCTGCAAATGCAGATATTTTATTAACATATGTGCCATTTGGATAGTTGCAGAGTGGCATGGCATAAAGCATTTGAGTCTTTCAAAATCAATGCCTGTATGTCTATATGGAGAAAAATGTTATGTAGTACAAGAACATGGTCAATTTAAAAAGCATCTACTCTGTCAGGCTAAAGCTGCTTAGCTGTGGTATATCTTAGTTTTCTATCACCTGCTGGCAATTTCAAGCATGATTGTTCAGCTGCAAATGATGTAGTGACTCCCTGAGTGAAAAGTGTTGAGCTCTAATGACAGGTGTTTGACTTGTACAAAAATGAATAGGCATCTTTTATCCAAAGGTGACTTAGAGAGATAGAAGGTCCCAGTACCATTTTTCATTCTTAATATTTTTATTAATAATATCAGACATTGGAATAGATGAAACAAAAAATATTTCTAAAGCAATGTAAAAAGTAGACTTCTAATTGTAGTCTTTGTTAATTGATTCAGATAATTTAGAAGATGTTTATTTTATGACTGCCAAGAAGTTAAGTAAATTTGCTTTTAAATGCAGCAGCTTTAAAAATAGTGCATTCTAAATAAAACAGCTTAAAAATAGTGTGTCAGTGATGATGATGATATAATATTTTTAAACAGCCTTTTTCCACTCTTCACTGTATGCTTGGCCCTTTAAAAATCAGGGAAAAAAAAGGTTTACTTGGATAGAAGTAGGCAAAATCAAGCTATAGCATAGCTAAATTTGGCTTGTGAAGTGATAGGTCACCTTCTTGGCTGAATTTTAGAGTATATGCTATATTTGGAGTTCATGCATTTTGTCTGTATATGTGGTTTTTGGTTTGAGATATAGCACACCAAGTATGAGATGTTTGAGAATAGTGTATGAAGTGGAAGGCATTGCTTTAGGAAAACAATAATTTCTGCAGACAAATAGAATCTGTGCCTGCACTCTTGAGTAGCTAGTGAGAAATTTGCCTGAACAGGTTTTACATGTACAGATACAATGTGAACATATTCAGATGCATCTATGCTGCTTTATACAGGTTTGGAAATTATGTTTTGGATCCTAGTTTTTGCTTTTGATACTTTGTTTTTATACAAAAAGGTGATCAAATTCAACATCACTGAATCATATAGGAGAATGGTGGTTAGCCCAGCTATTGTAACCTCCTGTGCTTTGTAGCAATCATCAGTTATCTCTTCTGCAAAAGCAGCTTTATTTCATTTTGCAGCTAAGCTGTCCTTTGCATCACAAGCAGGGCTACACAAAAAATAACATTTTGATTGCCTCCTTCATCTTAATTCAGGGAGAACTCCAAGTGTTTCCTTTTTTTCCTTTTTGTTTCTGGGTTTTTTTGTTGCTAATTTTTTGTTCTGTTTTTAAAGATGTATTTATATGAGCAGAGCCAGTGTTTGAAATATTTTGATTAAGTTATGCTCTACTTTCATCTAGATGAAATGTTTTCTTAAAAAAGGAAACAAATGAAAGGGAAATGGTATCTTAAACTTTGGTATGCTTTCCCAGTCCAGATGGAAAAATGAGACAGTTTTAGTCATGAAGTTTCAAAGGGAAGGAGCATTAAGACTGCAGAGAGGCATGATGGATGTAGGCAGGGATCTTTGATGTGCAAGAAAACAAAGGTGGTTTGAGTGGAGGCAAGAACTGCTAGAATCCCTATTTAATCACATTTACACAGATCTGTGTGAACAATAGACCCATGACCAAACGAGCTTATTCTAGGGAATTGTGTAAGTCATGGATCAGTGACTTGATAGCAAGGGTTCTGTAACTGCCACAGTTTTTAATGCTTGAATTTACAAATCGTCATGATCAAATTGAGGAGAGTGGTAGAAAACATATAACTACCTACAAATAAATAATAAATGTTGTTGTGGACTGAGTATCATCAACAGATCATGCTCACCTCAAACTACAGAAAATTGGTTTCTTCAACCTAAGAGCATTGTTAAATGAAGCTTCATCCCTTAAGGAGGAGAAGTCTTGATGAGTTAAACATCACATCACAAAGGTGTATTTCAATGCCATGTTTCCCCATGAAACAAAACTCAGGGGACAGCTTTTGTAGGCGTCTTGTTGTCTTGGGTGTTTTTAGAAGCAGTTTTTATTCTGCTTTTTGCAATGAGATGGTGGAAAACTGAAAGAGCATCATGGAATGCAGGACACCTGAAATCAGTGCTGTTAATTTTGAATTCCAAGTTGTCTTCTCTGCTGTGTGAGCTCTTGTCTGTTTGAGGAATATATACACCTATATGAGAATCCCCTAGGGTCATTAGATTTCAATTTAATTTACATTTTCTCTATTTCTAGAGGAAGAGGATGGATGTAGGGATATACCAACTGCTTGTGTTGAAAGAGAACTTCTAATCCATATCATCTGGTCCCCCTGTCCTAGCAGAACTAACATCAATATATTCTTACATCTTTCTGAAACCTAGTTTTTTATCTTGGAAAGCTCCATCTTCTTCCTGTAATAAACTCCATGGCCCTTAGAATTTAATGTTTATGTTCTCTCCTGTGGCTTAAGTCCATTATTTGACCTGTCTTCACTGGATAAATATCTGACTTGCTGTAGGCTGTGTCTGTCCTTAGGCTTCTGGAAGAAAAATTGCGATAAATTCAAGAGGTACTGCTGTCTTTTCAAGCAGTATTGGAGAAGTTATCATGCAATAGGATTAATACTGGCATTCTCTCTCATTTTCTTTTTCATATGCCACAATCTACAGGTCCGCTATAATTATACTTCCAAGTTCCCACTCTTTTATCTTCCTTCCCCCCCCCAAAATAAAAAAAAAAAAAAAAAGGCAATACAAGGAGGAGAGTGTTCTGTCCTAAAGATGAGATTCATTTGCCTGGGACACTTGCACAGTGATTCAGTGCCTGGTTTTAGGCATTTTGTCACATAATGGCACGTGTAACTCCAAGCTGAGCTCCCATGTGCTGTATCAATGTATGGAGAGAATTAGGGTATGTACTCCCAGCCTGCCATTTTCAGATCAGCACTGGTTCAAAAAGCCAACCTAAAAAGCCCTGCCTCTTGAGATGATCTCTTGCCTATACAGTTAAATTGGTTTTAGATCAGAGTTTGGAGTATGTGGTAAGAGATCTCATGTTCATGGGAACAGTTAATTTGCATACTATTTATGCACCCAGAAATGAGATTTGCAACATGTAGGGCAGAGGAGGTGCTTATAGGGTTTGCTGAGGACAGAGGAATGCGTTAAGCAGTACCTTTCAAAAGGAGATGACTCTTGGGAAGAGGAGGAGGTACCCGAAGGTGCTCAGCATTCATAGCCACAAACCATGCCGCAGAGATGTCTGGCAGTGCTTTTGTGCAAGAAAGCTCAGGTGCGGTGCTTCCTTTTTCTCCCCTCTCTATTTGCATCTGAATAGCCCGATTCATAGCAAACTCTGTGGCAGGATGAAAATACACACTGAAAGTTTGTCCTCAGGTTTTGAACCAAATTTTGAGTCTTCCAGGAAAATGCCCTACTCATCAGTCTGCTTTGAGTTAGTAAAAGGGACTGTCTGTGTTAGCTGGCGTTAAAAACATTATCTGTCTGGTAAGGGAGGCAGATTAAGAGTCCCCACGTGAAGCTCGAACTCTGTCGTCCTTCTTTGTTTGTCGCCAGGGTTGCCGTTTTGCCAACGAGCCCGGTTGGGCGGCAGCCGGCGCGGCACGGGGCGGCCTCCGCTTCAGCACCACGGCCAGCACCGGGAGCGGCCGCTCTGCTGCACCGCCGTACCGCCCGTCTGCCCGGGCTGCAAAATGGGGCTGTTCTTTGTACCCTCTGGAACGAAACCCCTCGGGCCTCGTCAGTCTGGATTTACATCACTGAAAATATACCGATGCCGGTAGCTTTCTCCCACGGTCCTGTAAAACAGGAAGAAAACGTAGCACTGGCATATAAGTTCCGCGAGAGCAAAGTTTTAGGTTGGTGTAAATTGCTGTAGCTGTGTTGGCTTTACAAAGGCTAGTCTGATTTATAGCAGCTGAAGGTTAGCCTTTATGAATGGTTTCTCCCACCTGATCCATTCTTTTACCCTCTACTGGCTTTAGTCAGAAGGTAGTAAGGCCTTCAAGCCTTAGCCTATCAGTTGTAGTTGGATTTCTTCATGTACAGTAGTGAAAGAATACTCATTTATAAATGTATATTTAAAAAAAAAAAACCCAAACACACCAAAACCCACCACCTTCCATGGAAATGTACTGTGAGAAATCAAGTACTTCGGGTCGGGTTTATAACAGATACAAACTAACCTCACTTGAGGTTCTGTCATATTGATTTGTTTCTCTGTGAAATAGTCCTTTAGTATAGTAGCTAACATTACATGGGTTTATCAGGAAAGATCTGGCTTCCTGGATGAAAGTCATGTAATCTACTTGTTGCTGAATACTGCCCCAAAGAGTTGTATAATTCTACTTAGCTTGGTTATTAAACTACTGATGACAGACTTGCTTTAAAACATGCTTTAAGGCATAAGAAAATACTCAATTTTATTCTTGATTTTGGACAGGTTTAATGAAATTGGTCCTTCCCTTTAATAAATGCACCATTTTGCATATTTGTAAAGGAGAAAATGCTAAAGTCTCCTTTTCAGGGCTGCCCTGGAAGATCTTGTTCAATACCTGATCCATGTAATTTATTTATTTTTTTATGCTCACCTCTCAAATTACCAAATATATTCCTGCAAACTCCATCTAAGTGAGATGTCAAGCAAGGATATGTCCAAAGTACTAGGTAGTATTTTAACCACCCGTATTCCTGTGCTTGTCACGGATCACTTGCAGACTAAACTTCAGACTGATCTTTAAAACCAGTCACTGCTATTAGTATAATTTCTTTTGGTAATAACACCATAATGTGGAGGGAACTTTTTCCAGAACCAGGTTGTCATTAAGAACTGAATCTTCAAAGTGCTGAGCATCCTCAGTTGGAGTAGGAGGTGAGACTGCTCAACAGTTCCCAGGTGGTGCTAACATTTTTCAAGATTTGGACTAAATGCACTGATACTTTCCTTTCACAGTACCAAAAATATCCAGATGTATACTCTGCTTGACTTTCTGTTATGGCAAAGTACTGCTCATAAAGGTTATAGTTGTAACTAGCTCTTGGGACTGTCATTCAAAGTCTTCTATTTTGAGTGGTATTTGAAATGACTGCAAAAAAATATTCTGAATTAAAATTCAGCATATGACTTCTCTGCCAGAAGCTGCTAAATGTTTATTAGAGTTTGAGGAAATCTATTTGTATATTCCCCCTTTTGTTTAGAGAGGATAAAAATAACGATTTTGTTTTGCTTTGTCTGCTCTGCTTTTTATTATCTTATGTATATTTCTCTGCTTATGCCAGATCTATGCTTGATACATCTGAGGCCAGATTCACTTCTGTTACAGGCAACTTATTTTTCATTGTGCTTGATTCTAGTCTTACATCTTGATTAGTCTGGAGTGTCTTCTGCAGTGCTGTGAGATCCAAATCTGGCCATTCGATTTAATAGAAGATTATAATAAAGTGGACACTTATCCTTACAAAAGATGCAGTTCATGTAATGGCGCTCTTGTAAAGCCATTGAATACAAAGCCACTACAGTCATGGGTTTTATTAGTTTACCACCCTGCTGCCTATTTTGTGACTTGCTTTTATTTGATACTTGGTTAAATTATACTCCCTTGTGGTCAGTATTAAAGCAGATTGTTATGAGAGGCTTTATGTGGTACACTTGCAGCTTTTTTTTGTAATGTGTATAATCTTGCATGTTTTCTCGAGGTTGGGGAAAGTTTGCTCGCTTGACCCGTGCCCTCACAAGCAGCCGAGGAGTGCTGCAGCAGCTTGCTCCAAGCGTGCAGAAAGGAGAGAACGTTCACAAGCATTCACGACTTGCTGAGGTAATACTTTCTTTCCCTGAGAGACCATAAAGAAATGTTTTTAGCCTTTGTGGGTATGTTGACTCTGTGTGAACCAAGCACTGTCTGTTGCTCTTGCCCTGGGAATCTAAAGCCTGGTAGCAGGCATGGGAGCTCAGAATATGGTGCATGTGCTATGAAATGTGTCCCATGGCAGCAGAATGGAAATAGGTGTCCAAAAGACTTCATGTAACTTAAGTGCAGTGTTGTGTTCCGCATCTCAGTGAAGTCTTATAATGGCATTATTATTAAACTAATACTTTTCTGCTTAGTTTCCGTTCTTTGGAGGATCTCAATGTTAGTAGGATCTTGAACTATTCACTTGTGTAAAATTGAGGTGAGAAAAACTCAGGCTAGTACAGAAGGAAATTCTGGAGAATCCTTGACATGGTTCTTCTCTGGATTCATTTATGTCTATGTCTTTTTCAGTGGGATCCCAATCATATTTTACAAACTGGTTAAAACATATGTTTGAGTTACTGGTTTTACAGACAGAACAGCTGTAAGATGCCACAAGCAACACTGCAGACAGATTAGGAGAATGAAACCTTGTGATTTAAGTAGACTCAAAGTTTTGAGAGAAGTTCCAGGCAGAGAAGGCTCCTTGAAGTACTTAAGGTTTTAGGGCTTTTGCAACGACGGGGAGAGACTGTTGCAGGTTTCCTGTAGCTGTCTCCTGGGCCAGTAGTAGGGTCTCCCTGGTGTAAAACCAGCTTAGGGAAAATTTTGTTATGGTGTTAATGACAGAATGGCCAATATAACATGCACTCCTGTATTACCTATTGCTGTGAATGCCATGGCAGCAGCTGTGACTGTTGTCAATAATTCTTAATCTTTCCTGTGTAGCTGGAAGTGTAAGCCATTGGTGGGCCTCATGGGGTCTCCATATAGTCAGTACTCTGTTAATTTTGCCCTGTATACATCTTAGTTTCTATGCCAAATAAACAGCTCCTGCCCAGGCCTGTACTATTATCACCTGTGATGATGAAATTCCCATGTACAGGAGCTTACCTGTTCAATATTTAATGCAGATGCACTCAAGAATGGAAAACTTACTTCTGTACTTCCAACAGAAATCACATAGATGATGCTATGGGGGGTGGGGCAGACATTCACATGGACACCATACTGTAGGAATACCATGCGATTATCACATGTCTACCCTGAAGTTGCTTCAGTGTCCTGGAATTTGGAATAGTCTCCCTCCTGATTCTACTCAAGGCTTAGCATCAAATAATCCTTCTCTTTAGATGTCTACTCTTGAATTTTAGTTCATGCTAAAATGTAGGCAGTAGAATGTAAGGTAAAGAGTCTGAGGTTACTCTGTTTGGCTCAGTAAACCTCAGCCTGGACCTAGGTGACTGCACATTACTGAAACTTCTTGCAAGCTGATGTGCTCAACAAGTCTTTGCAAGTATTCTAACTGGCACAGCCAGTTGATTCATTACAAATAATAAAGGGCAAGTGTATAGTTTACATGTGTGAAATGAGTTTCTTTAATTGCTGACTGAATATTGCAGTCATTATTTTAAAAAGAACATTAGCCCCAGCTGTGATGTTAGGTACCTTGTTGTATATCTGCCGTAATTCCACTTAAGTCAATAGAACTACACTAGAGGAAAGCAGAGTGCAGATAATCATACAGACAAGCCCACTTTTCTTCCTTTGAAGACATATGGGGTGCCAGGCATCTTATTGTGGAAAGATCTCTTGATAATATTGAACATGGGATCCCTAACTGTTCTCTGTTATATTTTCAAATCTTTTTTTTTTTCTTGTCTCTGCAGTAGCCTATTTGAAATCTCAAATTCAAATTAAAATTCTTCCTTTTCCTACTCACTATGGCATTTCACATCAATCTGGTTTGCTCGAGAAGGCTGTCCGTTTATTAGAATATTATTTGTGTTGCTCTTAGTTCTTTATCACTTATATTTTTTAATATCTGAGGAGCCAGTTGTGTCCTAGAACCTGAGTGGGGCAAGGTGGTGTACAAACATAAAACAGGAGCCTGCCACAAAAGCTTATAATTTATTTTATCATTTATGAAATATTCATTTAAGAAACGTGTTAGTGATAAACTACTTTGTTTTATCCACAGGCCATGGAGTGTCTGTTAAGCCTCAGCCTCTGACTTTTGCCAGTATGTCTAAATTTGTTTAGCCTGGCTTCTCTAATAGCAGTCATATGAAAAGTGCTTAAATTAATTACACAATTAGTGCAAGGGTGTTAGGTAACTCAGAGTACATTTTGCAATAAAAGTGTAAAGTAATTGATATATTTCTGTGACTTTATCACCAAGGAGCTGATTGTAGGAACCATTCTTCCTGGTCACCGCATAGTATGCGAGTCCTCTGCACCTACGGTGTTAGCTGATGTATTCTGTATATTTACCAGGCAGTTCTGGGTAAACAAGATTGTGTCATACTTTAAAAAATGCGATAGTTATGAGAAATGAAAGCAGAAAAATTATAATGGTGCTTAGCAGCACTGCTTAATAACGGAACTTCTGCCTTTTTTTTTTTTTTTAAACCTTGTTTACCAGGGACTTATAACTGCCATTAAAATCTACTTCAAGTTGAGGCTTAGCACCTAGTGCTTGGCTTGGGAGCAATTTGTGTGGGTGCCTGTGAAAACAAAAGCAAGGGAGAGTGAGAGAAAGCAAATATGTGCAGTTGAAAACACAAAAGGGAGAGATTAAGCTGAAAATGAATGATTGTGTGAGGTTTCTTTTTTTCCCAATCATGCAGTCTAAAAAATAAATAAATCATTGTAACCACTTGTTGATGCACTTTTGTAAGTCCTGACTGGTGATGTATTCACCATTTTTTAACAAATCTAGGATAATTTTTTTTATTTTGTTATGTTAAAAAAAAAAAGAACACTGCCTTGTGAAACCCATGATGAAATTTGTCATTTCTGCTCTTGAAATAATATTCGTTGTCTTTAGAGAGCTATTGAAATATCATGCATCATTACCACAAATAATAAATGCAGATAACACAACTGTAGTGGCTGATGAATCATAAGTAATTGGAATAATACTTTCATTAATAACTTTCTGAAACAAATATTTCTTTTACTATGGTATAACTGCATAATAAAGAAAAATCTTCCAAAGTCAGGGCTGTTTCAGTTATTTAGAAAATGATAGTAATGAAATATTTGTTCAGTGCACATGGCTGGAAGCTCAGCATATCGATTTATGTAGTTGTGGACATTTTCTTAATGCTTACTTTTATATTCATCTCTTGGTGGTTGGTTGGGTTACTTCTCCCATCTCCAGAAGTACCTTTACAAGCAGTTTGAATCTAGTTGGTTTATGTGGGTGGGTAACCACACCTGACTGCTTCAGTAAATATTGTGTCTCAGGTTGGCACTACTCTCCCTAGAGGCTGGAGTGCAGCAAAAGCATCTTGGAATAGGGCAGAAGGTACTTCTCTTTGCATCTACCTGGCTTTGCTATACGGGGCAGAGAGAGTGGGGTTTATAGCTCTCAATCTCCAGATGACCCGGGGGTAACGTGTGTGTCTGGAAGGATGGTGAAGAAATAGACTGTGTGTGGCCCCTGGTGTGAAAAGTGGAGAAAAGAGCTCTCCCAACTTCCAGTGCAGCAACCTGACAGAACCTAGAGCTTTAGCACTGAGCTCTGTGGACCTCCTTCCATTATTTCCATATCTCCTCAAGGCAGAACGGTGGGCACTCATCTGCAGCAAAGGCTGCAGCTCCAGCTGGGGATCTCTGCACCATCTACCCCACCAGTGGCCAATGCCTCCACCCAGATGGAGCTGCTGCAGGGAGAGGCTGCAGTGCAGACCTCGGACTGCAGGAAGTGCCTAGACCTTTTTCCCAGGACATGGATGGGTGGCAGACCTGCCTGCGCAAGATGGGCCCAGGTGGAGAACCTCCTGCAGCAGGTGACTGAGCCGCAGGAGATGATGAGAAGGGTCCATAACATCAGAGCGGCTGAGAAGTTGTTAGATAGCTGGTCCAAGTGCAGTTTGAAGTGCACCCACAGTCCATGGCCAAATAGCCAAAAACTCCCATGCTGGCACACACATAAGGAAGGGGGACCAATAATGCAGAAGAATGGAAGCTTGTGACAGGAAGGACCAGCAGGAGGAAGAGACTTCCCCCAAATCCTGAGATGCCCTTGCAGAACCACTTCACCGCTCTGCAGACTGAAGAGGAAAGACTCACCACATCAGGACAGATGCTGAAGCTGAGTAAGGCAGCCCGATCTGCTCCCTGTATAACAACCAGCACAACTAAGAGAAGGAGACAGGTGATAGTAGTAGACTCTCTCCTGAGAGGTACAAGGGCATCCATGTGCCGACCAGACACACTCTCTAGAGAGGTGTGCTGCTTACCAGGGGCTCGGATCAGGGATGTCACTGAGAGACTGTCAAGCCTTATACAGTCCACCAGCTATTCCGCTGCTGTTGTTTCATGTGGGCACCAGTGATACAGCCAGGAGCCATCTGAGGAGTGTTGAGAAGGATTACAGAGCCTTGGGAGCATCAGTAAGGGACTCTGGAGCACAGGTAGTTTTTTAATCAATCCTCCTGGTCAAAGGGAAAAGGTTTGAAAGGACCAGTCAAATCTGGTGAATCAAATGTTTTTTTACAACAGGGTTACAGTGCTGGTGGATAAGGGAAGAGCAACTGATGTCATCTACCTGGACTTGCGCAAAACACTTGTGTCTAAATTGGAGAGACATGGATTTGACAGATGGACTACTTGATTGATAAGGAATTGACTGGGTGGTTGCACTTAGTTGTGGTCAATGGCTTGATGTACAAGTGGAGATCAGTGATGAGTGGTGTTCCTCCGGGGTCGGTATTGGGACCGGCGCTGTTTAACGTTTTTGTCGGTGACATGGACAGTGGGATTGAGTGCACCCTCAGCAAGTTTGGCGATGACACCAAGCCATGTGGTGCGATCAACACACTGGGAGGGAAGGGATGCCATCCAGAGGGACCTTGACAGGTTTAAGAGGTGGGCTTGTCCGAACCTCATAAAGTTCAACAAGGCCAAGTGCAAGGTCCTGCACGTGGGTCTGGACAATCCCAAGCAAAACTACAGTCTGGGTGGAGAATGGATTAAGAGCAGCCCTGAGGAGAAGGACTTGGGGGTGTTGGTAGACAAGAAGCTCAGCATGATGCAGCAATGTGTGCTTGCAGCCCTGAAAGCCAACAGTATCCTGGGCCGCATCAAAAGAAGCGTGACCAGTGGGTCATGTGAGGTGATCCTCCCCCTCTACTCTACTCTGGTGAGACCCCACCTGGAGTACTGCGTCCAGCTCTGGGGGCCCCAGTACAAGATAGACATAGACCTGTTGGAGTGAGTCCAGAGGAGGGCCCTGAAGATGATCAGAGGGCTGGAGCACCTCTCCTATGAAGACAGGATGAGAGAGTTGGGATTGTTCAGCCTGGAGAAGAGAAGGAGAGGGACCTTAGAGTAGCCTTCCAGTACCTGAAGGGGCCCACAAGAAAGCTGGAGAGAGACTGTTTACAAGGGCATGGAGTGATAGGACAAGGGGTAATGGCCTTAACCTGAAGGAGGGCAGATTTAGAGTAGATATTAGGAAGAAATTCTGTACTGTGAGGGTGGTGAGGCACTGGAACAGGTTGCCCAGAGAAGTTGTGGATGCCCCCTCCCCGGAAGTGTTCAAGGCCAGGTTGGATGGGGCTTTGGGCAACTTGGTCAAGTGGAGGGTGTCCCTGCCTATGGCAGGGGGTTGGAACTAGAAGATCTTTAGGGTCCCTACCAACCCAAACCATTCTACGATTTCTGCACAGCACTGAGCTCTCTTATACTTAATGCCAAAACCACATGCTTGTTCTCTGAGATAATTAAGCTTCATTGGAGGGCTTTTTTTCTCTTCTTTCAACGAAAAGAAGAAAGAAGAAAAAAGAAAAGTAGTATTTGGTGCCTTTGAAGCTCTTGACTGGCAGCAAGACCTTTGCTAATCTGTAAAGCAAGTTGCCTGTCCCAGCAGAGGTAGGTGAGCTGACCAGTGCTGCTCTTCCATCTCAAGCTGTGAAATGACAGTTCATCTTTAGCAATGCCAGCAAGATGGAGTGATTTTACAAGGTGCGTGGTAGTGATGTAGTGAGAGGGAGCCAGGGCTAGAACTTGTCACCCCCAACCCACTCAAACTAAAGACCGGAGATGCTCCCAGGCTTGCTGCAGTTGGCTTTCCTTACCTTGCAAGTGATTGGTATCCTTGTGTCATTCCTTGATGCCTATCTCCTGCCCAGTCCCTCCTTTTGAGATTCACACCCATGGTGCCAGTGCACATCCTTCCACTGGAGACCAGCTAAAACCATAGCCCCTCTTCACTTAAAATAGCCATTGGTAGAGCTTAACCAGAGACTTCAAGGTGGTAACAGAAGTTGAAGACTTATTAATAAGGTCCCTAGCCATTCAGATAGTTTAGAGTACATTTGCTTGCTAAATAAAAAGGGAAGGAGGCATTGATCCTTTTATTTTCCTCTGCTGTAGCCCTTTGAATCTCAAACAAACGAGGGGAGAGTTGGTGATGACATTTTAAAACACTGAAGCAGCAAAGTTGTCTATTTTCTTAATGAGTTGAAACTATAAGTCTGTTTCTCTCTGCATTCAGTTCAGTTTTACATGCCTGCAGTTCCACTGGCTTTACTGTAATTTTTTATATTTACAGAAAAATAACAGACACCATAAACTGGCCCCTTCTTTATTGCCAAACAGATTGTTCTTGCCTTTGTTCCTATTATTTAGGAATATGGGGATACATTAGTACATTTTCTAGTAACTTTAGTTTGGATGTTGCAAAATTTCCACAAGTTCTTGGAGTACAAAGAGACCAGCAGTGGCCAAAATGGAATGCATTATACAATTCTCAGTCTAGAACATATGTATGTATATATAAGAATCAATCTGACAGGAACTAATAAAATTATTTTTTTTCAGTGTTTCATGGGTGAGGTTCCTGTGCTGATTAGAATGGTTACCAAAATATTTGACTTTTTCATATAATATCAGAGGCTAAAATATTAGCTCTAGGAGACATGTGATTGCAAAAGAAGCAATTATGTTTTCACCCTACATTTAAGGGACAATACAATATCCCCACACTAGTAAGATCTGAGCATTAGAACGGAAATCCAGTTAACTGACTGAAAAATGTTACTACATGATAGAAAGTGCTTGGTCTTGCTGATCAGTTATTCCAGTGAGTAAATACTGCAGAGGACTCTTCTTGCCCAGTGAAGCATATTTTGGGCTTGGGATCTTACGTTACAGCTGCTACTCATGCAAATCTTCATAAAGACCAGTAGTAGCTCAATGCTTTCCAACTGATTCAGGTACAGCTGCAGTGTTGAAAAGGGAGAGCAGGAATTATTTGCAATATTGATCTTGGGCTAGAGTTTCTGTTGAGAAAATACATCCTAACATTTGTTGCTGGGATTTCAAACAAGCCCTGAAGGGAATGCTGCTCTGAGTACACATACTAACTTGGTACACAACCCATGCCTCTTCCAGTCACTACCAGTGACTTCTGGGGACTGCGCTGGCTGGCCAGTGCCTCCTGCAGAGAAGAAAGAGCTTCTGTGTTGTGCTCCTTCCAGCTCCTCTCACCACAAGGCAACTTTTTTGGTTTTGTTTGGGGTTGGTTTTTGTTTTTTTAGTATGGAGAACTTGTGTGAATCAGGGTCAGGAGTGGCAGAGTACTCTAATAGTGCAGTGGCCATGTTTCATGCCTAGTTTGGTCTGCGTGGGTTGTACTTAGGGGAAAATGTTCCTTTTCTCTCTTTGCTGTCATTCCAGAAACTCAGTGAAACAAAAATACTAAGTCATCTTGTTTTTTTTCTAACTGTTGATGCCTCTGTGCTAACATGCAGGTCTCAGAGCAGGTCATGCTACTTCTGGAGAACATACTGAGCTCAAAGTCAGCAGGCTTGCAACTCCCATTGTCATTTACACATGTGCAAGGGACTGTGATCTGACAGTGTCTCACCCTGTTGTGCACAAGAGTAAGTGATTATGTGAGGTTCAAAGCAGCGGGGAACTTGATCTGAGGCTGTTTTGTCAAAGTAGGACTCTTGTAGCTGATTGTTTTCTTTTGTCCCCTTTGGCTTCATCTGTTGGAAGAAAGCCCACCAGTTCACCAAAAAAAGAATAACAAAAAGCACTCAGAAAAGCCTGCAGATAAAAATCCATGTCTAAATAATTGACGTTAAAAAAGCTGAGATAAAGAGCATGAAAGGAAGGCATCCTCCTATTATAGCTATGTTGTCTGATCTCTTCCCTGAGAAGGTGGCCATTTAATTTCCTTCTCCGCTCCATATTGCTCTGAAGTCTGTGTAAATAAATGTGAAAAAAAGCACCATGCTCCTAAATATTGTTCCCAGGTTCTATCAGTTTGGCATTAGCAAACATATCTCGCTCAAGCAAACCTCCATCATCTTTTCAGTTTTCACCCATAACTCATCCAGAGTAAATTTAATTTTAAAATTTAATTTGTCTTTATTTGGAGACAGATCCTTCATGTTGGTTTCACCCTCATGTATATCCATAGATGTAAACGAACACATTCTTGTTCATAGGTTTGTAAAAGAAACTTTAGTTCCCAAGAATTAAATACATGATTGTACTCTTTTTGCACTAGTGTGCAGAACTGGAGAGATAGTAGACTTAAAATGGGCAGCATTGATCAAGATTGCAGTTACGCAAAACACTTGGAGCATGTGCTCAGCTTGAGGTCCAGGGTTTAAAGCACATGCTGACCGTTCAACTTTTGCTGTAGCACTTTTTTCAGCGCTGAATTCAATTCAGACCCAACTGCATTGTAACGTGACTGTGCACCATCAGATAGTGAAGACACTGATCTTCTCTCAGTGAAAAGTTAAAGTTCAAGATGAGTTTATTGAGGCTAATGATAGTTATCCATAGGCTTTGGTCCTGCATGGCCCAGAGGAGAGGAATAAAGGCCTGTGCATTCATGATAGATTGTAGTATAAGACTATTTCAGATACAGCACAGTGAAGAGTTAAATAGGCAATGCTGAAAAACAATGTGGTCCAGTGGTCCCGGTGCTGGGCTGGAGCTCAGAAGTTGTGGGTTTGTTCCTGGTTTTGCCATTGATTTCTATTTGCAGGTGCCTTATGTGTCACTTATCCGTCTCATCTGTTTAGACTGCTGAAGGAGCTGTCTCTTCTCTATATGCCTGGGAGATCCAGCACATTAGGCTTAGTGTCAAAAAATAATTAATGGCATTAAAAGAAACAACAACTGTTCTTAGGTTGATGCTGATTTGTTTAACAGAATACTTTCCCTGACTTGCTTACCATTTGGTGGTAATGGTAATGGAGTTAATGGACATGAGTTTTTATCAACTGCTGTACTGAGCTTGAGAATCTATGATGTGAAAAATAACGCTAAAAAATTAAACATGTTTTCTTTTTCTCCTGAAATCTCTGTCACTACAGGTACTGCAGCTGGGCTCTGAAATCCTCCCGCAGTACAAACAAGAGGCACCAAAGACTCCACCACATATAATTTTGCATTATTGTGTTTTCAAGACTACCTGGGATTGGATCATCTTGATTTTAACTTTCTACACGGCTATTTTGGTCCCTTACAATGTCTCCTTTAAAACCAAACAGAACAATGTGGCATGGCTAGTAGTCGACAGCATTGTAGATGTAATTTTTTTGGTAGACATTGTGCTTAATTTCCATACCACCTTTGTGGGGCCAGCAGGAGAGGTGATCTCTGACCCAAAACTGATTCGCATGAATTACTTGAAGACCTGGTTTGTGATTGATCTGCTCTCATGCTTGCCGTATGATGTCATCAATGCATTTGAGAATGTCGATGAGGTCAGTATACTAGTTCCTTAATTATTACTTAATGGTTGGGGGTGGGGGAGAAAAGAAAGAAATGGACGCTTTTAAGTGTATTGAATTAGTGTACCCATGTCTTTAGTAGCTGCAGAGGTTTGCTGATGAGTCCTAGCCAGAAGGATCTGTTTTTAACAGCACTGGGAGAGGCTGAGGTTTTTGGTGTCAGAAATCCACATTTATTTTCCTTAATTCTACATCCTCAGAGTTCAGGAGGACAGGCAGAAGCAGACAGCAGGACCTCTGTACTGAGCACTGAGGCAAACTGCTTCACGTGACTTACCACGAATAGCTTGAGCCGTTCCTTGGGGCAGGGTTCTCTTGCTTTCCTTGTTGACTGAACAGGGTATGTCTTCTAATGGCAGTTCTTCACACGAACGATTGGAAAGTATAATACACGTTTCTCAACTGCTTCTAATACAATATAGCAGCTGGCAAAGAGGCAGGCAGTGACTTGCTAACATCTTCTTGGACCAACAGAAAGTACTGTGTGGGTATCTGGTGATCCATGCATGGCTTGGCAACAGTTATTTTTAGAGGAAGGTGAAGCAATCGAAGATGCTGTTTTGATGCTTGTTTGGTAATTCCATAATTAGAAGAAAGGATAGGGAGAAATCTGGAAATCTAGACTCCTTAATTCTTGCTTATTTCTTTGGGAACAGGTCCTAAGCCAGCAAAAGAACTAACATTCAGACACTTAAAGCCACAATACTACCCTGTTTTAACTGCTTATTCTCCTACTGGGTCAGGCTGCCAAGAAAATAGTCCTAAACTAAATGTTAAGGTTCCATGCCTAAATAGTTCATAGAGTTTATGAATTGTTAATAAAACCTTAAAGAGGATTGTAACAGTCCACTTTTTAATTACATTATAAAACCATACCATCAACTAATTACGTGTCTGTATTTATCTGTGACACATACTAAACCTCTAACGTATATGCACATCTCATCAGTGGTTAGTATTTAACATTTAGCCTGTAAAATTGAATTTTTATGAGTTATTTTAAATTTTTCCAAGTTATAAAGGACACGCTAGCTATTCTGAGAAAATTATACTACGTGAAATATCTGGGTAAAAACATAAAACCACATTACTTTTGTAAAAATACGCTACACAGGTTTTTATCAAATTTAAAGTATTTTGCTCAATGACTTTAGTACAAGTAGGCAAACTATTGGATGCAGTGGTAAAAACATAACGTTATTTGATATTTCATTCCCTAGAGTGGTTTTCATTTTATATAAAGCTACAGACTGAAATAACACAAATGAGATCAAGCAAAAAACCCTTGTGAGACCTGTCCTTAAATATTTGTTTGTCATAAAGAGGACCCAGGCTGCAGATTACTGTGCAAGGCTTTCACATATTGCTTTGCTGTGGCACTGATAAAGCAATAGAAGGAGTGGCCATACGTCAGTTTCTGACATTTAGACTGAAAGAATTAAAAAAAAAAAAAATTAAAAAAAAAAAGAAAGCAGCAAAAAAAGCAAGAGACAAAAAAAAAAAAAAAGGAAGCTTTTCTCACCCACTGCAGATAGTAGCAACCTGCTGATGATTTTGCTGGAGGAACATTTCACAACTCTAGACTGGTGATGTGTCCTACAGAACCTCCCTGAGGAAAATGTCTATACCAGTGGCTGTGACAGCCCTTGAGATGAGCACAGGCACTCTCAGACTCATGGTAGCAATTCTGCAGAGAAATTCTTGTTGTGTGAGTTTGATTTTCTCCAGGTTCTCTGTCTCAGCGTTGCCTTGCAACAATGAGGAGCTGATTGGTACTTCAGTTTTCCTATGGCTCTTCAACAGTCTCCTTTATCAGTACAACAGTGTTAGTTTTAGTTATTCTAGCTATTGTGCCCAAGGGAAAAAAACATTTTCCTTGATGCTGTCCTTTCACGACTGTTCATCTCTATTTCCCCTAGTGGGTTCTGACATTTAGCTGGTATAAATCATCGCAGGGTCATTAGAGCAGAGTTTCCACTGGTGCACATTGCTGTACTTCTATTAAGGGCTCACAGACTGGTTTACAGGACCTGAGGGGCTTTGCCAGCAATGCCAGCAGAATTATGTAGTGCACATCAGGTGGGGATCTGGGACAATATATGCTGATCGCTGTTTCATCAACATATGCTGATCACTGTTTCATGATCTCTGTTGAGAGAAAGATAACCTTTTATTAAAGCAGAAAAAAGCCACATTCAAGAAGTCTTGAAAGTAGAAAGGGTTTGCCTTATATGTTCTTCTCTGTTGTGTAGAGCATTTCCTTGTGGGTCAACTCACTTTCTTTCAAACTTGCTGGTTTAAATGTTACCTGTCTTTCACCCTGGATTACACACCGTATTACTTCACAGTTGGATTAAGTCAGCTGTGAGGCTGCACTGCTCAAGTTACAAGCAGCCAAACTGGGTCGTCATCCATGTGTCACTTTGATTTTGCTAAAGGGAATTCCCTCGGAGTCATCAGAGTTAGTAGGTGACCATGGCGGCTGTGGGATTTCTTTTTTTTTTTTTTTTTTTTTTTTATTCCTAATGCGAATACTCTTAAAAAAAATTGCCAGAGATTAGATGATGCTCAGTGTCAACAGTGGTGCTAAAATGAGACGAAGAATATGAATTGCTATTTTTCAGTTTTGGTGTTTTCCATATATGATTTTAAACAGGAGGCATAGAACCGTGGCTTTGTTGCAGTCCCTATAGTGAAGGAGGACTGGGGCAGGTGGAAGCTTACTGTTTTTTCTGCCTGCTGTCATTCTCTGTTAAAAGAAACGTCACTGAAAACACTGAGGATGTCATGGAGGAGCTAACTTGACAAGTCAATTTGTTTTTAAGAATGCTGTAATTACTGTGATAGAGATGATGAATTGATTTGCAAGGGACCCAGGACCTGGAGCTGAAGAAGTACAAAGCTGTGTACACAGAGCGTTGAGGCTCTTCTGGCTCTGGGTAATTTGGGGACTGTCCCATCACTTAGCTCTTGATAGATTAATAGCGAAAACATTTTTGTCATCTCTAAAGTGATCCACCAATATAAGATTAATTATAATATATAAAACTAGAGGTGATAAATATTTTTGACAAGCAGATACTAATTTAAAAAAATTCTGATGTTGAATTTTTTTCTATTTTGAAGTAACTTCTTGTTTTTCAATTTACTTCATTATTCCATTATAAGATATAATGGAAAATATTTTCTTGAAACAAAATTGAGTGTGACTTCCGTGTTTTTCAGGCAATTTCAAAATTCTTTGGGTTTGTTGCAGTTTGGAACATTAGTATGTTTTCAATTCACATTTTTTAATATTGAAATTCCAGTTTCCTCTCCGCACTGTTGAGAATATTTTTGTGGAAAAAAATACTTTGAATTCATTAACTATTAATCAATGCAACTATTAATAACTACAATTAATACAAGGGGCACTTAAGTATGAATAGCCTCATTCTAAGATGGAAGAGGAAAGAAAAAACATTAATGTCTTTGTTGAAGGCCATATAATTAAATGAGAATGTATGAAGCTTCTCATCTCAAATGCTGTGCTCAAAGAGACAGTAGAGTATCTCATATTCAGACATGAGCAGAATTCAGCAAATGAAGGAATGAATAGCTGTAGAGAAATTTCCATTGTTACCCAAATGAAAGAAAAGTTATAAATGTTTCTCCTGGCTTTTTCTATATGGGAAGCTAATTATACGGTTAAATACGAATTACTTTAGTGACCTGCCATAGAACTTCAAGAAAAGAAAATATTCTACTGACTGACGAATCAGCTTAATGCTAGGCTTAGACTTTCTACTGTTAAGACAATATATCATGCTGTAGTATAGTGTGCGTAAGAAAAGAAAATATTGCTCTAAAATTTACACAGCTCTTAAAACATGTGGTATGAGTCTCTTTTGAATGATCATAATAACATTTGTCAGTAATCCTTTACAGTAATTAGTATTATTCCTCACATAAGGAAATACCACCTACTTTGTGGGATAATGTTATCTTTTTGTGTTTGGACATCAATCAGTAGATTTAATAAAAAACAGGCTTAAAGAACATTCCACAGTTTTTGCCAAGAACAATGCAATTTAAGACTTTGAATTCCAAAGGCAAGTTGAAGCATATTTTTGCAGTGTCAGCTTGAGCAATTTTATACTGTGGTTTTCAGCCATAATACCATAAGATATAATTTATATTGGAAAAAATTTGACTTATTACATGTGACACTGTTGTTGTGAAATCTCATGGTAGGAGTGGAATCCAGCCCTGTCACCACCATATAAATCTCTGAAATAGGGAGTTTGTAGTAGTAATTGCTATCCGTATTTGAACGGAACACTATGATCAATTGTTGGCTGATGCCAAATTGAGAACCATATATCACTCTTATTAGTTGAGGTAGAAGAGAAATAAATGCATGGTAAAAGATCATTCAATAGATGTATTCAATAGAAATGATCTGGTGTTTATTTAAGTGGATGAATAAGAGAGAAGCTAGCATGCAGGCAAAGAAGATACACAGCTTTGAATGGACAAAATTTATGATGATAAAAAAAGTCCCAGAAAAAACACAATACAGAAGTAATAGAAGTAAATTAAGCTATTTAGTGCTAAGTGAGCATGGTGTAGCTGGAAAGTAAACAGCGAGTTGTGAGAGAGGAAAAAATGAATGTGTTGCTGGTCAGATTGTTGGCAACTCTCTGAGGCAGTACTTTTGCAATAGATTAATTTAAACCTTATTAGTAGAATAATCTCTCATGCTAATACAAATTAGCTATCTAGGAATTACTGAAATAGCTACACTGAAAAGCAAGCAACTTCCCTAGGCTTGTTTTATCATTTGTTTGCAATAAGGGGCAACGGAATAAATTATCATATTTATAGTTTTATGGCATAAACAGGGGGCCATAAAGAAATATTTTGGGTTAGATTAATTTTGCAAACTGGAAAATATAATTTTTTAAAGTCTTTTAATCTGTAAACAGCTTTATAATATGAAATGTTTCTGAAACAGTGTGTAGTTCACCTCTCGTATTTGGATCTGTCCAATTAGGCAATACTGTGTTTTGCATGTGAGTCTATTAATAAATCTGATAATGAATATTTTTCTGTGTCTAATTACAATTAAAGTAGTCATAACTTACTTTCTATGTAATGCTTATAACAAAGCAGCTAAATATGATCCAGGCATAGAGGAAATGTTGGTGAATTGTGGTTCTTGGACGTGATGAAAGTAGATGAGAAGGGATTAGTGAGACCTCCCAGACTGAGTGACTCCTTGGTGCTTCTGGGGAAGAATCAAGCCATCGGGTTACTGTACCCAGGTGGGGCAGTGGGAGGGCTGGAGCATGGGCCTTGGGTTGGGGGCGTGGTGGTGGTGGAGGTTTGCTTGGTTGGGTGTCCCCTTGTGAGAGACCTCGGAGAAATAAGGGGTCCCTTCGGATCAAGGCTAGGGGGGTGGTTGGTGTGGCTCGTAAGTGGTGTTGGGAGCTTCAGAAGGAGCTTGTGGGCCTTGACCTGTGGAAGAAGGGGAGTGCAAAGGAAAGGAAAGGAAAGGTGGTCATGGAGGAGTAGGGTTGCTCATCTGACTTTTGTAGGTGCCTCTGTACCACAGCATGGTCCCAAGGGGCTGTGCCAGGCAGGAATGACTCAACAGGCAGGGAGGTGGAAGAAGTATTTGCGGAAATGCAAATGGGGTGAAGCAGATTCTTGGGGTAAAGCAGGCTGCCAGGATATAAACCAGGGAGGCAAAGAAGCATTTACTGTTCACAGGATTTGATTCAGGTTGTGTCTCTTTATTGTCTAAGGTTTTTTTTCTCCCATTTTTTTCAATCAAATACAAGTTTCTCTAACTTCCCTCCTTAAAAACCCAATCTCCATGCTACTAATGAAGTGCCTGTTTTATGCTACCCTCTCAAGGGGCAGGCTGCCTTTTCCCCCTAAATCCTCTGTTTTCCAAATTGTGTTGGTGTTGTATAGAGGTGCCACAGAGGTCTTCTGCCATTTAACCCATTTAGGGTTAAATTCTCTCCTCTACTCCGAGCCTGCTTAAGGTGTTTAGTTAATTTCAATTCTGCTTGCTTCCCTGGTCTCCCCCAGGTTCATACACCTTGGTGGCTCGGAGACATCTACGCTGTCTGCTGATGGATAGGCCCTCCCAAACAGAACACCAGAGAAGGATGTGTTGCCGTGTCCCTGCCCAACACCTACTCCATAGGTTCTGCTGTGGCTGTTAAATTGCCAATTAGCTCCTCTTCTGCACTAATGTTCAGATTAGTCTTTTTGCTAAGTCACAGATAAGTAAGGGTGTTATTGGCTTTCAGGGCTACTTCTTCATAGCTTTGAAAAGCATGACGATTTATCATACCGTTAAAGAGAGAATAGTAGTCTACATAAGCTATTCAATCTGTATAAGGCTAAAAGAATTAAAAAGCTGAATTACATTTTCAGTGATAATGTATGGTGATAGCCTTTGTCCAAGAAGGAGAGCTAATTGAATGTATTAGATTCTGAATTATTTCAAAAAGCTGCTGTTAAGAGTGATACTTACCCTGCATATAAAGGGAAGCATGTTTCAGAGACAGGGATCAGTTATTCTGTTCTTTTTCTCCCATTCAGCATACTTGTATCGATCTGAGGCAGAAAGTCAGATGAGATGGCAAAGGGTATTTATTTGAGTAGCTAAATGGTTGCTTTATAGTCTATTTCATATTAGGGATTGGATTAGAATTGGAAAGATGGAGTGGTATTAGATGCCAGTAATACTAAATCTTATTTGGGTGTTTCGCCTCTTTGGGATAAGTAAAAAGCTTCTGGAACTGACGGCTTCTTTGAATCGGAAGCATTGGGAGTCAGGTTGCTGTCTGTTAGGGGTAAATTTTTTATTTGATACTGTGGACAGTGGGATTTCTTTAGATTACTTTTGTAATCTATGTTATCTTTATCCTTGTTCTTCCTCTCAAAGTGGAAAAAAAAAAAGAAAATACTTTGTTTCCTGGATTGGTTGGTTTTCTGAGTGTGCATATATGTGTGTAAGGCAAGCATAAACATAGTTTTATAACTGAAAAATCAGCCTTTCCATCTCTTCTCACACCCTATGCTCTTATACATGAATTATTACTGGTTCTCCCTCGATTCTAACCAAGCTCACAGATGTCTGACTAAAATAAGCTTTGTGAGCCTAGAGATCTGCTTTCTTCAGTGCTGAAAACCACAGCAGTAACCAGAGGGTGTAGATATTGATTTTGACCTGTGCGCATAACGTTATCTCATCTGCTGGCAGCTAAAGATGGCAATCGGTAGGAAAGGTCATGTTCTCAGACCTAATTAAGAAAATCAGAAGAGGCAAATAACAAAAATGAGAAGTCCTAATAATGACCTGACAGGGCTGCCATGTTACTGCAGAGCCAGCCTGCGGCACAGCTGACTTCAAAATCAAATGCCAAGAAAGAAGGCAGTGCTCTCCATGGCTTTTGCCTCACTTATGGTAGTGATAAATTCGGTTCATTGCCTCCCTTTTTTGAATAAATAATTAATATTTTTTTTTTTGTTCTGTTTCGTTCTCATTCTTTTAATGGTTAGCTTTTAGTCTCCTGCATCTCCCTTTAATTGAGATGAAGTCTGAACTTTAGCAGTTCCATATTTAAATGCTGGAAAACTTAAAACAGATTTGTGCCAATACTGACTATTTCTCATTTTTAAAATAGATAGTAAGTAGGAAGTAAATTATACTTCCTTTGAGCCTAGAAAAAATCTTAATGCTTGGGTTAAGTCCGTTTTCTCTCTGTACACATGGAAAGTAAATAATGGCCTAAAAAGTGAATACTGTCATGCAGATTGAATCTACTATGACAGTGCTAGTGCTACTATAGCTGTAGGAGGTGGGATGAAAGTTGCATTTTAGTTCTTTTCTAACGTTGTTCATCCTACATCTTCTTTGGAAGGGAAAATGAATTATTTATAACTTTTTTATTTGGGCTGTAGTTAATTTTTATTGCTGTTCTTTAAACAATTTGTATTTTGTTTTTCTAGGTGGAATTTTATTATTCGATGAATTGAGTTGAATTTAATTTTGCATGGCAAATGAACAGCAGCAACTGTTTTTTATTTGTACAGCGATTAGGACTGTAGTGTCCACTGGTTACCGTCCTTGGGGACCATAATGACACAAGTAACTAATAATTACTCTGCTTACAACCTTTATGTTTTCAAAACACGTCACAAAGTACTTCATGACAGTGTCTCTTCTCTATTTCTTTTTATGGATATGGAAGTAATGGCACAAATCTAATGCTGTTTGATGCAAAGCTAGAGCCAAAACATGGATATCCTGGATCGTATGTTTGGAAAGATTATGTACATGGCTGAGATACCAGTGCAAGGCAAGGGGTGCACTGACAGTAGATCATGTCTCACAGAAAACAAGGAGATACAAAAGAAAATCTGTGTAAATGTGCACAGTATCTAGCGAATAGGTCTAATTAATGACAAATTATACATGGAAATTTACTTTTGGTGGTATTTCATGGACAAACTTAGGAAGCATTCTCTCTGAATGTAAAATGTGGGTCCTGCTTTCTTCTAGGGCTGAGGCTGGTCTGTTTTTATGTTGTTTTTGAGGTACAGTTCCACTCTACAAAGATTGCATACGAGGAGAGGAAGGGGGAGTGGTTGTGTCTATTATTTTAAGGGGTTTTGACATTCAGGTTTGCTCAGTCAGCGAATACAGCATTATTTCTTCTGGCTCTCAATGCTTTAAGCTTTGCCCTTTGGTTTGGAGGGGACTCGCTACTGATTCTTCCATTTTTATGCCTCAGCCATCGCTGGCAATGAAAGTAAACCTGCCAACCTATTAAATATTTATCAACAAGTATATGCAGATGTCAACGGTAGAATATTTAGTGTCATTCACTTCAAACAATTTGAAATATAAGTTTGCGTGAAATTCAGCATTTTCTCCCATATTTGACTAAGTGCTGCATATCTAAGTAAGTGCTGCACGCAAGTTCTCCCTGTAACAAAATATAGTAAAAAAATGTACTATTTGTCTACCCTGGCCATATAACAGATTTCTTAGCTTCTGCATACCCCCAGGGGAAGGTTTCTGTTGGAGACAGTCCTAAAAGGTGGAACTGCCTCTGAGTAAACCAGGTGCAGACAGGACTTTGTGGGATATTACTTAGTCTTGTCCTTCCCCGGACTGCCACACAGATGTTCCTGATGGTGATCCTTTAGAGCAGAGCATCTGGGGGTGCCTCTTTGGGACCTGTAGTGCAATTTCAAGCTCTTTATGAACTGACTTCCATCTGTTTCCTTTGGGCAGAAGGAGCTCTGGGTCTCTCTTAATCTGCCTCTCAAAGGTTATAGGAGTAGCAGAGCTAAGAGGGTGGGACACCCATGAAGAGGAGTAAATTGAGTTCAGGCTCTTTTTGCGTGACATCTTGGAGCCATCTGTATGATAAAAGCACAAAATAATCTGCACTGATAAGAGCATTAAAATGGACAGTAATCTAAAAGTACAGTTCTATTTTAGAAAGAGGTAATCTAAAAATGTCAATTTTGAATCCAGCAGATCTATTCCTGTGAGTATTAAAATATTACTTGCTAAATTTAATGACAAAAAATACTATTTTAAAGTCTTGGAGAATGGTCTGATTTTTTTTTTTCCTACTATATCATCTGTGAAATAGTCTATTAAGTTTCCATTGTTTGTACCCATTTGAAATTCTGTCACTTAGAAGTTTTTGAGAGTTATATGAATAATTATTTCCCTGGGCATTTCTTCCGCTTCATATTGATCCATTTAGAATAGACAAATCCTTTCCTCCAAGGAAATCAAATAGAAAATACTATTAATGCTGAGACAAATTTTTTTTTTTCTTTTCCTGAACTTTTAGAATCTTATTGGCAAAGCAGACAGGTGAAATATTGTGACTAATTTGAATATTAAATGCATCCTTTCAGTGCTGGATTGTTGAAAGGATGATCATAAAATCAAGCATTTATTTTCTGTAAATAATCGCAAGATGTTTTTATACAAAAAACCTCATTCTCTCTACTTCTGATCAGACTATGGTAGAATCACTTTCTCCCAAATAATAGAGTTCTATCACATTTTAAATGTTTTTACAAACTTTCATTTTGTGAATTTCACAGGGAAAATTAGGATAACAGTACAGTGATCGCAAAATAATGTCTTCTGAAACTCTGAAAGCAAAATACTTTGCCTTAAATGTTTTTAAATCTCATTTAAAATATGTTATTTTATATTCCCAGTTTTCATATCCAATTTCTTGAATTCGCCTTCTGTCATTTCCCCACCCACCCCCGCGCAAGTATTTCTAATCCCTGATTTTTTTAATTTTTTTTTTTTTAATTAAGAATTAACCAAATTCCAAACTTTTAAGTCCTTCTTGAATCATTACTATTTTTGTCTTTGGTAGGACTCACACTGACAAAGAATGATGAAAGTTTTGCACCACTATTTTTGAGCAAAAATAAAACTGGAATTTAGAATACTGCGAGGGAAAAATTTCTTGCCCTACCCTGAGACTTGTAAGCACTGTGTGATCAAAAAGCCTGGCTTTAAGACTGAAGCTAAGAGCAGGCCGTTACTGGAGACCTCTCAAAATGTAAAACATTATTGTTTGGCTGTTAAAGTTTGTAAAGAGGAAAGGGAGAAACAGGCCTTGGTCCTGCGGAAAAAAGACCGGAAGGCTGAGCTGTAATGTCGGTGTGCGGATATGTAGAGTGCAGACCCTGTATGTGCTTGTCACTCAGGGACCTGCACACCCAGTTTCTAAACTGTGGTTATCACGTTACGGTTTTTTGTGTTCTC